>NC_051308.1:94916767-96229874 GCF_015220235.1 Choloepus didactylus | reverse complement strand
CAGAACTTTTTAAGCTTTAATGTTCACGTGAATCACCTTGGGATTTTGTAAAACTACAGACTCTGATTGAGTAGGTTTGGAGTGGGGACTGAGACTCCACATTTCTAATAAACTTACAGCTAATGCTGATGTTACTTGCCCATGGACCACACTTTGAGTAGTAAGGGTCTGGACTCTAAATTGTTAGCTTCTCAACTTGGGGATTAAGATTTTAATAGAGGTATTGACAAGTCAAACAACATCCAGGGCAATCAGGTGGTAGTGGAGTTGTGTCTGGGACCTAGGTCTTTTGAGGAAAGACTGAAGCTATTTGGTGAAGGAAAAATAAACTAAAGGGAATGAGAGGCCAGATGAGATAGCGTCTCTGTGAAAGTAAACTTACTTATATTGTTCTAGAGAGTGGAAGGACCAATGAATCCAGATTAGCATGTCTCAAAGTGTGTTCCTGGAACAAAAATCACCACAAAATGACCAGTGAAAGGATAGTTCCATTGCCTAATAAGTTTGGAGAGTGCTCATACACATCTCTTTCCTGAAGGTTCACAGCACATATTAGTATGTTAAAGACTCTGAGAAGTCCTGCAGGAAAGGAACTGGCCTAACTTTGTATAGCAAGAGTTTCCCACACTTACTTTACTATGAAACCATATTTTTGCTATAAATGCTATTACCATTATTCAAACTAAGTGTTCTTTGTGAGACTGAGAAAGGGCTGGTTTGTGGTATTAGTGTGAGAATTGATTTATGCTGGGAGGATATCTTTGAAGAAAGGTTTCTGTGAGAACTTGGTATCTGATAATATACCTTGGGCTTCAGTTTCCTCCTCTGTCAAATGATTAGATAAGTGGTTTTCAAACTTTAAACTGAAGCACATATAAAATGCATCCACAAAGAGCTGCTCTGGTTGAAGTAGGGCTGTGGACTTGTCCTGTATTTGGCATTCTCTGAACCCCTGAAACCTTCCATGGAAGGTCTCCCAGAGTTGAGAAACCATGGACCAGGGGGTCTCCATTGTTCCTCCTGTGACTAAATTTCTGCATTTTCTTCCAGACGGATGTTCCCTGTCCTAAAGATTAGTGTCACGGGGCTGGACCCCAATGCCATGTACTCCCTTCTTTTGGACTTTGTCCCAACGGACAGTCACCGCTGGAAGTATGTCAATGGGGAGTGGGTGCCTGCGGGCAAGCCAGAGGTTTCCAACCACAGCTGTGTCTACATCCACCCGGACTCCCCTAACTTTGGGGCCCACTGGATGAAAGCTCCCATCTCCTTCAGCAAAGTGAAGCTGACCAACAAGCTCAATGGAGGAGGGCAGGTAAGATGGGGTCGCCTGGCCACCTGCCCTGGCCACCCCACAGCACCAATCAAGAAATATCAAGGGTGCATTTAGGCAATTAGAGGGGTCCTCACCAGCCTCTTTTCCCACAGAAGCCAATTATTCCTGGGAGTCCAAATGTAAACAGGATTAAATAGCTCTTAATTGGTGCTTTCAGTTTTTAATGGACTTCCTGATGTTGAAAGAGAGAGTGAGTGAATGCAGTAGTTTACTTAATCATCAGGGCCCTTTCCCTAGTTTTGTCTTGTGTGTGGTGCTTTTTACTCAGGCCTGGGTGGGGGATGTTTCTGGGTACCAAGGTTTTGTTATTCCCTCCTCCTTTTTTGGTATAAGTGGCATGTTGGCAATAGACAAATACCTTAATAAAAAGCTCCTCCTAAATGAAATAATTACTACCTCCACTTGGGCATTATGATAATTATCAATAGAATATTGAATCAGGGTTGGTTTTTCAGAAAATAAATCCAAACAAACCTTAAATAAGGGAGGTTTTATTTGAGGTCTCCAATTAGAGTAAACAAGATTTGGGGGCCTTTTCCTCCTGTGTTTTCTCTGGTAGGATTGTGAATTCTCATGAACTGTGTAAGGTTGTTGGTTACTTTATAAAATGTAGGCTGTTTTCGAGGGGTTAGTGACATGGCTGGGAAGAAAAGGTCTTGATATTTTTTCTTGGCCCCCACACTTGGCTTTGGCCAGCCTCTTAGCCTTTCATCTTTGTGCCCCTCTCTAACCGCACTGTACTTTGTCAGCAGGGCACGTAGGAATTCATATTTTAGGAGGTGGAGGTCATGCCATGCAGGTCTTTGTGACATTCAGAAGGTTCCAGTTCTTTATTGTAACAACAAATTGAAAATTATTGCCTACCAGATTTCATAGCATGAGACTTTCATGAAATCTTTCCTTTGAATCATGAAGGGTGGATTATATGTAGCCATCAGATGTCAGATACTCAAACTGTGCTGAAAGTAGGGGGAGAAACAAAGGAAACCAGGACTTGGGCAGAAAACTGATCATTCTTTAGAAAACTCCTCCCCAGCAATCCTCCAATGTTATGCTTCCTGGGAGCTTCATTTCTTGGAGTGGTGTGGTGGCAGCTCAGGTGACAGAGAGTGTGTATCTCTGACCTGGGTGGGAGCTGAGCTTGCAACCCACCTGTCACCTGTGATGCACCAGACTTGGCAATTCTCTTTCTCTTCTTCCCTCACCTCAACAGATAATGCTGAATTCTCTGCATAAATATGAGCCCCAGGTTCACATAGTGCGTGTTGGAGGTGCCCACCGAATGGTGATGAACTGCTCCTTCCCTGAAACCCAGTTCATAGCTGTAACTGCCTATCAGAATGAGGAGGTAAGTGTGTGTGTGTGTGCACATGTGTGTATGTGTAAATGTCACCTGGGAGGATGCAGTGGGGTGGCGGGCTTTCACTGCCGCAACCAAGCTTGGATGAAAGGCAAGTTTTCCAGGATTCAGATACACTTAGTAAAGAAGAAGTTAAACAACAGGGCAGCTGCTCTTTACTCCCTCTTGCCTGTTAGCCAAAGACCTGTCAGTGTTTTTTCTCCTGGAGCCAACAAGGCAGCCATTGCCTGTTGCGTTAAAACAAACAGAAATCCAGGAGTCTTTGTGTTTGGGCTCTGATGTGCCCTTGGCTTGCACAGAGCTGGACATGGCAGGGACTACCTTGCCCTGTTCTAGAAGCAAGTCTGCAAGAATTGATCCAACTGTGTACCCTACTTTGGGTTTTTATAATGCTATGTGTCCTGTTTGTTAACTTTTAATATCTGAGCACTGTTAGGTCTTTTACTGCCCAGAAACCTGAGCCACTCTGTCTGCTAGAGCTGCGAAGCCAGAATCTGTCCTCTGTGTGAACTGGTTGGGTTCAAGATGTTGGGGTTCCTTCACATACCCTAGGGGTTCCCAGGCCTGGGAGGTTTGGATTCTTTTTGATTAAACTTTTAAAAAAATATAAAGGCTATACATAGTTATTTACAAAGCACAGAAGTGAAATAGCACAGAAGTATATGAAGTAAAAATGAAAAATAAAATGTAAAAATTTATTATTTTTCTCCTGCCTTCTGGATTCCACTCCCCAAGGATACCACAAATGATAGTTTAAAATGTGTTTTTCCACACATTTTCTATGCATATATAAATCTATATGTGAATATAGATTTTCTTACATAAATTGGCTTGTGTTATATTTTTTGATCTGCAAACTTCTTGTTTTCAGTTTGACAGTATATTATGGCTATCGGCCTGTGTATTTACATTCAGATGTATCTCATCTTCTTGAATGCCTGCAAAGTATTCAATTGTATGGCTATGCCACGTTTCAGGTACTCAGTCTCTCAGTGATGGACATTTTAGTCGTTTCCAGGTTTGTTTTTTTCCTATTGTAAATAATGTTCCAATGAATATTTTGGTAATCCACTGCTGTTTGCTTGCATGGGTAATATCTGGCAATGGAATTGCCTGTCAAAGAGAGTGCATGTTTAGAATTTTGATAGATATTGTCAAATTGTCCCTCTCAAAAGAGTATATCCATTTATTACCCCTCCCTCCACCTGATCAGCACTGGTTATCATCAATCTTTGGTAATCTAATATGTTAAATAAGTAGCTTGTTATTGCTTTAATCAGCACTTTTTTTTATTTGAAAGCTTCAAAAAAAAAAAAAACCAAACCAAACCAAAACAAAACAGGTTTTGACATCCCCCTCCCTCACCCCCAACTGAATCAGAATCTTCAGGGATGGTGCAGGAATCCATATTTTTAAGTCTCTCCAGAGGACTCTGATATCATTCAAGTGTGGGAAGTACTTCCTTAGCACTAGCAGGTGAAACTGAGTTGCAGATTTAACTCACATCACAGATGTGCAGAGAAAATGTAATTTCTTTCTATTATCTATAAGTTACCTGGTCTTTTGTTAGAGCCCCTCCACAAACCACTGGGAACAGAAATTAGCTAAATATCTAGTTCGGTGAAAGCTTAAGCCTATCTGATTATTTAAACAATCCCCAGGTGGTGTTTAGTCTTTTAGGATAAAAATGCTCAGTTTTTCAGACAGCAACTCCCTCACCCTGCTTCTCTCCCTAGGATGAGGTGTGGGTCTGCGAGGCGAGGCTGTGGCTTTTGCAACTCTGGAAAGTGGGAACTGGCCCTGGCCTCCTCAGGTCTCCAGGACCCTGCCCCTGTCCACCTCTGGACTGCTGGCTCTTAGTCTGTGGCCAGTGGAACTAATCTGATTGCCAGCTCAGAAAGTGCTCATTGGCTTTTCCTAGCTATACCTGCTGGACAGTTCCCTCTGAACCACTTGCCTGGCTTTGGTGACCCCTCCAGCAAGCTTCCCAGCCTGACACTGATGTTTCCAGGTCTCCAGTAAGCTCCAAGGGAATCAAGCTCAGGAAATTCTAACCTCAGAGCCTCCCTCTGCCAAAACTCTTTCCCTACCAAGTCAATGTAGATGCATCCCGAGGGGCAAGTGTGGGATAGGGATGGAGCTGGGGAAAAGTTCCTCTTGCCCCCATAACCAGCCTCACTTATCAAATGTGTCTTGGTCTCTCCAGGTTTAAGTCAAGGGAAAGACCAGGTTGCACACGTCCAACTCCTCAACTCTCGTACCTCTCTCTCCTGATTTCTTCTTACTTTTCTGGGGCTAGAAAGAGTTGTACTTTTATTTTACTTCTATTTCTTCCACTGGAGAGAAGCAAGCCTCAGGCCTTGCTGATATAAATGTTCTTTTCAATATTCATTTATTCAAAATATTTGTTGAGTATTACCAGATGCTGTATATTGTTCTAGGTGTTGGGGATGCTGCAGTGAGTAAAATGAATGGGTGCCTTGTTCTCAAGGCACTTACATCCTAGTGTGAGGGTGGGGATGATAAATAAGTAAATGTGTGTGTGTGTGTGTGTGTGTGTGTGTGTGTAATATCAGATGTCTCTGCAGAAAAATGAAGCAGTCTAAGTATAAGGGGGATAACGAGTGACTGTTTTTTACGTTAACATAGCCCAAAGGGTAAGTGATTATTTAAGAATTAAGTTTTGATTTATATCAGGGAACTGATGCTAGCCTGTACTTTCCAAGAGAGGCGGGGTCAACTTGTGCTACTCTCCTCTGTGCTCCCAGTGACTGGAAAGGTGACTGACATGTGGTAGATGCTCGAGGATTGTTGAAGAATGAATGCATAAAAGAATGAATGCTAGGCTGAGCACATCAGGACTTTGCTCGTTTCTAATGCTTTGCCCTTTCTTTGCTCACCTCACACTGCATTTGTCATTTTCACCACATGCCACAGTACAATGTTCTTTGCAGAGACAGTGCAATAGTGATTTAGTGCAGGAGTGAGGGAAGGCGTGTAGAGAGGGAGAAAAAAATGAGGGGACTTATCCTGAATTTACAGGAATTCCAGGTGAAGAAAAAAGGTTCTGTCTGCCCAAGAGCATTCCACTTTCACTAACACTTCTTGTCTTTGTAAACTCAAGATAACGGCTCTCAAAATCAAGTACAACCCTTTTGCCAAAGCCTTCTTGGATGCCAAGGAAAGGTGAGTAGAGAAATCTCAGTAAAACCTTATGAACTGACTACTGCAAGTTTGAAATTTATGATTATCTTGACAGGAACTAGGTTAGTATTACCTTTGATAGAAATATTTTCTTAGCAAGTTTGAAAAGACGATTTCAAGAACATTTTCTCATTTACATACACATGGAAGTGTAATTATCTCTTCCTTTGTTGGGCCCAGGATAACCTCTAAATGGCAACATGTTACTAACCCTGTTTTAGTGTGTAGTAATACAGCCACACTCCTTTAAAAAGTTAGGTGAATTATATTTTCATGATTCATTTTGAGCTTCCCTAAAATACCTCTGAGTAGTATGGCTTTAAAAAATATGTATTTTAAAAACTACATTTGACCTAGGGAAGTGAGCAATGTAGGGGCGTTCCTATCTCTCAGGTCGGAGAGGAGAACAGTAAGGGACTGTTGGGGGTGAGTGGTGATCCCAGCCCTGTGGCTTTGGGCCTGTGACTTGCCATTTCTGTATCATTCCTTTCCGTTCTAGGAAAAAAATAAAAAAATAAAAAAATGGAGCTTATCCTTGACTTTTCTTTCAACAAATCCTGGAGCATAACTATGAACACCTTAGAAGTTTTTGGCTTTTATTGCCTGATTTTCATATCTTTTCAATGCCTCTTGAAACTGTCTAATCTTTCCTTTTCATCCTGAAGTCTCTGATAAAGCTCCGGATTAATGGACGGATGATTATAATGATGTATTACAGGAGCTGTCCTGTTCAATATTTAAATAAACTTCAATGATATATAAGACATTCTTAAAACTTTTTCAGATAACAGAAGGCCTAAAGGAAAAGCTGCTATACGAGATGACAAAATCCAGATTCAAAATGATAGGAGTGTGGTACAATAAAAAGAATTTGGCTTTGAATAAGAGGCCCCGTCTTTGAGCTCTAGCTTTGTCATTTTCTGGCTGCTTGATCTTGCATAACTCAGTTTACCTCCCTGGGATATACTTTCCTCATCTGCAAAATGGGCATCATAATATTTTCCTCACAGAGTTGTTGGTGGATTTAGCATGCTCCGTTGGTGGTTGGTGATTGTGCCCTGAAGCCCCCTGCAAATGTTAGCTGTTATTATTGTTTTAATTTTATCTGGCAGTAGCAATGACTACAAATTAGTTAAATCAAATTAAACGGGGGTAACTGCAACTATGGTTAGGTTCAAAGAGCAATTGCACAAGTAGATAAAGTGCCTTGAGGGAAGGAGGATGGGAGAAGGAGAGTAGCTTTGAGAAGAAAGGTGGTTTTCTTATTCCACGAAATTTATTGGTTTCCAAAGAGAATTTTGGGTATGCTTTTTGCTGGACTTTTATAATAAACTGGGCACTCATGGTGCACTTTTGTTACTCTTTCAGAAATCACCTAAAAGATGTCCCGGAGGCTATCTCTGAGAGTCAACATGTGGCCTATTCTCACCGTGAGTCGGGTGAAAAGTGGGTGGGAGGCAGGTGGGATGTGCTAGGGGTGACCTCCCAGCACATTAAGACTTTTTATCTGCTGTGACTGCTTAAGCTCCATTCCAAATCTTCTATCAAGACCCAGCAAGTTATTTCTTCCATTCAGGACAAGTTCATACCCTTTCTAGAATTCCCAGAGAGAGCTAGTGTTCTTAGCTGAATCTTATCAGGACATAAGAATGGAAATGATAAATTTTGTGGTCTTTGGTTTTCATGTTGGTGAGGCTAAGTGCTCTCAAAAGTGCATTCTGGGCGTATGTCTTATCTTATACACTCCACTCTTGCCTCTCTCTTCTGGGTTTCCTCTGATCTTAGAAGTTGCTAATTTTGGAGCTGGTCACCACGGTGATGCCTCAGGCAGGCTGAGGCCTCCCGTATGAGGAAGAGTCTGCATTTGTTGACAGGAAGGCTGTAGGGAGAGCTGGGGTAAGACACCTGGGATCCTGCAGGCAGCACTGGAAGCTCCTAAAAGGGAGCTACCCTCTCCATGCCCCAGTTTGGTAGAGGGGGCCCCATGGTGGAGGGGCTTTGTCATCTGAAGACACCTTCTAAGTGTCTTATGCCACTTTTTAAGATCTGCAGTTTTCCACCTATGGAATTTTTCACTCTCTCCTTCTCCTAAATCATAATACACTTTCCATCCCAGAAGCAGCAGCACAGTGTATTGTGAGACCTCAAATTTCAAGTGCTTGACATGTTTGAGCCTCATAGGACCTCCAAAGGCCTAACCATGAGTACCTCTGTTCTCACTAGATATGCGCCCCCCCGCCCCCGTGGGAAAGTCTGCCCACCTGGCTAGTCCTCTAGTAGCCACACATGCTGCACCCCATTGAATCCTCAACCTATCAGGTTTCACCTCCCGGCCAGCCCACGAAATGATTCAAACAAGTCTTCCATTCTCCCTCCTGTGGGAACTAAAGTCACCCCCATCTCTGTCACTACAAAGCCTGCTTCCCACCACCCCTTCTGGTTCACTCTGCCCCCACCGTGTGCCCTGCATGGTATGTGGTGTCCTTCCCTGGGCTGTGACTGTATGTGATTAATAAATTGCTGCCATTATCATCTGTCCAGTGTCAGGTGTGGTGTGCTTGGCCATCTTGTACTATTTAGGGCAGGGGATCCCTTCCTTCCCAATGGGGTGAATAGGAGGCAGTCAGAACACATGGCTACATAAAGAGAACCAGCGCTTAGAAAAGCAAAAATTTTTTTTTTTTTTTAAGTGACATGGAATAAAAAGCCTTTTCTGTAGGTTAGGACCATATGCAGACCCAACCCCTTTGAAGGTTCCTGTCTTAGTCTTCTCAGCAAACTTCTTGAAGTGTATCCATCACATGTGTCAGACTTAACAGAGCTTTGTTCTAGATATCTGGCTTTACCTATCAGACACTAGAATCTTGATTCTTTTCGTAAGGTAGGGACCCTCTATTAGTTAGGGTTCTCTAGGGAAACAGAATCAACAAGAGATATCTGTAAATATAAAATTTGATAAAAGTGTCTCATGCAACTGTGGGGATGCATAAGTCCAAATTCCATAGGGCAGGAAGTGAACTGGCAACTCTGATGAAGATGTTTGATGAACTCCTCAGGAAATGCTTTGCTGGCTAGCCAAAGCTAGCCTCTTTCTCCCTTACAAGTCTTCAATGGATAGGATTAAATCCAGCTGATTGAATTCTCTCATTGAGGAAGACATGCCCTTCATTGACGTAATCAGTCACAGGTGCAGTCAATTGACTGATGATTTAATAAACCAGCCTTCTGGTTTATTAACGAGCCACAAATGTCCTTGCAGTAAAGGTTAGGCCAGTGCTTGCTTGACCAGACACCTGGACACCATCACCTGGTCAAGTGGACACATGAACCTAAACATCACAGACCCTTTGGCCCACATGTCTAAGTAACAATGGGAAAAGAAGATGACAAAAGGATTTGATGAGAATGACTGTAATGTGAATGCTTTATAGTTTATTTACCAGTACATAAAAAGTATTAAGCAAAGACAGTGGGTTTTAATACCAAGCTCCATCCATTTTCTTGATAGGGAAGCTCTGCTGATAACCTTTCATCAACATTCTTAAAGAACAGCTCTTGTCCTGATCTGAGGCTCCGTCAGCTGGGACCTGTTCTGTGGGAGGACATACTTCTTGTTTCAGGGCCTGCGTTACTAAGACTCAGTCTTTGTCTATGAACTCTCTTGAAGTAGAGCACTCTGTTCAGAGTCTTCACTAATTTCTATAAAATATTTTGCAGCCTTCCAATATGCTGTGCAGCCTGTTTGCTGTCATGGTGAGCTAGGCTATCTCCCTCCCTTTCCTTGTGAGAGCAGAATCCACTGTGTGGGGTGGTGATGGGAGGCATCATGTCTCCTCTTTCTTGGAGTGAGATCTAAAGATACTGCCCCACTGAACAGAAATAGGGAGGCCTCCACTCCTTCTGTGTAACCACGTTAAACATTCCCTAGCAGCTGCAGACTGGTGAGTTACATAGACACCTAATGCCTTCATCCTAGACCCACTGTTTTAATTAAATTAAGACAGAAATGATTTAACGTTTGCATTTCTGTTCCCTTCTGTTCGAAAATTGTATTTTACATAGCTTATGATTCCAGTGTTCCTTAAGAGGGTTTCCAAACTTGGATAGGACTTGGCTACCATCTCCAGAGAAGCCAACTTACGGCCGACGGGGAAGGGAAGCAGCAGCAGGGACTGGTGGTCGCTCACACAGAAACAAGTCACGCATAGGGGCTGGTAAGCTGATTTTGTGGGTGGAAATTCAGTCAGTCTCTGTATCTTTGTCTTGTCCATTCTAGTGGGAGGCTGGATCTTTTCCAATCCGGAGGGAGTGTGCACAGCAGGAAATGCCAGTTACCAGTACGCTACGCCCTTGTCTCTGCCTGCTCCCCACTCCCACCAGGGCTGCGAGCATTGCCCTGGCCTCCGAGGACCCCGGCAGGCTCCCTACCCTTCTGCATACGTGCACAGAAACCATTCTCCCACAGGTGTGTGACTCTGCTAATTAAACCTTGGGGCTTGGGCGGTGGGGGAGAGAAATGGACAAACAGCTGGTAAAAAGGAGCATCTGAAGCTGGAACTCCATTCAGCTAATATATCTAGTATATATGTAAAATATTATTGTATATTCTTTTTTTATGTTTTATTTCATATGCTAATATTTGATTCTCTAGTGATTTCATCTTGAGCATTTTTTAAAATTCAGTTTTATTGAGATATATTCACATAGCATACAATCATCCATGGTCTACAATCAACTGTTCGCAGTACCATCATATAGTTGTACATTCATCACCCCTATCTATTTTTGAACATTTTCCTTAAACCAGAAAGATTCAGAATAAGAATAAAAAATAAAAATAAAAATAAAAAAGAACACCCAAATCATCCCCCCCCCCGTCCCACCATATTTTTCATTTAGTTTTTGTCCCCATTTATCTACTCATCCATCCATACACTGGATAAAGGGAGTGTGATCCACAAGGTTTTCACAATCACACTGTCACCCCTTGTAATCTACATTGTTATACAATTGTCTTCAAGAGTCAGGGCTACTGGGTTGGAGTTTGATAGTTTCAGGTATTTACTTCTAGCTATTCCAATGCATTAAAACCTAAAAAGTATAATCTATATAGTGCTTATGAATGCCCTCCAGAGTGACCTCTGGACTCCATCTGGAATCTCTCAGCCACTGAAGTTTATTTCCTTTCATTTTGCATCCCCCTTTTGGTCAAGAAGATATTCTCAATCCCACGATGATGGGTCCAGATTCATCCCTGGTAGCCATTTCCTGCATTGTCAGGGAGATTTACACCCCTGGGAGTCAGGTCCCATATGGGGGGAGGGCAGTGAGTTCGCCTGCCAAGGTGGCTTTAGTTAGAGAGAGAGGCCACATCTGAGCAACAAAGAAGTACTCAGGGGGAGACTCTTAGGCACAGTTGTAAGCAGGTTTAGCCTCTCCTTTGAAGTAACAAGTTTGATAGGGGCAAGCCCCAAGACCGAGGGCTCAGCATGTCTAGTCTTCAATCCCCAGTGTTTGTGAGAACATCAGCAACAATCCAGGTGAGGAAGTCCAACACCTCCGCATCCTCCCCCAGCTCCTCAGGGGGACCCTGAGTATACATTTTTATTCTCTGCCCAGATTACTCTGGGATCATCATGAGCATTTTGTAGTAATTTCCTAAAGCACGCAGTCTCCTGGTTTCTAAGGGGGTTTCAAAAGCCTCATCCTGGAGCGCTGGTGGACAGAGCAGTGTCAGGCTCCTTCTCGAAGAGCAAGTTAAGTCACGTGGGTCTGAAACACTTAGCTCCTTGCCTTCACCGAGGCTCTTTTCCAAAGTTTCATTGCATGGTTCAGTCCAAGAGATACTGGCCCTGGCATTGGAGATCTATTAGGAAGGTATCTGGATCTTACTCTGGGTTTGCCTCAGCCGGAGGCATGCAAACTCATCCTTAATGATTTTGGCAGTCCGATTACTTTTCAAGTTGGAGCTATTGTTTGTGTAGCTTTTCTCATTGATGGCTGCCTTGTCTGCTTTGGCCTTGTGTATTCCCAGACCTTGCCTGGCGATTAGATTTGTACAAAGGATGGGGAAATGAAAAAAAGGGGGCTAAATTTTGACCCAACTATTCATGCAACCAACATTTTTTTGAGGGTTAACTGTGTGCCAGTTTCTGTTTTAGGCACTAGCAATACAACATAAACAAAATGGACAAATATCCCTACCATCATGGAGATTACATTCCAATATAGGGAGATGGACACTATGTAAAGTAATAAATAAAAAATTCTTGGCATGAGAAATGACAGAGGATGTTAATTAACATTACAGTTCCCTCCTCCCTATTGACGCCCTGAACTCTGCATTTGCAACAGGGCTTCCCTGGGTCACCAGCTACCTATCCCTGTTGCCCCTTAGCCTGATATGCCTGGCACCGCCCCAGCTGGATTCAGGAGGGGAGACCATATAGCTTGATGATATCAGAACCCAATTAGTGTCCTCATTCTAATTCCTGTTTCTTTCCTGTGGTCAGTGCACAAAACACATGTTCTGGGCACCAGCTGTGCTCCAGGCATTCTTCTAGGAAGTGAGGATAGAAAGGTGAATAAGATGAGGGGTACACAAATGCATAACAGATAATCCTAATAGTGAGTAAGTGCTTTTATGTGGTCCTTGGACCTGCAGCATCACCTGGGAACTTGTTAGAAATGTAGATTCTTGGGATCCACGCCAATCCTACTGCACTTTAACAAGATCTCCAGGTGATTCATATGCACATAAGTTAGAGGAACACTCCACAAAACACACAGGCCAAGGTGCCATGGGAAAGCAGGAAAAAGAGCAGCTCGATCTGCCTGTGGAACAGTGAAGGCTGCCCGGAGGGGTTAACGTTTAAATTGAGCCTTGAAAGGCGAATACAAAAGGACAGAGGTGGGAATGGGTGGGGGAGAAAGCTGGATGACATGAGACACAAGGAAATGTGAAGGGCATTCCAGGCAGACGCAGCAGTGTGGGCACATGAGCAAAGACACAGTAAGGCAAAAGAACCTGGGTTGTTTGGGGGAACAGATCTGAACAGAGTGTAGAGGGAGGGAGGGTGAGATGGATGATGCAGGAGCTGAGGCTGAAGAGGCTGCAAGTGTGTGATCATGAGAAGTCTTGTGAGCCACTAAAAAGTTTCTAGACCGGGAGTGACATGGCTAATTGCATACATGGGAATCTTCCTCCCTTCTCTCTCTTTTTCCCCCTTCCCCCTTCCTCCCTCCCTTTCTCCTTTCCTTTTTTCTCCCAAGTGCATATTCTCTATTTATGCAAAAGGAGATTCAAAGACATATAATAAAACATACTCACTAGTCTTGAGGTGGTGAAATCTACATGGGGACCCCTGGGAAGAAGAATAAGGACTTGGAACTCAGCAATCTCATCTGGGGCACCAGGGGCCCTCAGGCAGAGCTGAAGATACTGATATGGCTCATACTTACAGGGGGAGTGAGGGTGGGGAAATGAATTAGGTCTGTGTCAAAAAAGGCAAATCACCTCATCTCTCTGAGCTTCTTCTATAAAATGGAGAAAGGAAGGAGTTGTGAAGATTCAGATATGAAAGGCACCTGGCAGATGGTGGCAGTCACTAGACGTAAGCTCCTCCCTCTTTTCTGTGTCCCTCAGATACTACTAACAAACTGTACCATAGCACAAGTCATGGTTACATTTTGCCCCTAGGACCATGTCACTGGTTACTACCTTTATATGTTCTACATGATCCATAAATTGTACCATTGTCATTTCCCCAAAGTGAATTTGATAGAAAGCTCAAGCAATAACCTGCAAGTTTTCTCGGGACCTGAGAGCTGGACTTCCCTGTCCTCCACACCCCATGCCAGCATCCTGTCTGTACCCCACACCAATGGACCAATCAATCCTGGGCCTAGGTAAGACACCCACCAGCTTGCTCACTGGTGGTCCCAGGGGGTCTACTTCAGTACTGGGGACTTTAGTTCCTTCTTTTTCCTAGGACCAGAGGGTGGCTTGGTCTAAGCTGTTGTCCTGATTGCTAAGCCACCAGGAAGTGAAGGTGACAACAGGATGGACCTTTCCTGCCTAGAGAAGGGATGGTGGGAAAGCACCCTTTGTAGCTTTGGTATTTTGTTTTTAAAAGGGAAAAGACATTATGGCTTGGAATCATTTGCCCTCTACCAGTCAGAAGAGGTGTAAACTGTGGTTGTGGCAGATAGATACGGACTACAGGGAATGGAATTAGGGAAAAATGTAAATACACTGAGAATTCAAGACCCTTGATTGTCCATATTCTCATAAGGGGACAGATCGTGGGTGCCCAGATGATAGGGCTAAGTGCAGCATGTAGGACCCATGGCTCAATTTTCACACCAGAGACCTGCATTCAGTTCTGACTTCTGGAAATCAGGGCAGTGCAGTGGAAACAGAAGAGACTTCGGAGTGACACATGTGGGTTTGAGTCCCAGTGCTACCTCTTGCTGACTTCGTTAACCTTACCAAGCTTCAGCTTTCTTATCTATAAAATGAAGATAATGTGGTTTACTCTTTAGGGTTATTATGAGCATCAAGATGAGAAAATGCATAAAAATGTTTTATAAGCTGAAAAATTTTGTGTAAATATTGGATATTATGTTCAACATGGATATGCAGAATTTTGAAAAGGTCAAAAAAAGGGATTCAAAATAAAAGCTAGAACCTGGGAGAGGACAGATGATTTGTGATTTGTAGATCTAGAAAAGAAAGAGTTAAGAGAATGTGATGAGTTTTGATCTAGTGCAGTGCTTCTCAAACTTTAATGTGCATGAAAATTGCCTGGGGATGTTGTTAAACTGCAGAATCTGATTAGTAGGTCTGTATTGGGGCCTGTGATTTTGCATATCTAACAAGGCATGGCTGATGTTGCTGTGGCCCCAAGGGCCTGGGGCTGTGCAGTCCAGTGCAGGAGACTTCGGTCACATCTGGCTATTGAGCATTTGTCCAAACTGAGAAGTGCTGTAAGTATAAAATACACACAGGAGTTTGAGGATTTAGTATGAAAAAAGGGTGTAAAATTCTCAATAGTTGTTAGTATTGAATGCATGTTGAAATAGTAGTATTTTGAATATATTAGATTATTATAATTTGAAATTATTATTATATAATAATATCAAATATTATTAAAATATGTTCACCTTTTTCTTTTTACTTTTCTTAATGTGGCTACTAGAAAATGTAAAATTACATATGTGGCTTGCATTATATTTCTAATGGTCAGTGCCGGTCTAGAGGGTATAAGGGAAGTCACTGACTTGTGCAGTGGCAGAAAGAGAGAGAATGAAGATGAAGTATCCCAGAAGATATGAAACAATCATGAGCCAAGTTCTTTACTTGACACTTTATATAAGTCATCTGTAGTACTCAAACACATCTACAAGACTAGTATTAAAATCTCCATTTTACCAGTGAAGAAACTAAAGCTCAGAGGCAGTTCAAGCTTACTGAAGTTCACGCAGTAAGCAGTGTGACTCAGGCTTCTCCACTGGCCCAGGAGGCATCAGAAAGGGGCTCTAAGGATCTTGTAGAAGAGCTTCTTCTAGAGATTGGGGCCAGAATCCCAGCAAGCTGAGCTGGCTCAGGGAGAGGTCAGGGGCTCCTGCAGGTTCCATATGCTCTGAGGAGGTGTTTGGCATCTGAAATATAGCACAGGGTGAAGAGAGGCATTGCTACCACTGGTTTCCTCATTTGTGTGTTTAACCCATTCCTGACTCCATAAAGATTTTGTTAGAGAAAGAGAAATGTGTTTGGTACCGTCATTGGGTAATGAGCCTATGATCAAGCAATGTAGTGTCAGGCAATGTAGACACTCTGAAAAGGCAGAACATAGGGACAATTGAAGGCTCAGAACATTGGGGATTATTCTGCCTGTTCCAGCTGTGGTCATTTTCACCAGGGTTCTATGTTAGAATCAACACGGAAGCCACTGAGAATCCCAGGCCACATGCCATACCAATTAAATCAGAATCTCTGGGGGTGGGATGCAGGCATTAGTATTTTAAAACACTTGCGAGGTGATTCCAATGTGCAGTCAAGTTGAGAACCAGTGGAATAGAATAAGAGAAGCCAAAGGAATTGGTACAGCTCGCCAAGCCTTCTTGCCAGGGACCAGGAACATCAGGTTTCTGCTTTGTGGAATGGAAAAATTAATTACACCAACAAACATTTACTGAGTGTTTGCCAAGTACCAGGTACTGTGTATCATTTTCTCATTTAATCTTCATAATAATCCCTGTAAGGTAGGTATAATTGTCACTCCAGATCTTGATGATGAGGAAACTGAGGCTTAAATAATATCCAAGGTCACAGAGCTGAGAAGTGGTACAGCTGGGATAAAGCTAGGTCTTTTGACACCAGTATGTCCTGGTTATTATGCCATGCTCCCTCTCTTAGCCAGCAAGAGGTCCTCACAGATCAAGTAGTCTAAATAACTCCCGTTCTTCTCCTGCCCATTTTATACATGCAGCGAGGGAGGCCCAGAGAAGTGAAAAACTTTGTTAAAAATCAAAGAGCTTGCTAGTGGCAGGGCCAGCACTCAGGATCCAGGTCTCAGGATACCTAGTCCCATGCTCATTCCACCATACCTCATGGCTTCTCTGGACTTCTCTGAGGAAACCGCCAATCTGTCTCAGAGCTAGAGCTAAAGCCAAGGGCGGATGCCATCTTGCGGACCTGTGCCCTTCTCAGCACCATGCCCGTGCTTGTTCTCCGAGTGTCCTCGAACACATGGTCTCCATTTTTGTCTCTGCAGCCCCTACCCGTGCCTGTGGACCATCAGCAACAGTGGCGGGGCTGCTGCCGGGCCGGGCCCCGAGGTGCACGCCAGCCCCCCGGGTGCCTTTCTCCTGGGTAACCCAGCTGTGACTGCGCCCCATTCTGTGCTCTCCTCCCAGACACCCACCTCGGCTGGAGTGGAGGTTCTGGGGGAGCCCTCGCTGACCAGCATTGCTGTGTCCACCTGGACGGCCGTGGCCTCGCATCCGTTCTCGGGCTGGGGTGGCCCAGGTGGGGGTGGAAGCCAGTCTCCTCCCTCACTGGACAGTTAGGCAGCATCCCAGGGAAGGGTGTCAGCAGAGAACATTCTATGTACAGAGCACTTAGAAACCCCCTTTACTGATTCCACTGAGTCAGATGGCAGGGTCTCCTCACCAAGAGAGTTGGGGTGTGGGGCAGGTTATACCACAAGGCCTACCAGGAGATGGTTTAGTTTGGATGATGCTAGTTCTGTCACTTCCATCTCTCCGCCATTTTCTTTTGCATTCCATTTCCTCTCACGCTTATCCATGCCCTCTTAGGTGTCAAAAGCTCATTGAATACCTTCCTTGTGCCCTGCTCCTTACTCTGAGAAGGTCCTTAGAAGGCTTCACTTCCTGTTCTGTGGAGGTGGTGCAACGGTGTTAAGTGAGCTCAAAGTTTACCTCACCTGAGGCTATTGCTTCTTAGCTTTGTGCAGCCCTGGGAAGTATGTGTGGTAACAGGGCCCCAGCTTGGCTCCTGCTTTCAGACCAAGAGTGGGCCTGAGTTCACAGAGAGTGGTTAAAAATATACAGAGCTAATCATATATTACTCGTAGCAGTGGGCTGGAATTGAAGAAATTATGATGTCATGTCACTCCCTTGCAAACAAACCTTTGACGGCTCACTCTTGTTTACGGAATGAAGTCAAATCTCCTTAATAAAAAATGATCTTCTCCATTCCAGCCACAAATCACTTCTCCAGCTTTAGCTTCTTCTGGTACCCCTCTAGCATCTTATATTGGAGTAAGGCAGACATCTCTTGTTCTCTGGACTTTCATTGCTCTTTCTCACCTTTATACCTTCACCTATGCCTGGAGTGTCCTTTGCACACCAACTTACCCGTGCAAATCCTACCATCTTCCAGGGGCCGTCTGAAACCACTCCCTGCATTGCACATCTGGTCTGCCTAAGCATATTGGATTTTTTTCTGCTCCCTCACCATTTTTTGCCTCTGTTATAGTGTTCACCACATGTTGCCTTGTATTTTTGCTACCTGCAAGTGAATCTTTCTCCCCCTAGACTGTAAGTTCCTGGAGGGCGAGGCCTAGCCATCTTGTTTTTCTCTACCCCATAATATGCTCTCATGCCTTGCTTAGAATAGGTGCCCAATAAATGTTTGCTGAAATGAATTGGTGTGAAGTGTATATGTGCTAAGAGGATGGCCACAGAGCTGCTGGGGGGCAGAGCTCAGAGTCATGTGTCCCATAACAAGGTAGCATGTTAGTGGGGGAGCCCAAGAGCTAGGTGTCACCCTGGGCTCTTCATCTGAGGTACAACCAACTCTGTGAAGACCAGGGTATGCTGAAACAATTGTTTCCAAATGCTGGTACATGGATCTCCTGTGCTGGGATACCCTGGAGCACCCGTGAGAAATATATGTTCCAAGCACCACTCCACTCCTATTGGATCAGAGCCTGCATTTCAAACAGGTGGGCCATGTGACGGTCAAAAAGCTAGGACTGGAAACTACTTGCCTACATGAGAGGAATAGGATGCTAAATAGTCCAGGACCCTCATTTCAGAAAAGAGTTTCTGTCACTGCTCCAGCCAAGATCTTTGCTGAAACCGATGAGCAAAATCATTTTCATTTGTTTTCCTTTGCTTTTTCTACCCAGTACTGGGTGTGCTGATGACATGGAAGTGAGGTTTCCAGGCCTGGGTGGATGAGCAGTTGTCAAAGCATCAGCAGTAGACCGCACTTGCTGCACAGCCCTTCTTGGGCCGTCATTGAAGGAGTTAAGTTTCCACTCAGTTGCTTCACCACTACTCTGTCAGCTGAGCTGATACAAACCCACTTCACTCCAAGCCTTAGTCTTGGGGAATCCAGACATGGCACTATTTCATCCTTGGCTCATTCAACAGAGAAAGTTCTTTCAGCACGTGGTGGTTAGCATTGCCTGAGAACCCCTGTGTAAGCCTGGATATTTCTGTGCCATTCCATTGTTTGGACTAGAATCTCAGGAAACAATGCCACTCCATGAATATGGTGTCCTGGGAAGCCACATTACCTCACTTGGGGTTGCCCAGTGGGAGATGAGGGCTCCTAATTTGTTGTGTGAGTGACCGAGGCAAAATGTACCAACAACTATTTGCAAAGCTGTCTCCTCAGCACGCTTCTGAGGCAGGACTGCCCCCTGGTTCTCTGGTCCCTCTGGGACACCATTACATGCCATTAAGATATTAATATATTAGCAACTCTGCAAGATGGTATTTTGGTAAGTTTTAAAAAGTGGCCATTACTCATTCTGTTAGAACTTTAGGTTACTGTGACCTCCTTTTACCCCAGCAGGTTTGGCAAAATTCTCTTCATCACTCACTGCAGCAATTAGTCATGCACCAAATGCTTAGCAAGTACAATTAGTCTATGGAAATTTATCCTTAGTCTTTCCCTTCTGGCATCTCTCCCCAGCCTTGAGGAGACAGAAGATTTGGGCCAGAGGCACAAAACAGAGAGAAGCCACTAGCCTTCATTCTTTTTCATTTGTATTGTTTAGGTGAATTTGGTCCAAAAAACATGAGCTGAGTTTGGGGTGATCATGTCTCACTCATCAGTCTTATCAGATACTTAACTTGGAAGCTGCGTGATTTTTAAACACAACATGATAGTTGGTTCTGCATAAAGGATCTCTATTTGTTGTTAGCCATTCAACCAGAGCCAAAGACTTTCCAGTCTTTTCTCCAGATAGTCTGGGGTTAATTTCTGATTGGGAGGAACAACACTAAATCCTTAAGTCAGTTCAATAAATGACAGAATATGTAATGTGTTAGTCAAGCTTTGGAACCAAGAAAGCCGGTTCCCTGGCCCTTGTATCTTCTTGCCCAGCTTATTATAAAGCAAAAATGTTGCCTCTTCTGGTTTTCAGGACTTTCACATGAAATTTAAGAGAAACCAAAATGCCCCTTGAATAGAAGGAGTATGTAATTCTTTCAGTCCGATGGCAGCAATTTCAACTCTCCCCAAAGCCTGGTCTGTCTGAAAGTCTCTCCCCTCGTGTGATCTCACCAGCTCTCTCCTCCCCCAGCCTTGTCACCAAGATCTTTGCCCACCACACTGAAGGCAGGTACCCGCAGGAGACTGCTGCATCCTCCAGCTCACTAGGCGGGCACCTCCTAGAACTGGGGAGGAAAAGGTAGGCAGGGGGCATTATGGAGGAGTGAAAACACTAAGGTCTTAAGGAAAAATTTCAACAAGAGGTAGGTGCCAGTCACTCTTTTTTCCAAGACTGCACTAACTTTAGTTGGATACCAGCAAGTTCAAATATCGCATTTGTGAAGAATATTGTTTTAGTTTGCTAGGCTGCCAGAAGCAATATACCCTGAAATGATTGGGCTTCAACAATGGGAATTTATACACGTGTGGTTAGAGTCTGGGAAAATGTCCAAATCAAGGCATCATCTAGGTGATGCTTTCTTCCTGATGATCTGCTGCCAGCGATCCTTGGTTCCTGTGCCACATGGTGTCTGCTGGTCTCTCCCTTCTCTTCTAGGTTCCGTTGATTGCAGCTTCTTGCTTCTGTGGCTTTCTCTGTCTCTGTCAGAGTTTCCTTCTCATAAAGGACTCCAGTAAGAGGATTAAGACCCACCCTGGGACTTAACTGAAGTAGCCTTATTGAGAGATCCTACTTACAATGGGTCCACACCTACAGGAATGGATTAACTTTAAGAACATGATTTTCTGGGGGTACATATAGTTTCAAATCACCACAATATGAAATCTGTCTTATGGAACTGTGGGTTAGTCAAAGTTGGAACATGGCAACTGGGCATTCAAGTGGCACCATTCAACTCCCTCCGTTCTATTTTCTCCACCCATTCCCACTATTGACTGTTTGTTGTTGGCTTCTGGCCAGGTTGGTGTACAGAGGGAGTAAGAGAATCAGGAAACAGAGGTTAGGATGAGGCTATGCAGTGCCCAAAAAAGGTATAAGGGAAGAGCTGAGAGAAAGAAAGGTCATAGGTTCTTGGGGCCCAGGATGATTTGCTGACTATGCCAAGGGCAGAACCATAATGATGCCTGAGGTCCCACTTCCCACTCCTCTGCCCATGTGCAGGTGGTGGTACAGCAGGGCAGAGGCAAAGGATAGATGCAGATATTCAGAGTTCCTGGGGTTTTTTTTTACTGCTAAAGTCTTTGAGGTTTTGGGAAACTGCATCAGTTGGGATTATGTCTGGCTTCAATTTATAGAAAACTCAAAACACATGCAGGTATTTAGTCTCTTATACAAAAGAAATCAGAGGATCAGAGGTAGACAGTTCAGAGCTTGTGTAGTGGTTCCACAAAGTCATCAGGGACCCAATTCTTCTACCTTTCTACTCCACCATTCTCAGCTCATGACTGCCATCCTCAAGATCACCTCACATTGGCTGCTGGAGCACCGGTCATCACAACAGTACTCCAGGACACAGAAAAGAAGGAAAGGAGAAGGGCACAAAGGGAGGTCTTCTCCAGCTGAGTAAGCTTATTTAACCAACCTTCTTAGAAGTCTCATATACCACATGGCCAGAACTTAGTCAAATGGTCATACCTAGCTGCAAAAGAGGATGAGTAATTTTTTTTTAAAAGCTGGATGCAATTTAACCTTGAATAAAATAAGGATTTTTTTTTTTAAATTTTTTAAATTCAGTTTTGTTGAGATATATTCACATATCATACAATCATCTGTGGTGTACAATCAGCTTTTCACAGTACCATCATACAGTTGTGTATTCATCACCCTGATCTATTTTTTGAACATTTTCCTTATACCAGAAAAAGCAAGAATAAGAATAAAAAATAAAATTAAAAAAGAAAAACCCAAATCACCCCCCCCACCTTATTTTTCACCCAGTTTTTGTCCCCATTTTTCTACTCATCCATCCATACAGTGGTTAAAGGGAGTGTGCTCCACAAGGTTTTCACAATCACACTGTCACCCATTGTAAGCTACATTGCTATACAATCATCTTCAAGAGTCAAGGCTACTGGGTTGCAGTTTGATAGCTTCAGGTATTTACTTCTAGCTATTCCAATGCATTAAACCTAAAAAGGGTTATCTATATAGTGCATAAGAGTGCCAACCAGCGTAATCTTTTGCCTCCATTTGGAATCTCTCAGCCACTGAAACTTTATTTTGTTTCATTTCACATCCCCTTTTTGGTCAAGAAGATGTTTTCAATCCCACTAGGTTGGGTCCAGATTCATCCCCTGGGAGTCATATCCTGCATTGCCAGGAGATTTAAACCCCTGGGAGTCAGGTCCCAAGCAGTGGGGAGAGCAGTGAGTTCACCTGCCGAGTTGGCTTAGCTAGAGAGAGAGGGCCACATCTGAGCAACAAAAAGGCACTCAGAGGGAGATTCTCAGGCAAAACTACAAGCAGATTTAGCTTCTCCTTTGCAGCAATGAGCTTCATAAGGGCAAGTCCTTAGACTGAGGGCTCGGCACACCAAACCGCCAGTTCCCAATGTTTGTGAGAACATCAGCATCAGTCCAGGTGAGGAAGTCCAACACCTCTGCATTTCCCCCAGCTCCTCAGGGAGGCCCTGCATGTGTATTTTTATTCTGTGCCCAAATTACTTTGGGATGTGTTGCTATTTCACCCTAACCTGTACAAACCTACCAGGTCTCACTTCTTATTCAAAGTTCCATGTAATTATGGTATTTGAACAAACTGTACAAGTTAAATTGTTTAGGGAATATAGATCCTGCACCAACTAAACATCTGTTCCCTTGGTCTCACATGGAAGTTGAAGTTTTAAAACACAGTCAGTAGTATCTTTTACACTTTGGCCCAATTTGCCCTAGTCCTAACCAGATCTGCTTCATTCATATTTCTAATTGGAGTCTGGACTGTTTTGCAGCATTTTAAATAGTTGGTATATATGCTAATACTGACATTCATATCTGCCGAGCTATAGCTCTGAGTTTCTGGTGTCACACAGATACCCATAATTCCAGGGATCGATCAGGTTAAACACAAAGGGATCAGCATCTCAGAATCTGGAGATAGCCAATACAGTTCAGGAATAGATATGACTGCTGTAAGAGCTTACAATCTAGGGACCATTACAATAATTGTTCCCCTGATAAGCTGTGCTCTAAGACTCAATTCTGAGTTTACACATTGTAGTTAGTCCGTATTGGTGAGGCATTATACTGTTTGCCTTTGTTTCTGGCATTGTTCACTCAAAATGCTGTCTACAGGATCCATTCACCTCGTTGCATGTCTCACAGCTTTACTCCTTCTTGCAGTTGCTCAATATTCCATTGTATGTACAGGCAATAGTTAACCAAAAATAAGGATTTTGATGTTAAGGAAGAAGGCTAGTTGCCCGACTTACATAGCTCTCATAAAACCTTTTCTCTGGCATAACATCACATATTTTATTATTTCAGCCCTCTTCCAACCTGTCATAACCAGCCAACCAGGCACATTATTTAATGGGGGTAGGGAGAAATGGGACATATAGTAGTGAAGGGAATATTGCCAGAAGAGAAAAGGATAAACCACCTGCCTTTGTGATTCTCACCCTTTGTCATGGCAGCCCCACTCTTAGTTTCTCTTTGTAAGTGTTTGGAATCTTTTCATATTTGGCATCCACCCAGGAGGGCTGTAGAATCCCGTCTTTCCTAGCGTCATGGCCCTTGGGTTCCCGCCTTAGTCCTAAACAAATATCAACATTATAAAGATAGAACATAGCAGTGGGGAAAATGTGAAAATCACTCTAAGATGATGGTGATGAAAATTATCATTGAGTGCTCTGTTTAATATTTAAGGAAATGGAAACTTGGGAGCTTAACCCCGGAGTGCTTGACTCCAAACACCTGAAGTTGAAGTCCCCAGACAATGGGGACACAGCAGCAGATGAAAGAGACAAAGTCCCTGCTCTTACCCTGAAGGGGTGTGTGTGTGCGCCACATGGGTGGCAATAATTAAATAGATTATGTCAGCTGAGGTTAGTTGTGATAAAGAAAAGTAAAGCAGGATAAGGAGGCTAGAGAGTGAGGAGAAGGGGAAGCATCTCATATTAGATAAGATGATAAGGGAAGCCTTTCTGATGAGGTGATATTTGAGCCCTACAGTTACCTGGGGAAGAAAATTCCAGGCAGGGAGAATGGAAAGGACACGCTGGTGCTGGGTTTGATTGAAGCATGGTGAGGGGCCCTGGAAGTGTGGTTGTGTACCAAGAAGGGGAAGAGGAGGAGTGGGTTTGAGGTGGGAATTCAGCAATTCAGTTTTGGTCATATTGTGACTGAGATGCCTATTTGAGTGTGGGTGTTGAGCAGATCATTGGAAACGTATGCCTGGAATTAAGGGGAGAGGTTGAGGCTGGAGATAAACTTCGGGAATCATCAGCATAACAGCCATAGAATTGGAAGAAAAGAGGTCTGAAGACCAAGCCCTGGGTTGCTCCAGTACTTGGACTCATAGACATGAGAAGGAACAGCCAAGGACACTGAGAAGGCATGACCAGGAAGGTGGAAGGAGAATCAAGATAGAGTGGGTCCTGGAAGCCAAGTAAAGAATACGTTTCAAGAAGGGGGGATATTCAACAAAATCAAATGCTGCTGAAAGATCAATTAAGATGAAGACTGAAAAAAATGGCCATTAGATTTGTCAATGTGGAGAACACTGGAGACCTATTTTAGTGAGGTGGTGGGGAAGAAAGTCTAATCAGAGTGAATTCAAGAAGGCTCGGGAGTGTGTTAACAACTGTTGAGGCTCAGTGATGGATACAATAAATACTCTATTTTTATGTATGAAACTTTCCATGATAAGATTTTTTAAAAGAGAGAGCATGGGGTTTAGGCAGCCAAATCAGGGAGTAAAAATAACTCTTTTAAGGAGTTTGGCTTTAAAGAGCAGCAGAGAAATGGGGTGGTAGCTGGAGGGGATGTGGGATCAAGGGAGATTTAAGATCATCTTTTACATCATGATTTGCTGATACTCTATCGAGAGGTAAAATTTTTGATTCAGAAGAGAGAGTGGATGACTGTGAGGGCAGGTGAGTGGAGGCACCCTCTCGGGAACCTTAGCAGACCTCCCACTGTACACTTTTCTCTATGATCCCTGCACTCCCTTAGAGTCTAGGCAAACACAGGGTCACCTCAGGTGCTGCATCATGCTGGCATCCCATAATACTCTCGGATGGGAGCCAATGGTGGCTACTAGTTCTTCTTTTCCTTCCTGATAACTGAGCCTCTGTGGTCTGAAGATACCAAAATTTATCCATCATCTTTACTGTAAAGACATCTGTGAAACATCTGCCAAGCATCCTAACCTTCTTTGGGTAATAGGGTCCCACTCCTCTACACTCTTGGGGGAACCACCTCCTCTCCCCCCACATCTACATGCTTGTAGTGGTGGTTGCCATGTTTGTATATGACTCTGTCCCTTTGAGCAGATTCAATTAGTTCAGGAGTTTTTGTCACTCACTACCAAAGAATCCTGTTTACTACAGAAGGTTCAAGCAGCCCGGCCTGTGCAAATCACAAAGGCTCATTAGTTCCACATTTCATTATGTTACAGGCTATATTAGTTCTATAAAAAAATGCACTTAATTCCTCAAAATGGGGGACATGAAATTTAAATGTGTGATTTATTGCAAACAAAACTGAATTGAAAATATCTATTAAGGAATGTGGTTAAAAGCTATGGCAGGTAGAAAGTTTCACTAGCACATGTTACTAGTCTACCCCAGAAAAGGGACCAAGGTGATCCAAGAAGGTTTTCCCATTGGGAAACCCAACATAAGGTTTCTGCAGGACTGTACTGGCTGGATTCTGTGTAGAACACAAGTCCCACTGCTAGTTGGACAGATGCTGTTCTTTCTCTGGTTCACTAGTGGAGACCATTTCCACGTTGGGGCTGGGTCCTGAGTGTGTGTGTTCTGGTTGTCCCCACAGTTCAGCTTGTCTGCTGGGCAATCCTGCAGACGTCTTAACTCACTGTGGTTAGAACCTTGGATCACAAGAACCGGAGACGCAGGGGCCTCAAGGGAGACCACCATTACCACGAGTGAAACCAGACCCAGGCCTCCTCAGCGGGCAACTGAGGGAGAGTGTTCTGTGAGGAAGGGTGGCTGGATTTTGTAGCTCTAGATTCCTCCAGAATCCTTAAAAATCACAGCAGCCTCCACCACACTGGGCTGTGTCCCTGTGGCTCAGGCTTGGACTCACACTCATCCCACAGAGACACACAGGTCAGGTTGTGATGTCTTTTAACCCAGAGAGGAGGGCTTTTAAGGGAGCGTAAACCTTATGGGTTACACACATCTAGAAAACTTGGTTCTCAAAACCGAGGCTAATCATCTTTGGTTTATTGGTATTGAAGTATAACGTTCAGTCTGTGCACAGATCTTAAGGGTACAGCTTAATGAATTTTTTATATATGCATATACCTGTGAAAGCCCAACAAGATGAAATATAGAATATTTCCAGCACCCCAGGAGGCTTCCTTGTGCCCCCTCCCAGGCAATGCCCTTCTCTAAAGTTAAGCACTACTTTGACCTCTATCACCCAGTATTGGTTGAACCTGTTCTCAACCTTCATATACATGGGAACAAAGGGTAGTTGCTCTTTTGTGTCTGAACACTATGCCTGTGGTACTCTGTCTAGCCCCCCACCCAGCTCCCCATTTAGGAAGACCATCTTTTCACCATTGACTGAGACACTCTCAATAGATATCTAAATTCCTTGATGGCCAAACCAGGAAACTGATGCCCAGAAAAAAGCAGGAGTGTCCCTTCTTTGATTTCCCATCCTCTCTTTGGATGACTGGCAGTGGGAATGGTTTCCTCCTTTTTGTAGACCTTCACTCTCTCCCCAACCCCAAATTACACTAGAATATATAGCAAGATAATTCAACCTCCGTGCACTTCTTGCAGCTGAAATATTTTTTAAAAAATGTTTTTTACAATTATTGTGGTTCACTCACTTTCCAAAGGAGAAAATGTTGGTTTAATCTTACCCATAAAGGAAGTGTCAGGCCCCAGAAAAAGAGTCTAACATATAGAAGGAATGTCTGATCCACGGGCCCTGCTGCTTATCTCATAAATACCAGGTGTGCCATAAACTAAGGGTTGAAGGCTGTTTTAGGAATCCCAGTCACAGTGGCACCTAGACTCCAGGGGGCAGACAAGGCAAGATCAGATATCCCCATAAAGATGAATGACCGCAAACAAGCCAAAAGGCCTGCTTCCTCCACATAGATAATATAGTGCACATCAAAGAAGAGTAGTGAGTTAAAACCCTAGTAACCAGTCAGCAGAAACTGATAAGCACTCACCCAATCGAGGCCCAGGACACACTCAGCAGGACCTTCCCCCCCAACACCCAACGTGGGTTTTTCCTTTAAAAAATGCTGCTCTCAGATAGAGGGCTGGAGCCATTTTTCCTTTCGTTCTTTTCTGATGGCTCCCACCTGCTTTCTTCCTCTAATAAACCTTAAATTCTCTACTTAAACCATGACTGGCTGCGTTTGTGTGGATTCTTGAACGGCTCTGAACCTAACAGGAAGTAGGCCACGGCATAGGTATTCGGAATTGAAAGCTGTTGTCAAAGGATTCCTCCAAGTCTCTACCTCCTGGGCCCTGACTTACTCCATATTTTTTTTGACAAATTTTCATGTTGTTTGGGTTAAGATGTAAAAACTTCTTCTATGATATAAATATTATCTGTGAAGAGGGTTGTCTTAGTTTGCTGGGGCTACCGTAGTAAAGAACCACAAACTGGGTTGCTTGAAACAACAGAAACTTACAGTCTTATAGTTCTGGAGGACAGACGTCCGGAATCAAGGTGTTGGGAGGGCCCTGCTCCCTCCGAAGTCCGTAGAGAAGGACCTGTTTCATGTCTCTTCCGGCTCCTGGCAGTGGCTTGCTGGCAATCCATGGCAGTTTCTACCTTAGTCTTCCCATAGTGTTTCCATCTCCCATCCAGCTCCCCAGCTAGACCCAAATTTCCTCTTCTTACAAGGACACCAGTCATATTGAATTAGGGGCCCATCCTACACCAGCACAGCCTCATTTTAACTTGCCTGATTCCATCTGTAATGACCCTATATCCAAATAAGGTCATATTCTGAGGTCCTGGGCATTAAGACTTCAACAAATCTTTTTGGAGGACACAATTCAGTCTTTCACAAGTATCTAGTTAATTTACGATTGCCTATTAATTCTGCAGGCGATGTAATTTATCATATTATTTAGTAACTAAGAGAGCTCCCGAGAGAATAGGGTATTGTGCAGGTAAGTGTTATTGAGATGAAGAGATTATTGATGACTGTAAAACATGGCTGATGTTTGGCCATCAGAGAGAAAATAAGAAAGTATAGACTAAATGTGGCAAGGCAGGGTAAGGAGGAAATTGACAGATATGTGAGGTATTTTGCAGCAATCATCTTTTTTCTAAGGGCATGTTTTTATCTATCCTTCTGCAGTTGGTGATGGAGGCAGAGAGGAGCAGGGACAGAAGTGGAGAATGAGCAGTTAGTCTACTCCTAAATTTTAAGTCACTGTGTGAGGACCCACCAAGCATATGGGCTTAGACTGGGGGCAATAGAGTTGGCTTCCTTTGTTGCTAAAGCTCAGTTGAGCTTTGGTACTGACAGGTAGGTGTTTGTACCTGTGCAGAAGGTTTTTAAGTTTAACGTTATAAAAAATAAGGACTCTCTGCAGTGAAGATCTTGAAGATCAACAAAATTTCACTTGCAGTGAATGCCAGTCTAGAAACTATAGTGGAAAGACCATTGGACATATAGCAAGAGACCTGAAAAGACATCTCCGCTTCTTACTGGAGTGGAACAAGTTATCTCATCTTTCTGGTCTTTGATTTCCTCATCTATGAAACAAAAGAGAACACCTTTAATATTATATAGTGGCATATTTTCCAATGAATAAGAATAAGATTATGCCCAAACTTATTTTTCCTTGTGCTTACCCCAGCCTCCTATAGCTGAGGGAAAATCCCTGAGGCAGTATTTTTCTAGGACGAACAAAATATTGTAAAGATACCATATCCCTCTGTGGAGAAAATCCAGGCTTTGGGTCCATTGAGAGTCAGTCTAAGAATTGTTAACAAGGAACTGGCACTTAGTCCCATAGGTGAATGCACAGAGAGGCCTGGGGACAATCTACCCTGCCCTCTGCTACTGTTGTCACAGGCATGAGCATAAGGGAGGAGAGCAGTGGTGGGGACTTGAGTTTGGGAAACCTGGAGGCCAGAACTACTTGTCAGGCTTATATTAGGATTTGGGGTAGAATTAAACAGAGACTGGAATGGGAAATTGGTCAAATGTTCCTTCTGATCCCATTACGGATGAATCTGCAATTCACTTTCTTTGGTTCTGACCACTTTGATTTGGAGTGCCCTGTGGGAGTAACTGCATGTGTGCATGGGCATGTGTATGAATGAGTAGATTTATTTAGTGGAGAGGTTCCTGTCCCTGAAGGAGGTCAATAAACCTTTGGGCCAACTCGTTTTGTTCTGGGATGATCATTTTTTGAGGGATGGGGCTGTGGGGAAGAGTGTAACAGTCAGTTTTGGTGAAGCAGGGCCAGTTTTGGAAGGTGGAGCTGTGGAATGCCTCCTATATACTTGATGGAGGGGGAGGGTTTGGAGATTAGAGGTTGCAGAGCAGGATTGGGCAAATCCAGACAGGAACATGGTGGTTTCCTGGAAGGAAAGAGATTCAGATCTTGACATTTTCTCTTTGTGGTTAGAATTTAATGATATATATTGGATGGCCTGGAATAGCTCAATTCAAGATTGGGAAGCATGAAGAGTATAATAAGATCACTAAGACAAAATTCACCAAAATGGATGGGTAGTTTGAGTGGGTTTCTACCCAAAGATGATTGGGGTAACAGATGCTTCTGGACCCACAGTGAGACTTGCAGCCACCTGGACACTGGTGTGTCTTGAGAAAAATGGATGGTGTGTGAGTCAAAAGGGTTGATCATGAGAGTTTAAAAATTGGGGCCTGGCCTAAAATTGCTGAGCGGGATGCCTGGGGAAGGAGTGTCCACCGCAGTGAGTGGTGAGAGACAGTGAAAATGTCCCATAGATTTCTTTTAACTTTAGCAGGTGGTTGCTGGCAGTCACTGTAGCTATAAAATTAAATTAATGATTTATTTTGCTGTTAGAGGATGGGGTGTCTGTCTTGGTTATACTTGAGGAGAAAGACTGTCTTTCATCTCTATATCTTTCACACCTTGCACCCACGCCTGTCCTGTGGTACGTATTCCATACGTATTAATTCAGAATTTGTAGAAATAATCCTTAGCAATGTTTGGGAATTTAAGATGGGGAAGCCACATGTTTGGTTGGGCAAAATAAAATTCTGTGCATATTTTAGTCAAAGTTGTGTCTTTTTAAGATAGTTTCTCTTTGGGAGAAACATTTCTCTTTTTGGCGTATTTTTAGACCTCACTCTGCTGGAGTGTATCATGTTTGCTTCCTCCCTCCCTCCCTCCCTTCTTCTCTTCCTCCCTTCTTCTCTGTCATTCTCTTCTCTACACCCCTTTGTTAGAGTTAATTGCTGGTGCTGAGGGGAGCACCTCAGGAAAGCAGCAAAGTCATGACCTTCATCTTACTTGGGAGGACAGGAAGATGGCAAAACAAACAAAACAAGACAGGCTTGTTGCAGCTCAACCTAAATGCCAGTGCTGATGTTCTCCTACACTTGATGCTATTTAAGAATGACTCACTGAAATATCTTGTGGTTGGACAACTGTGTGCTGGTTGTAATTGCTAACATGTATTGAGAACTTATATATTATATGTTAGGCACTGTGCTAAGCTCTTTACATGCAGTATCTAATCTAATCCTTTAATGAGCCTACAAGGTAGGTGTTAATTTTTTAAAACAGCTTTTTTGGTATATAATTTACTTACCATAAAGTTCACCTGCTTAAATGTACAATTCAATGGTTTTTAAAAGTTTATTTACAGAGTAGTACAACCATCACCATAATCTAATTTTAGATCATTTTTATCATTCCCAAAAGAAATCTTGTATTCATTAGCAGTCACCCCCCTCCACCCCTCTCCTGCTCCCCTCACCTTTCCCCCAGCCCTAGGCAACCGCTAATGTACTGTTTTTTCCCAATAAATTTGCCCATTCTGGACATTTCATATAAATGGGATAATACAATATATGGTCTTTTATGACTGTTTCTTTTTTACTTAGCATCATGTTTTTGAGGTTCATCCATGTTTTGGTATCTATTGGTACTTCATTCTTCCTGTGGCCGAATAATATTCCACTGTATGGATGTATCATATTGGGTTCACCCATTCATCAGTAGATGGGCGTTTGTGTTGTTTCTACTTTTTGGCTATTATGAAGAATGCCGCTATGAACATTTGTGCAAAAGTTTTTGTGTGGGGTAGGTACTATTATTTTCTCCATGTTACAGATGAAGACACAGGCTCAGAAATGGGTTTTCCAGTGTAAGGGACAGCTCAGACCTATCTGATGGTAAAATCCATGCTCCCAACAATAACTCAAATCACTCCTGAACTGAGGGCACAAGTAGGAGCAGTTGCAAGTTACTCTGTATTGTACCCTTAGTTTCTTGTCAAATTTACACCAGGTCTCAGCTAGGGAGAATTAAGGAAAGGTCTGTGCTCACAGTTGGGAAGAGGCTGGGTGTAGGGAAGCAGGATATGAGGGGTCGGGCAGGGCAGGAGACGGAGATCGTGGTATTAGCAGAGCCTCTGGTGGTACATTACTTGTCCTCCAGGAAGGATTGGTAACAGGGAGATAGCTCTGGAGGATTTCCATAAACACTTGAGCAGTAAGTAGGCTGTGGGTTGTCAATGGATACGTGACCTCAAAGTCTAGTGAAAACTGACAAATTTTGTTTTAATTTTAGAAGGTATGATTAATTTTAGGATAGATGTAAAATAAAAAATGAGAAAAGAGCATTTATCGACACCCAAACTAAAATGGGCTATCTCCAAAGCACTGACAAAAGTGGTTCAGAAATCTGAGAATTAGCTTTACATTTTCAAAAGTCACAAATGTGATAAAATGGATGAAATGAGGAAGGATTTTGTCATCTTTCATATGAGGGGATCAGGCCCATTGGATTTTGAATTGGGGTCCATATATGTATATCAGGCCACTGTTTGGTGAGCCTGTTGCTAGATGGATAGTAGTAGGATGATGCAGTAAATTTCTTGCCCAGCAGAGAGGATACAGGGCACCACTGACACCTCATTGCCCCAGAGGGAAATTAGGGAACCCCTGGAGAATGGAAGTGGCAAGCATGTAGGGCAACCAGTCAGGGGCTTCCTGGAATGCAGGACTTTCAGTTTAAAACTGGGACAGCTCTGGTTTACCAGGAATGAGTTGGTCACCCTATACCATGCGGCACATGCTTATAGGATGTCCAGTGGGTCTCAGGGATCCTGCTTTTTTGACTGCATGGGGAATGAATATTTGCTGAATAGAAAGAGGGCAGAGATGTGCCGGGAAGAAGCAGAAAAACCAATAGATTAGACAAGCCTTTGTGGCCTTAATTTTGTATTGCTGCACTTTTCTCAGCTCCCCATGGATAGGTCTATTGTTTGGCACAGTTTGTCACAGAAGGAAAACTGCTGCACAGAGCAGCTAAAAATGTTGGATGCAATAAAAGAAGCTGCTTGCTTCATTAGACAACCTTATCCATCTGTCCCAGTTCTATTGAATGTACACCTCCCACTCCCCACATATTTGGTTATGACCTAGAAACACTGCATAAGATCTCAAGATTTTCTTCTCTCAAAGTTGTTGTAAAACTCCCACCCTGGAGCATGGCCCAGAGCTGGTGAGATGTCACATAACAGATCGTCGATCAGAGTTGCTGAGCCGCGCAGGTTCACACACCCTCTGAAACTCAGGAATTGGGTTTATTCATCAGTTCAGACCCCAGATGTTTCAATAGAGGCCCTGGGCTTATGGTTATGAAATTGCCCAGGATCAGTTATTAGACTAAGAGGCAGGAATCCAATCAGTGGTTTACTAGGGAGGGGAAGGGAAGGAAAGCAAGCTTAACATTCTCCCAATGTCTTCATCTCTTGCCACAGAGGGCTGGGGATGCCAGAAGGGCAGTGGGGTACTTTCTTGAATAAGCTCAGAGTTCTAAAGAAACCCAGGACATAAACAACTCCAAAAGTAAGGACTTTGGCTTAGGCAGAAATTGATGTGCAATCGGGTATATTTTGGGGAGTGGACAAACAGGGTATGGGTAAGGGACCCATAGTTATCATTATATTTCCAAAGGGGTCTATCACCCCCAAAAGTGAATTTCTATTGCTCCATTTGCTCATTGATATGGTCAGCCCATCTGCACATTCACAGTATGTGCTAATGACTCATAAATACTTCTCCAAGATAGGTCTGTCCTTTTGGTTCCAGACCCCATATATACAACTGCCTATAGGGCTTCTCCACCTCTGTGTTTTACAGGTCTCTCAATGCCAAAAGTCTAAAACTCAACTCAATAATTGCTTCTCTTTCTATATTTCCTGTTCAGATGAATGACATCCCCATTTAACCAGGTACTAAATCCGGAAACCTGAGAGATACTGGAGAATCTCCCTCATTCATCCATGACATCTGATTAGCCAATAAGCCTGGTCTATGGTGCCTCAGAAATACTTCTTGATTCAACTCTACCATCCCCTCTGTCAACCCAAACTGCATTTAGCAGAATGAAAATCACAGTAATAAGCCTGTGTCCTCTCGCCTCAACTAAGGAAATACCTCAGATAGCTGCCTGCTTTTCCAGTAACGGACGAGTTGGATTTCTTTTGAAAGACAGATGAATCTTTCATGTATCAAAGACCAACCATAGGCTTCTTTGTGAGCCTTGGAAACTGTGATGGTCAATTCATTTGTCAACTTGGCTCGGATATGGTGTCCAGTTGTTTGGTCAAATGCTAGAAGTTACTGTGAAGGCATTTTATAGATGTGCTCAGCATCTACAATCAGCTGACTTTAAGCAGTGTGGATGGGCTTAATCCTATCAGTTGAAGGCCTTAAAAGCTAAAAAACCTCACAGTTTCTTCTTCCTATAGAAGAAGAAATTCTACCTCAAAAAGCTGCAACATCAGCTCTTGCCTGAGTTCCCAGCCTGCCGGCCTGCCCTACAAATTCTGGACCTGCCAGCTCTTACAAATGCAGGAGCAAATTCCTTATAACAAATCTTTTACACATAGTACACACACACTCACACACATAAAATGTATATATATCCAATTGGCTCTGTTTTTCTGGAGAACCCTGACTGAGATAGAGCAAAAGAGAGGAAGCCTTGAATGGAAGCTCCACTGGCAAAAGAAGAGAAGATTCTGGGAATGCCACTGCGTAAGGAGCAGGATGAGTAGAGATGGGATTTAAAGTCAAGACTAGCAAGAGAGCACCTGACTCCAATTAATTTCATCTTCAGATTATTTTTATTTTATTTTAAGGAATATTTTCAATTATTAAATATTTCAAACATTCATCAGAAAATACAGATAATACTATGGCAGGTATATATATCCCTATCAACAAAATTAAATAGATATTAACATTTTGCTCTCTTTGCTTCAAATAATACTCATTCTTTTAAAATTTTGTAATCTCTCTTTCTCATTTAAAACAGAAAAAAATACATTACAGATTCAACTGAAGCATCACACTCCTGTACTTTTCCCCAACTTTCTTTCCCTGAGGTAACTGTTGTGACAGCTCTCTCACATTTCTTCAATGTTTTGTGAGCAGAGGCACTGAAGACTTTTGTTCCAGATCATCTTTTCAAGGATGCATACAGAGCAAACAGCTTTGGATGGTGCAATGCTTCGCTTGGAGGAGAAGACAAGTTTGTTTACTGTCTGTGCTGGTTTGAATCTATTATGTACTGCACAAAAGTCATGTTCTTTTAATCCAATCTTGTGAGGGCAGACCTATTGTGGGTGGGATCTTTTGATTAGGTTGTTTCCATGGAGATGTGACCCACCCAATTGTGAGTGGGAGCTTTGATTAGATTATTTCCATGGAGATGAGACCCCCGCCCTTTCAAGGTGGGTCTTGATTAGTTTGCTGGTGTCCTCTATGAGAGGATTAAAGGCAGAGACATTCTGAAGAGAGCTCAGAGACACTTAAGAGAGAAAATGCCCAGAGACATTTTGGAGACAGCCGTTGAAACCAGAACCAGGAAAGAAGCTAAGAGATGAAAGTCACACATGGCAGTTTGTTTACACTCCTCCGGCTAATACATAGTTACATGGGCACACATAGTTGCAAGAGAGGCTGGGAAGTGCTTTGAATCTAACCTGCCAGAAATGACATAATATTTGTATTAATTAATTGTTAGCTATTACTTTCTCCAGAGTTTGCCCTGGAGAAGCTAAAAGAAGACCCTAGATGCTTGGAGTGATACACCCTGGGAGAACAAGCAAGAATGCACAGGAGCTGAGAGAGAGAAGCTAAGACAGAAGCCCAGAGACATTTTGGAGAAAGCAATGGAAACCAGAAGCTAAATCCGGGAGAGGACCAGCAGACTCTGCCATTTGCCCTCTTCCCATGTAACACAGGAACCCCAGAAGTGATTGACTTTTCTTCAGTGAAGGTATCCTCTTGTTGATGCCTTAGTTTGGACACTTTTGTGGCCTTAGAACTGTAAATTTGTAACCTAATAAATTCCCTTTATAAAAGCCAATCGATTTCTGGTATTTTGCATTTCAGCAGCTTTAGCAAACTGGAACACTGTCCGTTATAATAAAATTAGTGTCTCCCTCCAGGGCAATAGGCAGTTTCCTTGAAGCCCATTATAACCATCTTAAAAGCTTGGGGTTCCTTAGCTGTGATGCAAACCAATTGCTAGGATAGAATCCCCCTGGGCCACTCTGCCTCACTTTCACAGGACAGTGGAAAAAAGGGAGAACAGTGGTGAACATGAGGTACATGCTGCCTGCTATGCTGTGAGTAATAAAGTCCTTTGTCTTTGGCCCAGGAGACCAGTGTCTTTTGCCAGTATCTGTGAAATTGTGGCAGGTAACTTGGTAACTTGAAAGGAGCACAAAACCTTAGACTCTTCACAGTTCTTGACAGTAACACAATCTTGAAACTGGTATATACTATGTATACACCATATGCCCATGTATGTTCTTGCAATTTTCCTGATACATATAAATCCATAAACAATATAAATATTTTGTGTGTTTTAAATTACAGATAAATGCTATCAACCTGCACATATCATGTTGCAACTTATTTTTTAGCTCAACAAATGTTTATTAATATGTAATTTTTTATTAGAAGAGCTGTAGGTTACAGAATATCATGCCCCGTTATTAATATTTTGCATTCATGTGATACCTCTATTAGAACTGATGAAAGATTATTATTATAATTGTATTATTAACTTTAATCCATAGTTTACATTAGGGTTCATCATTTGTGTTGTACAGTTCCATGGATTTTTAAATTATTTTTATTCTAGTAACATATATACAACCTAAAATTTCCTCTTTAAACCACATTCAAATATATAATTCAGTGATCAACAAAAGTTTTAAAAATATATCCATGTTTATGCACATAGATATAGCTGATTCATTTTCATTGTTCTACCATCATTTGTTAGTCTTCCATTCTATGAATAAACCATAGTTTATTTATTCATTCCCTTCCCTGGGACAGTTAGCTAATTTCCACTTATTTTCTGCTATTAAGAGGGTTGCAATGAGCATACTTGCATATGTGTCCTTGTGAACTTGTGTGAGAGTTTCTTCGGGATAGATACCTGTCTTAGTTTGCCAGGCTGTAGGGACAAATACCACACAGCGGATTGACGTAAACAGTAAGCATTGACTGGCTCACAGTTTCAGAGGCTGGAGGTCCCAAATCAAGGCATTGGCAAGGCCCTTCTTTCTCTCCAAGTCTGTAGTGTTCTGATGCTGCCTGGCTGCAATCCTTGGTTTTCTGTGTTTGCATCTCTGCCTTCAGTCACATGGCAATCTCTCTCTTTTTGTCTGTTTTTCCAGTTTCCACTAATTTCTAGCTTGTTCCCATGTGGCCTTCACTGACTCTGGGTTCTGGTTTCTTCTTTTTATAAGGTCTCCAGTAATATGGATGAAGACTCACCCTGATTCAGTTGGCCATACATTAACTAAAAATAATATCTTTAAAAAGTCCTATTTACAAATAAGTTCATACCCTCAGGAAAGCCAATTAAGATGACGTCTCCTGATGGTGTACATAGTTCAATCTACCCCAACACCTAAAACTAGAGTCCCAGACTTAGGATATTTTCATCTTGACTTGTGTGGCTATTAAGTTTTTCTCCAAACTGGTTGTGTAGATTAGTAATTCCAGCAGTAACATATGAGTTTCCAACCATGACAATACTCTGTGTTATCTGAGTTATTAACATTTTTCAGTGTGACTGGTATAAAATGTTATGTGGTTGTTTTAATTTTCATCTTTGGTGAGGTTGAATATCTTTCCATAGGTTTATTGATCTTTTGGATTCTTTCTTATATAAAGGAATGACCATAATTCTTATGTGTGGTTTATCTTTCTTTACAAGTTCTGGATGCCATTTTTTTTTGTTGCCAGAGGTGGATCTTCTTTGAAGCTAATGAAATTTAGCTTTAGGTCTCCTTGCTTGTACAGGCCCCTTTCAAGGTCCTGGGAGGGGATCCAGCAATGTGTTCACATGATCACATACTTTTGTAAAATTTGAAAATGTAAGATATTTTAATGCCAATGTCATTTGGTTAAAACCGAATTTTCTTGCAAATGAAATTTCTCATAAACTGCCTACAGCAGTACTATAAATAGCATATACATGTATAACAGCTCATACATAAAAGAAACTTGATAGCTTTCCCCAATTTGACAAAAATTCTAGAAATTTACATGAGATTACCAATAACTAATAGTGAAGCTGAAAGAAACTGTTCTAAAATATTATTACCAAACCCTACACCAATTTTTATAAATCATGCTAAAGAAAAGAATGAGTCATTGTTTTAGTTTTTTTATAGAAAATAGTATTACAAAAGTCAACATAAGAAAAGGTGATCAAAGAGTAGGTAGCTAAAATTAATTAATACAAGTATTATGTCATTTCTGGCAGGATAGAATCAAAGCACTTCCCACCTCTCTTGCAACTATGTGTCCCCATGTAACTATGTATTAGCCAGAGGAGTGAAAACAAACTGCCACGTGTGACTTTCAAGAAGTGTCCTTAAAGTGAGGGGTTCTGAGCTTCTTGGCCCATCCTGTTTCTTGCTGGCTGGAATGCAGATATAATGAGTGGAGCTTGGGCAGTGATTTTGGACCATGAGGCAGAAGCCAAAAACTGAATGGAGGAATAATAAGATAAAAGGATTCTGAGTTCAACATGATCTTCAAGCCATCATATCAGCCCTAGATCTCTTACTTCTGAACTTAGTTTACATAAGGAAAATAATCTTCTATCTTGTTTAAGTCAATTATTTTGGACATTGTTATTTGCAGCAGCTAAGTCTAATCCTAATTTTTATAATAACTTTTAAAAAAACCATTGTAATCATTTTAAATACATATATAGATTTTATATTCTTTATCTGAGTGTTGTGGTGTTATCATAAGTTCTTGGGGTCTAATTCTTTAGCTTAATGTGTCTGCTGACCCTCATTCATGGTAGACTGCTTATATATATATTTGTCCTTTTGATTGTTAGCTCATTTTCATTGGAATTTCTGAATGTGTGTGTGTGTGTGTGTGTGTGTGTGATTCTCTGTGGCTTGAGATGTGGGAATGTCCTCTTAGGAAGGTTTACATTTGTTTCATTGTGTACCTGTGGCCTATCACCAGCTGTTCCGGTTACTATTGCTGCATGCATATCTAACTACTTCAAACTTAGTGACACAAAACAACAGCCATTTATTATGCACATGGTTTCTGTTGGATAGGGAATCAAAAAGAGCTGGTCTCTGTGCCGCGATCCCTGGGTCTTCAGCAGAGAAGAACCAAAGGCTGGGGGCTGGAATCATTTGAAGTCTTCTTCACTCACATGTCTGGTGCTTGATGCTGACTGTTAGCTGGGACCTTATTTGGAATTGTTGGCTGCAATGCCTACATACACCTTATTCAAGTGGCTCCTTGGGCTTCTGAGAGCACAGTGGCTGGGTTCCAAGAGTGAGCATCCTGAAGAGAACCAGGAAAAAGCTGTCTTTCCTTTTATTACTTAGCCTTGGAGGTCCCATAGCATCACTTCTGCTGCAGTCATAGCCTGCCAGATTTGAGGGAAGGAATATAGATGCTCCCTTTTGACAGTAGGTGTGCCCGAGTCATACTGTAAGTGGGATGGGAGATGTACTTGTGGCCATTTTTGGAAAATGCAATCTGCCACACCAGCCCAGTACAAATTTAATGTTAGCTTCTATATTTGGGATTTTCTTGTCCCAAATTTTTGAGCCAACTTTAAGGTCTCATATCCACTGTTTTAAACTAACCAACTGTAAATCCAGCATCTCAGTTTCAAGGCTTCAAACTATCAAGGGAGAATTTTTCTCCCACCCAGACTGAGGCAAAGATGGATAACCTTCCATGTAATTCTTGTGCCAGTTGGTGGATTTTCTCAAGTTCACTCTTTTATTGACAATTTACCCTTTTGAAGGTCCTGGTTTCTATAATTGCTGTGGTGCTATCTCTTTAGGCATCTTTTTTCCATACTAAATGAGCTCTCCAAGGTCAGGGGCCTAATTCTTCAGCTTAATGTGTCTGCTTCAAGCCATCATATCATCTTTGTATTCCCGGAAACCAGCACAATACTAATTACATAGTAGAGTGTTTCTGAACTGCACTGAACTCTCTTCTTTCTATTTTGACTTCATATTTTTGCCCTTTACTAAATACCCATTCATTCCTGTAGACTTCACTTTTCATCTTGGTACTTCTTTTTAAAGTTGTTTGTTGCTTAAAGACTCTTTGGGCCACACTGTGTGATTCCTGGAGATAAAGGACCACATATATCTGATAAATTAATAAATAATGTTATGAGTTGAGCATTAATATGATGCCTTATATTTGCAATGCAGCAAGCATAACTATTTTAGCATAATGGACTTAAAAGCTACCAGGTTAGAAAAATACCTCCTGTATTCGGTGCCCCCATGAGGGTGATGCTTCTTTTCTTCTTCCTATCCAAATACAAAAGGAAGCACAGATTCCACTCTCCCTCCAACTTATCCTCCATGGGCCCCAGAAGTCCTTTAAAAGAGCTGTGGCCTCTAGTAATGGGCTTAGGGATTTAGAGCTGCTCCCCTGCATCCAGGCTGAGCACTATCAGTTATTATTTCAGCAAAGCCACAGGTCACCAAATGTCTTTTATGATGCAAATTGTGGATCTAAAACTAAAGATCAGAGGATGAATGGACTTAGGAGAAATAAACAACATAGAATGTGCATTTTAAAGAAATAAACTTTAAATAAAGCTTATGATCACTAAAGATATACTGGCTATTATTTAGCAGAGATTCTTCTCCTTTTCAAGAATTCTCAGTGTTTCTCTTTCTGTGTATTTCTCAACCCCTTTGTGAAATGTTTCCCACTGGTTCTGACACGGTGACTCTAGATTTTCAATGCTAATGAGAAGAATGGGAGAGTTTGAAAATTGACATTCACAAATAATTCCTAAACCTAATTTGAGTCATTAGTTTAATTTTTTGTCTCTCACCCATGGCTTTTTTGCACATTGCTATATATATATTTTTTTTTTCCATTTTTATTGAGATTGTTCAGATACCATACAATTATCCAAAGATCCAAAGTGTACAATCACTTGCCCCTGGGTACCCTCATACAGCTGTGCATCCATCACACTTAATTTTTGTTCAATTTTTAGAAACTTTTCATTACTCCAGACAAGAAATAAAGTGAAAGATGAAAAAAGAAAAAAAGAAAAGGAAACTCTAAACCTCCCCATCCCTAACCAACCCCCCTCAATTGTTGACTCCTAGTATTGATATAGTACGTTTGTTACTGTTTATGAAAAAATGTTGAAATACTACTAACTGTAGTATATAGTTTGTAATAGGTATATAGTTCTTCCCTATATGCCCCTCTATTATTAACTTCTAATTGTATTGTCATACATTTGTTCTGGTTCATGAAGTGATTTCTAGTATTTGTACAGTTGATCATGGACATTGCCCACCATAGGATTCAGTTTTATACATTTCCATCTTTTGACCTCCAACTTTCCTTCTGGTGACATATATGACTCTGAGCTTCCCCTTTCCACCTCATTCACACACCATTCAGCGCTGTTAGTTATTCTCACATCTTGCTACCAACACCCCTGTTCATTTCCAAACATTTAAGTTCATCCTAATTGAACATTCTGCTCATACTAAGCAAGAGCATCTACATTTCTTCCACAAGGCAGGAGGGAGAGTCAAAGAAGGTAGAGAGGCAAAAGAAAGAGGAAACAAAAAAAATGACAGCTAGGAAGCAGCAAAAGGAAAAATAACCTTAAATCAAAGTAGAATAAAGAATCAGACAATACCACCAATGTCAAGTGTCTAACATGCCTCCCCTATCCCCCCCTCTTATCTGCATTCACCTTGGTATATCACCTTTGTTATGGTATATCACCTTTGTTACATTAAAGGAAGCATAATACAATGATTCTATTAGTTACAGTCTCTAGTTTATGCTGATTGCATCCCTCCCCCAATGCCTCCCCATTTTTAACACCTTGCAAAGTTGACATTTGCTTGTTCTCCCTCGTAAAAGGACATATTTGTACATTTTATCACAATTGCTGAATACTCTAGATTTCACCAAGTTACAGTCCCAGTCGTTATCTTTCCTCCTTTCTTGTGGTGTCTCACATGCTCCCCATCTTTCTCTCTCAACCGTATTCATAGTTACCTTTGTTCAGTGTACTTACATTGTTGTGCTACCATCTCCCAAAATTGTGTTCCAAACCACACACTCCTGTCTTCTATCACCCTGTAGTGCTCCCTTTAGTATTTCCTGTAGGGCAGGTGTCTTGTTCACAAAGTCTCTCATTGTCTGTCAGAAAATATTTTGAGCTCTCCCTCATATTTGAAGGACAGCTTTGCTGGATACAGGATTCTTGGTTGGTGGTTTTTCTCTTTCAGTATCTTAAATATATCACACCACTTCCTTCTTGTCTCCATGGTTTCTGCTGAGAGATCCGCACATAGTCTTATTAAGCTTCCTTTGTATGTAATGGATTGCTTTTCTCTTGCTGCTTTCAGGATTCTTTGTCTTTAACATTTGATAATCTGATTATTAAGTGTCTTGGCGTAGGCCTCTTCATATCTCTTCTGTTTGGAGTACACTGCGCTTCTTGGATCTGTAATTTTATGTCTTTCATAAGAGATGGGAAATTTTCATTAATTATTTCCTCTATTATTGCTTCTGCCCCCTTTCCCTTCTCTTCTCCTTCTGGGACCCCAATGATACGTACATTATTGTACTTTGTTTCATCCTTGAGTTCCCGGAGACGTTGCTCATATTTTTTCATTCTTTCCTCCATCTGCTCCTTTGCGTGTAGGCTTTCAGGTGTTTTGTTCTCCAGTTCCTGAGTGTTTTCTTCTGCCTCTTGAGATCTGCTGTTGTATGTTTCCATTATGTCTTTCATCTTGTGTTGTGCCTTTCATTTCCATAGATTCTACTAGTAGGTTTTTTGAACTTTTGATTTCTGCCGTATACATGTCCAGTTCTTCCTTTACAGCCTCTATCTCTTTTGCAATATCTTCTCTAAACTTTTTGAATTGATTTAGCATTAGTTGTTTAAATTCCTGTATCTCAGTTGAAGTGTACGTTTGTTCCTTTGACTGGGCCATAACTTTGTTTTTCTTAGTGTAGGTTGTAATTTTCTGTTGTCTAGGCATGGTTTCCTTGGTTATCCAAATAGGGTTTTCTCAGACCAGAACAGGCTCAGATCCCAGAGTGAAGAAATATTCAGTATCTGGTTTCCCTGAGGGTGTGTCTTAGAAAATTGCTCCACCCTTTGATGCCTCGGGTCACTGTGCTTTTCTGCCCAGCAGGTGACGCCTGTTAGCCTATAATTCTTGACTGGTGTGAGGAGGTGTGGCCGTGTTCCCCCAGGCTCTGGGGTCTGGTTCTGAATGGAAAGGGCCCCACCCCTTTCCTCCTAGAGAAGACAGAGCCCCCAGGTGGAGGTCATTAGCATTTCAATGGTCTCGCTCTCTGCTTGTGCTGTCTCCACCCTTCTCCGCTTCACAGCCCTGGAAACTGAAAATGACTGGGGCTTTCTCCACTGAGCCGAAAAAGAAACAGATAGCCCCCTTCAGACCCAGTCCAAGGCTCTCCAAGGTCAGTCATCACCCAAAGCCTCTGTCTGTTTTTTGGGGATGTGCACCTGTAGTGAGCAGTTCACACTCGCTACTTAAAACCCCAGTTGGAGCTCAGCTGAGCTGTATTCGCTTGCTGGGAGAGAGCTTCTCTGTGGCACCATGAGGCTTTGCAGCTTCTGCTATGGGGGAGGGGGTCTCCCGACTTGGATCCGCAGGTTTTACTTACAGATTTTATGCTGTGTTCTCGGGCATTCCTCCCAATTCAGGTTGGTGTATGATGAATGGATGGTCTCGTTTGTTCCCCCGCAGTTATTCTGGATTATTTACTAGTTGTTTCTGGTTTTTTGTAGTTGTTCCAGGGGGACTACTTAGCTTCCACTCCTCTCTATGCCGCCATCTTGCCCAACCCCCTGCACATTGCTATATTAAGCAGTAAACATGGGCTTACTGGAATTCCATCCTCTTCATTTTTATTTAATAAAAAATAATAACTGAAATTTATATTGTGCTTTGGAATTTGCATTATCTCATTTGGTGCATGTAAGTACCCTTTGCCCAAGGTCCGAAGACTTTAAAGTGGTAGGACCAGGACTTGACTCCAGGTGCCTCCCAGCCCCTGGGCTCCTCTGAGCGAGACCGGAGGACGATGGGGAAAGAGGTACCCAGGCCTGTCCTCCAGGGCCCTGACCACAGGGAGCCCTGCAGCTCTAATCCTCAAGGCCACTCTGTAAACAGAGATTGCAACTCCTCTGTTTCTTCTTAAGGATAAAGAGGACTTTATGTTCCACAAAAGTGGTTAGTATCCTTTTCTTCATTTTTTAACTTTATTATTTAGTTTGCTAAACAGTTGCCAAACTCTATCATTGCTTTCTTCCAGTTCTCACTTAAATCCAGTCTGGTTTTTCCATCCTGTCAAGAACTGTGAAGGGTCTGAGATTTTACCCTACTCGCCAGTGTCAGACGCCAGAAAAAAGAGTCTAACGTATAGAAGGAATGTCTGATCCAGGGGCCCTGCTGCTTAGCTCACAGAAAATAGGTGCCCCATAAACTAAAGAATGAAGGCTGTTCAAGGCTGTCCCAGCCACAGTGGTGCCTCAAAGGTGGGTAAGGCAAGGACAGATATGTCCATAAGATGAATGACCACAAATAAGCGCCTGCTTCCTCCACATAGATGATACCGTGCACATCAAAGAAGAGTAGTGTGTTAGAACCCTAGTAACCAGTCAGCTCAGAGTTGATAAGCCCTCAGCCACTCAAAGCACAGGACACCCTCCCCTCCCCACGTGGTTTTTATCCTTTAAAAAATGCTGCTCTCAGATAGAGAGCAGGAGCCATTTTTTCTTTCTTTCTTTTCTGCTGGCTCCCACCTGCCTTTTTCTGCTTTCTTCCTCTAATAAACCTTCAACTCTCTACTTAAACAATGACTTGCTGCATTGTGTGGATTCCTGAACGACTCCGACCTAACAGCCAGCTAACAAGTTAGGCTGCCATGATTTCATAGGTGTTGGTGGAAGAGGCAAGAGTCCTGGGCCAGAGACAAAGGGCTTTATTATTCCCCACACAGCAAGCATTTTGGGCATCAGCATCTTGGCTACGGTTCTCCTGGCCTCCAAATTCCCTGTGGCCTGAACACCTAGTGAGCTGTTACAAGAGAGCAATCTGAGCTTTGGGAAACTGACTTGGGCAGTAAACATGCTTGTCCCTTGCTCTCTGTCTTCCAGGCTGTACTCTACATAAACATCCTTAAAAAGGCAGTCTGGAACAAAAGGTACTCAGTGCCTCTGAGGGCAAGACATGAAGAAATGTGAGACCCATGGAGAATTGGCTCGCAAACTGCTCCTATTCAGGCACTTATTACCATATTGTGACCATGGTTTCCCTTCTCTGCCTTCCAGGCCATATTCTGAAATTGCTGCCAACACCATCTTCTAAAGCTCCATTTGGATTGTGCCACCCCTCTGCTCAAAAACCTTCAGTGATTCACTATTGTCAATGTTAAATACAAAGGCCAAATTCCTTACTCTACTACTTATGACCTTGAGCCCAACATACCATTCTGGTCTAATCTCCCATTAATCTTTTACATAAAATTTATGCTCCAACCAATCTACTATTATCCTTTCAACATCTTAATGTTTGTGTTTACTGTTTTCTTCATGTGGAACTCTCTTCCTTCACCTTTTCTTATGAAAACCCCGTCTAACTTCTAAGGCCTAGCACAAAATCCACCTTTTCTGTGGAGCATTCTCTGATGACAACAATTAAAACAAATCTTTCCTGCTTCTTATAGCACATTGTTTGTATGACTCTTTGTGTTTGTTTTCTGCCTGCTAAAACAAATAGCACACAATGGGTTGGTTTAAATAGCAAGAATTTATTGACTCACGGTTTTGAGGCTAGGAATAGCCCAAAATTGAGGTGTCAGCAATGTGATGTTTTCTCCTGGAAGACTGTGGTGTTCTGGGGTTGGCTGCCAGTGACCATTGGTCCTTGCTTTTCTGTCACATGGCAATGCCCATGGCAATGTCTTCTCTTTCTCCTCTAGGTTCCATTAACTTCCAGCTTCTTCTTGTGTTTTTTTCTATGTCTGAACTTCATTCTACTTATAAAGGACTCCAGTCATCTGGATTAAAGCCCAGCCTGATTCAGTTGGGCCACATCTTAACTGAAGTAACATCTTCAAGAGATCATATTTACACACCCACCAGGACGTGGATCAAGATGAGAACATGTCTAAACTGAGAGTACACAATTTGATTTACTGTACTCCTATATCTGATTAAAAAAATCCTGAGTGATTTTAAATGTATCTAATTTTTCTTACTACACTATATAGGTATGCATTTGTTAAGGAAAATTTTGCTTAGCTTTGGATCAGAGCTGCCAACAGGTCTGAGGTGAGACAAGAGCCCCATTTTGGCTTCAGGTCTAAACACATTCTTCAATCCAAAGGGATAGCCTTGTAATGTGTGCATTTAGCCAGGCCGAACTATATTTCTCAGAATTCCTTTTCCTCTATATTTATATGGACCACTAAAGAGAGATTCTTATGGGCATAAGTGAAGGAACAGCTATTATGTAGCTCACGTGTTGTTGTCTGTTGGTTCATCTTGTTGGTGTGAGGCAGTGTCTGGGTCTGCAACTGCTCCAGCTTCCCTTGGCTCCTCCTTCAGCTTCTCTGACCCCTGGGCCAGGTGTGTGTGTTTAGATCCACGATGAAGGGCCCAGACTTCTGCAGGACACTCATACCATCCAGGTCAGGGCAACAAGAACTGACACTGGTCTCAGTTCATCTTCAGGGGCTCCAGCTCATGCTTGTGGGTTCCAACTTGTTTTTATTCTCCACTTTATACTCAACAACCCTTCCTGACTGCCTTCCTTGTGAACTTCACCTCAAGCTCCAACATCAGACTTAAAGACAGCCTTACAGAGACTGTTTAAACAGTTCTTACAATGAATTGCATAAAGTCAAATCCCTATGACAAATCTATTTATCTGTATCTATGAATTGATCTGTATCTATTGATATCTACATATGTATCTATATCTAACTAATCTATTATCTTTCTATTTTTTCCTAGGGGGTTGCTTCTTTTATTGAACCCTGATTGGTACACTCAACTTTACAATGGTTCACTCTCTATCTGGTTATCACTTCTTTGTGTTTATACTCCTTTGGGTTAGGACCCACAGGAATGGATAGTGAGGGATTGGCACCCCAAATCTAACACCTTACAAGCAGACAGGCAAAAACTAATGTGTTATGGGTCTCATGAGGAAAGCTCTTGACTGAAGATTCAGGGAGCTAAACCTACCCTAGTTTTGTATAACATGCTGTTTCTCAGTGGGGCAATATTGGTATTTTGGGTAGAACAATCCTACTTTGTATGGAACTGTCTACATGTTGCAGGTCATACAGCATTCTTGGTCAGTTGTGTCCCCTGATCATTGAAACAATAAAATTACTCTCAGATTTTCAATTGGCTATTGAGTAAAGTGGTAACGTGCCAGTTGAGAACCATTTTACCTCTTGACTTCCTCAAGAAAACCTTCCCAGTCGTCTTGAATAGATCAGGTACCCTGTTACATTCTTTCACATCTACTTATAAGAATTTGCACTAAATATGTGTCATTATATGATTAATGCCTTTCTTCCTCAGTGGATTTTAAGTTCCATGAAGGCAGGTGCAGAAGAGTAAGAGACAAGATTCCTATGGGTTGTTAGAAGAAATTAAAACCTAGGAAGAAATACATATTTTATAGATAAACAAAAATATTTAATGAAGTAGCAAATGTTTGTCAAAAATGTTTCAGAGGACTGTTGTTAAGTATGTGGTTGCAGCAGTTACCTATTGTTGCCAAAGTACAACATAAAAGTAACAAACCATCCTAAAACCCAGTGGTTTAAAACAGTAATCATTTATTATTGCTCATGAGTTGTTGGGTTGACTGGGTGGTTCTTCTGGTTTAGACTGGGCTCATTATGAGTCTGCAGTCAGATTTCATGGTCCAAAATCTGAAAACATGTAGAGGCTTTTTTTTTTTTTTTAGAGAAAAGGGTGTTTGAGTTTGAAAGACCAGAACCAGGCATCACCCTCCATATCATAAACAATAGAGAGGAAATACTGGAGAGGAAACAGATGCAGAGCAGTCTACCTTGCTCTCAGGGACAGAATATGTGTTGTAGGGGAGGAAGAAAAAGGCAGGATGGGAATGTCTGAGAAAGGGTCCCATATACTGGCCCTCGCTTAGGGTTGGAATTCTGAGGAACAGTCATTAGAATCCCCCCAAATGAGTTCTAGGAAGTAGGAACCTGATTTGCATGTGAGCCCGTGAACCGTTCTCCTTAGAAGACATCAGACAGCATCCTTTGTCCTGACAGTCATGGAGGAGGCTGGCAAACAGTGGGATTTGATGGGAAAACATCTTTAGTTACTGTGGGTATCTCCCACACCCTTTGACTCCCTTCACTTCCAGGGTTAAGAACAGAGTTAAGAACACTGCAGGCATGTTTGTACTATGTAACATCTGTTTTAGTTCTCTAGGTTGTTTAAAGCAAATACAATTAAATGGTTTGGCTTGAACAATGGGAATTTTTTAGCTTACAGTTTGGCCTGAACAATGGGAATTTATTAGCTTACAGTTTTGAGGCTGAGAAAATGTCCAAATCAAGGCACCATCAAGGCAATGCTTTCTTCCCAAAGATTGGCTGCCAGCAATCCTTGGCTCCTTTGCCACATGGCAAGGCACATGGTGACATCTACTAGTTTCTCTCTTCTCTTCCAGGTTTCATTGATTTCAGCTTCTTGCTTCTGTGGCTGTCTCTCTGTCTGAATGTCATTATCTAATAAAGGATGCCAGTAAGAGGACTAAGGCCCATTCTGATTCAGTTGGGCCACACCTTAACTGAAGTAGCCTCATCAAAAGGTCCTACCTACAATGGATTCATACCCACAGGAATGTATTGAGTCCAAGAACATGTTTTTTTGGGGTACATACAGCTTCAAATTACCACACTCCATGCTATGGTCCCCAAGAAGACATGTTCTTTCTACATAATGTATTTATGCAAAATACATTAATTCCATCACAATATCCCAAAAGCCTTAAGTCATTTCAGAAACAATGTTTAGTACAAAGTCTTATCAGAATTGATTAGGAGTATGCTCTGTCCTCGGGCACAATTCCCCTCCATCTGTGGACCTATGAAATCTAGAGAACAAGTTATCTGCTTCCAATATACAGTGGAAGGACAGGCATATGATAAACATTCCCATTGCCACAAGGAGAAATTGGAAGGAAAATAGAGATCATGAGTCCCAAACAATTGTGAAACCCATTAGATTTCAAGGTCTGAGAGTCATCTATGGAATAATGTCTTGTCCTCTGGGCCTAAGTGGCAGCCCCACCCCTTCCAAGTGCTTGCACAGTGGCCATGCTTTCCCAGAACACTGGAGCGAAGGTCTCACCCTCTTCAAGCACTGGGGTTATGGCCAGACTCTGCAATCTCCCAGGCATCTGAGAAAACTAGGGTGATAACATTCTTCCTGAAAAACAGGCAGAAAGCCTGCCCTCTTCAAGTGCTGGGGCCTGCTTAGTCTTTCCACACATGGGTGGGCTTGCTCTCTTGGCATGAGAAGATATCTTCGGTCCAGATCTCAGCTTCCATGTTCCTGCCCTTGAGGTGACTTTCCTTCAATCTGTCCCTTTCCTGTTTTTTTTTTTTGTTTTTTGTTTTTTTTTTCACTTGAAATGGGCAGTGGTTCCATTCATACAGATCTAAAAAAAGAAAAAGAACTGTCAGTTTTGCATGTAGTACACAGGGGTCCAAACCACCAGACAGTAGGACTTTCCACAGATTTTTCCTGGATAACTGCACCTCCAATCCTGACTTGCACTGAAATGGCTGACAGGCTCCATATTCAGTCAAACTCTCACATAGAGTACTGTTCTCCAAGGGCTTGCTTTCCAGAAGTTTGCAATTTTCTGAACCATCAATTTCTGGTTTCTTTGTGCCCAGGAGTTCAGTTCTCAGCTTACTACTTCCTCCAGAATTACTATAAACTTCAAGAAAAACCAGGCTGCACTTTCCACATTGAGTTTGAAAATCTCCTCCGCTAAATATCCAAGTTCATCACTTTCAAGTTCTGCCTTCCATCTGACATCAGAACTCAATTTCACCAAGTTCTCTGTCACTTTAAAACAAGGATCATCTTTCTTCCAGTTTCCAATAACACATTCATCATCTCTGTCAGAGGCCTCATCAGAAGTACAATTAGCGTCCAATTTCTACCAATAGCATCTTCAAAGCAACCCAGGTTTTTTCTATCAAACAGCTCACAATTCTCCCACCTTCTCCTCATTAACCAATTCCAAAGTTGTTTCACATTTTTGGTATTTGCAATAATAGCACTCCACTCTCCTGGGACCAAACCACTAGACATCCTCCTTATAACTGCCACTGTTGACACCTGAACCAAGCTAGGTTATTTGCTTTCTTTTCCCCAGGAATTTGGAAATAGCATTCACATTCCAGTTCAGTTTTAGCTGATCTTTTGAATGGAAGAGATACAACCTTGCTTACTAAGGGGTGGCCACCTTAGGCCTTTCAGCCCCCTCTTCTGACCCCTGCATCTCCTAAGCAGAAGCAGGAGATGGAGTTTGAGATCTGAGAGATTTCCATGTCCCAGATCCAGTCACTTGTTGAAGTTCTTGGCTTTTGAGATACTACCCTGAATCCCTGCAGTAAGTTCTCTCTTTTGGCTTAAGCCAATTTGAGTTGGTTTCCTTTAGTTGTCACCAAAGAGTCCTAATACATTGGGGCAAACCACTTTATATAACCAAGCACTCTTCTAAGAATTTTACATATATTAACTCTAATCCTCACAAGAAACCTATGAAGTAAGCACTATTTGTGATACCCATTTTACAGATGAGGAAATGAAGAAACAGAGATGCTATGCTGTTTAAGGGGCAGAGCTAGGCTTAAAATCCAGGTAGTCTGGCTCCAGAGTCTAAAGTCTTTCCCACTGTGCTGTATCACCTCTCCATCAGTTACGAGGCACTTCACACCATTAACTCTCAGAGTTGGTGTAAAAGCTGACATCTATTGAACACTTAATAATATGCCATGCACTAGATGCAAAACGTGCACTATCTCATTTAGTTTTCACAACCATTCTACTAAATAAGCTCCATTATTTTCCTATAAGCAACAAAACTGAGGCTTAGAGAGGTTAAGAAACTTGTGCAAGGTCACATAGCTGAACTTGGCTCAGTTCAAGTTCCCACAGCTAAGCCAGGAAGAGACTTTAATGGTATGTATTTGTGTGTGTTTTAGGCCAAACTGTAACCTAAGACAGGAATTAGTTCTAGAACATCTCTCAACGTGGCTGGACTCTTTGAACTCTTTGCTGGGGTCTCCAATTTCTCACAATGCAGTTTACCTGGTTGTTCTGAACAACCAAGAAAGCTCTACATCTATTCCCTGTTCTCCAGGACTACCCTTCACATGTGTGAATATAGCTCTTCAGTTTTCCCCCTGGGTCTTCCATTCTCCAAGTTAACCATCCTCAGCAGCTTCAGATTTTCCTTAAGTGACTCCATTTTATCATCCTGGTCACCTTTTTGTGCTGCAGCGGGCAGAATGGCACGCAGCGTGGCAGATGTGATCACTGCAGTGTTTGGTAGCACTGTCACCTCTCCTGCTCAGTAAGCCTAAGGCAGCTTTGCCAGTTTTGGCATCTTTCCCAGGTAACTAAAATGCTTAGGTTTTCCCACATCAATTGCTATTAAGCCAAGTTCTCACATCTTGTATCTGTACGGTCAACTTAATAAAGATCTATTTGCAGGACTTTATTCCTATCTCATAAATTTTAGCCCACTGAATTATTTTTGAATGAAATTCTGCCTTATAATGCATATCAATCCTTATCAGCTTATGTTATCTAAAACTTGATAGGTGTGTCTCAAAGCCTTCTTCCAGTGCATTAAGAGAAACATTCAATAGGACAGACTTATAACTACCAGAAACCACTTTCCTGATAAACAAGAAACAAAACAATTTCTTCATTAACTCTTGTTAACTAGAAAATCAAGTTAAACTTTCCCAGTCCCTGACCCTTCTGATTAACTGAAGTTCACAGCATTATTATTAAAGCGCCCAAGAAGTCTTGTGCAAACGTCCCTATTTTTGGTGATTCATTATACACACCAGGTGCTACTGCGTTTTTGAACTTGCAGATGGACAACAAAAGACCATCAGACATATTTTTAGTTAAATTGGCTTTAGCCATTTTTCCTGAGTTCTTGTTTCTAGTTTATTCTCCTCTCCAGCCCCTCCTTGTAGGAACATGCACATCACCTTAATGGTTTGCATCTCCAGGAGATTTCAGTGTATGGATTTAAGATCTCTTTCTCTCCCTTAACAGTCTTTTTCTTAGTCCTCAGAGTTCTCTGTAGGAGATTGAGGAGCCCAGAGAAAATCACATACAGATATGTTTCTCTGTATCCTCCTCCTTTTCTCTGTTTATTAACTGGAGATGGGTTATCTTGAATATGGTTGGGGGAAGCTAAAGCGGGAGGAAGAAGTCAGTGAAGGGCGACCAGAAAGATGTGCGGAAGTGGGGAGTGCTGACCCTACCAACTTTGCCCTGGTTATGGGGTGGGACGACTGAGTGAAGGCAGGCATCAGTCTCGGTTTTTGTTTGGGGATATATGTGGTGGGCCTCCTGAAATCAGAGCCAAGCGACTGAATGGTTCAGAGCAAACCATATAACCTAGAACGTTGCACAATCATTGTCCCCCAGCTCATCTATGGACTGACATGGAATGTCTGAAAATCCGCACCCACTAGCGGTCTCTGCCACCTTCTGCCTCTTTACCGCATCAACCTCTTAGGTTGGACGCTAGGTGGCAGCAAAGCCCCAACTCACCAACAGCTCCAGGCTGTGTCTGGACTATCTTCTGACGCACAACTTAAAAAAAGCCACACTGCAGATTTTCCTTTTAGAGAAAGAGCTACCCTTGCAAGACTATAAAAGCTTTAAAGAGAGCCATAACGGTACTGAAACATCCTCAGGATGAAAGTTGACTTCTGAGTTGGATAGTCAACGGTCCTCAACCTCAAAACATAAAAAAAACCCCAAGGTGCAAAGAACATTATTTATGAAGCATCTCTGGGGAGAATACAATGTAGCTTTGCTCCTGGTACTTCAAAGCTGATAATTCGATATTGCAGGTGTGCAAGGAGACAGAGCTTGTGGCTTTCAGGGAGCCCCCTTCTCCTGGCTGCTTGGTGGTTAAAATGTGAAGGTTTCATGATAGGTGGTTGGCTCTGGAGGAGGCAATTCTTTCTGCAAGGCATCAGTGACATCCCGGTTCTGATCGATGTCTGCAGGGCCTGCAGTATTAATGGGTATCTTGAGAATGATATATGGATCCCAGGCAGATGTAGAGGGGCTGATGGAGAAGCTTTCTAATTGAGAAGGATTTGCTCAGGAGGAAGAATCCATCTGCTTCTAAGGCATAGCTTTCAGAGAGTGATCGAGCTCATCCCACAACATAGCCCTGTTGTATGTGCATCCCAGAGGAAGGAAAAGGACAAATGAAGCACAGAACATGCAGTGAAAACAAGAGCCCTCTGTAGGGCCCAGAATACCTGAGCCCCAGAGACAAAGCCTCATGAGACAAACTGGATCTTATAGTTAAGCCACCCCCATCATTGCTGCTCCCCCCCCTCCCCTGTACACTGCTGATACAACAAGGGTATTTGCTTCGAGTGTTGTCCAAGTCCTTTAAGAAGCCAACTCCTTTCAGCTGAGCCTGCTGCACTTGCAAAAGGGATCTTCTTACTGAGGATGGGTTTTTCAACTTGCTTGGTATCTATTTGTGTGGTTCAAGAGGCCACATGGTGATACTACACCAGGCCATGGAGAGAAACCAGAGCAAGGGTGGCAAACCCCATCAGAACATACTTTTCTCTTTCTCCATCATCTACGTAGCCCTGAATTTCAAGAGCATGAGATAGCTTTAACTTTACAGAGGATAATAAATCTGATTTTGTCATCTGTTTAGCTCTGAGTTGACCTCCTCACCTTTCAAAGTCTTCCAGTGACTCACAGTGAGATGGTGAACATGATATGCATGCCTTATGTCTTCTCACATTCCTTGTCTTAACGGCCTGGGTCCTGAGTTCTCCTCTCACAGCAGATTTTATGAATGTCCTTTTATATGTTCCATCATCTGGTTCTAAAACTTCTAGAATTGGACAAGTGTAAGTCCTGAGTGCCTGTCCTTTCCAGCTGAATGAACCAAGGGTGGGCACTTGACCAAGGGAGGTCAGTCCATAGGTTCCTATGACCTATGATCTCTGGACTGACATACAAGCTCTGCTTGAGAGCTTGGACTAAGAAATGTTGAGTGACTATATCAGTAGAGGCCAAATGCAAGGAAGCCATTAGATTGGGCCAGGACCAAAGTTCAGAGAGTGAAGAAGGCTTAGAGGAGAGGTGAGGGAGCTGGTTGGATAAAGGAGAACAAAACAAAAGTGGAGCAAGAGAAGCAGAAATGCTAAGAACCACTGCCTCCTTGCACTGGTGCCTGGGCTTTCCAATGCCTGTTCAATGTATCCTTACATAAAGCTTCTTTATTCAACTTAGCTGAGTGGGTCTTTGCTCCTCAACCAAGAGGATCTTCTTGACTAGAATATTTTTTTTCCAAAACTGCAGCCAGTGTTTGAAGTTAATTAACCAATTTGACAAAAGTATAAAAGTACCTATTATTGCACAAATATACAGGTATTTGTATAAGAATTAAGGATATAGAAATGATAGTGTTTCCAAATTCCAAAAAGATACTAATCTCCAGAATTTGAGAATAAGTATTCCTGAGAATTCTTGGAATTCCCTAAATCATGTTGTTTTGTATTTTTCATATCACTTTACTTACATATTTTAATAAATAAGAAATATTGATTTTAGTAGTATTTAAAGGGACTGTAGCTCATAGCAAATATTCAAACATTGGCAAATGCCAGCAAATATTACTGGGTGGTTTCTTATGATGTAATATTCAGATCTTCCAGCAAGGTTAATAGCACTACACAGAACCATGTGGCAAATTGCCAATTTAAGGACTCGTCTTGCTTATGAAACTTATTATTTCTTGGAAACACCCCTTATAGGATTTACATAAAATATAATATGAAAGTAAACATTAATGTTTACTTCACTTAGAAGAATGACTTCCCATTAGTAGCATACAAGGTCATGAATGCCCACTGATAACCTGGCAGCAGTTACAAGCAAGACTGACTGTAAGGTGGTTGACCACATCTCTTTGTGATCCTGTCCCAGGACCAATTATGTTGGCCTTAACCTTCCACTCCATTTATCAAAGTTTCCTGCTTTTGCTTTCAATTTGACAGCCAATCAGTAATATCCCTACATTGATTGTTAGGCATAAATCCTTGCAGGAAAATTAGAATACATTTTCCTGTTTTTCTGATTTTTAGCTGATTTTCTCAGGATTCAGAATTCAGAAAAACATTTCAACTTCTTGAAAAGCACCAGAAAGAAATTATTGAAGAAACAATAGATATTAATACGGTTCAGTTTTTCCTTCAAGGGCTCAGTTTGTTGCCAACTCAGTACACATATGGCTTATTTGCTGCCACTTGCTCTCAATACCCATTGTAATCATTGCTGAGGAACCATCATATTCCTTCCCACTGAGTCTGTTCATTGCTTGAGAATCCTCTTCACAGCAGTGTTTGGAACAGCCACTACCAATGACCCATCCTGGGTCAGGGGACCACTTACCCCACATAAGTGAAACTTAGGCTTACTTTTCTAAGAAATCCCTCCTTCTTTCAGGAAGCCTCCCTTGATAAATGAATGAGAGTTGGTTAGTAATTGATCCCCTACATTCAAATTCTGCATTTCTCATTTCACTTATTGCACTAAATTAAGTTTTTTTTTTTTTTTTTTATAATGTAAAGAACTTTCTGGTAAATTTGTGTATTTATGCTGGGTTTGCTCGTATTTTTGCAATTTCCCAATGCCTCAGAAGTGCTGCATTCTGTCCCAGATTTCCATCTGCCAGAGGGCATGCAAACAAGGGGACTGGTCAAATGAATGCTAAGTAAATTCATGTTTAAAACATAATGTCCAAAAATATGGGTATGGTGCATTATTGCTTACAAAGAGATTTCAGGTATTTTATCTTGTTTGACCTTTGCCATAGGCCTGTGAGCCAGGACTATTATCCTCATTTTATAGACAGAAAACTCTGGCTCTGAGAGATTAAGTAGAGTGTTGTCCTAGAGCACTCAGCCAGGAAGTGAAAGGAGGGTTTCTGATACTAAAGCCTATGTCTTGATTGGGTGTTGTGCTGGATTGGATGTATTATGTCCCCCAAAATGCCATTATCTTTGATGCAGTCTTGTGTGGGAGGAAATATATTGGTATTGATTGGGTTGGAGACTTTTGATTGGATGTTTCTGTGGAAATGTGATCATTCAACCCTGGGCGAGATCTTTCATTGGATGATTTCCATGGAGGTGTGGCCCCGCCCGTTCAGCATGGGCCTTGATTAGTGTACTAGAGCACTATATAAGCTTAGACAGAAGGAGCGAGCTTGCTACAGCCAAGAGGGACACTTTGAAGAATGCACAGGAGCTGAGAGAGGAGCTGCAGATGAGAGACAGTTTGAAGATGCCATTGAAAGCAGACTTTTGCTCTGGAGAAGCCAAGAGAGGAAAAATGCCCCAAGAGCAACTAAGAGTGACATTTTTGACGAACTGCAGCCTAGAGAGGAATGTTCCGGGAGAAAGCCATTTTGAAACCAGAACTTTGGAACAGACACCAGCCACATGCCTTCCCAGCTTACAGAGGTTTTCTGGATGCCACTGGCCATCCTCCAGCGAAGGTACCCAATTGTTGATGCATTACCTTGGGCACTTTATGGACTTAAGACTGTAACTGTGTACCCAAATAAGACTCCTTTTGTAAAAGCCAATCCATTTCTGGTGTTTTGCAAAAAGGAAGCATTAGCAAACTGGAACAGGTAGTGTAACCTGTTCCACGTTAAGCTAATTAGCTGCTTGATACACATTCATGATGATAATGGATAGAAGATGTTTTCAGCCAAGTCAAGACAGATAAAAACAAAATGAAAATGGTGCTGTAGATGGGTTAATGCACCATATTGTGAAATATATGCTCACCCCCACTGTCTCCTGTTTCCTAATTTTTAAAAAGTAGTCATATTATCTTTTTTCCTGATTATCAAACCTAGTATACTTACTGTAAAAAAAAGTGGTTCTGTTTATGAAACACCAGACAGATAAACTCCAAATTGAAATGGTACTCTGAAAGTGAATGGGAAGACTGATAAAGAGGAAACTTGAGCAAAACCAATTGGGGCCATGTTTTTTATTCTTGGGGCTCTGAGCAGCTGTTCCCAGATGACTGGAATCTTCTGAGGACTAAGCTTTTCCTCCAACTGGGATTCTTTCTCTGCTTGATTTTGTGGTAAAACAGGATGGGGTAGTGGAAAAGGCACTACCACCTTTGGAGCAAGGTTGACCAAGATTGAAACTATGATCAACCATTGCTGAGTTGAGTGACCTGGCATATTTTTAAAAGTTTTCTGGGCCTTAGCCATCTCCACTTTAGAGTAGGGGATAATAATACTTAATTGGTAGGGCTGTCATGAAATTTAAAGGAAATGATACCTGCCAAATGCTTGGAACTTTGCAGGTAGAGGCTCTAAAATGGTAACTAGTGAACCCAAGCTTCTGTCTAGAAGTTGCTAGGACATTACACAATTGCCTGACCCTGAGATTTTTGGGGAGAATCACTTCACTCCTTCAACCAGAACTGGCTAATGCTTTGGCAGGAAAGGAAAGTCTCCTTCTATATCTGGGGTTTCAAATATGCAATCACTTTGTTACCTATCTTCCCTTCAGCACTTATGCTAAGCATGGGAAGGATTCTCTGCTTATTTCCACATTCTTCCTGGGAGCCAATGTATACTTATTTTTCCCCTGGACTGAAGGTACCCTCTATTTTTAACTGAGCCTGTTTATCACTTGATCAAAAATGCATTTTGTACACATATTTTGTTGGGGAGTTTCCTTATCCCAAGTGGTGTTTTGAAATCAGGATGTGTGAGTCCTCCAACTTTGTTCCTTTTTTTCAGATAGTTTTGGCTATTCTGGGCCCCTTATCCTTCCATATAAATTTGATGATTGGCTTTTCCATTTCTGCAAAGAATGCTATTGGAATTTGGATTGGGATTCCATTGAATGTGTAAATTGCTTTTGTAGAATATTTAGTTTTCCAATCCATAAACATGGAATGTCCTTCCATTTATTTAGGTCTTTTTTTTTGCTTTCTTTTAGCAATGTTCTGTAGTTTTCTGTGTACAAGTCCTTTATGTCCTTGGTTAGATTTATTCCTAGATATTTGATTCTTTTAGTCATTATTATAAATGGATTTTTTTCTTGATTTCTTCTTTAGAGTATTCATTAATAGTGTATCAAAGCACAACTTTCCTGAATTCACTTATTAGCTCTAGGAACTTTGCTGTGGATTTTTCAGAATTTTCTGTATATAGGATCATGTCATCTCAAAAGAGAAAGTTTACTTCTTCCTTTCCAATTTGGATGCCTTTTGTTTCTTTTTCTTGCCTAATTGCTCTGGCTAGAACTTCCAGTACAATGTTGAATAACAGAGGTGACAATGGGAGGGAAAATTTTCATACTTTCACCTATAAGCATGATGTTAGCTTTGGGTTTTTCATTTACACCTTTTTTCATGTTGAGGGAGTTTCCTTCTATTACTAGTGTTTTAAGTGTTTTTTATCAAGAAGTGCAGCTTTATTTTGTCAAATGCCTTTTCGGCTTCAGTTGAGACGATCATGTGTTTTTTCCCCTTCCTTTTATTAATGTGGTATATTACATTAATTGATTTTCTTATGTTGAACCACCCTTGCATAACTGGGATAAATCCCACTTGATCATGGTGTGTAATTCTTTTACTGTGCTGTTGGATACAATTTTCTAGTATTTTCCTGTGGATTTTTGCATCTATATTCACAAGAGTTAGACTGTAATTTTCTTTTTTAGTAGTATCTTTACCTGGCTTTGGTATGAGGGTGATGTTGGCCTCATAGAATGAATTAGGGAGTGTTCCTTCCTCTTCAATTATTTGGAAGTGTTTGAGCAGGATTGGTGTTAAGTTTTCTTGGAATGCTTGGTAAAATTCCCCTATGAACTGATCTGGTCCTTGGCCTTGCTTTATTGGGAGGTTTTGATTACTTATGCAATCTCTTTAGTAGTTATTCATTTTCTGAGATTTTCAATTTTTTCTTGAGTCAGTTAGGTAGCTTGCGTATTATAAGGAATTTGTTCATTTCATCTAGTTTACCTAATTTGTTGGCATACAGTTGTTCATGGTATCCTCTTATAGTCCTTTTTATTTCAATGAGGTTGGTAATAATGTCCCCCTTTTCATTTCTGATTTTAGTTATTTGTGTTTTCTCTCTTATTTTTGTCAGTCTACATAAAGATTTATCAATTTTACTTATCTTCTCAAAGAACCAACTTTTGGTTTCATTGATTTTTTTTTTTTACTCTGTTTCATTTATCTTCATTCTCTTCTTCGTTATTTCCTTCCTTCTGCTGCTTTGAGTTTAGCTTGCTCTTCTTTTCCTAGTTCGTTCAGTTTTGAGGTTAGGTCTCTGAATTGAAATCCTTTTTTTTTTTTTTTTTTTTAAATGTAAGCATTTTGAGCTACAAATTTCTCTCTCAGCACTGCCTTTGCTGCATCCCATAATTTTGGTAAGTTGTACTTTCATTTTCATTTGCCTCAAGAGATTTTTTAATTTCACTTGTGATTTCCTCATGGGTTACATTGTTTGTTTAAGAGTACATTGTTTAATTTCAACACATTTGTGAATTTTCCATTTCTCTCTCTTATTCCATTGTGGTCAGAGAAGATACATTGTATGATTACAATATTTTTGAATTTATTGAGACTCACTCTGAGACCTACGTTATCAGCTATCCTGGAGAATGATCTATGTACACTCCAGAAGAATGTCTATTCTGTTGTTTGGAGAATTGTTCCATGTATGTCTTTTAGGTCTACTTGGTTTAGAGTAATGTGAAAGTCATCTATTTCCTTACTGATCTTCTGTCAAGATATTCTATTATTCAAAGTGGTACATTAAAGTCTCCTGCTATTAATGTAGAACTATTTCTCCCTTAAAATCTGTCAATATTTGCTTCATATATTTTGAGGCTCTGCTGTTAGGTGCATATATAATCTCCTTATTGAATTGACCCCTTTTCAGTATATAATGATTGTCTTTTAACCTTGTAACAATTTTTGACTTAAAGTTCATTTTATCTGATATTAGCAGAGCTACACTAGTTCTCTTTTGACTACTACTTGTATGGTATGCATATATATATTATATATGTATATATAGTGTGTGTGTGTGTGTATATATTTGTCATCCTTTCACTGTCAACCACTTGTCCTTGAATTTAAGATGAGTCTCTTGTAAAAAGAGTATAGTTGAGTAATTTTTTAACCCATTCTGCCAATTTCTGCCTTTTGACTGAAGAGTTTAATCCATTTACATTTAATGTCACTACTGATAATGCAGGACTTTCTTCTGCCATTCTGCTATTTAGTCTTTGTGTTATCTCTTTCTTCTGTTAATGCCTACTTTCATATTTATTTGATTTTTTGTATAGTTGAGTCCCTTCTGATTTCTATCTGGATATATTTTTCACATATTTTCCTTGTGGTTACCATGTATTTAAATCTTAACAACCTAAACATACAACAATCATTTTTGATTTGATATCAACTTTGTTTCAATATCATACATATACAGTGTTCCTATACCTCTGTGTCCCCCACCTTATTTATACATGTTACAAATTATATCTTTGTATATTGTACATCTAAAAACATATATTTATTATTATGTTTTACGCGTTTGCATTTTAGCACCTATAGGAAGTTATAAGTGGGGTTACATAACAAAAAATGCAGTATAATAGCACTGGCATTTATAATTACCCAAATGGATACCTTTACCAGAGGTCTACTGTTATTTCTTTTCAGTCTTTAGAACTCCCTTTAGTATTGTTTATAAGGCAGTTCTACTAGTAAGGACCTCCTCCAGCTTTTGTTTATCTGGGAATGTCTTAATCTCTCCCTCATTTTTGAAAGAAAGTCTCACCAGATATAGAATTCTTCATTGGCAACTGTTTTCTTTCTGCACATTAAGTAGTTCAACCTACTGCCTTCTTGCCTCCATGGTTTCTGATGAGAACTCAGCACATAACCTAATTGGTGCACCCTTTTACATAACACATTGCTGTTCTCTTGCAGCTGCTGGAACTCTCTCCTTGTCCTTTGCATTTGAGTTTGATCCCTATGTGATAGGTCATATTTCTCTTCAAGTTTATCCTGCTTGATGTTCTCTGGTGTTCTTGGATGTGTCTATTCACATCTTTTGCTAAGTTTGGAAGTTTTCTGTCATTATTTCTTTGAATATTCCTCCTCTCCCCCTCTCTCTTTCCTTTCTTACTGGGACTCCCACAATGCTTATCTTGGTACACTTGGTGCTGTCCCATCAGTCTCTTAGGCTATTTTTGTTTTTTTATATTTCTTTTTTTCTTTCTGTTCCTCAGCCTCACTAATTTCAATTGTCTTGTCTTTGAGTTTGCCGATTCTTTCTTCTCCCAGCTCCAATCTGCTATAAAAACCTCCCTGGAAATGTTTCATTTCAGTTTATAGTCTTCAACTCCAGTAGTTCTGTTTGGTTCCTTTTTAAAATTTCTATCTCTTCATTGAAATTCTCATGTTGTTCATTCATTGTTTTCTGGATGCTCTTTAGTTCTTTCTCTGTATTTTCCCTCATCTCCTTGAGCATATTGAAGAACATTTTTTTAAAAAAGCCTTTGAACAGTATGTCTGCAGTTTGATCTTCTTCATTGACATTTTCTGGATTTTTATCCTCCTCCTTGGATGGGCCATCATTTTTTCTTTCTTTGTCTTGTAATCTTTTGTTGCACACTGTATATTTTCAATATGTAACTCTGGGATTTATTTTCCTAGATGTCTTTCTTTAGTTTATATCCAGCTGGTGATACAACAGATTTTCTTGAGTGTCAGGAGCTAATAAAACCAAGCAACCTATGCAAAACATACCTTTCATTGTCTTTTCAAAATTGGCTTTGTATTGACTGGTGCTGTCTTTCAGAATTCAGCTCTTTTCTCAGGAAGATTAGCCCAAGGCCAATGCAAAGTGCAGGATCCTTTTTGTCTTTTCTGGGCCTGTGTCTTGTCCTGGGCTTGTGCCTGCTAGCGGCATTAGGAGTTACCCTGTGTTTTAGTTTCCTAAGCTGCTCAAGCAAATACCATGCCAAGGGATAGATTAAACAATGGAAATTTATTAGCTCATGGTTTTGAGGCTAAAAGAAAGTCCAAATCAAGGTGTCATCAAGGTGATTCTTTCTCCCTGAAGACTGGCATTCTGGGATTAGCTGCTAGCACCCCTTGGTCCTTGGCTCCTTTGTCATATGGCATTGCACATGGCAGCCTCTCCTGGTTTCTGCATTCTCTTCTGGGTTCTATTGATGTTCAGCTTCTGGCTGCCACCTGTGGCTTTCTCTCTACCTGAATTTCATTCCACTTATAAAGGACTCCAGTAATAGGATTAAGACTTATCCTGACAGAGGGGTGCCATATCTTAACAGAAGTAACCTCATCAAAGATCCTATTTATACTGGGTTCACACCCAAAGAATGGATTAAATTCAAAAAAATGTTTTTCTGGTGTACATACAGCTCCAAACCACCATATCCTGTTTACAGAAGCTTGAATGACCCCTGTACTGCCCAGGAAACAGGCATTCTCCCTCTAGGGGGTGTTCACTGCACGACTTAGAGCAGGTAAGCCTTTGCCCCAGGCATCCCAACTCAACCGTTTCATCTCAATCTGCTTTTGTCTGGACAGCAAATTCTGAGAGGCAGGGCATGCTGAAACAAGGCCAGGGAGCCATAAAGAGAGTGCTGGCCAGCTCCAAAATGCCCTGAGAAGGGGATGAGGGAGGGACCAGGAAGGGCACCAGGAACTTCTTCCAGGGCTCCCCAATCCTGTGCTTTCTTGCCTCAGCAACTGCCTAGCAAATGCAGCGCTTCAACTGTCCTTCACAGCTCTGAGGAAGCTCACTGTCTTTAAGTCTCCTCCTCCACCTTTGTCTGCGCAGGATGGAATAACAGTCACCCTCAAAGTCTGGCCCAGAGTTGTGAAGTAGCTAATCTAAAGCAACTGATGTGTAATGAGACTGTACTCCATCTCACCTCCCACCCCACGAGAATGGGGGTTGGGGGTGGCAACTGCCTCAGAAAGCAATTTACTGGTATTTACCAGAATTTACCAGCTGCTTCTTCTCTTTCCTGGATGCTGTCCAGTGTCCTACTGGATTCTGGAGTTTTGAAATAGTTGATTCAGACAGTTCCTGCCTGTTTAATAGCTGTTCTGGTGGAGAGACTGAATACTGGAGCTCTCTACTCTGTCATATTCCCAGGATTCTGCCTCTTCAATTACTTCTTCAGGGTAACTCCCTTGGAATGGGATAATGGGGTCAAAAGATGTGAATTTCTTATTGACTCTTGCTTTGCATTAACAATCCAAATGATTGTACCAATTTATCTTTCTTAAAGCAGTAAATGAGTACACTAATTTTGCCTCAGTCCCAACAACTGTAGGTATCACAATTTTTTACAGTTTTCCCATGTGTTCTTTTCATTTCCCATAAAACTCTAAAAAGATCTTGAGAAAGCAGGGTTTACTTCTCTGAAGCACCCTGTCCTGAGGCATGCTTACATAATGAGGTAATAAACAGGTAATTATATTTCTTTTATTTCCACCAGTGTATTAACACATCTTAGTTTTTCCTTAAACTGGAGAGGACATATTCAGCCATTGACTGATTCACACCATCTCTTTACTTTAATACCTCCACCAAGTTCCGTGAAGGAAAATTATAGGAAGGGAGTGGTGAACTGGTGGGAGGTTTGAGGTGGTGGTGAAAAGTTGCACAGTGACTCAAAACAGACAACCCACGATGTCAAGTAGAAGTCAGGTCTTGCACCCAGTGTGTGAGCTGCCCCACTGGTGCCCCCATCCACGGTGCTGCTTGAAGGAGGAGCTATGAAAGAAAAGGGGAGTGTATTAGACTCAATACCTAGGAAAAAGCCTGTTAAGAAAAAGTGTCAGGAAAAGGAGGCTTCAGTAATTGCTGAGAATACTAGAAAAGTCTTTTGAAATCTTGTTTGGATCCAGAAGTCCTCACTGCATGAAGAAGTTGGTTCAAGACTAAATAAAAAAAATTAATCTTCTACTGTGACTCCCTTTACACATTTATTCATATTTATTTATTCCCCACTGTGTTCCCAAAAGACTTTGAGGTAAGTCTCCTTTTCTCCAGAAGAGAGTAGAAAATTAAAGAAGCAGTTCACTCTCAAACCAAGTAAGGCAGTGATGAGTTCTGCTGTGGAAACATGCAGATATGGCTTCAGAGCTTTTGTAGATAACACCTGAGAAATCAAAGAGAACTGCAGGCAGATGAGCAAGATATTGATACATAACATTCAAAAATCCATATCTTAAAGAGATTACGAATATTTTGAAATGTTTGAAATCATCACTTCCTACAAAAAAGAAAATACAAGAAATTAACGTCATTTTGCTTTTAAAAACAGGGCAATTAATTTGCAAGCTCAGGGAAAGCTGTAATGTATTATCATTTCTACCCTACATTTAGGAAAGTCTGTCTCATTCTAACGCAGTGGTGAAGAGTGTGTAATACTGACTGGATACTTTTGTTGTCAGATGTGTCCAGACTTGTTAGAACATCAGTACCCTTTTTCAGTCAATAGGATGATCTCTGGTTGAGGCAGAAGGCTCTGTCGTTGACTTTGATTTTGTCCTATTCAAGAATTTTTATCAGTGATTTGGCTGAAGAGAGACCCATTTTGTAATCTAGCCAATGAGATAAAATTCAGAGGAATTTGGTAACAATGATAGCAGAAATAAGATTTACAAATCATTTTAGCAGGCTGGTACCGTGGAATGAAACTAATATGATGAAGTTAAAACTTATGCACCTAAGTTTTTAAAAGAGTCAACTGTGCAAATATAGAACAAGAGGCGTTCATCGGAAAAGTCTCAGGTTAAGACGACATAGCAGCTAAAGGGATAATGAGAATTCATAGAAGTGTAGGGTTGCGATTAAATGTGGAAAACTCTCACCCTTATGCTGCCTGAACTGGCACACTGAGTCTTGGGTCCATTGAAGGGGTTGCTATTTAAGGAAGATATTGACAATCCAGAATGCAGTCAGAAGAGTCCTCTGAGATAGTTAGGAGACTGGCAAGAAAACAACGCGCAACACTTAGGGAGAGAATAGAGAAGAGTAAGAGAGGATTTGAGTGCTACCTACAAATCTTGGAAGAGATTTTATATAGAAGTGGGACTGAATAGTTCTAGGTGGCATCAAAGGTCAAAACTAGTTCTCTAAACCTGCCCTTTCCCAGTCTTCACCCTTTAAGGACACAGCAATATCACCCCAACAGTGTTTTTCCTTCATACTCCTCACTCTACTGTATTTTCTTTGTAGTTCATGATGCCACCTAACTGTTTGTTTATTTTTTTCCTCACAGTTTTTGCAAGGTGACATAACATAGTATAAGATGCTAGGCTGTGGAGTCTGATGCCTGGGTTCAAATCCTGGTCCTATTTTTTTCTAGCCATGCAAATTTAGACATGTTTGTTAACCTCTCTGAGCTCCATTTCAGAGAGCGGACTGTATCTACTTTATAAGGTACTTGTAAGCATTAAATGAATTAATGATCATAAAGAGCTTAGAAGAATGTGTAGCAGTAAGTACTCAATAACTGTTTCCTGTTCTGACTTTTATTATCACCACACTAGAATGCAACCTCTGTGAGAGCTGAAACTGTTTTTTTTTCTGATCCTAGGACAAAGTAGATTCTCTCTAAAAATTTGATGAATGAATAGGTTTAATGGGTGGAAGTTTCAAGCTGCCAGATGTTATTTTGATGTAAGTGGAGATGCACCCCAAACACAGCTGGTCAACAACAGAAAGGCTGTCCTAGTTGGTACTGGGTCTAGGCACTGAAGGAGGGACTCCGGTTGTTGAGAGGATAGGCTCTTGGGTTGAGGTTGGGTTAAAAAAACAACTCTACTTTGGGTGAATATTGACCTTCAAAGTGCTCTGAAGGTGCTTCTAAGTAGGGAAGTGACATTATAAAGGGAAAGGAGTCCTTACTGGGCAAGAAATGCAACTGAGTAATTACTGAAACCCCTGACCTCAGGGTCAAGCAGGATTCTTTTGGGTGTGAATAACAGAAACAAATTCTGGGTCTTGCAGACTCCTGGAAAGCTGGAGCATGAGGTTTGGCAAAATTCAACAGACTGAATTATGTCCCCTAATTTAGAACGTTCTTAATCTTAATCTGCAGTTCTGTGGGAGCGAACCCACTGTAAATAGGCCCTCTTGAAGATGATATTTTTAGTTAAGTTGTGGCCCAACTGAAGCAGGGGTGGGTGTTAACTTGGATCACCTTTATAAAGGCCACTGGAGAATACCAAGACATCACCATGTGATGGAGGACCGTCATCACCAGATTGTTACTGACCCGGGGAGAAAGCAGTCCTTGCCTACACCTTGATTTGGAACTTCTGGCCTCTAAAACTGTCAGTTAATAAATTCCTGTTGTTTAAGCCAAAATCAGTTTGTGGTATTTGTGACAGCAGCTCTGGCAAACTAAGACAGGTGGGAACGAGGTTGTCTCTGGTGAGTCATGAGGCAGGGAGCACAAGATGCTTTATTCAAATTCCTGGGTGATAGGATTCAACTGGCTTCTGCAGTGTGGCTGGGGATGGCTCTCTCCTACCGAGACTCATAAAATAGGTGATTCTCCCAAAAAGGAAGTGGACTGGTTTCTGAACAACCAAAATTGTAGCAAATACTCCCCATTCTCCCCCAGACCACAGCCTTTCTTTTCCCCCATCCTCTGCTTCTACCACCCGCAACTTCTCCCCCACCAAGAATATGAAATGCAGTATCTGCTATCTTTCCTCTGTCTTGCCTTTTCTAGCTTTTTAATGTTCCTTCTTTTTCCCTCTTGTGTCCAGGTACCTAAGGAAAATCTGCCTTCTTTTGCTTACTTCCTGTCCTTGTTTTCCTCTCATTTTTCAATTTTATTTTGTTTAGTACATTTGTGGACCCAAATTTTCATTGTGCCTACTTTCGTTGATAAATGTATAGATATTGCCACCAACACATCTGTGTAAATGAAAGTTCTAGAGCTGAGGTGAAACTAGACAACTGGGACAATCAGTATATAAAGTCCTAGAAGTCCCTTCAGAAAATCCACACAAGTCTTCAATTATCTTCTTGTCTTCCTTTAATAAAACCTTCTCAAGCACTGGAATTTGGTGGACACAAACCTCATGGATAGTGAGGTAAGACCTTGGAAGGTAGAAAAAAATAAGAAAAATTTCATGCCTTCAAGGAACTCCCAATCTAATCTTACTCATTCTTTGAAATCATTTTTCTGTATTCATCCTTAATGTTACACTTCTATTTTTTCAACCATGTATATTATTTCAGCTACATTTGGGTGAAAATAAACTTTTGCAGGTAATTTTGGAAACCTGCCACCTTTCATAAAAATGATTCTATAGGAATATTCATTTTAAGTTCATAAAAATTGACTTATAAACAAATGGAGCACAATCCCTTTGTATGTGAGGGCTGCCTGTGTTAGCTTCGTTTGAGTAATGTCTCTATAAGTCATTACACTGACTTGAGGTTGAAAGAAATCTGTATCTGGCACCATCTGGTGTTTGGGGGTAAGGAAGTGCCGCTTTTAGCATTTATTCAAAACTTGACCTTACTATGACACTAAGAAAACCCCAAGCTGGAAATGACATCCAAAGAGATAGATAAGGGCTTTTAAATGGGCCCACTTATCTTCAACAATTCACTTTGATCTTTGGTTTTAGGGTTCTGTCTGTCCTGTCACTGTCCTTCCCCTACACCTTTTCTTGTTCCTGCCACTCTTTGCCTGTCTGGGACACTTTCCTTTACCACATCACTGAGTTGGTTCATCCACAGACATTGTCTACAGTGGTTTGGGAATGGATATAGCTGTAAGGGATTGGGAAGCAGGGCCACTGGGAATCTTGCTTCATCAGCAGATGGTTGGTGTAGAGTGAAATGAGATAAAGGCTGTGAAAGGGCTTTGCCAACTGTGGTGAGTCTTTTTATGGCAATTATTACTGTGCATGATGGAATGCTTCAGTAGGGGAAGAAGAAATAAATGGAAAGAGGTAAGCGTTAGCTTGTTCTATTCCTGAAGGACTCATGAAAGCAGCAGCAACACTTGGTACCTCGGAATAGATGCCACTGGGTGAGGAAATGAGTTTCCTGATATTATTGTTAAAAGAGAAAATGAGCAGTCAAGGAAGCCATTTTAGTCTTCAAAAGGATGATGGTTCCACAAAGCTGGAGCTAGACTTAAATCAGGCAGAATGCTCAAGGGAGATGGGACAGTTTGATAGATTCTGCTCTTTTGCATTTCCTCTCAGTTTGAAAGGAAAGCTGAAAGCCTTTGGGGGGATTATAGGAAAGAGTGAGGGATGGGAAGGCAATAGGGGAAGGAGAGTAAAGAATGTGTAGATCTCTTAGCTGAAGGAGCCTCAGACTATTAGCAAACACTGAAGCATCCTGGTTTTGAAAACTAACTCTGTTGCTGATAAATCAGAGCTCCTTAAATATTACCACTGGCATCCAGCACCATTCTCTGGGCACCCATGAACACTCAGATGTATGCTCCGGTCAGCGAGTTACTTATTGAGCTAACATATGTTCCCTGAGTACAATTGTTTGGATGGAATAATTTGAGGCTCAGTGAGAGTAGGGTGTAAAAAGAAAAGGACTGGGTCTCTTCCTTGAGAAGCCTACATTCCTAATGAGGAGAAAATACTAATAAGTAGGAAATAATGAAGCAAAATCTAAGACAATAAATAATCCAATGATAAAATACATAAAGACCATAAAATATGGTTGAACAAAGAAAGTCAAGGTCCCCATAGGTTGGGATGACTGGGGAAAGTTGCATTAAGGAGGTGGGATTGGTGTTGGGTATTGAAAAGGAGAGTGTTAGATTTGCAGAGAAGGGAGGCACTTCAAGTAGGTGAATAACTAGCTAAAGGAAAAACAGGGTATAGACCTGTTTAACTGATATAAAGGGAAGGTTTCCAACTAACTTGAGAAGTTGGAGTTAGCTAGTAGCATGCCAAAGTGAACGTGCACGATCCTATTAGCTGATGCAGTATTGGGGAAAGGACGCCTCTGGATTCTGAAGGCCATGGGGAGCCACCGAAGATGTTTGGAATGCAGAAAGGCAAGACTTGAGTCAGAGACTCATATTTGTTTAGAGTTGGAAGAAACCTCAGGGATGATAAAAGCCAAGCCGCTCATTTTATAGATAAGGAAACTGAGGTGAGATATTTTATAGATAAGGAAACTGAGGTGAGATATTCATCCAAGACTTTCCAGCAAGTCTGTGACAAGGCCAGGACTCCATCCAGGATTATCTTATCCTACCCAGTGGCCCAGGGGTCCTTCCCTCAGTGTTTTAGGATCTAGTGCTCTTTGGCACATCCCAGTTTTAAAAGTGAGGTTCATGTGAGCTTGTTGTTGCCACTTTACGCAGAAGCAGGCTCTGCCTGAGCCTCCCCACACCTCTGCCAGAACTTCCACCACTCCCATCCATTTGGGATTTGGACATCCTTGGAAGAAAAGTTTTCTCTTGGCACTAAGAGCTGAGTCCAAACAATGATTGGGGAGTTGGAAATATGGCCAGTGACAAGTTCACCATACAGCTTTCTTTGCTATTTGTTCCTTCATCGAATATTTACTGAGCACCCACTAGATAACAGGTACTGTGTGACATGCTATGAAGACAACTGGGTTTTTTAAGCAATGGAAAACAGATAATTAGAATACATCACAGGAAGTGCCACCAGGGGGTGAAAAACAGAGCTGAAGGAGCTCAGAGAGGTGGGGAAGGGTTGAGAAGGTGATGGGCAGTTAGGCAGGTGAAGAGCTAGTGGAAAAGAAACATCTAGGTACAAGAAAAGTCCAAATAAAGGCCAGGAGTGGGGGACGGGACAGGGGTGCTCTGTGTCCGAAGCACTGTGTGTAGCTTGGGGGTGGTAAGTGATGGAGCTGGACAGGTCAGAGGAGCACATGGTCAAGACATGTTTAGACCATGTAGGGAACTTGGATTTTAAACGCAGGGCAGTGGAGAGGCCATTATTTTTTATCGTTATTTTTTCCAGTCTGCATCATTCATTTACTGAACGCTCATTTTGTTCTAGGTTCCATGCTAGGCATTTAGACTACAACGGAGGGGACAAAACAGAGAAAATTTTCTGATCTCTTGGAGCTTACATTCTAGTATTAATAAACAAATTACATAAGTAAATAATACGGTATATTTGAAGGTCATAAGCACTCTGGGAAAAATAAACAGGGAAGCAGGATAAAGGGGTGGAGGGTCTGAAATTGTAAACAGTGTAACATTTAAATAAAGACAGGACCAATGAATCACGTAACTGTCTAATGCAAGAATGAACCATACAAAATAACATGTGCAAAGGCCCTGAGGTAGCAGTGTTCTGTGTATGGTGGGATATCCTCCAGGAGGCCAGTTTGCATGGGATAAAATAAGCAGGGCAGCAAATATTAGCAGTAAAACCTTCAAAACAAGGGAGGGTCAGTGTTGGTCTGGCAAGTCCTGTGAGGACTTCACCTTTTACTCTGAGTGAGCTGGGGAACTGCTGAAGGTTTCTGAGCTCAGAACTGATGTGATCTCACTTTGGTTTGAAGGGGATCCCTCTGGCTATGAAGGGGAGGAAGTGGAAGCAGGAGCCAGGCTGCCATGGCTGAAGTTGGCACTGGGGTGAGAAGCGTCTGGATTCTGATGTATTTGTAGGTAGGGAAGTTGGGTGTGACTTGGGGTTGCTAGGGTTGCAACTACTGTCGGTGAAGTATGGAGGCCTGCAGGACCTACCTTGTGGCTGTTGTTGTGCACCTTGGGGCAGGTATTGCAGGTGAATGAATGCCAGCACCCATCTTCTTCCACGGTCAATGCATCCCCCTCAGCCAGAGTCAAGAGCAACATGGCGTCTGGTTTCCTGGCAGGCACTGTGGGGCCACACCTTCCCGGCAGCCACTGCGCATTCACCTCACCTCGCATTGGTCCTGGCAGTTGCCGCCCCTGCGCAGGCGCGCTCTGCCTCCTTACACAGACAGGCCTTGCCTGAGGGCTTGCGGGCAGAGCCACAGCTCTGGAGAAGGCGGATACTAAGGAGCGGCCTGAAGCCAAGGAGGAGGAGGACAAAGAGGAGGCATGGATTTAATCCTTCTGTGAAGCGGGAGGCCTGCAGGACCCACCTTGTGGCTGATGTTGTGAACTTTGGGGCAGGTTTTGCAGGTGAAGTGGTGGCAGCGCCGTCCCTCCTTCAATCGGCCAGTTCTCGCAGTCTGGGTACAAAAACAGCATGGCGGCAGGCTTCCCGGCAGTCCCCGCAGCCGCTGTGCGCTTAAGCTTGCCTCACCTGGAGCTCACATTGGTTCTGGCAGCCAACCAATAGACACTCCGATTACGTGTGCCCAGAGGGTGCTGCGGTGCGACTTCCTGTGCTCCTCAATGGTCAGCACAGCCATCCCATACCCTAGATGCACCAATGGGCTCCTTCAGTCTGCTGGTTGCTGTCCCCACCCTACCTCCAGCAGACAGGCTTTACCCTGGGAGCCTGGCTGGTGGAGGCCCAGCCATGTAGGTGGCCGGGCTAGTGCGCAGGAGTGAGAAAAGGACAAAGAAGAGGTGCTCCTGCATCTGAGATGAATGTTTTCCAGGAGGGTCTCACCAAGGTGGTGCAGGGCCGCCTGCTCTTTGATTTACCCTTCCAGATGTGCGAGTGTGCAGCGGGGTTATTCCCATCTTGGACGGCTACGAACCTTCTCTTCCATGTGCTGATGGGGCCGTTGGGGCCCAGAGGCCCGAGGAAGGCGCCTCGGAGGACTGTCTCTGCCGGATGTCTTCGTACTCAGTTTAGGTTCACCCGGCCCCTTCCCCACTCAAAGCAGGTTCATTAAGAAGCCAGGAGCTAAAGGGAGACTTTTCAGATTTTTTCAGAAGGGCACTAAGACCACAAGATTCTGGCAGGGTGAGCTACCAAACAGGAGACACATCCAGCAAAGGCCTCCCTGACAGGTACTGGCTGTGTCAGTTGCCTAAGGGAACATCAACAGTTTTTCAGAATCGGGGTTCAGGAAGGCCTCCATGGGTCTCTGATTTGCTGCGCCTAGTTCAGGTCCCTAGAGTGGGACTTGGACAATTTTTCCAGAGGCTCATCTGTTTAGTGGTCCCTGGATTCCCCTGGGGCAATACCAGACATCTTCCCTGGGCATCCAAGGTGTGCTGCCACGTACCTGGTACCTTGAGGGGACTTGAAAATATTTTACGATGTTCATACAATGAAGGAACAACAACCAGTACCCAATCCAGACTTCATACCTTGCCTGGGCCTCCAAGTTGGACTCAATGGGGTCCCATCAGCCAAGGTGAAAAGTAGAAAATTTTGTGTTGCATAATTATGCCTTCAGGGCATGAAATGGCACTAAAAAGAGGAGGCTATTATTTGATTCAACAAGATTCTTAGAACATTACTTTGTGCTAGATATTGCACAAAGATTAACCTCAATTAGGCCTTAAAGCAACTCTAGGAAATAGGTAATATTATTATCCCATGTTACAGATGAGGAAGCCAAGCACAGGGAAGCTAAGTCACTTGTCCAGGGTCACCCAGTGTGATGGTTTGAAGCTGTATATACCCCAGAAAAACATGTTCTTAAACTTAATCCATTCCTGTGGGTGGGAACCCATTGTAAGTAGGACCTTTTGATGAGGCTACTTCAGTTAAGGTGTAGCCCAGCTGAATCAGAATGGGTCTTACTCCTATTACTGGAGTCCTTAATAAGCAGAATGAAATTCAGACGTAAGAGAGAAAGCCAGAGGGAGCAGCCAGAAGCTGAACACCAAAAGAATCTGGATGAGAAGGGAGAGACCAGGAGACACCACCATGTGCTTTGCCGTGTGGCAAGCTAAGGAGCAAGGATTGCCAGCAGCCACCCCAGAACACCACAGTCTTTGGGGAGAAAGCGTTGCCTTGATTTGGATTTTTCCTGTCCTCAAAACTGTGAGCTGATAAATTCCCATCATTTAACCTAACCCATTTCATGGTATTTGCTTCAGCAGCCAGGGAAACTAAAACACTCAGCTAGAAGTGGGAGAGTCAGGATCTGAAATGAGGCAGTCATGCCCCAGGGTACAGTTATTTCCTTACCTACTGTGCTATGCTGCCTTATTTAAGGGTTTTAAGCAGGAGAGTGACATGATCAGAAAGAAGTTTTAGAAAGATCACTCTGCCTACGGTGAGGGAAGACCTGAGCCAGGTGAGAAAAATGGGCTTTGAGGAACTGCATTTATGAATGATAGGAGTATGGGAAAATAGTTGTGTTCAGATAATCAAAAGGCATTGTTCCTGAGTCTGGAGATCGCAGTTGCTTCTTACATGGTGTGGACAATATACTCTCATGACAATGACCTTATACTGAGGCTTCTTAGTGGCTGGAATAGATGCATATTTGTGGGTGTTTAGGAGAAAGCAGCAGAGATGACTGAGGAAATGTAGGAGGGACGATGAAAGTCAGAATTATATAAAGCTGAGCTAACTGCTTCTCAAGAGCTCCTGGGGAAAGCACTGGAACAATCAGGTGAACAGGAAACAGGAGGGGATGAGGCAGAGAAAGGAAGGAACAGGCAACAGTCTACAACCCCTGACAGAGGACTTACTCAGCAGTCTCCAAGGAGGACAGGCTCAGAAGCATAGTTCAGAATAAAGGCAGGACTGGAATGAGAGTCAACGTTTTGGTTGAACATAAGGAAATGTCTTTTGGCAGGGAGGATGAGCCCTTCAGTATAGAATCAGTTCTGTCAGGCCTGAGTCTGGGTTATGTAAAGGGATGCAAGTAGTCTGTGCTTTCCCAAGCTCAGCTCTAGCTCTGCCCATGCAGAGGCTGCCTAATTCATGTCTAATTCACATCTAATTCACGTCAGCTCCATGCCTGGGCCCCTCACTCATGGCTGGGCTTCTGGCAGAGTCTCCAAGGAGAGTAACACAGGGAGGTAATGGGCTGGGGGAAGGCAGGAATTCCTCCAACCAGGACTGATGCACGTGACCATCAAGGCTTCCCTTGTAGGCAAGCAAGAAAAAGAAAAAGTCAAAGGAAACTGGCTGAGTAGACCTGACCCAGGAGGATGCCATTCTTTGACCTTCACAGATTAAATTCCCTAACACCTACAATGGAGCTTAGTGTATAATTCATGCTCAGTAATTACTGGTGAATGAATACATGCATGCATGTAATGCATATCAAGAAGTCCTGCAAAGTCAGATTTATAGATGGGAATATTGAAGACCTGAGGGTCTGACAGATATGAAGGGTCAAAAATGTATATAGATTTTGGCGTTTTGGAACCTCAGACTGGGGAAGTGTTGGGTGGGCATCAATTCTGCTCTGCAGGGAGGCAGTCGCTTCTGAGACAGACCACTTATCCCATAATTTGGAAGCCTCTGAGATAGTCTTACTTTTGAAACAGGGAGAAATGACCCATTATTTGGGGAGAAGCTCACCTTGAAAGAAAACCCAGTTAGCTGCTGAGTTACTGTGAGGAATATGCTGAGGCTGCCCTTGCCGCCTCCCTGCTGCAGGCTGACTCATTCCTCTCCCAGACAGATTGCCGTCTTGCGTGGGAGCCGCTCTGCAGAGCTCAAAGCTGTTCCCTGAGAGTTACAGGAACTACAATGGGCAGAAGGGAGCTATTATTCTAAATATGATCTTTTAATGATCCTTTTTTTGTTGTTGTTAAATTGTCATCCTATTAATGGTGTCCTAAGAGGAGAGCGTAGGTACCGCTGTCTTCAGAAAATGATCTGCTCTTCTCCGAAGTACTTGGTCTATTGGCTCTGAATTCTAAACCCTATTCGGTATAAGGTCTGTCCTGACTTTTAGTGCCTCTGTGTCTGGCATAAATCCCGGGCTAAAATCCCTTTGGGCATCCTCCCCCTGACAGATGGCTTCACCTGATGATCTGAATGACTTACAAGGCCATGAGGCATTATTGGCTCATTATTGTCAGGCTATATCAGAACAGAGCTGACAGCTGTCAAGGCCTCCACAGCAACAGAAATAAGCAGTTATTGCTTACATTATTTTTCCAGGTGCCTAGGTTGAAAGGTCACCTCCCCAGGAGGAGGCTGGACTGGCAGGGCTTGTGTGTAATGCCACCTAACCCAGAATGATTGCTTTTGATTTCTGTTCTGTGGCAAGGGCTTGATTTCTAACCATTCCTAGTACGCATAGCTGTGGTATTGCCTCTGGTGGCAGCTGGTAAAGCAGGATGCATTCAGGTGGATTTTTGTTGTGTGAACATGAAAGAGAAAAGGCTTCCAGAACAGCAGGATCTCCACTGGATACTATTAGGAGTGCCTGGCTGATGCATGGAGTGCCCAGGTGGCTTGCTAATCCAGTGCAATTTGACAACTGTTTGCTGAGTGTCTGCTGGCCGCTGGGGTAGAAAAGCAAAAGGTAGGCCTGGCTTCAAGAAGCTCACGGACTAGCAAATGGTTCCCAAAGCATTTTATAAAATTGTTAAGAGCTCAGTTTCCTCATAGATAAAATGGAGACAATGAAAACTTAATGGGGTTCTTGGGAGAATTTAAAGGGATCATGCATGTAAATAAAGTTTTTTTGTACATTGTCTGGCACATAGTAGATGCACATTATTTGTTGAAGGAAGAAATGAATAAAGAGGAATCAAAGGACTAATATGGAAAAAAGGGGCTATAATGTATCATGCATGCATATTGTGCTGGTAAGTATAAAGTCCAGGTTAGCTCTTACCCACTTCTAGGTGTGGGTAGGTGGAGTTTAGGTTGGGATGGACTGATCTATTACCCAAGCCAGGGAATGTGATAGCTGGAGGGTGACTATCAGAACTGGGTCTCAGAGAAGGAGCTAAGATGAGCTGGAGATGCAGAGCCAGAGGGTCGTCAGAACTAGGGGGCCTTGGGTGACTACTGGGATTTGTGTGCAACATTAATGAGGATCAGAGAAGCTGAGCAGCTGAAGAGCGTGCAGACAGATTGATAAATATGGGATAAATGTGGCACCCTGCCTGCAGCCAGGATATCATTTCTTCTGGGGACAGGTTTTCATGGGCTGGTCTTGTCTCTGAATGGAGGTGGAGGCAGGAGGCTCCTCCGGGGAGACACTAACATTCATTTCTATGTCCCTGGCCTGAACACAGTATTAAATTAATACACATTAAATTGAATATTTTTTCCCTTTCTGCTGCTCTCATCGGTTTTCAGCATAGCATAATAGTTGAGAGCGTGGACTCTAGAGCCATGCCTGTGTTTATACCCTGCTGTGCCACTTACTAGGTATATAACCTTAGTAAGTAATCTCTCTCTGCCTAGTTTTCTCATTTGTTAAGTGGGAATAGTGCTTCATAGGGTTGCTGTGGAATTGAAGAGCTAGGATAAGTAAAATATTTAGAATGGTGTCTGACACATAAATTCTCCGTAACTCTTAGGTATTAGTATTATTTTTACTGTTGAAATAAGGAGCCATATAATTCTGGTGAAAAACCAAGCAAGAAAGTTCTGATGTGGAAGAATGACTATTGGAGGTAATCTTACAATGCCGTATCTTAATGCCTGGGGCCTGGCACATAGTAGATGCTCAATACGTGTTTGTTACTGCTGAATTGTGGAGTGTGTAGTTGCTGGGGCAGGGTGAAAAGGGAGGATGGGCTCAGTGCTCTTCAGGCAACATGCTTGACTTCAGGAAAATGAGGAAGGGGGTTGATTTGTGTTTCTGGGATTGGGACCCAGACATAGTTTGGATCCTTAGGCAACAGGCTTGGGTGCTGATCAGATTTGGGAGGCAGAAAAGGCAAGGGAGAGGGAAAAGTAAGAATAATTCTGACTTGTGAACAGTTCCATTCTTGGATAAGTGGAAACCTAGGTTCTGATCATTAGGTGTCTCATCTGTAAAATGAATATGATAATGTTTTTAATATTAAAGAATTTAAATATATAAATACTTATTCCCTAAGTCAGGGGTTTGTTAGTGAGAATCAAATGAGGAGATATTTGTGAGTGCTTAGTGAACAGTAAAGTACTGTGAAAATGTTATGGCTAGTATTATTATCTATCTCACTGAAATCTTCATTATCCAGCATACCCCATCTTTTACATCTCAGGGATATTTGCATTTTCAGAGAGAGCCTAGGAAAAAAGCCTTGTTGAATTCAAAGGAATGAATAGCAAATACTGACAAATCAGGAGGTAGGACATTTCTGCCCAAGAAAATCCTCTAATTCCGAACATTAGGACTATGAAAGCTGGGAGGGAAGAGGATGGTGAACAAGGTATAGCAAAGGTCATGGCTGTAAAATGCTCCTTACCTTCTTTTACTTCTTGGAACTTGTTTTGGTTTCTTAGGCTGCATAAGTAAATAGCATGAAATGGGTCAGCTTAAACAATAGGAATTTATTTGCTCATGGTTTTGAGGCCGTGAAAATGTGCAGATCAAGGCATCATCAAGATGATGCTTTCTTCCTGAAGGCCAGCTGCTGGTGATCCTTGGCTCCTCTGCCACATGGTAAGGCACATGGCAGTGTCTGCTGGTCTCTGCCTTATTTTTCAATTTTTTGCTTCTGTGGCTTTTTCTCTTCTCTGTCTGAATTTCGTTCTCTTATAAAGGACTCCAGTAAGAGGATTAAGACCCATCCTGATTGAGGTGGGTCACACTTTATTTGAAGTAGCCTCATCAGCAGGTTCTACTTACAACAGAGCCATACCCACAGGAATGGATTAAATTTAAGCACATGATTTTCTGTGGGTACATACAGCTTTAAGCCACCAAAGAACTCCATAGTCCTTTTCCTTTCTTTTAACTCTTTAAGTTGTAAAGTGGCCCAGAGGGGCTTAAACTAGGATGGGAGCTATCTCTGGTGAGGAGGGGAAGAAATGTGAGGGCAGGAGTCAGTTTTGAGGTGAACATGGAGCAAGATGGGCTAAGCCAAACTAAGACTGGTCTGTTCTCTCACTGGAATGAGCTTGGATTGGGAATGATTGTCCAGAAAAGAAGCATGAACTCTGTGGTTTCTGTAGTTGCTGTGTTCTTTACCCCATGAGCTGGAATGATGCCCAGGAGATGACAGACCTTGAAGAATCAGACTTTCATGGAAATGTCTCAAACATTTACCCACACATACCAATGTCTAAATGTGGTGGAGTAGATATAGTGAAAGATATACCTTGGAGGTGACTTTTTGCCAAAAGAAAAGAACTGAACCTTTTGGGAGGTAATGTAGACTCTGTTATTTATTTATTTTTATTAATGAAAATTATACAGCATATGGCAGTTACCCCTGTGTCAATCAATGCTCTGTTCTAAGAGAGTAAAATTCCTGTGGCTTTAATATAAATCTCATAAATAAATGCAAAACATTAAAATATGGAATAATTGAGTCCTCTTGTGTACATACTAAAAATCACATTGAACCCTCATGGGAAGTATTCCCCTTCAATTTCTTTTCTAGTACACATAAACGTATTTTTTCCATATTGATCAATCCACACACAGTAAATGCATGTAAAGAAAGATGCACTCTTCTCTCTTGAAAGAGTGTCATCTTCTTTTCTTTTTCCAAGTTGGTTGTAAGAGGAAAGTTTGATTCTTGCTATTTCCCACAAATATGTGAGAAATGAGGGGCAAGAACTAAGGAAAGCTGTAATTAGGGAAGTAACACAGGGCTCCAAGGAAATCACCACGTGGTTGCATTTAGGGAGCCTTTGGACAAGAAAGGCTGCATTTTAACTGCATCTGTATGGTTGAGGCCATCCCACCCCAAAGTACCATTGGCTTCCCTCTTTTAGAAATGTTCTCTGCTTCCTTCCTTCTCCTTATTACAAACTACCAGAAATGCTTGACCAAAAGAATAGCATTTATGCACAATTTCCTCCTCAGATACACTTCTCATGTATAGTGGTTAATTAATTAATGAGTTCATTTGCCTAAGAATAGTAATTGAGCAACATTTGATTTTATAGCATGCCTTTTTTTTTATTGAGATTGTTCACCTACCATACAATTATCCAAAGATCCAAAGTGTACAGTCAGCTGCCCCTGGTACCATCATATAGCTGTGCATCCATCACCACAATTTTTTTTCCCAATTTTTAGAACATTTTGATTACTCCAGAAAAGAAATAAAGACATAAAAAAGGAAACTCAAATCCTCCAATATCCCCAAACACACCCCCTCCATTATTGATTCATAGTATTGGTATAGTACATTTGTTATTGTTCATGAAAGAATGTTAAAATACTACTAACTGTAGTATGTAGTTTGCAATAGGTATATTTTTTTCCTATATGCCCCTCTATTATTAACTTCTAGTTATAGTGTCATTCATTTGTTCTAGTTCATGAGAGAGATTTCTAATATTTGAACAGTTAATAACAGACATTATCTACCACAAGATTCACTGTTTTATACATTCCCATCTTTTATCCTCCAACTTTCCTTCTGGTGGCATATGTGATTCTGAGCTTACCCTTTCCAACACATTCACAGACCATTCAGCACTGCTAGTCATTCTCACAACATGCTACCATCACCTCTGTCCATTTCCAAACTTTTAAGTTCACCCTAGTTGAACATTCTGCTCATAATAAGCAACCACTCCCCATTCTTTAGCCTCGTTCTGTATCCTGATAATTTATATTTCATGTCTATGAGTTTACATTAGTTCATATCAGTGAGACCCTGCAATATTTGTCCTTATGCATCTGTCTTATTTCACACAATATAATACCCTCAAAGTTTTTTCATCAACTCATTTTTTTTAAAGACAGTTTTGTTCACACACCATATACATTCCATCCTAAGTAAAAAATCAGTGGGTTTTGTCAGTTACTGTGGCGCTAAGGACCATGAGTTGCAAAGTGTCTTGTGACACCCTCTATGAGGCAGTGTGGGAAGTCCTGCATGGGAATCAGTGCAAGTGCTGAAAATTTTTGGAAATGGTGGAGCTGCAGATCAGCTTGGAGAACTATGACCCTCAGAAGGACAAACGTTTCTCAGGCACTGTCAGGCTTAAGTCTACCCACCGCCCCAAGTTCTCTGTGTGTGTGTCCTGGGGGACCAGCAGCACTGTGATGAGGCCAAGGCTGTGGATATCCCCCATAAGGACATCAAAGCTCTGAAGAAACTCAACAAGAATAAGAAGCTGGTGAAGAAACTGGCCAAGAAGTATGATGCCTTTTTGCTTCTGAGTCCCTGATCAAGCAGATTCCATGAATCCTGGGCCCAGGCTTGAATAAGGCTGGCAAATTCCCTTCCCTGCTGACCTGCAATGAGAACATGGTGGCTAAAGTTGATGAGTGAAGTCCACAATCAAATTCCAGATGAAGAAGGTGCTGTGTCTAGCTGTGGCTGTTGGCCATGTGAAGATGACAAATGATGAGTTTGTGTATAACATCCACCTGGCTGTCAACTTCCTGGTATCACTGCTCAAGAAGAATTGCCAAAATGTCTGGGCTTTATACATCAACAGCACCATGGGCAAGCCCCAGCACCTGTATGAAGGCACAGCTCAATAAACCCTAGTGTCACCAAAAAAAAAAAAAAAAACAAAAACAATCAATGGTTCCCTGTAGTCACGTATTTATGGTATTCACTACCATCACCGCTGTCTATGCAAGGACATCTCCATTTCTTCCACAAAAAAGGAGGAAGAGTAAAAGAAGGTAGAGAGGCAAAAGAAAAAGAAAAAAAAGGAGGAAAAAAAAACATGACAGCTAGAAAGCACCAAAAGGAAAGATAGCATTAAACTAAACTAGAATAAAGAGTCAGACAACATCACCAATGCCAAGAGTCCCATACCCTTCCCCTATGTTCCCTCACTTCCATATGCTTTTAGCTTTGGTATATTGCCTTTGTTACATTAGAGGAAGCATAATACAATGTTTCTGTTAATTATAGTCTCTAGTTTGCAACGATTGTATTTCCCCCCCAATCACACCCTATTTGTTACACCTTGCAGTGTTAACATTCATTTGTTCTCCCTCATATAAAAACATATTTGTACCTTTTATCACAATTGTTGAGCACCCTAGGTTTCACTGAGTTATACAGTCTCAGTCTTTATCTTTCCTCTTTCCTTCTGGTGTCCCACATGCTCCTAACCTTCCTCTTTCAACCATACTCATAGTCATCTTTGTTCAGTGTACTTACATTGCTATGTTACCATCACCCAAAATTGTGTTCCAAACCTCTCACTCCTGTCTTTTCCTATCTGTCTGTAGTGCTCCGTTTAGTGTTTCCTGTAGAGCGGGTGTCTTGTTCACAAACTTTGTCATTGTCTGTTTGTCAGAGTACATTTTAAGCTCTCCCTCATATTTGAAGGATAGTTTTGCTGGATATAGGGTTCTTGGTTGGTGGTTTTTCTCTTTCAGTTTCTTAAATATATCACCCCACTTCCTTCTTGCCTCCATGGTTTTTATTGAGAAATCTGCATATAGTCTTATCAAGCTTCCTTCGTATGTGAACAATTGCTTTTGTCTTGCTGCTTTCAGGATTCTTTCTTTATCTTTGACATTTGATAATCTGATGGTTAAGTGTCTAGGCATAGGCCTATTCAGATCTATTCTGTTTTGGGTATGCTGCGCTTCTTGGATCTGTAATTTTATGTGTTTCATAAGACATGGGAAATTTTCATTCATTATTTCCTCTATTATTACTTCTGCCTCTTTTCCCTTCTCTTCTCCTTCTGGGACACCCATGATACATACATTCCTGCGTTTCATGTTCTCATTCACTTCCCAGAGATGTTGCTCATATTTTTCCATTCTTTTCTCTATCTGTTCTTTTGTGTGTAGGCTTTCAGGTGTTTTGTTCTCCAGTTCCTGAGTGTTTTCTTCTGCCTCTTGAGATCTGCTGTTGTATGTCTCCATTGTCTCTTGCATCTCTTGTGTTGTGCCTTTCATTTCTATAAATTCTGCCAGTTGTTTTTCAAACTTTCAATTTCTACCTTATGTATGCCCAGTGTTTTCATTATATGCTTCATCTCTTTTGCCATATCTTCCCTAAACTTTTTGAATTGATTTAGCATTGTTGTTTCAATTCCTGTACCTCAGTTGATATGTAAGTTTGTTCCTTTGGGGCATTGACTTCATTTTTCTTAGTGTAGATTGTAATTTTCTGTTGTCTAGGCATCTAGTTTCCTTGGTTACCTCAATCAGGTTTTCCCACCAGAATGGGCTTTAGTCTCAGAAGAAGGCAATAGTATCAGGTTTCCCCGAGATTGTGTCTTAGAAGATTGGTTCATCCTATGAGGGCTCAAACCACTGTTTTTTTCTGCCCAGCAGGTGGCACCTGTCAGCCTGTAGCTCCAGACTGGTGTAAGGAGGTGTGGCTCATGGCTGTTTTTCCCCAGGCTCTGGGGTCTGGTTCTGAATGGAAGGCAGGTAGTAGAGCTTGGCACCACCTCTTTCCTCTCCCCCTAGTGAGATATCATTTGCATTTGAATAGTCTCTTTGACTCTGCTATCTCCACTCTTGTCTGGGTCAGAGTGCTGGGAACTGAAAATGGCTGAGCTGAAAAAGGGACAGAAAGCCCCACTTCAGGGGCAGTCCATGGCCACCCTCAGTTTCACTCATCAGCCAGAGACAACACCTGGTCCTTTGGGCTTCCTCTCCCTCCCAGAGAGGTCCTCCGTTTCTCCAAGGTCAGTTGTCACCAGAAGCCTCTGTCTGCTTGTTGGGGATTCGTAGCTTGTATTGACTAGTCAATATTTGTTAATTAAATTTCCAGTTGGAACTGGACTGAGGTATATTTACTTGTTTAGAGAGTGTTGCTGTCTATCAGAGTGAGGTTTTGCAGTTCAGGCTGCTGTAGGGGAGGGGCTCTTGGTGCGGGCCCACAGGTTTTACTTACAGATTTTATGCTGTGATCTCAGGCATTCCTCCCCATCCAGGTTGGTGTATGATGTGTGGACAGTCGTGTTTGTCCCCCAGCAGTTATTCCAGATTATTTTCTAGTTATTCCTGCTTGTTTATTAGTTGTTCCATGGAGACTAACTAGCTTCCATTCCTCTCTAGGCCACCATCTTCTTCTCTAGCATGACTTTTAATGTGGCTAAATGTTTGGGTTCTACTAAGAAATTGCCTCCAAACATTAAGTTTTCCTGTTTCTCTTCTTCTTTGCACTTAGTTTTAAAGAATTCCATTCAAACAATTTAAGGAATAAATTAGGGAATAAATAACTGTTCTAGGGTTCCAGGAAGTGTGGATGATCACAGAACAGCTGGCTGTTCTGGGAATGGGGCAAGCTACCAAAGGAAAGAAATGAAGATGTTAAGCTATTGAGAAAACAGCTAAGAGCACTTTCAATAGAAATGCATAAAGGAAACAGAAGAAGGGGTAAGAACCAGCACTTGTATGGAAATAAGGATTCACATGCAAATGATACTTTATTCACAAATTCTTGCTGGGGTGGGAGGTCACATCTTGAACCTAAATGTGGCTTGTTCTAGGGTGCAGACTACATGGAGTGAGGGAAGGGCCTGCAGGGGCTGTTTTAGCATAAGTCAGTGCTTCTCAACATTCTCCAATCTATGCTGCACATAGAGAATGATAGTAATTGTCTGCATGAGGAATCCAGCCCTGCAATTCTGGCCCTCAGTCCAGCCCAGCAACCCTACAGTCTATGGGGAATGATATCTCCTGCAACACCAGTGATCAATTTGCAGCTAGGTGGTAAGCTCTTGTTTGAGGAACCAACTTGTCTTCATCAGGGAAAAGAGTATTGAGGACAAGCTTCATCTAAGAATAATGCCTTGGAGTCAGAGATAAAGGGCAAGTTCGAACATAGCATTTGTTCTGAAATTTCCCCCACCCCCTCTTAGATCTGGCCACCAATCAGTTAATGATGTTCGCTGAGAGCCTGTAGTAAGTACTCAGCACTGCACAGTGAACTGATAGCTCTGTGGAATGTGCCTGTGACCTGAGGAGGAAGGATAAAAGCTGTTTGTTTGAAATCTCTGTGAGACACTGGGAGCAACAGGACATGGTGGACCACAGGGCCAAGGTGGGAGGGCTTCTGCTGCTCTGCTGGGTCAGGACAACATGGTTTTTGACCATCATGGGGCGGTAGACATTGGCAGATTGCAGCTCATGCCCTGGGAGCAGCTTCTTGGCACAGTGGATTCAGACTGAGATAGCAGTAACAGGAGGCAGCAGCCTAGGCCATGATTGAAGGCCTTTTCCCAGGGACTCTGTGAAGACTTGGTACCTTGGTTGCACTTTTGAGAGTTTCAGAGACCTCTTTGGAGCAAAACAGGAGAAAAAAATGGCTGATATCATGTTGGGGGGTGAGAGGATAGTTTAGTGAACACATGGAGACACATCTAGGGGATTGCCCAAAATAGATGTGGATACTTAGGAGGGGAAGTTGGGATCCTGTTTATTAGCATCAAATATTGTTATAAGACCTTAATATGACTCTAGTTTTGATTCCCAGAATGGTGCAGCCTGGAAAAACATATATGTGTTTGAAAGTAAAACTCACCCTGCAGTTATTTTTTAAACATATTCGCTATAGTGGGCAAGGAGTGTAGAGGGGACAAACCCTTTCTGTGCTGCTCTGAGCCTTGTGCCTGCCCCTGTGCTAAGTCCTTTACAGGCGGTACCATTTAATTCTTCCAACAACCTGCAGAGTGGGTATCTCCATTTTATAGAAGAAGAAACAGACTCAGAGAATAACTTCCTAGTAAGAAAGATATCCAGATTTGGAACCCTGTTATTTGATTTACACTCAATGCTGCATTCTCTTGAGCAATGCTTAAGCTAAGAAGTGGAAGAGCTGGTCTTTTATCCAAGCTCTGTCTAAATTCAAATTTTAAACCTTTTCATTATATCATTTGAATTATCTGTTCCCTGGGAAGGTAGTTTGTTTTTAAACTACTTTGTTTCTCTATTTTTTTCATGTAATGAATTACACTACAAAAATACATAGCTGGAAAGTAAGACCTATGTTTTTAAGACTTGACACAAAATGTTTTCCAAGTTTCTCTAGTGAAACTTTGGTTTGAATGATTTTTATAAAGAAGAAAGGGTCTGGCAAGGGCATTCAGATAAGTGAACTGGACTCCCCCTTACTTTACTTAAATCAAGGGGTCCTAGAAGATTCCACTCCTTGAGGGCAAGAGAAGGCAAATTTGGGAAAGTTAAAGGGGGAACTGTAAAACATGTGGCTAAAGCAAATGCATTTATTGGGGCTAATAGTTGGATGAATTTGGAATTGAGTACAAGAGAGAACAGGCATCTGTCAGAGTCTGAATGAAGCCATTTGAAGTGTGTGATGGTTAAACTCATGAGTCAACTTGGCCAGGTGATGGTGTCCAGTTGTTTGGTTAAGCAAACACTGGCCTGATTGCTACTGTGAAGACATTTCATGGACTTAAATCATCCGTAAGTTGATTGCATTTATGGCTGATAGTTTGGAAAATTCTGAGTTTCTGGAAAGTGAGTCCCCAGAGAATAGAGCTCCATGTGAGGATTTAACCAGTCAGCCATTTCAATGTGAGACAGGTTAGGAGATGGAGTTATCCAGAAAGGATTTGTGGAAAGTCCTATTGTCTGATGGTTGGGACCCCAGTGAGCTGCATGCCAAACTGACAAGTTTTTTGTGAGATCTTTATGGACAGAACCATGGCCAGCCTGAACTAAAAGTGACAGAAAAGGGACAGATTGAAGGAAAAATGACTTCAAAAGCAGAACCATGGAAGCTAAAGTCTGGAGCCAAGAAACTTCGGTCCAGGATGGTAGACCCACACATGCATGGGGAAAGGATGAGTTTTTGCTGGAGTTTGCAGAGGGTGGGACTTCTGCCCCATTGTTCAGGAGTAGTATTACCACCCCAGGGCTCTCAGATGCCTGGGGAATTGACGGGAACTTGGCCACCCTGTTATTCAGGAAGAATGCTGCTGCCCTGGCATTGGAGAAGGTGGAACACATTCACTGGGGATTGGGGAGAGCCTGGCAACCACTCTCCTGTTCTAAGGGGGTTGAGAGTGTGCTATAGAGATGGCAGAGAGTCTGGTTGCCACCCAGATGCTGAAGGAGGGTGGGGCTGAGAATAAGGTTGTCTCCCAAGTGCTTGGAGATGTTGGAACTCTCACCCCAGTGTTTGGAGAGAGTAGGGCTGCTGTGTAAGCCCTTGGAGAGGGCAGGACTGCCACTGTATCAAGCCCCAAGGATAAACATCATTCCATAAATGACTCTCAGACCTTAAAAACTAATGCAGGAGAATCTAAGATGGCGGCTAGGTGAGACAGGGCAAAAAAACACCTCTGTGAAAAACACTAGATAAAAACCAGAAAGTGACCCAGAATACCAGCTACAGTGATGCGCCAGCTGGATGAGGTCTCCTAGTACCACAGGGGCTGTATACTTGGTGAAACTGGAGTCTGCATTCTGAAACGAGAGAGTAAGCTGGCTGGAAGACCTGCAGCTGTGCGGCGGTCTGGGGAAGCCAGGGTTTGGCGTTTGGAGACTGACTGGCTCTTTAAAAAAAAAAAAGGGGAGAAACCCAGGAGCGGCTGCAGCTGTGATAGTGGGAACCACGCAGTAAAACACAGAAAGAAGGGGCTGGGCCAGCCTCTCGGTGTCTGGCCTGGAAGATAGCCCACAGCAGATACCCTTGGGGCTGGGGGAACAGAGGGGAGAGCCAGAAGCAAAAAGAAACCCCACAGCTAGCAGCTGGCTCCCCAGAGGGCTGGATAAACTCCTGCCTGGGACTGTGCCCACAGCCCAGAGCCCTGCCAGTTGTCCTGGAACTGGGAAGGAGGAACTGTGCGAGGAGGGGGGTGTGGAGATGCCCCATTCAGCCATCTTTGCATCAGGCTGAAAGCGCTCCTGCATGGCCCGGCGGCCCAGGGCTTCCCTTGAGGGACGGCGCACACTGGTGATGTAGCACGGCATTCCCTTGGCAGAGGTCCTGGAGGATCGCAGCTGGGTGTGGGACCCGCTCGGAGAACCCAGGGACACTATGCCAAGTCCGGTGGTTTGTGGGACAGCGAGAGAGAGGGTCTGGGGCTGAAATGAAATGAAGGCTTAGACTCTTGCAGTGGCCTTGAATCTCCGGGAACCTGGGGGATTTGAATATTAAAGCTGTCCTTCCTCCCTGGCCACCCGTACACATGCCCCACATTCATGGTGGATGGCTCCAGCAACACACCCAAACTGAGTTCTCCAACTGAACCCACAAGAATCATTTCCCCACACACTGTGGGGACAAGGTGGAGAACTGACTTGAGGGGTATAGGTGACTCACAGACACCATCTGCTGGTTAGAAATTGTATGCCATCAAACTGTGTTTCTGAAAAATTAGACTGGTATTTTTTTTTTTTTTTTTTTTACAACTTGAAAGAACCCTATCAAGCAAAGCAAATGCCAAGAGGCCAAAAACAACAGAAAATCTTAATGCATATGGTAAAACCAGATGATACGGAGAATCCATCTCCAAACACACAAATCAAGATATCAGAAGAGACACAGTACCTGGCACAATTAATCAAAGAACTATAATTGAGGAATGAAACATGGCAGAGGATTTAAAGGACATCAAGAAGACCATGGCACAGGATATAAGTGACATAAAGAAGACCCTAGAAGAGCATAAAGAAGACATTGCAAGAGTAAATAAAAAAGTAGAAGATCTTATGGAAATAAAAGAAACTGTTGGCCAAATTAAAAAGACTCTGGATATTCACAATACAAGACTAGAGGAAGCTGAACAACATCTCAGTGTCCTAGAAGTCCACAGAACAGAAAATGAAAGAACAAAAGAAAGAATGGAGAAAAAAATTGAAAAAATCAAAATGGATCTCAGGGATACGATAGATAAAATAAAACATCCAAACTTAAGACTCATTGGTGTCCCAGAAGGGGAAGAGAAGGGTAAAGGTCTAGAAAGAGTATTCAAAGAAATTGTTGGGGAAAACTTCCCTAACCTTCTACCCAATATAAATACAAAAAGCATAAATGCCTAGCAAACTCCAAATAGAATAAATCCAAATAAACCCACTCCGAGACATATTCTGATCACACTGTCAAACATGGAAGAGAAGGAGCAAGTTCTGAAAGCAGCAAGAGAAAAGCAATTCACCACATACAAAGGAAACAACATAAGACTAAGTAGTGACTACTCAGTGGCCTCCATGGAGGCGAGAAGGCAGTGGCATGACATATTTAAAATTCTGAGAGAGAAAAATTTCCAACCAAGAATACTTTATCCAGCAAAACTCTCCTTCAAATTCGAGGGAGAGCTTAAATTTTTCACAAACAAATGCTGAGAGACTTTGCCAATAAAAGACCTGTCCTACTTCAGATTCTAAAGGGAGCCCTACCAACAGAGAAACAAAGAAAGGAGAAAGAGATATAGAGAATTTTAACAGACATATATAGTACCTTACATCCCAAATCACCAGGACACTCATTTTTCTCTAGTGATCACTGATCTTTCTCCAGAAGGGACCATAAGCTGGGACATAAAACAAGCCTCAAGAAATTTAAAAACAAAGCAAAACAACAACAACAAAAAATGGAATATACTCAAAGCACATTCTCCAACCACAATGGAATACAAATAGAAGTCAGTAATTTTTGAACTGAAACTCCACTATTTACTTCCTACATGATATAAAACACAAAAACTCTAATGACAAATCACTGGTTTTGAACTCAATGTAAAATATGTAATTTTAAACAACTATATAAAGGTGGGGGAATGGAAGAGTATAGGAACATAGTTTATGTGTCCTATTGAAGTGAAAGTGGTATCAAAGAAAAACAAGATTGATATGGATTTAAGAGGTTAATTTTAAGCCCCCACAATAAACACAAAGAAATTATCAGAGAATATAACCATAGAGATGAAAAGTAGAGTTTGGGTTAAGAGAAATGGGGGAAGGGGCAATGGGGAGTTAAGAAATGAGTGTAGGGTTGCTGTTTGAGGTGAAGGGAAATTTCTAGTAATGGATGGTGGGAAAGAGCATTACAACATTCTAAATGTGATTAATCCCACTAATGGAATGCTAGGGAGGGGGTGGAATGGGAAGATTTAGGCTGTATATATGTTTCCACAACTGAAAAAAAAAAAAAGAGCCTAAATAGATGACAATTGAATGCCAAGGATGAACTTGGATGGGATTGGAGGACAGAGGACAGGTGGCTCAAAGGGACACAGTTGAGACATAAGGAAAAGGAAATATAGAATGTAAGCTTTGTATCATTGTTGAATCTCTTGTACTTCTTAGCTGCACTTTATGGGATTGCATAAGAGAATGTTCTTGTTCATGGGAAGTGTATACGTGAATTATAGTGTATGTTCAAGGATGTGTGCAGCTAGCTCTCATATGGTCAGAAGACAGAGCAATAGATGATGGATGATAGATAGGGAGGGTGGGAGGGAGGGAGAGAAAGAAAAAGTGATGTGACAGCATGTTAAAGTTGGTGGATTGAGCTATCGGGGGGGGTCAGGGTATGATGGAATTCTGTGTATGGGGTTAGTATTGTTTTTGTAACTGTTTCTATAACTTTGAATTTATTTCAAAATAAAAACAAACAAACAAACAAACAAAACAAACAAAAAAAAAACTAATGCAGTATGCCCTGTAGGTTTTTGGATCTGTTTTGGTCCTGTGACCCCTGTTTTCCTTTCAATTTCTCCCTATGACAGTGGGAACATTTATCCTATGACTGTCCCTCCTTTGTATATTGGAAGCAGATAACTTGTTCTAAGTTTCACAGGTTCATAGCTGGAGGGGAATTTTGCCTTGGGACAAACTATGCCTGTAACTGATTTTGATAAGACTTTGTACTTAATATTGTTACTGAAATGATTTAAGGCTTTTGTGATATTGTGATGGAATGTATTTTGCACATGGAAAGAATATGTTTTTTTGGGGTGCAGAGGGTGGAGTGTGCTTATTTGAATCTGTTATGTACCCCAGAAAAGACCGTGTACTTATAATCCATTCTTGTGGGGAAAGATCTATTGTGAGTGGGACCTTTTGGTTAGGTATTTCAACTGAGATGTGTTCATTCAAGGTGGGTCTTAATCCTTTACTGGAGTCTTTTGTGAAGAGGATAAAAGACAGTAAAAACCCAGAGAGCTTTGAGAGAAATGCCCCGGGAGAAACAAGCAAGGACCTACAGGAGCTGAGAGAGAAAGTCATTGAAACCAGAACCCAGGAGAGAAGGACCAGCAGATGTCACCATGTGCCTCCCACATGACATAAGAATCCCAGATGCCAGCAGCTTTTCTTCAGAAAAGGTATCTGTTTCAGTTTGCCAAAGCTTCTGGAATGCAATATACCAGAAATGGATTGGCTTTTTCATTGAGGATTTATTAGGTTGCAAGTTTATAGTTCTAAGACCATGAAAATGTCCAAATTCCAGCACCAAGAGGTAGATTCCTTCTCTGATGAAAGACCAGTGGCATCCAGGGTTCCTCTATCACATGGGAAGGCACATGGTTGGCTTTGCTGAATCTTCTCTCCTGGGTTTAGCTTCTGGTTTCACTGGCTTTCTCCAAAATGTCTCTGGGATTCTGTCTCAGCTCCTGTAGGTCCTGGCTTCTTTCTCCTAGGGCATTTTCTTTCTCTTTTAGCTTCTCTCAGCTTCTGTGGGTCCTCCTTCTCCTCAGGGCAAACTCTGGATTACATCTCTTAGCTTCTCTCTGCTTGTTTCTCCCAGGGTATTTCTGTCCATGTGTCTCTGAGCTCTCTTCAAAATGTCTCTGCCTTTTATCCTTTCATAGAGGATACTAGTAAAGACAACTAAGAACCAACTTGAATGGGTGGGGTACCATCTCATGGAAACAATCTAATCAAAAGGTCCCACCCAAAATAGATCTACCTCTATAAGATTGGATTAAAAGAACACAGTCTTTTATGGGTTACATAATACATTCAAACCAGCAAAGTATCCTCTTGTTGATGCCTTTATTTGGACTTTTTCACGGTCTGAGAATTATAACTTGTAACTTAATAAATCCCCATTGTTTAAAGGCAAGCCATTTTCTGGTATATTGCATTCCAGCAACTTTAGCTAATTGAAACAATACCTAAAACTGATTTTGATGAGACTTTATAGCATTGTTTCTGAAATGACTTAAGGCTTTTGGGGTATTGTGATGGAATGAATGTATTTTGCACGTAGAAAGAAGATGTCTTTCTGGGGTTCAGAGCCTGGGGTGTGGGGGTTTGAAGCTGTACATACTACAGGAAAACATGTTCTTGGATTGAATACATTTTTGTGGGTATGGATCCATTGTAAGTAGGATCTTTTGATGAGGTTACCTCAGTTAAGGTGTGACCTGCCTCAATCAGGATGGGTCTTAATCCTATTGCTGGAGTCCTTTACAAGAGAATGAAATTCAGACGTACAGAGAAAACAGAAGAAGCAAGAAGCTGAAATCAATGAAACCCTGAAGGGAAGGGAAAGACCAGCAGACACCGCCATGTGCCTTGCAGACACTGCCACTTGCCTTGCCATGTGGCAGAGGAGCTGAGGATCGCCGGCAGCCAGTCTTCAGGAAGAAAGCATAGTCTTGATGATGCCTTGATCTGGAAATTTTCGTGGCCTCAAAAGCATGAGCAAATAAGTTCCTGTTGTTTCAGCTGACCTATTTCATGCTATTTGCTTAAGCAACCTAGGAAACTAAAACAAGTTCCAAGAAGTAATAGAAGATAAGGAGCATTTTATAGCCACTATTTGTGTTATACCGTGTACCATTAATATCCCCCTTTATGGGTAAGGAAACTAAGGCTTAGTGATATTAAGTTTCTCTTTAGGCCATTGGCCAGTTAGCTGTGAGCAATAAGGATTTTGGTATTGTTGAATGTTGACTACATGGAAGAGAATAGTGGTATTTCACCACTGTTGGGGCAATTTGGGCTTGATTCAGTAAGCAGGAAGATGTAGTGAAAGTTTGGGGGCTTTTGATCAGTGTTTTGGGACAGTTAGCCAGGGTTACATAGGATATATTGGGACAGGAAGACTGGTGGTCTGAATACCAGTTAAAAGGAGACTGTGGGGTACAGGGAAGAGGAGATGAGTATTTGAACTGGGTGGAAGCAGTATTGGGTATGAGGGCATGGGTGGCATGGATGCAAAAGACCTTGAGGCTGTCCAAGGGAGAGGACTTGCCCCTTAAGTGAATGATGCAATGGAAAGGGGATAAAGGACCTGGGTGACCAGGTGGTAAGATCTTGTTTGGTTTGGAGAAGAAGAGTAGAATGTGGATACCTGTAGAGCAGGCCAGCAAGAGGTCAGGTTTTAGGGTAGGGATTTGGGCATCACCTACAAAATGATAGGAGCTGCAGCCTTGGAAATGTCTGCTCCCAGCTTTAGGAGCCCAGCCTTGGCCCTTGGCTCTTGCCCAGCTTGGCTTGCTCACCTCACCCCTCTATCCTCAGGTCTGCTGGTTAGTCAATGTTGGAACTTGAAATGGATTAGGAAGAAAACCCCTTCTTCAAGACACTTTTCTGATATATGCCAGAAAATTGTCAAAATTACTACACAAGTCTATAGTGATGATGAGTAAATGGTGCCCTCTGGAGTTGTGTGACACACACAGTAAGCATCAGCCCTGTCCCTTGCATCAGCTCTCAGGATCTTGATATTTGGGCTTCACATGTTCACTTCTCTTTCTAAGCTTACCTGACTGGTTTCGGCACTCTGGCTCTGAACTGGGTCTTTTCAGTTGACTCACCACCTGGTACTGCTGCTGTTATGTGCCTTGGGCATCAAACTCTGCAGCTGCTGCTGTGCCTATGTAGGATACTAACAGGTCCTTCAACTTCTTGCTGTGTCCAAGGCCACTGAGAGTGGAAAGGTTCGTGTTTCTTTCAATGTGACTTCTTGTTGAGGCTGGCTTGAAGACAGAAACTTTGTGCTTGGCCTTACGAGAATCCCAGCAGTCAGGCCCATCACCAGCCTACTGTCCTTGTGCCAGGCAGGGCAGGCAGGTGCAGCACCACCACAGGAACAAGTTTAGTCACGGATGGCTCCTGTGCACACATTTTAAAAAGGCATCAGGTGGTTGCAGCCCTGAGCCTTTCCTTCAGGTGAACTCAGCTCTGAGCCATACACCTGGTTTAGTAACGAAAGGCCAGGATGGAATTCATCCTCAATTTGTAACTTTAGCTTTGTCCAGTAAACTGCCTACCTGTACACAGCAGTCCCGATGGTTTTCATATCTAGTTGCTGTACTAAGGGCATCCATCTCAGGGGCCTTTGAGCTTAGGGAGATACAAACACAGGCTGAGGCTGAGCAGAAGTTTCAGCCTCAACTAACTCATTTTCCTTCAAACTGCCCTGCCTCCACCTACTCTCTCCTCCTGCCTCTTGCCCAATTATCTCTCCTGTGTCCTTGAGCCAGAAACAGCTGTATCTTCATGTCTTGCTCCAGTTAAAAGCAAGTTCTGGATGGCAGCATCCTTTTCTTGGCTTAACTTAGTAGTGGTAAAAGCTGCATAAGTCAAGATAATGCTAGCTGCTATAACAGTTACGCTCTGCAATTCCAGCCAATAAAACAAAATACGTTTATTCCTGGTTCCCAAAGCAGTCTGATAACTGTGTTCAATGTAGTGATTTAAGGGCCTATGCTCCTTCTATCTTCCTGCTCTGCCCTCTTAATGTGCTGCAGAAGAAAGAGAGGGTGGAGAAGGAACATTCACTTCTTTATCATTTTGTAAATGCGGCACATCACATCTACTCACCTTCTATTGGTAAGAACTGATCACATGACCACACCTAGATGCAGAGGCAGTTGGGAATGTAGTCCTTGGCTAGGGAGCTGCTTCTCATAAATGATTCTACACATGGAAGGGGAGCACTAAACTTTGGTGGGCAGTAAGCAGTCTCGATCACAGGAACTGAGCTGAGAATGGCTTCAGGGATCTCTAGCTTCCTTTCCCTGCCCTAGTTACCCTTCTGTTCTGTGGAGAGACATCCTTATATTTTATTACATAACAGGTTCTGTTTTGAGATTGTGTGATTGAGGCTTTAGTTGGGAAAGGGTGGGGAGAAAGGGTTTTAACTTTCCTCTGATCATATTTAATGCTGTTCCTTCTCTGCTGAGTGAGAACAGACCCCTCCCCAGTCCCACTCTGCTATCCATTTCTTTCCTCTGTTTCAAAGCAAAACCACAGATACCTTTGTGTAGGAAACATTCAGGGCCCACTGATGATTTTGGCCATAGAGTGAATAGGGAGAGGAAGAAGTTTTACTAAAGGTAGCTTCCTCTCTTCCTGTGTTTGTTGAGGTTGGGGGGTGGCTTTTAGCTTTCTGGAGAAGCTAAGTGAATCAATAAAATCTGAAAAAGTCCAGTGAAGCACTGATCCAGAAGGTCAGGGCAGTCTCTTTTCTGCAGAGGTGTCCTCCTTCAGTGACGCCAGAAGCTGAAGCCGTTGCCTTGGCAACACCACCTGATTCTTGTGCTGTGGGCATGCACGCTGATTTCAGGGCTCTTTTCTTGAATGACTGGAGCTAAAAATGAATCTCACCATCCCAAAAAAGCAACTTAATTATAGGGTGATACTATCCAATACTCATGCAATCTCTAGGTGTAGACAGCTCAAAGGAGTGGATGATGCTGGAATAACCTGTAGGATATTTGAGGGACCAAAAATTTTTTCTTTTCACATTAGGCTTTTATATTCTAGGAAAAGGAAACTGCTGGTCCATGCTAATGGTGGACCTTACTTCCACTTGTTTTGTATGAGAAGTCTCATTGAATTGTGTGCCCCATTACCTATGAGTGCTGCTCTAGGACAGGAAGTTTCCAAAACTATTGCAGAGTTAGGCACCATTTGGTGCCAGCAGAGAAGAAAAAGGGAAAAGTCCCATTCAAAACCTAAAAGTTCTGCAGCTCATCTTCAACAAGTGTGTTTCTTTTCTTCCCATGCTCTCTTCCTGAGGGGCTGAAAAGGTTCAATAAACCAGTGGGTTTATTTCCAAGAAGCAGGTCACAAGAACTAGTGAATGAAGATGAGGCAGAATTGCAGAGTGGTTAAACACACAGGCACTTGCATCACACTGACTCAGTGGCTCTGCTACTTCTTGGCTTTGTGATCTTGACTCAGTTAATTAGCTTCACTGAGCCTCAATATCTTTGTCTATAAAATTATAGCACTATCTACTCCATGGGCCTTTAAGGAATAAGTGACATATGCACTTAAAGTGCTTAGTGTGGTGTCTGGCATATAATAAGTACTTGGATAAATGGTGGTTAATTCTCCCAACTAGAATATTTGGTAACATGTTCCCAGTCCAGGGATGACACTAGCACACACTAAGTCCTTTTGTAAATTTGAAAAATGTACCTCCTTTGGCAAACAGATTCAAAAAAGGACCTTCTTCCTCCAGCCTGATGCAGCCCTGTGCAGGCACACAGAGGCTTGTGACTTGAAGAGAGGAGCACAGCTTCACATCAGCATGCAGCAGCCCTGACTCTGACTGCCTACTTCTCTGGTTTCTCATCAATTTTCCTAGAAGAGAGTTTGGAAGAACTAAGTCTAATAGAAACATTTTAAAAAAAATCAAAATAAATAAGGGACAGAGGGGATCGAAGTTCTGAGGAGCTCCAACCCCAGGAAGTCAGGTGTCAGTTTGACGCCTCTGGCCTCCTCTCCGCTCTTACCAGACCTACTGCCCTGTCTGTCACAGCTGTAGGCTGTGTCAGCTGCTCCAGTTCCTTCTTCCCTCTTGTTATTTTTCTTTTAGGTTGGCTCAGTGTAAGCTGGCCCTTGATGAGTTATAACTTTTTCACAGGGGGTGCAGAACTTTGCAGAGTCTGATGTTGGTCTGAAGTGCCTGCTTGGTGCCAGCAACTCCCAGGCTATTTTCCACACTGGGGTGCAGCACTGATGGGCATTAGAGTCATTGACTCAATATGTATTTACAGAGCACCTGTCATACATCACACCCTGTGCAGAGCTCTGGGATATAACACATTGAGCATGAAACCCTGCCCTCAGGATGCTTACATTGCAGTGGAGGAAACAGAAAGAAACCAAGTGATCTTTGGTTCTGTATATCGATATACCTGGTACCATTTGATTTAATGCTGGACATTTTATATGAGATGTTACAAAAGCTATGGATGATGTTCACTTTCTGTAGAGAGATTTACTTTTGCTTCTGGCAGGTTATTATGGTAGGGGCATACCACATTAATCCTGTTTGGGATTGAGATGTTTCAGAGCTGTGTTTTAGTTTTGTGAAGGCCTATCTATTTATGATTCACCCTTACTTCTTATATATAGCCCTTCAGGGAAGTGTTGGCAGAATAATGGCCTACCAAAGTTGTCCATGTCCTAATCTCTGGAACCTGTGAATATGTTAGCTTACATGGCAAAGGGGAATTCAGGTTGCTGATGGAATTAAATTTGCTGGATAGCTGACCTTCAGATGGGGAGTTTATCCTGGAGTTTATGTGGATCCAATGTGACCAGAAGGATCTTTAAAAGTGGAAGAGGGAGGCTGAAGAGGAGGTCAGAGTAAAGCCATATGAGAGGGACTAGACAAGCCATTGCTGGCTTTGAAGATGTAGAAAGAGGGCCACAAGTCAAGGAATGCAGCAGCCCCTAGAAGCTGGAAAAGGCAAGGAAGCCAACCCTAGAGCCTTCAAACAGAAATGCAGCCTTGACAACATCTTGATTTTAGCCCAGCGAGACCCATTTCAGACTTCTAAATTAAGAACTGTAAGATAATAACTTTGTGTTGTTTTAAGCCACTAAGTCTGTAGTAATTTGTTGCAATAGGAAACTAATACAAGGGGGCCCAGAAGAAAGTCTTGAGTATTTCCCAGAGCCTCTTCTTGGTGGGTCCTGAATTCCACATTTTGTCTCTGTAACACTGTGAAACTGCCAAATTCTCTGCCTAGTATCTCAGCCTCATGCTCAATGGTTTCTTCTTGCTGTTTGTTTACAAATCAGCAACTGTGTGGAGAGGAAAAGCTGTCCTGAATTCGGAGTTATTTCTCCACCCTTCCTTTCTCTCGGGTATCTGCTGTCTCAGGCTTGCACTGCTTTAGTAACCCTGAACTTGAATTTATGTCTCTCCAGTCCTGTGACACCTAACAGCTTCTCAGCATTTGGCCCTGTGCTGTTTACGATTCAGCAGATGTATATTGCAAATAAATGGTAGCCATTGTGTTGCTGTTATCATTAATAGAGTTTAGGAAGCCTGGGTGCTGGTCCCCACCCAGTCTAGTGGCCTAGGGCAAGTCATTGCCCTTTTTTGGGTCTTCTTCTTCCTCTGTAAAATGAGGGTTTTGGATGAGATGATCTCCAAGTTTTCTTCTAGCTCTTGCCTTTCAAATTTTGGGGTCGCCTCTTTGTGCAGGAGAGCACTATACTGATTCTGTGGGGGTCAAAGAGATGGCACCTTGCCCAGAGGGGCTTCATAATACCATTGTCATATAGGTGAAATAAGGCCTGTTTATGTAGAAAAAATTAGATAATTGAGTAGCATATAACCAAATGACAAGACAATTTGGAGCAGGCAGAGAATAAAGATTTCAATTTGGATGTAATGAAATGACACAGTCAAATGTTATGAGCACTTGTCTCCAGAAAAAGAATCACCTTAAGTCTCAATCAATACTTTTTTGTCAACACACTTTGTTTAATTAATCCACAATTAATCAGGAAAGTTAATTGAATTCATAGAACTTAAACTAACATCATATGGATTTGGGATCCCAATGTAATTGCAAGCTATCTAACTTTGGTTACTTGCATATACTGTGATTTGCACCCAACAATTGAGTTTTTGGCAAGCAGTATGGCAGTTAAATGGATGGCAGTTGTGTACATATTAAATAGGGTAGAATTAGGTGGTGTTTTGCAGGCTCTGCAATTCAGTTTTGTTTTTTTTTTCTGGGAAGGGAGTCAAGAAATAAAGCAATAAAAGCCCTTGGCTATATAAGCACTAGACCAAAGCTGGGATTCCCCTGGGAGCTCTAACTCTTATTCATCTTTGCCTCCAATGTTCCCTAGCACAGCACTTGACACATAGTAGGTGATAACTAACTGAATGAATGAATGAACAAATGAACAAATGAATGAATAAACAAATAAATAAATGGTCCTTCCATCCATCTGTGCAATAAATATTCAATAAACTACTCTGTGCTAGACACTGCAGTAGGTCCCAGACCTACAAAATGCAATATAAGCCCCAGTACCTGCCTTGTCTAGGAGAGCTCACAGCCTGTTCAGAGTGGCTGTTCCTGACAAAGTAATGGAACATGATGTGATGTAGTAACAATCAGTGAAGAGAGTGGGACGGGCTATAGGACCTGTGGTGAGGGGTTGCAAGCTGTATGTATACCCCAGAAAAATCTAATCCATTCCTGTGGGTGTGAATCCATTGTAAGTAGGACCTTTTGAAGAGGCTACTTCAGTTTGTGACCCATCTCAATCAGGATGAGTCTTAATCCTCTTACTGGAGTCCTTTATAAGACAATGAAATTCAGGCAAAGAGAGAGAAAGTCATTGAAGCAAGAAACTGAAGTCAACAAAACTGGAAGAAAAGGGAGAGACCAGCAGACACCACTATGTGCTTTGCCATGTGATAGAGAAGCCAAGGATCGCCAGCAGCCAGCTCCAGAACACTGATCATCACCTCGATGATGCCTTGATTTGGACATTTTTATGGCTTCAATACCATGAGTGAATAAATTCCCATTGTTTAAACTGAGCCATTTCATGATATTTGCTTTAAGCAGCCTAGAAAACTAAAACAGGATCCTAGAGGAAAGGGGCCTATGGGATGGGAGGAAGGAGGGGGGGAAGTTCTGAGGGAGTTTAGGAAGATTCCTCAGAGGAAGTGGCATCTGATTGTGATTGTCAAGTATGAATGGAGGTTTTCCAGGCAGAACATTGGGAAACCCACCTTCTGCAGAGAAGGATGACATGTTTGAAGGATGGACATGCAAAAGCTGAGAGGACCTTTGATGAATGATGAGCAGCTTCATGTAGCTGGAGTATGTGGGAGGGAGCTGAAGATGGGACTGGAAGAAGGGGGGCAGAGTAAAATGAGGAAAGGTCTGGAATGCCAGATTAGGGAGCCTTGACCTTATTTGGACATAATAGGGAATCTTTAAAGGATTTGCATTGAGTGTGTGAGTGACATGGTCAGAGTGATGTTTTAGGAAGGAATTCTTGTAACTGGATGGTAGCTGGGCTGGAAGAGAGACTCAGGGCAGGAATTCTGGTTAGTAGTCTAGCAATAGGCATATGAGGGCAGCAGGGACAGCAGGCCACAGGTGTGGGATTGGAGGGCAAAAGTTCTGGTCAAGTTATTTATCTTCTCTGAGCATCTTTCATTTCCTTTAACTGGGAAAAAGTAATTTTTTACCTTATAGGGTTATTTTGAGATTTTGGTAAGAAATTGCAAGCATAAATCTTAGTGTCTATTGCCTGGCACATAATAAACATTTAGCAATTATTAGCTGTTTATTATTCAGCTGGGGAGAACTCTGGCTAAGGCAACAGCTATAGGGATGGAGAAGAGAGAGACATTTAAAAGTGGACTAAAGTGCTGAGTCAGGTTGCTTCCCCTTGCACCGAAAGGCAAAGGCAGTTTCTAGCTGACCCTTGCTGCTGCACAGTCTGCTTTGCTGGCTTCATTATAAACCTCAAATAAGGCCCTGGAGTGCTTGATGTTGAGTCATCCTAGTGTCTGGCAGAGCCAGCAAAACTAAGAGTTAGTTGCCAGCAAGGGAGGCACTTCTCTATAGAGAGTTGAAAGCAGCTGCACCTGAGCATCTGTCTTATTGCTCCAATGCCTGCAGGACCCAGGCACATTCTGCCTCTGTGCTGTGGTGCACGGTGATCAGCCCCATGGTCCCGAGCAGCCATAGATGTGGGGCCCTGGTACAGAGCAGCAGGCCAGGTCCACATCTGGACGGAGGTGCCAACATGGAAAGCAACTTCTGTGAGCTCCAGGGAGTGATCTGAGGGGTGTGTGAAGGACCTCTGCCCCACTATGACTCTCTTGGTCTGGACCCCATCCTTAGGAATCTCATCATTTGGATTTAAAGGCTTTTTTGTCACATATTAATTGCAGATTTAATTATATTACCAGGGAGAGATAATACAATTAGGGGGAGGAAAACAACTGTAGTAAGAATGATAATAGTAATGATAATAATAATATTATAGTTGTTATAGTATCAACCAATATTTGCGGAGAGCTGTTTAGTGCCAGGCAATTTGAAGGGTACCTTTATTTCATTGCCTCATTAAATTGTTCCAATAGTCCTACAAGGTGACAATTATTACACTTGAGGATATGAACTTAAGAAACTTGATTAAAAAAAATACACAGCAAATATTTTTGGGAGCACTGTGACAGAGGAGTGAGAGAGTGGGAAATTGAGAGGTGGATATTGGGAATGAGATTTGATAGGTGTCCCTAGAATAGACAGAAAAGGAGGAATGAAAGATAGAGGAGAAGCTAAATTCTGGCCAGGACTACCTCTACTTATACCAAATCACTGAGTCACAGACTTGCTCTTTTTTTTGTTTTTGGCCTGGGTTCTGTCAGTTCTTACCGTAGTTTGGAACCTCAAAGATAGTCACAGGGCTCCTAAGAAGGAACAGTGTAGAGTTCTCTACTCTAAACAGATTGCCTAAGAGATTCAATTTTATCCCAGTTTATCAAACCATGGTCAGAGAGAGCAAAACAGACTCTGCAAGACATAGGATCTCAAGTAGGCACTCTATAGATGATTGCTGAAGGAATGAAGTTGCCTAATGAGTCACTGCTGGAACTCGGGCTGGTTCACCTAAGAGCTCTGCAGATAGGTCCGTGACTGTTCTCTTTGTTTCCACTGATAAAAGAATTACAAGCCTCTCTGCTTATGAATTTAGGAGAGACCAGATAAGGATCAAATACAATTAAGCTTTATCGTTTATTAATGATTGCTTACATAGCTCATCAGGGCCATTTAGAATTTGAATCCTAAATTCTAAGTTTCCAATCAGATAGTGGGCAGAGAGGATGCAGATTGGAAAAAAAATCTAGCCTGTTCTTTTAGGTTGTTGTGATGGTTAGGATCATGTATCAACCTGGCCAGGTAATGGTGCCTAGTTGTCTGGCTAAGCAAGCACTGGCCTAACCTATGCTACAAGGACATTTTGTGGCTAGTTAATAAACCAGAAGGCTGGTTTATTAAATCATCAGTCAATTGATTGCATCTATGACTGATTACATCTACGATCAATGAAGGGAATATCTTCCTCAGTGAGAGAATCCAATCAGTTGGATTTAATTCAATCAGCTGAAGACTTTTAAGGGTAAAGAGAGAACTTTCATGTCTCCTTCAGCCAGCCAGCCTCTCCTGGGGAGTTCACTGAAGACCTTCATTGGAGTTGCCAGCTCTCTGCCTGCCCTATGGAATTTGGACTCATGCATCCCCATAGTTTCAGGAGGCACTTTTATAAAATCTCATATTTACAGATATATCCTGTCGGTTCTGTTTGCCTAGAGAACCCTAATACAGTCATGGAGACATATGTTCCTCAGACACAGGATCACAATGGTTTGATGGTCTCCAAGGGGTGTATCATCTAATGGACATCACGTTGTGACAGGAGGCAGAAACATAAACCAAGGAATCCCAGATTGTTAGCAGCCAGCACCAGGAGGCTATGTATTTTCAGGAGAAATCAAGCCTTGCCAAACCTTGAATTTTTGACTTCTTCTATCCTCAAAACCATGAGCCAATAAATTCCCATTTTTTAAAAAATTAAATTCAGTTTTATTGAAATATATTCACATACCATACAGTCATTCATGGTGTACAATCAACTGTTCACAGTACGATCATATCATTCTGCATTCATCACCACAATCTATTTCTGAACATTTCCCTTACATCAGAAAGAATCAGAATAAGAATGAAAAATAAAAGTAAAAAAGAACACCTAAACCATCCTCCCCATCCCACCCTATTAACAATTGTATCTTTTTTTTTCCTTTTTAATTTTTATTGGGATTGTTCAGATACCATACAATTATCCAAAGATCCAAAATGTACAGTAATTTGCCCCTGGTACCCCCATACAGCTGTGCATCCATCACCACACTTAATTTTTGTTCAATTTTTAGAAACTTTTCATTACTCCAGACAAGAAATAAAGTGAAAGATGAAAAAAGAAAAAAAAGAAAAGGAAACTTGAATCTTCCCATATCCCTAACCAACTCCCCTCAATTGTTGACTCATAGTGTTGGTATAGTACATTTGTTGCTGTTTATGAAAAAATGTTGAAATACTACTAACTGTAGTATATAGTTTGCAATGGGTATATATTTCTTCCCTATATGCTCCTCTATTATTAACTTCTAATTGTATTGTCATACATTTGTTCTGGTTCATGGAAGAGATTTCTAATATTTGTACAGTTAATCATGGACATTGCCCACCATAGGATTCAGTTTTATACATTCCCATCTTTTGACCTCCAACTTCCTTTCTGGTGACATATATAACTTTAAGCTTCCCCTTTCCACCTCATTCATGCACCATTCGGCACTGTTAGTTATTCTCACATCTTGCTACCAACACCTGTGTTCATTTCCAAACATTAAAGTTCATCCTAGTTGAACATTCTGTTCATACTAAGCAACCGCTCCCCATTCTTAAGCCTTGTCCTATATCTTGCTACCTTATATTTCATGTCTATGAGTTTACATATTATAATTAGTTCCTATCAGTGAGAGCCTGCAATATTTGTCCTTATGTGTCTGGCTTATTTCACACAGTATATTGCCCTTGAGGTTTTGTCATCAACCCATTTATTTTTTTTTAAGACGGTTTTGTTCACACACCATAAATTTCATCCTAAGTAAATAATCGATGGTTCTCTTTATGGTCAGGTATTTATGTGTTCACCACCTTCACCACTATCTATATAAGGGCATCTACATTTCTTCTACAAGGCAGGAGGGAGAGTCAAAGAAGGTAGAGAGGCAAAAGAAAGAGGGAAAAAAAAATGACAGCTAGGAAGCAGCAAAAGGAAAAAGAACCTTAAATCAAAGTAAAGAGTCAGACAACACCACCAATGTTAAGTGTCTAACATGCCTCCCCTATCCCCCCCTCTTATCTGCATTTACTTGGTATATCACCTTTGTTACATTAAAGGAAGCATAATACAATGATTCTGTTAGTTACAGTCTCTAGTTATGTTGATTGCATCCCTCCCCCAATGCCTCCCCATTTTTAACACCTTGCAAGGTTGACATTTGCTTGTTCTCCCTCGTAAAAGAACACATTTGTACATTTTATCACAATTGTTGAACACTCTAGATTTCACCAAGTTACACAGTCCCAGTCTTTATCTTTCCTTCTTTCTTCTGGTGTCTCACATGCTCCCAACCTTCCTCTCTCAGCCGTATTCACAGTTATCTTTGTTCAGTGTACTTACATTGCTGTGTTACCATCTCCTAAAATTGTGTGCCAAACCATGCACTCCTGTCTTCTCCTATCATTCTGTAGTGCTCCCTTTAGTATTTCCTGTAGGGCAGGTGTCCTGTTCACAAAGTCTCTCATTGTCTGTTTGTCAGAAAATATTTTGAGCTCTCCCTCATATTTGAAGGACAGCTTTGCTGGATATAGGATTCTTGGTTAGCAGTTTTCCTCTTTCAGTATCTTAAATATATCACACCACTTCCTTCTTGCCTCCATGGTTTCTGCTGAGAGATCCGCACATAATCTTATTAAGCTTCCTTTGTATGTGATGGATTGCTTTTCTCTTGCTGCTTTCAGGATTCTCTCTTTGTCTTTGACATTTGATAATCTGATTATTAAGTGTCTTGGCATAGGCCTATTCAGATCTCTTCTGTTTGGAGGACGCTGTGCTTCTTGGATCTGTAATTTTATGTCTTTCATAAGAGATGGGAAATTTTCATTAATTATTTCCTCTATTATTGCTTCTGCCCCTTTTCCTTTCTCTTCTCCTTCTGGGACACCAGTGATACATACATTCTTGTACTTTGTTTCATCCTTAAGCTCCTGGAGATGTTGCTCATATTTTTCATTCTTTTCTCCATTTGCTCCTTTGCGTGTAGGCTATCAGGTGTTTTGTTCTCCAGTTCCTGAGTGTTTTCTTCTGCCTCTTAAGATCTGCTATTGTATGTTTCCATTGTGTCTTTCATCTCTTGTATTGTGCCTTTCATTTCCACAGATTCTACTAGTTGTTTTTTTGAACTTTCGATTTCTGCCGTATATATGCCCTGTGTTTTCTTTACAGCCTCTATCTCTTTTGTGAAATCTTCTCTAAACTTTTTGAATTGATTTAGCATTAGTTGTTTAAATTCCTGTATCTCAGTTGAAGTGTATGTTTGTTCCTTTGACTGGGCCATAACTTTGTTTTTCTTAGTGTAGGTTGTAATTTTCTGTTGTCTAGGCATGGTTTCCTTGGTTACCCCCATCAGGTTTTCCCAGACCAGAACAGGCTCAGGTCCCAGAGGGAAGAAATATTCAGTATCTGGTTTCCCTGAGGGTGTGTCTTAGAAAATTTGTACACCCTGTGATGCCTCAGGTCACTGTGCTTTTCTGCCCAGCAGGTGGTGCCTGTTAGCCTATAATTCTTGACTGGTGTGAGGAGGTGTGGCCGTGTTCCCCCAGGCTCTGGAGTCTGGTTCTGAATTGAAAGGACCCCACCCCTTTCCTCTTAGAGAAGATAGACCCCCTAGGGGGAGATCATTAGCATTTCAATGATCTCTCTCTCTGCTTGTGCTATCCCCACCCTTCTCTGAGTCACAGCACTGGGAACGGAAAATGGCTGGGGCTTTCTCCACTGAGCCAAAAAAGAAACAGATAGTCCCCTTCAGACCTAGTCCAAGGGGATCCTCTGGCTCTTCAAGGTCAGTTGTCACCCAAAGCCTGTGTCTGTTTTTTGGGGATTCGTACCTGTAGTGAGCAGTTCACACTCGCTACTTAAAACCCCAGTTGGAGCTCAGCTGAGCTATATTCGCTTGCTGGTAGAGAGCTTCTCTCAGGCACCATGAGGCTTTGGAGCTTGGGCTATCGAGGAGGGGGTCTCACGACTTGGATCTGCAGGTTTTACTTACAGATTTTATGCTGTGATCTTGGGCATTCTTCCCAATTCAGATTGGTGTAGGATGAGTGGATGGTCTCTTTTGTCCCCACACAGTTATTCTGGATTACTTACTAGTTGTTTCTAGTTTTTTTAAGTTGTTCCAGGGGGACTACTTAGCTTCTACTTCTCTTTATGCCACCATCTTCCCTCTCCAATTCCTGTTTTTTTTAAGTCAGCTCATTGTGAGGTATTTGTCACAGCAGTCTAGAAAACTAAGATGGGGCAAGCTAAGGGCTCCCAAGACAAGGCTTGCTCCATCAAATTTCTGCTGATATCTTAGTAACAGATAATCCTAGATTGTTAGCTTTGGGAGGGTTCTAGTTGAATTCCTTCATTTTATAGATGAGGAAACTGAGGGCAAAAATGTTAAAAGCAGAACAAAGGGATTGCCCAGATTTCCTGTTTCCAGTGATCTGATCACAATTATTCTGGGCATCTTTATGCCATCACCATTTGGGGGTTGTTACTTTTGAGGAGGATTTCCTCCTTCACAGCTTGAGCCTCTTGGGTGGATTGTCCAGTTATTTTCTAATAATCTCATTTCTCTACCTCACAGCAGTACAATACCAACAACCACCCTCTGTAAAGCATGTTTTAAAAATCTGCAATAAAATCCTTCATGTACCAGATAGATTGCAGATTGATAGCCTCATGCTGCTTAATTGGTTTGACCCTGTTTAATTAGCTTGGTCTGTGTCTTCTATACCTCTCCTTGTTCATTCCAGATACGGTGTTTGGGATGGTATCTCTTCTTTTCTTTGTTGTTAACCTTATTTTCTTTCTTCATCTGAAGCTGATTCAATTTGTTAACCACCTTCTGGGCTTTGGAGAACAAGGTACTTTTTGCTGAGTCACCACATCTGCATTCAATTAGAACTGTCATTCTTGCACTCCTCAACTCTTCCTTCCATTAGCTATCCTAGAACTTTCATGGCCTAACGATACTGGCTGAACCTCTTGGTAACCTGGCACATCGGCTCATGCTGAGTTGCATCAGGGCCAACCTACTCTGGGTACCCTGAGGCTCACTGGTTATATTTCTCTTCCTTCCTCAACTCATAGATGCTCCATATCCTTCTCCCGATAAACCTGTTGGAGTGTCTCTCTTGGTTCACAACTCCTATTCCTGGCTATCTTCTCAGTATTATTAGCACACTGGATGACCTGTACAACTTAAGTTCATAGACACTTTTGAAATCTCATCCATACCACCCCACCACTTCTAGCATTTTCTTTTCCCTTATGAAATTTCCATGTGAAAGCCTAGATGCTGACATTCAAGAAACACTCATCCATTTGTCCCTCTCCTCATCAATCCAGAGCAAATTTTGGAAGGGGATTTGCCCTCAAGGGTGTCAGAGAAGGAAGAGGAGTGTTATGTCAGAGACAACCCAATCTTCTTTGCAATGTCACTCAGGCTGTCCTGAAGTCAAGGCCAAGCTTAAGTAAACTAGAACGTTTTAGTTCTCACACTTCCAATAAGACCAGCTAGTTAGGTATGCTTTGAGGATTTAAGAAAGTGTAGAATGCTTGGTATCAGCTATGGGGGTAAGAAAGAAGCTACTCTTAATAGGTAAGTGATCTAATGTGGAATGATTGCCTGCTTCCATTTCACTCTCCAGTGACATGAGTTTACACAACTTGCCACATTTTACATGAAGGCTGAAGGACCCCTGGGGGCAGAAAAACACTTGTCTGAGCTCTGAGTTTTGACATTAGGATTACTGTTCTTCAAAGTGTGTGGAAAACGGGTTACCTTAAGTTTGGAAATATTGTGAACAAAATATAGCCTGAGGTAAGGCCTGTTATTTTTTATTATGCTCTTGCAGATGTGCTTGGAATTAAGATGGATATTTAGGGAAAATGCACATAAATTTTGGAGAGATACTTGTCTTTTTGAAGGTTTTCACCTTAAGGTTCCGTATAAAATAGTGTTTTAGAGTGAAATATATGCACATCATTAAAGACTGAGAGGAAATTGGCCAAAGTAATTACAGTACTTGTGTCATGGTATCTAAATCATGGATATGGTTTTTGTTTCCTTTATTTTCTAAATTTTATATTATATAATCATATAGTTTTCAAAAAAAGACACTGAGTACCTAAACCATATTTTCTGGAAAATAATGAGCTCCCAAATATCTGTGATTATTTATAATCTTTACTCCAAATCTTTATCATGTTACATTTTGGCTTCTACTCTTCCTACTGCTCTAAAATCATGTCACCAATGCTCTGGAAAACATAGGACACTTTTGAATCTTTGAAGTCTTTGACTGTGTTGACCATTTTCTCCTTGAAATTCTCTTTCCTTTTGACTTCTGTGGTATCACTATCTCCTTGTTCTTCTCTAACCCTCCTTCAAGGAAGCCCCTTCCTTTGCTCACTTAAACTTCAATGTTTCTCTTCTTACTGTATATACTGATGATGGATGAGCTCATTTAAAGGCAATTTCAGTTACCCATTGATGACTAACAATTATATTTATTCCAGACTTCTCTCTAGTATTCTAGACCCATAGAGCTATCTCTCTGCTAGATGGCTCTACTTGAGTGTACATAGACATTTGAAGTTCAACATGTTAAATTCCTGGCCAGACATGCACTTTCTCCTATATTTCTTATTCTCTTGAATGTCTTTGCAGTCCTTCCAGTTGTCCTCTTCCAAGATCGCTCTGTTCACTCACTTGTACCTCCTCTCTTTCCAGTCACCACCTTCCATAGCCTCCATCTTAAAATTTTCCATATCTATCATCACATCTCCATCCTCATAGATATTGCTTTGGATTATTCCTTCATTACTTCTTGCCTGGGTTATTAAAACCATTTTTCCTGCCATTAGTATTTTCTGCCCTCTGATCCATCTTGCTTACGCTGACTGAGTCATCTTTCTAAAGTCAGTTTACCAATTTATCATGTAACTCTCCAGATACAGTTCCTCCAGTGGTTCCCCAGATCTTTCTGGACATACTCCTTGGTACTCAAAGCCTTCATGGTCCAACCTTTGCTAATCTCTCTAGCTTCATATCTCTTCATGTGGGCACATATACCATTTGCTACAATAATTCTTCTTAGCCAAGACCCCAGCTTCCAGTGAGGTTTTGCTTCTTTTTGTCCTAACTTGATGCCCTAACTTGTCTTTAAGCTTTCCCAGATCTTCTTGAGGTCACCATGTTAAAAATTCTAATATTTTAATAATAACAAATTTAGATCATTTATATTTAATAGAAGCCTGTATGTCCTTAGGAAAATGCCCATATACATTAACCACAAAAAGAAGGGGAAAATGTGTTTTAAGTAACGAATCTGATTTATATTTAAATTTCTAAGCACAATCAGAGGGTAAGACAAAATGCATTGTTTTAAAGAAAGTAAGTAACTTCACTCATAAATTTTAATATTGAAAAAATGGAGTAACGAGAATATTTTGCTCTTTATAAAACTACCAGTAACTGTTCTCATGCTTTTTCAGAGCCTGAGTAATGATTCATCTAACTAGTTATCACAAGAGTGTAGCAGAGAGTATAGTCCATGTTGTGGATCAGATAATAATAATTTTAGAAGACATTGGCAGGCTAGTTTCTCTGTGACCTAGCATAATCTTTTTCAAATATGTGTTCATATGCAAGGCTGGATTAAGATTATACTTAATTTTCAATTAATCAGAATTTTTTTTCCTTAACCTCAGTTGAATACAATCGTTGAAGGCAAGCAAGCCATTTACATACTTTAATACAGCTTTGTGTATCATTATTAGAATTGATATAATTATTTATTACTAGGAAAATAACAAATAGCCATCATTCTGCTCTCCTGGTTGAGAGGATAGGTGGATTAAAAAAATCTGGTCATACAAGTTTATATATAAATCTAGTCTGACTTGTTTTATAAATAATTTTGACCCATAGCAAAGATTTTGGGAGTTAAACTGTAAATACATAATACAGGGAATTAATTTTGGCCAAAACAAAATTAAGATGAACTCCCCACCATTGTTGTTTGATCTTTTAAGTGGGGAAAGAGAAAGTCACTAAGGATCTAGAAAAGAGTTTTCTCTTCCTTGTTGCTTAGTGTTAGTGCTCACACACATCGTAAAAAGGAGTCCTGTGCTGAAGCAAATGTGTTGAATGTGTTGAATGAATGCGTGGGTGTCTTTTAGTGCCTAATCCAGTTAATATTCTAGTTCTTTTGCTAGGATTACTTTTATTGGTTTTTGTTGTGTTCCTAGGCAAATTCTCTAACTTCTTTGAGTCTCAGTTTCCTCATATATAAAAGGTAAATAGTACTAGAAATCATACCCATATCACAGGGCCATTCGAGATTTATGAGTTCATATATGGAAAGCACCTGGTTTAGTGCCTGCACAGTGGTAAGTCTTCACCCAATCCAGTTCACACCAACTCAAACATGTAGGCCCATGTAAAAAACACGGGCTCAGACACAGAAGTAAAAATATGGCTTTCATGTATACATGAAAATTGTCCCATAGGTCATAGAGAAATGAAGACATACTGAAGATAAAAGAATGGTTCAACAGGCAAGTGGACTATTTCATAGAAAGTACATAAGGCAAGACTCATCGTTTTTGGTAGTCAACAGTATGCTTCATTTTATGTGCCTCTTGGTTGGTGACCAGCCATGGCATCACAGAAGCATTTGAATTAAAATTTTATTTCTGTTTCTTCCAATTATTCATTCCTAAGTAGCATTGCACTGTTCACTGGAAGAGCTGGTAAAATCTTTTGTGAATTGATTTCTTAGAATCATGTCCACAAAGCTATATTTTAAAGCCTTTATATTTCATGTGGTGTGAGGCAAAGGTATTTCTTTTTGGAGGGGAGAAGAGGTGGGTGGGGAGTGTACTGAGGCAGAGACATCAAGTCAAGGAAAGTGTGAGGTAAAAATAGAAATATCTGGCACCATCTTTTAAGTTAAGCTATGACATTTGGACTATTTCTCAGATATTCAGTTTCCTCCTGAAATCTTAGATTGCTTTCCTCTCATCACAGATTCAGGGGGAATGCCTGAGGTTCCCCAGGGCAGGCTCTGCCAATAATTAGCCATCAAGGTCAACTGGAGGCTCTGTCAGCTGGAGGCTCTGTTAACTTGAGGCTTCCTGGGGTAACTCTGAGGACGGTGAAGGTGTGGTTCAGGGCTTGGGACCAGTCCCACTGTGAGTGCCCCCAGATGCTCTTTTCCAGAGAGCATCCCAGCTGTAGTTAAAGAAGAGTCTTGAGCACCAATGTGCAAGTTACAGCTCTGTTGAGTTAAATTATTTGGACAAGTCACTTAACTTCTTTGTTTCTCATTTTCTATATCTGAAGTGTGGAGATAATGATATTTGCTCTTCTCATCAGACAGGGTTGTTTCGAGGCTCACTCATACGAGTATACTTGGAAAACAAGAGCATACTACAAGTGCAAAACACTTCAGGCTAAAATGGACAACTAGGCTGCATGAAGGGGTAAAGCAGGGTTGGAAATGTCACCAAAAGGGCTATAATAATAAGTGGAGGGGTGTGGCAAGGAGAGAGACAGTATTGGGTGGTGGCTAAGAAGTCACACCCAGGGTTGAATCCTGAGGCTACCACATACTGCTGCAGAACATAGGCATGTAAGTTAACCTCTCTTAGTATCAGTTTCAAAGGAATTATAAAATATTTACCATTTGGATTACTGTGAGGATGAAATGAGAAAAATGCAGTTAATGTGCTTGCCACATTTTTAGCCCGTAGTGAATAGTAACAAAATACAAATGAACATGGCTCTACCAGCTTTGAGCTATGGGCTAACTACCTGTATATGAGACTCAGATAATTTTTTATATAAGATCTTTCCCAAGTTCTTTATGCCCCAAATGGTGGAAGTGGAACAAGGAAAGTGCAACAATTTTGACAATTGCCTGATTTGTCATATTATAGGTATTGTTCTGCTTTCAGTGCAGAAGTCTTGTAGGTTTTGGCCCTTTCAGAAGGGGCTTTGGTTGTATTGATTGGATAACTTTTTAGGGTGGCCTTATGTGTAAGGTGATCCAAGAATGTTGTCATGCATGAATTCATTCATTCATTCATTCACTCATACCTTCATCCATTTGTCCATTCCACAAATTTTTACTGAGCATTTACTATGTGCAGGATGATGAGCTAGGCTAGGAGAGGAAGATAATTTGGTGAATAGGACAGATAGAATACCTGCTCTAAAACAATCTAGTGGTGAAGACACAAAAGATTACTTATTTACCAGGTTGGGTAGTGATAAATGCTAGCAGGAAAAGAAGCACTGTCTTTGGGAGTACTCAGGGTGGAAGCAGTAGCCATATTCCCCAATTCTGAACCAAGGAGCACAGACTTCAGGGCACAGCTCAGAGAACGTTGCATGCAAATGGCCTCTGGGGCTCTATTTCTTCATCCAGGGAACTATTTTGAGAAATGCAATGAGAGAATGACCATTTATCCGCTCTGTCTAAAAGGAGACAATGAGGTTGGGCAAATATGATCCCAGACTAACAGGTACAAGTTAGAGGTGAGAATTTTCTTCTGTCTCTGCCATCCTTTACTCCTGTCCTGGCCCATCACTCTCTCTTTATGTCTCTGTAAGATTTTTGGGATGGGGCATTGGATAGGATGGGGAAGTGGGTGGTTAGGGATACATAAGGTCTGGCTCAGAACACTTGAAATGCAGACCTTGTCTGGCAGGACTTTGTGTGACTTGGGTATATTATCTTCACAGCTCACAGTTTCATTGGACATTTGTGCAGATGAAATTGATCAGTAGCAGGAAAAAATAGCTGTTGCCTAGGTGACCAGCTGATGACTCATCCTGGCAAAAGCTGTGAGACTGCGGTAATTTTCCAGATGCTTAACCCATCCTTCCCTTTCGTTCTTTGTTTTGCACTCTCCGTCCTTCATTTCTTTCTCCATGCCCACTTCCCTGGGTACCCCCAACACTTGACACTGCACTCTGCAAACTTTTTGTGGAGGACCACCTGTGTTCTGAGCCCTCTGGAGAAGTTATTGCAGACCCCATCCAACCACTATATTTGTGGCTTGATCTGTGGCTTCTCCCCACATCTAGCAGCCAGGAAATGGACAGGTTGCCAAAGTCTTGAAGCCACAGTCCCCAAGATACTGCATTTGCCTTTGACTAGAAAAACCTCAAGTGAGTTGAGCACCTTTTCTTCTAATATAATCATATGTCATTCATTATCTCAAAGATCTGCAGAGCCATCCTCTGAAGAAAGAAAACTACCCCTTGGGCAGACCCAAGCAAAACTGTGAAAATGATGTTTAAAGGTGACAGAGCTCCTATTTTGTTAGTCTCTCTGCTGGTTTTCCCTTTCTTCTTGTCCTGCCTTTCCTCCAGTATTCTGGGCTCTGATTTCTTCTTAGCTATCCATTATAATCTCTCTCAAATGCAAAATGATAGAAGTACAGAGTAGTCCTTTTCAAAAGGCATTTTCATTTTAATAAGGGAATCTCAGAGGCAAAATATGTGAAGACCTAAATAAAAGAATCTTTAATTAGCCTTTTAGATATAGATTTAGGCAATGGGGTTGGGGTGGTGGGCTTTGTCTGATAAGAGGGTCTTGCCTTCATAGCACATCAAATGTGTAGCACTGTGCTGTTGATGCTGACTTAAAAATATATTTAATATTGGATAGAAGTTAATGCCTTAGTTCTGTATCCTAACCCCATCTATATATATATACACTGCATTCACACATATGCATGCAGGCACACACACATGCACACAGAATCGCACAGCCCACTTTAAGCAGCAGTAGCTGAGAGGGAAACAACAGCAACCCCCCAGTGATGGAGGTTGATCTGTTCACTTTTGTGTTTGGATGTGTTTTAAACCTCTACAATGTGCATAACATGGTACTGAGCAGTGGGGTTGGAGTGTCTACATACTCTCAAAATAGTGTACAGTCAGAAAGAGTAAAGTCATGCCCACACAAATTTCTGTGGGAGTGAATAATGTGGGTTGAGGAGAGGGTGCTGGGTATAGCTGCCCAAAGGAGTTTACCCTTTGGTCCCTTTACTGTTCTGTGCCTTTTTAATTAATTCCATTGGCTCAGGCCTATGAGATATTTCTCACTGCTGGTGCTCCCCCCCCTTCCACCACATTGTCACTTCACCTTGGGGTGACCAGCCTGCAAAGTCCCCAGAGTTATAAAGAAATGCTCATTCCCTTCATCCTGCCCTAAAGAATGCTCTGCTTTGGGTCTCAGGCACACATCGGGACCCATCTGTCTTTGGCATCCCCATGGTCTGTGGGAAGCTGCACAGAACATCTTCCCAGTCTCTCTGAACATTTAGATAGAGAGGAACTTGACATTTCTGAGATTGGAGAGATCTTAGAGGGTGCATACACCAACCATCCATCTAGTGCAGGTACTGCTTTTAAAGCATCCACAGTGGCCATCCTCTCACTGTACTTGAATATCCCTTTCTCACAGGCAGCCCATTCCATTTTGAATAGATTTTATTGTTTTGTTTATATATTCATTTCTTGAGCAATTCCTTTATTCAACTGAAGATGACTTGAATGTCTATGGTACTTTTTACACTGGTTATGCAATGGTGAGCAAAACAGATAGTCCTTGTCAGCATGGAGCTTATGGTCTATGGGGGAGTCAGAATTAACTCTGCAATTAGAGTTAATTCTCCCCCTTATTCAATTCTCAAGCCACAGACAGGACTATGAGTGACAATGGGGAAGAGGACTATGAGGGAAAAGTGCAGGGACAATGAGAATCCCTTATAGGGTAGGGGACTCTGGTCCAGTGGGGATGGAGGCAGGGGCCAGGGAAATCCAGGGAAGGCTTCCTTGGGAAACTAATGTCTGAAGAGGTGGGCATCTTAGCTGGGCTGAGTGAGTGGTGGGGATGAGGGAAGAGCAGTCTGGGCAAAGGGAAGAGATAGGAACAAGAAAGGGTCTTGAGGTGAGAGGGACCATGGCAGGTTGAGAAAGGGAAAGGAGGCCAGTGTGGCTTGAGAATTGAATGAGGGGGAGAAAGGCACAAGAAGCAGCTGGTGAGGCTGACAGGCTGAGAGGCAAATCAGGCATGGTCTGGCAGGAAATTGCAGTGGAGGTGCCAGTTGATTCACAGTGTAGCTCAGAGGGCAAGCAATGGATCTTCCTCCTCTTCCTCCTCTCTCATCCCCCTCTGTTCTGGTTGGCTCATGCTGCCATTATGCAAAATACCAGAAAGAAATGAATTGATTTTTATAAAGGGGGTTTATTTGGTTACAAAGTTACAGTCTTAAGGCCATAAAGTGTTCAAGGTAAGGCATCAGTAATAGGATACCTTCACTGGAGAGAGGTCATTGGCATCCAGAAAATCTCTGTTAGCTGGGAAGGTATGTGGTGGGCATCTGCTTGCTCCCAGGTTGTGTTTCAGAATGGTGTTCTCCAAAACGTCAGTGTCAGCAGCCAATGGCCGTCTTCAAAATGTCTCCTAAGCTGCAGCTGATGTCAGGGGTCCACAACTCCAAGCATCTCTGAGCTAAGCCAGCTAGCATCTGGGTCTGTGCCAGAGTTTTTAAAGGACTCCAGTGATTAAATCAAGACCGGCACTGAATGGGTGGAGCCACACCTCCGTGAAAATAATTCAATCAGAGTTATCACCTACAGTTGGGTGGGTCATATCTCCATGTAAACAAACTATTCCAAAGATTCCAACCTAATCAACACTAACATGACTGCCCACACAAGATTGCATCAAAGAACATGGCACTTTGGGAGACATAATACAGCCAAACTGGCACACCCTCTTTTTCCTTCTTTTGTTCATGGGGGATCTATAACTAATCTGGTGTTTCTCAGAAATCCCATCTGCTGGGAAGCGAAACTGCCAATTTCAAAGCTTAAAACATAAATAGTCCTTTTTGAGTAAACATGCTCATATTTAGCTACCCTCATCTGAAACTCTTCAAGATGGCTTCTAAGAGTATGAGGGTGGGTTTTGGCTTACTTTGTACTTGTAGCAGCAGTGACAAAAATGACCTCTGAGACCTGCAGCAACCTGGACTGTTCTTTGCTTCTTTTGATCTCTGCAGCCATGTGCTTTGTCTTCCTGGCTACCACTTGCTCTTTTCATGTGGGCGGCTGCAGTCTGCTGCTTGTGTATCTTGTAGCCAGGTCTCTCCCTCATGCTGATCAGAGCTCAAAAACCACCCCCCTGGATGATCTGAACTCCTCTCAGTTTTTGCTGCATTTCTGCCAAGTCTCCCAAATGGCCAGTGCCCGAGTGTCCACCTGAAGCTTGTGAAGCAGAGTTTCTGATTCCTGTCCTTAAAAGTCCTGGCAGGCTGCTGGCTCACTGTACATGCAAACTTATGGAGTCTGAGAAGTGCAGACTGGATAGCCTGTCTTCTACTACAGAGCAGAAAGGTTTGATTCTTGATGAAGAATTGATTCTTGATTGAGCCAAAAGAGAAGATAAAGTAATTCAGATAATCTTCTCTTGCTTGTCCATTGTCTTGCTGCAAAATTCCATTTTGAAAGTCAAGATCTGAATATCAACTCTTTTCCCCTCCTCATTGCATGCTTTCTTTACAATCCTTATCTTTCCTGAGCAGATGGATGCTTCCAGCCAACTAGGGAGCAGCTTACCTCTTTTGGAAAGAAAAAGATAAAAGTGTGTGGGGGTGTGTGTGTGTTTCAAAATATAATTCCTGTTACTATACTATTTTAAGGCTTTTGAGCTTTTTTCCAAGATAACTGGGAAGTCATTGAAGCATTTTTAGCAAGGGAGAGATAGATTCAGATTTGCATTTTTACAAAGATCATGCTGACTGCTCTAGGGATGGGGCAAGCTACAGGCAGGCGGCTTGGTTAACAGATAATGCATTGTGGCAAGGAGATAAATATAGACAGACTTGAGAGGTGTTTAGGAGATTGGGGTTTAGGATGTGAAGAGGGATCAGATGTGGGGGGTGAAGGAGAAGTAAGTGTCAAGAAAGAGCCTTTATATCATAGGAGAAATTTGGAGACTATATATTGAGAAGAGGACTAGGAGACTCAGAGAATGGTGAAAGATTATAAGTCTAGGAGGACATGTGGAATTTAAAGTGTCTGAGAAATGCAAAGGGAGATGGCCAGTAAGTGGTTGGATATTTGAGTCTGGGTATTTGAGAGGTGAGTCATTCCTGTGTGAGTGATCCTTGACTCAGTGGAAGCAGAGAGCCCAGGGAGGGAGCCTGGAGGGAGGAGAGAAGTGGACCTGGGGTTCTGTCTTAAGGAATTCAGGCAATGGAGGAAAGAGGAGAGAAGAGAGACATGGTGGTAGCTGAAAGACATTTGTATTAAAGGAAAGTTTTTCTTTTTAAAGATGGGAAAGCTTTGAGCACATCTGAATATATGATGGTGAGATAGTGACAAAGTGCAAAAGGTCTGAAGAGAAGGGAGGGATAGATTGAGAGCACAGCTGTAGGGGTTAACCTCAGACAAGGAGGAAGTAACTCACTATGACATAAACGAGGAAAGCAAGAGTGGGCATAGAGCAGATAAATTGGTAGTTGGGGATCCATGCAGTTCTCATCTGATGGGCTCCATTTTTGTTATTATGTAAGAGTCATGGTCCTCTTGAAAGTGGATATGAGGAATTGGTTGATCAGGGGTCTTTAAGGGAGTGGAAAAGATGTTGTTGCTTAGGAAATGGGAGACAGATGGACTGGGACAAATGGGATGGATGACTTTTATTGTGGGATCCCTGGCCTTAACTTTTTCCCTCTGGGTGGTGTCTCTGACTCTTTCTTCCAACCCCAGGCACCCAGGGTCTACTGGCTATCTCCACCTACTTCTCCTTTCCTCCCCCTTCCCAAAAATTACTGTCCTGACTCTGAGAAAGGGACCCACTTCAGTGAGCTAACAAATCAGTGGATCACTCCTTAGAGGTTAGACATTTGTTATTCAAATAGAACTTTAAAAACAAAACAAACATTTCCCTCAGTTTTCTGTAGCAGACTGCAGTCTTCCTCTTTAATCCTCTTCTTTCTTCTCCCTAAACTAGTGGGCTAACGTTTTCTTTGAATTGCGCTTCTGCTAGGAGACTCCATGAGGGGAGAATGAAGTTATGAGCATGGGAGGGTGGCAGGAATCTGGGAAATACGGATAAGGTTTCCAATATGCTCTGCTAACTTTAGAGAGAGAGAAGTTAATTGTATGAAAAGAATAAATATTTGAAAAGCGTAGTAATTTAAAAGCATCTAAAAGCAATTACTTTGTATTGGTCTGAGAGGAAATCATTAAAATGAAAAACTTCAGACTAAAAATGAAAATGGCTAATGCTACTAATGACAATCTTTATGATAGGAAAGTACTGAAAACAGAATGTATAAGTGCCCTCCATGACCATTTATGTCTTTGTGTATGATTTCAGTGTTTGTTCAGAATACATTACCTTATTTCATGGAGTGTAATGGGATGGTGTTAGCTTAAGAGTATGGTTTATCCTCTTATCTTGGAATTGTGATTAAAGTTCAAAGCTGAACACAGAAGTCTCTAAGCCCTTATAGTCTTAAATTCAGAGGCCCCTGGTGAGTTGCTGAGGCCAACCATATCTTCAGAGGAAAAAATTTCACCTCATGTTGCTGAGGAGAGAATAAAAGGATACATTGTGTAGATAAGTGATTTCCTTCCCTTCTCTTCCCCTCGTCTCCTTAAAGCCATGAGAGCATATCCTAGATAACCACTTATAACATTGAGAATGGCCAAGCCAGGTCCTCTCGTACATAAGTTTCAAACCTATTGGAATATCAGATTGTTTGTGGCTATTGGGCATGAAGAAATGGTCAGAGATACACAATGGGGAGAGAGGCGAGGGTGGGGAGGAAGGGGAAGAAGGAAGAGAAGGAAGAGGAGGAGGAGGAGGAGAGAAGAGGAGAGAAGAGGAAAGAACTGGAGAAAGAGAATCAGTGAGGTAGAATACATTTCCCCGTTTGTTGTTAGAATTAGATTTGCTGCAGGTGACAGAAAACCTAATGTAATTGGTATAGCAAACAAGTTAGAGGATTATTTCTACCTCTCATATAAACAAAGTCCTTTGATTCTGGGCAGCCTAGAGGACTGCCACTTATGGCAGTAATAAACTAGGCAATTTGGACCAGCTACCACTGCTAAAGGCAACTAAAAAAGGTGGAGAAAAAAACTCTGCTTTAAACCATCAAAGAGCTAAAAAGATGTGAGTAATTACTAGGCTAAGACCCAGAACACCAGGCAACTTTTGCCCTGGGAGCGTTTTTCAGTCCAAAGGAGAGCAGAGGGCCTGAATTTTTCTTTTGGTGGCTTCTAAAAGCACGAGAAAAAGAGGAGATCTATGTACTTTGGTATATCATTCCTACTTTATGCTGGGGCCTAAAGGGCTACCCCCTGGTTGTGATACAGAAATGGACACAGAGAGCAGCCCAGTTTTTTGTGTGTGTGTCATATGATGTTCCATAAATCCAAAATTCTTCAACCTAGATTCAATAGTCTTCTACTGCTAATGTCTCTGGTGTTTGGAAGAAGCAAACAAAAGTCCTCTATTTAAGAAATTAACATCACATAAGGTCTCAAATGATTTCTGCAAGTATTTGTTTTTAAAAAAATTTATAGTACACAATCAAAGACAGTGTAGCACATGAGGATTCTATATCTGATCGAGGAAGAGAGAGAGAGAGAGAGAGAGAGAGAGAGAGAGAGAGAGAGAGAGAGAGAGAGAGGGAGGAGGTCCAAGTCATCCACATCAAGAATAAAAAAGAAGACTATAGATCAGAAGGGCACTATAAAGACAAGAGGATATTACAAACAACTTTATGATAAAGATTTTGAAAATTGAGATAAATGGACAGATTTCTAACAAGAAATGCAGGTAGACAATACAGGTGGCTGTACAATCATTAGGGACTTTGCTCCTTCCATCTAGATGCTTTATCATCTTTGGCATGAAGTTTCTACATTGTGGGGATGCCAAATACCAAGATGGGATTAAATGTTCAATGATTTTATTAGGGGAAATGCTGGTGAGGACTTTCCATAATGTCCACTGGATCCTTAGGAAATGTATGCATCTCTCCAACTCCCCAGGTTAACCTCAAATATCAGGAGAGAAAGGAATGGGGAGGAAAAGGACATTGGGGAAGAATTCTAGAGGCAGAAATAAGGTTTTGGACTTCAGCCCACTAAAATTCTGGCATTGATCTTGGCTCAGCGAAAGAATAAAGGCAGCAATGGTGAATTTTTATTTTACAGTGGTTTATCCATTTTTTATTTTATGTCATTTATGCATTAAGGAAAATTTCAGAACAACACACACACATCTCTTATCTCACCACCTTCATTGAATTATTTTCCATTTAAACATTTTTCTCTGTAGTCTTTATATGTACACCACTGTTATTTAATTAATAAAAGCCTTTACTGAGCTCACATATAAGTCATACAATTGGTCAACATCTTCCCAGCCTCTCTGAGCCAAGAATCTGAAGGTGGCAGGGTAATGATTTCCAATGATTTGCAAAGAGTGGTTCTGGGGTCATTCACCTGCATGAGGTGGTCAGTAGCTCCAGAGGGCATGATGGGAAACAGGATTAGAGCAGTTTAGTCAGAAGTTGGGGTCCTCAAAACAGGAAGGCCTGAAGTAATTAAAAGAAGTATGGATGAGGCTAGTTCCCATTGGGCACACTCTGGCTGAGAGCCACTGGCAAACGTCATAGAAGGGCATCAAACAGTAGTAAAAAAAGGGGAAGAGGTCCAAATTTTAAAAAATCTTGATCAGTAGGAAATCAATTTTCATCCATCCACTCCAAGAGAAAAGCCGTAGTAAAATTAGAATTCCTCGGCAGGACCTGATTCCCAAAGACTGCTCAGACAAGTGTTAAATACTCTCTGAGGAAGATGTAGGTTTGTTCTGAAAGGAATTGTAGTGAATTCCCAAGAAGGGAGCCTTTGGTGGATGCACACCTCCTTTTCTTCAGAACTGTGCTTTTGCTTTGCTACTTTCTCCAGAAATCCCAGAATCCTCAGAAATCAAGTAGATAGCTTTTTTCCTGGTACTGCAGCTTTTATCTCTTCAAAGGAAATAGTACCTCTTTAATTCCTGCTACTCCATTGTCAACTTTTATCCCAGCCTTCTTTGGCCCCGTTGTAGTTTTCTATGGAAAAGCTCTCTGCCAGAACGCTGTCAGATTTCTTTCTTAACTCTACTGGAGATTCCTCAATGCCAGGAGCAGTGGACTGTATGTTTATTTTCTTATCCTTAATATTTGACAGATCACCAGGTCCCTTTGATAGAAAATACTTTTTTCAGGGTGCTGTGTGAATTGTCTGGTCCTCTAAGTACACCAGATTGAGGGGGCTCCCTGGTAGGTTTGTGAGGGTCCCATATACAGGACTGCAGTGGAGAAACAGTGTGGCTGCTTCACAGAACAAGGAAGGCACCTCCCAATTCAGACCACAACATACAAGGGGTTAAATCTACATTGTTGTAATGTGGGATTGATGATGTGCTGGTGCTGCCAGTGGACTTCTGTGGTAACATGCTAATCTGGGTCCTCTGAGAAGCAGATGCCAAGAGAGGATTAAATGTCCAATGATCTATTAGGGGAAATGCTGGTGAGAGAAAATGGGGAGGAAGCCTGAAAAGCAGGGAGAGCTGTTAGACCGAAATGCAAATCTGACCCCGAGTGAAGGACAGAGGGAGAGAAAGTTGAGTGGAAGCATTGTAGACTTCCATGCAGCCCAAGAAATGTCCAACAAGGGCTTTGAGAGTTCTCCAGCCAAAGTCAGCCTCAAAGGAGTCTCTCGTGCCTGCCAGGAATGGGTCTGCCTTAGTATTCCTGCCATAATCTGTCATCTGTGGGAGCAGCCTGGAAGGTAGCCTCGGGCAAGTGTGGGAATGGATTTGAAGCACAGGTGCTGGTGCTCTTGGTTAATTATGCTCCCTGAGGTTTGATGTCTGTGAGGTGTATGCTTGGGGTTGCCATATAGCCATAAAGGATGATCTAACCAGACCACGAAGAGGTGTTGAGTATTTACCCCAGTACACACTTAATTGTGAAGTTTAATGAAAACCACTTAAATTCACAGGGGAAAAAAGTTCAAACTAAGTAGACCTGACCTCAAAGGAAGGACGCAAAAGCAGCAAAAGGATAAAAGTTATGCTTCAGGAAATATAGTTATTGAGTCTTTTATTTTGACTGTGAACTGTGCCACCAGCACCATCATGTTCCATATTCTCCTCCTTTCTTTCTTTCCATCTACCTCCTAAAATACTAACTAGCAATTCCAAATGTTTTCAGTCATAGGTTATAATTCTTTATGTTGCTCCCAAAGTCTAGCTTATATATATTTCCCTTGGAGAGTGGGGTAGGATAAAAACAGAGTAACCCAAATATCTGGGTTGCTGCTCACAAAGTCTTTCCCAATCCCTGAGTCAATGATGACCTGGGATGGCATTTTGTGTACTAGAGGGACCCCTGGATCTTGAATTGAGAAATCCAAGGCCTGGTTGTTGTTTTGCGCCTTAGTTGCTGCATCATTCTGGGAAGTTCACTTCTTTCTCTCAGCTGAGGAACAGCTGCAGAATGAGAGACCAGGCAATATAATCTCCAATTTTCTTCAAATGACTCATATTCTATAATGCTCTATATTTTAAAATGGCAGGGGTGTATGGGAGAGGCAGTGGACTGGAAATCAAATATCCTCAAGTTTTGCTAACAGTTTCTTTCTGTATCTTTTTTCTACTTCAATGATTGCAATTTTATTTTTTATCTTGGATTATAACGGTTAACTTACATGTCTGCTTCTAGCACTAGCCTGTGAGTTCCTGGAGCACAGGGTCTGTCTCTTACTCATCTGTCCACCCCAGCCCCTTACCCAAAGCCCAGCACACAGCTACTAGAGGGTGAATGCTGGTTGAGTTGATTTAGGGAAACAGTGATTTAATAGCTAGATGTGGTTAGCACTGAAGGAGGCAATGTGATATAATGGAGAAAACACGGATTTACCATGCCTGATTCAAATCCTTCTTACACCACTTGCTAGTTTTGGGAACTTGGACAAATTTCTTAACTCTTTGAGCCTCTATTTCCTAATTTAAAAATGGATATAGTAATTCCTGCCTGGCAAGGTGATTATGAAAATTAAGTGAAATACCATGTGCCTCTCAGAATGTCTGGCATGAGGCATTGCCATCTTGCTTCTGTGGCCACCATGCTAAAGCCTAGAAGAAGTGGAGGCAGGGGCAATTAGCAATTTGATTGTTAATTTATAGGCTAATATCTCAGGATATTTGGGTCTGTATTTTTTAGGAGATATCTTGGTTTTCTGCTTCATTTTATCGCTGACCAAGGACCTAAGTAGTGTTTTAATTGGCAATAGTGTCACCTGTCTCCTTCCGCGAAAGATAGGGAATTTTTTAAAGAGCTTCCAATGTCAGTGTAGAAAGGCACAATGCAGTTTTGCTGCAGTGTGTCTGCAGGCAGGCTATCTTGCTGAGGGAGGTGGAGCTGGCTTTGTGTGGTTGCTTTTCAACATATTAATATACTTTGCCTAGAAATGGCGTTTGGAACATCATTGTCTAGATGATTCTGTCAATAAACTCTTGAAGAGGAAGTCAGACACTTCTTGTTGGGCCTCTTTGGTATCATTTAGAAAAGAATCCTATCAGTGGAGTACCTGCTTCTCTATATGTCTACATGGTCTATCTGGTCTATGTGGTCTGGGACAAGGTATGGATTACCTATAGGTAACTACTGTGCTAATCAGCCCACTTCCTTCTGTATGCAGGAGAAGAAAAGCAAGAAAGAAGAAACAGGCTACTCTGGAGGAAAATGCATTCATTTTCCTCACAAGGTCCTAATCTGGAACTATAATTCAAGGCTGATATCATTTGATACTGAGATTTAAATGGGCCAATGAAAAGAGATAAAGGAAAAATAGTATCTATCTCTAATCCTTAGGGAATGTCATACTGGTTGAGTTTTTATTTATTTTTACTGTAACTAAAAGTTTACTCTGGAAGGAATAAAATTGTATTATAGGAAAATTTTAAAAATTATTACCTTTTCCCCTGTTTTCTTTTTTCTTATTAGAACAGTTGAAGGTTTACAGAAAAAAATTATTCAGGAAGTACAGAGTTCTCATATACCCCCTTTTCATAGAGTTTTCCCTATTGCTAACATTTTGCATTAGTTTGGTACTTTTATTACAATGATGAAACAATGCTATTATAATTATGCTCTTAACTTTAGTCTTTACATTAGTGCTCATTCTTTGTGTTGTACAGTTCTATGCTTCTTACTTGGTAATTTATATACAATCTAAAATTTCCTTTTATGTCCTTTTTCACGTTTACAATTTAGTGGTGATAATTACATTCACAAAGTTGTGTTGCCATGACTGTCATCATTGCTAAAACTTTTTCACTGCCCCAAATAGAAACTCTGCACCAATTAAAAATTATCTTCCCATTTTCCTTTCCCACCCAGCTCCTGGTAATCGGTATTCTAGTTTTTGACTTTATGAATTTGCACATTCTGCTTATTTCATATAAGTGAGAGCATATGTGTCCTTTTGTTTCTGGCTTTTTTCGCTCAACATGATGTCTTCAAGGTTCATCCAAGTAGCATACATCAGAACTTTATTCCTTTTTATGGCTGAATAACCTTTCATTGTATGTATATATCACATTTTGTTTATCCATTCATCGGTTGATGGACACTTGGGTTGCTTCCACTTTTTAGCAATTGTGAATAATGCCACTATGAACACTGTTGTGCAAATATCTGTTTGAGTCCCTGCTTTCAATTTTTCTGAGTATTTACCTGGTAGTGGAATTTCTGGGTCACCTGGTAGATTATACTTAGCTTTCTGAGGAACTGCCAAACTGTCTTCCACAGTGGCTGCACCAATTTTACATTGCCACCAGTAATGAATGAGTGTTATTTCTCTACATCCTCTCCAGCACTTGCTATTATTTATTTTTTTTTAATAATGGGTGTGAAATGGTATTGCATTGTGGTTTTGATTTTCATTTCCCTGATGGCTAATGGTGTTGAGCATCTTTTCACTTGCTTTATGGCCATTCACATACCTTCTATGGAGAGATGTCTGTTTAAGTATTTTGCCCATTTTAAAAATTGTGTTATTTGTCTTTTGTTGTTAAGTTGAAGGATTTTTTTTATATTCTGGATAGTAATCCTTTATCAGGTTTGTAGTTTCCAAACATTTTCTCCCATTGTGTATGTTGTCTTCTTACTTTCATGATAAAGTCCTTTGAGGAACAAAAGCTTTTTATTTTGATGAGGTCCCATTTATCTATTTTTTTCTTTTATTGCTTGTGCTTTAGGTGTAAAGTCTAAGAAAACATGTCTAACATGAAGCCATGAAGATGCTCCCCAGTGTTTCTTCTAGAAATTTGATAAAGTTCTAGCTCTTATATTTAGGTCTTTGGTATCTATTTGAGTTGATTTTTGTCTATGGTGTGAGGTAGGGGTCCTCCTTTTGTTTGCAAATGGAGATCCAGCTTTCACAGCACCATTTGAATAGAAGAGACTATTCTTTCCCATTTGAGTAGTCTTTGCCATCTTGTCAAAAATCAGTTGGCCATAAATGTGAGGGTTGATTTCCGAGTGCTCAATTCTATTCCATTGATCTACATTTCTTTCCTTGTGCCAGTACTGTGATGTTTTGATTACTATGGCTTTGTAATAAGTTTTAAGGTTGGGAAGTGTGAGTCATGCAACTTCATTCTTCTTTTTCAAGATGGCTTTAGCTATTCAGCATTCCTTACCCTTCCATATACATTTGCTGATTGGCTTTTCCATTTCTGCAAAGAAGGTTGTTGGAATTTTGATTGGGATTACATTGAATCTATAAATTGGTTTGGTTTGTATTGACATCTTAATGATATTTAGTCTTCCAACCCATGAACATGGAACATTCTTCCATTTATTTAAGTCTTCTTTACTTTCTTTTAGTAATGTTTTGTTGTTTTCTGTGTACACGTCCTTTACATCCTTGTTTAGGTTTATTCCTAGATATTCGATTCTTTTTTTCTATTCTGAATGGAAATTTTTTCTTGATTTCTTGTTCTGATTCTTCATTGCTTATGTATGGAAACACGACTGATTTTGGGGTGTTGATCTTGTACCCTGCCACTTTGCTAAATTCATTTATTGGCTCTAAGAGTTTTGTTGCAGACTTTTTCAGGATTTTCTTTATATAGGTTCATATTATCTGCAAATTGGGAAAGAGTTACTTCTTCCTTTCCAGTTTGGATGCCTTTTATTTCACTGTCTTGCCAAAATGCTCTGGCAAGAACTTCCAGTACAATGTTGAATAACAGTGGTGACAGTAGGCATCTTTGGCTTGTTCCTAATCTTAGAGAGAAAGCTTTCATTCTTTCACCATGAAGTAAGATGTTAACTGTGGGATTTTCTTACATGCTCTTTATCATGTTGAGGAAGTTTTCTATTCCTAGTGCTCCAAGTGGTTTTATCAAGAAAGGTTCCTGTATTTTGTCAAATGCCTTTTCTGCATCAATTGAGAGGATCATCTTGTTTTGTTCCCTCATTCTGTTAATGTGGTATATTACATTAATTGATTTTCTTATGTTGAACCAACTTTGTATAACAGGGATAAATTCCACTTGACCGTGGTATATAATTCTTTTAATATGCTGTTGGATTTGGTTTGCAAGTATTTTGTTGAGGATTTTTTCATCTATATTCATCAGAGATATTGGTTTGTAGTTTTCTTTTCGTATAGTGCTTTAATCCAGCCTTTGTAAGAGGGTGATGTTGGTCTCATAGAATGAGTTAGGGAGTGCTCCCTCCTCTTCAGTTTTTGGAAGAGTTTGAGCAGAATTGGAGTTAAGTCTTCTTGGAATGTTTGGTAGAATTCCCCTGTGAAACCATCTTGTCCTGGGATTTTTTTTGTTGAGAGGTTGTTGGTTATTGATTCAATGTCTTTACATTTCATTGCCAAGATCTTCTATTTCTTCTTGAGTCTGTGTAGATAATTTGTATGTTTCTAGGTATTTGTCCATTTCATCTAGGTTATCTAATTTGTTGGCATAGTTGTTCATGATATCCACTTATAGTTCTTTTCATTTCAGTGGGATCGATAGTAATGTCCTCCTTTTCGTTTCTGATTTTCATTATTTGTATCCTTTCTCTCTTTTTCTTTTTCAGTCTAGCTAAAGGGCTGCCAATTTTGTGGATCTTTTCAAAGAACCAACTTTTGGTTTTGTTGAGTCTCTCTATTGGTTTTTTGTTTTCTATTTCATTTATCTCCTCTCTAATCTTTGTTATTTTCTTACTTCTGCTTGCTTTAGGTTAAGTTTGAGCTTCCTTTTCTAGTTATTCCAGTTTTGAGGATTGGTCTCTGATTTGAAGACTTTCTTCTTTTTTAATGTAAGCATTTAGAGCTATAAATTTCCCTCCCAGCATGACTTTCCCTGCATCCCGTAATGTTGTATTTTCATTTTCATTCACCTCAAGATATTTCCTAATTTTACTTCTGATATCCTCTTTTAACCCATTGGTTGTTTAATACTATGCTGTTTAATTTTCACATATTTGTGAATTTTCCCTTTCTTCCTTGGTTACTGATTTCTAGTTTCATTCCTTTGTGGTTGGAGAATATATATTATACATATATTAAATTTAGTGTGGCTTGTTTTGTGACCCAACATATGGTCTATCTTGTAAAATGATCCATGTGCCCTTGAGAAGATGTGTATTCTGTTTTTGTGGGGTGCAATATTCAACATATGTCTGATAGGTCTAGTTGGTTTAGTGTACTATTCAAGTCCTGTACTTCCTTACTGATCCTCTGACTAGATGTTCTATCCATTATTGTGAGTGGTGTGTTAAAGTCTGCTACTGTTAATGTAGAACCATCAGTTTCTCCTGTCAAATCTGTCAGTATTTGCTTCATAAATTCTGGGGCTCTGCTATTAGGTGCATATATATTTATAATTATTACATCTTCCTGTTGAATTTTCCCCTCTGTCAGTGTGTAATGACCATCTTTGTCCCTCATAACTGTTTTTGATTTGAAGTCTTTTTGATCAGGTATTATCATAGCCAGCTGTGCTGGTTTGGATGTATTGTGTCCCCCAAAATGCTATGTTCTTTGGTGCAATCTTCTGGGGGTGGGTGTATTATTGTTGATTAGGTTGGAATCTTTGGATTAGGTTGTTTCTATGGATATGTGATCCACTCAACTGTTAGATTATTTCCATGGAGGTGTGGCCCTGTCCACTCAGTGTGGGTCTTGATTAGTTTACTAGAGCCCTATAAAACTCATACAGAAGGAGATCAGTGCTGGCTTAGCTCAGAGCGGCAGCTGAGAGAGGACAAAACACCTCAAGGGCAACAGTTTGGAGAATACCATTTTGAAACGCAGACTGGGAGCAAGCAGATGCCAGTCACGTGCCTTCTGCACTAACAGAGGTTTTCCGGACACCAATGGCCATTCTTCAGTGAAGGTACTCTGTTATTGATGCCCTACCTTGGGCACTTTATGGCCTTATGACTATAACTTTGTAACCAAATAAATCCCCTTTATAAAAGCCAATCCATTTCTGGTATTTTGCATAATGTCAGCATTAGCAAACTGGGACACCAGCCCAGCTCCCTTTTGGTTATTACTTGCATCCTATATATTTTTTCTATGCTTTTACCATCAACCTACTTGTATCTTTGACTTTAAGTGAGTCTCTCGAAGACAGCATATAGTTGAGTCATGCTGTTTTTATCCATTCTGCCAATCTCTGCCTTTTCACTGGGAATTTACTCCATTTACATTTAAAGTCACTACTGACAATACAGGTTTTTCTTCTGCAGTTTTGCTGTTTAGCCTTTGTACATCATACCTTTTTTGTTCCTCACCTCCATTGAAGCCTACTTTTGTATTTATTTGCTTTCTTGTGTTGTACCATATTGAGTGCCTTCTCATTTCTATCTGGATATATTTTTCATCTTTTTTTTGTGATTACCATAGGGTTAAAATTTAACATCCAAAATATATAACAAGTATATTTGGTTTGGTACCATCTTAACTTCAATAGCATGCAATATACTTATTCTATACCCCTCTGTCTCCCACTATTTTTTTGAACTTGTTACATAGTATGTCCAAAAATCAAGGTTTATCATTACTTTTATGCCTTTGTATTTTAGCACTTGTAGGAAGCAGCAAGTGGAATTACATACCAAAAAATACAGTGCAATAATACTAACATTTATAATTACCCAAATGGTTACCTTTACTGCAGATCTTTATTTCTTTATGTTGCAGTGAACCACTATCTAGTGTCCTTTTGTTTCAGTCTGGAGAACTTCCTTTAGCTTTGCTTGTAGGGCAAGTCTAGTGGTGATATACTCCCTCAGCTTTTGTTTACCTGAGAATGTCTTAATCTCATTTTTGAAAAAGAGTTTTGCCAGATATAAAATTCTTGGCTGGCAGTTGTTTTCCTTCAGCACTTTAAGTATGTCAACCAATTGCCTTCATTTCTCTATGGTTTCTGATAAGAAATCAGCACTCAATCCTATTAGAATTCCCTTGAATGTAACATATTGTTTTTCTCTTGCAGCTTTCAGAACTCTATTCTTGTCTTTTGCATTTGATAGTGTAGTCAATATATGATATGGTGTATTTTTCTTCATGTTTAACTTATTTGTTATTCTCTGGGCTTCTGGGATGTGCATATTCATGTCTTTTCTATGTTTGGGAAGTTCTCTGTCATTATTTCTTTGACTTCTGCCCCTTTCTGTCTTTCTTCTCCTTCTGGGACTTCCATTCTGCCTATATTGATGTGCTTGATAGTGTCCCATAGCTGTGTTAGTCTATTTTCACTTTTAGTATTTCTTTTTTCTTTCTGCTGCTCAGCGTGTCTCATTTCAAGTGTCTTGTCTTCAAGTTCACTAATTCTTTTCTTTGCCAGTTTTAATCTGCTTTCAAAACCCTCCTGGGAAGGAAACTAAGATGGCGGCTAGGTGAAACAGGACAAAAAAACACCTCTGTGAAAAACACTAGATAAAAACCAGAAAGTGACCCAGAATACTGGTTACAGCGATGCACCAGCTGGACGAGGTCTGCTAGTATCACAGGGCCATATACTTGGTGAAACCGGGAGTCTGCATTCTGAAATGAGTGAGTAAGCTGGTTGGAAGACCCGCAGCCATGCAGCATTGTGGGGAAGCCAGAGCTTGGCATTTGGAGACTGACTGGCTCTTTTAAAAAAAAAAGAAAAAAAAAGGGAAAAACCCAGGAGCAGCTGCAGTTGCGGGAGTGGGAACCACGCAGTAAAACACAGCAAGAGGGGGCTGGGCTGGCCTCTTGGGGTCTGACCTGGAGGATAGTCTGCTGCAGATACCCTCGGGGTCAGGGGAATGGAGAGGAGAGCCGGAAGCTGAAAGAAACCATGCAGCTCACAGCTGGCTACCTGGAGGGCTGGATAAACTCCTGCCTGGGGCCATGCCCACAGTCCAGAGCCCTGCCAGTTGTCCCAGAGCTGAGAAGGAGGAACTGTGTGGAGGGGGGGGAGTTGAGATGCCCTGTTCGGCCATCTTTGCATCAGGCTGAGAGCGCCGCTGCAAGGCCTGAAGGCCCGGGGCTTCCCTTGAGGGATGGTGTGCACTGGTGATGTAGCACAGCATTCCCTCAGCAGAGGTCCTGGAGGATCATGGCTGGGAGGGGGGACTTGCTCAGAGAACCCAGGGACACTACACCAAGTCCGGTGGTATGTGACACAGCGAGAGAGAGGGTCTGGGGCTGAAATGAAATGAAGGCTTAGACTCTTGCGGCAGCCTTGAATCTCCAGGAACCTGGGGGATTTGAATATTAAAGCTGTCCTTCCTCCCTGGCCACCTGTACACACGCCCCACATTCAGGGCGGACAGCTCCAGCAACACACCCAAACTGAGTTCTCCAACTGAACCCCACAAGAGTCATTTCCCCACACACCATGGAAACAAGGTTGAGAACTGACTTGAGGGGTATAGGTGACTCACAGACGCCATCTGCTGGTTAGTTAGAGAAAGTGTACGTCACCAAACTGTGTTTCTGAAAAATTAGATTTTTTTTTTTTTTTTTTTTTTTTTACAACTTGAAAGAACCCTATCAAGCAAAGCAAATGCCAAGAGGCCAAAAAACAAGAGAAAATCTTAATGCATATGATAAAACTAGATGATATGGAGAATCCAACTCCAAACACACAAATCAAGATATCAGAAGAGACTCAGTACTTGGCAGAATTAATCAAAGAACTACAATTGAGGAACGAAAACATGGCAAAGGATTTAAAGGACATCAAGAAGACCATGGCCCAGGATATAAGCGACATAAAGAAGACCCTAGAAGAGCATAAAGAAGACATTGCAATAGTAAATAAAAAAATAGAAGATCTTATGGAAATAAAAGAAACTGTTGGCCAAATTAAAAAGACTCTGGATATTCACAGTACAAGATTAGAGGAAGTTGAACAATGTCTCAGTGTCCTAGAAGTCCACAGAACAGAAAATGAAAGAACAAAAGAAAGAATGGAGAAAAAAATCGAAAAAATTGAAATGGGTCTCAGGGATACGATAGATAAGATAAAACGTCCAAACTTAAGACTCATTGGTGTCCCAGAAGGGGAAGAGATGGGTAAAGGTCTAGAAAGAGTACTCAAAGAAATTGTTGGGGAAAACTTCCCCAACCTTATACACAATATAAATACACAAAGCATGAATGCCCAGCGAACTCCAAATAGAATAAATCCAAATAAACCCACTCTGAGACATATTTTGATCAAACTCTTAAATACTGAAGAGAAGGAGCAAGTTCTGAAAGCAGCAAGAGAAAAGCAATTCACCACATACAAAGGAAACAACATAAGACTAAGTTGTGACTACTCAGTGGCCACCATGGAGGCGAGAAGGCAGTGGCATGACATATTTAAAATTCTGAGAGAGAAAAATCTCCAACCAAGAATGCTTTATCAAGCAAAGGGATTCTAAAGGGAGTCCTACCAACAGAGAAACAAAGAAAGGAGAAAGAGATATAGAGAATTTTAACAGACATATATAGTACCTTACATCCCAAATCACCAGGACATTCATTTTTCTCTAGTGATCACAGATCTTTCTCCAGAAGGGGCCATAAGCTGGGACATAAAACAAGCCTCAAGAAATTAAAAAAAAAAAAATTGAATATACTCAAAGCACATTCTCCAACCACAATGGAATACAAATAGAAGTCAATAATTTTTGAGCTGTAACTCCACTATTTACTTCCTACATGATATAAAATACACAAACTCTAAAGACAAATCAGTGGTTTTGAATTCAACATAAAATATGTAATTTTAGACAACTATATAGAGGTGGGGGAATGGAGGAGTATAGGAACATAGTTTATGTGTCCTATTGAAATGAAGGTGGTATCAAAGAAAAACAAGATTGTTATGGATTTAAGAGGTTAATTTTAAGCCCACAGTAAACACAAAGACATTATCAGAGAATATAACCATAGAGATGAAAAGTAGAGTATGGGTTAAGAGAAATGGGGGAAGGGGCAATGGGGAGTTAAGAAATGAGTGTAGGGTTGCTGTTTGAGGTGAAGGGAAATTTCTAGTAATGGATGGTGGGAAAGAGCATTACAACATTCTAAATATGATTAATCCCACTAATGGAATGCTAGGGAGGGGGTGGAATGGGAAGATTTAGGCTGTATATATGTTTCCACAATTGAAAAAAAAAAAAGACAGTCTAAATAGATGACAATTGAATACCAAGGATGAGCCTGGATGGGATTGGAGGATGGAGATAGGAGGCTCAAAGGGTCACAGTTGAGACATAAGGAAAACGAAATATAGAAAGTAAGCTTTGTATCATTGTTGAATCTCTTGTACTTCTTAGCTGTGCTTAATGAGATTGCATAAAAAAATGTTCTTATTCATGGGAAGTGTATATGTGAATTATAGTGTTTGTTCAAGGGTGTGTGCAGCTAGCTCTCATATGTTCAGAAGACAGCAATAGATGATGGATGATAGGCAGGGAGGGAGGGAGGGAAAGAAATAGCGATGTGACAGCATGTTAAAGTTGGTGGATTGGGCTATAGGGGGAGGGGGGTCAGGGTATGATGGAATTCTGTGTATGGGGTCAGTATCGTTTTTGCAACTGTTCCTATAACTTTGAATTTATTTCAAAAAAAACAACAACAACCCTCCTGGGCATTTATATTTCAGTTATTGTGGTCTTCAAATCCAGTAGTTCTCTTTGATTCCTTTTAAAGAATTCTATCTCTTTACTTAGTCTCTCGTATTTTTCCTTCATTGTTTTCCTGATATCCTGTAGTTCTTTCGCTGTACTTTCCTTCATCTCCTTAAACATGTTTAAGACAATTTTTAAAGGCTTTCTTCAATATACCCACATTCTCATCTTTTTCTTTGGTATTTTCTGTATTTTTATCCTCTTTCTTTGGATGGGTCATCATTTCCTGTTTCTTTGTTTGTCTTGTACTCTTGCTGCACAGTGTACATTTTATTTTATTTTATTTTATTTTATTTTTAAATCTTCATTTTATTGAGATATATTCACATACCACGCAGTCACACAAAACAAATCGTACATTTGATTGTTCACAGTACCATTACATAGTTGTACATTCATCACCTAAATCAATCCCTGACACCTTCATTAGCACACACACAAAAAGAACAAGAATAATAATTAAAGTGAAAAAGAGCAATTGAAGTAAAAAAGAACACTGGGTACCTTTGTCTGTTTGTTTGTTTGTTTCCTTCCCCTATTTTTCTACTCATCCATCCATAAACTAGACAAAGTGGAGTGTGGGCCTTATGGCTTTCCCAATCCCATTGTCACCCCTCATAAGCTACATTTTTATACAATTGTCTTTGAGATTCATGGGTTCTGGGTTGTAGTTTGATAGTTTCAGGTATCCACCACCAGCTACCCCAATTCTTTAGAACCTAAAAAGGGTTGTCTAAAGTGCGCAAGAGTGCCCAACAGAGTGACCTCTTGGCTCCTTTTGGAATCTCTCTGCCACTGAAGCTTATTTCATTTCCTTTCACATCCCCCTTTTGGTCAAGAAGATGTTCTCTGTCCCCCGATGCCAGGTCTACATTCCTCTCTGGGAGTCATATTCCACGTTGCCAGGGAGATTCACTCCCCTGGGTGTCTGATCCCACGTAGGGGGGAGGGCAGTGATTTCACCTTTCAAGTTGGCTTAGCTAGAGAGAGAGAGCCACATCTGAGCAACAAAGAGGCATTCGGGAGGAGGCTCTTAAGCACAATTATAGGAAGGCCTAGCCTCTTCTTTGCAGCAACCGTCTTCCCAAGGGTAAAACCTATGGTAGAGGGCTCAACCCATCAAACCACCAGTCCCCTATGTCTGTGGTAGTGTTAGCAACCATCGAGGTGGGGTAGGCCAATACCCCTGCATTCTCCACAGGTTCCTCAAGGGGGCACTACATATTTTCTTGCTTGTTTTTCTTTTTTTTTTTAACTTTCCTTTCTTTTTTAAATCAACTGTATGAAAAAAAAATTAAAAAAAAAAACATACAATAAAAGAACATTTCAAAGAGACCATAACAAGGGAGTAAGAAAAAGACAACTAACCTAAGATAACTGCTTTAATATTTTAATATTTTAAAATGTTAATTCTGGGATTTACTCCTGGGGTGTCTATTTCCTGGTTTTGTAACCAGCTGGTGATAAGAAGGTCTGCCCAAGGTGAATGCACTGTGCAGGGATTTCCCTGTCTGTCTTTACCTTTGTCTTGTGCCAGGCTTGTGTTTTTAGTTGTTTTGGAGTTCCCCTGTCTACAGCAGTTTGGTTGTCCCTTCTGTTTCCTAGAAGACAGCCCTCCTTCTCCTGGGTATCTGAAGGCAGCAGTCTTTTGTCCCAGATGTCCTCCTTTCATTGTCTAACATTGTTTTTGCCCTTCAGCCAACTCTCCCCCACATCCCTGAGGAAGCCCTGTGTCTTTAAATCTCCACTGCTTTTACCCCTGTCCAGGGAGAGTTGAAACAGTGGCTGTCACTGCCTTTGTCCAGGATGGATTGAAACAGTAGCTCTCCTAAGAATCAGGACCAAGTGTTCCAAATTCACTAACCAGGAGCTGTGATCAATGATTGACTGTGCATACCCCTGTTCTTGGGGGAGAGGATTTTTACATCCCTTTTTGTCAGCAGCTGCTATCCAGGGGCTAGACCCTGTGGTGACCGGCTGTGAAAGTGGGGAATAGGCACCAGTAGCCGCTGAGTTGAGAGAGCAATTTACACTTTTTTACCATAATTGATCTGCTTCTTCCTCCCACTCCTCCCTGGATGCTCTACAGTGTTCTTTTGGCCCTTGGAGTTTCATAATAGTTGCTTCAGACAGTTCCTGCCTGTCTAATGGTTTTGGTGGAAGGTCTGAGTTCTGGAGCTCCCTATTCTGCCATAGTCTCCCTTTTTCCCCATTTTAATATTGGATTTTTAATCTTTATGTTGTAGGATTTCTTGATATGTTCTGGATATTAAACCCTTATCAGCTATATGGTTTCCAAATATTTTCTCCTATTTTGTAGGTTGTTTTTTTACTTTCTTGATAAAGTCCTTTGATGTACAAATGTTTTAAATGTTGATTAAGTTCTATTTACCTATTTTTTTCTTTTGTTTTGTGTACTTTTGGTATAAAGTCTAAGAATCTTTTGCCTAATACAAGGTCCTGAAGATGTTTTGCTGTTTTCTTCCAGGTTTTTTTTTTTTTAATATACAGTTTTGTTTGTTCATTTGTTTTTGAAATTCAGTTTTATTGAGATATATTCACATACCATACAGTATTCCATGGTGTACAATCAACTGTTCATAGTACCATCATATAGCTGTGCATTTATCACCCCAATATATTTTTGAACATTTTCCTTACACCAGAAAGAATCATAATAATAATAAAAAATAAAAATAAAAAACAACACCCAAATCACCCCCCCATCTCACCCTATTTTTCATTTAGGTTTTGTACTCATTTTTCTACCCATCCATTCATACACTGGATAAAGGGAGTGCGATCCACAAGGTTTTCATAATCATACTGTCACCCCTTGGATGCTACATTGTTTTACAATCGTCTTTAAGAGACAAGGCTACTGGGTTGGAGTTCGATAGTTTTAGGTATTTACTTCTAGCTATTGTGATACATTAAAAACTAAAAAGGGTTATCTATACAGTGTGTAAGAATGTCCACCAGAGTGATCTCTCAACTCTGTTTGAAATCTCTCAGCCACTGAAGCTTTATTTCGTTTCATTTTGCATCCCCCTTTTGGTCAAGAAGATGTTCTCAATCCCAGGATGCCAGGTCCAGATTCATCCTTGGGAGTCATATCCTGCTTTGCCCGGGAGATTTACACTCCTGGGAGTCAGGTCCCACATAGGGAGGAGGGGAGTGAGATCACCTGCCAAGGTGATTTAGTTAGAGAAAGAGGGCCACAAAGAGGCACTCAGGAGGAGATGCTTAGGCACAATTATAAGCAGATGTGGCCTCTCCTTGCAGCAACCAACTGCATAGGGGCCATCCTAAAGACAGAGGGCTCAGCACATCAAGCTATCAGTCCCCAATGTTTGTGAGAACATCAGCAACAATCCAGGCGAGGAAGTCCAATACCTTTGCATCCTCCCCCAGCTTTTCAGGGGGCCCCCAAATATATATTTTTATTCTCCACCCAAATTACTTTAGGATGTGTTGCTATTTCACTCTAATCTATACAGACCTACCATAGCTCACTTCCTATTCAAAGTTCCATGTAATTGTAGTGTTTGAACAAACTGTAGAAGTTATATTGTTTAGAAAATATAGATCCCACACCAAATAAACATCTCTTCCCTTGGTCTCACATGGAAGTTGAAGTTTTAACACACAGTCAGTTTCAAACTTTACCCTTTGGCCCAATTTGTTCTAGTGTTAACCACATCTGCTTTATTCATATCTCTAATTGAAGTCTGGGCTCTATTTCAGCTTTTTTTTTTTTTTTTTTTTTTTTTTTTTTAACAGTTGCTGTATGCGTTAATACTGACATTCATATCTGCCAAGCTCTAGCTCTGAGTTTCAGGTGTAACACCTGAAACCAATGTTCCAGAGACTAATCAGGTTATACACTAAGGGATCAACATCAGAGTTTGGAGATAGCCATTACAATTCAGGAATAGATTTAACTGCTGTAAGAGCTTACAATCTAGGGACCATTACAATAATCATTTTCCCATTAGGCTGTGCTCTAAGATTCAATTCTGAGTTTACACATTGTAGTTAGTCCATATTGGTGAGGCATTATAGTGTTTGCCATTGTTTCTGGCGTACTTCATTCAACATGTTGTGTACAGGATCCATTCACCTCGTTGTATGTCTCACAGCTTCACTCCTTCTGGTAGTTGCTTAATATTCCATTGTATGCCTACACCACAGTTCACCATTCTGTTCCTCAGTCAATGTACCCTTAGGCCACCTCCATCCATTGCAAATCATGAATACTGCCTCCATAAACACCAATGTGCAAATTTCCATTCATGTCTCTGTTCTTACATCTTCCAAATACCCCATAATGAGGTTGTATCCACATACTTAGCTTCTTGTGGAGCCACCACAGTGACCTCCAGAAAGGCTACACCATTCTGCTTCCTTATCAATAGTAAATAGGTACATCCCTCTCTTCATGTTTTCTCCAGCACTTTTACCTCTATTTATATTTTTTCCTACAATCTTATTGAGATATATTCACATAACATACAACTATCCAGTGTACAATCAGTTATTCATGGCATCATCACATAGTTGTACATTTATCACCACAGTTAGCACTTGAACATATTGATTATTATGAAAAAGTTTTTCTTTTTTTGGTGAATAATAAAAAAGATAATAAAAATAAAAATAAAAATGTCATACAATACAATATAATAGTAAGGACAGAAAACAACACCACCACCAAGAATCCCACATAGCTCCCACATACCACCCCATATCCAAGACATTTAAGTTTGGTATATTACCTTTGTTACATTTAATGGAAGCATATTGGAATGTTACTGTTGGCCAAAGGCTCTAGAGTGCTTTGATTATGTTTTTTTCCAAAATATCATCCCTTTTTCAACACTCTGCATCTTTGACATTCATTTGTTCTCCCACACATGAGAACATTTTATATTTGTACATTTAGCAACAGTCATTGGCCACTCCAGTTTTTGCCAAGTTATACAGTCCCAGTCTTCATCATCTATCTTTACCTCTGGTGTCATACATTCCCCTAGCCCACCTCTTTCAGCTTTACTCACAGACAACTTTGTTCCATGTACTTACAATATTGTGTTACCATTACACAGTATTATGCTATCTATTTCTGGATCTATACAATCAATCCTGCTAAGCATTTCTGTAGTCCTTCAGCATGAAAAGCCCGATCTCTACCCTATTTCTATCTGGTAGCCTGTGTTATCAGCTTTTAACTCTCAGAGTTTGCTCATTAATGTTAGTTCATATTAGTGAGACCATACAGTATTTGTTGTTTTGTTTCTGGCTAACTTCACTCAACATAATGTCCTCAAGGTTCATCCACATGATTATATGTTCCATGTCTTTGTTCTGTCTTACAGCTGCATAATATCCCATCATGTGTATATACCAGTTTGTTTATCCACTCATCCATAGATGGACATTTGGGCTGCTTCCATCTCTTGGCAATCAAGAATAGTGCTGCAATAAACATTGGTTTACAAATGTCCATTTGTGTCTTAACTTTCAGTTCCTTTGAGTATATACCTAGCAATGGAATAGCTGGGTCATATGGCAAATCTATACTTAGCTTCCTGAGGAACCTCCACACTGTCTTCCAGAGTGGTTGCACCATTCTACATTCCCACCAACAATGAATAAGTGTGTCTCTTTCTCCACATCATCTCCAGCACTTGTAATTTTCTGTTTTTTTGGATAATAGCCACTCTGGTAGATGTGAGATGATATCTCATTGTGGTTTTGATTTGTGTTTCCCTAATAGCCAGTGAACTTTAGCAATTTTTCATATGTTTTTGAGCCATTTGTATTTTCTCTTCAGAAAAGTGTCTGTTCATGTCTTTTGCCCATTTTTAAATTGGGTTGTTTGTCTTTCTGTTGTTGAGTTGTAGGATCCCTTTATATATTCAGGATATTAAACCCTAATTGGATATGTGGTTTCTAAATATCGTTTCCCATTGTGTAGGCTGCCTTTTAACTTTTCTAACAACATTCTTTGATGTACAAAAGTCTTTGATTTTGAGGAGATCCCATTTGTCTATTTGTTCTTTGGTTGCTCTCACTTTGGGTATAAGGCCTAGGAAACCACCTCCTATCACAAGATCTTTAAGATAGTGCCCTACATTTTCTTCTAAGAGTCTTATGGTCTTAGCACATATGTTTAGGTCTTTGATCAAATTAGAGTTAATTTTTATATAAGGTGTGAGGTAAGAGTCCTCTTTCATTCTTTTGGAAATGGATATCCAGTTCTCCAAACACCATATATTGAAGAGGCTGCTCTGTCCCAGTTGATTTGGCTTGACTGCCTTATTGAAGATCAATTGTCCATAGATGCAAGAGTCTTTTCTGAACACTCAGTTTGATTCCATTGGTCGGTATCTCTGTCCTTATGCCTGCACCATGCTGTTTTGAGCACTGTAGCTTTGTAATATGCTTCAAAGACAGGTAGTGTGAGACCTCCCACTTAGTTCCTCTTTCTCAAGATATTTTTGGCTATTCGGGGCACCTTGCCTTTCCAAATAAATTTGATTATTGTTTTTTCTATTTCTCTAAAGTAAGTTGTTGGGATTTCAATTGGTATTGCATTGAATCTATAAATCAGTTTAGGTAGAGTTGACATCTTAATTATATTTAGTCTTCCAATCCATGAACATGGTATGTTCTTCCATTTTTTTTAGGTCCTGTTCAATTTCTTTTAGCAGTTTATTGTAATTTTCTTTGTATAGGTCTTTTGTGGCCTTCGTTAAGTTTATTGCTAAATACCTGATTCTTTTGGTTGCTATTGTAAATGGAATTTTTTTTATTTCTTCCTCTTGTTGCACATTACTTGTGTATAAGAACACTACAGATTTTTGTGTGTTGATCTTGTAGCCTGCCACTTTGCTGTATTCATTGATTAGCTCTAATGGCTTTGCTGTAGATTTTTCTGGATTTTCTACATATAGAATCATTTCATCTGCAAACAGTGAAATTTTACTTCTTCCTCTCCAATTTGGATGACTTTTATTTCCTTTTCTTGCCTGATTGCTCTAGCTAGAACTTCCAGCACAATGTTGAATAATAATGGTGACAGTGGGCATCCCTGTCTTGTTCCAGATCTTAGAGGGAAAGACTTCAGTCTCTCCCCATTGAGTACAATGTTACTTGTGGGTTTTTCATATATTGCCTTTATCATATTGAGAAAATTCCCTTCAATTCCTATCCTTTGAAGTGTTTTCATCAAGAAATGATGTTGAATTTTGTCAAATGCCTTTTCTGCATCAGTCGAGATGATCATGTGTTTCTTTTGCTTTGATTTATTGATGTGATGTATTCCATTAATTGATTTTCTTATGTTGAACCGGTCTTGCATACCTGGAATAAACCCCACTTGGTCATGGTGTATAATACTTTTAGTGTGCTGCTGGATTCGATTTACAAGTATTTTGTTGAGGATTTTTGCATCTTTATTCATTAAAGAGATTGGTCTGTAATTTTCTTTTTTTGTAGTATCTTTGTCTGATTTTGGTATTAGGGTGATGTTGGCTTCATAGATTGAATTGGGTAGCTTTCTCTCCTCTTCAATTTTTTGAAAAGTTTGAGCAGGATTGGTACTAAATCTTTCTTGAATGCTTGGTAGAATTCACATGTGAAGCCATCTGGTCCTGGGCTTTTATTTTTTGGAACTTTTTGATGACTGACTCAATCTCTTTGCTTGTGATTGGTTTGTTGAGGTCCTCTATTTCTTCTTGGGTCAATGTTTGTTGTTTATGCTTTTCTAGAAAGTTGTCCATTTCATGTAAGTTGTCCAGTTTATAGCATATAGTTACTAATAGTATTTTCTCATTACCTCCTTTATTTCTGCAGGGTCAGTAATTATGTTTCCTTTCCTGTTTCTGATTGCATTTATTTGCATCCTCTCCCTCTCTCTCTCTCTCTCTCTCTCTCTCTCTCTTTTTCATTAGCCTAGCTAGGGGTCCATCAATTTTGTTGATTTTCTCGAAGAACCAGCTTCTGGTTTTGTTGATTCTCTCTATTGTTTTCCTGTTCTCAGTTTCATTTATTTCTGTTCTGATCTTTGTTATTTCTTTCCTTCTGTTTGCTTTGGGGTTTATTTGCTGTTCTTTCTCTATTTCCTCCAGTTGGACAATTAATTCCTCAATTTTTGCTCTCTCTTCTCTTTTAATATAGACATTTAAAGCAATAAATTTCCCTCTCAGCAGCACCTTTGCTGCATCCCATAAGTTTTGATATGTTGTGTTTTCATTGTCATTTGCCTTGAGGTATTTACTAACTTCTCTTGTAATTTCTTCTTTTACCCACTGGTTTTCTAAGAGTGTGTTGTTTAGTCTCCATATATTTGTGAATTTTACAATCTTCTGCCTGTTATTTATTTCCAACTTCATTCCATTATGATCTGAGATAGTGTTTTTTTTTTTCATAATCATTTTAATTTTATTTGCTAAAAATACAGAAAGGAAAGTGATGCTTCATTAATCTTTATAATCTTGATTTATCATTTTGTGATATAACTATTCAGAGGTTTAGTTCTAAATTCAATATATTTAAAACATTTTTGTGAAGATATATATGAAACATAAAATTTTAACCATTTTTAAGTGTATGATTCAGTGGTATAGATTACATTCACGGTATCTTCACCACCACCCACTACTAAAACTTTTTGTCACCGCAAATATTAAGCAATAACTTATCCATTTCCCCTTTCTCCAGCCCCTGGTAATCTCCAATCCACTTTTTGTCTCTATGGATTTACTCACTCTAGATATTTCATATAAGTGGAATCATGCAGTATTTGTCCTTTTGTGTCTGACTTATTTCACTCAGCATATTTTCAAGGTTCATCCTTATTGTAGCATGTATCAGAATTTCATTCCTTTTTTTTAAAAAAAAATTACTGTGGTAGCAGTTCCCATTTTAACCACTTTCAAGTATGTAATTCAGTGGTGTTAATTACATTCACAATGTTGTGCTTCCATCACTACCATCTATTACCAAAACTTTCCCACCACCCTCCAAAAACCCTGTAATCATTGAGATAGTGTTTTTTTATAATAACAATATTTTTAAATTTGTTGAGACTTGCTTTGTGACCCAGCATGTGGTCTATCCTAGAAAATGTTCCATGAGCACTCGAGAAGAATGTGTATCCTGCTGTTGTGGGGTGTAGTGTTCTATAAATGTCTGTCAATTCTAGTTCATTTACCATACAATTCAACATCTCCATTTCCTTGTTAATCCTCTGTCTAAATGTTCTATCCATTAATGAGAGTGGTGTATTGAAGTCTCCAACTATTATTGTGGAGTTATCTACTTCTCCTTTCAGTGTACTCAGTGTCTGCCTCATGAATTTTGGGGCACTCTGGATTGGTGCATAAATATTTATGATTGTTATGTTTTCTTGATGAATTGACCCTTTTATTAGTATATAGTGTCCTTCTTTGTCTCTTTTAATTGTTTTACTTTTGAAGACTACTTTGTCTGATATTGATATAGCTACTCCCACTTTCTTCTGGTTGCTGTTTGCATGAAATATCTTTTTCCAACCTTTCACTTTCAGCCTATTTTTGTCCTTGTGTCTAAGATGAGTTTCTTGTAGAGAGCATATAGATAGGTCCTGTTTTTTAATCCATACTGCCAGTCTGTGTCTTTTTATTTGGGATTTTAATCCATTAACGTATAGTGTTATTACTGAAAGCACAGTACTTTTTTCTATCATTTTGTTTTTTGGATTTTATATGTCATGTCTTATTTTTTCCTCTCTCTTTTTACCCTTCCTGATAATCTCCATTTCTACACTCTTTTCCAAACCTCTTTCTCCTGTCTTTTCCTATCAGCCTGTAGCACTCCCTTTAGTATTTCCTGTAGCACTGGTCTTATTCACGAACTCTCTCAGTGTCTGTTTATCTGAAAATATTTTAATCTTTCCCTCATTTTTGAAGGACAGTTTTGCTGGATATAGGATTCTTGGTTGGCAGTTCTCTTTCAATATGTTAAATATATCATACCACTGTCTTCTTGCCTCCATGGTTTCTGTGGAGAAATCTGTACAAAGTCTTATTGAGCTTCTCTTGAATGTGATGGATTGCTTTTCTCTTGCTGCTTTAAGAATCCTCTCTTTGTTTTTGAAATTGGACCGTCTGATCTGTAAGTGTCTTGTAGTACATCTATTGGGGTCTATTCTGTTTAGGGTGCACTGTACTTCTTGAATCTCTAATTTTCTGTCTTACACAAAAGTTGGGTAATTTTCAGTGATTATTTCTTCTATTATTCTTTCTGCCCCTTTCCCCCTCTCTTCTCCCTCTGGGACACCCATAACACATATGTTTGTGCTTTTCATGTTGTTCCTCAGCTCCCTAGGACCCTGATCATATTTTTCCATTCTTTTCACTGTATGTTCTTTCATGTGTATGAATTCAGATGTTTGGTCTTCCAATTCATTGATCCTTACTTCTGCCTGTTTAAATCTACTGTTGTATCCCTCCATTGTCTTTTTCATTTTCTCTGTTATGCCCTTCATTCCCATAAGTTTTTTCATTTGTTTTTTCAAGTTTATGAATTCTTCCTTATGGTCACCTAGTGTCCTTCTTATATCCTTCATTTCTTTTGCTATGTTTTCCCTCAGTTCATTGACTTGATTTTTGAATTGATTTGTATTTGTTTGGACATCTCTAATTAGTTCTTCCTTCAGCTCATTGAATTGATTTAGCAATAATTGCTTCAACTCCTGTATCTCAGTTGAACTATTAGTTTGTTCCTTTGGCTGGTCCATATTTTCGTGTTTCCTAGTATTGTTCATTATCTTAAGCTGTCTAGGCATCTGACTTTCTTGATTAGTTTATTCTGGAGCTTGTTTTCACTCTTTTACCTAGGATTTTCTTGTTGGTTGGCTTTGTTCTCTAACCATTGGGGTTTAGTTCAGCTTATTCTAGACATTTAACTTAGACTCTGTTTAGTCAATCAGAGTTTTTCACCTCTTATTTTTCTGTTTCTTGCCTTGCTTCAATGTAGCCTTTTTGTATGGTGATCTCCTCAGATATGGTCAACCCCAGTCAGGTTTTCCTAGTCCAGAGAGACCCAGCTCTTGGGAGGAGGGTATGGAGTTTCCTTGAAAATGAGACCCTCCTGTGAAGCCTTTAGAGTCTATGCTTCTCCTATGCTGTCCAGCTGGTGGTGTTTGCCAGCTCGCAGTTACCCCACCATTGTAAGTAGGTGTGGAGCCTTTAGATCAGCAGGTGACTCTGACCCTGTTGGGTGCGTGGCTGACTGAAGCTAGTTTCTGAATTCCAATCCCTGGGATCTGAGTTTCCAAAAGGGCTGGGAAGTTATAGCATTTAGCAAATTTTCTCTGCCACTAGACTTATTGCTTTGTCTCTCAGAGCTATCTTAGTTCTGCTCTTACCTGGGCCCAAATTGCAAGTCTTTGAGGCTTTCTAGTGGGCTTCTTAGAATAATTGTTTTAGAAACAGAGACAGAGAAAAAAAGGGAGGGCCCAGTGTGGACTATTCACAGTCCTTGCAGATCTAATAGGCTATTGAAATGCTAAAAGACCACGAATTGAGGGTGATTAAGGAACAATCAAAGAATCAGAGATGCTGGCTTTTCAGACAAGGGCTCTCCCTCCCTGGATTTGCATATGGGTCTGATTCTGTTTGAGCCCTGCCCTTCTCCGTATTATGTTCACCTGACACCAAAGTCTCTGTTTTTATTTTGTTTTCTATTTTTTTTTTCTCTTTTGCTAGCCCTATCTCCTCTCTGCTGGGCTGACTGCTCCCAGATTTTCTGGTGTCTGCTCTCAGTTTATCTATGGTTGCAGCTTTCATTCTCCCTCCTGGTTCCCAGCACAGATGGCCCCTCCTCCCAAGGGACTTTACCTGGCAGGGAGGGTGCAGCCCCCCTGGCCAGGAGAACTTACAGATTTCACTGATCTCAGCTGTTCCACACATTTGTAAGTGTTGTATGAAGTTTGTTTAATCTCAAATTCCTCTGTGGTGTCTGGTCCATGCAGTTCCTGGCTTTCTACCAACTCTTTTTTATATAGTTTTGGTTCTTGTATTTAGGACTTTTATGCATTTTGAATTAATTTTGGATATGGTGTAAGGGGTCCACCTTCATTCTTTTGCATTTGGATATCCAGGTCTCCCAGCACAATTTGTTTAAGAGACTATTCTTATCCCGCTGAGTGAACTTGGCACCCTTCTCAAAGATAAATTGGCCAAAGGTGTGGGGATTTATTTCTGAACTCTCAATTTGATTCCATTGGTCTATATATCTGTCTTTGCACCAGTACAATACTATCTTTTGATTATCATAGCTTTGTATTAAGTTTTAAAATCAGGAAGTGAGAGTCCTCCCATTTTGTTCTTTTTTCCAAGATAGTTTTGGCTCTTTGGGGCTGCTTCCCTTCCATATGAGTTTGGTTATTGGATTTCTGTGAAGACTGTCAGAATTTTAATTGGAATTGTTTTGAATCTGTTTATTGCTTTCAGTAGAATTGACATCTTAACAGAATTTAGACTGCCAAATCATGAACATGGACTAACCTCACTTTTATTTAGATTTTCTTTAATTCCTTTCAGCAATATTTTGTGTGTACAAGTCCTTCATATACTTGGTTAAATTTATTTCTGGATGTTTGATTCTTTTAGTTGCTATTGTAAATGGGACTTTTTTCCTTGATTTTTCTCTTTGGATTGTTCATTGTTAGTATAGAACACTACTGATATTTGAATATAGATATTGTACTCTGCCACTTTGCTGAATTTGTTTATTAGCTCCAGCATGTTTGTTGTGGATTCAGGATTCTCTATGTATAGGATCATGTCATATGTGAATAAGGAGGGTTTTATTTCTTCCTTTTCAACTTGGATGACTTTTATTTCTTTTTCTTACCTAATTTATCTGGCTAGAACTTCCAACACAATGTTTCACAGCAGTGGTGATAGTGGGCATCCTTGTTTTGTTCTTGATCACAGGGAAAAGCTTTCATTTTTCACTATTGAGTATAGTGTTAACTATAGATTTTTTATATGTACTCTTTATCATGTTGAGGAATTTTCCTTGCATTCCTTGTTTTCTGAGTATTTTTATCAGGAAGGGGTACTGGATTTTGTCAAATGCCTTTCTGCATCAATTGAGATGATCATGTGGTTTTTTATCTTCATTTTGTTAATGTGATTTATTACATTGATTGATTTTCTCATGTTGAGCCAAACTTGCAGAGTCATAATAAATCCCACTTGACCATGGTGAATAATTCTTGTAATGTGTTGTTTGATTCAGTTTGCTTGTATTTTGTTAAGGATTTTTGCATCTATATTTGTGAGGGATATTGGTCTGTAATTTTATTTTCTTTTGGTATCTTTATCAGGCCCTGGTATTAGTGTGAAGCTGGCCTGATAGAATAAGTTTGGAAGTTTCCCTCCTCTTCATTTTTTTTTGGGAAGAGTTTGAACAGGACTGGTGTTAATTCTTCTTTGAATGGTAGGTAGAATTCACTATTAAAGCTGTCAGGTCCTGGTCTTTTCTTTTTTGGAAAGTTTTTGATTACTGATTCAATCTCTTTACTACTTACTGGTTTCTTGAGATCTTCTATTTCTTCTTGAGTCTGTGTACATAGTTTGCATGTTTTGAGGAATTTTTTCATTCTACCTAGGTTACCTAATTTGTTGTCATACAATTGTTGATTATATCCTTTTATAATTCATTTTAATTTTTGTGGGATTGATAGTAAAGTACCCCTTTCTTTACTGATTTTAGATATTTGCATTTTCTATCTCTTTTCCTTTGTCAGTCTAGCTAATGGTTTGTCAATTTTATTGATCTTTTTGAAGAACCAACTTTTGGTTTTGTTGATTCTCTGTATTGTTTTTTATTCTCTATTTCATTTATCTCTACTCTAATCTTTATTATTTCCTTCCTTATGCTTGATTTGGGTTTAGTTTGCTCTTCTTTTTCTAGTTTTTCCAGTTGTAAGGTTTGGTCTCCAGTTTGAGATTTTTCTTCTTTTTTAATGTAAGCATTTGGAGATATAAATTTCCCTCTGACCACTGCCTTCACTGTGTCCCATAAGTTTTGACATGTTTTCATTTTCATTCATCTTAGAATATTTCCAGATTACTTGTGATTTCTTCTTTGACCCATTGATTTTTTAAAAAAGATTTATATATTGTTTAACTACAATATATTTTTGTGTTTTCCAGTTCTTCTCTTATTGATTTCTAGCTCCATTACATTGTGATCAGAGAAGATGCTTTGTATAATTTTAATCTTTTAAAATTTAGTAAGACTTGTTTCGTGACCTAACGTGTACTATCCTGGAGAATGTCCATGTGTACTTGAGAAGAATGTGTATTCTGCTGTTTTGGGGTGCAGTATTCTGTATATATGTATTCAGTGTAGTTCCTTTATACTGTCATTTAAGTTCTCTGTTTCCATATGGATCTTCTGTCTAGATGTTTCATCTATTGACAAAAATGGTGTATTGACATCACTAACTATTATTTTAGAGGTGTCCTCTTCAGTTTTGTCAATGTTTGCCTCATTTATTTTGGGGCACTGTGGTTAGGTGCATAAATGTTTATGATTGTTATTTCTTTTTGATGGATTCACTCTTTATTAGTACACTGTGTCCTTATTTGTCTCTTGCAACAGTTTTTGAATTAAATTTGATTTTATCCAGTATTAGTATAGCCACCCCAGCTCTCTTTTTGTTTCTATTTGTATGGGGTATTTTTTCCCCCATCCTTTCACTTTCAACCTTTTTGTGCCTTTAGGTCTAAAGTATCTCTTGTAAGCAGCATATAGTTGGAACATGCTTTTTCTTATATACATTCTGCCAATTTGTGTCCTTTGATTGTGGACTTTAATCCATTTACATTCATTGTAATTGCAGATAAGGCAGACTTCAGCCATTTTGTCCTTTGTTTCTTATATATCTTAAATCTTTTTGGATTCCTCTTTTCTTTTAATGCTGGCTTCTTTTGTGTATAGTTGATCTTTTGTGGTGTAACTGATCTTTTCTTTTCTCATTTCCATTTCTGTCTATATTTTAAATACATTCTTTGTGGTTACCCTGAGGTTTGTATTAAACAACCTAACTCTATAACCTACTAGTTTGAAAAATACTAACTTAACTTCAATAGCATACACAGTCCACAGTCTCTGCTCCCATAGCTCTCAGTTTTCCCTCTTTATATTGTTTTTGTCACACATTATCTCTTTATATTTTGTGAATCCATAACATGGAAATATGATTATTTCTTATTCAATTGTATTTTAAATCTTACAGGAATTAAAGAGTAGAGTTACATACTGAGGATACCTTGTCTTGGGTTTTGCATTCACTGGAGATTTCACTTCTTCATACTGCTCCACACTACTTTTCCTCTCCTTTCTTTCAACCTGAAGAACTCCCTTTAGCATTTTTTTATTCATTTACCTTTTTTTAAACTTTGTTTATCAAAAAATTTAAAAAACATTTCAAACAAAACAAAACAAAGGAATAAGAAAAACAGATAACCTAAACTCACTACATTGCTTCCAACCTGTTCCTATCATACTCCAAGAAAATTAACAAACCATAGTCACTCCTGAGCATTCCCATATCATTAAGATTACCCTCAATATCTTACCTGTTCTTATTAGATTAGCATCTCCCCTTCACTAGTTGCTGTCTACCTCTAAGTCCTCTACATTCTACAATATAAGACACTATTTTTACATTTTTCACAGAGTTCCCATTACTGATAGCATACAATATCTCTCTTTTTGTGTCTGCCTATTTCACTCAGCATTATGGCTTCAAGGTTCATCCATGTTGTCATATGTTTCATGATCCCATTCCTTCTTACAGCCACATGGTATTCCATCATGTGTTTTTACCACATTTTGTTTATCCACTCATCTGTTGAAGGATATTTGGATTGTTTCCATCTCTTGGAAATTGTGCACAATGCTGCTATGAACATCGGTGTGCAAATATCTGTTCATGTCACTGCTTTCAGATCTTCTGGGTATATACCGAAAAGTGAAATTGCTGGATCATAGGGTGAATTGATATCTTGTTTTCTAAGGAACTGCCAGACTGTCCTCCAGAGTGGCTGTACCATTATACAGTCACACCAGCAATGAGTAAGAGTTCCAATGTCTCCACATCCTCTCCAGCATTTGTAGTTTCCTGTTTGTTTCATGGCAGCCATTATATTTGGTGTGAGATGATATCTCATTGTTGTCTTGATTTACATCTCCCTAGTAGCTAGTGAAGATGAACACTTTTTCATGTGTTTTTTAGCCATTTGTATTTCCTCTTCAGAGGAATGTCTTTTCATGTCTTTTGCCCATTTTATAATTGGGTTGTTTGTACTATTGTTGAGTTGTAGGATTTCTTTATAAATGCAAGATATCAGTCTTTTATCAGATTCATGGTTTCCAAATATTTTTTCCCATTGAATTGGCTGCCTCTTCAACTTTTTGAAAAATTCCTCTGAGGTACAGAAGCTTTTATTTTTGAGGAGTTCCCATTTATCTATTGTTTCTTTCATTGCTTGTGCTTTGGGGTGTAAGGTCTAAGAAGTGACCTCCTATTACTAGGTCTTGAAGATGTTTCCTTACCTTATCTTCTAGGAGTTTTATGGTACTGTCTCTTATATTGAGGTATTTGATCCACTTTGAGTTAATTTTTGTGTAGGGTTGTGAGGTAGGGTTCCTCTTTCATTCTTTTGGACATGGATATCCAATTCTCCCAGCCCCATTTGTTGAAGAGACTGTTATGCCCCAGTTCAGTGGATTTGGGGGACTTACCAAAGATCAATCAACCATAGATCTGGGAGTCTATTTCCAAATTCTCAATTTGATTCCATTGATCAATATGTCTATCTTTTTGCCAATACCATGCTGTTTTGACTATTGTGGCTTTATAGTAAGCTTCAAAGTCAGGAAGTGTAAGTTCTCCCACTTCATTTTTCTTTTTTAGAAAGTTTTTAGCAACTCAAGGCATCTCTTCCTTCCAAATAAATTTAATAACTAGCTTTTCCAAGACTGCAAAGTAGGTTGTTGGAATTTTGATTGGAATTGCATTGAATCTGTAGATGAATTTGGGTAGGACTAACATTTTAATAACATTTAGCTTTCCTATCCATGAACATAGAATATTTTTCCATCTCATTAGGTCCCCTTCTATTGCTTTTAGTAAAGTTATGTAATTTTCTGTGTAGAGGTCTTTTACATCCTTGGTTAAGTTTATTCCTAAGTGCTTGATTTTTTTAGTTGCTATTGAGAATGGAATCTTTTTCTTGAATGTCTCTTCAGTTAGGTCATTTCTAGAATATAGGAACATTACTGAGTTATGTGCATTAATCTTGTATCCTGCCACTTTGCTAAATTTGTTTATTAGCTCAAGTAGCTGTGTTGTTGATTTCTCAGGGTTTTCCAAATATAAGATCATATCATCTGCAAATAATGATGGTTTTACTTCTTCCTTTCCAATTTGGATGCCTTTTATTTCTATGTCTTGCCATATTCCTCTGGCTAGAACTTCTAACACAACGTTGAATAATAGTGGTGACAGTGGGCATCCCTGATCTTAGAGAGAAAGTTTTCAGCCTCTTGCCATTGAGTAATATCCTTGCTGTGGGTTTTCCATATATGCCCTTTATCACATTCAGGAGGTTTCCTTTAATTCCTACCTTTTGAAGTGTTTTTATCAAAAAAGGATGCTGAATTTTGTCAAATGCTTTTTCAGCATCTATTGAGATGATCATTTGATCTTTTCCTTTTGATTTGTTAATGTGTTGTATTATGTTGATTGATTTTCTTATGTTCAAACATACTTGCATGCTTGGAATGAACCCCACTTGGTCACGGTGTATGACTTTTTTAATGTGCCTTTGGATTCAACTTGCAAGTATTTTGTGGAGAATTTTTGCATCTATATTCATGAGGGAGATTGGCTTGTAGTTTTCCTTTCTTGTAGCATTTTTACCTGGTTTCAGTGTTAGAGTGATGTTAGTTTCATAAAATGAGTTAGTTAGTGTTACATTTTCTTCAATTTTTTGAGAGAATTTAAGTAATATTGGTGTCAGTTCTTTTTGGAAAGTTTGGTAGAATTCCCCTGTGAATCCATCTGGCCCTGGGCTTTTATTTGTGGGAAGCTTTTTGATGACTCATTGGCTCTCTTTGCTTATGACTGGTTTGTTGAGGTCTTCTGTTTCTTCTCTGGTCAGTCTAGCTTGTTCATGTGTTTTCAGCAAATTGTGCACTTCCTTTAAATTATTTAGTTTGTTGGCAGTTCCCTTGGTGTCAGCTGTCTTCGTTTTTGATTACCCATAAATATCTTATGCTCTCCCTCATTTTTTTTAATGATTAAAGGTATTTATTTATTTATTTATTTATTATCTTTTTTTATCTTCATTTTAGTGAGATATATTCACATACCACGCAGTCATACAAAACAAATCGTACATTCGATTGTTCACAGTACCATTACATAGTTGTACATTCATCACCTAAATCAATCCCTGACACCTTCATTAGCACACACACAAAAATAACAAGAATAATAATTAAAGTGGAAAAGAGCAATTGAAGTAAAAAAGAACACTGGGTACCTTTGTCTGTTTGTTTGTTTCCTTCCCCTATTTTTCTACTCATCCATCCATAAACTAGACAAAGTGGAGTGTGGTCCTCATGGCTTTCCCAATCCCATTGTTACCCCTCATAAGCTACATTTTTATACAATTGTCTTTGAGATTCATGGGTTCTGGGTTGTAGTTTGATAGTTTCAGGTATCCACCACCAACTACCCCAATTCTTTAGAACCTAAAAAGGGTTGTCTAAATTGTGTGTAAGAGTGCCCACCAGAGTGACCTCTCGGCTCCTTTTGGAATCTCTCTGCCACTGAAGCTTATTTCATTTCCTTTCACATCCCCCTTTTGGTCAAGAAGATGTTCTCTGTCCCACGATGCCAGGTCTACATTCCTCCCTGGGAGTCATATTCCATGTTGTGGGAGATTCACTCCCCTGGGTGTCTGATCCCACGTAGCGGGGAGGGCAGTGATTTCACCTTTCAAGTTGTCCTAGCTAGAGAGAGAGGGCCACATCCGAGCAACAAAGAGGCATTTGGGAGGAGGCTCTTAGGCACAATTATAGGGAGGCCTGGCCACTCCTTTGCAGCAACTGTCCTCCCAACGGTAAAACCTATGGTAGAGGGCTCAACCCATCAAACCACCAGTCCCCTATGTCTGTGGTCATGTTAGCAACCATCGAGGTGGGGTAGGCCAATACCCCTGCATTCTCCACCGGCTCCTCAAGGGGGCCCTACATATTTTTTTCCATTTTTTTTTTTAAATCAACTGTATGAAAAAAAAAATTAAAAAAAAACAACATACAATAAAAGAACATTTCAAAGAGACCATAACAAGGGAGTAAGAAAAAGACAACTAACCTAAGATAACCGCTTTACTTCCAACATATTCCTACTTTACCCCAACGAAGTTACCTAGTATAGCAACATTTCTGTGAACTTGTTCCTACTATATCCATCAGAAATTAACAGACCATAGTCATTCCTGGGCATCCCCAGAATGTTAAATAGCTTATCTGTTCTTGGATTATTGTTCCCCCTTCCTTAATTGCTCTCTATTGCTAATTCCCCTATATTCTACATTATAAACTATTTGTTTTACATTTTTCAAAGTTCACATTAGTGGTAGCATATAATATTTCTCTTTTTGTGCCTGGCTTATTTCGCTCAGCATTATGTCTTCAAGGTTCATTCATGTTGTCATATGTTTCATGAGATCATTCCTTCTTACTGCCTTGTAGTATTCCATTGTGTGTATATACCACATTTTATTTATCCACTCATCCGTTGAAGGACATTTGGGTTGTTTCCATCTCTTGGCAATTGTGAATAATGCTGCTATGAATATTGGCGTGCAGATATCTGTTCGTGTCACTGCTTTCCGATCTTCCGGGTATATACTGAGAAGTGCAATTGCTGGGTTGAAGGGTAACTCTATATCTAGTTTTCTAAGGAACTGCCAGACTGACTTCCAGAGTGGCTGAACCATTATACAGTCCCACCAACAATGAATAAGAGTTCCAATTTCTCCACATCCCCTCCAGCATTTGTAGTTTCCTGTTTGTTTAATGGCAGCCATTCTAATCGGTGTGAGATGGTATCTCATTGTGGTCTTAATTTGCATCTCTCTAATAGCTAGCGAAGCTGAACATTTTTTCATGTGTTTCTTGGCCATTTGTATTTCCTCTTCAGAGAACTGTCTTTTCATATCTTTTGCCCATTTTATAATTGGGCTGTCTGTACTATTGCCGTTGAGTTGTAGGATTTCTTTATATATGCAAGATATCAGTCTTTTGTCAGATATATGGTTTCCAAAATTTTTTTCCCATTGAGTTGGCTGCCTCTTTACCTTTTTGACAAATTCCTTTGAGGTGCAGAAACTTCTAAGCTTGAGAAGTTCCCATTTATCTATTTTCTCTTTTGTTGCTTGTGCTTTGGGTGTAAAGTCTAGGAAGTGGCCGCCTAATACAAGGTCTTGAAGATGTTTTTCTACATTATCTTCTAGGAGTTTTATGGTACTTTCTTTTATATTGAGATCTTTGGTCCATTTTGAGTTAATTTTTGTGTAGGATGTGAGGTAGGGGTCCTCTTTCATTCTTTTGGATATGGATATCCTACTCTCCCAGCCCCATTTGTTGAATAGACCATTATGACTCAGTTCAGTGACTTTGGGGGCCTTATCAAAGATCAGTCAGCCATAGATCTGAGGGTCTATCTCCGAATTCTCAATTTGATTCCATTGATCCATATGTCTATCCTTGTGCCAGTACCATACTGTTTTGACAACTGTGGCTTTATAATAAGCTTCAAAGTCAGGGAGTGTAAGTCCTCCCACTTTGTTTTTCTTTTTTAGAGTGTCTTTAGCAATTCGAGGCATCTTCCCTTTCCAAATAAATTTGATAACTAGCTTTTCCAAGTCTGCAAAGTAGGTTGTTGGAATTTTGATTGGGATTGCATTGAATCTGTAGATGAGTTTGGGTAGAATTGACATCTTAATGATATTTAGCCTTCCTATCCATGAACATGGAGTATTTTTCCATCTTTTAAGGTCCCCTTCTATTTCTTTTAGTAGAGTTATGTAGTTTTCTTTGTATAGGTCTTTTACATCTTTGGTTAAGTTTATTTCTAGGTACTTGATTCTTTTGGTTGCTATTGAAAATGGTATCTTTTTCTTGAGTATCTCTTCAGTTTGCTCATTTCTAGCATATAGAAACATTACTGACTTATGTGCATTAACCTTGTATCCCGCTACTTTGCTAAATTTGTTTATTAGCTCTAGTAGCTGTATCGTCGATTTCTCAGGGTTTTCCAAATATAAGATCATATCATCTGCAAACAATGACAGTTTTACTTCTTGTTTTCCAATTTAGATGCCTTTTATTTCTTTGTCTTGCCAGATTGCCCTGGCTAGCACTTCCAGCACAATGTTGAATAACAGTGGTGACAGTGGGCATCCTTGTCTTGTTCCTGATCTTAGGGGGAAGGCTTTCAGTCTCTCACCATTGAGTACTATGCTGGCTGTGGGTTTTTCATATATGCTCTTTATCATATTGAGGAAGTTTCCTTCAATTCCTACCTTTTGAAGTGTTTTTATCAAAAACGGATGTTGGATTTTGTCAAATGCTTTTCAGCATCTATTGAGATGATCACTTGATTTTTCCCTTTTGAATTTTTAATGTGTTGTAATACATTGATTGATTTTCTTATGTTGAACCATCCTTGCATGCCTGGAATGAACCCCACTTGGTCATGGTGTATGATTTTTTTAATGTGTCTTTGGATTCGATTTGCAAGCATTTTGTTGAGGATTTTTGCATCTATATTCATTAGGGAGATTGGCCGGTAGTTTTCCTTTTTTGTAGCATCTTTGCCTGGTTTTGGTATTAGATTGATGTTAGCTTCATAAAATGAGTTAGGTAGTGTTCCCTTTTCTTCAATGTTTTGAAAGAGTTTGAATAAGATTGGTGTCAGTTCTTTCTGGAAAGTTTGCTAGAATTCTCCTGTGAAGCCATCTGGCCCTGGGCATTTATTTGTGGGAATCTTTTTGATGACTGATTGGATCTCTTTGCTTGTGATGGGTTGATTGAGGTCTTCTATTTCTTCTCTGGTCAGTCTAGGTTGTTCATATGTTTCCAGGAAACTGTCCATTTCCTCTACATTATCCAGTTTGTTGCCACACAGTTGTTCACAGTATCCTCTTATAATTTTTTTAATTTCCTCGGGATCTGCACTTATGTCACCTTTTTCATTCACTATTTTGTTTATATGGGTCTTCTCTCTTTTCGATTTTGTCAGTCTGGCTAGGGGCTTGTCAATCTTGCTGAACTTCTCAAAGAACCAACTTTTGGTGATATTTATCCTCTCTATTGTTTTTTTGTTCTCTATGTCATTTATTTCTGCTTTAATCCTTGTTATTTCTTTTCTTCTACTTGGTTTAGGATTGGTTTGCTGTTCATTTTCTAGCTTCTTCAGTTGATCCATTAGTTCTTTGATTTTGGCTCTTTCTTCCTTTTTAATATATGCGTTTATTACTATAAATTTCCCCCTCAGTACTGCTTTTGCTGCATCCCATAGGTTTTGGTATGTTGTGTTCTCATTTTCATTTGTCTCTATGTATTTAGCAATTTCTCTTGCTATTTCTTCTTTAAGCCACTGATTGTTTAGAAGTGTATTGTTTAACCTCCAGGTATTTGTGAATTTTCTAAGTCTCTGATGGTTATTGACTTCTAATTGTATTCCATTGTGGTCAGAGAATGTGCTTTGAATAATTTCAATCTTTTTAAATTTATTGAGGCTTGTTTTATGTCCCAGCATATGATCTATTCTGGAGAAAGTTCCATGAGCACTAGAAAAGTATGTGTATCCTGGTGATTTGGGATGTAATGTCCTGTATATGTCTGTTAAATCTAATTCATTTATCTGATTGTTTAGGTTTTCAATTTCCTTATTGGTCTTCTGTCTGGTTGATCTATCTATAGGAGAGAGTGATGTGTTGAAGTCTCCCACAATTATTGTGGAAACATCAATTGCTTCCTTTAGTTTTGCCAGTGTTTCTCTCATGTATTTTGTGGCACCTTGATTGGGTGCATAGACATTTATGATTGTTATTTTTTCTTCTTGAATTGCTCCTTTTATTAGTATGTAGTGGGCTTCTTTGTCTCTCAAAACATCCCTGCATTTAAAGTCTATTTTATCTGAGATTAATATTGCTACACCTGCTTTCTTCTGGCTGTAGCTTGCATGAAATATTTTTTCCATCCTTTCACTTTCAATTTCTTTGTGTCCCTGTGTCTAAGATGAGTCTCTTGTATGCAACATATTGATGGTTCATTTTTTTTTATCCATTCTGCGAATCTATATCTTTTAATTGGGGAGTTTAATCCATTTACATTCAACGTTATAACCGTGAAGGCATTTCTTGAATCAGCCATCTTCCTTTGGTTTATGTTTGTCATATATATTTTTCCCCTCTATCTATTAATATCCTTTATTGTACCTATACCAAATCTCTTTAGTACTGAACCTTTCTCCAAGTCTCTCTGCCCTTTCTTTGTTTCTCTGTCTGTAGGGCTCCCTTTAGTATCTCCAGTAGGGCAGGTCTCTTGTTAGCAAATTCTCTCAGCATTTGTTTGTCTGTGAAAAATTTAAGCTCTCCCTCAAATTTGAAGGAGAGCTTTGCTGAATAAAATATCCTTGGTTGGAAATTTTTCTCACTCAGAATTTTAAATATATCATGCCACTGCTTTCTCGCCTCCATGGTGGCTGCTGAGTAGTCACTACTTAGTCTTATGCTGTTTCCTTTGTATGTGGTGAATTGCTTTTCTCTTGCTGCTTTCAGAACTTGCTCCTTCTCTTCCGTGTTTGACAGTGTGATCAGAATATGTCTCGGAGTGGGTTTATTTGGATTTATTCTATTTGGAGTTCGCTGAGCATTTATGATTTGTGTATTAATGTTGTTTAGAAGATTTGGGAAGTTTTCCCCAACAATTTCTTTGAATACTCTTCCTAGACCTTTACCCTTTTCTTCCCCTTCTGGAACACCAATGCGTCTTATATTCTGACGTTTTATATTATCTATCATATCCCTGAGGTCCATGTCAATTTTTTCAATTTTTTTCCCCATTCTTTCTTTTATGCTTTCATTTTCCATTCTGTCATCTTCCAGGTCACTGATTCGTTGTTCAACTTCCTCTAGTCTTGTACTATGAGTGTCCAGAATCTTTTTAATTTGGTCAACAGTTTCTTTAGTTTCCATAAGATCATCTATTTTTTTATTTAGTCTTGCAGTGTCTTCTTTATGCTCTTCTAGGGCCTTCTTGATATCCTTTGTATCCCGTGCTATGGTCTCATTGTTCATCTTTAGTTCTTTGGGTAGCTGCTCTAGGTGCTGTGTCTCTTCTGATCTTTTGATTTGGGTGCTTGGGCTTGGGTTATCCATATTGTCTGGTTTTTTCATATGCTTTATAATTTTCTGTTGTTTTTGGCCTCTTGGCATTTGCTTAACTTGTTAGTGTTCTTTTAGGATTTGTAGACCAATTGAAGTCCTTATCTCTAATTTATCAGATCTACAGCTTCGTGGAGTACACTTTCTCTAACTAACCAGCAGGTGGCGTCCACGAGCCACCTGTTCTCCACAAGCCAGTTCTCCCCTGGTTTGCCTTTGTGGTGAGTGGGGGAGTGAGTCTTGTGGGGTCCAATTGGTGTAACAAGCTTGTGTGTGTAGTTGGTGTTGCCCGCCCTGTATATGGGGCTTGTTTCTGGGCGGTCAGGAAGGGGGGGTTGGCTCTAACAATCAAATCTCCTTGGTGATCCTGGAGTTTTAAAGCTGCTGCAATAGTCTAATCCTTCAGTTCAGTCCTGCCACAGTTTGTCTCTGCCACTGACCCACAAGTCCTTGGTATTGGCGTATGGCTCCTGAGACTTGCGAGCGGGTCCCTCTTCCAGGCTGTGCACCCCTGGTCCTCTGTTAAGGGATGACTGTGCTATGTCACAGGTGAGTGCCGTCCCTCCAGGGTGGTTCTGGGCTGCTGGGCTGTGTAGGGAGGCTCCCAGTCTGCTGAAATGATGGCTGAATGGGGCTTTGTTAATTCACACTGCTCCACCTTCCCAACTCTGGGACAATCAACTGAGGTTGCAGGGAAGGCTAATGTCCACACCCAGTTTTGTGGTGTGTGCCTGTTATTTGAAGCACTTCCATCACACTGGGTTGTCTGGGGCAGCTCTGGGCTATGGGGCTGGCAATGGGCAGGAGTGTTTCCTGCCCACCAGGATGATGGCTGTGAGCGGACACCCCCCTTTTCTTGAGAAGTTGTGGTGTTTAGTGAATTTTCTCAGCCACTGGATTATTGCCTTTTGTCTCAGAGCGCTCTTAGTTCTGCTCTGCTCGTGTCTTGACCTGCCCAAATTGCAAGTCTTTGAGGCTTTCTGTATTGGGCTTCTTAGAGTAATTGTTTTAGAAAAAGAAAAAGGGATTAAAAAAAAAAAAGGGCCCTCCTCACAGATCTAATGGGTTATTGAAATGCTAAGAGACAAAGCAATTAGGGCCATTAAGGGAAGGTCCACAGGGCAGAGAGATCAGCTTTTCTTCAGGATTTGCATATGAGCCTCAGGGCCTGAGCTCTGCCCTTCCCCTTTCTATGTTCACCAGAACTCCAAAAATCCTCCGCTTTTAATTTTGGAGTTTTTTGTGCTGTTTTTTTCTATGCCTGTCTCCTCTCTGCTGGGCTGGCTGCTCTGAGATTCTCTGGTGTCTGGTCTCCGTCTATCTATGGTTGGAGTTTGAATCAGTAGAATGAGTTTCCGATAAGGGCTGCCGCTGCAGTTCTCCCTTCTCCTTCCTGGAGCTGACAGCCCCTCCTCCCACGGGACTGAGCCTGGCAGGGAGGAGTGCGGGTCCCCTGGCCACAAAAACTTACAGATTTCGCTGATCTCAGCAGTTCCACACGTTCATGAGTGTTGTATGAAGTATGCCCAAAGTCAGATTGCTCTGTGGTGTCCAGTCCACACAGTTCCTGGCTTTCTACCTACTTTCCTGGAGGAGTAACTAAAACATACAGCTCACCAGTCCGCCATCTTGCCCCACCTCCCTCTCCCTCATTTTTAAAAATTATTTGTTAATAATCATATTTTTTAACTGTGGAATATAACATATATACATAGAAATGATAACTTTCCAAGTGCAGTTTAACAAGTAGTTAGCAAATTTCAAAGAATGCTATGGGTTACAGTTCCATTGTTTCAATATTTCCTCACCCTCATTTTTGAAGGACAGTTTATCTGGATAAAGAATTTTTAGCTTGCAGTTTTTCTCTTTCAGTAACTTAAATATGTCAAACCACTAACTTCTTGCCTCACCCCTATTTTATTAATGCCACAATTAAATATTACCCTTGATAATTATAATAGTAGCTACCCTTTATTGAATTCTTAATAAGTGTTAAGTACTATACTAAGTGCTTTACATATATAATATTTTATTTTTAAAACGATTCTGTAAGGAAAAAATAATTATCCCTATTTTATAGTAAAGGAATCTGAGGTTCAATTGAGAAATGGCACATCTTTATCTAATTCATTATAATATCCTTCCTTTAATGGTTTGCTTACCCTACACTGAAAATCTGCTTTCTGAGCTCTAATGCTTGTTTTCAGTCGTTTCAGCCTCCTCCCTTATTGCTGTGCTGAATGCAGTCTCAGCTTTGAGCTCAGTGTGTGAGCTTTGATGCATTTTGCTACAGCATTGTGTGTTCAGAGACCTTTTGTTGGCTTGTAGTCCAGGTAGATGAGGATGCTGGGGCACTTGGTCTCAGAAAGGAGCTGTTTTGTACTGTGCCATTTTTCCAAATTGGTGGTAATGCATGTCACTTTATAATTCTTAAAGTGGTACAGTCTCAAGATACAAAATAGATTTTGGAAAGTATTTAGATAAATTTATACAAGAGGTTTTGCTATGAATATCAAGTCCAAGTTTCCTATGGCTAGCACCTTTACTTTTTTTTCCAGGGCACATTTTCTCCCAAGTCCCAGTAGTATCTTCACCAGTTCCTCTGTGTGGTATTTTCTGCCATTTTTCTTTCTCCCAAGCATGAATGAGGGGAGTAAGGAGAGAGAATACGGGGCAGCCTGGTGTCTGCAGGCCTGGTTTCTCTCCTTGACTCTGCCAATAGCCAGCTATGTGACTTTGGGGCAATCAATCACTCTGGATGTCAATTCCTCATCTGTTAAATGAGAGCATTGGACCCACAGGTATCCTAAAAGATAATTTTAGACAGGAAGTTAGAATGTTCATAATGGAGAGAACCATCAAGCTTCAGCTAAAATATCCTACTGCTGCCAGAGTCAGAATTTGGATTAATTAGGCATGAAGCACTTCAGTAATTCCTATGTTCATGTTTCCTGAATGTTGCTGTCCTCCCCTCAGATATCAAAAGCATGTCTTCTTAATTTTTCAGATGAGGGAGTTGAGGCAGATTCTGCCATTGTCTGGCCATGGGCTGTTACTTATTATGATTATTTAATTTGCAGGGTGAGTACACTGTCAATGAGTGACAGCTGATGTCACAATGGTCAGAATAATTGCTAGCATGTTGCAGGGACCAGCCTCACTTTGCTTTATGAGAGTAGATAAATAGCCACTGATAATCCTAATGACTTTTTGTTAACTTTGGAGAAAAGTTGGAAACATTAATGTCAACAAGTTTCCTCTTGACATTTCTCATTTAAAAGTGCTAAAATTTAAAAATGAACAAAACCTTAAACCTCCCACTTTACTCAAGGGGAAATTGCCTTTTTAAAGAAATGCTTTCTAAGGAATATTGACTTCTTGATTTGACTGAGACATTTTTCTGGCATGAGTTCTCTTATTGATCCTACTTTCCTCCTTTCAAGTATTTCTGTCCCTACACACATTATTTCTTTCTTCTATCTTGTCTGAGATGGAAATATAGCTTACTTCTTTTCTAAGTTTCAATCCCTCCACTGGTATTCTGACATTATAAAAATGATACATTTATTATTATTTAAAAATATGTTTTAAGATATATTTTCCATTAATTATTTTTGAGAACCTCATTTTAATGGCTGTATCATATATCATTATGTGTTTATGTTATGATTTACTAAGGCATTCTCCTGTCATCTGGTATTTAGGTTTATCACTTGTACTCTTGATCCTTTTCTTTCTTAGCCTCCTTGAAATTTTATCTCTTCTATTACCCCTTCTCTCTTCCATAATGATTGCCTCTTACGTCTCCAGGAACACTGCCTATCTCTGCTCTTGTCTCTACTGGGCTGTGTCCAGTGCCCTTTATGTGCTTTGGTATTTTCGTATTTTTGGGTTTTCTCCATTTCAGCCTGTTCTTTTTATAGTACCTCAGATAATCTAAAGTGTACTTTGAGCATCCAGCCTGGCTTCCAAGTCTCATTTGCCCTCCATATGTACCCCATGATCTAATCAATTGTATTGTATTGATTCCTCCTTATTTATACCCAGGTACTCTGCTCATGATCAACCCACTGGCTTTTCTGTCATCCATGAGCATGATAAGCACTCCTTTAAGCCACAGATGAAATTGTTAAACCTCAGCCCTGTGGCCAAAAATTAAGATTTAGTTCCAAGGGGACGCCAATCCATTAATCAATACCCTTTAGGCAAAGATTATTTAATCAATTGTTTATATAGAGAATTGCATTGCATACAGCCCATATTCCTCCACTTTAGCTTCTAGGATATCATGTGAATTCATGTCTGATACATTGGGGTAGATGAGACATACCTGATGTTTGGGAACCCATGCTCATTTCTGGAGGTGATCACCTGCTCCTTTTCTAAGGGCTTATGGAATGTTCATTAAAAAGCTACTTGGAATCTGTGAATTTTTCTTTCTCCCTTTTAGAAAAATTGGAACTATCTGTATTGATTGTTTGATGATACCCATAAGAATACAGGTGAAGAGAGCAGACCATTTGCCTGGTGGTGGACTTGAATTGGGTTTGTGGTCTTTGTAGGTGTGTGCTCTGTGGAGGACCTAATTACACTCCTGCCCCTCCCTTCTATGGTTGTTACCTAGAGTCCACTGCCCTCTCTAATGCTGCAGCCACTCCCTGCACATAGTAGATGTGGTAGACAGAATAATGGTGCCCCAAAGATGTCCACATCCTAATCCCTGACACCCATGAGAAGGTAGCCTTGCATGGAGGGTGAAGGGACTTTGCAGATGTGATTTAGTTAGGGATCTTGAGATGGGGAGGTGATCCTGGATTATCTGGATGGATGCAGTGTAATCATATGAGTTCTTATGAGAGTCAGAGAAAGATTTGAAAATACTACACTGCTGCCTTTGAAGATGGAGGAAGGGGCCATGAGCCAAGGAATGCATGCAGCATCTAGAAGCTAGATGAGGGAAGGGAACAGATTCTCTGCTAGAGCCTCTAGAAGAAATTCAGTCCTGCAAACACCTTGATTATAAACATTTCAGTCTTCTGATCTCCAGAACTGTAACATAATATATTTTTTTCTCAGCAGGAATAGGAAACTAATATATTAGGTGTTCAATAGTTATTTTAAAGGCTTGAGGTTTGAGAAGGGCCTTAGTGGCTGTCTACTCCAGACTCCTGATCTTGAACCCCTTTTTGTTACCCCTGTCAAAGGGGAAGCCTCTGGAGGATGTACTGGATTTGGAGAGACATGCACAGCCAGAAGGAAATGGGGAATGAGAAAGCATCTTTTTTTCCGTAACAGCTTTATTGAGATATAATTTATATAACATACAATTCACCCCTTTAAAGTGTATGATTTGGTTTTTAATACAGACCATCATCCCCAAAAGAAATCTTTATCCATTTGTAATCAGTTCCTATATCAATTCTCCCTCCAACTCCTGGCAACCACTAATCTACTTTCTGTCCCTATGGATTCACCTTTTCTGAATATATCATATAAATAGAATCATACAATATGTGGCCTTTTGTGTCTGGCTTTTTTCACTTAGCCTAAGGTTTTTGAGGTTCACCCATGTTGTAGCATGTATCAGTACATCAGTCCTTTTTTTGCTGCGTAGTATTCCACTGCATGGATATACCACATTTTGTTTATCTGTTCATCAGTTGATGGACACTTGAGTTATTTCTACTTTCTGGCTATTTTGAGCAATGTTGCTATGAACATTTGGACATTTTTTTTACAAGTTTTTTTTGTAAGTATGTGTTTTCAGTTTTCTTGGGTATATACTCATGAGTGAAATTGCTGGGTCATATTGTAAGTCTACATTTAACTCTGAGGAACTACTTGACTGTTTTCCAAAGCAGCTGCATCTTTATCTGTCTACCAGCAGTGCAAGTGTGGGTGAGAAAGAATGATCTGAATATTTCTGGAAGTAAAACCCCTTCAGAAGAAACATGGGTGCCCAAAGAGTTTACCTGGGAACTCTTGATTGATAGCTGTATTTTTTTCTAGATAAACAGTTCATATTGGCCAAATTCCATTGGCAATTTGCTGCATTACATTCTTTTAATGGTTTTAGCCTGTTTGGTTTCCCCTCATTCCATTTTTTTTAGAAAGTGTTTTATTTTAATACCATATATGCAACCTAACATTTCCCTTTTAATCACATTCAAATATATATTTCACTGTTGTTAATTATGGTCACAGTGTTGCATTATGATTGCCACCATTCTTACCAAAATGTTTCCATTGTTCCAAATAGGAACTCTGTATATAGATTAATGTCTGAGAAATATTGATGACTGATGCCTCAGAAGAGCTTTCTGGACCACAGTATGATGGGGTAGGACTATGTGCCCTGTATAAATAAACATTCACTATTATTCTTATTTAAAAATAAAATCAATTCAAGGTGAAAAGCATTTTGAAATTCAATATTTTAATACATAAAATTATACCTACAACAGTAAAGGACTCTGGACTGGTGGTGAAAAATATACAAAAATATGATTTTCTTGTTACGTATCTTTTGGTGAATGCAAAAGCCTCAGGTCTTAATCTTGTTAAACATAACAGATGTTTATCCTTGGTACAAAAATGTCTTTGACATAGAGATAGGGGCAAGATGGCGGCATAGAGAGGAGTGGAAGCTAAGTAGTCCCCCTGGAACTAAAACCAGAAACAACAGAATAACTGCGGGGAGACAAATGAGACCATCCACTCATCATACACCAACCTGAATTGGGAGGAATGCCCAAGATCACAGCATAAAATCTGTAAGTAAAACCTGCAGATCCAAGTCGTGAGACCCCCTCCCCCATAGGCTGAGCTGCAAAGCCTCGTGGTGCCAGAGAGAAGCTCTCTCCCAGCAAGCGAATATAGCTCAGCTGAGCTCCAACTGGGGTTTTAAGTAGCAAGTGTGAACTGCTCATGACAGGTACGAATCCCCAAAAAACAGACAGAGGCTTTGGGTGACGACTAACCTTGGAGAGCCGGAGGGTCACCTTGGACTAGATCTGAAGGGGACTATCTGTTTCTTTTTTGGCTCAGTGGAGAAAGCCCCAGTCATTTTCAGTTTCCAGGGCTGTGACTTGGGGAAGGGTGGAGACACCACAAGCAGAGAGCGGGACCATTGAAATGCTAATGACCTCCCCCTAGGGGGTCTATCTTCTCTAAGAGGAAAGGGGTGGGGCTCTTTCCATTCAGAACCAGATCCCAGAGCCTAGGGGAACACGGCCATACCGCCTCACACCAGTCAAGAATTATAGGCTAACAGGCATCACCTGCTGGGCAGAAAAGCACTGTGACTTGAGGCATCACAGGGTGAAGCAATTTTCTAAGACACACCCTCAGGGAAATCAGATACTGAATATTTCTTCCCTCTGGGACCTGAGCCTGTTCTGGTCTGGGAAAACCTGATTTGGATAACCAAGGAAACCATGCCTAGACAACAGACAATTAAAACCTACACTAAGAAAAACAAAGTTATGGCCCAGTCAAAGGAACATACAGAGTGATAGAAGACAGAAGTGCGTGATTTGGAACACAATTTTGGGAGATGGTAGCACAACAATGTAAGTACAGTGAACAAAGATAACTATAAATACGGTTGAGAGAGGAAGGTTGGGAGCATGTGAGGCACCAGAAGAAAGGAGGAAAGATAAAGACTGGGACTGTGTAACTTGGTGAAATCTAGAGTGTTCAACAATTGTGATAAAATGTACAAATGTGTTCTTTTACGAGGGAGAACAAGCAAATGTCAGTCTTGCAAGGTGTTAAAAATGGGGAGGCGTTGGGGGAGGGATGCAATCAACAAAAACTAGAGACTGTAATTAACAGAATCATTGTATTATGCTTCCTTTAATGTAACAAAGGTGATTTACCAAGGTAAATGCAGATAAGAGGGGGGGATAGAGGAAGCATGTTAGACACTTGACATTGGTGGTATTGTCTGATTTTTTATTCTACTTTGATTTAAGGTTATTTTTCCTTTTGCTGCTTCCTAGCTGTCATTTTTTTTCCTCTTTCTTTTGCCTCTCTACCTTCTTTGACTCTCCTTCCTGCCTTGTGGAAGAAATGTAGATGCCCTTATATAGATAGTGGTGAAGGTGGTGAACACATAAATATGTGACCATACAGAGAACCATTGATTGTTTACTTAGGATGGAATGTATCGTGAGTGAACAAAACTGTATAAAAAAAAAAAGGTTGATGACAAAACCTTAAGGGCAATATACTGAGTGAAATAAGCCAGACACATAAGGAAAATTATTGCAGGCTCTCACTGATAGGAACTAATTATAATATGTAAACTCATAGACATGAAATATAAGGTACCAAATTATAGGACGAGGCTTAAGAATGGGGAGTGGTTGCTTAGTATGAGCAGAATGTTCAACTAGGGTGAACTTAAATGTTTGGAAATGAACAGACATGTCAGTAGCAAGATGTGAGAATAACTAACAGTGCTGAATGGTGTGTGAATGAGGTGGAAAGGGAGAGCTCAGAGTCATGTATGTCACCAGAAGGAAAGTTGCAGGTCAAAAGAAAGTTGTATAAAACTGAATCCTATGGTGGGCAATGTCCATGATCAACTGTACAAATACTAGGAATCGCTTCCATGAACCAGAACAAATGTATGACAATACAATTAAAAGTTAATAATAGAGGGGCATATAGGGAAGAAATACATACCTATAGCAAACTATATACTACAGTTAGTAGTATTTCAACATTTTTTCATAAACAGTAACAAATGTACTATATCAATACTATGAGTCAACAATTGAGGGGGGTTGGTTAGGGATAGGGGAGGATTAGAGTTTCCTTTTCTTTTTTTCTTTTTTCATCTTTCACTTTATTTCTTGTCCAGAGTAATGAAAAGTTTCTAAAAATTGAACAAAAATTAAGTGTGGTGATGGATGCACAGCTGTATGAGGGTACCCAGGGGCAACTGATTGTACACTTTGGATCTTTGGATAATTGTATGGTATCTGAACAATCCCAATAAAAGTTAAAAAGGAAAAAAAAAAGACAAAAATGTCTTTGAAATATACTGAGACCTAGAGTACACTCTAGGAAAAGTTGGTAAGTGATGCTTTCTTAAGCTGTCCTTTCCATCTTCCTCTTTCTTTTCCTTCCCCATCCATCACAGGCAGCCGTCAGTATCTTATTGCTAAATCACCTCCTATCAACCTCTGTTCTCAATATCTGCAAGTAATTCACACTACAGCGTGAGTATCCAACATTTAAAGAGTTTATCTCTGCTTTATGTTTCATATTAGGGCCAAAGATTTGAGCCAAAGAAATCATGGTTTAAGGCTAGAATTTCAGAGACAAGTCAGGGGATGAAGAAAGTAAAGTCCTTTCTTAGCACTGTAGTTATCACTCCATCCAGACAGTTGCTTACTGGTCCTTTCCCAGTGTAAGCCCTGATAAAAACTCTAGATGAAAGATGCATTTAATTAAAAATATAGTCCAAATCCAGAGATGGATATCTTGCAAAATATATTTATAGCCTTATTCTTACTTGCCTGTGTTGGTAATAGTGATGATATAATCCTGATGCAAGTCATGATGGACTGGCTCCAAGTTTCAGTTTTCTTAGGTTTTTATCTTTCTGCCATGTTTTCAGAAGAACTAATTTCTGAAATGTTAGATCAATGTTGGGAGTTGATTGAGAAGTGAGGTGGGAATGGGAAGCGGGTTTCATGTTGGCTTCCTGCTTGCACAACTGGCACTGTCAATCATATAGTCTGCAAAGTCCAATTCCAAAGGTTCTCGTGACGTCTTTCACTTATCTGAAGAGCAGGTACATTGCACATTAATACAAGAAATGGCAGTCCAGGATGGAAGTCTGAATACATTTGATTCTTATGATTTCAGTTTGTAGAGTGAAGACTGGATGACTCTACCCTTGCCCTTTATAATTGTTGAAGAAGTGTCTGATTCAACAGGAAAATCCTTAAATATCCACATCAAAGAATTCGTCAGGGCTTTGTGATTATATACAAAATTTCTCTTCAACATTGTAATGAGAAAATAGTCAGAATTTTTGTATTATATTCTGGGGAACATGCACAGAAGCATAGAAATTCAGCAAGGAAAAATGGACAAAATACTTTTAGAACCTTGCCAGAGCCCATTTGACTAAAATGAAGTTTAGCCCCAGAAAATAGAGTTTGGCAGGTTTTATGTAGAAGTGATTTTCTTCCCCAGCTTTAGAGATAACTATAGGCAAATCTTGAGATTAGTTTAATTAAAGGTTTACACCTCCATCTTTTATGTTAGAAGAGGCTGCCACAGATTAATATCGTTTGTGCAGGAAAAAGTGGGTTGTATTTTTTTTTTTGTAGGAACTTCTGATGAGATATTCTCTAGGGATCTTATTTATATTTAGCTAAAGGTGAAATAAAAAGTCACGTTTAAGAACCTATTACTGGGAGTTTGAGGTTTTGAGTTTGATCAGTGGTTCCAAATGGGGAATGATTTTTTCACTCAGGGGATATTTGGCAATGTTGAAACATTTTGGTTGTTACAACAGGAGGATTCTACTGGCAGCTTGTGGATACAGACCAGAGATGTTGCTAAACATCCAACAATGCACAGGAAAGTCCCCTACAATGAAGAGCTATCTGGCCCCAAATGTCATGGTGCCAAGGTTGAGAAACCCCAAGTTAGATGAACCATGACTTAAATTCTAGCTCTGCCACTTGGAAGGTAAGATTGACAGTTATTTAGCTTTCTATGTGTTGCCTTTCCTAATGGTTTCCTTTTCAGGAAGAATGATCACTTCTTACTTTGTGCCCACTGAACCCTACACATATGTCTGTCATAGCATACATGACATGTTATTGCACTCTTTGTGTGACCTTGAGTAACGTATTTAACCTCTGTCTTTTCATCTAGAAACCTCAGTGTTCTCATCTATAAAATGAGAATAATAATAGTATTAACTTCAAAGGATAGTTGTGAAAATTATATGAGTTAAGATATTTAAATACTTGTCATGGAGCTTGGCACACTTGGTGCTTAATAAATGGTAGTAGTTGTTATAGTTTATTTATCTATTTGTCCTACTAAATGGTGAGCCTGTAGAGGGTAGGAGTTGTGTCTGGCATATCATTGGTGTTCAATGTTTGTTTGCTGAATGACGAAATGAATTTCTTTAAGCTTCATAATCCTCATGTATACAATGGGGTATTTCACTTGGTATTGTTACAATTAAATAATATAATGTAAAAAAAGGGTCCATAAAAAATCCAGCACAAAAATATTAGATTATTTTTCCTTGACTTGGGACCAAATCTTTTTTAAAAAACTTTATTATGAAAAAATTTTGAACTTGCAGAAAAGTAGAAAGAGATTTGTAAAATCAACATCCATTTACATATCACCTAGATTTCACAATTGTTAACATTTTTCCATATTTAATTACTGTTTTAATGTTTTTTGATGAAGGATTTGAAGTAAATTGCGGGCATAATTTTATTTCATCCCTAAATATTTAGTATGTGTCTTATAAAAGGAACCTATTTCTCTGTAACTACAATACCATTTTGATCTAAAAAAATCAACAATAATTTCCTAGTGTCAGCTAACACTTAGTGTATATTCAAATTTCCCAGTCACTTCCATATGTCTTTCACAGCTTTCCCAAAACAAGATCCAAATATGAACCTCCCATCAAGGAACCATATTTTTCTCATTGCTGCCCACATAAGACGCTGGCCTGATTCTGCTGTTTGCCAGTCAGCAGATTTGAAATTACTTCAGTAAGTCAGGATAGGAATTTACTTTATGTGAACTCAGTGTGCAAGCTTAAACATAAATTATTCACAATAGCTAATGACTCACATTTTTCCTGGGGATTAGTTGAAGACTTTATTTAAATTGTAGTCCTTCTCTTGGTACATGTCAGCATACAGTCACAGATAGTTAGCTGCTTGAATGAGAGGAAGATGATTATTGAAACTGAAGGTAGGGGTAGTGCAAACAAAGAAAAAAAATTAAAGTCGTAGAAGTTCTGCCAAGTTAATGCACAAAAAAGATAAAAAAAGCTCTGGGAAACATAATGTAAATTAATGGGAAAACTGGATTCAGTGCACAGAGCATAATTTTATACAAGCTCTCTAGGATATGAAATCACTGCAACAGTATTCACAATAGGCCAAAAAATAATCTGTTTGCACAAGCAAGAGTAAACAAGCATACGGAGCTGAGCAATGAATGTGCTGAGGATAGGAGCTGTGTCTCACCACAGCACCCATTTGAGGTGGTCTCCTGCTTTTTGCTTTTTGCAGGGCTTGGTCACCACGTCTTAGCATCTTTTTTTAAAATTTTTTTATTAGAGAAGTTGTAAGTTAACAGAAAAATTTTGGATAAAATACAGGGTTCCCCTACACCACCCTGTTTTTAACACTTTGCTTTGGCATGGTACATTTGCTGCAATTGATAACACTTTAATAGTTGTGCTGTTCTGTAGTCCACAGTTTACTTAGGGTTCACTGTGTTGTGCAGTCCATGGAGGGTATTATATTTTTTGTCTGGAGGATTTGGGAAATAGGAAAGGTAATGAGTTAATTTTGGTTCTATTCAATTTGAGGTACCATTGAGATATCCAACAGGAGATGTCAAGGGGACAGCTGGGCCTCTGAGCATGGCACTGAGGACAAGTCTGGGCTACACTTAGAAAACTGTGAGTCATGTGGGAATCAGTGGTAATGGAGACAGTGGGTATGCGTGTGATTTTCTGAGTGTAGAATATAGAGAGAATTGCTGAGGTCTTAGGACTGAGCCCTGAGGAATCCTAATATTTAAAGAGAGCCTCCACAAAGGATAGGTTGAGTGGAGCTCCTTTTGCTCATGTGAAAAGTTGAGATGTTTAAAAGTCAGTGGGAAGGAACCAGTTGTCAGAAAGAGGTTAGCTATACAAGAGAAGGGTTTCAGTAATGAAATGTGCCTAGGAATGCAGGAAGGGATGGAATCCAAAGTCCCGTGTTCCAAAGAGGTTATTGTGACACTATCACAAAGTATTTTGCTGTCTACATGGCAGGAAACGGATATTGTTAGGGATTTCATAGTTTTCAGTCCATGAGGGTTGGTGTGCTGTGGTTTTGGTTTCCATCTTGGCACTTACCTGTGGAAGAGACATCTCAGTGAACAACCAATAGCTGTGCATTTTTGCAGAGACTCTTTTTCAGGCCTCAAAAGGGTTTCTATGTGGGAAAGTTTATTTCCAACATTTCCTTAATCCAAACAGGTCATCCAGTGTCCAAAATGTCTGAGCCCTGACTTGGCCTCAAAAGAAAGGACTTTCAGAGGCCACATAACTTGTTTTGCTTTTCTATCTTCCTCTATGGAATTTTTCAACCATATAGAAATTGTTTTAGATTCCATGGATCAGCTATTCTTCCTAATGAAATATTTTAGCATTTTGGGGCAGTTTTTATGGAATCATTTTGCAGGATGTGAAGTGGCAGCTGTCTCATCAGATTCCAGCTGCTCTAGCAGTTAGGGTACCAAAAAGCTATCAGACTGGATGCACTTGTGCCACAGACAGAAAACAATCGATATATCTAATTCCACTGCAACAGCATTTATATGCTGTGATAATGTTAGAGAAATTGTGTAATTTTGGAAGTGTAGTTGGGAAAGACAGTTTCCAGGTTTTCAATTGTATGTTTGTACCTTTATTGGTGCTGATAATCAGTTCAATGATTTTTATTGAGCATTTGCTATGTCCAGATCCCTCTATGGCAGACAAAGATGAACAAGACTTGGCTCATATTATCTGAGTGCTTGCGATCTGCTGGAAGATGGATGGATACAAAAACACTATGTGATTAAATATATAATAGAAGTAAAAAATACAACAGCAATAATACAGAAGCAGAGGAGGTGAGGTGGGTGACAGAGTTGGTATGCATGTGGGGTGTTTGTGTGAGTATTTAAGTGAGGTTGGGGGAAGCTAGGGCAGAAGCTGGAATTGGAAAATGTCCATAGAGTAGCTGACATTCAAATTGGATTCTGAAACATGGGCAGGAGTCCGACAGGCATAGATGTGGAATGCAATGAGGAAGGTAAAGGCAAAATCCAAGGTATGTTTTGGTAACAGTATGTACTCCAGGTTGGGGTAGGGAATGTCTGGCTGTGAAGTTTGGGCTTTATTTTATAAGTGGTGGGGAACTGTTGAAGGTGTTTGGACTGGGCCATTTCAAGATAACAGGTATGCTCAGGAAGGTTATCCAGGCTGCACTGTGGGGTGGGAGGCAGAGACGCCTGTTGCCAGGCTGCTGTAAAACCCAGGTGAGAGTCCATGAGCACCTGAGGGAAGGTAGGAGAAATGGGACTTATGGAAAGGACATGGCTGCCATGAGGGAAGAACATATAAAAGAAAGGGAGAAGTCAAAAATGCAATTAATATGCAACTAGCATTTTTTTTTTCAGTTGAAAGTTCATTTTCCCACAATATCTCTTCTCTTTTTTTCCTTAGTAATAGAAACATTTACCAATTATGTGGTTACTACTTGTAACAAGGGGCTTCTAGGTGACCAAGTTCTGACTAACAAGATGTAACAAGACAGTTGGTACTTGTTCTTTGTCCCTTCTCTACTCCTTACCCCCATCCTACTCCTTGAGTGTGGCTATGATGGCTGGAGCACCACCCAGGATCATAAATGAGGGCCTTGCAGGACCAGTCAACAAGGGAGAAGGGGTCTCTGTTGCTGACACCATGAATCGGCCCTGGATAGCAACCCAGATTTTTATGAAGGGAAAAACAGCTTCTGTCTTGTTTAAGCCACTGTGATTTTGGGGTGTTCGTCACTCCCAGCTGTACTCAAGCTGAGCTGATTCAGACGACTGATTTTGGCTTCTGCTGGCAGCCCAGAGACTGTGGTTAGAAGCCTGGGTCTCAGGAGACAGGACATGAGAAAGGACTTCCCATTCAGGAGAGCAGGGCAGTTTCCATGCACAGGGCATTAGTTTACTGCTAAAATAAAAGATGTTCAGGAAGGGCCCCTCCCCCATATGCTCTCTTTAGGTCTTAGTAAAGTTTGTCAAATGCTGGAGCCCTGTGTTAGCAATGCCTTGGGGAGTGAAGAGGAGGTTCAGTGTTAAGGCTTGGCTTAAAAAAGATCAGTAAAGCAGCTTGGGCAGCAGAAAGAAGCTCTTATAAGCTGACCAGAGATGAAGGGTGGAGAGGTGATATTCTGGAAGAGGCACAAGGGACATGCTGGGAAATGTAAGTACTTCTCCACGTCCTTAGATGTATTTTGGGAGGGCAGTGGTTTTTTTGCAGTCTTGCAACAGTGGGTAGCCCAAATGATCATCTTTTAGATATTAAAGGGGGAACTTTATATTTGACTTCAGATTAGACATTGGTCTAAATGAACTCTAAGGCCATTTTGAAATCTGAGATTCTATGTTCTATGAAATAAACAAAGCACTAGTTTAGTTTTATAGTAGACATTGTCCTTGTTTTCTCTCAACTAACACTAGATCAAACTTTCTTTGGCAAAAGTAATGTGCTTAGAGGATGTGCAGATCTTCACTGGTAGGCTGGGCAAATAATTGGGTTTTCAGTCTAGTATGATCCTGTAATTCTGACCCTGAGAGGAGACCAGATTTGAGAATACCCAAGGAAGGAGGGTCAGGACTTGGGATGGAAATGGGAAGCTCCAGAAAGAGACACTGGGGTGAGGGCTGGCTATAAAATAATTTTATTTTCAATCATTTGAGGAATGGATTCAGAGACTGGGAGGCCAGGATAAGGGAAGCCAAAGGAACAAGTAAAGCACAGACAGATGTGGCTGGCTGGGCTATTGGGAGGGCAGTTTCTCTGGAGACATGGGTGGGCCTGAGGCCTAGAGAAAAAGCAGTAATGTTTTGTTTCTAATTTTTTTTTAGACTAGAATTGCTAAACAAGAGAGCTCTGACTTAAACTAGATGTTTTAGTTTCCCGGCTGCTTAAAAACAAATGTCATACGAAGGGTTGGCGTAAACAATAGGAATTTATTGACTCATGGCATTAAGGATAGAAGTCCAAAATTGAGATGTTAGCAAGGCAATGCTTTCTTCCTGAAGACTGTGGCATTCTGTGGTTGGCTCCCAACAATTCTTGGTCCTTGGCTTTCCTGTCACCTGGGAATGCACATGACAAAATCTTCTCCTTTCTCTTCTGGATTCCAGATTCAGGTTGCTCTCCATGGTTTCTTTCTCTGTTTGGCTATCACTCTGTCTATAAAGAACTCCAGTAATCCAGATTAAACCTCAACCGGATTCAGTTGGCCCACACCTTAACTGAAATAACATCTTGAAAAGACCTTACTTATGAGGGCTCCACACCCAACAGAATGCGGACCATGATCAAGAACATATGCAAACTGGGGTATACAATTCAACTTGCTGTATTAGGGAATTAGAAGTGGTTGTAGAAACCATATTTACGTGTGAACCAGTGCCAAGGGGCACTGAGAAATGTGAAATTATGTGCCTTTTGCTTAATCTGCACATACATTGTTCCTGAGATTCTCTCACATGGTAGAGTATATTCATTTATGGCTGACTAAGTAGTTGGGGAAGAAGTCCTGATTCCAGAAGAAAAGCTTTTGAAAGAGACATGCCCACAGCCCTAGATGGCAGCAGTGGAAATTATTCAAGTGGTGGCAAAACCAGTAGGGTGTTTGATCTATTTGTCACCAACTTCATTCATTCATTCACTCATTGTCTTATTTACCAATTTATTATCATATATCTCTGCTACCCTAATGCACAAATAGTGTCTGTCTATCTGTCATCTATCTATCTTTCTATCTCTCTCTCTCTCTCTCTCTCTATCTAACCTACCTACCTACCTATCTACCTAGTCCATCATTCATCTATCACCATCATCTATCTGTCTAATTCTTCTGAGGAATAATTCCTTCATAGGATGTTTATTCTGCTGTCCTTTGTTTTGTGCTCAGGCCTGCTGTAGGTGTCTCTCCTCAGGATATTAACCTTTTATGACAACCTACCCAGGGAACATATTTCTAGCCACAATTCTTTTTGTAACAGATCACAGAGGTTTATGTTCCACTGAGAGACCACTGCAAGCCTAGTCAGCCCTGAAATTGCAAAGGAAAAAGAGTCTAGTTGAGAATTATTTTTGGAAAGCAAGAATGGTAAAATACATAGTTGTGTTACATCATGAAAATGAAAAGTGGAGAGGGAAGGACACATATGGAAAAGACAATGAGCATAAAAATGAATTGCAAGAAATTAAATAAGCATGTAAATGCATGAGAAACACCTTCACCAGAATCTTTCATCCTGACAGGTCCCAAGGAACAGACAGGGTACCTTTCCTGATGAATCATTTCAGCCTCCAGGGGAGGAGCCTGGCTGCTGTGGTCTGCCAAAGACAAAAGCTCCTCTGCAGGTAAGGAGTGAGAGCACTGCAGCAAAATATCCCTGGAGCACTGAGGTGCTCGCCAAGGAGCTTTGCAGAGGGGAGGGAAGGACAAGAGGCAGCACAGAAAGATGCCTTCCCCAGTACAGCCACTTCCCTGCATCGTCTGCCCCCATAAGGTCTCTGGGCATCTTCCATTGAGATGGTGCACTAGAGTGAGCTGAACTCTGTGTTCTTTTGTGGTACAGTTGGGGCCTCTTTTCCTTTTTGAATGCATGGGGAGGCAGCATGAAGTTGATAAGACATTTTCCAGAGTTAGATTAATGCAGTTTGTTCTCTGACTCTGCCATTTAGAGGTATGAACTTTGATAAGCTACTTAACCCCCATGGGCCTCAATTTCCTTGCCTGTAAAATGGGGATAGCTTATAAAATTGGTATAAAGGCTAAATAAAATGGATAAATGAGGTGTCCTTGATCTATAGTAGATGCTCACTAAGTGTCAATCTTCTTCCCCTGGGGCCTTGTTTCAGGTCTGGCACTTGCAGAATTTGTAGCAGCTGTCCCATCTGAGGGTACTGGCAACACTCCTAGGGGTCTGTGCTGGTTGATGGTCTCTGGGACCAGGCAAGGTCTGACCAGCTGGGGACCCTTCACAGCCCTCACGTGGAACCCATCCAGACAATACTATTTATGAAATGCCCTCTCTGTGCCAGCACTGTTAGGACAGGGCCTCTGCCCAGAAGGGTTTATAATCTGGATTGGGAAGTATTTTTAGTTTCCTAGGCTGCTCCAAGCAAATATCATGAAATGGGTTGGCTTAAACAAAGGGAATTTATTAGCTTACAGTTTTGAGGCCATGAAAATGTCCAAATCAAGGCATCATTAAGGTGATGCTTTCTTCCCTAAGACTGGCTGCTGATGATCCTTGGCTCCTCTGCCACATGGTGGTGATTGCTGGTCTCTCCTTCCTCTTCTGGGTTTGGTTGATTTCAGCTTCTTGCCTCTGTGGCTTTCTCTCTCTCTCTGCCATAAAATTGCATTATGCAGTATTCCTGTAATAGGATTAAGACCCATCCTGAAAGGGTGGGCCACAACTTAACTGAAGTAACTCATCAAAAGGTTCTACTTACAGTGGGTTCACACCCACAGAACTTGTTTTTCTGGGGTACATACAGCTTCAAACCACTACAGAAAGTTACACTAACACTTGATAGATTATATTCTCTGAGGTTCAGAAATGGATACAAATGAGACTGATGCTCTGAGATGAGACCCCAGGTCACATAAATGGGGCCAGGATTCAAACCCAGGGCTTCTTAACTAGATAAACTGATACGCCCTTGGCCATGCTATGCTGCCTCTCACAGAATGTTCCCCAAGAACTTTCTGACATAGCTTTGGAATAAGGACCCAGACTCTGATAGAAATGGCAAGTGGTAGACTATGCCATCACAGAATAGAGGGAGAGAGTTAAAAAGTATGAGTTTAAAACCATCTCTGCCAGTTTGCTTTGTCTGTAGTCAGGCTGAACAGTACTTTACATATCTAAAACTAACAAACATGCACTGCTTCTCCCCAACCTACTTCTGGAACAATTCCTTGTTTCAAAGGGATGGAGGCTGCCTGGTGTGTGCTGTTACCTCTCATCTAGCGAGGTCCCCAGATCCATCAATCTTGCAGGGAAGGAATAAGGCAGCCAGATGAGACAGGTGAATTGAGAAGGGTGGGGATTCAGCTTTTTAGGGTCCTAGGCCCAAGTTACAAGGCTTACCTTTACTGGGTAGTCACCGAATGACCCAGGCCTGTAAGTTGGGGTAATTTTACCACTTACTTATAAGTACTTTCCATGAAAGTGAAATAAAGTCCCAGAGTGAGAGGGCTTTGTCAAGTGCTGCACAAAAATCAGGTATATCTGACAAGCAGCACTGCTTTGAATGATGTGTAGCTTTAAAAATTTTTTTTTTTTTTTTTTAGTTTCTACTGAAATAGACCAAAAACTGCACTGTTGGTAGAGGATGAGAGAAAGGGTAGACCTGTTGTCTATAGAAGCCATAAAATTGCATTCAGAGAGCTGTTCGCTGCAAAAGAGATCCCTAAATTGAATAGAGTAGCTGAGAGAGTGGCTGTGGTGGGCAGTGCAGGGGCAGGCCTGGGGTCCAAGGTGGGCCATTGCTCAGTGCAATGAGGATTGCAAGAGGGCTCTGGAAGCACGTGATTTCTATGTTGCAGTCATTATTCCAAGCAGGGGGTTGCTAATGGCATTTCCTTAACTCTACTGGCATCTTAGAAGAAGCCCAAAGATCAGGCAAACTGGGGAAGCAGAGAGGAGCTGTAAGAAAAGAAAAAAGTCAGCAAAGTGCTGACCTTCCATGGAATAGCAGAACTCTTCCCGCTTGTTGCTCCCTTCTCCAATCTCAAGCAAAATAATGCGATGATTCTGATTCTGTGGCTGGAGCAGACACATGGTCTGTGAATCTGGAAATGGGGGCTGCTCTGTCCAGCTCAGCCCTGGGTAGATGTAGGTTGGAAAGGGAGCCCTTAGATCATGCCATCGGTTTGGAACTGCCTTCATTCAGGGTGGAATTTCCATCTTGGAGCTTGGTTGCTTCTGCCCTGGATAGTCCTGCAGGATCTGCAACCTCATCAGTCTTCCTGCAGATACCAAGAGCTTGTTTTGTAAAAATAGGACCCTCTTTTGGTCTCTTGTCTTGATATCTTTGAGAGGGAGGACTGGTAGCCCAATTATCTGGCTCTGAACTTGAAATATAAAGTGGCCAGAATTGCTCCTGGGAGTACCTGGAGGACAAGGATGGATTTGGGGCTTCCATTTCAGCACTCAGCCAACCTAAGAACACTGCTCAGGGCCTGGCCCTATCCAAGAAAATTAGACTCTAGAATATGTAAGGCAGGACTCATGCTACTATTCTCTAATCATGTGTTTCCAGTAGCCATCACTAGTCATTTATTACCTTCTTTGAAACCAAGTTCAGTCTCCTCAATATTAGAAGAAGTCTTTTCAACAGAGAGTTCTACAAAATTATTACTAATTGTTGGGATGTCACTTAAAATTCATTTATTCATTCATTCATGTGACAAATATTTATTGAACTTTCACTTTATGCCAAGCAGTGTATTAGACACTGGGATGCAATGCTGGGCACAGTCAGAAAATATTTCTGTCTTTCAGAGTTTAAAGCTCAGTGGGAAAGCTAGACATTGAGTAATGCCATGACAACAAATGTGAAATTGTAATGGTGACAAGTGTGTCAAAGGAGAAACATCTAGTGTTTGTAAGCAAAAGATTCCATCTGGCTAGAGAAATCAGGGAAGAAGTTTTGCCTAAGCTGAGAGCTTTAGGACAAGGAGGATTTAACCAGGTTGGGTGGGAGGAGGGAGGTGGAAGGGCACTTCAGGCAGAGTTTGTGTGCAGCCTGTGATTGGAGGGAGTGTGGTGAGTGTCAGGGCAAGAAAGTCAGCCAGTGTGTCAGGACAGAAAAGTGTAAAGGAGACTGAGTGCAAGTTGAGGCTGGAGAAGGATGTGGAGGCCCGGTCCTGGTGGGCTTTCTTGGTCAAGATAAAGCATTTTGTTTGTATTCTGAGAGCAATGGGAGACAACCAAGGGGTTTGATGTCGATTATGTTTTGAAAAGATCACTGTATATAGAGTGAGTGTGGAGAATGGATTAGAAGAGTTCATTGTGAAGTTAGGTATACCAGAGAATTGGATCACCATGTTGCTTGCATTTGGTAACAGGAGTTGTAGTAAAACAAACAAACAAATGAACAAACAAAAACAACTCCTGAAAATCACTGTGCTAGAGGCTACTAGAGACACAGGACCATTCTGACATTCTGAGACAACAGGAAGGAACTCAGTACTGAATGACATGGGGCTAACTCTTGAGGCCTCAGCGAGGGTGGCTGAAGGTTTTCTAGGATGTTTCTGCATCTCTGAGCCCATAAAAATCAATGCTGAGCCAGATTTAAACCCGAATCTCTCAAATCTCATGCATTTCTACTTCCTGAAAGGAAGGAAATAAAGGAAGGCAAATTTGCTTTTGAAGTCTCATGTCTGCCACCTGGACCCATCCATGCAGAATGAAGTCACCTATTGATACTTCATGGGTTGATAATGATTGTATCAGGTCCTAGGCATCCTTTTGTTTCCCCAAAGTCCCTCTCTTAAGCCTTTCCAAACCAATGAAGATCTTTCCCATTCCTAAAGATTTCTAAGAATTAAGGCTCCCTAATCCTACCTTTCCTACATTTTCTGTGTTGGGTAAAGACTTTAGAGAAACTCCCATACTGCATTCTTTTGCCTGTGGCTCAAGTCCGAATCAGGGGCTGCTGAGAACATGCGAGCTCAGACATTTAGGATGTTGAGTGTGTCTTAGCACCCGGCATTTAGAAATCTGACAAGGAGTGATGGTATGAGCTGTGGAGAGCTGGTTCTCTTGGTTGCCACAGAAACCAAATCGAACTAGATTTAGCATTAAATTACAGGGTACACACAGAGATGGAGTTAAACATTTGTCTACCACTGCTTTTTTCTTTTCTTTTCACATTGAACCTTCCTAGCAAGTGGCAGCAGCACCTGTGAAGCTAAATGGGCACAGCAGAACATGTTGTGCCAAATGAGTGGGGTATTCTGGAGGCTTGATAAATGGCAAGGATTTAGATTCCTCCAAAGGCAGGATTATCATCCAAGCAACCCCCTCCCAGGCTCTAGGGCCTGTCAAACAGGAAGAAGTATCTCTGGGGGGGGGGGGGGGATAGTGAGGAGAATTGGACAAAGAGCACAGAGCTGCATTTTCCAACAGTAGCCACTAGCCACATGTGGCTAGTGAGCACTTGAAATGTGACTAGTCTGAGTTGAGATGTGCTGCAAATGTAAAGGACACACTAAATTTCAAAGACTTAGTATGATAAAAAGAATGTAAAATATCTCATTAATTGTCTATGTTGATTACATGTTGAAATAATATTTTGGATATATTGGTTTATAAAAAACATATTATTAAAATGAATTCCACCTGTTTCTTTTTAGTCTTTTTAATGTTTCACATGTGTGGCTCATGTGATATTTCTACTGTGCAGTACTGGTCCAGAGACTGCTTTCCACTGCTAGGTTTGCCATCAACTGGACAGGTTGTTTAGCCTTCAGATACTTGTTTCTTTATCTGTAAAATGGTGGTAATGTCCTCTCTAGCAACCTCACAGGTTTATTATGAAGATTCAATGCTAGAGGGGATTCTGTAATGCATGGCCCAGATCCCCCACTTTAGAACCAAGGCACTCATTCTCCCAGCTACCAGAGTGTTGGCTGATGCTGATTCACAGCTGGGTCCCTCTTCAGAAATTTCCCGCCGCTGAAGGGAGCTGCCCATCATGAGTTGGGTTCTGTCGGCCTGACCCAGTCACAAGGTCAGGCGGTCCCAACAGTAATCCACTGTGAGATAGAAGTGGCTCACTCAGTGTTGAGCACAAGTAGGCCAGAAGTGGCTACAAGAGCAAGTGACTCAGGCCCCCATGTCACCACTACTGTTGCCTCTCTTTTAGCTGACACCAATGGCTGCAATGGAGGCTCCTTTATGAATAGCTTATGGGAGAGAAAGGTCAACTTTGGGCACACATGGATCAGCTTTGTATAAGGTACAAGCTGAAAATGGATTGCTACTAAACTACAGCTCCACTTACGGACAGCCCTGAAAGTGAGTGTGAGAGGAAATCCTCTCAATTGGCAGCGTTTTGGCTAATAGACCTGGTCATCCATTCTGTGTGGGAAGCAAAGTGGACCAAAGTAAGAATATACATGGGCTCACAACCAGTAGTGAATGGTTTGGCTTGTTGGTCAAGGGCCTGGAAAGAAAATGATTGAAAGACTGAGGGCAAGGAAGCCTGGGGAAGAGACACATGGATGACCTGTAGGAGTAGGCATTAAGGGCTATAACATTCTTTGCATTGAATCTTAATGTCCACCCAAGAACCTCCACCAAGGAAGAGGGACTAAACAGCCAAGTATATAGAATGACTTGGCCAGTCAGTGCCAGCCAGCCTCTGTCTTCAGCCACCCCAGTATGTGAGCTATGGGTGCAGAAATGGAGTAGCCATGGTGGCAGGCATTGAGGCTATCCATGTATTATTTATTCAAAATAAATAGTTGCTATAGCAGGATCTAAACCTGAAAGTTAGAATTCATGGATCCTGGAGCCAAGTGGTGATCGTAGAAGCAGTCCTGCTTCCTATCCCTTCCCAGTAACTCAATTGTGGAATTTACACTCTCCATCCATACAACTATAGACTCTGTGGGTCTAAAGGCGCTGTTCCCCAGAAGGAGAATGCTTCCACCAGGGTACACAATAAGGGCCCCATTACACTTTAAGGTGTCATTGCCTTCTGATCTCTTCTGGCTCTTCATACCAAGAGACTAGCAGGCAAGAGAGGGAGCCACCACACTGGAAGGAGTCATTGACCTTGATAATCAGGAGGAAGTAGTACTGCCATTATATAAAGGGTCCAGGAAAGAGTACATTTGACATGCATGTGCTTGATTGGGACATCTCTTGGTACTCCCCTGCCCAATTGAGATAAATGGACAAGTGCAGCAGCCTGGCCTGAGAAGGGTATGGTGACCAGGGGCTCAGTTTCCTCAGGGCTGAGGGTCTGAGGCTCCCTACCAAGTAAGCTATCTAGAACAGCAGAGGTGCTGGCCAATGGTGAGAGGAATCTAGAATGATTAGTAGAGGAGAGAGATAATGAAAATCAATTGCAACTTTAAAAGTAGATACAGAAGGGGTGGCTGTAGTTTGTCCCACTAATCTTCCTCTGGAAGTTTCCCCGAGCAATGATGGCGGCCAGAATAATAGAGAAATTGTTCCCAGAGGCACTTATTCCTCCAACTGATGGGAGTATTGGTGGCTAACAACTCACCTCCAACTCTCTCTCTAAGAATTATGCTCTAAGAAGGTAGCCCAACGTTATAGCTCCTCCCCAAGGAAAGCCCACATTCAGTGATTAGTTGATGTGGAGTTTGAAGGCTTTCCTCCTTGTTCTTAATTCAGGATAACTCTGAAGAGCATCCCAGCTCTTGAGCTTCCTACAGGATTCACCTTCTCCCTCTACCTAATCCTGCTTTTCTTACTCCCTTACAGGTGTTACTCCTGAGAGCTCCCCCCCAAACTTCCTGCTTGCCAATCTATGTCTCAGAATATGTTTCTGGGCCATCCAACCTAAGAGTGATCTGCCCTGTATTGCAGAAAGCACCCTGAACTGTGGTCTTGGGAGCTCTGGATTTTTTTCAGTTTGGCACTTCGTGGGTTGAGACAGTAACTTAACTTGTCTGCTTGGGCTTGGGTTCTCCATGTGGTAACATGGAAAGTTTGGACTCGGCTAGCTAAGGTCCCTTCCAACAATCACTTTCAATATGTGTAAAATGGATCGGAAGGTATAAGAGCTACATGAAGAGCTTGAAGGATCTTTAGGAACCCTTTAGATATCTTCCACTTTATGACGAGGAAACTAAGAGCCAGAAAGCCTAGTGATTTTTCCAAGGCTGCACTGTTAGAATGTAGCAGAACTTGAACTGGGACCCATGCTTTGATCTGAGGCTTTGCCTGGGGTTTATCCCCTTCACAATTCCTGAATTTCTATGGGCAAGATGCAGGGGTGGGTAGGAAAGAGGATTTTTAAGGTTAGGTCGAGTGTCTAGAGCAACCAGCTGCTCCTGCTGGACAGCTCTGGGTTCTATTATCCACTTAGAACTTTAACCCAGATTACCAGGGGTCAAAACCTTTGTCCTAGTGCAGTGCTTCTCAAACTTCAATGTGCACATGAATCATCTGGAATCTTCTTAAAATATAGATTATGGTTCAGTAGTTCTGAGGTGGTATGAGTCTGCATTGCACTGCTAACATGCTTCTAGGTGTTGCCAATGCTGCTGGTGCACTGACCACATTTTTCATAGCAAGGTACAAGACAGCAGTTCTCAAACTCTGAATACATCAGGAACACATGGGAACTTATTATAACTACTCACCATATAGATTCAGATTCAGTAGATATAGGGCGGGCATCTGCAGTTGTAACATATGCTCTAGGCAATTGCAGTAACTACAGTTTGAGAACCAGGGCTCTAAAGCATTGACCTTCACAGTTGCAAGCTTCTAGAATCAACATTTATGTTCATGATTCAGCTGAACAGCCAGCACATAATGGCTGCTTGATGAAGAAAGAGGCACAGCTATATCCTGGGTGTCATTTGGGGGCACAGCAACCAGAGATGCTCTGGTATTCAACACAGGCCAGGCACAAATGAGCACAGAATGAGTCCTGCGGCTTTTAAAAAAATTAGGCTTAGAGAGTGATAGATATTTTCAGCAATCAAAGGATAGAAATAAGATATGTGATTATTTAAAAAAGGTATTTTCAAAGTAGTTCTAATTTTTATAACAGTTAAATGATCTTTACCTCTCCTCCAAGGTGATGGAGGTCAACAGGTTACCTGTTAGTTGCACATGAGGCCATTTCACAATTATTACATTTCTGTCAAACTGAGATTGAGAATGTAGACTCAGGATGTAGAAGCTGAGGTTCCTGCTTGAAAATGCATCATTCTACCCCCTGAGCTTCATTCTAGGGCTTGTCTGAGATGCCAGTTTAGTTGGTATCAGCATTCTGCTAAATGATTTTCTTAGCTTAGGTATGAAAACCCAAATGGCTTCTTCTGTGAGTTTGCCATATGGAGGAAAATGGACCTAGATCCCCTTAAGGATCTTCAGATGGCTCCCCTGTTCATCACCAGCTGCCTGGCTAATGACCCACCCTCAAAATGCCTGGCAAAGGAGAAGGTTCTGCTGCCTCAGCACAGAGTGGGTTGGACTTGGAGAGTGAGTAATGGAATGTCCCTGAGAGATCCACCCTCCCTGCCAAATGCGCATGCCAGCTTACACCTACAGGGAGTCTGGTTGCCTATGCTTGTTCTTCGGAAGAAATTAAGATTGATCCTGAAGGCAGGCACTGTTGGAAGGACAGCCTGGGTAGCATGCCATGGTCTTCCTTCAGTGCCTCTGAACCCTAGGGGCTGGGGAGGGGCCATGCTATTCTCACACTTGGACATGCCACTGAAAGCCTCAGCCACAGGGTCGACTTTACAACCATAAGTTGCACATTGGAGTAGTGCAAGATTGAAGGAGTCCTCTAGCATGTGAGACTGCAGGGAGAATGGAAAGCAAGAGAGTGGTTTAATGGCGCTGGAGTTTTTCCAAGACAACAGGGCTTACACCATTCTCTAATGAGGGAGGTGACCCAGATTCCTGTGGGTGCTGCTCTGTGGAGGGCGCCTGGAAGCAGAACCAAGCCTGCACTTTGTCTTAGGAGCATCTTTTTTGAAATGAAATGCTGAGGTCTCTGGATATCTTTTACTTTTCTCCCAATCTTAATAAGGCATCTTTCCTCCTGGCCATACTTATAATTCAGTCAGAAACCCTTGGGGAGTTCCGTCCTTTATGGTCTGCTCTCCTCTTATCCATTAGCAGTTTATTTTTTTTTTAAATCAATCCTAATTAATTAAACAACCATCAACTGCCGACCTATTTTTGCCACATACCACATTGGGTATCAAGTGATGAACAAGACCCATTTGATGATCAAGCAGAGTTTATGGAAATAATGAACGTAACTATAAAAGCTAACCTCTCCAAGGGCTTACCATGTGTGAGGGCTTTATGCTTTATTATCTCATTTAATTCTCATGATTATCCTATGAATAAACACTTTTATTATGCTCGTTTTATAGATGAGAAAAACAAGACACAGAGAGGATATATGAGGTTCTCTGGCTTTGGAGAAATGATGCCCCTCTATCCTTTAGTGGAAATTGTGGCTCTTTGTGTTTTTCCTGTCTTTAGGCTGTGGAGTTACAGCTCCTAAAGGTCTTTTATTGGGGGAGGAATGAGGGAGCGATAAGTAGAGCTCCTAACTGTATCCTTTTTCCTTTTGTTTCAGGAGATGAACATTCAGAAAAATTGTAGGAAACATTGTCAGTTGCAAAATTGTTATATTTATGTTTTTAATGTCATTATTTTCACTGGCAGTGAATAGAAATAAAGTCCTTAAAATAATAAGGGTTGATATGATATTTTGGGGGACATTGAACTTGAAGACATTCAGAGGGGATCTGGGGAGCCTTTCCTTCTTTTGAGTCAGTCTTGGGGGAATGGATTCCCAGGATACCTGTAGGTGAAGATAGCTTTTAATATGAACAGGGGAGTGAATTTGATTTCTGAGGCCCTCAAGAAGAAGAAAGCGGGGTGTGGGGAGCTAGTTCCCAGATGCTTGACCGACAAGAAGCCTTCGTAAAAGGGCCCAAAGAGAAATCAGATAGTGAGCCTCCTTTCAAGGGGCTTGGGCTCTAATAGTAGAGATAAAATTTGAATGTAAATAGCTACTCTGCAAAACATAAGGTAGAAGAGAGAAAGAGGCCCAATTTTGGTGAGATCTGCAAAGTGGCAGTGAAGAAAATTCTGCTGTAAAATTTTTACTCCCAGAAAAAAGAAAGGAACCTGAAATGACAAAAGAAAAGAAATTTGATCCCAATTCAGCCTTTGCTTGCTGGGAGAGAAGTGTGTTGAAATAAAATGGGACAGCTGTGTGACCTTGGGCATTTCTCTTTACCATCGGATCCTTGGCTCAACTAGATGTCTCTAAGTTCTGAGTCAGAAGAGGGGAAGTGGAATATTAGAGAAGGAGAAAACACACATGCTATAAGGGTTTGGCCAGAGTTTTCCTGGGATGGGTCACAATTCAGAACCTGACATGGGGGTATTGGTACCAGTTTTATAGGTGTCATCCTCTGCCCTCACTGTGGACATGTGCTTGCTTCCACATAGAAATAGCACATGACTGCGGTTTTCAAGAAATGTCTTGACTGCAGGCGGAGAGCGTTTGGATACAGCAGGTGGTGCTCTTTCTCCTGAAACAGACTGGTGCCCACAGAAGCTTGACTTGCAGACAGCATGGAGGATGCAAGCAGAGTAAGCAGATCTCTGCAATCCAGATATCCAAGGAGACCAGGACAAAAACGGCTGGTCAGGACTGCTGTCCAGGCATTAGTGTCCTCTTGCTTGGATGCCCTCTGGAGGCCCCAGCTGGGCTTGGGCTGCAGCACTGAACAAGATAAAGATGCACAGCACCCTCTCCACCACCATAGCACAAACTGCTGCATTTGCAAAGGGGAATCTTCAGAGTCATAAGCGCTGACTGAACCTGTCTTGGCTTTAGAGGATGAGAGGCAAGTGCCACCCCGTCTCTGCATGTGATAAGCACACTTAACCACAGATCACATGGGAAGGTGAGAGGTCCAGGATCCTCCCTGCCGATGTCCCTTGGGAATCTAAGGGAGCCAGGATTATGGGAGGATCTCATGCTTGGAGGAGCTGGGCATTACCTGGGAAATGCTCCAACATCTTGGAGAGGAAAAACCTGAAATTGGGACATATTAAAGCAAAAAAAAAAAAAGTCTTTTAGTGAAATGAAAAGATGACTGGATTGGAATTCAGGAATCCAGCAAGGCCATTAACTAGCCCCATGACTTCAGGCAGGTCACATCTCTGGTTTTCAGTCTCATTTTGATCATCAGTGCTAATTAATTGCTGAGGTGTCTTCCAACCCTATGTTAAATGGCAAGTGTATCTGTGTGTGTGTGAGAGAGATGGGGGCGGGGTGAGGAGAGGGAGAGACAGGGAGAGAGAGAGAAAGTCAGGCAATCCAATAGAATAGCTTTTGGGGAAAATCTGCATAAGGCAGTATAGGAATACATTCTTGGGACTGAGGAAACTCCTTCACTTAGATTTCCATTTCAATCATCAAAACTCACGGTGGCCCACACCTACTGAAAAAAAACCATACTACTTTCATTCTTCTGGGAACTGAGGCAGTTTTGCAGAAACTTTATAACCAATATATTTGTAGCTCTGATCTTCTTTAGTTATGGGACAGCTGTATCTTTTCTATCAAAGCCCCCATATCTTCTGGCTTCTAGAGGACAACTTCAACAAATCAAATTCCAGTGGAGAGAGGGCTCTGCAGTGGCTCTGCAGCTCCCTCACTCTTCACCCTCCACCCCCACCCTCACTCCCCAAAGGTTTGGCCAGACCCAGTCAGTACTGAAAAGGATGCTTTCCAGACTGAGGGAAGCAAGCTCTGCATTTGCACTGCCTTGATATCCAAATGGTTACCAGGTTATCCCGTTGAGGATTCAGTTTGGCAGGACCATGCCCTGATTCCTTAACTGTAGGCTTTGCGGACAGACATGGCCAAGGACTTTAAAGGCAGCTGAAATGAAGCAGCTCTTCTGCACACTCATCAGCATCAGGCTGTGAATGTCACAACCTGCATTGAGGCATTTACTGCAGACACCTGCAGTGCCTCAGGTGGGATGCTGCAAGACACGCCGAGCAAAGTGGGGCCGAGGTGGGGCCTGAGCTGACAGCTGCAGGGTAGAGCTGCTGACTCATCGCTGCAGCCCTGCCACCTTGAGCAACTGGAACAGCTCAAGGGAATTCTTGCTTATTTAAAGGAATATGTGATGTACCTCCGGAGAGAGCAGAGGAGGGCAAGGGAATGGTGTTCCAAAACTTAACCCTAAATAGCACCTATTCCTAAACATTTTCATGCAGAACTGTTTATCTGCATGAAAACAGAAGGATGCAGTCACTGTGGGGCAACTATTCAATCACCTTTTTGTGTGCTCAAAACTATGCTTTTTTTACAGAAGAAACAAGAGAAGTAAAAGATGGCCTTTGCCCACTTGGGGATTATTATATGACTGATCTTTTCTCTGTGCCAGGCAGAGAGATCTATGCATACTAGTATATGTAATCTCACAGCAACACTGCAAAATCCATATATTGTTTTATCTAGTTGTTGTGGGCTGAATTATGTCCTCCCAAAAGATACATTAAAGTTACCTGGGAATGTGATCTTATTTGGAGATAGGGTCTTTGCAGAGGTAAGAAAGTTAAGGTCATGTTGGATTAGGGTGGGTCTTAATGCAATGACTGGTGACCTTAGAAGAAGGGAGGAATTTGGATGCAGAGACACCCCGGGAATATATGCCATGTGATGTCTGTGAGGAATGTCAAGGATTATTGGCAAGTCCCAGAAGCTAGAAGAGAGGCATGGAATAGGTCCTCCCTCAGAGCCTGCAGAAGTAACCAAACTGCCACAGTTTTGGACATCTGGTCCCCTGAACTGCAAAGAGATTAACTTTCTGTTGTTTTAAGCTACTCAGTTTGTGGCAATTTGCTATGGCAGCCCTAGGGAACTAATATACTATTCTACTGTAAGTTAGGGAGACAGGATTTGAACTTATGTCAGTCAAGAGTTAGAACTCTTTGCCATCATGCTATACTGCTCTTTGGGAGGCAGAACCAACACAGAAACACACAGCAACTGGAGAATAATATAAGATGATAAATGATAAGTGCTAAAGCGTGTTTGTAATATAAGCTTTTATGATGGGCCCCTAATACATCTCATAAAGCTACAGGCCTGAATCAGCTGAAGTATACAGATATTTAAGCAAATGTTGAACCTTTTCTGAAGATGAGAAAACAGAAGGTTGGAAAGTTGGGATTTTGGGTAATGTGAGGGGAGCGGAATCAGGCTGAGACGCAGGTGACCTGGTGTGAGTCTTGGGTCATGATGGCCAACAATGGCACTGCTTGCTGGGGAAAACACTGAAAGATAATTAAACATATTTTTGCCCTCTGAGACTTCAAACTGCTTGGGTTTACATGACCCATTAATCCACTTCTATTAATAAAAGAAGAAGGAAAACAGAGAGGAATCACAAGGGATAAAGCAGGCTCATGCATGGGGATACTGCTGGTTCCTTAATGGATCCACACTTACTTGCATTGATGAGGAAGTTGGGTCCAGATCCTGAGTCCATGGGCCATTTTCCTACATGGTATTAAAAAGGACTCTAAGGCTCTTCTATTTTCATTTAGAGGTGCTGGCCATGTACTTATGGTAGGGCCGATCAGAACTATCTGAGCTCATCTGGTTTCAAAGATGGTCGATACCCTTGGGCAGTGGTCAGTGCAACTTCTCTCATGAAACTCTCTTGACTGATATATCTGATGCTTCCAGGGACACAAACTGACCCAGTTCCCAATGTTTCCTATACTCCAGGTGCTGATTTGGACCCATGGATTTAGATTATAGTATTTCCTTTCTCTTCTTCCCTAGCATTTAGTTATAAAGAGATTGATCTCATCTACCTGGTTCTACTGATTTGCCCATAGCTATTTACTTCAGGGACTCTATCACCTTTATCCAGCAGCTGAGATATAATAAGAACATTAGAGCCCCAAAAAGTATGAGGAAGACAAGGAGATGAAAAAGATCAAGTAAAGATGTCTGTCTTGGACAAAATTCCTTTGGCAGAATATCAGAAAAGTAAAGAATGAGTACAGGAAAATTTCTGGGACAGAATCTGAGAATCGTGCCAAACGGGGTTCTGGTGACTATGGAGGAAGTAGTTTTAACTCAAACCAAATAGAAAGAAACTTACTGCCTCATACCTAAAAGAAATAGCTTTGGCATTGTTCTATGGGAATAGAATAATTAAGCAGTAGGGTGGGATGGGTAAAGGTGAGAAGAATGGATCCAACAAAAAAAAATCTAAGCCAAGGCAGGTTTAGCCAGAGATGAGTGATTACCATGTTAACTGTAAGCCAAAGGGGATACTGTAATTATCAGATAATATTTCTTACATTGCTAGGTCTCTATCCTAAGAAATAAAATTGTTTTTGAATTCTAAATACCTGACTTTAACTGCCCTGTACTGAAAGAGACCTGGGGAAGCAGGGTGCTGCAGAAGAATAAAGGCAGAAGGTCAAGAGCCCAATAGCCTGCTATTTTGAAGTCACAGCACTGCCTCCTGGTGTGATGGTGACAGAATTCTCTCCAGGTGGTTAGATTAGCTGAGCATCTTTCTCTTAGGGGGTCTCCTAGGCCTATTTCCTGGTACAACTGGTGACAGAAGTGAGATTCATATTACTTGATAGTTAAGAATTGTGTTTGGGAATGGGCTAGAAATAAAGTTGTTTACAAAATTCTTAATTTCTCCACAGCAGGATTGCATCTCCTTCATATTCTTATCCTTACCACCTGACAAAAATGCCTAGCACATCATGGTAATTCAGTAAATTTTAAACAATTTGTGTTTTGGAATTGGCCAAGTGGAAGATGCAAGATCTAAGGAAATGGTGCCCTATCTCCTTTGCCTCAGAATTATTTCTTAGATAATGGAATGTTGGCAGATTCCAGATGATTCTCAAGGAAACTAAATAGGGGTGCAAAATATGGAGGATGATAAGTCATCTCAGAAACAGAAGCAAAGGAAGTTTGTTGGAATAGAACTTATTGTGGTTTTGGTTTTCCCAAGGATTGAATAGTGTAAGGAGATGAGCTGATCAAAAAACATCTGCAGGAAATGTTTACTCTGGAGGACAAGGCCTTTGTCAGGTGGATGAGGATAGCATGTGCAGTGCAGGTGTAGAACAGCAAGGGAACTTTTGGATGGTGTGGTGGGGGGCTGGGGTGCAGTTATAAGGTAGAAAAACGAGCTGGCGAGCCATCAAAGGGATTGTAGCAGTGGCATAATAGGTTGAAAATTTCCTTTTAGAAAGAAAACTCTGGTGGTAGCATAGTAGAAGAAGGAGAGGAAAAGGAACTGGAGCAACAAGACCATCCAAGAGTCAATGGCAATAACTTGAGCGAGACATGATAAGAGCCTGAGTGAGCTGGTGGTGAGGGAGGGAGAGAAGTCTAGGACGATGCTCTGGCTTGTTTATTTTGGTGCCCAGTTGTGTAGAGATGCTGTTACTCTTTATGGGGGACATGGTGGCAGAGTTTGGGAAAAAGCGGAAGAGTGTCGTTTTGGGCATAGAGATATCTGACCTGAGATGTCTGTGGTTAGAGACCCCAGTGAGAGGTTGGGCCTGAGACAAGCCTGGGACTCCTGAAAGAGGTTGCTGCTGGAGGTAAAGATTAGAGAGCTCACTGCTCCATGTTTTTGAAATCAGGGGAATGGACAAGATCATTGGGGAAAAGCAAGTGAAATGAGGAGGGGCCTACAGGTAGAACTCCTCAGCGAATGGGTGGAGAGAAAGCGATATCAAAACATCTGCCAGAGGAGGTTTAGTCAGAAGGGAAGGAAGTGAACCAGGAAAGCTGCTGTCCTAGAAGCCAGGGAGGGGGCAGTTTCAGGAAGGAAGGAAGGAAGGGACTACCACATGTTCTAGAGTAGCCAGATACGGTGAGAATTGGAACAACTTGGCAAGTAGGGGGTCCCTGCAGACCACTCCTAGAGGATTCTGGTAGAAGTTTCAAATCAGCCCTGACTTCTTTATTAATGGCATCATAATCATTCTAGCTCATCAGGGTTGAAACCTTGAAGTTATATTTGGTGTTTCCCTTGTTTCAGATTCTCTTCTTTGCCTACATTCAATGAGTAACCAAAGCCTGCCTTGTCTTCCTTTGATAAATTGTCTCGCATACTGATCCCTTTTTGTTATAATTGCAACAGCTGCCTCTTAGCCCAACCCCAATTACTGGGATTATTGGAAAAGTTTTCTAATTTGTGTTGCCTCCAGTCCAATGCCCCTCTAATCCACACTCCATACCACCACCAGGGTAATATCTCTAGAAAACTGCTTTCACTATTCCAGCTTCCTAGTGTAAAACTTAGTGCTTCTCAAACCTTCCCAATGACAGAAGAGAAGGAAGGTAAACATTCAGGGGCTCGGGGGCATACTTCGAAAGATCCTACTACAAGTAACAAAATTCATGCCAATTTTGCATTTTTTTTTGCATAAAAATATACCCATATTTGCATTGCTATGGAAATAATATTTAGAACCAGTTAAAAACATAACCTTCCTTTCCAAAGCTTCAGAGAAAATTGACACTTTCGGATAATGCACCATGATTATGTGTGACTTCTGATGCTCCCAGCAAGTACCCCTTTTGAGAAGCATGGGAGTCCTCCGTGACCAGGCTGCGTCCTCCTTGTTAGCCTTCACATCTGCCAGTCTGATCTCTGCACTGTCCCCCAAACTCATCGTGAATATTCTGCTCCTCTGGCTTTGTATATGCTTAGAATTTTCTCTCACTTTTCTCATCCATCTTAAAGGCCCAATTCTTCCATATAGCTTTCCATGACCATACCTGACCTTTTTTTCCCCTCCTCTGAAATTCTATAGACTTGTTTACTGCACTGCTTTTTGGAATTCAACCATAAATGAAACCATAAATGAAAATTGCAAAAAATTATTATGGTGGCTATTATTAATGTGGTGCTTCAAGATTGTAAGCTTTATTTTTTCCAACTAGATTATAAGTCCTATGGGGCCAGGGGTCATGCCATTGATATTTTCCTTTGTTGTCACAGTTTTCAGCTAAATAATTAACTCTTGAATAGATGCAATCATTCTGCATATATAAACCAAACTTATATCCAAGTAGAGGGAACAGAAGGTAACTCTTTTCCCCAGAATATATTTGTGACTTTAAATTTAGTATCTATTTCCATTAAATTAAATATTTTATTTCCTCAGTAAAACAAGTCTATGTATCAGAAAGTCAGTATCTTTCCCTATTTATGTCCTTCCTTCATTCGTTTCTTTTGGTGGGACAAGTAAAAGGTATGACTAGGGTCCTTTCAGGTGGCTGTGCCTCTGGTGTTGAAAGTACAAACACTGTTTAGTCAAGTCTGCTTGAGTCCAGGTCATAGCTTTGTAGTCAGATGTTTCTCTGCTTGTGGAGTCAAAAGACAGAAAAGCTAAGAGAGTTGTGACACGAACTTGCTTTCTAATGATATAGAAAAATATCATCAAATAGTGGACTGGGCCCATTTCTTGAGAGAACCTAAGAGAGAACTAAAAATGTGCCAGTAGCAGGGGGAAGGAGACAGGGATCAAGTGATAGTTTTTGTTGTTATTGTGGTTTGTTTGATCACTAAAGCTCTGAATGAGAAAACAGAGAAGGAAAAAATGCATGGAATTTCTGGTGAGGTTGTTGATGCAAATGGAAAGGTTCAATGAGGGAAGTCAAGGAAAAAAGCAGAAAGGCAAGTGTGTAGTAAAGGGACAGTGCTATGCTTTCAAGGAATCAGAATATTTCATGCCAGTTAAGGGGCTTTAAATGTAGAGCACTAAATGGAATCTTCAAAGTTCCTTTTGTCCCCTGTTCCATTGTCTTAGAATCATTCCAGTTCTAATCAGCAGGGGGCTAGTTATCTATTGGATCTCCAAATTCTATGAATGCAACCTCCTAAATGTGCTTTGAATCAGAGGTCTCTTCTCCATCCCTGTATTACCTTCCTATTGCTGGTATAACAAATAAGCACAAATTTAATCGCTTAAAAGTACATAAATTTTTTATCTTACAGTTCTATAGGTTCAAAGTCTGATATGGGTCTCACTGGGCTAAAATCAAGGTTTTGGCAGGGCTGCTTCTTTCTAGAGGCTCTAGGGGAGACTCCCATTTCCAACTCCTAAAGGCCACCCACACTTCTTGACTTGTGGCCCCTTTCCTCCATCTTCAAAGGCAGGATGTTGCATCTCTCTGACCTTGCTTCCATCGTTGCATCTCTTTCCCTGACCCTCTCATTTTGCCTCCCTCTTCCACTTTTAAGTACCCTTGTGCTTATATTGGGCCCACCCAGATAATCCAGCATAATCTCTCTATTTTAAAGTGAGTTGATTAACAACCTTAAAAGCTTCCATCTGCAACCTCAGTTCTGCTTTGCCACATAGCTTAACATATTCACAGTTTCCGCGGTTTTGGACATGGAAATCTTTGCAAGGGGGGCATTATTCTGCCTGCCACAATCCCTATTGCCATTACCCAAGTTCAAGCCACCGTTATTTCTTACCTGGATTACCTTAAAAACATGAGCTCCGGAGTCAGACTGCCTGCATTCCAATTCTGGCTCTGCCCTCTGCTAGCTCTATGTTGGATGTTAGGAAAGCTCCTGAGCCTCTTTGAGCCTCAGTCTCCTATCTGTAAAATGGGGACACAAATAGTACATATCCCATAGGGCTGCTGTGAGGATTGAATGAGATAAATGCCATACTTGGCACATAATGAACACTCAGCAAATGCTAGCCATCATTATTACTGTTATTATTACTAACTAGTCTCACGACCTCTGTTCTTAACCCTCTCTACTTTATCCTCCACACCAAAGCAATAGTGTTTAGGAAATTAAACAGAGGTTGATCATGCCCTTCATTACCATCTCAGGTGAGGTTATTCATCTTCTGGTCTTTGCTCCTCAACCTCACGTCCAGCCTCTCTCCACATTTAAATCATGTTAGACTATTTGAAGTTTTCCAAACGTGGCAGGTATTTCATGTCTCTGTGCCTTTCTTTACACATGGCCTTCCTGTTACCTGGATTTTCTTTCCCTTCCTGGACTATCTATCCAACTTTACTCATCCATCAGAGCCAATTCTCTGATGTCCTGGTCAGAACTATTGGTCACTAACCCAACTCTTCTGTGCACCAGATGCATGTCTTGGCGATAGTGCCAGTCCCCGCCTGAGTGTGCCCCAGCCTGGCAGCTTCTAAGGGTAGGGTTGGCACTTCACTTCTCCCTGGAGCCTGGCTCATATTAGACAGCCTGTAAAAGATTGTTGAAAGCATGTGTGACAGGATTATTTTTGAAATTTATTAGTGTTCTCCCCTCATGCATTCCCTATATGTCTCTCTTCCCATGTTGCCTCAGAGAGGATTAAGGTTTTTAGAGCAGAAATACAAAAAGAAATGAATATCCAGTTCTTGATGTCCAAAATAGAATGTTTTTTTTTAAAAAGGTAAAAAAAATTTTTTTTTTAGTTTCAAATAGCATTTCAATAGTTTTGAAAACCAGGATTTATACTTGAGAAAAGGGTTTTAAAACTTCTTTAGTCCCCTATTGTATAGAAGTAAAGTCATGGTAAAATTAGCTTAAAAATGTTAAAGGCAGACTAAAGAGTGTGCTCAGTTTGCAGAAGGGTTAGGTGCCGAGGGCCGGCCTCAGCAACGGTCAGGGTCCTGATAGGGGGGCTGGAGTCGGCGAAGAAAGAAGACAGACACCTTGTCGTGTCTGGGTACGAAGATGAAATCTCCGACCAAGCAGAGCATCAGAGCTTTATTTTTATAATTTTCTACAACATACAAACTAGCATTTAGGCATGCAATACTAGAATAGTTTGGCTAAATTTCAGACATTATTTATTCTTACACAATGATCAATGGGCTAGCAGGGACAGACTCCCTGAAGCGTAGCAAGACACAGTGTTCGGGCACAGGCATAGCAGTTCCTGTTATTTGGTACCAAGCAATCTATAACTATTTTTTGTGTTCATGTTTTTGAATCTGTTAATCATTACCTTTTTGTTTCTTCTAGCTAACTCTTTCAAAGCTGGGGAAGGGGGATTACCGCCTAGTTGACAGGTGGCCAGTGGGAGTGAGCAGAAAGGGTGACCTATTGTCTTCTAAGAAAGGAGCAGGCATTGTCACTTACGCTGACGCTAATGCAGGGTAAGCTGTTGGCACATTAATGTAGCTAGGTGTGGGAGCATTTCACCACCACAGAGCCCAAAAGACGCCAAATGGGAAAAAGAGGCAGTAAGAATATAAGAAACAGCAGCAAGAAGCAAATTCCTTTTAGGCAGGAGTCATAGGTGCCACTCGGTGCTCCGCCTTGCGGAACGGTCACCGCGACATGTACTGAAGGCCCAGGGACCGTGCCACTAGGCCGACTGCCGGGTGCTGAGTTGGCTGCCCACAGTTAGGGTCCAAAATATCATTTGCAAGTTGGTTGTATGGAACCCAAAAGGAAATCCTTTTACATAGAAATAGTGTATTTAGTGGTTATTAGGTTCCTAGCCCAAGTACAAACTCAAAATGCCACCAAAAAACAATGCATTTGAAACAAATATTTGAAGACTATAATGGTAAAATGTCAGAGATTAAACAAAACAGGAAAAAGAACAATGAAGTTAAATTAAACCATGTTCATTTTGGATGCTAGATTTGAGGGAGAACATATTTAATTAAAAAGGGATAAGAGGTATATGAAGATTCTGAAGTGGATTTCTTGGCAATTTTCAGGGCTTTACTGACTCTGTAAATCTGATTTTCACTTGAAAGCCTGCACATTTCCTTTTCCTTGTTATTGCTGCTTCACATGCATCAGTCTTATGCATATTGGCTGTGATAATAGATTTTAGTGTTTCCAGGGAGTGAGGGGGAATGGGGAGAATTCCAGGGAGGCAGAGTGAGAGGGTCAGGTCCTTTGATAGGCACCTGATGTACATCAGGAGACAGGACAAAGTTTCTGCCTTTGAGAAATTTTTGTTTCTATTGGTTATTCAGACAGTAAACTAATAAAACCTCAGATATATAATCACATTTCAAGTAATAACAAGTGACTTGAAGAAAAAAATTGGGGTAAGGGATTAAATATTAAATACAGTGGCCAAGGAATATCTCTTTAAAGGAGCTAACGACTGAACAGAGCTCCTTAAAGAAGTAGGGGAGCAATCAAGGTAAAACGTGGGGGAAGGACAGTCCACGTGGAGGGACCTGCACGCACAAAGGCCCGGCTGCAGGGATGAGCTTGGGCGTGTTCAAGGAGCACCAGAAGGCCAGGGTGAGGGGAGTGAGGTCATCAAGGATGAGTGTAGAACATGAGGTCAGGGAGGTAGAATGGGGCCATTAGGGAGGGTCTTATAGTCCATGGTTAGGACTCGAGGTCTTAGTCTAAGTATGATTTTGCTATGTGTAAAATTCTAAATTTTTCCAAAAGAAATGAGTAAGAATTGGACACAAGAGAAGGAGAGCCAGGGCAGTATGCATTTGATATTTTATGGTGGAAATCACTACACTCTTAATGTAAAAGATGGATAAAAGAGGGAGAAAGTACATGTGTCTTACTACTGAGTAAAAAGCTAAAGAGGCAGTAGGGGTGTCTTAGTTTGGCAGAGCTGCTAGGACAAATACCACAAAATGGGTTGGCTTAAACAACAAGAATTTATTGGCTTACAGTTTGGAGGCTAAAAGTCCAAAATCAACATGTTTGCAAGATCGTGCTTTCTCTTGGAGTCAGTAATGTTCTGGTGGTGATTGTCTTCTGTCACATGGTGATCTCTCTCTCCTCTCTGACTTCTTCTGACTTTGGCTTCTACTGACTGATTATTCTGAATTTCCTCTCTTTATAAGGCCTCCTTTCATATGGATTAGGGCCACACCTTAACTAATAATACCATCTTCAAAAGGTCACACTCACAGGAACAAGGATTAAGATTTGGACATGTCTTTTGTGGGCGACATGATTCAATTCTCAACAGGGTAACTAGAGAAGGTAGTGGGGTTTATGTAATTTCCAGCACTGACCATCAGATGGTGTGTTTAGTTCAGGGCAGCTTGGTTGTTGTTTAGAGCAAAGCTAGTTTGGGAAGGGAAGAAAGCAACCACAAATTAGACTGAGAAAGTCTGTATTTCTGTGCATAGACTTGTCACTTGCTGAAATCATGAAAAATAATGACCCTAAAAGAGAAGCTAGTGATAGTTGTGAATAATTTACATATTCCTTTGCTGTTTCAGTAACAATCATGGTTCTTGCCTGGCTTCTACATATTTTTTCCAGGAATCAAGAAGGGGAGCCAAGACCTCCATGTGCTCTGGATAAGACCATCCCATCTGCCATCATCACTTTAGCAATGGAAGAAGTGAAAAGGGGCCCCAGAACTCTGTATGCTCCTAGAAAGACTCTGACTCCTTCTTTCCCCAACACACAGCTTCATCTTAAGAATCAGGCTATCAGGACTGACCTCATTTTGTCCTTTCCACCCCCATGTCACATGAGCATTATACAAGCATTCCAGAACTCCCAAGCCATCCCTCAGTTTTAAACTCTAATCCTTATAAGGGTCTCTGCAGGATGTGGCAACCCCTATATGGTCATATCACTTCCTATATACCTTTCCTGCCTTATTATTCTTCGTGGCACTTATAGCACCTGCCATTTATAGAATATATATATATGTTCATGTTAGCTCCATGTAAGTGAGCAGTTTTCTCTGTTTTGTTCGCTTTTGTATTCTCAGGGCATAGGGCAGTGACAAAACAGTGTTTAATAAATATTTGTTGAAAGGATAAACATTGTTCCTAGGGAAGGATAAGGTCCAATCTAAGCAGGCCCTGGCATGAGAAATGGAATGAAGGATGTTCAAGAGCAAGGAGACTAAGTATTTCCCACTCTTCTGCCAACTTTCTCTGTTTCCTTTTATCCCTAAGATCCTTTGGAGCTCTTCTTAAAAGAATGGTTTAAAGGATAAGTTTCATATGATTCCTTAGTGCTCTACGATATTTGCATTTGACCACAGATTTTTCACCAAGGTAAAAGCCCTAGAATGGGAATAACATAGGTGAATGTGTAGTCTAATTTTCTTAGTGCCTTAGAACATTGCTCCTCTCCCCACTCAGATAAGGAAGGCTTTATAGTAGGGTCTTTGTATCATTTCTTTCATGCTCTAAAATTAGTATGGGTTTTTTCTCTTGGGAGCATTAAAAGTGACTCAATTTCAATAGCTTGCATAAGGCCCATATAGCTGCTGACCTTCCACCTCTTGGCTGGGCAAAAGGTGGTGGTTGTCCTAGGGACTACAGGGGATAATTAGTTGTAGGAGGACAGAGCTTGTCCACCTGCCCTTTACAATGTCCCTTCTCCATAAGTTTATCTGCTTTACAGATTGTGAGCATATTGTGGGCATGGTTAGGTTTTGCCAATCTTTTTAGCCCTAGAAGCCAAGTTCCAACCCCTTTGCCCCCCCATCCCAGCCCAAGCTCAGGAAGGATGGGTGAATGGTGAACTTGGCTGGGATTGGCCTGGCAATGACTTTCACTTCTAATAAGGAATGGCAAATTTTGGCAACAGGCTTTGCTGTAGGCCCCTGCCTGTGAGCAAGTTCCTCCTGCCTCTTGATTTGCTCCACAGGCTTTGGGTTTTGTGTAATGCACTGCAGTTGAGAAGTGTTAAGTCAGAACAGTTGGGTGGATCTCTATAGAATATTTTTTATTTAACATTTATTGAGAACCGGCAGAGAGAGTGCTGCTTAAAAGCTTGTAGGGCTTGCCTATTTTATTTCAGCATCTACAATTTACAGAAGGAGGCTGGATCACAGTTAAATGGAGATTTGCTCTTATCCTTTTCTGATCTAAACAGGCTTTTTCATCTACTTTCTCTTTTTATGAACAGACAGGCCTGCAAGCGCCACAGAATCAATTCCCTTTGTGGTCTGATGATAATGATGACTGCACTGTCACCTCATGATGATTTGAATACTGCCGTCCAGTTTGTGGAGATCCTCCTTTCTTCTTCATGCAGCTCGACCGGTTCACTGCATATTAGCATTTTCATAAAACAATAAACCAGGGAATAGAGATGGAAAACAAACAAGTCAATTTTGCTGCAATTTGGTAGCTTTAAAAAGTCTGTGATGGCAGGGGGTGAGGTCAAAACTAATAATTAAGCTAACAATTTGAGATTATTTATGGCACAGAGCTTCCCATTAAATTAGGCTGAAGAATTCTTTTTCCTTAGCTGAGAGGACCTTGTACATATGTGTGTTTTGGCATATGATCCCCCTGACGTGGGAGAGAAATGTTGCTATTATCCCTGCGAGGATGATGAGGGCCTCAGATGTCTCCTATCTTTTTATATTGTAGCTTCCAAAGTGGGATACAGACATCCTTTCTGCAAGATCATCTGTTGTGATACAAGAGTAAAATATTAGAATTTCTATTTATTTTTATCTAAAATAAGAACAAAATTGAGCTCTAATAATATTTACTATATGGATTGACAGTGATTCATGTATAAAATTCATAAATGAGTGTACATATATTTTGGAGACACAGGCTCAAAATTTTTTATTCCTAAGGGTTGATGATCAAAAAAGTTTGGAGACAATAGAAATAATCACTAAGAGCAAATTCTCTTAGGACACTGAAGGTGTCTCTAGATTGTATAGCATTCAGAACAAGAAAGATGTATTCATTTAGGTAATTATTATACCAATAAAATTTAAAAGCCCAAATCAGGGCAGTTATCCCCAGAACACTTAACTGTATGTTGCCTTAAAGCCCATATCAATACAAGGTGTCAACACAGAAAATTGAAAATGCCATGAAAGGAGTTAATAAAATTGTGTCAAATTGTGATTTGAATATGGAGAATGACAAAAGAGATTCTGTCTGAGTAATTGTGAAGGAAATTATAGCAAAATGGTCTACTAAGGAAAGGTCCAGTGCCGAGTGTAGGTGCCAATTGGTTCTGCACAGGAAGTTAGTGGAGCATTGCTATTTTATCTCCAGCAAGGATGCCAGAGATGATCAGCTAGGAGCTGGCCATTCTGAAGTTATACTTGGCACACAGCTGTCTCTGCTATTTCTCTTTTCAACTTTTGCTTCTTCTTTTATTCCAACTATTAGAAGTCATGTCCTTCTTCCACTTGCTGGGGTATCTTCTGAGAAGAGATATATGCCTATTACATAGACCAATATTTCATGCGCATCCGTAACAGACTGAAAGCTCAATGGGAATATTAAAAACAAACCACACCTATGAAGGCTGATTTTTCTCTTACCACCATACTCCAAGACTATTCCTTTTGGTTTGACTCTGCAATCAGTGACAGCTTATCTCTCTGGTTGGAAAAGGGTTGCAGTTTCGTTTTTGGGCAATGCTAAAAAAAAAAAAAAAATCTCATCTTCTATTTCAAACTTGATTTCCCCTAAGTAAGGGAAGTAAGCCCTTGCTGTGAACCTTGAGGCAGGAAGACTCTTCCCACTTTCTCTTCTGCCCTTTGGAGGGTCCTCAAGTAGAAAAGACTTAGAGCAGGAAGCCTGGGTGAGGTTTTAGATAAGGCAGTTAGGGGAATGTTCAGGCCAAAGATGGTGGCCCAAGATAGGGAGGGCAGTGGTCAATCTGTAGGGAGGGCCCAGTGGGCTCTAGGCCGGTGTCACGGCCAAGGTCAGCTACTGTGCCTAGTAATAATGCTCCTCTTTGATGTCTTCATTTGAAATGACATTCCAAGGGCAAGCCAGCTATTGTCAGCATACAGAGAATTATGTTCACTTTTCTGTGTTCTATTAATTTGCTAGACCTTCATCTTTACTTATTTTTAACATTTTCCTCCTCAAATCACTGAAGAGGGTTTGAAATACATAAGAGGAAACTCCCTCTTCAAACTCCATCTCTTGCTCATCATTATGAGGTTTGTTTTCTGCCTATGGACAGCCTGGAAGATCATTGGCAACTTCCTAGAGTGTCCCTGCAAGGTCTCAGGAATGTCAATTACTGGGAAACACAGCTCTAGTTTAATGCTTGCTCTTTTCACGTTACTTTTCTCCCTTTTTGGGAGTGTTCAAAGACTTGTCACTGCAGCCTGCAAACAAACTAAGATTTATCTATGTTGCCTTTGGTTTGTAACTGGTTGTTTTATTGTGGCTTTAAATTTAGCCTCTTCCTAACGACTGTGTGCATTTGGGAGGAGAGGCTGGCTTTGCAGATGATCTGGCAGCTGTGTGTGGCTTGCTTAACTCCTTCATCACATCACTCTACAACCAAACTTCTTTTTATTTAACTACAGAAGTGTTTTGAAGAACTCCTATATCTAGGACACTATTAAATGCTACAGAAGATTCAAAGAAGCAGAAGATGTAACCCTTCCCTTAATGTACTTACAGTTGGGGAATAAGCAGGAAAAAGAGCTTGGATTTTGCAGTTTGTCAAACTTGAACCTTGGTTTTACAATCTGTAAAGTGGAGATAATAATCTCTACTGCAGGGTGGTTTTGAGATATAGAAACACTAGCTGTAAAGCACCTAGCAGAATGCTTAACCCCTAGGAGAAGCTATCATTGCTTATAGTCTCTGAAAAGATAATCCTCGAGAGTGTCTGTGAAATGCAGACTAAAAGTGCAAAGGCAAATCAGAGGCAGAAGGCGGATGAAGGTGGTCAATAATGGCTCCATAGATGAAGAGAAATTTTGTTGTTGTTGGTAAGAGGAAGAACATGTATGTATTCGTTAATTTCTCTGTCTCACAGAGTGCTGACCTGTATCATTTCTGAAATCTTAGATGCTGTTGCTAATGGAAGGCCCTGAGCCAGCTGCCTCTGAGAAATGGACTGTGGCCAAGATTCCACATCCCCTGCACCGGGGTTAATGAGGAGTCCCATCAGCTCTCCATAAGAGCAGGAGGGGGCTGCTCTGGCCTCACAGGCATTGGGCTTAGCAGAGACAGAAGAGAGTCAGAGAAGGAGGCAAAAGGCTGCAGGGGATGCTGGGCCTCTGAGGCAGCCCAATAAGGGCAGGGAAGGAGGAAGAGGGCATGAGCAAGGAGAGGGAGTATGGTAGGAAGCTGGCCTTGGCCACCTTCTCATCTTTTGCTAGAGTCACACTTTCTGGATCAAGTGTCTTGCCTTCTCCCTCCCTTCCTACCTCCAGTCCTGATGAGTAGAGAGAAAATTCTTGTTAAAAACAATCTCTGAGAGTCATTTTAAATTTACAGGAGGTAGCCCAGCACTCCTCATGTCTCACCATTCTTTTTTCTTTTATATTTTCATTTCCTCATGCTTTCTTTTAACTCATTCTGTTCAGTTTTCTTCCCCTTTTCTTGCAGAGTCAAGAGAGGAGACAGAAGAGGAAGAGGGAAATGGAGGGAAGGCCATCTATGTGTCTAGTTTCTCTCTGGGTGCAGGGAAAATTGCCCTCTTCCAATGCAAACTAAACTTCCCATTTTAGTGGCATTGTCTTTTTAAAAAGTCTTTTGGTTCATTCTTACAGAGGTCTATAGAACTCATTTCTTTAGTTTACAAATCTGATGGGAGAAGTCAGATCCAAAGAAAGCAGAGGGTATAGAACAGAAAAGTATGAGCGATGGGGTGCCCCTGGTGGTGGACCAACAAAATCCTGGCTGCTGCAGGTACTCATTTCCACCCTCTCCCTCTGCCCTATCTGCCATCAAGTGCAGGAAAATCCTGTGCTTGGCCTTGAGCCTCTTAATTCTAGCTCTGCCTTCCTTCCAGAAGTTTTCTCTTGCCCCCACAACATTAAGTTACTTCCTCCTTCTGTGTGACGTTATTCCAACTTGGGGTTTCTCCCTCTATTGCACCATACTGTGATTGCCTTTTTTTTCTCCTTAGAAATGTAATTGCCTCTTGCTTGCCTTTCCCTCTCAGTAGACTGTGGTCTCCTCAGGTAGAGGAACTCTGTATCCTCCTAGCATGTAGTGGATACTCAGCTGATGTTTGTTGAATGTTAAATGAGTGATTGAATCCTGCCATCTAAAAACTGGTACCAGTTTACTCTCTTCCTCCAACTCCTAAAGCCCACCTGGCTCCTAACCCATTTCTTCAGAATACTGCTCTCTGGTGTCTATTGTGATAGTTGGAGTGAAGTTCAGTTACTACCTTCAGAATCTTCTCCAGTCTCCATTCTCAGATTACAAAGACTTATTTTGGCCTTGGTGACAATGTCTTTTCTTTGTGACCCCCCAATAAAGACAGAGTTTGAAAGGATGAATGTAGGCTTATTGAGGGGAAGTGTGGCCCTGAAAACACTTGGAAGCAAAGATAATTCTCTAGCCATTCCCAGTGGATACAAAATCTTAGATGGCAACTCAGGGCAGGCCAGAAAGGTACATATCACACATCATCAGGTCTGCTGTGTCTCACCATACAGACTCACCCAAATGTCTTGTAAACAGGCTGAAATAAGATGATCTTCACTTTCAGTTGAGTATATAGAATCATAATTTCTTGGAACATGCAAAGGGAGGCAAAGCCTAATGGATAGAGAAGGTAGAACAAGTCAACATAAGTCTGAAGGAGGGAAATTGCTTTTTGCTCTGGGTTCTGAATAGATGATGGACAGAGCTGGTGGAAAGCCCAGGACATGTTTACAGTCCCGGAAAGGAGATGTTTTTGCTGTAAATCTTGTATGATTCTCACCCCCTCCTTTTTTATTCCCCTACCCACAGTGCCATAGTTCTCTGTTGCAGGGGCTTCTCACATAGGCTCACATTTCTTGGTAAAGGACTTGCGAGCCACCTCCCCTGAGCCCCAGAGCACTTTGTAATTCTATTACGGCAAGGATCACATTCTTACTTAGAGTAGTTGTGGGTGTATCTCTCTATTTCAAAGGAAATGTATTGGAATTTGTCACTCATCTGCATTTCTGCACTAGTGCTTGCAGAGAACTTTCCTCACTGTAAGGGCTTGCTGAATATTTTCATATACTTGAATTAAATGTGCTCTTTTGTCAAGGTGCCAGATGGACAGGAAGATTAAACAAGTACAATAGTAGCTTTGGCTTCCAGGTGGGAAATAATTGTCATATCAGGAATCCTACTTGGGCTTTGCTACCACTCTCCTGAAGACAATTTCTCAGTCCCATGTTTGCATCTTCAAATTACCCTTACCTTTCTGCCATTGCCATGGACCCAGAGCTGACTTTGCTCTCCCTTAGGCCATTCCCTCTCACTCTGTCTCTTGATACTCTTCACACTTCTGTAAGACTGGGTCCAGAGCAAGTCACAGTCCCCCCAGATGCCTCTTCCCTATTCTTTCAAAGGGAAGTACACAGCCCTTCTTACTCCTTTTCATAAGGGACAGAGACTGGGAGAAAAACAAATCAGAGGATCATACAGAGGATGCCTTGTCTTTAATTTCTGACCACCTCTGAAGACAGAGACTGGACACCCTGGTGGAATGTGTACTCTACTTTTATTCATGAGGGTGAATCTGCCCAAACTCCTTTATCTCATCCCCCTTCTTAATGATAGGCTGAAGGATAAAACTGAGGTACATAGTCAGAATAATAGCCAAGAACCTACTGTGTAGCAAGCATTATACCAAGTGCTTTACATACTCTTTCATTAATATTTCCAATAACTCTATGAGGCAAGCATTATTGCGGTCTCATTTTACCTACATAGTAACTGAGCCTCAGAAAGCCTAAGTTATGTGTTCAAGATCCCGTAACTACATAAACTGATGGGCCAGGATTTAAATCTTACTCCCAAACAATATTATTAACTAATAGCCACTTCTCAATATATACCTTCTAAACTCTAGTGAGAATTTTGCATCTTGTAGAATGTCAGACTGGGTAACCATCCATTTTATTGTTTCTGATAGAAATGAACAACTACAGTCTATTTCTTTATTGCTGGTCTAACAGGAAATGGTCTGGTTCATTACTTATGAACCAGTTCTTGGAACTAAGGCCATAAGCCTTTAGTTGGTACAGGAAATGATGTGGTTTTGCAGGCTCAGGAAACAGTGACCAAAATAAAATATTTGGCAAGTTTTACATTCTAATTGAGAACTGAGGGCATTGGGGAAATACCCAAGCATCTTCCCATACCATCAGAAACTTTTCTACAACATAATGGCTCTGTAGTATTCCATTGTATGGCTATACCAGAATTTAACCATATGAAATCTGAGTAATGGTAGAGTTACCAACAAGAGTAGGAGAAATTTTGGAAAAGAGAATTTGAGGACAGGATGGCCAATAACCATCTTTGCCAGCTTTAGAAGTTCGCTTGGGACTAGCTCTGTCCAGAGGGCATTTTAGATTCCTAGATTGCTTAAGCGAATACCATGCCGTTGGTTGGCTCAAACAATGTGAATTTATTAGCTCATGGTTTTGAGGCTGGGAAAAAGTTCAAGTCAAAGTCCCATCAAGGCAATGCTCTCTTCCCAAAGACTGGCATTCTGAGGCTAGTAGCCAGTGATCCTTGGCCCCTGCATCCTCTGTCACATGGCGATGCACATAGTGGCGTCTTCTGGTCCCTCTACTCTTCTGGGTTCTGTTAACTTCAGCTTCTTGCGTCCGGTGGATTCCTCTTCTATTTATCTGAATTTTATTCTGCTTATAAAGGACTCTAGTAATAGGATTAAAATCCATCCTGATTTAGGTGGGTCACACCTTAACTGAAGTAACCTCATCAAAAAGTCCTGCTTACAATGGGTTCACACCCACACGAATGGAATAAGTTTAAGAATGTTTTTCTGGGGTACATACCACCACAGGGAGTAACCTATACATGCTCTGAGCTTTTTAAGGCAGTAAAGTAAGGGAGATGTGTCTCTTGTTTTAGCTTCATCTCAGCTAATTCCATAAAGGTTATCCAACTAAATCTTGTTGTCTTGGAGAAGGTCAAAGATTCAGGTGCCAGTTCTCTTAAACCATCTACACAAAATATAAACCTTCTAATCGAATGGGGTCAGGCTTATCTGTATCTTAGATATGCTGAAGTCTTTTTTTAGTAAAGCAGATGGAAGCCTCACACAGTTACTAAGGACCAGTCATGATAAGAATGTCCAGAATGTGATCCTCAATCTTGGCTAACTTTGAAAGAATAGCATGTTCTGAAGAGAAGCAGGAAGGGGATTAATCTGATCTTACCTACTGGCTAACGATCAAAACTTTAAGAGAAGCACAGGAGATCATCTTTCCAAAGCAGGGAAAGCCTACAAGTATCAGATACACTGAATTAAGTCATTAATCAAAGTCATGCCCTAGAATTGTGCCCGTGTACTTGCCAAACCACTTCTTATTATGTTTCAGGTCCAAGATAATAGATTTTCATAGCAGAGAGGGACTCTAAAGGAATTTAATTCAGGAATCTCCTTCAAACCGAACAATAATGACAGTATCTTCCAGGAGAAGAGAATGGGAATGGATAAGGAGATAATGAATCATCCAACTGTTAGCTCAGTGAGGACAGGGACCAAGGCTTTTCACCATCAAATCCTTAGCACCTGACACAGCACCTTTCATATTAGAAGATGCTTAATCCATATTTTGTGAATAAATAAAAGAAGTAGGGGTTGAAATAGAACTCTGGATTGTTCACTGCCACAGTTGGTACGTCAGTAGAATAAGTGGCAAAGTGTATGGAGTCCTCATCCTCTCTGGGTTTGGGTCTGGGCCTTCCTCAGCTTCTTAGCTTTAGGGTCAGGAATTTTCCAAGAGCTCATTTTACTTCAATCCTCTCAGGAATAGAAGCCACTAAGAAGGGATGGTGGGTAACTAGAAATTTATGAGATGGAATGGGTGAGAGGGAAGATTTCTGATTTGGTTCTGTACTGGCAGGAACCCCTATCCATCAGAAATACTTTGAACTGTGGGGAGAAGCTGAGGGGCCACTTTGGGGGCTATAGACTAGCAGATGACCTTGTTGGCCTGGATTATTGGATAGCCTTTTACAATGGAATGGTTGAAGACCTTGGGTTTAGATGTAGAGAATTCAAGCTGTAATGTGCAAAACATGTGTTGGTATCATTTCTGGGAAGAAGAAAAACTTTTCATTAGAAAAGAATTATCCTGGAGGTGACACAGCGTAATAGAAATCAGATTTCTGAGTTCCTGCTTCTTGGAGGGCTAGCCTTGGATAAGTGAAATACACTAGAGAAGAGCAGATCTCAGTCTCCCTTTGGTATTCTTCCTTACCTCACAAAGTTAGTGTGAAAACTCATTGGGTGAGGGATGGGGTGGTCTTTTCTGTAATAGGATGTCACTGGAAGTCTCATGTTGAAACGAAAGAGAAACCTGCAAACGATGGCAGTTGGAACAAGAACAAAATTGCTGGGCAGTGATATGGTAGGAGATCCAGTATTTTAATAAGTTATTTCCAGCTTAGTTTGCCATTAAGCTATGGAGCTTTTCCTCGAGCTAATAAAATAATAAGTCAAATAATACATATTGATTAAAAAAGGGGAACTGAGGGGCCTATAACATCCCCAGATGGACAAGCATCAATAGTGCCTCCTCAGCCATGTCTCTTGGCTGGGAAGGGTGAGGAGGAAGTGGTGGCCTTGCCCCTGCCTCCATCTGTGGTGACAGTTGGGTGAGCATGAGTTACCCCTGTCCCTCTCCAAGCCTCATCTCTGCACCTTGCTTGTAAAGAGTGAGTACTGTGTAATGGTTCAGAGTACAGACTTTGGAGCCAGATTGCCTGGCAAAGCTACTTCGCTGTGTCCCTCAGTTACCTTATCTGTGAAATGGGGGGAAAGAATAGCACCCACCTCATTGGGTTGTTGTGAGGATTAAATGAGTTAATACATGTAAAACATTTAGAACAATGCCTGGCACATTTCGTAAGTGGCCAATAAATACTTGATATTATTTTATATAGGGTTATGCCTTCTGTTCAGTCTTCTGCATTTCTGAGTCTGAGAAACTTGGTGGGACAAATATTTTCCAGAGTGACAGGCAATTTGTAATTCTCTGGTAATAGAGAACAAGCATAACATGGTAAATAAACACCTACAAGCAAGCACCAGTCCTCAGTTTAGCCAGTCTGTCCAATATCCATCCCAAACACTTTTCTTCAGACTGGGAAATGAAAGTAATTGGACCTTTACTTCTTTTCCTTACCCTACATACCTTTTATTGTAGGTACCATGTGTCATTTAATAAAAACCTCTGTAGCCAAAGGGAAAACAGAGTTAAGGACCTTAGTAAGCCACGTAGTTATTATTCATACATCCTAATAATAACGGGCTACACAGATTAAAGTAATATTGAATTCCTATTACTTATCACTTGTTTTATAATTAAAATAGTTTTCCAACATTTATGTCCCATTATTTCCCATTTTTCCCATGCAAGAATTGTTATCTATATTTTACCCATTTCAACAAACATTCGTGGTATATATTCTGTATACTAGGAACTGTGCTAGGCTTGAATAGGACAATGTCCCTTTATTCAAAAAGGAGGAGAGGGAGACACTTATGTGTAAAACCAATATTAGGTTAAAGTATTAAATATGAAGATTTGGAGGCTCAGAGCTTTGGAATAAAGTGATTTCCTTTAGCAGTGCATGTTGATAAAATCTTCATTTGTTTTAGCCAGAAAACTACCAAGGGCATGGATACTGAAATGACCCAAGAATCAAGCCTCATTTAAGAGTTCTAAGCAAATTTCACATAGACTAAATCAATAAGAAATATGAGACCAGCCTGAGAACCTTGGAGCAATAGAGACATGATGTGAATGGGAATAAAATTGAATCTTTGCATGGCTGACTCAAGCCTTTCCAATTGATTTACCAATACAATACAATAGAATTGAGTTCAGACTCAATATTTTGTTCCTTCTTCAGAGTAAATGATGCAACCTATTGAATGATCTCCTACGAATGAGTCTTCCTTCCCATATAAGTAGTCTGCCTCCTTGATCCAGTATAGCTCTTCTCTATAGGAGTATTGTTTTCCATTTTTGCCTGGTCTCATGTAGTTCCAGGATACACAACTAAAACAGAGCAAGCCGAGAACTGGTTGAAAACTCCACCATCGAGTAAGAGCCTGGTGGGTTTGACAGCACTTGAGGCATCCTCAATTCCTCTATTTTGACAGCTTTACTTCATTCTGCATTTTCTAGAGAGCACTGGCAGCTCCTGTTCTCAAGTGCCAAATTTTCCCCAAACCTGGAACTGTATATCCCATTGCCTGCTGGATGAACCACAAACCCTCAAATTTAATATGTCTAAGATGCAGTTCATTATATTTACCATCCCCCAATCTTTTTCCTTCCTGGGTGAGACCAGAAATGACACCAATATTTACCCAGTTGCCAGAGCTAGATATCTGAGACTCATCCTTGTGTCACTCATCACTACCATCCAGTAAGTCACTAAGTCACTAAGTCATGCTGCAAATCTTAATATCTCTTGAATTTGTTTCAGCCTCTTTACACCAAGTACTTTCAATATCAAAGCCTGGGGTGGGGAGCATTGGCAGAGATTATGGCTGGGGAGGGGTGAGGATCTCTTTTCCTTGGAGCTAACACTACTATCCTCATTTCTCATCTGGTTTAATATAATAGCTTCAATCTTGTCTTCCTCCACTCCATCCTCCAAATTGATGCCAAATTGATATTTCTAAAATGCATCTCTTATGTAAGAATTGTTAGTATTCTTCTGACAAAAGAGCAATGAGGGGGACTAGCCATAGCAGGTAACAAAACAGTTTTAGCTCTGGTGCATGAATAGGGAGACAAACAAATGGAATAACAAAGTCTAGAAAGAAACCCATGAATATATGGACATTATTATTAATATATGATAAAGATGGCATTTGCAATCAGTGGAGAGAAATATGGATTAATGAATACTTGTCCTTCTTGGCTCCTAGCTTCAACTAGAGGGGGTTCTTTGTCTATTTATCCCCCATGGCCACACCTGAAGTGGTATATGAGAACACACCTTGGTGCTCACACAGTTTTCCTAGTTATAGCTTCTGCTGCTGATTTGGGAACAGGGTGTCCATTACTTCTGCTCATAGTCCACTAGTAAGAACATGGCCACATCTAGCTGCAAGGGAGGCTGGACATGTAGTTGCTAGCTGAGAGACCATGGGCCCAGGAAGAAGGAAATAATGGATTCAGGGAGACATTTAGTAGTCTGACTCTTTCATTAATTCCACAAATATTAATTCAATATCTATTATGTGCCAAGCATATTCCAAGCACTCAGGATACGGTGAACAAAACAGACAAAGGATCCATGCCCCTATGTTTGCTTTTAAGGGCAGAGCAGGGGTTGGGGAGGATACCCAAGATAATAAAAAATATATGTAGCATGTCAGATGATGATAAGTGATGTAAGCAAAACTAAAGCACAGAAGCAGTACGGGGGTTCAAGGAAATGGATAGTGTGTTGTCCTTATAAGTGGAATGATATATATATAGAGAGAGAGAGAGAGGAAAAAAAAAAACAAACAAAAACCCACAAGAAGCAAGAAGCTGAAATGGAACCAGGAAGAGAAGGTAGGGACCAAGAGACGTCGCCATGTACCTTGACTTGTGCCAGAGTAACCAAAGCTCAGTGGCAGCCAGCCCCAGAATACTACATTCTTCAGGGAGGAAGAATTGCCTTGATGATGCCTTGATTTGGATATTTCCCTGGCCTCAAAACCATGAGTGAATAAATTCCCATTATTTAACCTGATTCATTTCATGGTATTTACTTAAGCAGTCTAGGAAACTAAACACATTCTATGCCCTCAAGGAGAAGACTATTTAGTTGTGCCAACAGTACTGACATCTGAGAAATGATAGTGGATGCGACAAGCCAGAATACAATAAGTTATTCAGAGAGTGGTGTACAAACTTTCAGACTTGCCATTCCAAGTTGCTGAATGGGCTGGAGATAGTGAGGCTGGGCTTCCTGAAGGGGATAACATGGGAATAACACCTTTAGAAATGGAGAGGATCTGGTTGGACAGAGAAGACAGAGGAGATGGACAGGAGCAAGTGGAGAAGCAGCAGCTATGCCAAACGTCTGTTTTTCATGAACTCAATGTAGTGACAGTTATCACAGCTTAAATATAACTGGAGGACATGGGCATCAGCAGCAACAGATTTCCATTAGACAGCCAGATTAAAAGATTAGAGTATGCAAGTTGTAGAGCTTGTTCAAATAGACTGCTTTGCCTGGGACCTCCATGTCAAAAGGGAACCAGTGTGTCTTCTGACCAGCTGTGCTATGCTTGTGGGACCTGCTGTAACCTGAGCATTGACAGAAAAAGCATATTTGTCAGGAGAGAGAGTATGGGGAAGTCAGAGACAGAAAAAGAGACACTGGCCCAGATGGAGAATGGAACAGGCACCTTTTAGATGGAAGCTTGTCAAGCTTGGATCTAAAGCTCAGTGTCAAACAGTTCTTGCTGAGAAGGAAAGGAAGGGGTGCTTGTGCTAAGAAATGGCTAAGGTCATTTTCAAGTAGCAGCCTATCTCCTGGTACTCTTGCTGGGATCCAGTGGTTGCTCATCTCTTTTAGAGAAGCAGTGAGCTTGACTTCAGTGATGGTCTGAGCCTGAATCAGGGAACTCTATCAAAGCCCAAGGAGAAAGAGATCATCCTCAACTGAGGAGGAGGGACTCTTTCTGCTCATACTCAAACACCAATATGAAATCCAAATAGATTTTTATTTTCTAATCTATCTCTTAAAAGGCAGTCACAAACTGACTCAGAACTCCCTTATACATTGCTAGGGGGGAATGTAACAGGTATAATCCTTTTAGAGGGCATTTTGGCATAATATATATCTATATATACCCTTTGACTTAACAATTCCAGTTCTAAGAATTTATTCTCAGGAAATAATTATGGACATGGACAAGACTTATTCACAAGGTTTTCTGCATTATTTTGAAAGAGTGAAAAATGATGAACAAACTAAATGCTTAAGAATAGGGACTTGATTAAATAAATTACAGAAAGCTCCTATCATGGGGTACAAAGTGAAAATCAAAAATGATGCGGTAGACTTCTGGTTTCTGCTCCCAGATGTAAAAAGCTTGGAAGTTCTCCCTGCCATCCTCTAAACAAGAAACAAGCTGAACAAACTGAAAAAAATCAATAGCTTTTCTTAGATCAATCAGAGAATTGAGGTCACAGGACAAATTGATAAACCTAAAACTGAGGGATGGGTGAATATAGAGAATCCCAGATTAGTGGGAGCAGAAACCCCCGGACCAGGAACTGGTAAGACAATTTAAACTATAACTGACAAGCTGTTGAAAGCTGAGATTGGGCTAGTTTGAGAGTTAAAAACTCCTGGGGCTCAGTTTTGGGTGGGTGGGGGCTGTACTTTCATGAGTTTTATCTCTAGGAACCTCAGTGAAGGTTGGAGAAAAATCCCTTTGTGCTTCAAGGAGGGAGTTGGAGCCGTGTTGAAATATATCCAGGACATTCTTTTCTCCTTAACAAAGGCCTACCCTCAAGGGAAACTACTTTACCAGAGCCTTAACTGCCTAGGAGAAAGGAAAAACCCAACCACCTTATGGGGGGAGGGGAAATGACACACACCTTCCTGTCTTACCTAAGCGGGAGGAAAAGCTGAGCAGCACATGTGAAGGTCACATCCCAAGGGCACAGGACTACTAGAAGACTGAGATCTGAGCATAGGATTATAGATTCTTTCCTTTTCCCTGCATCTCACCAGCACAGCAACAGGATACCAATATATAATAGGAGATGACAACTGAAAAATCTGCTTAGACTCAATTAAAAAAAGAGTGTCTAAGGAAACTCAAACACAACACGGGGGACAAAAACAGGGAAATTAGAGGAAATTGAAGTCTAAAACAGTTACAGCTACAGCAAACAGTGAACACAACATAACTCATAGCCAGATAAATGTAAACTCTTACCATAAAGGCCTCATTACGTCAGTTCTTATTACCCAATACTTCATGCTCACATTAAGCAAAAAATTACAAGGTATGCTAAAGGCAAAAATAACACAAAGCAAAACAGTCTGAAGAGACAAAGCAAGCAACTGAACAAGACTCAGATATAGTAGAGATTTTGGAATGATCAGACCAGGAATTTAAAATAGCTATGATTAATATGCTCTGGGCTTTAATGGAAAAAGTGGACAACATACAAGAACAAATGGGTACTATAAGCAGAGAGATGGAAACTCTATGAAAGAATCAAAAGGAAATGATAGAAATCAAAATCCTATAACAGAAGTGAAGAATGCCTTCAACGGGCTCACCAGTAGACTGCACATGACTGAGGAAAGGATCAGGGAGCTTGAAAAGATATCAACAGAAACAGCCCAAATTAAAATGCAAAGAGAAAAAAAATTAAAAAATGGACCAAATATCCAAGAACTATGAGATACTTACAAAAGGTAATGTAATGGGAACACCAGAAGGAGAAGAAATAGGATAAACCAGACATATTTGGAGTAATAATAGCTGAGAATTTTCAAAATTAATGATAAATACCAAACCACAGATCCAGGAAGCTCAAAAAACATCAACTAGAATAAATACCAAAACATCAACATCTACGTATATCATATTCAAACTGCAGAAAACCAAAAGACGAAGAGTAGATATTGAAAGAAGGCAGAGGAAGAAAACAACTTACTCATAGAGGAACAAGGAGAAGCATTGCATCTGACTTCTCTTCAGAATCAATGCAAGCAAGGAGAAAGTGAAGTGAAATATTTAAAGTATTGAAAGAAAAAAATACCAACCTAGAATTCTGTATCCAGTAAAATTATCTTTCTAAAGTGAAGGAGACATAAAGATGTTCTCAGACAAAAACTAAGGGAATTTGTTGCTAGTAGAGTTTCTTACAAGAAATTTTCAAAGAAGTTTTTCAGAAAGAAGTAAAAGTATGTAGATCAGATCTTAGATTCACGTTAAGAAAGGGAGTGTTAGACAAGAAATAAATGAAAGTAAAATAAAATCTTTTACTTAGTCTTAATTTATTGAATAGGTAAATGTTCAAAATAATAACAATGATTATAGCTATGGATAAGTGAATCCATAAGGATGTAATGCTGTAAAGAATGGGAGAGTATTGAGAACAATCTGTTATAAGGTATCTGTACTACCTATGAAGTAGTATAATGTTATTTGAAAGTGGACATAGATTAGTTGTAAATGTACACTGCAAACTCTAGGGCAATCACTGAAAAAAAAAAGATTGATATGCTAAGAGAGAAAAAAGTGGAATAAAATAAAATGGTCAGTTAAAATCAGAGAAGGGAAGATGGTGGGAAGATTGTGGAGTCCCTCCACCAAAACAGTTATTGAACCAGCAGGAATATTTGGACTCAGCTATTTTGGAACTCCAGAGTCTAGTGGAACACCATACAACATCCAGGGAGGAGAGGGAGGAAGAGGATGACAGATTATGGTAAATACTGGTGAGTTCTACCCTCCCTGCAGTGGATATGACCCCCATCCCTCAGCCTCATGGAAGACAGCAGTGGGGACTATAGGCCAAGTACCTGGCACAGTTTGCTGATATCAGGGTGGGACATAAAGACCTAGTCTCCCAATCTCTGTCTGTCTGGTCTGATCACTGATCAATGCATTTGATTAGTTGCTTCAGATTGCTGCAGGTCATCTCTGAGGGCTGCCTTTGTTCCAGTTACCTTCTGGAAAAGGCAGCAGAGGAATCTTAAAGACACTAACCTTCCCCAAAACTATGGAAATACTTAAAGGGCTTTAATAACTGGGAAAGTGTTAAATCAAGAAAACACAGATTCAGGAATCATGGAAGGATATTCTGGTACCCTTGCTGGCCTCTCCTCCACTCCTTCAGAATGTGGGGTGATCCCAGTTTGTGCTCACATTGTGGGTCCCTGGCTCTTTTCCAGCAGAGTGACCCCTATGTGCATACTGGGGTGCTTGTCAGTACCAATATATTGGGTGGAAGTGTGAGGGACTGAGCCAGGGAATCTGTCTTAGGCCCACCCTCCCAGAGTTTGTCCTGAGGGTGGAGAAGCAGCTTGCAGATATCTGAGAGAGTGTGAGAAATAATTAAGTTGATGCAGTATGGGGCAAAGGACTACTTGCATTAAATTGCACAAAAGGGCATCCAGGAGGGGGTAGAAGTCTATTTCAAAGGGAGAAGAGGGGATCTTTGCTTGAACTCTAGTAAACTGTAAATGGGGGAATTCCTAAAGCCATGAGCAAGCACAGGCCCAGGAATAGAAGCAGGTGGTGGCCTGGTTCCAGCCAGGCTCAGATAAGAAAGAGAGGACCTGGCACTTTGTAATTGTCTTGGGCTGTTCTTGATAGGATGGCTAGGCTCTGAAGGACACCATCAGCTGAAGTATAATCGATATGCAAAGACTGTTAAAGGTGCTTTTTGTTTTTGTTTGTTTTGATTAGTTTCTGGAATTCAAGAAAATCACCGTCATATCCCTAGCTGGATACAAACTTAAGGAACAGAGAGCTCGATGACTAAACCCAGAGTTAATATTTTAAAACGCACAGTATGCAACAAAACATTTTTATTCGCTGCCCAAATTACTTTGGGATGTATTGGAGCTTCATGCTAACCTGTACAAATCAACCAGATCTCACCCCCTATTTGAGGTTCCATGTAATTATGTTGTTTGAATAAACTGACCATACAAGTTAAATTATATAGTGTGCTACAGAAAATATAGATTTTCCACCAAATAAACATCTCTTCCTTTGGTCTCACATGGAAGTTGAATTTTTAAAACACAGTCAATATCCTCCTTTTCCCTATAGTCTGGTCTACTTCCTTACCAACAGTGAATAGGTACATCCCTGTCTCCACATGTTCTCCAGCACTTGTATCCCTCTGTTTATTTTTTTTAACAGTTTTATTCACACACAATCCCAGTCTTTATCTTCTATCTTTACTTCTGGTGTCATATGTGCCCCTGGCCTTCCTCTTTCAACCATACTCACACTCATCTTTGTTCAGAGTACTTAAAATATTGTGCTGCCATCACACAGTATTATGCTATCCATTTCTGGGTCTATACAAACAATCCTGTTTACCCTAATGTACTCCTTCAGCATCAAATGTCCAATTTCTAACCTCTTTCTATCTGCTGATAGCCTGTGTTCTCAACTTTGGCTCTCAAATTTTGCTCATCAATGTTAGTTCATATTTCTGGCTAATTTTACTCAATGTAATGCTACTGTCTACAATTTTGACTTTTGGAATTTATATATTTTTTATTTTATTTTATTTTATTTTAATTTCATTTTAATTTTCCCTCTCTCTTTTTACTCTCACTGGTAGTCTTCATTTTTACTCTCTTCTCCAAATCTCTCTCTCCTGTCTTTTCCTATCTGCTTGTAGTACTCCATTTGCTATTTCTTGTAGAGCAGGTCTCTTGTTCAAAAACTCTCTGTGTCTGTTTGTATGAAAATATTTTAATCTCTGCCTCATTTTTGAAGGGCAGTTTTGCCAGATACAGAATTCTTGGTTGGCAGTCTTTCTCTTTGTGTACATTAAACATATCATGCCACTGCCTTCTTGACTCCATGGTTTCTACTGAGTAATCTGCACATAGTCTTATTGAGCTTCCTCTGTATGTGATAGATCACTTTTCTCTTGCTGCTTTCAGAATTCTCTGTCTTTGACATTTGATAATCTGATTGTTACTGGCCTTGGAGTAGGTCTGTTTGGATCTATTCTGTTTGGGGTATGCTGCACTTCTTGGATCTGCAATTTTATGTCTTTTATAAGAGATGGGACATTTTGTTTCAGTGCATGTAATTCTTCTTTTTATTTTTTAAATTCAGTTTTATTGAGATATATTCACATATACAGTCATATGTGGTGTACAATCAACTGTTCACAGTACCATCATATAGTTGTGCATTCATCACCCCAATCAATATTTTTAAACATTTTCCTTATACCAGAAAAAGCAAGAATAAGAATCAAAAATAAAAGTAAAAAAGAACACCAAAATCATCCCTCCTGCCACCCTATTTTTCACGCAGTTTTCGTCCCCATTTTTCTACTCATCCATCCATACAGTGGTTAAAGGGAATGTGATCCACAAGGCTTTCACAATCACACTGTCACCTCTTCTAAGCTATATTGCCATACAATCATCTTCAAGAGTCAAGGCTACTGGGTTGCAGTTTGATAGTTTCAGGTATTTACTTCTAGCTGTTTCAATGCATTAAAACCTAAAAAGGGTTATCTATATAGTGCATAAGAATGCCCACCACAGCAACCTCTCAACTCCATTTGGAATCTCTCAGCCACTGAAACTCTATTTTGTTTCACTTCATATTCCCCTTTTGGTGAAAAAAATGTTCTCAATCCCATGATGTCAGGTCCAGGTTCATGCTCAGGAGTCATATCCTGTGTTGCCAGGAGATTTACACCCCTGGGAGTCAGATCCCACATAGTGGGGAGGGCAGTGAGTTCATCTGCAAAGTTGGCGTAGCTAGAGAGAGAGGGCAGCATTTGAATAACAAAGAGGCACTCAAGGGAAGATTCTCAGGCATTACTACAAGCAGGTTTAACCTCTCCTTTTCAGTAATGAGCTTCATAAGGGCAAGCTCAATGTTTGTGAGAACATCAGCAACAATCCAGGTGAGGAAGCCCAATACCTCCTCATCTTCCCCCAGCTCCACATGGGGGCCCTGCATATATATATTTATTCTCTTCCCAAATTACTTTGGGATGTGTCGCTATTTCACACTAACCTATACAAACCTACCAGATCTCACTTCCTAGTCAAAGTTCCATGTAATTATAGTATTTGAACAAATCATACAAGTTAAATTGTTTAGGAAATATAGTTCCTGCACCAACGAAACATCTCGTCCCTTGGTCTCACATGGAAGTTGAAGTTTTAAAACCCAGTCATATCATCCTTTTCCCTTTGGCCTGATTTTCCCTAGTCCTAACCAGATCTGCTTCATTCATATCTCTAATTGAAGTCTGGACTATTTTTCAGCTTTTTTAACAGTTGCTGTATGCACTGATACTGGCATTCATATCTGCCAAGTTCTGGCTCTGAGTTTCAGGTGTCACACAGATACCCAGAGTTCCAGGGATCAGTCAGGTTATACCCAAAGGGATAAGCATCTCATAATCTGGAGATAGCCATTACAATTCAGGAACAGATGTGACTGCTGTAAGAGGTTACAATCTAGGGACCATTACAATAAGCATTCCCCTGATAAGCTCTGCTCTAAGGTTCAATTCTGAGTTTACGTATTCTAGTTAGTCCATATTGGTGAGGCATTATAGTGTTACCTTTGTTTCTGATGTAGTTCACTCAAAATGCTGTCTACAGGATCCATTCACCTTGTTGTGTGTCTCACAGCTTCACCCCTTCTCCCAGTTGCTCAGTATTCCATTGTATGTATACACAACAGTTCCCATTCTGTTCCTCAGTTGATGTACCCTTAGGACACCACCACCCATTGCAAATCATGCATACTGTCTTCATAAACACCAGTGTGCAGATGTCCGTTCATGTCTCTGCTCTCAGATCCTCCAAGTATATGCCCCTTAGTGAGGTTGCAGGACCTTATGGCACCCACATACTTAACTTTTTGTGGAACCACCACACTGTCCTCCAGAAAGGCTTCACTATTCTGCCTCCTAACTAATAGTAAATATGTACATCCCTCTATCCATGTTTTCTCCAGCATTTTTATCCCTGTTTATATTTTTCCCTATAATTTTATAGAGCTATATTCACATACCATATAATTATCCACAGTGTATAATCAGTTGTTCACAGTATCAAGAGATGGGAAATTTTCAATGACTATTTCCTCCCTTATTATTTCTGCCCCTTTTTGCTTCTCTTCTCCTTCTGGAACACCTATGACATGTATATTCATGTGCTTCACGTTGTCATTCAATTCCCTGAGACCCTGCTCATATTTTTCCATTCTTTTCCCTATCTGTTCTTTTTTTTTGTGTAGGATTTCAGATGTCCTGTCCTTTAGTTCCTGAATCCTTTCTTCTGCCTCTTCAAATCTGCTGTTGTATGTCTCCATTGTGGTTTTCTTGATCTCATCTATTGTGCCTTTCATTCCCATAAGTTCTGCCAATTGTTTTTTCAAATTTTCAAGTTCTTCCTTATGTTTGCCTAATGTCTTCTTTATGTCCTTCATCTATTTTGCCATATCTTCCCTCAACTCATTGAGTTAATTTTTGAATTGATTTAGCATATTTGTTTGCAGATCTTTAATCAGTTGTTTCAACTCCTGTATCTCATTTGAAGTGTAAGTTTTTCCTTTGACTGGGCCATATATTTTTCTAGTGTGAATCATAATTTTTTGTTGTCTCGGCATCTGGTTTCCTTGATTGCCCCAATCAGATCTTCTCAGAGCAGATGGGGCCAGGTCTCAGGATGAGGGTGTAATCGGTATCAAGTTTCCCTGGGCATGAGACCCTAGCAAGTTGTCACACTTTCCTGTGTGGCCTCTAGATGCTGTGCTTTTCCTATCCTGCCTAGCAGGTGGTGTTTGTCACCTGCAGCTTCAGCATAAAGATGCATTGCTTTTAATTCTCAGTAGACCCTGTCCCTGCCAGGGGCTGAGAGTGTCAGAAGCCAAGCTTAAGCAGTTTCTGTTTTTTTTCCTCCAGGCCCTAGGGTCTGAATTCTCTGAGGAAGGGCAGCCACTTGAGCTAGGCCATGCCTCCCCCTTTTCTTAGAGAAGATAAGCCCTTTAGGGATTTATCTCCTACATTTGACTTCTTCCTTTGCCTCTCTAACTATTTTAACTCCACACTTGCCTGGGTTAGCACTGCCAATTGAAAATGCCTGAGGCTTTCTCTAATGAGCTACTTAGAATGAAAGAAAAAAAAAGGAAAAAAAAAGAGAAATCCCCTTTTCAAATCTAGTCCCCAGCCCCCCACTTATCAGTCAAGAACCAGAGTTGGTACCTGGTTCTCTGTGCCCCTTTTCTTGACACATAGCTGTTTTCAGTATTCTGAGCTCAGGTGACTCCAAAAATCTCTGTTTTAATTTATTTATGTATTTTTTTCATTAGCCCCACCTCCTCTCTGCTGGGAGAAACCTCTGGGTTCCTTATCTGCTTGCTTCTGGTTTATCTGTGCTCATAGCTTGTATTCAGTAGTCCAAATATGTTAACTAAAACCACAGTTGGAGCTTGGTTGAGCTACCTTCCCTTCCTCCTAGTAGACTGCTTCTTTTTCCCACAGGGAAGTGTTCTCTCAACCTGCTGTTCTAATGGGGGAGGTGTGCCAGCTCCACAGTTTGTGGAGCTTTGCTTACAGTTCTTATGCTGCAAGCTCAGCCTTTATACCTATTCCGGACTGGTGTACAATGGGTGTTCAGTCACAGATGCCCCCCAACAGTTGTTCCAGACTATGTCCTAGTTGTTCCTGGCTCTTCCCCTTATTTTATTTTTTGTAGTTAACTTATTTTTTTTTATTTTTTAATATACAACAGTGATAACTTTCAAAGTATGATTTAACAAGTACTTAGAGACCAAATTTTGAAGAATGTCATGGGTCACAGCTCTACAACTTCAGCTATTTCTGTCATTGTAAAATATAACAAACAAACAGGAAGGTGTTAACATTCAATGTACAGCTCAACAAGAAGTTATATACGTAATTTCAAAAATTATTATGGGTTACAGTTTGGCAGTTTCAGTTCTTTCCTTATTATGAAATATAGGATATATACAGAAAGGTGAAGACTTAAAAGAACAATTCAACAAGTAGCTATAGAGAAAATTTCAAAAGACATTATAGGCTGTAGTTCCACCATGTCATTTACCTCCTTCCAGCTATTCCAACACCCCAGCATCCAATATATATATATATATATAGTTTATATGAAGTTTCAGTATTCATAGACCTTTGTTAAATCTTATCTTGTTACTATCCTTTCCTCTCACTTAATCCCTTTCTCCATCTTCAGGGATTTCTAGGCAGTGAGCATCCTAACTTGTTCATATTGAAAGGGGGTGTCAACAACATGGGGAAGGGGGGCTGCATCTGATTGTTGTTCTTAAAGAGGCTGTTGCCTCTGGGTTTTAGGACTTTTATGGCGTAGGAAAACTCTGGTGGATTTACATTTCTGAGAGAGAAAACTTAGTGAGTTAATCTTTTATAGAATCTCCAGTAGGGGCCTAGGTATTTGTGGACTACTTTAGGTAAGGGCATGACATACTGTGGCCATTTTGGATGTCTAGCTGGAGCTTGCATAAGAGAAACCTACAGAATGGCCTCTTGACTCTATTTGGGATCTCTTCACCACTGTGACCTCAGCTTATTGCCTTTCTTTTTTTCCCCTTTTAGTCAAGTATGCATTTTCAATACCTTGCTTTCAGGGCCAGGCTCATTCCTAGGAGTCATGTCCCACATTGCCAGGGAGATTCATTCCCCTGGGAATCATGTCCTTCATTGGGGGGTGGTTAATGAGGTTATTTGCTGAGTTGGGCTTAAAAAGCCTGACAAAAGAGGTTCCCTGAAGGTGTCTCTTAGGCAAAATTATAGGAAGACTCAGCCTCCAATTACAGCCCTAAGTTTCACAGGAGCAAGCCTCAAGTTGAAAGCCTGATTAATTAAGTAGTGGGTTCCTAATTTCACTTAATATATATTTTATCCCAAGATAAATGGTCAGTTTCTTACGTTATCTTCACTTAGCTGTACAATCATCATCACTCTCAACTGTAAACAATTATCATAACATAGTATGTCCCAGTGCTCTTATCATCTGCTAATTATTGATCCCTAGTATTAGTGTAGTGTTTTAGACATGTTTTTGAAAGATGGTCTTGCTGGATATAAAATTCTTGGCTGGCAGCTTTTTCTTTCAGCACTTTAAGTATTTCAACCCTCTGCCTTCCTGCCTTCATTGTTTCTGGTGAGAAATTGGCAGTTATTATAAGCTTCCTTATAAATAATATATTGCAGTTATCTTGAAGCTTTCAGAAGTCTTTCCTTGTACCTTGCATTCAATAGGGTGATCATTATATGATGGGGTGTGTTTGTCTTCATGTTTATCCTGTTTGGCAATCTCTGGGCTTCTTGGATAAGCATAGCCACATCTTTCGCTCAGGTTGAGAAGTTCTCTGTCAATATGTCTTTGGATATTCCTTCTGTCCCCGTTTCTATTTCTTCTCCTTCTGGGACTCCCAGAATGCATATATTGGGTTTGCTTGATAGTGTCCTAGAGGTGTCTCAGGCTTTTGCTTTTTATATTTCTTTTTTCTTTCTACTCCTCAGCTTGATTCATTTCAAGTGTCTTGTCTTCATGTTCACTAATTCTTTCTTCTGCCAGCTGCAATCTGCTCTTGAAACCCTCTTGAGAATTTTTCATTTCAGTTATTGTGGTCTTCAACTCCAGTAGTTCTTTTTGATTCCTTTTAAAAATTTCTGGGAGATGGAAGAAGATGGTGGCATAGAGAGGAGTGGAAGCTAGTTAGTGCCCCCAGAGCAACTAATAAACAACAAGGAACAACTAGTAAATGATCTGGAATAACTGCTAGGGGACAACCCTGACTGTCCACACATCATGCACCAATCTGGATTGGGAGAAATGCCTGAGAACACAGCATGGAATCTGTGAGTAGAAACTGTGAAAGTGAGCTGGAAGCCCCTCCCCCCATGGCAGCTGAAATGGCAAAGCATTGCTATGATAGACAGTAGCACTCTCTGAACAAGTAAATATATCTCAGTCCAGCTCCAACTGGGGTTTTACCTGGCAAACATGGACTGCTCAATGCAAGCTGCAAATACCCAAAAAGCAGAGGCTTTTAGTGATGACTGACCTTGAAGAGCCAGGGGACTTCTCTGTCTCAGGAGGGAGAGGCCAGAGGACTGGGTGCTATATCTGGCTGATGGGTGAAACTAGGGGCCATGGACTGACCCTAAAAGGGGACTTTCTGTCCCTTTTTCTCTCTCTCAACCTGAGTGGCTCGGTGGAGAAAGCATCAGCCATTTTCAGCTTGCAGTTCTGCAGTGGAGAAAGCCTCAGCCATTTTCAGCGTAAAGCACTCTGATCCAGACAGGTGTGGAGATAGCAGAGTCAGAGAGACAAAGAACCTATTTAAATGCAAATTAAAACTCCCCAGGGGGTGTATCTTCCCTAAGAGGAAAGAGGTGGTGCTCAGCTCTACTATCTGCCTTCCATTCAGAATCAGATCCCAGAGCCTGGGGGAAAACAGCCATGGGCCACACCTCCTTATACCAGTCAGGAGCTACAGACTGACAGGCACCAGCTGCTGGGCAGGTTAGGAAAAGCACAGTGGTTTGAGTCCTCACAGGTGTGTCAATCTTCTAAGACACACCCTTAGGGAAATCAGATACTGAATATTTCCTTTTTCTGGGACCTGAGCCTGGGAAAACCTGATTGGGGTAACCAAGGAAACCAGATGCCTAGACAACAGAAAACTACAACCTACACTAAGAAAAACGAAGTTATGGCCCAGTCAAAGGAACAAACTTACACTTCAACTGAGATACAGGAATTTAAACAACTAATGCTAAATCAATTCAAAAAGTTTAGAGAAGATATGGAAAAAGGGATGAAGGCTATAAAGAAAACACTGGGCATACATAAGGTATAAATAGAAAGTTTGAAAAAACAACTGGCATAATCTATGGAAATGAAAGGCACAACACAAGAGAAAAAACACAATGGAGACATACAACAGCAGATCTCAAGAGGCAGAAGAAAACACTCAGGAGCTGGAGAACAAGACACCTGAAAGCCTACACACCAAAGAACAGATAGGGAAAAGAATGGTAAATATGAGCAACGTCTCAGGGAACTGAATGACAACATGAAATGCATAAATGTACATGTCATTGCTGTCCCAGAAGGAGAAGAGAAGGGAAAAGGGGCAGAAGCAATAATAGAGGAAATAATCAATGAAAATTTCCCATCTTTTATGAAAGACATAAAATTTCAGATCCAAGAAGCGCAGCATACCCCAAACAGAATAGATCTGAATAGGCCTATGCCAAGACACTTAATAATCAGATTATCAAACATCAAAGACAGAGAGAATCCTGAAAGCAGCAAGAAAAAAGTGGTCCATCATGTACAAAGGAAGCTTGATAAGACTATGTGTGGATTTCTCAGTAGAAACCATGGAGGCAAGAAGGAAGTGTAATATATTCAAGATACTGAAAGAGAAAAACCACCAACAAAGAATCCTATATCTGGCAAAACTGCCCTTCAAATATGAGGGAGAACTTAAAATATCCTCTGACAAAAAGACAATGAGAGAGTTTGTGAACAAGATACGTGCTCTACAGGAAATACTATAGGGAGCACTATAGACAGATAGGAAAAGACAGGAATGACAGGTTTGGAACACAATCTTGGGTGATGGTAGCACAGCAATGTAAGTACACTGAACAAAGATGACTATGAATATGGTTGAAAGAGGAAGGTTAGGAGCATGTGGGACACCAGAAGGAAAGAGGAGAGATAAATACTGGGAATGTATAACTCAGTGAAACCTAGAGTGTTCAACAATTGTGATAAAATGTGCAAATATGTTTTTATATGAGGGAGAGCATATGAATGTCAACCTTGCAAGGTGTTAAAAATAGGGAGGTATTGGGGGAAAAATACGAACAATGCAAACTAGAGACTATAATTAACATAAACATTGTATTATGCTTCCTTTAATGTAACAAAGACAATATTCCAAAGCTAACTGCATATAAAAGTGGGGCATACATGACGGTTATGGGACTCTTGGCATTGGTAATGTTGTTTGACTCTTCTACTTTAGTTTAATTCTTTCTTTCCTTTTGTTGCTTCCTAGCTGTCATTTTTCTTTTCTGTTTCTTTTGTCTCTCTACCTTCTTTGACTCTTCCTCATGCTTTGTGGAAGAAATGGAGATGTCCTTATATAGATACTGGTGAGGGCGGTGAATACATAAATATGTGACTATACAGGGAACCATTGATTTTTTACTTAGGACAGAATGTATTGTATGTGAACAAACCATCTAAAAAAAATGGCTTGATGAAGAAACCTTGAGGGCACTGTATTGGGTGAAATAAATCAGACACATAAGGACAAATATTGCAGGGTCTCACTGATATGAACTAATTATAATATGTAAACCCATAGACATGAAATATAAGTTACTAGGATATAAAACAGAGCTAAAGAATGGGGAGTGGTTGCTTATTATGAGCAGAATGTCCAACTAGGTTGAACTTAATGTTTAGAAATGAACAGAGGTGATGGTACATTGTGGAATAACAGTGCTGAATTGTGTGTTAATGTGGTGGAAAGGGTAAGCTCAGAGTCATGCATGTCACCAGAAGGAAAGTTGGAGGTTAAAGGATGGGAATGTATAAAACAGTGAGCCTTGTGGTGGGCAGTGTCTGTGATTAACTTACAAATATTAGAAATCTCTTTCATGAACCAGAACAAATGTATGACACTATAACTAGAAGTTAATAATAGAGGGGCATATAGGGAAAAAATATACCTATTGCAAACTATATACTACAGTTAGTGGTATTTTAACGTTCTTTCATAAACAGTAACAAATGTACTATACCAATACTATGAGTCAACAATGGAGGGGGGTTGGTTAGAGGTATGGGAGGATTTGAATTTCCTTTTTTTGTTTTTATTTCTTTTCTGGAGCAATGAAAATGTTTTAAAAATTGAAAAAAAAAATAATTGTGGTGATGGACGCACAGCCATATGATGGTACCGGGGGCAACCGATTGTACACTTTGGATCTTTGGATAATGTATGGTATGTGAACAATCTCAGTAAAAAAAATTTCTATCTCTTTACCAAGACTCTCATATTACCCATTCATTGTCTTCCTGATATCCTTTAATTCTTTCTCTGTACTCCGTTCAATCTTTTTGTGCATTTTTAAGATAATTTTTAAAACGCCTTTGGTATGTCCACATTTTTGTCTTCTTTGTTGGTGTTTTCTTTATTTTTATCCTCTTCCTTTGGATGGGTATCATTTCATATTTGCTTGTCTTGTACTCTTTTGTTGCACAATGTACATTTTAATATTTTTAAATGTTAACTCTGGGATTTATTCTCTGAGATGTCTATTTCTTGGTTTTATAACCAGTATGGTCATTAGGCAGAGATTTTCTGAGTTTCAGCCTTCCTATCAGGAAGGACTGCTGAAGGCAAATGCAGTGTGCAGGGTTTTCTCTGTCTTTCTGGGCCTCTGTCTTGTCCTGGGATTTTGTTTGTTAGTGTTTTGGAGTTCCCATGTTTACAGGAGTTTGATTGTCCCATCTGATTCCCAGGATATAGACCTCCTTTCCCAGGTATCTGAAGCCTGCAGTCCTTTGTCTTAGACTGTCTGTCTCTATAGATTTTACACTCTTTTCATTGTGTCACACTGCTTTTACCTGGCAGGCAAATTCTTGGAGGACGACATACTAGAGAGGACTTTCCCAGGTCAGCCTTTCCTAGCCAAAACAATGGCAGGGGACCCACAAAGGGGTGCAAATGGGCTGCAAAGTGCCCTGGTAAGGGGATTAGGGAGCATGCCAAGAACTTCTTCAACTTCCCCCGAAAGCTGAGCTTTCCTGGCCTGCCCAGCAAATTCAGTCCTTTGGCGAACTGACCCCTACAGCCCTGAGGATGTGCTGCATTTGTAAGTCTGCACTACCACTGCCTCTGCTCTTGTCCAGGGAAGGTTGAAACAATGGCTGTGCCACCTTTATCTGGGGCAGATTGAAATAATAGCTGCCTCAGAGCTGGGACCCCAGTGATCTGAATTCTCTAATCAAAAGCCATGATCAGTGATCAGCTGTACCCACCCCTGTACTTGGGGAAGAGGATTTTTGGCACCTTTCTCTCACCAGCGAGCTAGCCAGGGACTGGACCCTATGGTGGCCTGCCGCCAGAGTGGGGGATGGGTGCCAGCAGCCACCACACGGAGAGAGCAATTTGCTGTTCTTTAATTGATCAGCCTCTTCTTCCCACTTTTTCTTGGATGCTGTACAGTGTTCTTCTGGCCTCTGGAATTTCAAAATATATGTTTCACACTGCGATCACTGAAAGGAGAAATAGATACCTCTACAATAATAGTTGGAGACTTCAATACACCACTCTCATCAATGGATAGAACATCTAGGCAGAGGATCACTAAAGAAACAGAGATGTTGAATTGTATGATAAATGAACTAGACTTGACAGACATTTATAGAACACTACATCCAACAGCAGCAGGATACACTTTTTTCTCAAGTGCTCATGGAACATTCTCTAGGGTAGACCACATGTTGGGTCACAAAGCAAGTCTCAATAAATTTAAAAATACTGATATTATACAAAACACTTTCTCAGACCACAATGGAATGAAGTTGGAAATAAATAAAAGGCAGAAGGTCATAAAATTCACAAACAATTGGAGGCTAAACAACACCCTCTTAGAAAACCAGTGGGTAAAGGAAGAAATTACAAGAGAAATTAGTAAATACCTCGAGGCAAATGACAATGAAAACACAACTTATCAAAACTTACGGGATGCAGCAAAGGCGGTGCTGAGAGGGAAATTTATTGCCCTAAATGCCTATATTAAAAGAGAAGAGAGGGCAAAAATTGAAGAGTTAACTGCTCACCTGGAGGAATTAGAGAAAGAACAGCAAACTAACTCCAAAGCAAGCAGAAGGGAAGAAATAACAAAGATTAGAGCAGAAATAAATGCAATTGAGAACAGGAAAACAATAGAGAGAATCAACAAAACCAGAAGTTGGTTCTTTGAGAAAATCAATAAAATCGATGGACCACTGGCTAGGCTAACAAAATATATGTTTCAGACAGTTCCTGCTCATTTATTAGTTGTTTTGGTGGAAAGAATGGGTCCTGGAGCTTCTTACTTCACCATGTTCCTACAATCCTCTCTCTGCCAATTGATATTTGACAGGATTGCCAGGTTCACTCAATTGGGAAAGAATAGTGTCTTTGACATAAGATTCTGGGAATACTGGATATCTATATGGAAAAAAATGAAGATGGTCACCTACCTCATACAATATATAAAAATCAACTCAAAACTTATAAATACAATAACCATAACTATAAAACTTCTAAAAGAAAACATAGGGAAGCATCTTCAGGATCATTTTTTGGACAGTGGTTTCTTAGATTTTATATCCAAAGCAAAAGCAATGAAAGAAAAAATAAATAAATGGGACTTAATCAAAATTAATAACTTTTGTGTATCAGAGAACTTCATAAAAGTTAAACAACCTACACAATGGGAGAAAATATCCAATAAGGATTTAATATCCAGAATACACAAATCCTAGAACTCAATAACAACAATAGATAAACAAAAACAATTTTAAAAATGAGTAAAAGATGGAAAAGATATTTTCATGAAGAACATATACAAAAGGCCAAAAAAAAGCAAACGAAAAACAAAAAAAAAGGTGAAAGCATGCTCAACATCATTAGACATCAGGGAAATGCAAATCAAAACCACAATGAAATACCATTTCACACCTACTAGAATGTTTACTGTTTAAAAAACAGAAACTTTAAAGTATTGCAGATGATGTAGAGAAACAGGAACACTCATTCATTGCTGGTGTGAATGTAAAATAGTGCAGCCGCTGTGGAAGACAGCTTGGTGGTTCCTCAGAAAGTTCAGTATAGAATCACCATATGACTGCCAATTCCATTCCATTTCTGGGTATATACCGCAAAGAATTGAAAGCAGGGACTCAAAAACACATCTGCACGCTCGTGTTCATAGTGGCATTATTCACAATTGCTAAAAGATGGAAGCAATCCAAGTGTCCTCCAACTGATGAATGGATAAACAAAATGTGGCATATACATACAATAGAATATAATTCAGCCATAATAGGAATTAAGTTCTCATACGTGGGATGATATGGATGAACCTTGAAGACATCATGCTGAGTGAAATAAGCCAGGCACAAAGGGCAAGTATTGTATGATATCACTGATATGAAATAATTAGAATAAGCAACTCAAACCTATATTCTGGGGTAGGGGTAATGAATAGGGAGTTAAGGCTTAAAATGTACAGAGTTTCTATTTGGGTTGATGGAAATTTTTGGTAATGGATGGTGGTAATTGTAGCAGAACATTGTGAACACAATTAACAGCACTGAATGATTGAATGTAGTTAAAAGGGGGAAATTTTAGGTTGCATAAATGTTACTAGAATAAAAATAAAAAAAATCATAGCACTGTACAAAACATACAGTGAACCCTAATGTAAACCATGGGCAAATAGTTAATAGTACAAATACAAAAATGTTTTCTTATCATTTTTAACAAATGTACCCTACCAATCAAGGTGCTAATAGTAAGGTGATAGCTGGAAACTGTGTATTTTATGCATGATTTTTCTGTAAATCCACAACTTCTCTAATAAAAAAAAAAAATCAGACAGGAATTAGCACTCAAAAATATGTATCCATTCAAAAGAAACAAACCAGAGAAAGCAGAAAAAGAGGGGAGTATAAAAAGGAGCATAAACAAAGAGCAATGAATAGAAAAGTTACAAATATGATAGATTTATTCCAACTCTATCAATAATTACTTTAAATATGAATAGCCTAACTATACCACTGAAAAGACAGCCTTACAGAGTGGATTAAAAAAAAGAAAAAAGAAAACCTAACAATATGTTCTTTACAAAGATACAGAAAGTTTAAAAGTAAATGTATGGTAGTAGTGATGGTAGCACAATGTTGTGAACATAATTAATGCCACTGAATTTTATACTTAAAAGTAATTAAATTGGAAAATTTTATATTGTATACATGTTACCACAATAAAAATTAAAAAACAAGAAAAAAAGTAAAGGTATGGGGAAATATTTACCATGCTAACACTAATCAAAAGGAAGATGGAGTTGAACAAAGGAGATTTCGGAGCAAGCAAAATTATCAGGGATAATGAGGGGCATTAATAATGATAATGGGGTCAGCTCTCCAAGAAGACTTAATATTCTATATGTGTATGTGCTAATGACAGAGTCAAAATATGTGAGGCAAAACTGGTTGAATTGCAAGGAGAAGTAGACAAATCCACTATTATAGTTGGGGACTCCAATAGCCCTCCATCAGTAATAGACAAATCCAGCAGACAGAAAATCAGTAAGGATATAGTCAAACTGAACACCACCATCAATCAACTTGATTCAGTTGATATTTACAAAATACTTCATCTGCATCAGCAGATTACATATTCTTCTTAAGCTTGCATAGAACATTCACCAAGACAGATGACATTCTGTGCCATAAAACACCTCAACAGATTGAAAAGAATCAAAATCTTTCAGGATGCTCTCAGGCCACAATGGAATTAAACTGGAAATGAATAACATAAAGAGAGCTGGAAAATCCCCAAATAGTTTGAGATTAAACAACACATTTCTAAATAACCCATGGGTCAAAGAAGAAGTTTCAAGAGAAATTAAAAAATACTTTAAACTAAAGGAAAATGAAAATATAACTCGTCAAAGATGGTGCTATAAAGCAGGGATCAGCCAAGTGTACCCTATGGGCGAAATCTAGCCAGCTTCTCTGTTTTTATTTTTTTATTTTTTATGGCTTTTGCGATAGGGATGGTTTCTAGGTTTTAAATGATTATATTTTAAATGGTTATATTAATACCTACATAATAGCCTCAACTTTGCCTCTTGGCCAGCACAGTCTAAAATATTTACTATCTGGATCTTTAAGAAAAAGTTTGATTGCCACTACTATAGAAGAATATTTAATAAAACACAAAATTTTCATTACATACATAATTAGGTGATAGTAGAGTGTTGGTGTATGTCTAGGTTATCCATTGTTGCATAATAAACTCCCCCAAAACTTAGTAACTGAAGACAACCAGCATTTTATCTGCTCATGATTCTGTGGGTCAGGAATTTGGACAGGCACAGTAGAGATGGCTGTCTCTGCCCCATAAAGTCTGGGGCTGCAGCTGGGAGGGTGTGAATCATTGGGGGCTGGCTGGGATGGCTCTATGGGGAACATATGAACTAAGGCCCTACTTACTTCTCTCTGTCTGTGACTGGTTTCTCCATGTGGATAGGGCTTCCTTCCAGCATGGTAAACTCAAAGAGCATTTGGGCTTCCTTCATGGCAGCTGGCTTCTCCACTGAATCAGTTTTGTGGTATGCTTTTGGGCATTATTCCCAGAAGCCTCAACTTTGGTCTATTTTTCCAGCTTTTCACTAATTCTGTGGGATAAAATATCATTTAATAACTTTTTTTTCCTTAAATGATACTAAATGGATCTTGTTGTTTGCAGTCAAGAACTGTGGTTGATGTAATTGTGTCATGGTTTCTGGGATGTCAGGGAAAGTGTCTGAAATTCTACCATCCAGGAATACTCATTAGAGGGATTCTCTTATGTTAACATGCAGATCTTGGAAGGGAGGTGTTGTGAGTTTAACTGTGTCCCCCTTGCACCCCTGAAGATATGTTGAAGTCCTACTCCCAGGTACTTGTGAATGTGACCTTATTTGGAAATAGGGTCCTTGCAGATGTAATCAAGTTAAGATGAGTCATATAGGATTAGAGTGGGACCTAAATCCAATGACTGGTGTCCCTAAAAGAAGGCCATGTGAAGACACCAGGAAGCACACATGGGGGAATGCCATGTGAAGGCAGAGGCAGAGATTGGAGTGATGTGTCTACAGCCAAGGACCAACTGCAAGGGACCACCAGAAGTTAGGAGAGAAGCATGGGACAGTTTCTTCCCTAGACCCTCAGGGGTAGCGTGGCCTTGCTGGTACCTTGATTTCAGAATTCTAGCCTCTAGAACTATGAGAGAATTAATTTCTACTGTTTTAAGCTGCCAAGTTTGTGGTAGTTTGTCACAGCAGTGCTAGGTAACTAATACAGATGTATCACACATAAGGTTTTTAGTTATTGTGTAAGGTGGCTTATATGGAGCTAGGAGATGCAAACATGTATTTCTGCCTAAGCATTTTGAGTCTGGAATTAGATCTGTTCTGATTTAATTTTCTCTTCTCTTCTCTTCTCTTCTCTTCTCTTCTCTTCTCTTCTCTTCTCTTCTCCAGGACAGGGCAACATGACATCATTTTATCATCCCACATTTCCAGAGCTGCCTGGTAATGACCAGCATTTTATTTTTTGTCTTGGAATGTTTGCATTCATGTCCTAGGTGAAACATAAGATACAGATATAATTTTCATATTTGTCTGATCCGTTTAGACTAATCAATTGAGTTGTTTCAAGAGATACCTATGGTGTCAAGATTTGGAGCATACCCAGATACATCCAGAAAATTTTCAGTATTCATTAGAAGGTATTGTCAAAAGATGCCAGAAACCCAGGAAAAGAAAATGAAAACATTTCTGGACTAGGCATGAAGCTTGAATGGCAATCTGAGTCCTTTCCTGATTATATGTTTAATAGTAGTAGTGAGAGGAAGGGGGTGAAATTGGGAGAGGACTGTAAAATATTTAAGTGGGAGAGGGAATTTTTTGGAGGGATGGGTGGGGCTGTATAAATTGAACATACACCTTTGAGCTAGGCAGGAATGCATTGTCAGTGCTCGTGATGTGGCAAGAATAATGACATCAGTGTAATTTCTTACAATTCCCTGAACCAAAATACTATTATCTCTATATTACTCCAGGGATGCTCAGAAGGGGTTACCGATAATGACCATGACCACTCTTGGGGAGATGATCCCATCCAGCCTTCTGAAGGAGTCTTCTGACTGCACCAGGATGTTGGCCCTGGGGTTGGGGACAGGGCATGTACAGGCTAAGTAGATCAGGGTGAAGGACTTAGGCAGCCAGCTCATTAGAGGGTGGTATTGGCCAGGGTGTGTGCTGGGAACAAGGGAGAGTGGGTTGAAGGAGAACAAAACAAAGCATCAAAGGGGATGGGAAGGGTCACTAAAATTAATATGTGATTGTTGGAGATAAATTTTGCATATTTATTTTAATTTTCCTAAGATCACCCCTGCTCACATGTTACATAGAATTCTGTGTGGCTTTCCTTTATTCTTCCAGTCAAGTATTTCTTTGAATATTTCCTTCAAAGTGAGAAGGATTGGGGCCAAGAAATCAGACATTCTAGACCTGAGTTCTTAAGTTCATTTTTATTATCTGTGTGTATTTGCACTGTTGATTCACTTGGTTATGTCTCAAAAAATCATGAAAAATGAGAAAATAATGCTCATCTTATAGTTGGAGATATTTGATGATGAATTGGATATTAGATGATAAGGGAAAATTATTAATATTTTTGTTAGTTGTAATAATTTTGTTAGGTAAATGCTATGCTGCTTGTAATTTATTAGAATACTTCAGTAAAAAAAGAAAAGACGTAGTTGTATAGCAACATGCTCATACTGTGAAATCCAGGAGATAGTTGGGCTATTAACACTATTCTATCGACATCTCTGTGTATTTGAAATTTTCCAAATTAAATGTTAGAAAAATGCCCATCTTACTTATCTCACAGGATTACCGTGAGGCTCAAATGGGAAAATGAATGGAAAGTGTTTTGCAAACAATAAAGTACTAAGTGTGGGTCATAGTTGTTTTTATTGTTGTTAGGAATAATAAAAAGTTAATCTGGCTCTTCTCTGTCTAGGTGAGTGCTCTTGGTTGCTCTTTTCCTATTTATCTCACCTCTGTAATAAGACCAAAGGGTTGACCTATTCCAGAGGGCTCAAGAGAAGGTTTTCTGATAATGCTTTCACAGAGTAGAATGGAGGCAACAAAGTCTATGTAGAGCATTGGGGAAATAAAAGGCTAGATTCCATTCCCTCCATAAATAGGGAGTGGTCTCTCGATGCTTCAACTAATTACAGCATATCATAGCATCCGTTTCTCCTCACCAGTTCCCTGGCTTCCACAGAAAGCTACGTGCTTGATTCTAATAACTAATGCTTTCAGTATAAGAGAGAGAAGAAGATGATGCAGGGTTAATTACTGAGATATTGTGGGATCACCTTGCAGCCACTTATCTGGCATTTTCTTCAGAACTTTAAATCCTTTTGGAGGGATAGTATTTGGGGAAAGTGTATTGGTACCAAATGCTTATAGGGACATTTATTCTCTTCTTCCTTCTTCCCAAACTCTAAGGGCTATTCCTAAGGGAGTACTAAAGCTCCATTTTACCCTCATATGTTAATAAAAATATATGAATGAGGAGCATACTATCCTTTGCAATTGCATTCTCTTTTCATATAGACACACAGTTTTCTGAAGAGCTGGAAATATTGCACTGAGTAAGGTAAGACATTTTATATTCAGTTATTTGCATATTAATGCTGCTGCACCATCTCTCATATGCATGATGTATCGATGACACTAAATATTAAATTGCTTGCTCTCTTATACTTTGCATGAAACTATGAATTGGAGAGAATAAACTCTCCAGGCTGGCTAAAGGCCAAGCTAGCCTCTTTTTTTTTCCAAATCACTAACACAGTGGGACCTTGGGTAACCTTACAAAATTACTTTGCTTCTACAACTTCTCTCTGTACCTTTGTGAAATGAGGGTAATGATGTGTTCATCCCATTTCTTTCCTTGGGGGATATGATTAATGGTCATATGATGTTTACAATATACTTTGGCTGATTTAGAAGAAATGTTCTATTAAAGGCAGTAATAGAAAATCTTATAAATCATGAGATGTCTGGATGGTATGTTGTATGGGTATACAACATACATATTATTATTTTATATTTTGCAAATTTGATCTCTCCAGCACAGTAGGAATAAGATTAGCTGGGCTTTTTTTTTTTTTTTCATTCTCAGAAACTATATTGGTGTTTTGTTTTAAGATTAGAAAAACAAATCCCCTATCAAAGTTGTAATAATGATAAGTTAGGCAAAGTGTATAAAATAATGCAGAGGCCTGGGGAACAAAATTTTATTAGCAAAAAGTCAGACAAAGCTATTTAGTTGATTATTCCTAGCAGAACATTACTGAAAGTTACTAAACACCAAGTACTCTCCTCAATGAGTTCCACAATCCACTTTTTAGAATAGAAGCATGAAATCATTATGGAAAAACCTCCAGACTTTGATCACCAAGATGAAATACATTTTATAGCAGAAACTGATGACATAAAATGAAACAAACCATGATCCTTGGTAATCCAGAATACTTCTACATTTGGTTTCTGAGAAGAGACAAAAGTCTATAGGACAAACATATCAGATATTTGTTTGGAGGAGAAGTTTCTGGGGCAAGTTCTTTAGCCATGGAAAATTAATGCCAATGACCAACCTCTTCAACAACTGTCTTGTAATTCTGTGGATGAGGGTCTTGTACATAATGCACCTGAGTCAACAGGTGCTCTCAGAATCAAGATTAGGCTGCCAGTACCCTGAGTTGGCCAAACACACCTCTCTTCCCTACAGAAGAGGAAACTGAGGCTCCGAGAGCCCTCACTGAAATACATTTAATGTAGTGTACAAAGTATGTATTTATTCACTTAATGTATTTATTAACACCTATTATGAGCCAAACAAGTGCTTACTGAGTACCTACTTTTTATCAGATAGTTCAAATGGCACTGGGTATGGATAACAGCTCTCAAAGAGTTAAGGGATTAATAGGAGAGACCTGATGCCAGCAAATAATTCCAGTGCAGTAAAACATTTTCAAAGAGCTATGGGAAATACACTAACACACTATTCCTGGCATAAGAAATAACCTAAAACTGCATTTCTTAAACTTTATTCCATAAAATATAATGATATATAATATTAGGCATCTTGAAGCAAAAATAGTCTTGGTTAGATAAGATTGGTTTCATGTTTTCCTTGGAGATTCACAACACACATTAGCACATTAAAGACTGTGAGAACTCCCAAATTTAAAAAAAAAAGCTTCTCAAATGTATTTGGCCATAGAAAATACTCCTCAGCCAATTCTTCTGTCCTTCCTTCTCTCTCTTGCTCCCTTCTCTCTCTCTCTCTTCCTTTTATCCTAATTTCTCCCTCCCTCCCCCCTCCTTCCTTCCTTTCTTCCTTCCTTCCTTTCTTCCCTCTCTCCATCTCCTGTTCACATCCCCCTCTTCCTCCTTCTCTGGCAGAACACTTGCTTACATCTCACAGAGCTCTCATCTTCTGTAGGGCACAGTTTAGGAAGCTCTGGGAAGTGTTTTGGCCATTCCTCAGTTAATCAGAAAGCTCTGTTAGCCAAGAGATCATATTTCAAAAAGATTCGGAGTAATGGAGGTTAACTGTACTTCCGAACCATAGTTGGAATGCATGTCCCAATAATAATAAATAATAAATTAATATTTCCTCATCATAGTTACGTAGAATGTTGACGCAATAATGAAGATAATTTTGTGAAATTTGATTGTTAGCTAGAAGTGTAGTAATTTGGAGATGTAATATAATGAACAATTACTTCCTGTTTTGCTCCAAATAATCCAAAATGCCTGGCACAGGACATAACCCAGAAGGTGTCAGATTTCAGAGAGAATACATATTTGTGGAAAACGCTCCTGGCCATCAATAAATGTGTGCTGAACCTCTGAATATAAAAGTAGTCCATTTCATTAGAAATTAGAGAAATAGAGAGTGTTGCAGTATTTGTTTCTTGATGAAATTTTATCAACATCAAAATTACAAACCATTCTCTGTGGCAGTCAGATTACATATCTGTTTTTATTTCTTGAAATCTCATTTAGTACGGAATGATTGCAATGTGACACACCTTTGCATACAATTTTGCAGAATTTGTTGTCTATTACTTATAAGTTGCCTTATATATATGATATATATATTTATCATATATATGGAGATACAATTTTCTTCTTTTGGTACAACCATTCTTAAAATTCTGTATTCTGTATTACATTTAGAATGTAATATAGAAATGGTTTTGGGAAGCAAGTTGAGTTATTTTACTGTGTTATTTGTCAAGTCAGTATCTATGGGAAGACTAGAGATCAAATTGGTTGGAATTTACTTCTTATGTGCCTCCATGTCTTGCATTTTATTTTCCAATCTCTTGTAATCTCTGGCAATAATTGTAGACAGCCAACAAAAATCTAATAACTGATAATGGATGTCTCACAAAGTGCTCTGGCAACAAATTCTGCTCAATTTTTCAGCTTTGCTGTCTCTTCCTCCAGGAAGTTTTGTTCTGTGGCTCTTCCCCCCCTCTACTTCCCCCTTCCTTTGTCTATCTTGGTCTCTGTCTCTCATCTCTTGCCATAACAAGTTTCCATATACATTTTATTGGTCCTGATTTTTCCTTTTTCGTCTTACCTTGTCATGCTGAAGTTTCCTGTTTGCCTGAAGCCCTCACTAGACAAATTATAAAATAGAAGAGGGAAACCAGTTTGTCTTGTTCATGATGGAGTTTCCAACAGGTAGCAAAGCAGGCAGTCAATAAATATGTTGAATGTAATTGAGTTGAATTGGTTCTGCCCGTTTGAACCTTGCTCCACCTCTTCACGTGGAACTGGAACCAGGCTGGGACTGCCTCCTCCATCTATCAAATGAGACCTAGGTTAAGTGATGTGCTCATGGATCCACAGACAGCTTTTATATTTAAAGCACTGTACTGCATATCCCCACAGATCCCAAATCTATTTCAAAGACAGCCTGAAATGCTCTCCCTCATAAAAGCCATGTGCATGAACTTCTTTAAAACCCAGGCCTATACTCCACTCCTCCAGGGAGCCTCTCTGGAATGCCCATACTGACCCTGTTCCTATGGTTGACATCTTATCAGCCTTCAGGGCTTGTGTTCCAGACAACACTTATTCCCACAACAGCTATTGTGTGCTAGCACCACAGTTGACAAGCCTGGATCTGTTTATGGGCTATATTGCTCTTCCTGACAACCAACCCAGAATGAGGGTGTGAAGCCCAACGAGACTCTGGTTTCATTGTATCTGTCAGTTATGAGTTAACTGTAATCTTTCTTAACCTCTTTGTATTTTTGTCCTGTATCCACTACCCTTTACATCTTTTAAAGGCAATACATTTCCATATATTTTTATTTGCCTTTAGTTTACCCCTTTAATGCTTCAAAGATATTTTCTGTAGTTCTAGGCTATGACTCTAGTCCTATTCTTATTATAAAGTAGCTTGTGAGCTTGAAGATTGGAGATTGACTAAGATTTATGTCTCAGTTCAAAAACACTAAGACTCTCTCATGGAAGCATCTGATTAATGTTGGTGGTTTTCTGTATCTCAATTCTTGAGCTGTATAATCACCTTTATGTGTAATAATGTTATAAATGTTACTATACATGGCAACTATTAATAACTAAAATAATTATTGAGAATTACTCTTTGCCATGCACTGTACTATGTATTTTACATGCATTGTCTTACTTAATCTTCATAAAACACTATCAAGAAGTAGTATTCCTTTTTCACAGAGAAACTGTTTTAGTTTCCTCATTTCCAATGCAAATTCATTCAACAGGTTGGCCTAAACAACTAGAATTTATTGGCTCATGGTTTTGAGGCTAGGAGAAGTCCAAAATCAAAGTGTCATCAAGGCAATGCTTTCTCCTAGAAGACAGTAGCTTTCTGTGGCTGGCTGCCAGTGATCCTTGGCTTTTTGCCATAAGGCAATGCACATGGCAGCCTCTCTTCACTTCACCTTTTCTTCAGGGTTCTGTGGATATTCAGCTTCTGGCTGCCTCCTTTGGCGTTCTCTCTCTCTCTCTGTGCCTTTCCCTATAAGGCCTTCAATAATAGGAGTAAGACCCATCCTGAGTCATCTGGGCCACATCTTCACCAAAGTAACCTCATCAAACAAGGGTTCACACCACAGGAATGGATTAAGTTTAAGGACATGTTTTTCTGGGGTACATATCTCCAAACCGCTGCACAAGGAAACTAAAATTCAGAGGGACTAAATAACTTGAATAATGTTGCAAAGTTGGTAAGTGGCAGAGCCAGGATTCACATTCAGATCTATCTGATACTATGGTTAATCTTTTAACTACTGACTATCTCAGCACAGGATGGTGCTGAAGGGTTCATGGATTCAATCATGGGGAGAATGTCTTTGAATCCACCATCCACCCCCACTCCTCCACCTCTTCCAGGCCTACTTCTAAGGGTTATAAGCCTCCTCTTTCTGCAGGACAGTCAGAGACTCTGGAAACTGAGACTCTGAGTTTCCATATTATGTCTGTTCCCAGGAAACATGCTGGTCAAATTATCCTCTCCATTAATGACATCTCTCTCCTTCCAGTGGCAAGCCAGAAATTTTGGGGTCATCTTTTTTTTTCTCAGACACCAAATTCAATCATTAGGAAATCATTTTGACTCCATCTTTAAAGTATGTCTAGAACCTGACCACTTTTCACTACCTCCACTTGGTGCCAGTCTGCTCCAAGTCACCATCATCTCTCATCTGGATTATTGAATTAGCTTCTTTGCTTCCTCTCTTGTCTCTGTTCAGCTTTTCATAAATTCAGCAGTGATTTTTAGAAACATATGTTAGAATATGTTGCTTCTCTACCCCCAAATACCCTTCTCATTCTGACTAACAGCTAAAGTCCTTACAATAGCCTATAAGGCCCTGCATGATCTACCCACACCTCCTTTCTCTGAACTGCACCATCCCGCATTACTCGTCTGATCTTACATCACTGCTCTCCAGCTCACCCTGGGTTAGTTTCCTCGTGCATGAGGGTATGCACCTACCTCAAGGATTTTGTACTGATTCTTTTCTCTGCCTGGAAGTCTTTCTCCTGGTATCTCCATGGCTATCCTCTTACCTCCTTCAACTTTTTGCTCAACTATCACCTTTTCAGCATTCACTCTATCTAAAATTGCAACTCCCCTGGACTTACAACTTTCCTTACTCTGCTCCATTCCCTCCCCACCAAATCCACTTATGTGACATGCTGCTGCACAATTTTCATATTCATTGTGTTTATTTCCCATTATATCTCTCTCCCCACTAGAAAATCAGCTCTGGTTGGATAGAGATTTTGTCTTTGTTTACTAATATATCCCTTTTTCCAGAACAGTGCCCCTCACACTGTACATGCTCAATTAATTGCTGGTAATTGAATGAAGTAGTGCTTATTTAGTTTTTATATTTTAATTGACCCTTTCTGCAGTACAGCACCAAGAAGTTTTGAAAAAGGGGACGTCAGTGTTTTCTAGGTAATTGTGCTAGTTTGAAGCTGCTATGTACTCCAGAAAAGGCCATGTTCTTTTAATCCATTCTTGTGGGTGTAGACCTATTGTAGGTGGGAACTTTGGTTAGGTTGTTTTAATTGAGATACGGCCCACCCAATTCAAGGTGGGTCTTAATCCATTACTGGAGTCCTTTATGAGGATAAAAGACAGAAAGAGACAGAGAGCTTGGAGAAAAAGGCCCTGGAGATGCAAAGAGAAGAAAACACCCACAGAAGCTCAGAGAGGAGTCCACTGGATCCAGAAGCTGAAAGCAATGAGACCCGGGAGCAAAGGACCCACAGACTTTGGCCATGTGCCTTCCCTTGTGACAGAGGAACCCTGGATCCAGCAGCTTTTCTTCAGAAAAGGTATTGGTCTTATTGATGCCTTAACTTGGACATTTTCATGACCTTAGAACTGGAAATTTGTGAACAGCTAATAAATCCCCATTGTAAAAGCCAACCCATTTCTGGTATATTGTGTTCCAGCAGTGTTAGCAAACCAAAACAGTAATGTTTTCTTAGCCTTGAGGATCATGCTGTCTTCATGATTTTTAAGATGTATCTCATACCCTTTTATACAGCTTTTCATTTTCTGATCTGAAGGGTCATTTTCTTGTCAGCTCTCCCTCTAATTTTAACTCTGCAGCTATTGTCCTTTAGATTACAGCTTTCTGGACCTCACTAACATTCTGTGGATGTGGTGATTCTAGGTGTGGCTGCCAGGTCATTTTTTCGTAAAGCTCATGATTTCTCTGACACTGACAGTATTCTCTCCAACTATGCCCAGCCTTCTGGTGGTATTTTGGCCTCAGCTGCATGGGCTTACAGTATGCAGGATCCATTTACCAAGGCCCGAGGTGCCTTTCTTGGACCATAGTTGATGGCTGGTCTCATTAACCCATAAATATAATTTGATTTATGTTTCTGCCAGCTGTTTCTCTGCTTCTTCTCACAGATAGAAAAGAACCTTCTGCAGTTTCTCTTCACTGATTTGGCATTTCGCTACAAGAAATACTTAGTGTTACTGCAACTAGGAAGTTCCCTCTTCCATAGCATTTATAACAATGTTAACTATGGATTTTCCTGGCATTAGTCCCAAATAGATAGCTCAATTTGCAATTCTACACCCACAGAAACATTTATATATCCCTATTTTTTGTTTCCCATTTCTAAGCTAGTTCCTTACACATGACCGCCTATCCTGTAGCAATTCATTAAAAATATCTTTTGCTGTGCAATTTTGAATGTCTTTGAAAGTATAAATCAAGGAGTTCTCCAGGCTCTACCTTATTTTTATAATTATTTATCTTTTCATGTGGCTCAAGTAAAATTTAAGGATTAAATAACAATGATAGATAATTCCTATATCTGTGTAGCACTTCACAGTTTATAATGCTTAGTGGAAAGATCATGGACTTGGGAGCCAGAGAGTCCAGAATTTGAAACCCACCCTTAATACTACTACTTTGCAACTCTGGGCCCCTTATCCCACCTTTCTGAACATACTTTCCCTCATCTTTACAAGGGGACAACACCACCTTGCAGGCTTAATACATTGTAGGAAATAAAGGGAATAGTGCTTGGAGGACCGAGAGGGTGCCTGATGCCAGGCATGGGGAAGTGTGCTCAGTTAACAAGGGCTCCTTTCCTTCCCTACTTTGATGTAGACTCTCATTGTAACTTCCATCACCTCTAAGGACTCAGTGTCCAGGAACCAGGACTCAGTATGAACAAGAAATTTATTTCCCTCCAGAATTTATATTTTAGGTGGAGTGTCAGACAGTAAGAACAAATCCACAAATACACATATACTATTAGGTACTATGATAAGTGTTAAGAAGAAAATTAGAATAGGGTGAGGGATAAAGATTAGGGGAAGTGTGACATGGGAGTAGGGAAGGGAAGGGAGGCTGTTTTAGACAGGTACCAGAGAAGATCCTGGATTGAGTAGGAGGCAAAATGGGAGCGGACTCCATTGTCTCTTAACTCCAGTCAATTGTTCCCATTTCTGTGTTTGGTAAAGTTGCCATTCCACTTTCTCCAACTTGCCAGGTATGGAAGAGCGAAACACAGGTCTCAAGTTTCCAGGTTTTCCTTTAAAGTTCTTCCTAGATGTGGAAGATACCTTGGCTGTCCATTTGTTCTTGGTCACAGTGACCATTTACAAGGACAACAATTCTAGACTTTCATTATTGAAATGATCCTATAGCTTTGACTTCCAAAAACTCACTAGAAGTTGTCCCTCCCCCTCTCCCCCCTTTTTTTATCTCTACTGTCAGCTCCAAGATGCCATCATCTGTCTTCTGGACCACTGCAAAAGCCTTCTACCTGGTCTGTGTATATCCATTCTCACCTCCTCCAATCTGCTTTCCACACTAGAACCAGAAGATCTTTTTTTCTCTTTTCTAAAAAAATTTTTCTTTTAAACTTTCGAATGTTTCCCAAAATATAGAGAATGAAAATCCCGTATACCTAACTTCAGCAGTCATCAATATTTTGCTTTACTTGTTTCATCTATTCCACGTCCCCCTTTTTTATTTTGCTGAGTATTTTAAAAACAAACCCTAGGCATCGTGTCCAAGAATTATTATGTTTTCAAAGCACAAACCTTATTACATCACCTCTCTGTTTAAAAGCCTTCAATTGGACTTCCCATTTTTCTTAGAGTAAAATAAACTCCATCATTATCAACCCATACGTCCTCATTGCAATTTTCAGGATCCCACTCATTCCCCATCAATGCCCTCACTTTAACTTTAGATATGCTGCAAGGTTAGGAATTCAATGTATGTTGTAATTCAGCCATTCACACAATGAGACTCTGGGTCTGGTTCTCAGAAATCTTAAGTCTGTGGCTATAAGAAACAAGAGTCGCTTTCAGGGCACAAATAGAAATCTTCATGTTCTTCATACGGTACCTGAGTTGGGAATTTGAAGCCTTGAGCTCCTTCCTTTTTTTAACAACCGTTTCCAGTGTTTGGGAATGGCCACCCGACATTATTATATTTTTTAACTCAACAAAACTATTAAGTTATCAAATACACTGCACCCAGAACTTTGTCTCTCATAAGCAGTATCCAATGGTAATATTTTGCATATCTCTATTGCCAATTCACTCCATGTACTATAAGTGCCATCTTGGTCATTGGAACTAGAAACATTAGTGGCTTTTAATCTAATCAGATTAGAGAACCAATTCGCAAAACCTCAGAACCAACTCAGATATCTCATCTTTAAGATTCTGTTTCTCTCAGTAGCAAAATCTGTATTAGTCAGGGTTCTTCAAGGAAATATAAATGTTATATATATGTATGTAAATATTGTGAGATTCATTATAGGGTTTTACTCATGTGACCATGAAGTTGGCAAGTCTGAATTCTGTTGGGCAGGCTACAAGTTGTGTGAATTCTGATGAAGATGAATTCCCGAAGAGAAGCTGGCTGGCTGAAGTAGAGATCGAAATTCTTCCTGACTGCTGAAATCATCAGTTCTCCATTTGAGGTCTTCATTTGATTGGATGAAACTTCTATCATTGCAGAAGACAATATTCTTTGTAGTCAGCCACAGATATAATCAACTGACTAATTATTTAAATCCATGAAATATCCTCACAGTAACAATCAGGCCAGTGCTTGCTTGTCCAAACAAATGGATGCTATAACCTAGCCAAGTTGACACATGAACTTAGACATCACAGCGGATAACAAACTTATTCTGAATGTGAGCTATCTTCATGATACCAATGGAATCAGAATAGTTTAAAACAACACTCAAGGTGGCTATTTGGAAGAATACTCTTGGTAAGCTGTTAGAATCATTCTAAAATACAGGTCAAGTCAGTTTTATAAATACTAAAGGCAATATTTTCAGGCACTAAATGTTACTCATAAAAAATTAAGAGGAATTTAGAGTGGTTGTAAAGTTTAGTACAAATGACAAATTGAAAAATAAGTCAAATGGCACTATACATTTCACTTCTATAATTAGTGTTGAAAAGCCACAGAAATCTCTCACGCAAAGATTATGGGAAATTTAGATTTGGGGATACAAATGTTGAAATTCCAGTAGTGTTAAATTATTCATATGAGGTCAACAATGTTCTGAAAAATATTGGGGGAAAATGGTTTTATTGCAGAACTATAAAGAGCTATTAAAATATTTTATAGCTAATTATTTTCTTTCCTTGACCCAATTTAATGGGTTAAAAAGTTCTCAATTTACTTACCCTTCTGGATAGAATGCAGTCAACTGAGTTGCATACTTTTGTGATTTATCATCTCAGTGTATACGTGAAGATTAGAAGACTATAACTTTGAGGTATTCAGGGGAAGGAATCGTATTTTCTACTTATTGCATATTTTCAAGTAAATCAATAGAGAAAATGAGATTTGGGCAATGATGATTTTAAGAGAAAAATATGCTTTCAAGCTTTAGCATGCTAATAATGATTTACTAATTGCAGATCACCTTTGTTTATTCGATAAAGCAAATTTTCTAAGAACTATTAGTGGATTATATTTTATACTTTATCAGCATCATATATTCTTTGATATGCATGTGAAAATTAAAAAAACTGCATTTTTTAAAAAAAATTAGGTTTTCATTTTACTTTTTACTAATTAGATGGGTCTTTTCTCTGGTTTCCAATGGTTTTAGTGCATTTTGGAGATTAGGTTCTGGTGAATATCCTTGTTCATGAAAGTTACACTCTAAATCATTTTAGTTTCTGTGGATTCCACAGGAGAAACTAAACATTTACAGGAAAAAAGTCAAGATGCCTGATGGCGCCAATGTACTTTCAGCATTTCCTTCTGCATGGGAAAGAGAAACATGATTTATCTACTCTCGCTTCTGCTTAGTTTTACAATCAAATAGCCCATCTTTGGTGACAGTAATCTTCACTCATTGTGTCTTTTAACTCCCATTTCACACAATTTAATGAGTTGCTTAAAAAGGATGGAAAGTAACAGACAACATGCCTGTAAAAGTCTACATTAATTTTTTTATGGCATATCTTTTTCAAAAACAGAATCCATATTTTGAGATGAAGCTAAAAGACAATTGTTTAGATCAAAGCTTCTAGTTCTTTATGTTTCTGAAAAAGGTGGTACTATGGATTGAATCATGTTCCCCACAAAGTTATGTTCAACTCTTAACCCCCAGTGCTGTGAATGTGAACTCATTTGTAAATGGGATCTTTGAAGATCTTTTAAAGATGAGGCCAACTGAATGAGGGTGTGCTTTAATCCAATATGACCAGAGCCTTTTAAGCGGAGGAAATTTGGACACAGTCAGGAGTAGGAGACAGAAAGAGACAGAGGGCCATGTGATGGAGGTAGAGATTGAGTTGTGACAGAAGTAGAGTTTGAATTATGCTGGCAAGCCACCCCCAGAATGCCACAGACGTCAGAGAAAGCACAGTCTTTCCAAAACTCTGTTTTTGGACTTCTAGTCTCCAAAATGATGAGAAAATAAATTCCTATATCTACACCAAGTATTCTGTGGTGGTTGTTATAGCAGCCCTGGCTAACTAAGACAGGTAGTTACAGAGATACCAGAGAGGCAATAAATCCAGTTGGATCATTTATTTAACTTTTCCAGTGGATACACTTTCAATTATATTTATTGGCCATATGTTAAATATAGATATGCTTTCTATTAAAATTTCTATTATAAGAGAATCTGATTTCACCCCAGTGTATGCCTTTACATTCAACTAAGAAAGTTGCTTAGCTTAACTTTCTTAGCTTTCTAATCAGCAGGGCCATCTAACAGAGATCTGGGACTACTGCTCTAGGAAAGAGTGAGTGCCTTGTTGATTGAGATGGGGTATCAAGACGCCTAGATTCTAGTTCTGCTCATCCACTAACTGGCTATGCAGCCTTGAACAAGTGGCTTCTTTACACATGTATCTAATTAATTGTGCATTTTAATATTTTCATTTGATGAGGTGCAATAGTGATCCCTGATATGGTCCCTTCCCCTCTTCACATCCATTCAGTGTCTGCTTCCATTTGGTCTTCAACTCACCTTGCCTAGGTTTGCAGAAACATATTGAGACAAGAACATCTTGGCATTTCATCTCCATCATATTTATCTGTTCTTTATCCACTAGATGCATATAGTGTTGAAGAGATCTGAATTATTAAAGTTTGGAGGTATAATATTAAGGGGTTGTATTAGCTGCTGTAATATGATTTTTCAAACACGTAAGCATTTACTATGTACCTAGAAGATACAGGCAGCCAGACACTTGATGCCATGTGCTCGGGTTATTATATGAAAATAAAAGATTTAGGTTCCTCAAAATTCCTATAGTCTACTTGGAGGTACAAAGTTATATGCTATAGAAGGCTTACCCCCTCATTTCATTTGGTTATGGCTCAAATGTCACCTTTCAGAAAGACCATCACCGACCACAATAAATGAAGTAGACCAATGCACACACACTCTGTCTCCTTACCCTGACTTATGCTTTCTACATAGAACTTACTGCTACTTGGTGGTTATAAATCTGTGCATTCGTGTTCCGTTCTTTGTTTATTGATTTTCTCCACCACTAGATTTACGTTCCGTGAGGGTATGGACTTTGTTTGTTAATTGAGCTATCCCTGTTGTCTAGAACAATAGCTGGCACCATAAATATTTGTTGAATAAAGAAGTGAATGGTATGTATAATATATATCCGGGGAATAAGAAACTTTTTATTAGCCGAGATAAAAAGATAGGAAATTCTGATAAGAAACCTCAAGAAAATGAATTATTATGGGTGCTGACCCACATTTTAGGGATGGGTGATACATTCTAGACAGTGATCCAGCAGGGATGGGTGACCACTCTTAATTTGCTCTCTAGGGCACTTAGAGCAGATCTCAAGATGGGGCAAGAAAAAGGTACCTGGTTGGGCCCACCAACTCCAATAGCTCCTTATAACCCCAGCAAAATACACTGGCTGATCTGTCCCTCTAGAATTTAGAGAAATGTCTCAGGAAAAAAGGAACAGAAAAAACAAAAACTAACAAAGATGTAGTTGTCTGGAGAGAAAAGTGGGAGAGTGTGCATCAGCTAAAGGCAAAGGACTGGAACTGACACTTTTCAGAAGACTATACCCCAGTCGCTCCAAGATGCAAGACTCCCCACACATTCCTGGTGCTCTAGTTTTTTAGAGCAAGGTGGGCAAATCAGTGCCTATTTGTATTCCAGAGGCCACATTGCTGTACTTTAAAGCAGGTTTCAAACCTGGAATCCTTCCCTTTTTTCATGCAGTTATGGACAAACATTAAATTTACTTTTATTTCTGGAATTTAAAAACATCACATAATTTTTGATAGTTGATAAAACTCAAGAACCATCACATCAGCTCCTTGTTGAAACCAAAGCCAGCTTTCTCCTTCTGTCTTGGGGGTGAGTGATCTTTTGTGTTGGTAAAGCAGGAGATGGTAAAGAAAGCAAACTCTAGGGCCTTTTGACCCTCTGAATGCTCTTCATAGACTGAAAAAATCAAAGACTCTCAAGGAATCATCCAATGCTGTTGGGTCGATGAGTTTAGCCAAGTGTCATAGTGTAAGAGACTGAGAAAGTATAGGAGAGAAGCCAGTAGAGGTACATGTTGGAGAAAAGCTAGGTTCACTCGGGTTTCTCTTAGAAAATTGCTCGAGCTCTCTGTCTCCTTGGCCACAGAGGAATGCTGCATTTGATTTCTCCTGTCACATGATCCAGCTGTTCCTGGAAAATATCACTTATGCTTTCTTTTGAACAGTCCTGTTGCTATTTTTAGCTGATATTGTGCAGGCGCTGAATCTTCTTGCAGGCATCTTTTGCTCTACAGCTGGCTGATGTTAATGAGGACAGTTCTGTGGGCTCAGTTCTGATTAGTTGACTTTGCCTGAGGAGCTTGCCTCTCCCCAGTGAGCAAGACCGCCAAGACTGCGTAAGATCTTCATGCTTTTGTGATGTTGTCCCCAATGGGGAGAAGTTGGAGTAAATGTCTGCAGGAGAAGACCTAGGGACATCCTCTTCAGTCTGAAGGGCAGGCCATTAAATTTTTATTACCTTGACTTTGAAATTGTGCTTTAAGTGAGGGAAAATGTATTTGTGGAAAGAGCACTGGGCTAGGGGTTTGTAATTCTTCCCATTCTGCTTTGACCATTATTGTGTGAACTTGGATATACTTTGTAATCTCTAAGTCCTTGTTCGCCCATCTCTAAAACAAGGTCATGTTTCTCAATCTTTTCAACCAAATTACCTTTAATAGCTGAAAAGTTTAAAGACATATGCATAAAATTGCCATACCTGATGGTGCCAAATTGTTCATTGTTCTCTTTTGCCTACAGAATAGTGTAAATTGTTTTGACATCCAAGACTCTCTATAATTTGGTCCCAGTGTATCTTTCTGCCCTGTTGGGTAACATCACTCCCTCCCATGGATATATCTATCCACACATGCCCATGTTTTTCTGCTTTTGTGTCTTTGCTTCATTGCCCCCTCAGCATGAAATGTCCTTCCTCCTTTCCCTCTTCTCTTTAAATCCCAAACATCTTTTAAGGCCTGTTTCAAATATCGTCTCTTCAAGTTTTCCTTTATTCTCTCAGAAACAATTCCTCCTCTTTAGCTTCACCACATCTTTCTTGTTGCACACACATTGATTTTGTTTTTATTTTCTTATTTCCTCTGCTAGTTTGTATGTTCCTTGGGCGTAGGTATAGTTTCTAGTCCTTCCTGATATTCTCTTCACTTCCCCTGACTAGTTCCATACATGGTTTAGACTCTTGTGCATAGTATGTTCCCATTAAATTTTGTTGAAGGAATAAATAAAAAATGCAGTGATAAAGCCTCTGAGTGAGAGTATTGATGGAACAACTGAAATCCACATGAATTCCTGGAGAAGCAACTTTAAGAAATTGCCTTGCTTATCTTTTATCAATTCCATAGCCTTTTAAAAATTGCATTAGTGGTATTTCTTTAACCATTTGCACAAATGATAAGGTCTTTTTCATTTATGATTATATTTCATTCTTAAAACAGCCTTGTGGGAAATAAAATTATTATCCTAATTTAACAGGCAAGGTGGAGAAAGGTGAAGCGACTGCTCAGTATCACAAAGCTGCTCCAATTCCGGCCCTCTGACCCCACATCCTGATCTCCTCCCAGGGCATCCTGTTGGCTCCCCTTTGGGAAGGACAATTTCACATTGTCATCATCATTATATCCTTCAAACCCCACTGAATAGTTGGACTAGAGCTAAAGATTCCCCTTGGAATCATGAGCACTGTTGCCAGTGGTTATTAAGTGCTCCTCTCTTGGCTGTGGCTCACAGATGTGGAGAGTTTGGGGTTGGCATCTCATTGTATGACAGGTACCCACTGCTTGTCAGAGTTTGAAGGTGAGCTACAAGTCAGAGCTCTCTGTGATGAGCCCTGGGGAACAGTGGAAAGCCGGAGTCATAAATGTTCAATTTCAGTCTTCTTTTTCTGTAGGGAAATTGCTGCTCAAGATCACAGCATTTGTTACTGGAGGGCTGTGAGTGTGTGTGTGTGTGTGTATGTGTGTGTATGTGCGTGTGTATGAGATGTCTGTATATATTGACAAGCTTCCGACAGCACTACAGACTGAGTGTGGCTGTGGCCTGTTTCTTATAGTGGGAAAGGATTGGTAGGTAGGTTGTAGGTCCCAGGCATGGCTGAAATGCAAATTGATGATTTCTCTGATATTGCTTCCTTCTCCTCCCACCCCCTTCCTTTCCTAATTTGCTTCTAGTCCTTTCTATTGCCTTTTTCCTTTCCTAGTTTTCAGAGTGCTTTTCTCTTCTTTCACTACCTAGAGATGTTGCCCTGGTTATAGAGCATGTACTATAAAGCCAGGGACAATTTTAAGTGCTTTATATCTATGAACACATGCAATCCTCGCTATTGCTCTCCCCATTTTACATGTGAGGACACTGAGGCACAGAGAAGTTTAGTGGACTTTTCAGAGTCTCTCATCTAATTAGTAGCAGATCTGGAGTTCAAAGCCTGGCAACCAGATGCCTGAGTCTTTACCTTTAACTGCCTTGATTAAGCAGAAAGAGCTTTGTCTTTGAAAGTCTCATTGATTTGGGTTAAATTGCTGACTTGTTGCATATAGCCTGTGTGGCCTCAGTCAAGTTATATAAACTGCCTGAGCCCCAGATTGTTACCTTTTAGAGTAAACAAAGGCTTCCTCAATATGGTGCCCCAAGGACAAGAGGAGAAAATGTGCCTGGTGCACAGTATGCTCAGCACTCCTGGGACAGGGGAGCAGAAGGACCTCGAGAAGGGATTGTTGCCTCCTCTTTGAGGAGACTTTGAGGTGGCTTGCGAGTGCAGTCGTGGGGTGGCCATCCTCCAGACGAGCAACCCCCACAAAACAGCCTTCCAAAACTTCCCCCAGAAAGGCACTGGCTCTGGCTCCTTCTCACACCGCCACAGCTGACCCAAGGCACTTTGAAGGAAGAATTGGCTTGTTTCTTTCAACTAAGACTTTCAAGAAAGTGAACTGTGGTGCGTGGAGAAGTCCGTTTTACTCCCCTGGAGGCCATTTTTCTTTCTCTCTTCCATGTCACCTTCAGCCTCTGCCCCAGAGAGGCTGTGGAGAGGAGGCCTGTGACTTGGGCTTTTTCATGGGAAGAACAGCAGAGACCAAAGCGGGTCACAGTCATTTCCACCCTGGCTTCACTGTACTGCTTGGAGCAGTGACCAGTGGTTATGAGGCCTTTCTCTGAATTTATCTCTTTGGGTTTTATCACTTCTGAAGGAACTACCATCTACAGAGACTTTTCTTAGCCTCAAGGCAAAACATAAATTCTACCTGTGGAGTTTCCCATCCCTACCCTGCCCCCCCCCAAAAAAAAAACAAAACAAAACAAAAAACATGCACATACACACAATTGCTGGTCCCTTTAATTAACTCCCCTTTGTTCTGCTTGATTTTCAGTTTTTCACTTGCTTGTGTCTAAGTGTTAACAGTGAGCTCCTTGAGGGCAGGTGTTGTTGCCTTATTCCTTTCTTTGAGTGCCTAGATCAGTGATTGGTATTTAGTCAATGTCTAATAGGTGACTGTTGACTTGAGCAGTTGTGCCTGCTTGCCTTTGTGACTTTTCATATATTACTATTGTTCCAGAATCTTCCATCCGCCTATTTCAGAGGTTCCTCATTAGGCACTTAGGTTGAGGTTGTTCAGTTCATGGATCCAAGAAGTTTTCTCTATTCCCCCCATCCCTCTGCATCCCTCACCCCCATACCCTCTTACAAAGGCAGTTTAGCATAATGGAACAAAAGTGAGATGGGGAGCAGAAAGACCTCATTTAGAAAACCGATTCTGCCATTTACTTACTGTTCTGACCCTGGGCAAGTGCATTTCTGAGTCTCAGTTTTCCAACTGTAAAATAGGATAATAACATCCAGGACTGCTTCTTTCTTTCTGTGGAAATTAGAAAAGGGAACCCCTTGTGGCCTGGGAGTTCTTGGCTTGGCAACTGAATGTGGGCTGTTTTGCAGCCTCCACTTAATTCCTTGGCCCAGTGCCCTTGTGCAGATTGTACATGGCACAACCATGCAGGACAGCTCTTATAGGACCTCCCTCACAGGGCTGGCATGAAGACTAAACAAGATTGTTTATGTACAGAGTGTGGCATGAAGCAGGGACTCTCTAAAAAGAAGTTTTATATTTTATGTTTTGGTGACTTGAATCAAAATTGTTACTTACACTGTACATGCCTTCCCCTATGCCACTACCCCCAGGACACTTTTGTCTGTCTCATAGCATGGAAAAATCCTGGGCAACACTGAGTGCTCAGCAGTTTGTCACTGGAGTCCCACCTCTCTTCTCTAGGTCCTGCCCCTTCATAGCCCTGGGTCTTTATTCTCTCTCTTCTCCTGTCTCCCATACAAATCCTACAAATTCTGGAAAGAAGCTAATCTCCGTAGTTTGAGTTTTTTCTTTTTTCTCTTGGTGAACTAATAGACATTCTCTGCTACTGAAGAGAGCGCTGGAATTACTAAATTAATGTGGGAGCTGTTTGGGAAATGTGGACCCATTTCTGGGTCACAAAGTAGTTGCCTCTTCTGAGACAAAAGGCAGAGCTAGAAGATCTAAGAAGGGCCAAGGCCTTACTGGCTGAAACAGATTTTCTGAATGCTTGGTGTTTTGATAGTCACATCTTTGCAGATCCAAAAAAAACAAAAAACAAAAAACAAAAACCCCAAAACCAATATCTCTGTATCTCTGGCCCCATCCCATCCCTGAGCCTTACCCAGGCATGGTTTGTGTTTTTCTCTCCTTTTTTCCTGCTACTTCCTATCTACCCTGAAAGGACACAGCTGGGGTTGCTCATGTTTTTGTCCTTGAAGCTCTCCTTTGCAGAAATAGGACAGAGAGTGGGAGGAAGGAAGATGCTAATTTCATTCTGTCTCCTTGCTGTGCTCTGAATCCTAAACAGGAGTCACACTGATGAACAGGGCAAGAGGTTTCAAGATACTAGGATCTCCCAAATATCACCAGAATCTTGTGCTGGAGGTCTGAGGGGATTGCCAATGGTGTGGGAGACTACAGAACTTCTCCCACAGTCTAGAGGACCAACATTTTATATGTTGAGTATCCCAGGGATAAGCAACTCAAGAAGGAAGAAATGAAATGTTTATTACCTTCTGGCTAATCATTCTTAGGTACCTCGGTGAAATTTGTGTTAAATGTTTTGTGTGAGCCTACTGTCAGTTTGACAAAGTGATGAAATCTTGAGTTGATCTGAATTTGGATCTTGCCTCCTCCAACCCTGTTGTGCAAATGTGGGAAAACTTATATTTTAATGACTTAGGTTTCTTTTTAGCAAAGTGTGAGTGGTAATAGTTCATACCTAATTAGAATCTTGTGAAGGTTAAATGAAATAATGCATGTAAAATGCCCAGCACGATGCCTGGCTCATTGGAAGCCCTTCTGAGAATTAGCTGCTATTGTTACCAAAGGTTCTCTTTCAGCTGTGGGAAGGTTCATTTGAAACCCAATTTTTTTTTTTCTGATTTTAAAATGTTATTTTTATTTGCCATTTTTCTCCAAGTTTTTGTACGTTCTACCAAACCAGTTTTAAGTTTACTCATAAATATAGGAACAAAGTGTTCCTTTCCCCCTACCCCCAAGTACATTTTATAATTTTTACCTCCATTTTTAAAAATTCAATTTTATTGAGATTGTTCACATACCATACAATCATCCAATGTGCACAATCAGTTGCTCATGGTACCACCATACAGCTGTGCATACATTATTCCAGAAAGGAAATAAAAACAAAAAAGAAAATGCAAACCCTCCCATACCCCTCACCACCACCCCTCCATTACTGACTCACAGTATTAGTATACTACATTTGTTACTGTTGATGAAATTTAAAATACTACTAACTGTAGTACATAGTTTGCAATAAGTATATACATTTTCCCTATAGACCCATCTATTATTAACTTCTAGTTATAGTGTCATACATTTCTTCTAGTTCATGAAAGAGATTTCTAATATTTGTACAATTAATCACAGACATTGTCCACCACAAGATTCACTGTTTTATACATTCTCATCTTCTACCTTCAGCTTTCCTTCTGGTGACATGCATGACTCTCAGCTTCCCCTTTCCACCAGTCACACACCATTCAGCACTGCTAGTTATTCTCACAATAACACGCTACCATTTCCAAACACTGAAGTTCAACCTAGTTAAACATTCTGTTCATAATATGCAATTGCTCCCTATTCTTTAACCTCGTTCTATATCCTGGTAACTTATATTTCATGTCTATGAGTTTATGTATTATCATTAGTTCATATCAGTGAGACCATTAAAAATTTGTCCTTTTGTGTTTGACTTATTTCACTCAATATAGTGCCCTCAAGGTTTCTACATCATCCCATTTTTGTTTGTGTTTTTGTTTTTATAAGATGGCTTTGTTCACCCACCATACATTCCGTCCTTATTAAACAATTGATGGTTCCCTGTATAATTACGTATTTATGCATTCACCACCATCACTACCATCTATATAAGGACATCTCCATTTCTTCCAAAAAGAAGGAGGAAGAGTCAAAGAAGGTAGAGAGATAAAAGAAAAAGAAAAAGAAAGGAAAAAAATGACAGCTAAAAAAGCAACAAAAGGAAAGATAGAATTAAACTATAGTACAATAAAAGAGTCAGACAACATCACCAGTGCCGAGTCCCTTACCCCTCCCTTATATCCCCCTCTTATATGATTTAGCTTTGGTGTATTGGCTTTGTTACATTAAAGGAAGCATAATACAATGTTTCTTTAACTTAGTCTCTAGTTTGCATCGATTGTATTTTTTCCCCAATACCACCCCATTTTTAACACCTTGCAAGGTTGACATTCATTTGTTCTACCTCATGGAAAAACATATTTTACATTTTATCACAATTGTTGAGCACTCTAGGTTTCACTGAGTTACACAGTCCCAGTCTTTATCTTTCCTCTTTCCTTCTGGTGTCCCACATGCTCCTAACCTTGCTCTTTGAACCATACTCACAGTCATCTTTGTTCAGTGTACTTACATTGTTGTGTTACTGTCACCCAAAATTGTGTTCCAAACCTCTCCCTCCTGTTTTTTACTATCTATCTGTAGTGCTCCCTTTAGTATTTCTTGTAGAGCAGGTATCTTGTTCACAAATGCTCCCATTGTCTGTTTGTCAGAGAATATTTTAAACTCTCCTTCATATTTGAAAGACAGTGTTGCTGGATACAGGATTCTTGGTTGGTAGTATTTCTCTTTCAGTATCTTAAATATATCACACCACTTCCTTCGTGCCTCCATGGTTACTACTGAGAAATCTGCACATAGACTTATCAAGCTTTCTTTGTATGTGATAGATCACTTCTCTCTTGCTGCTTTCAAGATTCTCTCTTTGTCTTTAACATTTGATAATCTGATTATTAAGTGTCTTGGCATAGGCCTATTCAGATCTATTCTGTTTGGGTATGCTGTGCTTCTTGGATCTGTAATTTTATGTCTTTCATAAGAGATGGGAAATTTTCATTGATTATTTCCTCTATTATTGCTTCTGCCCCTTTTCCCTTCTCTCCTCCTTCTGAGACACCCATGACACATACATTTGTGTGCTTCACATTATCATTCAATTCCCTGAGACATTGCTCATATTTTTCCATTCTTTTTTCTATCTGTTCTTTTGTGTGTAGGATTTCATGTGTCTTGTTCTCCAGTTCCTGAGTATTTTCTTCTGCCTTTTGAGGTCTGCTGTTGTATGTCTCCATTGTGTTTTTCATCTCTTGTGTTGTGCCTTTCATTCCATAGATTCTGTCAGTAGTTTTTGCAAACTTTCAATTTCTACCTTATGTTCACCCAGTGCTTTCTTTATGTCCTTCATCTCTTTTGCTATATATTCCCTGAATACATTTATTTGGTTTTTTATTTGATTTAGCATATTTCTTTGAAAATCTTTAATTGACTGTTTCATTAAAGTGAAACAATATCTCAACTGTATCTTGACAGAGGTGTAAGTTTGTTCCTTTGACTGGGCCATATCTCCACCCTTCCCAGTATAGTTTGTAGTCCCCTGTTGTCTAGGCATCTGATCTTAGGGATCATCTGTCACTCAGGGTTTAATATAACTAGAGTATTTCCTGGGCTCATACAGACACTCCCAGCAGGGTTGGCCAGTACTGCACATATCAGCTTTGCTGATCATGGGGTCAGAGGGTCTAGGCAGATGTACAGTTTTCTTGTCAGTCTGCTTGGCAAAACACTCCCCAAGAAGATATCATGGCTCTTGTTTGCTTCTTAGACCTTGAAAGATACAAAGGAGTTTGCAAGTGGCTGTCCTAAAAGAAAAAAGTGTTTGGGCAGTGGTTGCTCCCAGAATATCAATTAATGAATTCTCAGTGTGCTTATAATATATATGTGTCCCAGATGTTTGCTATGATTCTCTTACTTTTTTTATGATTCAGAATTGATTTACCTAAAAGCCGTTTTTTTTTTTTTTTTGTGGAAGTCCAATGTCTTTTCTAAAATTTCTGCAATTTCATGAGGGGTTTATGGTCCATGGTAATAACAGCTCTGAGCTTCTGCTACCAAATGAGTTCAGTTTATAGATCATCCTTAGGTACAGGTGTTGTTCTATACTCATCAGGGTGCACTGCCTGATTCTTTGACTTCAAACACACACACACACACACACACACACACACACACACACACACACTCATGCACACATTCATCACACCACTGTCTTTTGGGGTCTAGCTGACATTATTGAAGAATTGAGAGAAGATAAACTGGTGTACTTTATGCAACACAAAAATCTTCAAATTCATTATGAAAGTCCTCTGGACAGTCTGCCTGTTACTTCGCCATCCTCCCTGTTTCCCTGCTTTCTGTTTATTTTATTTTATTTTGATTTGTTTGCTGCTCATAAATTTGGAATCTCACCTTCCTCCCCAGTGATTCTCCAAAGATGCTTGCTTCTCTAAAGGGCTTCTTGTACCAGATTTTCAGACAATATCTCCCCCCACCAGAAGGCACAACATATGTAACAATGAGAGTGGTTTTGGTCCAGTACTGGTTTCTGATCTATGTGTCTGTCTAGGCAGTAAACCAGTGGTCAGTAAAGTTACACATGCTTCAGTCTGCTTTGTCTCCAGGCCATTTTGTTATTCACCTTGCACAGCCCAGCACCTTCAAGACTAGAGCGGATTACAGGAATCTCACAAAAGTCTTCATCAATGTCCACTTGTTCCTGTCTGATTTGCCAACTGGCAAAAGTTTCTGGAATTCTGTCATCTGCTTTTATGCCCAAAGGTGGGCCTCAGTAGTCACCTCCTGTTCTGGTTTGCTAATGCTAACCTTTTGCAAAACACCAGAAAGGGATTGGCTTTTATAAAGGGGGTTTATTTGGTTACACAGTTACTGTCTTAAGGCCATAAAGTGTCCAAGGTAAGGCATCAACAATTAATCAGATACCTTCGCTGCAGGATGGCCAATGGTGTCTGGAAAACTTCTGTTAGCTGGGAAGGTATGTGACTGGCATCTGCTCCAGAGTTCTGGTTTCAAAATGACTTTCTCCCATGACGTTCCTCTCTAGGCATTTGCTTGCTCCTGGGTTGCATTCTCCAAAATGTCTCTGTAAGCTGCAGCTCCTCCAAAATGTCACTCTCAGTTGCTCTGAGGTCCTTCTGTCTGTGAATTCCTTTGTAGGACTCCAGTGATCCATTTAACACACACTCTGAATGGGCATGGTAATACCTCCATGGAAATTATCCAATCAAACCTTTCACTCACAGTTGATTGAGTTACATCTCCATGGAAACACCCAATCAAAGAATTCCAATGTAATTAACACTAATACATCTGTCCCCACAAGATTGCATCAAAGAACATGGCATTTTGGGGGACATAATACATCCAAACTGGCACACCTCCCCTTTACTCTTTTTCTAGCCCTAACTTAGGGGAACCCACACTGATCCCTTACTCTATCATTTTCACTCCTCTGGTTTTACACTAGCAGAGACATTCAAGGCCGATGGTGTGTGCTTCATTGTCTTAGGTGGATAAGTATATGTCTGAGGTCTTGCAGGTCAGCCAACTACCATTTTCCTGTGTCTTCCTTCCTCAGAGAAGTTTTGCTGCATGGACACTTCTTCTTAAAACCTTCCTTTAATCTTCAATTCATCAATCAGCAGGTTTAGTCATTATCAATCATTATATTTTGAAGTTTCATGAAATTTTTATTCCTACTTTACATCTGATCTAATCAGGGACATATTGCTTTGGATGACCGTAACTTAAATGTTCATTTCTGCTACATGATGCTTATACAGAGTTGCTAGAAACTCCACCCCAAGCTCCTATTTTGGCGCTGAAAGACAGTCTCCTTAGTTTTTACATTGCTCAGAACCCACTGAATAAGCTGATTTAAACTCTTAATAAAGCTCCAATGCTCTCCCCCAAGAAATGTACCAAGTTGAGTCATTGCAGGGAAATTCCACATCTCCAGTGACATGATGTTCAGAAAAAGGGTGCCTACCACATCTTTGCAGAACAGCTCCTGAGCTTCAGAGGGCCATGTGGTCTCTGCTGAGCAGAGCTTGTGAGGGAGCTGAGCTCAATGGCAGTTTCCCAGCTCAGGGTTCCAGCCTACCAACAAAGAAAGAAAAAGATTTCCAAAATCTGTGATGAGATAGGACTGGGGTGATGAGTGTACAGGAAATACCCATTCATCTCAAGCAGCACAGACAGACAAAACACTACAATGGAACAACAGTTAATTTCTCTCATTAGGTGTCTGTGTGGGGTTTAGATGTGACTAACGGTACATGGTGGAGGTGCTAAGAGGAGCAGAAGGGTCTGTACTCCCTGTTAAGGAGGGTGATGTGTGATACATTGGGGCTTGTGGTTGAGGAAACAGGAAGAAGGAAACGTGGGCTACCAGAACAGAAGGAGAAGTGTCATCTGAGGGTATGAGATGATTTGCTGGGGGAAGGTGAAGAACAGTGGGTCACTGGGTGGTGGGGAGAGAGGAGGAAGATGGGTGAAGAGCTGACCATGATCTGTTGTTATTCACTGAAGGGGTCTGATGCACTTCGAGGTTACCGAGGAAAAGGAGAGTCATCCTGAGACCATAAATGTGTAATTTGACTTGGGCCGTAGACTGAAGTAATAGTTGGAATATACTCAGCTTATCTGAAGATCCCTACACAGGGAGAGTCAAATGTATTGCTCAGGTATATATGTCTTCCAGATTTTAGGTCTGAGAGACACTAACTCAGGTATGGTTATTTAGATCACAGCTTCCCTGTCACTTCTTCAAGGATGCTTCCCCTGATCCCTCAGAGTCAATTAAAGATCTTGTATACCCACACTAATAACAGCTGTAATTTTCCTTCTTAGCGCTCAAATTAATGAATTCAACGCTCGTCTGTTTAACGTCTAACACTCTGATAGATCCTTATAGTCTATGAAAGAGGTAATTGTATCTGTCCTGTTCACCACTCTGTGTCTAGCTCCTAGGCAAAAGCTGGCATGACTTAATAATTATTTGCTGAATAAATGAATACATTAAACAAATGTTCATTGAACACTGACTGTGTGCCAGGGTCTGAGATAAGTGCTCTGAGGAGATGGCAAATGAGCCAGCCACAGGCCCTGTCCTCAAGTGGCTTGCAGGCTAGTAGCAGGGGACTGCATGCAAATAACACAGGTGCCATACACAATGAACTTGAGGAGAGCAACAAAGAGGGCTCACAGAGGAGACGGCAATTAGTAATCTCTTATATACAACTATCAGTTACAAAGACCATGAATAACATCATCTGCTCATTCCTTACAAGGCTGTGAGAAATGCAGGTGAACATTATTATTTCTTTTTTACAGAGGAAGAAAACAAGAATCAGATGTGATCTGAGATTTGCCCAAAGTGGTGGTGCCAAATTTCCCCACAGTATACTGAAATTACATTCCTTTTGAAACAGACCCTGAAGAATGAAAGAATTTTGGCAGTTAGAAATTGGTGGCAGGAATGAAAAGAGAGTCAAGACATAGAGTTGAATATTACAGGATCTGGGAATCACAGCAGCAAGAATGGCATACTAGAATGGAACTTAGATCATCAGTCCAAGCTTTTATATTGTACATGAAGAAACTGGACCCAGAGAGATGACGTTACCCTGTCCACAGGCATCCAACTAGTTAATATTAGAGGGATTAGCTAGCACCAGGCTTTTGGGCTCTTAGAACATCATATCTAACCCATAGGGGCATTATGAAGCTTAAACGAGTTAATATTTGTAAAACACTTAAAATGGTGCCTGGCACAGAACAGGCACAATATGTGTGTTTTAATAATAATGCCTCTCTAGGGTGAGCTTCTTTCAATTCAACAAGTCAACTCAAATTTATACAATCACTAGTGTAGAAAATGCACAGTGGTAGGCACTACAGGTGCTGTCTGTGCTTTCCAGAAGGTAACAGCCTAGTAGGTAAGATGGTCTCAAATAGCTTTGGTTCAAAAGAGAACATGCTCAGTGTCTCAAAACAGGTAAAACGTGTTATTGGTGGAGAGTGCAGGGGAATCCAAAGTAAGAAGAGCCCAAGTGCAGTTGAGAAGGATCAGGAAAGCTTTAATGTTTAGTAGGAGTACACACTGGGAGTATGATAAAGCAGGAGCTGAGAGGTTCCTTTGTACCCTGAGGGTTAAACTAGTGAAATCAACATGCAAGAGATGGAATCTATTCTATCTAGAAGTTACTTTAACTGATAGAGTATCTCTCAGGCAATATCCAAGAAAATGTCGTCAGTACTTGCCTGAAAATTAAAAACTGAGACTTAAGCACAGGTACTAATATACAGAAAGAAAAGTATGTGTCTTAAGAACATGTCAGCATGGACCCTGGAAAATGGTAGAGTCAGCTAAAATCTTAGATGGGTGAGGTGACACAAGGCAATTTTGAAGACTAATGGCTCATGTTCTAACCAAGAACTGTGTTTGAATTCCACTTCCATCACTTACAAACTTTTATCTGTAGAATGAATTTTCAAGAGGACTGAACAACATATTTGCTGGCATGTAGAAAATATTCATGTATTTAAGTTGTTATAATCATTATTCAAGGAAAAAGTATGCAATCTATGGAGTGGGCAAATCCCAAATTTGGAAATGGTGCATTAAGAACCATTATTGATCAGTGGCAAACTTCTTAAGCTTGCCCAGGTAAATTTCTAATTATAATTTGGTTTCTTATTTATGTTTTTCCAAATGGTAATGAAACAGTGATTAATGAATTTCAATATTTGGGCCACTTGATTAGAAATCATGTTGGAAATGTAAAAACAGGCAGCAAGAGGCTGATCACTTTCGTCTAGGCTGACAAAATTGCTTCTCTGGACGTGTACAATTGAGGACTAGAACCTGGTGCTTTAGTGATCTCCAGGTAATGCTGCCAGAGGTAGTAAGGTGGATTCTGAAGAATAGGCTTAATTTAACCATGTTGAAATAATTTTTTTTTTTTACTTTTAATCTCTTATATCTTTTAGAATTTTGAAGATTAGGAAACGCAAAGGAAAAGCATAGTGTAAGATGTTCACATTAAAGAAAATGATAGAGATAGTTATGGAACAAAAAAGGCATATTAAATCCAGACTCCATTGAATAAGAAGTAACATGGGTGTTAAAGAGTCTTAAATTTTCAGCTCATTGAAAACAGGACCTGGATATGATATGAGGTAAGAGTTTTGAAGAAAAGTAAGATCTCAGTCTAATAGTAATATATCATTATTGGCCATTTACTGTGTTCAGCCATTTTGATAAATGCTTAGCATGCATCTCATTGAATCCTATGAGGTAGACTCTCTTATTATGTCCATTTTACAGTTAGGGAAATTAAGGTTTCACGAGGTTAAGAAATGTATCTAAATTCATGAGATTAACTTTTGGTCTTATACCATCTACAATCTTTACTCTTAATTGCTCTTAATTGTGGTCTTCCTAGGTCTTCATAAAATGGTTTTAGAAGCTGCTGTTGGGAAACGCAGGGAGAGCATAATAGTACAGAAGCCAGCAGCAGAGCTGGAGCTGGCATCTTCATTTTATGACTTACTGTTGAATTGCATGGAAGGTATTTTTCTACTACATTAAAGAGTTAGTGTAATTTTTGCAGAAGGCTCCCCTTCTTAAGAACTCTGTCACATCTTTTGGCTCAAATCAGGAATTACATTAACTTGAACAAAGGTTTTCTATTTCAGAAGAGAATGCTTAAATGTCATTCTGAGTAAAGGAAACTCATTGAAGTGTGAATTGATTCAACCTAATCTTAAACACAAGTTTAGTTTTGAGTATGTTGAGTTTGAGGTGGAGATGTTGAATACACTTTAGGACCTACAAGCAATAATAAAACAAACTAACATTTATTCTGTGCTTCCTATGTACCAGGCCCAGGGCATACAAATGTTATCTTTTATAATCCTTTTAGCCCCTTATGGAGTATTTTCTGCTTTTGCTCCCATTTTAAGGATGATGGGATGGAGGTGCAGAGAGCTGAGGAAATTTGTCTAGATGTACAAGGCCAGTAAATGTTAGATCCAAGATGTGAACACAGGAAGATTATCTCTGCTGTCTACTCTCTTAAACATCATGTGGGTATAGCACTTGGAAGAGGCCACAGAAAGTCTTAATAAGGTTAACAATCAGCAACACTACCGAGAAATGGAAATGGCCTTTTAATCAGCAAGTTTTTGACATTACTATGCTTTTGCTCCTGATATGGGAAAACATGGCCCATTTTGAAGGAGCTTTTCTGGTCCAGTTTTAGCAAATTAGAGAAGCATGGGAAATTGTGTCACTTTATCTTAAATATTTGCAAACTTCATGCCACTTACCCTTGGATTCAACCTTGTCCTCCAGTTGTCACTTTTAGTTAAAAACCACTTCCTGTCAGATGCTCCAATTGCAAAGTCATGAATTTCTGGGGTTCTGTTTCCAATGGTCTATCTGAGGGTTTGTTTGCAGTTTGAGGATGTTACTTGATGGATTGAGGCTTTATTAAAATATACACAAGTCCATCAACATTTCGCCATCATTTAACAGCCATCTCTGGTGTCCAAGAGGTTGCGAGGGATTTAATTACTATGAAGAAGGAAAGAAGGAATGGAAGAAAGAGAGGAGTGAGGAAGGAAGGAACAAAAGAAAGAAGACTGTCTTGAAAGGCTAAAACAGATGGCTGATATTGATGTTATAGCCCTTGTGTAAGGGCTCCTGGCATCCTCATAGTTCATCTGCTACTTGGGGGTTTAAAGTATCGTGTAAAGCCCAAAGAATGTTCTGGATGTGAGCAGCGTCCAGCTAACCTCAGGCAGTGTTCTGGCTTCTACAGGGTAGATTGCTTAGGTGGGTCTGGCCTCAGTCAAGAATGAATGGATTTTGGTGGTAATTGTTACAAGCAGAAGGCTCTTTGCTTACATTAAAAAAGAATACTGTTAAATGCTAAAGGACTTCGAATGTCACACTATATTAAAGTGTGTTTGTAGGAAACTGCATTTCCTGTCACGCATTAGAGAATATAGAGAAGGACTGACTCCATGAATGCTGCTTGGAGGCCAATTTGAAGTCTGTTATGTAGAGGGAGAGGTGAGAACACTGTGGAATTTGCTCCTTGATGCAAAGGAGTTCTGGGTACAGATTTGTCCACTCAAGAATCCTGACCTTTGTCCAGGGCACTCCCTTTGCCTGTGAAGTCCTCCTTCCAGCACAGCATTTAACAAAATAATACTTCAAGAAGATCAAGCGATATATTGCTTAGTTTCTCTATCTCCCTCATGGAAGCTGGAGGCTGTGTCTTTCCCTCAGAACTTCCAGGGCATAGCACAGGGCTCTCAAGAATTATGTTTTGAATAAAGAAGATGTCTAGAGTGCTGCATCCCACCTCCCTCTTGCCTAATCAAGGATATCACTCCCAATTATTTCTTTTCTTTCTTGTGCCAAATCAATGATCCCATTTCCACAAACTTTGCCCTTTGTCAGTAGCCTCTCCATATTTTACATCATGCCCTGGCGTGATGGGTGGGGAAACTGATGGCCAGTGATTCTGCTGGTGCTATGAACACCAGTCCCAAAGGAGTCACAAAAACCAGGGTGGAAATGAAGACTTCACTTGTCCTATTCTGAATTTAGAGCAGAAGACTCAATTTCTCAACTTTCTATTTGACTGGGTCTTTGACCTATATTCGCCAAGGTAATACAAACAATCCCAAGACAACTTTCACCTGCTTCTACCACCATTTCTTTCAATCTATCTTCCCTTCTACTCTATGATGAACAACTATGCCTTTATCTAAGGCCAAGTCTTCCTCCAGTGTACTGGATCCCATCATTCTCTTGCCCAATCAAGGAGATGCTCCAGCTATTGTTTCTGCTCTTTCTTGCACCTTTCTTTCTTTTTTGGCTTTTTGAGTCAGCATACAAATATGCAGTGCTACCTCCCATCTAAAAATTAAATCTCTCTTGAAACTACATGTCCCTTGAACTATTGACCCATTTCTCTGCTCTCCTTTATAGCTAAACTCTCCAAAAGGGTTACGTCTACCAGCTGCCTCCACTTCTTCTTCTCAATTTTTCTCTTGAACACATTACAATCAAGTATTTTTTTTTCATTCATCATTCAAAAACTAAAACAAAAACAAAAGACTTCTTTTATAATGATATATCTTGTTTTGCTCATCAGTCCTGGTTTATGACATATTTTAATTATGAGGAGCTTTCTCATTCACTCTCAGAAGTGTTCTGATTTGGGCAACAGATTATCTGGTCACCCTACCTACCAATAATCTCCATGTCCCAAATCCAATGGTCATTTCTCATTTTACTTCCCTTAGTCAGGTGCATTTGACACAGTTTATTCCATCCTTGTTCTGGAAATGCTGCCTTCCCTAGCCTCTGGGACATCACTTTCTCTTGCTTCTCCTCTTACCTTTCTGGAGCTTGTTTTTCAGTTCCCTTTGGCATCCTTGAATCAATTTTTTTTAAAAAATTATTTTCTGTCTTTTGATGATCTCATTGAATTCATGGCCTTTAGCGCAATTTAAATGCTGATGACATCCAAAATTACATCTATTCTGAACTCCAACACAATATCTAATTCAACATCTTAATTTCAATTTATTATAGGCACTGCAAACTTAGCACATCAAAACCGACTCCTGATTCCGCCCCCCCCAATGTTGCTCTCCTTTAATATTCCTCATCTCAGTAAATGAAAAATCCTTTCTTTAACTTCCTTCAGCCCAAATCCTGGAATCATCCTTGTTTCCTCTCTTTTCTCACACCCCCTATCTAATCCATCAGCAAATATGTCAGCTTCAAATTTAAAATATCTTTGTATTAGGATCTGTTTTTTCCATTGTCATAGCTACTTCTCTAGTCAACATCACCATCATCTTTTACTTCCTATAGTTTGGTCACCTGCTAACTGGTCTTCCTTCTTCCGTCTTGTCCCTTGCCACATCCAGAGTCTGTTGCTCATACAACAACCAGAATAATTCTTGCAATGGCCCATGAGGCCCTCCATGGGCTGGTCAGTTTACCTCTCTGACCTCATGGCCTACCACTCTACTCCTTGCCTGCATGGCTACAGCCATATTGTCTCTTTGCTGTTCTCCAGAAACGCTGAGGATGTTCCTATTACACCTCAGTGTCTTTTCACTGCTGTTCCCTCTGCCTGGAATTGTCTTCCCCTGCATTTCCCCCTAGTCTTTCTTCATTCATGTCTCTGTTCATAGTTCTACCTTATCACCTTTCCTGACAACCCTGAATAAAATAAAACCACCACCACCATTACCTCCCCCGGCACTTTCTGTCTCTCTTTACCCTCTTCTATTTTTCTGTTACACTTAGCACAACATGGCATTATAAGATAAACCCACAAAGGCAGGGACTTTATCTATTTCTTCTTTGCTTTATCCTCAGCACTTAAAGCATTTCATGGCATGTAATATACACATGATAAATATTTGTTGAGTGAATGAATGCATGAATTTATTTCTAGTCCTATAAAATGAGATCAATGTACAATTTTTCAAAAATTTGCTGTTTTCCAAGAGTTGGTGTCCACTGTCAACCACTAAAGATAAAATATTAAAACAAAACAGAACTTAAGGCTCTTCTTGATACACAAAGACAACAGTACCACCATAATATCCCTAAACAGAAAAAATTTTCTTTAAATTATATCACACCCATATGGGGAATTTCATACAGCAATTAAAATGATTTTTCAAAGAATATTTAATGGTTTGGGCAAGTGCTTACAATTTAATGCTAACAGAAAAAATTTAAATAAATAACAGTATGGTCTCAAATATGTAAATATATGTATATAATCTTGGGAAGAAAAACACTGAAAGGAAATGCCTCAAAACATTAATAGTTTTTATTTCTAGGCAGTAGAATTACGGAAAATCTGAATTTTCATTACATTTTCTATATTTTCCAGAATTTTACTCATGTGTATTTATTGTTTTACCATCAGAAAAAATAACTTTAAAAATACTTCTAAAATGATAGCATTCCAAACTCATGGCAGTAGGGCAATACCTTTGAGTTTTTGTAATTACAGTGTCTTAGTTTGCTAGAGCTGCATTTAAAATACCACAAACTGGTGGGCTTAAACAATATGAATTTATTGGCTCACAGTGTGGAGCTAGATGTCCAAAATCAAGGTATTGACAGGCCTTCTCCAAAGTCTGTAGAACCCTGGTGATGGTTTGCTGGCAATCAATTGCTGTATCTGTCACTCTGCCATCTGTTTGTCTTTCTCCTCCTGTGGCTACTACTTCCACGTCCAAATTTCCTTTGCTTATAAGGACTTTAGTCACACAAGATTAAGGTCCACCCTGATTCAATTTTGCCTTGTAAAATAAGTCCACACCTGCAGGACCAGAGGTTAGGACTTGAACAGGTCTTTGTGGGAAGCATACTTCAATCTACCATACGTAGTAAAGGGTTGGTTTTGACAGATCCACATATTCTCTCCTGAGTCTATTAGGGCTAATAGTGTCCATTTGCAAGTCAGTGGTTGAAGCTGGTAATCTATAATTTGAGAAAAGAAATTTTTAAAGGCCTTTGTAGCAATGTTTGTGTAAAATTTACTAATTCCAAATTATCTTTATGTATTTAAAGAAGCTTGTTGGAGCCCTCAATCTTGGAGTTTGCCCTTATGAAACTTATTCCTGCAAAGGAGAAGCTAAGCTTGCTTATAATTATGCCTAAGTGTCACCCCTAGATAGCCTCTTTTGTTGCTCAGATGTGGCCTCTCTCTCTCAGTCAACCTGCAAATAAACTCACTACCTTCCTCACTACATGGCACATGACTCCCAAGAATGAGCCTGACCCTAGCATCATAGGATTGAGAATGCCTTCTTGACCAAAAAGGGGAAAAGAAATGAAACAAAATAAAATATCAGTGGCTAAGAGATTTCAGATAGTGTCGAGAAGTCATACTGGAGGTTATTCTTGTGCATTAAGAACAATGGATTAAGAATAATAACTTGGGGAATTTCTTATATTCTTGAAAACATTGGGGACTACCAATTTAGTAGGCCGAGCCCTAAATCTTGGGGCTTGCTCTTATGAATTCTGTTACTGCAAAGGAGAGGCTAAGCCTACTTATAATTATGCCTAAGAGTCACCCCCGTAGAACTTTTGTTGCTCAGATGTGGCCTCTCTCTCTAAGCCAACTTGGCAGGTGGACTCACTGCCCTCCCACCTACGTGGGACATGACTCCCAGGGGTGTAAATCTCCCTAGAAACATGGGACATGACTCATGGGGATGAGTCTGGCCTTGGCATCATGGGATTGAGAAATCCTTCTTGACTAAAAGGGGGAAGATAAACAAAACAAAGTAAAGTTTCAGTGGCTAAGAGATTGCAAATGGAGTCAACAGGTCATTCTGGAGGTTATTCTTATGCATTATATAGATATTACTTTTTAGTTTCTAGTGTATTTGAATAGGTAGAAGGAAATACCTGGATTTGTTGAACCATAATCCAGTAGACTTGATTCTTGATTATAATTGTATAATTATATAGCTTGTATGGGGTGACCATTTGATTATGAAACCTGATGACTGACACTCCGTTTATCCAGTGTATGGGCAGATAAGTAATAAAATAAAGAGAAAAATATATAAATAATGGGGGGGGGGTAGGAGCATGGTATGTTTTAGGTGTTCTTTTTTATTTATTTATTTTTTTCTTTATTTTGGAGTAATGAAAGTGTTCTAAAATTGATTGCGGCAATGAATGGACAACTATAAGCTGGTACTGTGAGTCAATGATTGTATACTTTGGATGGATTATATGGTGTGTGAATGTATCTCAATAAAATTGCATTAAAAAAAGAAGCTTGTTTAGGTCAGTATTTGGTAACACCTGATTTGTCTTTATATAATGGTTATTGGGTAGTTAACATAATAGCATTTAATACAGTAGACCTTTGGGTAATGAAGATTGCTCACATAATAGTTCTTAATCTGACTTAGTGAGACTTTCTTGCTAACATGTCATTCAAATGGTTCTCTTTCTCATGCTAGTGATGGAAACCTTTCTTCAGGTGCTAGAAAGTAGTTTGTGTGGGTAATGTTTGTGAGAATACTGAGAGTACTTTTTGAGATTTCATTTATTGCAGAGAAAGTGTTGACCAAATCTGAGACAGATCAATTAAAAATCAAAAATCAGTTAAAAGTCAAAACTCAAATTAATTTAACTCTTAGACCCATGAAGTCAGAGTTAAAATTTCTGTTCCTATTCTCCTTTGCTTTCTGACTCTGTGAATGAAATATTGAGATCAAACCCATGATAATCTAAGATCAAATACATTTTGAATATGCATGAGCTTCCCCCACCCCCATTCATATTTTCCTATGCTGGGACTCAATTTTTAAAATGTCATCTATTAAAAATTCATATTTGGGGGTCAGAGAATTTGACAGAGTACTAGTGAGAGTAGGCAGCATGTGTGGTCACCAGCTGGCTTGTGAACCCTAAGCAAATCATACAGTCTCTCATCTTTGTTTTCAATTTAAAAAAATCCTCATTATAAGAGTAGAATTTAAAGAAAAAAACAAAATGAACAACTTGTGTGTGCCTTGTACTCAGGATAATAAATGGAAAGATTACCAATACATAAAAATTCCTCATGAACTTCTCCCTAGTTTTACTCCACTACCACTGAGATTCCACATTTCTGAATTTCATGTGAATCACTCCTTTGCTCTTATTTACAGTATTATCAAATATGTATTCTTACACAATACAATCTTTTACAGTGCTGTATGATATTCTATTGCATGAACATACCACAATTTATTCCCCATCCTAGTGCTGATGGACATTTAGGTTACTTCCAGTTTTTGCTATTACAAACAATGCTGTTATGAATATTCTTGAATATAACTCCTGGAACACTTGTTCAAGAGTTTCTCTAGGCATAAACCTGGGAATGAAACTCTGAGTCATTGGTTATATGTATGTATAATTTTACTAGGTTGTGCCAAACTACTTTCCAAAGTTCTTATAGATAAATTTATACAACCAGAAGGAGTGTATGAGAGTTTTCCTTTCCTCCATTTATTTACCAACACTCAGTATTGTAAAATGCTTTTTTTATTTATGCCAATTTGGGAGCAGAGAATTGATATCTCATTTGGTTTGAGTTTGCTTCCCTGTAATTACTAATGAGGTTATGGTTAAACATCTTTTCATTTAATTTATAGGTTCTTTATGTATCCTCATCTATGAAATACAGTTATCTTTATTATTTGAAGATTCCATATTTTTCAATTAGTCTACTCATTAAAATTTGTCACCCCAAATCAATAATTGTGGTATTTTGTGGACATTTGTGGACATGCAGAGTGGTGAAAACTTTGAGTTACCTGAAATGCAAGTCCCCAGCTGAGGTTGAATAAGGTGATGCTCTGCCTTTTATTTCAGCTCTCACTCTACAAACATGTGCCTTTTTGCAGTGTAAGTTTTCACATTTTTGTGCTGTTTGTTGATGATTTTCCTGTTTAAAATAGCCTCAAAGTGTAGTGCTAAAGGGCTATCTAGTGTTCCTCAGTGCAAGGAGGCTGTGATGTGCCTTACAGAGAAAATAGATGGGTTAGAAAAGCTTCGTTCAGGTATGAGTTACAGTGCCACTGGCCATGAGTTAAATGTTAATGAATCCACAATATATATTAAATAAAGTGTTTTTAAGCAGAAACAAGGTTATGCATTGATTGGCTGATGAAAATGTTGTGACCAGAGTCACCTGCATTTCTCCTAGGAGTACTGGTTCAATATTTATTAAATCAGTGTTCATGGAGACTTTATAGAATTGAACTATGGCAAATAATGAGAATTGACTAATCTTCTGTTAGTTAGAGCAAATATTAATTATTGTAGCAAATATTCCCTCCAAATTGTTGCTTGTGTTGTTTTTTCCGTTTTGATAATTTCTTTATATGAACAGAAGTTGATTTTAATGTAATTACATTTTTCAATCTTTTTCTTTAGGGTGTCAGTTTTTTGTGTTTTGTATTAGTCAAAAAGATCTTCTATATTTTCTTCTCAAAGTTTTATACTTTGTTTTTCAATTTAAGTTTTAATCCACAATTTTTAATCCAACAATTTTTTATTGTTGTGAGGAAGGGATCTTATTTCATTTTCCTTCCAAGTGGTTAAGTTACAGCTCCAGAACCATTTATTAAACTTTATGTCTTTCCCCACTGAGCTGCCATGTTCTATCAGTTATAGGTTAAGTTGGTCTGTTTTTAGACTCTTTAACCCACAACATGTGTCAGTTTGTCTATCCCCAGCAGCTCAGTGTCTTAATTGTGTTACCTTTAAACTCTGTGTTAATGTCTATCCTCTAGGGTATGTCCCTATCTGCCACCTCTTTTTCTTCTTACACTTTCATCTAATTCAGTAGAGTATGGTCTATTCTTGACTTTGTTTCTAATTAGAAGACTTTCAGTCTGTCTAGACTCCCATAAAGCTAAAAGTGAATATGCTCTATCTCCCTGCCCCTTTTTGCAATTACTCTTTGTCTTGTAAGATTTCTTTGAAAATTGCAGAAACATAATGAATGGACAGGGTACTAGAGGAAAGAAAATTGTATTCAGTAACTTGTAGGATTAGGGATTTTTCCTTTCTTTTGAAAGTATAGGTAGTATCTGAGCTGTTGTGTAAAGTAGGCGCAACACCTTCCGACTAAGGCTGTAGGCATTCAGGAACACACCTTCAAGGTGTAACTTCCTGTGGCTCCTCAGTTTCATTTTCTGCCTCTCAGACAAAATTATGGTGGTGGTTACACATGAGGCCTTGCAAAATGGGAGAAACAAACATCCTACAAAAGGGTGCAAGATGAAACATTGGAGACTTAGAAGTAAATCTCACTCCCATGGGACCTTTTAAGTCCCCCCACTATGCCCTCTTCCGCCCTTCACTCCTGTGAGCTTCTCCCCGTCAATGGTTGCTCAGCGCCTGGGAGCAGGGGCTCAGGTCACAGCTCCTCCTACTCTTTCCTCACTGCTAAGATACGTTCTTCTGTAGACAGGGGTAGCAGTGCTAAAATTAAAGACACTGTGGCTTTCCCTGTAGGCAGCTGTGATGTGACCAAGTGAATGGGTACTTGAATGTGCAAGTTTACATCATCTTGGGTGGGAAAAGAACAATAATGCACTGAGATCACTGTGGTGGGTTTCCCTCTCACTCCACCCAGCCTCTTCTATTGTAAACTGTATTGTCTCAGCCCTTGCGTCTCTTGAAAATGTCACCATATTCTCCTCTCCCTCCCCCTCATTCTCTTCTGTGACCTTTTAGGGGATACTATAGGTAGGACTCTCATTTAAGGGGGCAAGCTGAATGATGCAAGATCTCCCCACTTTACTTTTAGGAGGGCTGAAAACCATTTTGCTAAACTCCAGTATATTTGCTTAAAAAGAACACATATCTTCACAAAACATTCTGCTTCTTAAGTTCTTGAACAAAAGGATAGGGAACAATATCCCTTTTTTGTTCTCTCTTTCATGGTAATGCCTAGAAACGGGGCATAGCTGGAAGTAAAAGCAAATTTGCACGGAGCTGACTAAGTGGCTGAGTTTGTCTTTCTCCACTGAGAATCCTTCCAATGCACATTCAGTTTCTGTCTACATATCAGTCTCAAATATGGGTATAATGAGGTGGAGAAAATGCTTTATTTATCAAGATTCAACTAAATGAACTATATTTGCTTGGAAGGAATACTTTGATAAATTGCTTCAGGACAAGCACAAGAAACAAAACTTGCTTCTCTAACTGCTAAGCAAGAGATAAGGAATTGAATGGGGTTTCCCTTGAGAGGGAGGGAGTGCTAAGAGAGAAGAAGAAAGCAAAAGTGACTTGGTGCCATACTTTATACTGAAGGGATCTAAGAATGGAGGGTGAAAAACGGCTCAGAAGGACATTATTGGCACATAAAAAATGGAATATGGAATGTAACTTTATATCAGTGTTAAATTTCTTGAACTTGATAACTGCACTTAAGATAGACATGAAAGTGAATTTGATGATCGATAGAATGATATGGCAAAGGTGGCAAAATGTTAAAATTGGTGAATCTGGCTATCTAGTGGTAGGGTGGGGATATGTTAAAGTTCTCTGTATGGGGTTTGTGTTTTTTTTGTAAGTGTCCTGTAAATTTTAAATTATTTCAAAATAAAACATTAAAAAAGATTATCAATCTGCCCTGATATCCTTTGCATCTTGTGCTTTGCAATGTACTCAGTTCTTCATGGTTTCAATATTCCAGATAGTGAACCTACATTCCAGAAAGGAAGGAGAAAGGAACAGCAGCAGTGAACTTTGCTGTCACCTCTAAAAAAATAAAAAATGAAAATAAAGAGTGACATGATGGGAGACTATGTGCTATGTGATACAACACTATCTCTTCAGTCCCCGTCACTCCACCCCAAATCAGTAGCATTATTGATATCTCAAGTGCTTGATGTGAAAAGAATTTCTGTTGAAAACTGAGAAGTTAAATTTCTTGACAGCATTAATATGAAGTCAACAAAGGGGCAGGAGCTATTGGTATAAAACACTATAAGAAAGGAAATGTCTCTAGGAAATAGAAGAAACTGTGGAGTGAGTTTTGAAATTTTACAAAGACAGCAGAATTTGAGGCTTCATCCTTGACCTAGATGTCAAAGGGTCAGAGAGGCCCCTTATGACCACAGGGTTACATAAGAAAAGTGTTTTAGCTGTCATGAAGAACGGCACAGCATCTTATCTTATATAAGACAATTTAACTATTTCAAAACTGCTAAATTAGACCCACTTACCTTCTGAGCCACCTTTTTTTACTCACTGATTGTTGCACTGAGATTTTTGACATTTGGCACTGTCAATGTTAATGTGTGTTATAAAACTCTGGGTTTTTAAACACTTTCAGAATCCAAGATTCATGGTTCAAAGAGTCTCTTGATCCTAGATAACATCATTAATATTTTTGTAAAGGAGAATCTATATAGAAGATAATGTCCTTCCTGTTAACACCAGGTCCCCTGACTTTCAACAAATCAAGATGTACTCTACTTTTGAGAGGATCTTTATCCAAGAAACTTAATGTGCAAATTCAAATTTGAATATTGTGTAAATTGATTCACATTTTAGATATGCTGAAAACCGATACTGACCCTGAGAATCTGTTTGGAATTTATAGTGGGGAAGTGAAGCTACTTGAAAATCTTTTATTAAGGACTAGGCTTCTATTAAGACAAACCAAATGCTTTCAAACTAGATCTTCAAATTATTAGATTCTGGAGGGATCTCACATGAAATAGAATTTGAGCAAAATGAAACTCATCTAACAGGAAAGATCAGGTGACATAAATCTGATAACCAATGAAATAACCAGTGATATAACACACATAAGCAATATTCAAGTTACATCAGCAATATGGTGGAGAAAAATGCTCTTAGCAAATGCCCTGCCCTCCTCAGAAACATAAAAAAATGAAAAGAATTGGTCAGAACCAATTTACTCAGGACTGTGTATAGCAGTCGAGTATAAACTGAGCAAATGCTGAATCAGGGAAAAGAAATTCTAATAATGTAGGAAGGCTGTGGGATTGTTTCACTTGACATGACCTGTCCGTTGCCCCTGACTCAGCTTGCAGGTTGTGGGAATGATGTCGATTTGGTGACCTGTGTTCCCAGTGTGGCAGTTTTCATTCCTGGTGTGGGACACTGGTGTCTGGTTATTGACACTTAATGTGCAGATTTTAAGGGGATGTAGGTCTGTTCCAACCTGCTCTCTGAGAGAATGACTAAGGGTGCTCACATGAGTCATCTAACTCAGAATTTAACTGGAGTGGTGAGGTAGTGAAGAGAAGTGGAATGGGATTGGGCAAAAGTTTGCTCCTGGGTTGCAAGACTGAGGTTGAGACATAAAACACAGTGCCTGGGGCCTGACAGGAGAAGCTGGAGAGAGGATATATTTTTGGGAGGGAAACTAGAACATCCAGAAACATTCACACAAAGTAAAGAATTCTTGAAAGCTGCAGTGCATGCCAAGAGCAAGATGAATACTCAAAAAGATCTGAGATAATATGACTGTTCACCATGAGCCAATCTATAGGTTCAACATAAACTGGGCTGACCATTGAAGGTGAGCCTCAACACACAGCCAATCAACACTAAGCCTTCAACAATTAAAAAACAAACAAACAAACAAAAAAGAAATCCAGCAAACCCTGGGGAAAGAGAAGAAACTGACTTCCAGAGTTAATGCATCAAAATACTCAACTGCTCAGACTTCAAAAACAACAACAAAAAATCACAAGGATACAAAGAAACAGGAGGAGATGGCCAAAGAACAAAATAAAGCAACAGAAACATTCCCTGAGGAAGCTCTGACATTGGAAAAAAGGTATCAGATTTACCAAGACCAAACAGCAAAATGGCAGAAGAAAGTCCTGCCTTATCAGTAGTTACTGTAAATGAAAATGGATTAAACTCTCTAGTCAAAAGGCAGAGATTGGCAGAATGGATAAAAAAGCATGACCCAACTATATGCTGTATACAAGGGATTCAACTTAAATTCAAAGACCAAGTAGTTTGAAAGGAAAATGATGGGAAAATATATACCATACTGATTAATTCCACAGACTATAGGGCAGGGGTAAAAAAAGAAAGAAGTAACAAAATGATGGCTAAAAGAAAAAAAGTTAGATGGTATAAATCAGTGGCCCAATGATAAACACTTTTGGCTTTGCAAGCTATATGGTCTCTGTTGCAGCTATTCAGCTCTGAGCATGGCTGTGTTCCAATAACACTTTATGAACAAAATAGGTGTGGGCTAGATTTAGCCCAAGGGCCATAGTTTTCCAACCTCTGGTATAAATAAATCCTAATTTGTCAGTAATCACAATTAACATAAGTGGACTAAAGTCATCTATTAAAAAGATGGGTTAAAAAATTCAGCCATTGCCATTTATAAAGATAACCTAAACATAATATGAGGACAGTAAAAAGTAAAAGGATGGAAAAGATGTCCCAGAAACATAGTATACAAAAGCCAATGAAATCAAAATGGCTATATAAGACATCCCCAGAAAAGTCTCCTCTCAGCAACAAGTAATAACAGGGCTAATCCCACTTGCTGGGAACTCGGGAGGATGACAGAAACTGAAGAAGACTCTGCAAATACTGAATTGAAGGGGAAACAAAACACCAAACAAAGAAGGTAGTAGATCCACAACTCAGAAGTGCCAGTCCAGACCCCACCCCCTCACTTGGTCCCATAGGGCTTAAGGGTCACACCACCATGTGGCGGCACTCCACCCAGCACCTCCTGCGGTAGTCGTGGACCACATAGCCACCCTCAGTAGCCAGTGAGAACCCCATGCACATCCAGGCACCAGGACCTAAGGTTACATAGACCCCGGGCAGAGTCCAAGCCAGCGGTGAGTGCATGCAGGTGCACTGATATTTATTTTATTTTCTGTTCCTTTCTTTAAGTTTGAAATATTTCCTATTTTAAAAGGTTTGTAAAGAAAGACATGAATATCAAGTTTACTTTTTCCTCAGCTTAAGGCATGATCTAATATAGAGCTTTTCATTACTCTGGCCCACAGATCCCCCAGGGTCCTTGTTCCACGTCCTCGATCAGCACAGTGGTGGATGACTCTGACATGCATCTTTGCCCCTCAAGTTTGAGAACCATGTCTCTATGCTGTGTTTAGGCTTGTGTAAGCTGTAGGAAGGACCTTCACAGTTGGTGTCTAGGAAAATGTCCACCTAAAGGGGTTCTCAAGTGGGGTGGGAATAGGTGAGGAGAGATATGTCAGAGCCACCTTTGGTTTAAAATTTGCCCATGCAGGTTGAGCACCACTGTTATAAGCCAATTTTTTTCCAGTATAACTTTAATTTCATCACATTTCATTTATGTCCACAGTATCCAGTGTCAGGTTATTTGGATTACGTCAACATAAGATGGTGAGCTCAGCCAGTAATTGTTTATTGAGCACCTATTTTGTGCCAGGCACAAAACCCAACTGTCTTGAGGAACAGCTCATAACATTTTTGAAAGAGAAGCTTAGACTGTAGGGGGTACCTTATTTCCTCTCTAAGTTAGTTAACCAGAGTAATGTTTCAAATGTGGACCATTGGAGATTGTGTTTTTATTCCTGTGACAGAGAAATGATTGATGGTGCTATGTTCATCTTTCAGAGCAGCAACAGCAAAATCAGCATTGCAACCATGAAACCTTTTAATTTTAGCTCTTTGTCCTGTTCAGAGGGCCTAGATGATGTACGCTGCCAACTATACTCTTACAACATTTCCCTCTGAAAACTTGAGTTTGGTTTGAAACAAAGGTCTTCCAACTTTCAGATCCTACCAGGGATGCTGTTTTCAGTGAGCAGTTTGTACACTGCATAACAGTGTTCAGTAAGGAGCCAAGAGGAAGTTGAAATTTGGCCTACACTCAATTCTTATATCCCTGCATCTATGAGACTTCTTCTGCCTGGACAGACACTCATGTATAATGTTTCTGCCCAGAGGGGATGCCTTCCTACAATTTGCATGAAGGTGGCATATAGGCTAGCAGGTGGCCCTGCTGACCCTAAGTTTCCCTGTTCAGTTCAACCCTCAGAACTTACGTTTACCGCAGAAGTATCACTTGAAATACTAGGCACTGCATGCTTATCTGAAAAAAAGAAATGACTTAAAATATATTTTTTAAACTTTAAAATATTGAGACTGGAAGAATTTTAGAAAACATCATGTCTAACTAGCTAATTTTCCATGTGTAGAAAATGACTGAATTTTGAGTTTAATGGAGAGTTGGAGAATACGTTTCACTTCCATACTTCATAGATGAAGAAATCAGTTCTCAAGGAGATGAAGCAACATTCCCAATGGTCACAGTTACCTAGGCCTTTTAACTCCTAATCCAGTATCCTTTCAACTTTGCTAACTAATGTAGCTGGTTAGTGGCAGAGTGGGTTTAGAATCCAGGATATGATAAAAGTCAAGTGTATCGCAAGAGTGTTCCAATTCAAGCACAAGCATTCTAGGATCTGCCACTAAAACCTGGGTTCTAGTCCTGTCTTCTCCCTGTGAACTTGGTGGTTATTGGACAATTAGGGTATATTTCTATCAGTACATTGCATTTGAACAGCTCTACTCAAGTAGTCATTCTTCTCTCAGATTTCTCTGTATCCTGTCCCACTTCTGAGTCAGGTGCAGAGGAACTGTGGTTGGTGTGATTGCACTTTCATATGTAATCCAAAGGTAAATATTGAAAAAAATCACTTTCTCTTTTGATATAACATTTACCCAATATCTGGGTCAAGAGGATGAGGTAAGATGTACTTCTCAGGCTTACTTCATGTCTGTCATGTGCTACTTTCCCAGTTGACCAATGATTGGTTCAGGCACTGCCTATGTGTGAAAGTCATCGAAGAGAGATCCATTTTGGAGGAGATTGCATCAGGCCTTTCTTGAGAATTTCAGAGAATTCTGGGGTCCTGCCCTTGTCCCAGAGCGAATGGGTCACAGATAACTTTTCCTCTTGGAGTTGTTCTGTCTGACATGGATAACATCTCTGTCTGGGTAAACATGATGGGTTATAGATTCTGGAGGGTAAATGCATAATATGAGGGTTCTGATAGCCTATTGAGAGTCTTGGCTTTGCCACTGAGTGAGGTGACATAGGCAAGTCACTTAAACTTCTCTTCATCTTGGCCTCATCTTGAATCAAATGGACATTATCATACCAGCTCTAACTTTTCTTATGAAACTCTTGGAAAGCTCAAAGAAGGGAAAGGATGTGAAAGTGCCAAAGAGCTTTACAATGTAAGTATTACTCATAGAACTGGGTGGGTGTGGGAGGCAGTGGGAAGTGTGGGGAGATGAATGGGATTGTCTGCTGAATGGTCCTGGAGGGTCTCCTGGGGACTCCTGGCAATGAGCAGTGGGTCTGGGGTGACTCCCTTTCCAGCAGCCAGAAGAGCAGTGTGTGCAGCCTCAGCTTCCTACAAGGTGCTGTCAGGATGAACATGCAAGTGCTGAGCATCTGGTGCCCACTCTCAGAGCTTTTTTTGCCTACCCATAAGGCCATTCTCATGGGACCGTCATAGTTATATGAAAGGGGAGAGCCACAAGGGAGAGCAGTAGAGCTTTCCTGTAGGCAGAGCAAAACTAGAGCACAACTCTTGTTCAATCCAGTTCTGCATGGCCAAACCTCTCCATAGGATTCCCAGAAACAAGACTGCATGCATTCTTCCTTGCTGAGCCTTCAGTCTGTGAGTTTCAGCCCACACCATGCTATGGATGCCTCTATGGTATTTGTGTGAGCTCCTTCCTTGTTAGTGATGGGTGAGAAGGTTGGATGTGTGTCTCGGATTATATGTTTTTGTATTTCAGATCCCCAAATAAATGCGTTGCAGATTCCTTGCTTTACTGTGCAAGCTTCCATTCATTTTTGATGTTACACATCAAATGATGAGGATAATCATAATTCACAGTTTTTTGTCACCATCCTCAGCATCAGTATGCCTGGCAGAAGGGATGGGAAGACTCCTGTGAAGAGGAGGTGGGTGGGAGAAGGGTCTTGGAGTTCAGGGGTAGAAGAGACTTCAGAGTTCATTTCGGTTCATCTTCTCTCTCCCTCTGATAAGTCATCCTCCAGACTCTTCTCAAACACATTCAGTGATGGATCGTTTATTGCATCTTGAGCCAACCTATTGCATTTATGGGAGAAAATAATTTATACTGTTGAGCAGAAATCTGCTTCCCTGTATTTTCAGTTGTTTGGTCTTAGTTCTTTCCTAGTGATATTATTTCTATCCAAACAGGTCTGCCTGACCTGATCTATTCAAGTGACACTGTGATAATAGTCCCACTGCTGCTTACAGAGATTAAATCAGAGTTTCAGGCTTGGTAGGAATTATAATGGTCCTCTAATCAGCAGTCCTGGAGGCAGATACCCTTTAGGATTTACATTTGGAGAAGATGGCAAGGAAAGGGAATCCCAGACAGATAGCAGTAGGATCTACATAAGAAGAGGAACATTTTTTTATCCTAAAATTATGTACAAAAGACCCATTTTTTTGCACACCTACCATGGCTCAGTTCTAGGTGCTGTGACTGCAGTGGTGAACGTAACAGGCAAAGCATCTGCCCTCATGAACCATACCTTTGAATGGGGCTGAGACCAAAATTCAAATATGCAAGTAAGCAAGACAAGTTCAGAAAGCAATAAATAGTTTGAAGAAAGTAAATAGGACAATGGGATAGATAGCTGCTCTGCATTTATCTGTAACTTTGAAGTAGGGAAGTATATCAGATACTTGTATGATTTATTCTTTTGGGATATGGTTATGATATCTTCTTCCCCTCCAGAGATAATAAATATATTCACTAATATTTTCCTTTTTTTAGATTTATTGTTTGTTTTTCAAATCTAGGCATTTAATTCATCAGGAGCTTATTTTTGTACATTGTGAAAGGTAGGAAACTTATTTTATTTTACTCTGTAAAATAAGCAAAGTTGTCCAACGCCACATACTAAATGATACACCTCATCCTCATATGATTTCTGATCATAGTTTATGTAGACGCACACACACCTACATATATACATAATCTTTGAACTTTGATACTGAGCCTTCTATATAGTTTTAATGTTCTGGTTATTCATCCCTAAATTAGTACCATAGTGTTTTCATTACCACAGCTTTGTAATATGTCTTAATATTTGATAGGGCAAATCTTATCTCCATGTTTTTATTTTCCAGAACTGTATCAGCCTATCTGTGAATATCTTTGTACCACACAAATTTGAAACTTAGTTTAAAAATTTTCTTCCTAAAATTCTTCTGAGATTTTTATTGACATTACATTGAATAATAGATTAAATTAGGGGAAACTGATATCTACAATGTCATCTACTTCATAAATAGTCATAGGTCTTTGTGTCTTTTAATAGAGTCAAATATTCCTTTTATTTTATAGCAATATGGATGTATTATGGAGAGGAATATAAAATTGTGACGTGTTTTAAAGACAAATCATGGGACTTTGAAGAACTGTAGTACTTACCATGTATTGTAACTCCCTGCCCACTAGGACCTTCTTTTCTCTGGGAATGATCTCTCTTCTGTCCTTAAGATTTGGCTGGAAAAGTTTTAGAAGCACTGCTCTAATACAGTGCCCTGCAGGATAACACTTTTCTGCCTGAGTGGTTAAGTATGTGGGTACTGGCTCAAATCCCAACTCAGTCATCTACTAGCTGTATATCATTAGGCAGTTGCTCTAACTTCCCCAAATTTTTAGATTTCTCTGCAGTGAAAATGGAAAATCAAATAAGGTGTAATGCATGTCAAATGCTTAGCAGGGGGCCAGACATTGGGTAAGAGCTTAATTAATGACAGGCACCATTATATGCAATTTCAAGCTATATTATAGTACAAGCAAGTGTGTGTGTGTGTGTGTGTGTATGTGCGCCTGTAAGAGACTTTTCTGAGGTAAATGCAGTCTACAACTATTCTTTGTTCTGTTCAAAATGCTTAATTATTAAAAAATCAAATGTGGGAGTATAGATAGCCTCAATAAATAGAGAACTGAAGCAGGCTATAAGAATAGAATTGAGGTAGCAAGAAGCTGGTACAATATTAATTATGTATTTAATAGAAAGGAGTTAGGAAGCTTTGCAGTGAGAATTATGAATAATCTTTTACCTAAGTAATTATATCTAGATTGAAAGTAGGGATCAAGAAGCAAGGAGTTATTACTTGGAATTTTCTCATTTGGTTTGGGGCAAGTTCAGAAACAACAGGAAGGAAAGATTGAAGGGTGTTTTATTAAAAAGCTGAACTGCAATTGGGGAGGAAACCACAACTTGAAAATGACATTCTCTTGAAGGAACTGGTTAAGGTAACACCAAGATCAAGTAACAATGCTGAAGTCAGTGAAAGTATCTACCACAGGAGAGAGCTTACTGCCTATTGAACTACCTCACTCTATATTCCTAAACATTCTCCTATCTTGGCTCCCAGGGCACCACCAGAGTGTGGTTTTCCAGTGGGTGAGTGAACAGAGGCAGTGAGTAGACAGAAGAGAAGAGGTCCAAGGGACTGAGCCTTAGGACATTCTAAAGTCTGCTGGTTGGGAAGATGAGGAGGGATCTGCAAGAGAAATTCAAGAGTGACCGGAAAAATAGGAGGAATAGCATTTTAACATGTAAGAGATACCTTCACTGACTGTATATAAATGCATAGCCACTAAAAACAACAATGACAATAACAACAATTTACTTTCTACAGCATTTTCCTGCATACAAAGTACTCTTTATGCCTACTTCATTTTGAAATCACAGTCAGTAAGCAGGATTGACACTATCTTTTTTCATTTTTTAGATGAGGAAGCTGAGGTTTCTTTAAGTGACTTGCCCAAGGTGACGGTGAGTTAGTGGTGGAGCTGAGACTTTTATTTCTGATTTTTGGACTAATTCTTTGGATTTTAGGATGCTCCTATACTATCAATTCAATTGGCTAGGTGAGAGCTTCACCACAGTTCACTTAACTGATATCTCACAACGCAATTTTGGAGTCCTTGGCCAGAGTTCAAGCTACCTCGATTCTCTTATACACCTTCCCCAACTGTTTTTTAGAGGTCCTCTGAGTCCAATTGTAAAATGCAAGAAACCACAGAGAAATACTTGAGCTCTTTCCCACACCCTCTTAAGTATCTAGTGGGATGATAAAACACCCATGCTTCATGAATGCCCAAAGAAGAAACAGAACCTGAAAATGAAAGATGACAGTCTAATCAGCAAGTCCTTGCCAAGGGTCTATTATGTGCCTGACATGGAGGGGAATACAGGCAAACAGCAAACATTTAAATGGATCACTAAATCTGATTGGATGGATGACAGCCTCACCAAAATTCTCTTACCTGGTATCTGCTTACACTACCACTCTGCTTAAAGACTGCAGTGGCTCCCAGACACCTAGAGGTTAAAATCCACATGTGCTGACCTACCAGGTGAAGTCCTTTGCCATCTGGTGTCTTCCTGCCTCTGTTGTCTTATACATCACTTCACATCAGCTTGCCCAGCTAATACCTACTTTCTTGCCTTCCTCCATTCTCTGTCTTTGTACTTTTCCTTTGTTTAGAATGCTGGAATGCCCTTCCTTCCTCCTGACAAGAAAACTGGCTAAATCCTCTCATTCTTTGTTACTTATTTCATTAATCAACCCACTGTAATTCCTTCCTTCCTGCTCTACCTCTACCCACCAGGAGGGATGCTCCTTCTCTGTGCTTCTATAGCACCCTCTGCTTTTCTCTGTCACTGCATTATTACTGTTTTACAGTTGTTGCCTTGGCTCTCCCATTGTCCCCAGTGACATCACTGACCTTGAAAGTGCTAGATGTGCCTTAAAAAGTCTACTGAATGACAGAAAAATATGAATGAATTTTTATCAAACATGCATGATGTAATGATTGCCAAAGCAATTGTAATTGTCTTATACAACCTATGACATGGACAATGGAAATCAGGATACAATGAATAGTCGCATGCATAATCCCAATTCTCATATTGGCTCTCATGCCCCTATGACTGTTGGGATTGATAGGATGCTTTTAAGGGGTTAAATGTGCAACCTAGCTGGCCTAACTCTGAGAAGATGCCAAGGATCTCCCCTCATAGAGTGGAGATGGTGCTTTGCCCGCAGTGTCAGGTAAAGGCCATGTGAAAGCGGCAACAATCTTGAAGGCATGTGGGTATCGGGAAAATAGTTTGCCTTTGTTGCATATATCTTATAGAATGCAGCACACTGAATTGAAATGATGTAGCATAGAGCCACATGGTGAAGCTTCATGAAGAGATATTATTATTTAAGGGGAGAATCAGAATGTTATGGTTTGCGTTGGTAAATGGAACAAAGATCAGCTTTTCCATTCATACAGTAGCTCCATTCTGACCACTGAATTTTTGGAAAAGCCCACCCTAGTCAGACGGCCCCTTTTGCCAGCCTGTTGGTTAGGTGGTTACTTTGGTGGTCTCAAACTCAGGGGAATTCTCGAGCTTAACAGAGCAGCCTGAGAACATTCGAGTCTCTCATGGAAAGTCTAATGAGTAAGATTTTAAGTTGGTGAGTAGCAAAAGCTGAGAAACTGAGGGGCTGAGCAGCAGGTCAGAGTTTTCCCCTTCTACCTTTAGCTCTCCACCACTCAATGCTTTCAAATTAGTAACTATTTCCTCCCTGCTCCACCACATGCCCTCAACCTCAGCTTCAAGGTGGTCTACCACAAACATTCTGTACTGACAGCAGAGAAGCCGCCCAACCTTCCTGCTAGTCACTACATCACGCAGAGGGAGATGTAGCCTGCACCAGGCGAAAAAGTCACTCTGACACTTGGCTGGGCAGCATGAAGAGGGAATGGCGCCAATGAAGGAGCGCCAGAGAAAAAAAGACATTGCCTCTTGTGAGTCTGAATGTAAGCGGGGGAAAGAGGTATGCTGATCGAGAAACTTTACTTGGGCGCTTCTTGAAGATGGGGACCATCAGCCTAACACTCAGCACCTGGAGGTCACACAGAAATATTGAAATCATTGAATAAAGGAAATAGGGAATATGGGATTATTCCCCAGAGGGTAGCTGAGTGCTTGCCAGATAAAGGGAAATGCAGAGAAGATAATTTTCATTTTATCTTTTTTCCTAAGGGATCAAAGAAGAAGTAGGAATGCTCAGTTATCTCCTGGAAAAAACAACAGATACCCAGCAACATGAGAAATTGCATAATAACTTTGAAGATGTCATTTACCCTCTCTAGAGAGAGGCTTATTTGAGATAGGGGATGCTTCAGGGTGGCTGGGCTGGGTATTGAGCCCTTACTGTTATCCATGGGCAGGCAGTTTAACCCATGGGTGGGACAGACTGCCCTAAACACTGGCTTGGGAAGGGGGTTCCAGGCTAAGGGAACAGCATGTGAGAAGGCCCGGAGGCAAGAGAGGATGATGTCTTAAAAGTGACTCCATAAAGCAGCAACAAAACTTGGAAAATGGCACTAGAAGTTCTAAACAAAATGAGAACTGTTATAATTAATCACATTCTTCCTAGTTTTATGGAATCATGAATCAACTTTTGAGAAGTTTCTGGAAGTCAGAGCTTGGGCTTAAAGCTTCTGCAGCCACCTCCACCTCCGCACCCCTTGCCTCCTTCCACCCTTAACAAAATTTCAGAAAGAAGATTGTCACCTTTGATTCTTTCAAGAATAATCAAATCTCCAGATTGCCTCAATCTTATGGAGAGAATGAAAGGAGGTAGCTGGGAAGAGTTTGCTCTGTGGCTCTGTCTGTTATTTGCTGGATTGATGTGTCTCAATTTGAGTTCCAGAACGTGCCTACTGGACCCCTGTGGTTATTTTTTGTTTGATTTTGATAAGTTATTTTTTTATATACCTATTGTTTTGTCTGTTTGGTTTCTCTTCCCATTTTAGGAAAACTACTCCCTCCACCATCCCTTACAAATGTTTACATGAGAGCAACTATTTTCTGATAATTGTCTCCTCACCCAGATGGCAAAAGCTAATGATCCAGGAGTGAGAATTTGATTCAGGCATTTGCCTCCCAGGAATTTGGGATTGGGGCTAAGAGATTGCAGTCTCAGTCTGGCTAGAAAATGGAAACCATGGTAGCTCTGAGCTACCCTGCTCTCCTGCTGTGAAAGAAGAGACTAAGATGTGAGATGGAGAGCGAGAGGGCTTCCTGGAGTCCCACAAAAGCTCCAGGCCTGCATCCAGATCGTGTCCTAGGCCTGGGTGCATCTCTGCCCATGGCTTCCATGAGCCACCCTGTATCCTTATTATAATCTCAGTTTACTTATGCCATTCTAACCACCATTACCCCTGCATGCAAGGATGAGGTCTCTCACCTCTATTTTAGGCTAATTCCTTTGTCCCAGCAAAAAGGGTTTGTAGCTCAGGCTTCTGTCAGCATTATCTAGTAACTTAAATAGTCTCAGATAATTTGTGATATTATGCCATAATTAGATGGCCTGGAGGAAAGTTAGGGTTCAGGTACTTGACAAAAACTTATTATTTCTTGTATTAAATGTCAATGGTAAGACACTTAATGTAGCAGAAATTAAAAAAAAAAATGAAATAAAGCTATGCTGTTATATTCAATGTAAAAAGTCTAAGACTGATTCCCAACTTCAGAAATACTGAAAATGTGAAAAATGGCCATCTCTGAATTGCAGTAATATGGTGATACTTAATGTTTAAGTAGCATGAAGCACCTCACGGTTTTGCTGTGTTTTTACAATGTTATCCAAAGTGTGATCCTTGAGCCACTAGTCCAGAGATTTCCATGAAAAAAGACCAAAAATTAACTCTACATCTTTCCTCCTCTCCCTGCATCATGAATCTTTTCTTATAAAGCTATCTGAGGATATGCTCCAGGAAAACAAAGGAGATAATCCAAGAAAGAGGAAGATGTGGACCCTCTGAAATAGTAGATTTAACCCTGGGCAGCAGTTATAGGAAGTTCTAAAATAGCACCTGGACAGCAGAGGGGAGGGGGATCTAGAAGGGAAGTCTCTAGGATTAAAGGGGACTCAATAGATTATCTGCCATGTACAGTATTTGGAGAAAATAGTTAGGATTGTGGATTGCATACACAAAAAGATAAATTTAAAGGAAAGACTGATTATAAAACCTGAGGAAAATAAAAACCTAAACAAAGAAATATAAAAATTGAACAATTGTTTTGCTCTTCATTGAACAATGCTTTTATATGCAAAATAAGATGAACATTAATTATTGAATCAATTTATATTCCTTTCTTGGAAAGATGAAGTAGAGGCAGGGAAAATGTTAAAATTACAAATAAATAAATGGATAATGCCTAAAATTCATAATTCAAGAAATAGCAACATAAGCCATATATGTGGGAGGGGATAAGCGTAAATGTAGGAGAAATAGCGACAAGAGTTAATGTAGTTCTTTCTAGGGAACCAGGCTGGGGACTCAGGAAGGGTGCATCAGAGATCACTTATTTTTATTATAAATATTTGTCTTTCAGGGCTATTTTGATTTTTTTAAAGCACATGTTACAATGAAAAATTTTTAATTTAAAGGACTTATAATTAGACTGATATGACATTTTTAAAATGAATCTGACCTGATTTCTATTAATTGTGACTTTCTTTTCTACATACTCACAGATAATTTATTTAATAATTTGTTCTAGAAGCTGAATCAAACTCAACATTGTATTGTTGCTTTGGAATCCACCATTTCTTCATATGTGAAAATGGAGACAATATTTACTTGCTTCCCATCTTCTGGCACCCTTTCATTTTCCATGGTTCTTTAGATAATTACTTACACTGCTTATATACTGTTCGTATTCAAGGCTGGCATGTTCCCTTGAGGCAATACAAGGGCACACAGATAGGGAGAAAGGAGAAATGAGATGGGTGGGCTGGGTGCCTTCATGTTTGTGCTGTGGCACAAATTCAGTTATGACTCAGCCACAGTGGGACCCAAACAGGCTGGCAGAGCAAAGCGTCACAGAATCTGAGCAGATTCACCTTTGGAAACCAGAGAGTCATTCCACAGCTTTGTGGTCTGCCTATAGAGGAGGGCTTGGGCTCCACTCAGGTCTCTTGTTCATAAGGTGAAGTTTAGCAAGAGTTACAAGGGGCCATAAGCAAAAGAGAAGCTTTGTCATGGAAAATGGGGCATGGGTGGTATGGGAGGGCAGTGGCTTGGGAGCTGAATAGAAACTAACTCTAGAAAACCAAGGAAAAGAAAGCTATTGTTTGTGTCACTGAACTGTCAGAAATTCTGGAGAACCAAACTCAGAAGGCAGGGAGGTAAGGCATAATCAAAATAGCACCACAAGAAGAGTTTCCTCAGGACACCACTGCTGGCACCATCACCACTCAACACTTGACAACAAAATGCCAAATGTCACGGCTCCTCCACGATGGCTGCCTTGCTGCTCAACTCTTGATTCTGTCACAGCCATCACAAATAATCTCGGACTCTCCTCAAAACACTTCATCACACACTTTAGATTCAGAATTCTAGGGAGAAGTGCTCATTTGACTAATTTTTATTGATTCTATGGAATTGGGAGAGAAAATGTGTGTTTCCCTCCAGCTTCCAGAGTGGGTGGTGGGGACTTGCTTCCCATTTATTTTGGTTTTGGTCCATCAGGCCAGGTGTGTGGATGCTGGCTAGCCAAACTCAATGTCCAGATTTATTAGTGATCAGATGTGGGATTGTACCCACAAAGGGGAAAATTAATGGGCCCAGTTGTGGTGACAGGAGAAGGGCACAGGCTGATTCATTGAGACTGTGCTGACATAATTCATCTTGGTTCAGAGACTTGAACTTATTAAAATGTCAGGTTGCCTCTTGTCATTTTCCACTTATCTTCAATTCAATTCTCTTTTAACTCTTTTAACTGCTTGCTCTGTTCTCACCAGCTTGAAAATCATTCCCCTTGATAGAGAAAACAGAAGATAATAGAAGCTGATTCATTCTATTTTCTCTTTTGGCAAAGTTGATTACATTCCAAACGCTGGAAAATGCTGCCATGCTTATGAGGGGGCTCTAAAAAAAGTGACACACAAATAAGATTACATTTGCTTATATTATAGAAGAAAACTAAATTGCAACTAGAGAAGATTTTGGATGGGGGACAAAATCTAACAAGAAAACGATATTCCCTTTGTCACTAGCAGCTGAGTACTATGCCCAAGTGGATCACAGCCTTATGGTCTCAGAATTGGAGGTAGGGCTGGTAGATTTAGCAAATAAAAATATAGGAAACCAGTAAAATTTGAATCCTGATAGATAATGAATAAGTTTTAACCAGGTATGTTCCATGTAATACTTGGGATATACTTATACTAAAAAGTTTTCATTGTTTATTTGGAATTCACACTTAACTGGGATCCCTGTATTTTCTGTGATGACCCTAGTTGGAAGAGACCTAGCAACTCTGGTTGGAAGAGACCTCAAAAGAATTCAATCCAACTCTCCCTAGATGCAGAAATATGATCTGCAGAAGAGTAGATATGATGCACATCCCCTCCCACTCCCAACCTCCCTATTTGAAAAAGCAACAAATAATGTAGGAACAGAGTGTGTCTGGTCAGTGCTTTGGGTTGGAATGCCAAATCTGAAGAACAAAAAATGAAAAAAGAAGTTGAATATCCATGTAAATCAGGAAAAAATCCCATTAAGTTGTTCAGTCATTAAAGCAAAGTGTTTTGGTCTCCCTTTACTGAATTAAGTAGGTAATTATCCCTGCACAGCATCCATTTAAAATATTCTTTTAAGAATTTTCACTCTCAGATACATAAGATTTTGTATACTATCAACACTATATATCAACAAATGTATATTGAATGCTCACTATATCACAGGAACAATTCTAAGTAATTTGCATGTGATAACATTTAATTCTTGCAACAGCTCCAGGTGGTAATTAGTGTTATTTCCTCCATTTCAAATAGATACGGAAACCGAGGCACAGAGGGGTTAGGTCCATTAAGTAACTTGCTGAAGGTCACACAGTTAGTAAGTGATCAATCCAGACATAAACACAGCAGTCTGGTTACGAAAACCTGAGCTCTTAACCGCCAGTGCATTACCTCTTGGAGACAGATATTCCATAAATAAACAAAATCATATAAAAATAAAAATATGTGAACTGAGTATTCTGAGTCTGAGGCTACGTGTTTGGTTCTCCTACTTTAATAGACTTCCTGCTATTAACTTCTTGATTAAATGGCTCCACATTACGGCACTTCCTATAAGTCATGCCAGCTTCTGCTTGACACTAATATGAAAAATTTTGGTATAAGTATGTCCCAAGCAATAGTGGGGATATAGGTATACTGTATTTTTTCTGGCAATACTAGTTGGAAGAGACCTGACAAAGCTGGTTGGAAGAGACCTCAAAAGAATTCAATCCAACTCTCACTTGATGCAGAAATAGGATCCACAGAGCAGCAGATCTGGTTAGCCTTCTTGGTAATGTCCTCCCGCTCAACTGAATAGATCCAGTGAAGCCTATTAATTACTAGTAATCCCTCTTCCAGTAGGTGAAGCTGAGTCTGTGTTCCTCAGGTTTTCTCTGCTCTGGTCTCCCAGCTTTTTCATTTCTTTTAAACTATCAGGAATAATTAAATCATGTTCGAGTTCTGTGATCATGCTTGGATATTATCTCCTTGAGCATAGACCTGTCTGCAGTCTTTAGAAATTTTCTATGGATTTCTTATCATAAAGCTCTATTATCTGTTCAGATGAAAAAAAAAAAATGACCATTTACAGGATGCTCACAAGAAAAGTTGCTTCCGTGGAGCTTTGGAGAGCAGGTTCTGTGCAACTTCCCATGGTGACTCTATGTGCACTGCCCTTTCCATACCAATGCTTGGCAGTGAAGCGTATAAATTAGGGACATATTTTCTTTTGCATTTTAGTCCTGATACTTTGTTTTCTGAGGATTTAATCATAGTACTCTTATAATGAAAACAAATAATTAAATCTCTACATTTACCTATTCCCATACCAAATGAGGGTACATTCCCCAATACTTTTCCCCTTCATCTTTCCCAGTTCTCCTTTTCAAAGGAAAGTCTTTGCACCAGTGGGCCATTTTAACTTCTACTTACAGAACCTCACATCAGAATTTATAGAAACATATGGAAGGAGTCCATAAGCTGAAAAAAGAAATCTGGATTACCTGAACACAAACATTAGAGAGGACGTAGGATGACTGGAGAAAGCTTGATGCATGTGACTACGTTTAGCCTCTGAGGAACATCTGATGGTGGTCTGAGTGTGAGGACTAATGGTTTAGAAAGTATTCATCACCGGTGGTGATGAAATTTCACTGTAGTTTTGGTTACTTTCAATAAACCACATAGACCCACCATGGATTCCTTTAACATAACGTAGTTAAAACTCAGCACAGTAACACTAGCACAAGTATGCATTGGGGTATTTGTGTGTGTGTGTGTGTGTGTGTGTGTGTGTGTGTGTGTAAGTGTATGAGAGGGAGGAACTGATAGGAAAACAGCAGTGCTGTGATCACCTCCACCAGCCTACAGCATCACTTCTGTTCTCTTAGGATGAACGAGGCTTCAGCAAAAGTGCTTGTTACTGGGTCACTCTACCATGAGTTTGTTTTTTTTTTTCCTTTTCACTGAGGTGGAATCTGGGAGTATAATGATGTTCATCCACAGATGTGGGCAATGCTGAAAAAAACAATAAAGGAGACCATTTAACCCAGCAGTTGTGCTTCTGGGAATTTGCCCAAAGAAATGACTGGACAAGTGCACAAGGATATATGTGAAAGCATGTTCATTGCAGTTTGATAATATAAACAATTCCCCTCCCATGGAAATCATCTAAATGTCCATCAATAGATTAGTTAAATGAATTTTGTAACATAAATTTAAGGAAATTTTCTGTGGCCATTAAAAATGATACAATTTTATACTTTTAGACCTCGAATATTCCTATGAATGATTTTCAGTGAAAAAAGGTTAGAAACAGTATATATAGTATATTCTCATTTTTCATCAGTATGTATCAAACACATAGGAAATATTCTGGAAAGATAGACACCAAAATGTTAGGAATGTTATCTCTGGGCAATGAATTATAGGTGATTTTAGCTTCTCAGTTTTGCTTATCTATTTTTAAAATACCTTTCCTATAATTAATATTTATTAAATGGCTCATGTAACTAGGAAAAAATTAGTTTCAACAGAAATAAATAGACCATATTTATTTATTCTAGAAATACCACTTCCTCGCTTAAGCTATTCCTAACTAACTGCAATAAATACAGGAAATTCTTCCAACAGTACCATGCCTAAACATACAACATCTTAGCACAAGATACATTGATTCCTTCTTTGTTTGGATTTGACACTAATATATAACCATTATTTTTGAATCATATTGGTTGCTACTAGTCAAAAAAAGGCAGTCTGCTCATGCTGAAAGTCCTTTATTATCTTAAAATGTTCATTACTTTCTCTGTTGTTATCACTATTCCTAAAGTGGTGCATGCAATCAAATGGATAGCCTAACCTTATCTTTTAAGTGCTTTGGACTAAAAAGATCATCACATATTTGGCAGAAAGCAAATGTAAATAATGTTAACTGAGGGTCTACTATTTTCTGATAAATACTTTTGATTAATATCATTTACTTCTCTAAAAAACCCTATGAGATAAAAATTATCCCTACTTTAAGTTGAAAAAGTCAAAATTAGGGAAAATTGTTTGATTCCTAGCATCATATAGTTAGTCATTGACAAAGTCAAGACTTAGACCCAGGTCTGTTGACTTTAAACCCTATTTCTTTCTTCAACACTATGTTGCCTCAAAAAGAACAATAAAGAAATTTATTTGCCAACCATATTTGGCAAATTTCCATCAAGAGCAGAGTGGGATGTTATCAAGATGACAGAATGAAAAGTTCCAGAATCTGTCTCTCCCACAGAAACACTGAAAAACAGGCAGAAACTGCCTGGACCAACTTTCTCAGAATTCTGGAAAACAGTCAAAGTTTTACAGCAACCAAGCAAATGCTGAATTAAAAAAAAAAGACAACTTAAAAGTGGTAGGATAGTTAATAATATAATAATAATAACATTGTTTCATCAATTGTAACAAAGGTACCACACTGTTTCAAAATGTTAATAATAGGGGAAAACGTGTGTGTGTGTGGGGGGAGTATATGGAAACACGGTACTTTCTGCATGATTTTTCTATAATTCTACAACTGCTAAAAGAAAAAAAAGAGAAAGAAAAAGAGAATGAAGGGGAAAAACTACATGGTCATCTCAATTGATGCAGGAAAGGGATTTGACAACATCCATAAACTTTCCTTGATAGAAATGCTCAGAAAACTAGAAATAGAAGGCAGCTTCCTCAACATGATAAAGGGCATATATGAACAACCCACAGCTAACATCATACACAATGGCGAAAACTGAGGGCAGAGCTTTCTCAAGGTCTGGAACAACACAACATGGGTGTCTGCTTTTACCCTAATATTCAAGATTGTACTGGAAGCTTTAACGAGAGCAATTAGGCAAGAAAAAGAAATAAAAATAATTCAAATAGAAAAAGAAGAAGTAAGGTGATCTCTCTTTACTGGTAACATGATCCTATATGTAGAAAATCCCCAAATACAAAAGAATCCACCAGAAAGCTACTAGAGCTAATAAATAAATTCATAAAAGTTGTGAATTACAAGATAGACATGCAAATAACAGTTGTGTTTCTAAACACTGGCAATGAATACTCCAAAAGGAAATCAAGAAAACAATTCCATTTATGATAGCATATAAAAGAATAAAATATATAGAAATAAATATAACAAAGGATGTGAAAGAAGTGTACACTGAAAACTATGAAACATTGCTGGAAGAAATTAAAGACACCCCATATTCATGGATTGGAAGACCATATCTTTATTACATCAATACCACTTAAGGTGATATACAGATTTATTGCAATCCTAATCAAAATTCCAGAAGTCTTTTTGGCCAAAATAGAAAAACCAAATCTTGAATTTATGGAAATTGTAAGTGGCCCCAAATAGCCAAAAAAATCTGGAAAAAGAAAAACAAATTTGGATATTTTGATTTCAAAACTTACTAAAAAGTTACAGTAATAAAAACAGTATGGTTTCAATACAAGGATAGAAACATAAACCCATGGGGTAGATTGAAAGACCAGAGATTATCCCTCAAATCTATGGTCAGTTTACTTTCAACAAGTCTACTTAGTGATGAAAGCATAGGCTCTTCAACAAACAGTCCTGAGAAAACTGGATATCCACATATCAAAGAATATAATTGGACCCTTAACACACACTATATAAAAAAAATTAACTCAAAATGGATGAATGACCTAAATATAAGAGCTAAAACTATAAAACTCTTAGATGAAAATATAGGGGGAAATCTTCTGTACCTTACATTTTGTATTGGATTCTTAAATATGACACCAAAAGCATGAACAAGCAAAGAAAAAAATAGATAAATGGGACTTCCTCAAAATTAAGAACTTCTGTGAATCAAAGAACATTATCAAGAATGTGAAAAGACAACCTATGAATGGAAGAAAATAGCTGCAAATAATATACCTGATAACAATTTTATATCCAGAATATATAAAGAACTCCTGCAATTTAACAAAAAGACAAGCCAATTAAAAAATAGGCAAATGACTTAAATTAGGCATTTCTCCAATGAAGATATACAAATTGTCAATAAGCACATAAAAAGATGCTCAACATCATTAGACAGAAGGGAAATATAAATCAAAATCATAATGAGATACCTCTTCATACCCATTAGGATAGCCATAATTAATAAAAGAACAGAAAATATCAAGTGGTGCCAAGGATGTGGAGAATTGGAACATTCATATGTTGCTTGTGGGAATGTAAAATGGTGAGCCATTACGGAAAACATTTTGGCAGTTTTGCAAAAAGCTAAACATAGAATTACCATATGACCTAGAAAGTCCCCTTCTAGGTATATCTCCCAAAGAATTGAAACAGGGACTCAGATACTTGTATACTGATATTCATATAGGCTTTATTCACAATAGCCAAAAGGTGGAAAACACCCAAATGTTCATTGATAGATGAATGGATAAACAAAATGTGGCACATACATACAATGGAATATTATTTAATTATGAAAAGGAATGAAGCTCTGATATATACTGTAACATGGATGAACCTTGGAAACATTATGGTAAGTGAAAAAGTCGTACACAAAAGGGGTAATATATTAATGCTTCCACTTATATGAAATATCTAGAATAAGCAAATTCATTGAGATAGAAAATATATTAGAGGTTAACTGGGGCTAGAGTGGGGGTGGGGGAAGGAATGGGGTGTTATTGTTTAATGTGTACAAGATTTCTCTTTGAGATAGTGAAATTTTTTTTGCTTGTTTGTTTTGATTTTTTTTGTTTTTTTAAAATCATTTTTTAAATTGTAGAATATAACATATATACATAGAAGTGATAACCTTCCAAATGAAATTTAACAAGTAGAGAACAAATTTCAAAGACTATTGTAGATTACAGTTCCGCAGTTTCAGTTATTTCCTTATTGTGAAATATAACATATATATAAAAAGGTAATATCTTTCAAAGTGTGCTTTAACAAGTAATTACATAAGAAATTTCCAAAGTTTTTATGAGTTATAGTACCATAGTTTCAGTTTTTTCCTTACTGTGAAATATAACATATATACAAAAAGGTAACAGCTTTCAAATTACAATTTAATAAGTAGCTACAGAAAAAATTTCAAAGGATGCTATGTGTTGCAGTTCCACCATTTCAATTCCTTCCCTCTAGGAACTGGGATGGTGAATTTTTGATAATGTGTGATGTCAATGATAGGGCAACATTGTAAATGTAATTCACGATGCTGAATTGTGCAATTAAAGTTGTCAAAGTGGATAATTTTATGTTATATGTATGTGGTCAAAAAACAAACAAATATAATTGACTGTCTATGGGGGTCACTATTTCAGTCTGGGTTCTTAGCGGTAAACAACAGAACACTGTCTATACAGGAATAAGTCTCAAATCACACGGTGTAGACCACCTTACAGGTGGGTCCTCATAGCAGAGGTGGATTAAATTGTCTACCCCAGTTTGGACATTTTCTTGGTCTTAGTCCACATTCTGGTGGGTATGAACCCATTGTAAATAGGAAGGCCATGGTGAGAAAGCCACCAAGAGAAGCTGGAAGTCAACGCAACAGGAGAAGAAAGAAGAATTTCCATTACACAGAAAAGTTAAGGACCAGGGATCACTGGCAGCCATCCCCAGAAGGCCACAGTCTTCAATGAAAAAGCATTGCCTTGCTGACACCTTGATTTTGGACTTCTCTTAGCCTAAAAACTGTGAGTCAATAAATTCCCAGTGTTTAAGCCAATCCATTGTATGGTATTTGTTTTGGCAGCTGGGAGACTAAGACACAGCACTAGCCAGGCACAAGTGTGACTATTGGATACTCTCCTATAACTCCTACTCCACCGCTTCTGAAAAGCCCATGGGTCTTGTCCACAGTTGTCACACTCTCCTGTAAAATGAATTCTATATGGAGCCTTGCCCTGTCATGTTGATCTCTTCCAAATCCAAGCTCCTGGGATCATTTGATTCATTTGGGGTTTTGAATTCTACCATGGGGAAAAGACTTTTGATTTGGCAACTTCCATAGACATAGGATGCCAGAATGCCACCACTATGGCAAATGATCACAATAGACACCAATTTGGAAAGGACCAAAAAACCCACCAGTATTTTTTAAATAACCCCATTACAGGCATAAAACTACATTAATTCATTCACTCTCTTCTCTTGGAAGGAAAAACATCTACATCTCCATTTTGCTCTCGGCTTCTTTTAATTCCTCAATGTGCACTTTTTGTTACTGTTCCTGCCAGAAATGCCTAAAGTGCACCTGTAGCTTTTCCAAACTGCTTTTGATATATTCCCTTCTAGGAACTGTTTACTAAAAGGGCTAACATTTCCCCCCCACCAACAATTTAAGCACAGACTAAGCAAAGTTTGTACTTTATTAAGATCCTTTCATGGCAGCTATGCCAATGCAATTACCCTTGTACATTTATTTTGGCTATCTGAAAAAAATCTAGATGCTTGAGAAACACCCACTGATCTTGTTTCATATTTTAGGCTCATCAACAGACTATATTAGTGGGGGAATGATTCCATCTATAATTTTGATATTAAGCTCAGAATTTAATGGGCTGGGCTATTCCAATTGGAAATGAAAGTACCAGGATGAAGGAAATGCCTATCACAAGAATAATATAAAAAGCATGAAGAATGGAGGAAGTATCAAAGCAGAAAAAAGGGCAGGCTCTGGGAGAATAAAAGTAGTACAGTCAGGGTGACAGTCATTATTACAGAGAATTGGTTAAGACCTAAAAGAAAATAATCATGGTCATTAAGAGACAGGAAAGATGAGTTGCAAACTCTGCCTAAGCATCTAACAAGAATATAAAACTTTGACAGGTGTGCAGAAGGACTGGAAAATATTAGCATGAAGTTGGCATGAATACAGCTTTACATACATGGCTCATTACGAAAGATATTAAAAATATCATAAATAAGGAAATGTGGAATGAAATTGTATTAAACACAACACTTCAAAGGAAGATACTCACTAACTCTTAGAATTCTTTTAAAGTGACTCAATGTCATTTACAGAACGACAGGAAGTAGATGTGGTAGAATTGTGTGGACTTTCCTGATTGCCCTGCAGTTTATAATGAATTGTGCTGTGAGGTCTGGCCTAGTCAAATGCACTGAACTATGAAGAGAATCAGCAGGAAAGGAGCCACTGAAGTGATCGGTAGAGACCAGTGTGCAAGCAGGCATCCACCACAGGTAACTCTCACAACAATTTGCCGATATGAACTCTGGCTTGTGTAGTTGCAAACAAAACATATATCAAATTTTTTAATTGTTGGTCTTCTGACTTTCACAGAGCCCTAGTAAGGGGTGTGGCGGAATAGACCTTAGCTTGGTGGTGTTGCCCATATTTTTAATTTGTTTCCCTATCTGTAAAAGATGGGGGAAGAAGATGGTGGACTGATAGGTACTTTTAATGTTCTATTCTAGCACCTGTAGTCTTTGTTCTTGCCATCCCTCTTCCCTTAACAGAATATTGGAAAATTATTTTAAACCTTATAATATTTGTCAGATTAGGACAATATCAATGTAACGTAGCTAGCTCCAAGTTAAGTTGAATATGGCTTCTGCTTTTAGTTCCTAGAAGACAGAAGACAATGATATGAAAATTAGTTCATATTCATTTATCCAAATCGATAAATATTTATTGAGTTCCTAGATTATGGCACTGAGGACACAGCAGTAAAATCAAGTTTTGACTCCCACGGAGATTCCATTCCAGTAGGGAGAGAATGACAATACACAGAGCTATGAGCTAAAATAATGTGGAGAGCAAGATAGAGATTTTAGGAATGGGATGGGTCCACTATTTTACATGGATGACCAGGACAGGCCACTGGCAAGATGTCACTCAATCAATTTGTTTTCTCAGTCAACTTTGGGGACCCATTCAGATTCAGTCCAAGATTACACTCCTTTTAAGTTCACACATGCATTCTCAGAAGCATTCTAGGTTCCAAGTAATAAGTTATTGGCCTGAGGCACTTATAAGCCTACTAATAAATAAAATAGCCTCTATCATAAAGGATTCAATATTTTTCAATCTGTTACAACAAAAAAATGTATTGGAAAACTTATCATTTAACATTAAAATAAATCATATTTAATCTAATTCATAAATTAAAGACTTTTTAGTAAATTGGAAAATTAGGTAATTGTTAATACTCCTTGCTCTAATTCTTCTTGCTGTATTTTTGAGTGATCCTTTCATTGGGAAGGTGAAAATGTCTTCCAGCTTGAGGTCAACAGTGTCCAGTGGCAACATACATCTTCCTCCTGTTATTCCAGATGTGAGGAGGAGACTAGGTGTGGGAAAGCAGAGAATCAAAGTTTGGCTGACTACAAGAAATCAATCTTTATTAAAACAACAAAACAAAATGAGAAAACAAAATTATAGCCTCTGATAAAAGGCACACGTGGCTCCTTTGTCATCAGCTCCTCTGACAGACATGGTTCCAGTTTCAGGGTCTTTGATGTGTTCAGCATCTGTTTGTGGATTATAATCACCACCTTCTATTGAGTCCCTCCTCTTGTCCAGATGCACTGCCTGTTCTGGTTCTGATTCTCATGTCTGTGAGGCAGAGTTAATCTTGATTCTCCTTCATGGTCCATGTCCTGTGAGGGCTGACTCAGATATGGACCTGGATTGATCTGAGTCGAGGGCTCTTGGGTCTCCACCACAGCATATGGTCTCTCAAGCCCACTCCTTAGGATCGCTGCGGACACTAAGGACTGGCCTCAGTCCTGGCCAGTACATATTCCTTTAGCAGGCAGACTAAGTCTGAATCCAATTTACAAAATCTGTAAACGCTTTGAATTCTGTACCACAGAAGATTTATGTTTATGGCAGTCTCAGTGGCAAAAATGGCAGTTTCTGAAACAAACAAAACAAAACAAAACAAAACAGAACCAAACAAAACTCCTCTGGCTTATTCATGGTTAATTTCCAGATGAACTGGTTGGCTTTGTATCCTAGAGACTAGATGCCTTTCTTCATTCCAATCGAAACTTCTCTGGAGAGTTGGTTACTTTGGCCTGATTGCCTATTCTGTTTGGATTCTCCAATGTTACTTAGAATAATTTTTAAGTAACTTCCCCATAACAGTCAAAGTGCAACATTTCCTCTGGTACTTTGAGCCCCCGGGGGTTCCTGGCCATGAGTAATGCATGCCTGTATAGAGCAGAGCAGTGGTTTTTAACCTTTTGATAACCACAGACTGTTTTAGAAATTTCTTTGGGTTTTCCTTTGGTGGCTTTCCACCTTTTATCAAGAAACAAAGGCAAATATGAACCCATCTAATGAGAAGCTGCCTGGATATATTAATGCCACATATTTTCACTAACAAAGAATAAGTAAATGAAATAGCTAATAAATCATACAGGGGCTTGAAATGTCAGAAGGAACTCTTGTCAGATTTCCCCATCAATCACTCAGCTTGACCATGAACTTGCTAATTTCTGGAGTACTTAGTTTTCTTTTTTCCTCTCTTTTTGCCAGTTTTACATAGATGATATGCTATTGAAAATAATTGATTTTATTAATAAATACAAGTCAGGGATGGACCCAGGGATCAGCAAACTTTCTGTAAAGGGCTAGATAGTAAGTATTTTAGGCTTTCGGGGTCATAAGATCTTGGTTGCAACTACTCAACTCTGCTGACATAGTGAAAACTCAGTTCCAATATGTAAACAAATGGGTGTTGCTGTGTGCCAATAAAACTCAATCTACAAAAATATGAGCTGGGTGTACTGTGCTGGCCCCCGGGCTATGCTGATAATATAGGCTTAGCTATAGATAATATTGGTTCAAGGTAGTTCATTATAACTGACTAATTTTAAAAAGCCCAGTGACTCAAGAATTAAATATAATTTTATGGGTTTGACTGTCATTACTCAAGGTGTGTGGTAATAAAATGGCTATTTACTTTTTTTTCCTACACTATTGTTCTAGTTTGCCAATGCTGCTGGGATGCAAAATACCAGAAATGGATTGGCTTTTATAAAGGGGGTTTATTTGGTTACACGGTCACAGTCTTAAGGCAATAAAATGCCCAAGGTAAGGCATCAACAATCAGGTACCTTCACTGGAGGATGTCCAATGACGTCTGGAAAACCTCTGTTAGCTGGGAAGGCATGTGGCTGGCATCTGCTCCAAGTTTTGATTTCAAAATGGCTTTCTCCCAGGATGTTCCTCTCTAGGCTGCAGCTCCTCTTCAAAATGTCACTGTCAGTTGCTCTTGGGGCATTTGACCTCTCTTAGCTTCTCTGGAGCAAAAGTCTACTTTCAACAGCCGTCTTTGAAATGTGTCTCATCCGCGGCTACTCTCTCAGCTTCTGTGCGTTCTTCGAAGTGTCCCTCTAGGCTGTAGCAAGCTCACTCCTTCTGTCTGAGCTTTTATAGGGCTCCAGTGAACTAATCAAGGCCCATGCTGAATGGGCGGGGCCACACCTCCATGGAAATTATCCTATCAGAGTTATCACTCTCAGTTGATGGGTCGCATCTCCATGGAAACACTCAATCAAAGAATTACAATCTAATCAACACTAATACATCTGCCCAACAAGATTGCATCAAAGATAATGGCATTTTGAGGAACATAATACATTCAAACTGGCACAACTATGCTTGCTGTATCCTTTTTTCACAGTGTCTCAGTCATGTAAAAAGTCATTCATTATTAGCAATTTCTGGAAGTAAACCACATCACTTATTGTTTTAAATGGTTATGGAATAAAACTGGAAATTTTATCTAGACCATGAGGAAAACAAGATGCACAAATATACATTTTCTGATACTGGAACATAAGCAGAAGAAGAATAGTAATAGCATAGAGCAGACTGGATTTTTACCTAGCGTCAAGCTTTCTGTTCCATCTGTGTTGAATTTACTGTCAAAATAACTCCAACCTTCCTTGTTCCAGGTGGGACCCTAGTTTGGACACCATTATGTTTGTAAATAGTTCACCCCCATCTCACACACTTTTTGTACCACCCTCTCTAGACAGAACCCAAGCTTTAGAACAGTGTGTCAGAAATGTCTCCCAGTTGACTTCAGTTTTCCATGAAAAAGGGTTGTGTAGCCAAAAAACATAGGACATGCTGGGCTAATCAATTTTTACTGCAGGACTTCTCAGAGCCTATAATATGGTGATATGCACTGTGAATTAAGTGGGTCTATAATACACAAAATTTCCCAAGTTTATTAAAAATGGAGCACTCTTCCCCCCATTTTTTCCCATAAAACAATTTGCAGAACTAGTGTTTGGTATAAAATACTTTAGAGGATGCTGATAGAGCCTCCCTTCCCAGCTTTCTTCCTTCAGAACTTGGCCTCTCTGTGCACTCCCTTAGGCACTTTCCCCACTTTACAGGGTGACAGTCTATTATTCGATGGATTAAACAGAGTCAAACGTTAATGCCGAGAGTGGGCCTATGCCTTATTTATCCCATAATCATTTGTGCCTCCTAAAGATCCAATATTCCATTTTAAGTAATCTGTTAAGCTACTGTAATATTTGTTATAGTGCAATGAATATATATATGTAATATATATTATGTATAATTACCAGATCATAAATAATTCTTTATTCTTTTCTTTTTCCTTGTGCCTAAGACAGTATCTTCTTTTATTTTTTATTTTTTTATTCATTTTATTGAGATATATTCACATACCATGCAGTCATACAAAATAAAGCGTACATTCAATTGTTCACAGTATCACCACATAGTTGTGCATTCATCCCCAAAATAAATCCCTGACACCTTCATTACCAAACACACAAAAATAACAAGAATAAAAATTAAAGTGAAAAAGAGCAATTAAAGTAAAAAAGAACACTGGGTTCCTTTTTTGTTTGTTTGTTTGTTTCCTCCCCCCATTTTTCTACTCATCCATCCATAAACTAGACAAAGGGGAGTGTGGTCCATATGGCTTTCCCAATCACATCATCACCCCTTATAAGCTACATTTTTATACAATCGTCTTCAAGATTCATGGGTTCTTGGTTGCAGTTTGATAGTTTCAAGTATTTACTGCTAGCTACTCCAATTCACTAGAACCTAAAAAGGGTTGTCTAAAGTGTGCATAAGAGTGCCCACCAGAGTGACCTCTCGGCTCCTTTCGGAATCTTTCTGCTACTGAAGCTTATTTCATTTCCTTTCACATCCCCCTTTTGGTCAAGAAGATGTTCTCCATCCCACGATGCCGGGTCTACATTCCTCCCTGGGAGTCATATTCCACGTTACCAGGGAGATTCAATCCCTTGGGTGTCTGATCCCATGTAGGGGGGAGGGCAGTGATTTCACCTTTCAAGTTGGCTTAGCTAGAGAGAGAGGGCCACATCTGAGCAACAAAGAGGCATTCGGGAGGAGGCTCTTAGGCACAATTATAGGGAGGTCTAGCCTCTCCTTTGCAGCAACTGTCTTCCCAAGGGTAAATCCTGTGGTAGAGGGCTCAACCCATCAAACCACCAGTCCCCTATGTCTGTGGTCATGTTAGCAACCATCGAGGTGGGGTAGGCCAATACCCCTGCATTCTCCACAGGCTCCTCAAGGGGGCTCTGCATATTTTTTTCGTTTTTTTTTTTTATTTAACTCTTTTTTTTTTTAAATCAACTATATAAAAAAAATTAAAAAATAAAAAAACATTTCAAACAAACCATAACAAGGGAGTAAGAAAAAGACAACTAACCTAAGATAACTACTTCACTTCTAACATGTTCCTACTCTACCCCAAGAAAATAACCTAATATAGCAACATTTCTGTGAACTTGTTCCTACCGTACCCATCAGAAATAAACAGACCATAGTCATTCCTGGGCATTCCCAGAACATTAAATTTACCCATGATAGCTTATCTGTTCTTATTGGGTTATCATTCCCCCTTCCTTAATTGCTCTCTATCACTAGTTCCCCTACATTCTACATTATAAACCATTTGTTTTACACTTTTCAATGTTCTCATTAGTGGTAGCATATAATATTTCTCTTTTTGTGCCTGGCTTATTTCGCTCAGCATTATGTCTTCAAGGTTCATCCATGTTGTCATATGTTTCACGGCATCATTCCTTCTTACAGCCATGTAGTGTTCCATTGTGGGTATACACCACATTTTATTTATCCACTCATCTGTTGAAGGACATTTGGGTTGTTTCCATCTCTTGGCAATTGTGAATAATGCTGCTGTGAACATTGGCGTGCAGATATCTGTTCGTGTCACTGCCTTCAGATCTTCTGGGTATATACCGAGAAGTACAATCGCTGGATTGAAGGGTAACTCTGTATCTAGTTTTCTAAGGAACTGCCAGACTGATTTCCAGAGTGGGTGAACCATTATACAGTCCCACCAACAATGGATTAGAGCTCCAATTTCTCCACATCCTCTCCAGCATTTGTTGTTTCCTGTTTGTTTCATGGCAGTCATTCTAATTGGTGTGAAATGGTATCTCGTAGTGGTCTTAATTTGCCTCTCTCTAATAGCTAGTGAAGCTGAACACTTTTTCATTGGCCATTTGTATTTCCTCTTCAGAGAACTGTCTTTCCATATCTTTTGCCCATTTTATAATTGGGCTGCTAAGACAGTATCTTACACATAGTAAGAACTGTTTCTGTTGAACCAATGGATAACTGTGAATGAACAATTTTAATGGAAGGATTTCAGATATTATGTCAGACTGAAGAAGTATTGCTTTGGGGCAGGAGAGCTTTCGGTGACAACTTGTAAATCAAAGTATGAATGCAACTTATTTTCACAGCATCTACTGATAGCAGCAGTTCCACACTGCTTGGGAACCACTGAGAGCGTACACAGGCCACTTGCTCAATTCATTTTAGATATTGTTCTCTCTTCCTCTCTTTGCCTGAACTAGAAGAAAAAAGTGCATTCACAAACTACCCAATTTCCTTAATTGCATTATTGTCTGACAGACTCTGTGATCTACAAAGCAAAAGGGAAAGATCATGGTTACAAATTAGACTTGTAATTTGTATATTATCTTAGTACTCAATATTTTGTAGATGTAATAGTACCAGTTTCTTCCATATTTCCATGAGGTTGACAAATGTTATTCCCAATGTAAAAATAGGAGCAAGTTGCTGAAAGGTCTAAATGGTTGGCCGAGTCCTCAAAGCTAGTTTATGGTAGAACCTCCACTGGTATCCATGCACTGAGCTTCTTTTCCTCTTGTCACTGATGCTTCTTTCTGATAAGTCACCTATTTAATAAAAAAGGAACACATGGTGGAAGAGCTCTGAGTAATAGGTAGTATTCTCTTCATTCATGATTTGATGAGTGTCTTCAAAGAAAATATCAAAAATAGGATATTTTTCCATCTTACAGAAACCTCTGATCTAGATCTCAGAAAACATTCATGAAAACTAAAACATAAATAAGCAAAACAATATTTCTCTATCTTTTTTTCAGCTGATCTTTCTGTTAGAATAGATACTGTTGAGGCTTACAGGAAGTACATGCAATTCCTGTTGAAAATCAGGATTGCATAAATATGTACATCCCTAGGACTCTCACTTGTTGTATATTACTAACATTACTGTAGTAGGCAAAAATAGTAGAAAATGGTTGCAATAAATGACAGTGCTCTCACAAATAAAAAAGGACAAACATGCCAATGAAAATGGACTAAGTATATGAAAAGGCAAATGATATAAAACTTTGCTAGTAATCAACTTTGCTAGTAATCAACATTACTAAAATGTGAACAACAATGAGAGATAATCTATTACCTTTAAGTTTGCAATGGCTCAAATGATTGATAAAACCTTGTGTTGGTAAAGACTTGGGAAAACAGGTATTTTCATGCCTTATTGGTGGAAGTTGAAATCGTTTCCCATTTTGACCTTGGTGTAAGCCACAGTTTTTTTACGTCATACATCAATGCCCATAAATTCACTTTCATATGCCAAATTTGGCTTTTTAGATCACCTGACAAGCAATAAATATGCCAGCCAGCTTCACTTTTTACATATTCAACCTTTATGCACTGTTGTAAGAAAGCTGTCTATATGAAAGTAAGAGACTGCCTGGTGCCAACTTCCTGGAGGGACCTTATGCCAAAGAGATATGCAGGTAAGTATCAACAGTACAAAGAGATGTATATACTCGTGGCTGGGTGGATTCGGGTTGGAAAAAAAAAGGAAATAACTTAAGGGCTCATTGGTAGAAGATCAGTAATGTGTCAGAGAATATCTGACAGTAAAAGCACTGGTTAAGAACTTGTTTTTTGTATTCTCTAATAGCGCTGAGTTCGACTCTCCACTCTATAATTACTGAGCTTTGTGACGGGAGTGAATTACTTAACTTCTCTAAACCTCAATTTTTCATCTGTAAAGTGGACACTACAATTCTACTTAATTTCTTACATTGTTATGGGGATTAAGTTGTTTAATGTCCTTAAGTGCTTAGTACAAAGCCTCATACATTGTAAATATTCAATAAATCTGAGTTATTATTATGTAGCCATTGAATGCTGTAGAAAGATTGTGAAATGAAATATGCATAGACATATTTACTTACAGAGATGTTAAGAAAGTCCACCACTTGTGAACAATGGTTAAGTGTTTATCTCTAGGTAGTGTGATTTGGGTTATTTTTACTTCTTATTTTTTTCTGTAGAGTCTGTTTTTTTTTTTTTTTTTTTTTTAGAATAATCATACCATTTATATCAGAAAACATACAGCAAAGCTATATTAATTTCGGGAAAAAAACTTCCAGCAATTTAAGAGCTATTTCACTAAGGACATGTTTCAAAGAAAATAATAGTCACAATAATTATCCTTTAATTTTTATCCTTAAAAAAATTGAACCTCAGGTGCCCAGTTGGATTATTCCTAATCTTCTAACTATGGCAGGGCATGTTAGAATTTATTTATTCTTCTTCCTGTGCACAGATCTAGATTCCTGCCCAGAGGTAATTCAATTCTATTTTTCCTCCTTGCCCTAAATGGAACCAAATGACTGGTTTGTACCAATGCAATATGACCAATGAATACTAGCCACTTCCAGGCCAAAGCAGTTAAGGGTAGGTGTGTCTTTTCCATGTTGTCTCTTTTTCCTTCCCTGCAGCTTCAAGAGAAGTACTCCAAGACTGTTGTACTAAGATATTGCCCAAAGGTGGAAGCAGCCTAGATTCCTGAATCACCTTTGGGGGAGATATTCCTGGGGGTACCAATGGATCAGGAACATCTGTATTGGTCTTTGAGTAAATAATAAACTTTTTTTTTTGTAAAAATGTTACAAAAAATCAAAATTGTAAAAAATGTTAAAACCAGTAAAAATGTTACTGAGAGTTTGAATTTGCTGCACCATCTTCCATTGGCCTACTTATGATCCTCTTTTATTCAATTAATTAAGCTGCCCAGTACACCATCATTAACCTCAACCTAAGGACTTGAACATTCCAAATAAATTGTACCTATGCGCTCCTTTCCTTTGAATTTCTCTAAATATATACCTAGAATGAAATTTCCGAATCTTCAAGGTATGCAAATTTTTAGCTTTACATGATAATGCCAAATTGCTTTCCAAAGTGTGTTATACCAATTTATAATGCCCTGAATAATGGTATATATATTCCCATGAGTAATATATGTTGCAGCATATCTTTGTCATCACAGTAGTATTGTCAATTTCTTCATTTTGCCATTTGAATGAGAATAAAATGGAGTGGCATTGTGCCTTTGATTTGTACTTTCATGATTACTAGTGGGCTTAAACCAAGCCACTTCTGAAGAAAAAGAATAAGGCCAAAGAAGATATGCAGATGGAAAATAAGCATATGAAAAGATGCTCAACATCAAGTCATGAGGGAATTGCAAATTAAAACAACGAGATACCACTACAAACCTATTAGAATAGTTAAAATCCAAAACACTGAGGACACCAAATGTTGGTAAGGATGTGATGCAACAGGAACTCTCATTCATTGCTGGTGGGATTGCACAATGGTACAGCCACTTTGGAAGACAGTCTGGTAGTTACTTGCAAAGCTAAACACAGGCTTACCACATGATCCAGCAATTGTGCTCCTAGGTATTTACCCAAATGAGTTGAAAACTTACATCTACAAAAAAAAAAAAAAAAACTGCACAAGAATATTCATAGCAGCTTTATTCATAATTTCTAAAAATGGGAAGCAACCAAGATGTCCTTCCATAGATGAATGGATAAACAAACTGGTGCATCCATACACTAGAGTATTATTCAGCAATAAAAAGAAATAAGTTAAGAAGATATGAAAAGACAAGGAAGAATCCTAACTACATATTACTAAGTGAAAGAAGCCTGTCTGAAAAAGCTACATACTACATGACTCCAACTGTATGAAATTCTGGAAGAGGCAAAAATATAAAGACAGGAAAGTATCAGTGGTTGCCACAGGTTCAGAGGAACAGGGGTAGGATGAATTAATGAAGCACAGGGCATTTTTAGGGCAGTGAAACTACTCTGTGTTGGTAGGTACATGACATTACACATTTGTCAAAACCCATCGAATTGTACAACACAGAGAGTGAACCTTAATGTAAACCATAGCCCTTGGTTACTAATAATGTATCAATATTGGTTCATCAATGGTAACAAATGTACCACACTAACACAAGACATTAATAATAGGGGAAACTGGGTGGGTGTTGGGGGGGAAGGAGGCATATGGGAACTCTGTGTGCTTTCTGCACAATTTTTCTGTAAACCTAATGCTGCTCTAAAAGTCTACAAAAAAGAATGAGGAAGAGGGTTGCTCTACTAGAAATGTAAGTTAAATTATGAGGCTATAGTAATTAAGATAGAATAGTGCTAGAGCAGGGATAGACAAATTGACCAATGGAGCAGAAGAGAGAATCTAAAATAGATGTACACATACACAGAACTTTGATATATGACAGAAATAGTTCAGGGGAAAATTGGAACTGTTCTGTAACCAGAGATAGAAAATTTGGTTATTTAAAGAGAAAAAAAAAATGCATTTGGATCTCTATCTGACACCATGTACAGAAATCAATACCAGGAGAGATTAAAATTTAAAATATTTAAATGTCAAATGCAAGACTTTAAAAATTTTAGTAGAAAATAGGGGTACATATCTTTCCGTCTTTGCGGAAGGGAAAATTTGTTAAGGCACAAAAAGCACAAACCATGAAAAAGATTGATAAATTTTACTTCATCAAAATAAAGAACTGTTGCTCAAAGACATCATAAAGATGAGCTACAGACTGACAGAAAAGACAAGTTAGAAACTTAGACAAGCTACAAACTAAGAGTGAAAGAATATATTTGCAACACCTATAACTGACAGTTTTATTATGAAGAATACATAAAGCATTATTATATACAAATAAAAAAAGGCAAATGACCCAATTAAAAAATGAGAAAACGGTACAAAAAAGCTTTCTGCAGAACAGCAAATCTTTATGGCTAATACACAGATGTTGAAATACAAAGTATTTTTTTCAAATGAATCAGAATATTCAGACCAGAAAATAAAACTTGAATGTGTTGAGTTTCTTTACTTGCACCCCTCATTTCCATCTTCTTCCCTAAAAAGCAAATGCTTTTCTTTAAAAATGGATTCCACCATTCCACTCTCTTGTCACCAATATATAAACAGTACAATGTTCCAGAGTACTAGACCTTGGAGGTATATATATTATGTTTGCATGTGCATATTCATGCTTACGCACTCATATACTTACACACTCATATATACTGAAATTCACTCAGGATCTGTTAATTGACCACCTACTTTGTGCCAAGCATTGTCCTGGGTTCTGAGAAAACAACAGTGAAAAAGACAAGTTCTAGAAGGAGATGGACACTAAAAATTTTCATATGTTAATTATTGTCGTAAGAGAAAGTACTAAGTGATACGGGTGAAAATAGAGCATCTAAGATAGATCACATGATACCAGAGTTGTTGCGTGTGCAGTTTTAAGTTGGGTGATCAGGGAAAGCCACGATGAGAAGTCAACATTTAGGCAAAGAATTGAAGGAGGTAAGCAAGTGAGCCACGCTTATGTCTGAGGAAAGAGAAAACCAGACAGAAGGACAGCGATTGCAGTGGGCCGGAAGCAGGAACATGACTGACATGCCTGGAAACAACGAGGAGGCTATTGTGACTGGAGTAGAGTGAGAGAAAAAGAGAGTGTAGTATATGATGCCAGAGAGCAAATGGGAGAGGAAAGCAGAGATAACAGGGGCACTTAGGAGCCCTTGTAGAGGCTTTGGATTTACCACAGATAAAAAGGTGGGGGGTCATTGAAGGGTTTTGAGCAGAAAGTGACATGAAGTGACTTATATTGTGAAATGATCACTGGGCAGCTGAGGTAAATTGACTGAAGGGGCAAGGAAGGAAGCAGGAAGACCAGTTAAGAGGCTATTGCACTAGTCGAGGTGAGAGATGATGGCGGCTTGGAGTTGGGTGGCTGCAGGGGTGGTACAAAGTGTTCAGGTTCTATTTTGATAACACAGAGCCAACAGTATTTGCTGACAGCTTGGGTGGGGCATGTAAGAAAAAAGAGGAGTCAAGGGTGGGTTAAGTTCATTATAACTAATAATCCTCAACTGGTATTGTCAATCAATGACCACATATTAGCAGATTATGACCATTTTTGTACTAGGTTTCTACTTTCTTGGTTGTTGCTTCTCCACCAGAAACTCTAGGGCATGCTTTGAAAACATGTAAGTGAATAATCCATTTTGGGAGTTCAAGAAATTCCATTTCAATATGCTAAATAAAAAATTCAGCCATTGGTTAAATTGTCTATTTGAAAATATAAGAGAAAGCCACAGGTACAGTCTCCTAGATTTCTGATTTCAGGTGGTCATCCTCCATTTAATGCACAATAACTATAATTTTGGTCTTTTCAAAAGAATTCATTTATTCAAAAAATGTTTTCTGTGTGACTACTACATACCAGATATTCTGCTAGTACTAAGACAAGTTCCCTACTCTCAAGGAGCCTGCCACTTAGTGGGAGATGCAGAAATGTAATGAAATAGGGAATACAATAAGATAGTTAGTTATATAACAGGGCTGGTGGGGTGGGGGTGGGGGGGAAGACAATGTTCCAAAGACATACAGAGAATGGTAGAGTTTACTTTTATCTACGGGATTCAGGGAAGGCTTTGCATGAAAAGTTGTTTGAGCCTGGACTTACAGGTAGAGGAGGAATTTACAAGTAACTGCTTAGGGAGTTGGGATGGGCATCCCGATAAAGGAAGCAGGGAAGTAAGGTGGTATAAAAGCACATTTAGTCAACTACAGATATTTTGTTAAGTCAAGAGGTTTGGGAACATGTGAGGGAGTGGTAGAAGGTGGGTCTGAAAAGAAAAGCAGCATTAGATCTTAAAGATCTTTGCAAATGGGAATTAGCAAAGAAGTCCTCTGTGGAAAGGTGGCATGATTAAAGTGAGGCTTTGGACTCAATGCTGTGGAGAACAGATTGGCAAGAGCAGTGACCTAGGCGTGGGAAACCAGTTGGTCTACTGCAATTGTGCTAACAAGAGACGATGAAGGCCTACCTCCAGCAGGACAGATAGGCAGAAACTATTGAAGAGCTACTTAGAAGCTATAATTAGTAAGGCTTGGTTGAGAATGATATATGGGTAGAAAGCAAGAAGTCTAAGATGACCCCTGAGTTTCCCCATTTGGAGATTGGATGGAAGACAACATCTTTAGGCGTGTCAAAGAATAAAAAAGGGGAAGCAGTCTGTGAGGAAAGATGTTTTGAGTTTTAGGACTGATGGTGGAGATAGGTGGAGATAACAAAAAGACATTTGAAAGCTCAGAAGTAAAGTCTGGCTGGAAAACTAAAAGCTAATCATGAAGAATGTCTTAGAGATTAAGTTGCAATTTTTATGGAAATATAGGAATTTATTTTAATATCCCCAATAGCAATGATCAAACCTTTTATCTACACACATATTTAACAAGTATATTTTATAGACACCGATTAAAAACAAAAAAACCCACCACCAACAACTAAAAACTGAGTGCAAAAAGTTTCAGCATAACTGAGCAACCAGCACACTCAAACCATGCTGGAGGGATTGCAAAGTAAAACTACATTTTGGTGAGACTATTTGGCAATATGTAGCAAGAACTATAAAAATTATCTTATGTTTTTACCCAGCAATCCTATTCCGGTTATTAGAGGGAACTATTTCAGCTGATAGCTGATATTAATGTGTATATTCATGAAAGTTTTCATTATAGGTGTCATCTGTATAACAATAAGTTATAAAGGAATAGATTAAAATGTGTGGGTATATAGTTCCTCAAATTAGAAACATGAAGACTATGAAGAAGCATAGAAATATATTTAAATTGATGTTAAATAGTATGCACAATGATTACAGCTCTGCAAACATATGTATACAACTATACCCTGACAGGAAAAACCTTAAAAATGTCAGAATGTGTAGCATTATGATCATTTCCCCTCTTTTCTTTCCAAATAAAAAGTTGATTGATGTCATGACAGCTTTTCAAAAGCTTTTAAAAATGTATATATTAAGATGTGATGAAGCAAACACGTACACACAGACATGCTCAGACACCCTTACTTTGGCTCTCTGGTGGGGAGAGCGATGTGAGGAAATGAGGGTAGAGGAGAGAAATGGGAAGTAAAAGAAGGCAAAGGAATGGGAAGCTCAGAGCGGCGGCGGCGTCCCTTCAGCTCCCTCGGGGGTCACTGTGCGAGGCGTCAGGGGCTCCATGTCCTCGGTTGTGGAAGCCCCGCGCCACAGCGGATGTTACAGGATGTGGGTGGGCAGCGTGGATCGCACTGACCACCCCCCTCATTTCCGTGACTCTCTCCTTGGGGCCAGTGCTGTGGCCTGTCCGGGGCTGGGCCGCCGGGCAAGTCTGCAGTGGAAGTTCTGAGTTCAGACGGTGGCAGGAGATGAGACAACCACGTGTTCCTTTATGCATACGTTTGGTTTCATTGACACATTAGCCACAAGAGAAAGGAAAAAGGCTACAAAGTGTGGGGTTGGGGGCAGAGGGACTATTTGGTGATTTTTTTTTTTTTTTTTTTCAAAAGAAAAAAAAAGCATCATCACTGCAAAGACTTTCCACGACTCCACACCCACCTCGAAAGCCCCTTCTCACTACAGGAAGTGTGCTGACCATCGGAGGAATAAAAGAGGCTTAGGAGGAGTCAGATCGTCAGCTTCTCCCAGCACAGGTTAGCGGGACCTCAGCCATGAGACTTCTCATCTTGACCTTCCTTGGGATCTGCTGCCTGACTGCATACGTGGTGGAAGGTAAGTGGAAGGGTGATTTGTTACCTGATAAGAAACCGGTGTGAGGCTGTTGGGCACTCATTGCAGTTTTGACTGGAGTAAACTGCTTTCCCTAAGGGAAGCCTCAGACTTCCCACATGCAAAATGGGAAGGATGATTTTGACTTTAAGGGACTTTGTGGGCTCTGAAGACAGAGAGAACTCAGAATCTGGGCTCCTACTCTTCCTAATTGGGTGGTTTGGGGTAAATTTCTTAAGTTCTTTGGGCCCAAACTTACTCATCTATTCATTGAAGATGATCACACACTCTCATCTGAGACTAAAATGAAGTAAATTATGTGATAGCTAGTAAGATTTCCTTATAAATCATAATTTCTTGATTAATGTTAGCTGTGGAATGACAGTGATGATTATATATGCCTTTGTAGCTTTTGTCTCTTTGCTATTGATAAGTTCTCAAGATCTCTGAGAGTTCAGTCACAATGTGGGAATAAGCTAGAGAGAGTATGTTCTGAAACAAATCCATGTTTTCTTTTAAAAAAGAAAACCCACAAAAAATAACTGGGTACCCACACCTTCATATCCAGAAAATCAACCCTCAGGTATGAAGGAGAATCTATTATTAATACTATGAATGTTAGGATTTGTGATAAACTTCTTGAATTTGTAAGAGACCCTGTGATGATAAGTGCCAACAAAGAGATCAACATCTTATACTCTGCTATATCAAATAAACCCACAAGACATGCCCAGGTGAGACTCAAGGATACACAGCCTCTCCTAAGCATTTACACATATTTCTTAAAAGATCGCTTTTTCCTACTGGTTGGCATTTATTTTTCCTTGTGGATTTAGTAATAAGAATGAATATCCTTCAGGTATAATTAATATTTTTAGTCAACTGTTCTCTCAACCTCCTAATTTGTAGACTTATCACTTAGACTAGAACATCTTAACCTGATCATGAATCCCCAACAGGTCTAGGCCCTGCTTAGCTTCTTATATGCAAAAATGGGACAAAACAATTACTGCTCTGACTCCCTTCTCCGATATGAATGACCGTGATGTTTTAACTAATAACACCGACAAATGTTGAGAATAGTGAAAAGTTTTTGTGGTTTTGAGTATAACTGGATTCTCTAGGTCTTGGGAGTCTGTAGATACTTCACAGAGAGACACATGTTTCTTAAGTAGTAAGAGAAATGGGAAAAAGCAGGCTTTCTTGTTTCACTGGGTCCAGCGGAAGTTCAGAATTAAAAAATGAATTGGCAAAGAGAGAGGGTAAAGAATGCTCAGACTAAACACTGAGAGTGATGAAAAAGAGGAGAGATGAAGGAAAGCAAAGTTAATGAACACTTTTTTTGTTTAGTTTCACATTTTAAAAGTGCCTTCTTATATCAGTGACATTACAGATCAAATTGGATAAATATCAGCTGTTACTTTAGATGCTTTTTAGCTGAATACATCTCTGGGAAGCAAATACCAGTCTCTTTAGGTAAAGGGAAAGTTAGCACTTAGAAACTTCAACTAGAGTTTACCAAACACTTAACTCTCTCAAGCTAGCTTCCCTTCTACAATGTAAGACTGGTTTCTAAACTTATATGTTTAATTCCCCATGGGCGATTTCTATTGAGGATGAATACTTTATAAGGCGCTTCCATTATATATCTCACATTTTACCATTTGAAATAAGGATATCATTATTTATTCACTCAAAAATCACAAGCTTCTATCCCCTTATTTAATGTTATCTTCTCCAAATTCTTATCATTTCACTCCGTTATTTTATTTATGGTACTGTAGCACTTATAACTCTTTGAAATGATATCTGTTTATCTGTTTGCTGCCTGGCTCCCTCACTAGAAGATATGCTCCACGAGAGCAGGGACAATGTCTCTCTTAATTAGTGCCTCAAAGAGGGCTTGGGACACAACAGGTACTCAATAAACAACTATTGTTTAAATAGATGAATGGATGAATGTCATTGGAGCATCAGCTAGCCATATGATGTCTCTATAAAAATATACATGGAGCTAGATAAGACCTTGTTATTTTATTTCACCATGAAACTTCTTGAAACAATCTTATTGATGTCATTTTTTAAATAATCGAACAACTACTAAGAATCGATGACATGCAAGAGACTGAGGATGCAGATATGGGATCTCTCTTCCTTAAAGGAGCCAATGGCCTTTTATTCTGGCAACATTCTTGGAGTAATTTAACATGTGATAGTTTTCCTTTGTTCCCTTGAACTTGTTAATTGTTGGCTTATAGTTTCACTTTTGCTTGTCTGTTTTGCTCACCAGGTGTGGGGAGTGAAGTCCCAGAAAAGACCATCTGTATGATTCTGACTACACGGCCACTGCCCATTCAGAGAATCAAGACCTACACCATCAAGGAGGGGGCCATGAAAGCAGTCATGTGAGTTGGTCTTCCCCAAAGCTGGGTTTGGTGAAGCACAAAATATAGAAATGCTGCCCTCCTCAGGAAAAATAGGTCAACATGGAGGAAAAACTCAACAAATAGCCCTTTATTTCTCCATATTAGCCACCAAATAAAGAATAGCACAAAAATTTAGCCACCAAATAAATAATACCATGCTCCTTTCTGATTTAGCTTAGCTGAAGAGTCTGTTTGGAAACCAGATGAATACATGTGCTCTGTTCTCAGGGCCAGGATTTTACCACTTAGCTGCACCTCTATGGGGTGCTTACAGTTGGGGTAAGGTAGAGTGCCAGGTTTTATCAGTTGCCATACCTCAAGGAGCTGTGTCAAAAATTACCCTGCAGGCCACCATTCTCTTTCCAGGATCTCTTCCTAATATATACTTGCAAACTTTACCCTAAAAAATTAAGATACAGAAAATCACCCTTTGTCCAAAAAATGAGAGTGTGTTTAGGTTTGAAAAGAAAGAGGATATATAATAATTGGACTAGATGACCTCTAATGCCCAGTTTAGTTAAGGATTTGGAAGTGCTGATGAGAAAGGAATCCTGTGATTATGGTGAGCAAAGGAGCAGGGCATAGCCTGGAGCTATTTCTCCTTTATGTTAAAATAGATAGTGAGGAAAAAAATATTCATTTATGGCCTCAAGATTCTGAAAGAGTATTTCTTCCAGTCATGTCTGCACAGGGTCCCTTCACGGCTAGTCTGAACTCAACTCCTGGTTTTGAAAATGTGCCTAACTTTGTCTCTCTTTTCCTTGCATTGCAGTTTTGTTACCAAACGTGGCCTTAAAATCTGTGCTGATCCACAGGCCACATGGGTGAAAGCAGCAGTCAAAAGCATGGACAGCAAGTCTATATCCAGAAGGAATATGATCGGGACCAAGCCAACAGGAGCCCAACAATCCACCGACACTGCTGTAACCCTGACTGGGTAGAAGCGGTCCTGCGCCTTTTCCCTTCTGCTAGCCAACCAGCTCATTCCCCTTTACAAGCTCACGGACTAACTAGATGACAGTCACCTTGTAAGATAGTATTTTTTTTTTTTTTTGTATTTTCATTTTTTTGTGTCTTTCACATTCATTCATTCAGATGCTCTAATTAATAAATATTTATTATTAAGAATACTCCCATAGTCTACTCATTATATTTTAGGAATGGTCCTAACTGTACCTCCCTTTGATGGTATCCATGATAGTAGAGATTTTGGCCAGTGTTTTTCAGAGATGAAAGCAGTGTTCATCACTCTTGGGTTCCAGCTCGTAATAGTTCTTTAAAGATGAGTCATAAATGACAACTGCCACAATGGCAACAATTCAAAATCTATTTCAATTTATTGTAACAGAGTTCTATTCATGGAATAAAGGCAAAAAAAATCTAAATGTCATTCTGACCCCATTATGGGGGTCCACGTCTCAAAAAGTGGCTTCACTCAAGATTGAATTTGAGCAAGTTCTCTCATCTCACTGTGTTTCATTTTGATCTCCCGTGAAAGGATAAAAGACAGGGCTCTTTCATTTGTTGTTGGGATAGCAGTGGTTAGATTTTTGGTGAAAAGATAGGTCATTCAAGAAAAAATCAATACTCTGAATTGGACAATAATCTTACTGTCTTCCTGTGATTTCTGTAACTGCTGTTAGTCTGGTTTATCATACAAGTCATGCTTCTTTCAAACAAGCTTTAACGCCGCAAAACCTGCCACGTGGAAAGGTTGTTGAATGCAATCACAATTGGCAGTAAAGTTTTAATTAAATGTTCATCTGGTCAGTCACTCATGCTGTCTCGTGTACTCATTAAATTGCTGCTTTGCTTAATGCTTGTTTGTGGTCTACTATCCAAGTAGCTGATGATGTATACATCCAGCTCTATCTGACTCTAAATATTAACAACTGACCTTGTCTTGATAACTTCAAGGCAAGAGAAAATACTAACCGTTGTCTAGTCCTGAGAGGGTATTCAGCAATATCAAACACTTTCAGAGGGTAACTGCAGGCAGCCTAATATAATCAGCTCTCTTTTAGTCATGTAACTAGTTAACCAAAGTGGAAACCATTAAAAAGCTGCCTTCTAGCACAAGGTGGGGTCCCTATCCTTCCTTTCTCATTGGTATCTGCCCACAATTTTTTCAAACTGTGTCTTAAAGGAAACAAGTTCCTACTAAGACTAAAACATTGCCTTTATGAGGGGTGAAAAATAGCAAAATCACAGAAGAGAAATGCAGTGGTTTACTGATTGAGCTATGCGTTTATACTTCCAAAATGTTTCCTGGGGTTTAGTAGAGATAATAATAATATGATGTCTGGAAGAATATGGGCACATCTTGTTAACTCATCACATTATCAAAGGAAGCACTGTGTGATGCCAAGGTGTTTCAACTAAATATACAACAAATATGGTACACAACAGATTGACTTGATGCTGTTAATTCATTTAGCTAGGATCTGAGTTTATTGACTGCATTCCTGTCATTTATTGGATTTCAAGTCCATGGAAAGAAAAACAAAGTCTAGGAATAAGAGATCTCAAAACAGTAAATGTTTTTTTAGGGCTTGGATCCCCTCCTTAGTGCTTCCACTGCAACTTCTATGTACCCCTCATCTAAAATGTGTCAATACATTTTGAAACCTCCCACTTACCTGTCTGTTTCCCCCATTGGCCTGGAAGCTGCCTGTGTGCATTATTCCCACTGGGGCCCCAGGGCCTGGCATGCACTGTAGGTGATCTTTAAACTTGAAAAGGAGCTTGCCAGGAAGAGAAGTTAGGGATGGACACTCCTCCCAGAGGGAAGTAACTACATGAAGGAAAGCACAGAACAGGAGAAAGCAAGGCATTTGCAGAGGAGCAGCTTGTTTCCAGATGGCTGGAGAACACAGCTCAGGGATTATAGAGACTGGAAAGGTGGCTTGAGGCTAGACTCAGAAGGCCCTGAGTGTCATGATAAAGGACTGGATTTTAAGTAGTGGAACCCAAAAAGCAACGTGATCAGATCTGCAATTCAGAATAACTTGTAGGAGTATAGAAAATGGCCGGGGGCAAAGGAGATGCATTAGGTGACCATTGCAATGGCCCAGGATAGAGGAAAAGATGAATCAGGTAGCCACAGCAGAGATAGGCATGAGGGCACTGGTATAAAGACATGCCCAAGGTAGAACCGAAGTGGGGAATGAATTAGAGACCACTCTGATTTTGCAACTTGGGTGACCAGTTAATAAACAGCACAACTGATTGGTAAGATTTTAGTCTAATTCCTGGTGTGATTGCTAATAGACTCTGAAGAAAATAAAAAAGCACCAAGGAGAGGGAGATGAGGAGAAGGGAAAGGTTTGGAAAAGCAAAAGTTCTCATTATCAGCCTTAGTACTCAGGTAATTCAAGCAAAAAGGCTGAAACTACATTTTTATTCCCTATGACAGAGAATGATTTTTCTCAAGGATGAGGTAAAAATAAGTCTGAATATTTGTGAAACTCTTTATGCCCTTTGGAGGTAAAAAGGTACATACAAATGGAATACAGTATCCACAGGGTGAGTCATCAGCGTTATTTTAAAAGGGATTTGTCACATGGCAGTGGGAGGCAAAGAGAAGCAGAAGCAATGAATCTGTAATGAGAGGAAAAGAGAAATGAGGTGAAAGAAAGGTTCTGAGTGGGACTCAGGAGTGCCAGGCATGACTGATAGTGAAGTCTGATGCAAAGGGGTAAGAGAATTGGACAGAGGGACCTTTCTGCTTTCCTTGGGAGGAACTAGTGAAATTGGGACAGATTGCTGAGGGTGGAATGCTAGAGGAGTAACCTGGAATTATTTTTAGAAGCTAGAAAAGGAAAATTAGAGGCATCCCCGTTAAGAGAAATTTGCCCCACCCCACCAAAAAAAAAAAGAAATTTCAATCAAATATGAAGGATGCATGTTGATTTCCTGTCACACCATGCTGCTTAGAGTAATTGCTAAGGCTGTATAATCTGCTTCTTCCTGAAACTTGTAATTTTTCTCATTAACTTGTGATTGCTTCATCAAGGTGGAATTGCTGAATGATTTGTTTGGAAAGATGTCACATTCACAAAAGTCTGTGTGGTCAGACTGGATGATCTTAATCAGAATCATCAGATGTTGTGTGAGGGAAAACTGGATTCCCATTTCTATGAAGGCTGGGGGTTGGGATGGGAAGGGGTCAGTAGTAGAGAAGGGGATGGGAGAGGAAAGTATGGACAAATTAACCTGTCATAAGTAGTGGAAGAAAGAGGAAGGGATCATATTGTGATCTGTCTCCCTCCCTTCCCTTCTCCCTCCCCCCCCCTTCTCTCTTTCTCTCTCTGAGGTAGGCACTGGTGTGGTGGTTAGAAGCCCAGGTTCTGCCTGGATTTATAGACTGGCTTCATCCCTTACTATGCATATGATCCTGGGAAAATACCTTCATATCTCTGTGTCTCAAGTTGCCTCATTTATACAATTGAAATAATTATATTTCATAGAATTATTGTGAGAGTTAAAACACTTAAAACAGAGTAGGATGGGATAAGATGGAGGGTGGATCATAGGGAAAAGTGAATAGATACATTGCACATCTCCAAATGGTAGCTGGCAATTTACTGGTTGAGGCTTCTGTCTTTATCATTTTGGCAAAACTGGGTTTAATTTTCCATATTTTTCTAATAGCTGGATCTAACTAATCTAAATCAGAGTATGCTATGGAACACTTGTGCCATGAGAGCCTCTATTTTTTAAAAAAAGATTCCATAATCAATTTTTAGGAAAGGATCATACCAGCCCCCTCCTCTTGGACAACCATGATGACATAGCAGATCAAAGTCTCTGAAAAGATCAACCATGCTGAGGAACCCTCAGTGTTTCCTCAAGTTAATCTGAGCATAGAAGCCCTTTTCCATGTAATATTAACATCCTAGGGACACCAATTAAGTACAAGTTCTTCAAAACATTGCTAAATATCTGCTCAGATCCATAATACTGAAAGGACAAAGCTACAACCTATTAACAGCACTAACACAATCAAAAAGAAGAGTCTGCTTAAGTCACCTCACTTCTGGTGTCTCTTTTACCCATTAGATCCTGGAGTCCCATTTTGGAAATTGTAATTCTTGAATTTTTTTGTGAATGTGAGATGCTCACAGACTCTTTTATCCCTTAGATTTCTAATTAACTAGGCACTTCCCTTAGATTGCTAATTAACTAGGCACTACCTAATGTATTTACCTATCAGTATTTATTGAGCATCTACCATGAATAAGTTGTTGTGCTAAATACTGTTGGGGCAAAAACAGAACGCTAGATGGTTCCTAAACTTTCCAGATTCTGAGGCTTTACTTTTGCTCTTCATTCTGCCTGCAACATGACACCCTGACCCCACTTGCTTCATACCCAACCATCAGTCTCATTTCAGATGACACCTTCTCCAAGAAACTTTCTCTTATCCTTCCAACTGGATCTGACCAGTGGTTTCTCTATATCCCCAGATCTTTCTTATGACACTTGTTTTATTCTCCTATGAATTGTAGATACTGCAAGCTTCTTATTCCTTCTCAAAAATTGGAAGTTCTTGGCAGCAGGGACTTATCTCTGTATTTCTTTGGCACCTGCAACAAGGCTTGCCCATAGTCTATGCTCAACATACAGTTGCTGAACTGGAACAATTAAAAGGAATATAAAGCATAGTCCCCGCCACTTAAGTCATTTAGATTATAGTTGTGGAGATAATACCTGCACATGAGAAGCTAAAGATGACATAAGGCAGAGGTGATTGGTAATTGCTGAGTAAGTGAAATGGACAGAGGATGAGAGTATGTTTCTTTCAAAGAATCAGCTCCAACTGATTGGTAGTGGCTTCCTGACCGTGTGTGTTGAGTAAGCTCTTGAGGCTATTTCCTTGTTCAGTGGGAGGAGTATTGTGATTGGTTATTGATGTCTGCCTTGTGTTAGAGGATGGCCACTGGTGGCATGCATTCAGATTATTCAGTGATCCTGGTAGTTAACGGTGTATGGGGCTCAGAGAAGGTGCAGGTCACTGTGGACTGACTGGCTTGGTCAAGGAAGTCTTGAGCCATGGAGAAAGGGATTTCGACTAAACCGTGGAGGATAAGTAGGGTTTAAAGGCCAAAGCAAAGGGGGAGAAATGGTGTAAGCAAAAAGGTGTGGGGGTGGAAAAGACCAAGATATTTGTTTGTTGATTATTAGATTAATTTGTCCCTCGCATCAGACTGTAAACTCCCTGAAGGCAGGGCCCATTTTTGCTCCGCTCGTGACTATATATCAGTACCTGGCAGAGTGCCTGGTACAATACAAAAACACTCAGTAAGTATATGCTGAATGAGTAAGGAGTATGCCCAAGAAGATTAAGATGACAATTGGAAGAAATGAAGAATAGCAATGAAAGAGGAATGAAAAGTTGACTTAAGGAAAGGTTATTGAGGCTAAAGAATTAAGTTTATCTTGTAGACATTTTGAAAAGTTGAAATTTTGGGGGAGCAGCTTGGGTTGCATTGAGGTGTCAGTAGTATTCGAGTAATTCAGCTCACAGCTGAATACACATAATTCATTTTGAATCATTTCCCGTGGTGCGGCCTTGCCGTGAATCACCTGTGCCCACACTAGTAGGAAATGCAAATCACACCAATCCGTAGACATCCAGGCAAATCCTGAGGCTGTTCAGCTGAGGTTGAACATCCTGGGAGCCTGTGTTTCATGGATGGATCTCTGTCTCCTACCAGAAACAAAACAGGCATCTGTGAGTGGGCTGCAGTCCCAGCACACACAGTCAGAAATGGAGAAAAGTGTAGTGCTGACCCTCTCCCCCGCCCTCACCGGCACTGCTACTAGCAGCTCAATTTGGGAAGAAGATTCATTTCATACCCCCAGGGCAACTTCATGAACGAGCTGTGCTTGAGGCAAGTCTACATGAGAACATCAGAATCAGCTGAGAGAGAAAGTGGATATTTTCCACTTTTCACCAGGACTCAATTTAGGCATTTTTGTTTACTTTTCATTGAAAACAGAATAGACAAACTGATTATTGGTTATGATTGTCTTCATCAATTTTCTGTTATTTTTCTTCCTTGATTGGGATTCCCTAACTTATACATCATTGTAGTGTTCAAATTCTGTGGCATGTTTGGAAGAAGTTTTCCTGTGTCTCAAGGAATCAGACTTATTTAAATATTTCTGTTGACAACAGCAAAAGAATCTAATGGTTAGATTGGCGGCAATTCATTGAGACCAATGATCCCTGATATTTGGTTTCTGTGAGCTAATGGTAGAAACTGCGCTTTGTAAGTTTGGAATTAAAACTTATATTCACGTGGTTGAATGTGAGCACACTAAAAAATTTACATTCCATATAATATATTTAGTAAAAAAGATGTTGAAAATTAATGTTGAATTTAAAGTTAATTGCTTGGTGTAATTGAGTTCTGTTTCCTGATTTGGGTACTGGTTACATAAGTGTGTTTCATTCATGAAAATTCACCTAGCTGTTTGCTTATAATATGAGCTTTGTGATATGTATATTATACTTCAATTAAAAGTAGAAAGGAAGTTATTGTTTAGTTCCCTTTCTTCCTTATCATGTTTAAAACTCGGATTCATCAGGAACACAAGAGAGATAAATTTGGCAAGATTTAGAGGCAGCAGATTGTTTTATAGGTGGCTAGAAATGGAAGACAATAGCTGATTTCTAGTCACATTCACTTTGAAAAATTAATTTTGTGAATTTGATATTGTATGAATCATAGTCAACTGTGTAAATACAATACCATAGAGCATCACAACTAAAAGATGAAAGATTAAGAGTTTGGAAATCTTTTTCCTCCTAAGCAATGAAGTATTTCTCCATCTGTCTTTTCAAAAGCTGGAAGAAAGATCAACAAGCAAAGGAAAATTGCATAAAATGGAAAAGATCCCTGTGCACCCTGCTGGCACATTATCTTGATGTCCTGAAAATGCTCCTGTTTGCAAATACACTATTTAGAATGTTTTTACTTGCATTAATTCCCTGAAGCTTCACAGCAGAAGGCAGGTGAGATGAGGTAGGAAGGGCTGGAATTGTTATAATGTTTATAAAGAGTACAAAAAGAGGTAAGCAGCTTACCCAGGCTTCAGAACCAGGTAAGAACTCAGCCAGAACTCCTGTTTCTGGACTAATTGTCTGTTTGGTGTTCTCAAAGTATTCTGCATTGAATACTTGTTATTTTTATGATTAGAAAAAATATAAGTAAAGGTTGTTTAAAAAAATAAACCTACAAACTGTTATTAAGTATCCATTACTGATAAAGAAGGGTGCTAAGTACATTGAGCAGTAGAGACAGTTCATAAATCCTTTCTAATTGATAATGTCCTCCTCCCTCACAGGGGTCCTTAGCCTTCTCAGAAATTGAGTGGGGTGGGTTTTATCAACTACAAGCATACTACAGTAATGCCTACATTAATATTCTTTAACGAGACAACAGTAAACATTCTGTATTTGAAACTGATGAGCTGAATGTGGCACAGAAGTCAAAGTGTAATGATGGGGAGGCAAATCGTCTTCAATTAGTATAGCCTGTGAATAGACTGGGGGTATTCCACCAGGAGAACGTGAAGATACAAAGATTTCTGACTCCAGCTACTATTAAATAAATGTGATTTTCTTTTTTTTATTTCACAAGTATATAGTGTCTCTTTTATCCTCTTGTTTGAAAAAAGATGCATGAGTGATGTCCGAGTTTGTACTCTATCCTCTGTGTACTGTCTCCAGCAGTCTTCAGAGCAGACGGTCTCTGAAATGTCTTAGGGAAGGTACATAGTGAATCTATAGGAATTTTCTGCAAGGAACTTGAAACTGTTTTGTACAGATAGCTGTGGATTAAGGCTTATCTTTGTGATACTTCCCTGTGCTGATCTACAAGAGCAAGTCTGGAATGCTGAATCAGCTCCCCCTTACCCTCAGCTACAGTTGTGTCAGAATGTGTATTTTTTTAGCATCGGGTTAGGTTTGTGCTGAGCCCCATCTGCGGTTGGGATTGGTTGGCTGCAGGGTACGTAATCTCCTCTCCAGTGGTAACCATGGTGATGATTTGCAGCCTCAGCTCCCTCCTCTCCTCCCTTACATTCTAGAACTCAGAGGAGAAGATTGAAGAAAATATTCTTGCTTGTCTTTTTGATAATTGGTGTGACATTTAGGGCAGCATTATCTTTTGTTCTTCTCCGTACATTCAGAACTTAGCAAAGGGATAGAAACATAATAGTGGCATGGTAATTGTTTCCTGGATGCCTTTTGGGAAAAGAGGTGGACCACGCTCTCCTAAACTTTGGAGGCTCCTTTTCTTTTGTCCCTTTCTTTTCTCCCTGGTCCTAATATTTCCAAGCTGTCATGGGATTGCTGCTGTGTCCATAAGCATATCTGTGTATTGGGAAGATTTCTAAGATATAGAGCAAGAGATAGAGGGAAGGAAATTGTAAAAAGCAGTCTCTTGACATTGAGATTAACTTAAATGTAAATAAAAATTTTATTCTTTTCTCAGTTACATTTTGTGTGCATATGTGTACAGCTTTTAAGCAAAACCCAATTTAAAAAGGTATAACTATCCTCAGAGTTCATTAATAAATCATATGAATTGCTATGAAGAGGTGTAATATATTAAGCTCTGCAGGAAGAGATTATGATGAATGGTGTCATCCATCTTACATATTCCTACCCTTCTAATCTTGACGTAAAATTGGATTTATGTAAGCACTTGGAATTTTTAATTTTTTTGAAAGGTATTTAATTCAGCTTATGAGCAAGGGGGTTGGCTTCTTTACAGGCTGAAGTACATGTGAGGAAGTCAAGATACTGCAGCTACATCTCCTATTTTTGTACTACACAGATCTTGCTTACTTGCAAAGATTCAAGGATTTAAAATTGTTAAGACCATGAACTCTGATTTAATAGGAACACAATGAACAAAGCTTTGTTCAGTGGGATCTTGTTTAACTGCTTTTATTGAGAGATGGTCTTGGTGTAGTGGGAAAGATATGGCACTGGAGTCAGACAGCCCTGGCCTCAAATTCTAGCCTGGGTAGTCAGGGGCTGCGTGTCCTTCAGTAAGCTGCGAAAGCTCCCTATGCTCCATTTTCCTCCTCTGTAAATAATCTGACCTAACTCACGTGTTTGTGGGAATCAAATAAGATACACAGATGAACAAAACAGATAAGAGACAAGATCCCTGCCTTCATGGAGATTATGTTCTGGTTGGGGCAGTGGTGGGGAGACTGCATGCACACACACACATACACACACATAATCAAAGTGATGCCAGACGGTGATGAGTGCTATGAAGAAAAATGAAGCAGGGTAAGAGGAAATGAATGATAGCAGCAGGTGGAGGTGGTGGCGGTGGTTGGTGGCAGTTTGTGTTCTATTTTCAATGGGATGTGGTCAGGGACGTCTTTCCTGATAACATCCAGAAGAGCATTCCGGGCAGATGGCAGAGTTAATGCGAAAGCCTTGAGGCAGGGGTGTGATTGACAGTTGAAGAGCAGCGCCAAGGTCTGTGGCTGGCGCGGATGACTGAGACGAGGGTAGGAGAGAGGCTGAGGAGTTCCTCACAGGGGCAGAGCATGCCCTGTTGGCCATGGGAGGATTTTATTCTGAGTAGAATGAGGAGAATTTAGAGATTTTTGAGCAGAGCCATGATGCAATGTTTTATATTCTAAAAGGATCTTTCTGCCAACTGTATAAAGAATAGATTCTAAGGGGTCAAGAGTGGAAGCAGAGGTTCCAGTTAGACTATTAAAATAACCTAGTCACAAGAGGATGGTGACTGGGGCAGTTAACAGAAGAGGTGGTAAAAAAAAAATATTGGGGATTTTTTTCCCAGTATTTAAACAGCTTTGTTGAGGTGTAATTTACATACTATTAAAATTCACCCATTTTGAATGTACAATTAATGTGTTTGGTAAATTTATAGAGTAGTATAACTTTTGCCACAATCCATTTCCATAACGTCAAAACATCACTCATGTCCATTTGTTCCCACCTCTAGCCCCAGACAAACACCCGCTTTTTGTCTCTATAGATTTGCCTTTACTGGACATCTCATAAAAATGGAATCATACTCTATATAGTCTTTTGGGTCTGGCTTCTTTCACTGAGCATTATATTTTTGAGGTTCAACCATGAGGGAGCATGTTTCAGTAGTCTACTCCTTTTTGTTGCTAAATAATATTCCACTGCATGGATATACATATTTTGTCTATCCATTCACCAATTGATGGACATTTGGATTGTTTCATTTTTTGACTAATTTGACTAATGCTGCTATGAATGTTCATGTGCAAGTTTTTGTGTAGACATATGTTTCACTTTTCTTGAGTAGATACTAGGAGTGGAATTGCTGGGCTTTATTGTAAGTTTGAATTTAATTTTTAAGAAAGCAAAAAAATTATTTTCCATAGTGGCTGTACAATTTTTTATTCCCCCCAGCAATGTGTGAGGATTTAGGCTTCTCCCTAGCCTCTCCAACATTTGCTATTTTCTATCTTTTTTTTTTTTTTAAATTATAGCCATTCTAGTGGGTGGAAAGTGATATCTCATTGTGATTTTAATTTTCATTTCCCAAATGACTAACGATGTTGAACATATTTTCATGTGCTTATTGGTCATTTGTATATCTCCTTTGGTAAAATGTCTATTAAAATCTTCTACTCACTTTTTAATTGGTGTACTTTATTTTCTTGTTATTGAGTTACAAGAATGCTTCATATGTTTGGGATACAAGAAGTTTACCAGTTATTTGATTTGCGAATATTTTCTCCCAATCTGTAGCTTACCTTTTAGTTTTCTTAATCATATCTTTTGATGCACAAATGTTTAGTAGTTTGTTAAAGCCCAATTTATTTTTTCTTTTATGAATCATGCTTTTGATGTCATATCTAAGAATTTCTGGATGTTTGAAAGGTAAATCTAATAGGATTTGGTGATAGACTGGATGTTGGGTATAAGAGAAAGACTAGAGCCAAAGAAGATTCCAAATTTTTTGTTCTGAGCAACTGGAAAAAATGGGGTTTCCATTTACTGAGTGACTAAAGACCAGGGAGAAACAGTTTAGGGACTGGGAATCAAGTTGTTTCAACCAAGTTAGGTTTGAGATCCTTATTAGATATAATGTGAGAATATAAAGTAGACAGATTTAGAAGCTTGGAGATCAGATGCTTGTGACATAAATCCAGGAGTTGTCAGCACATTTAAAATCATGGCTCTATGATATTACTTAGGGAGTGGTGGTGCATAGAGAAAAAAAAGAGGCCAAGGTCTGACTCTTGAAGCACCTAAATTGATAGAAGTCAGGGAGAAATGGAGAAACCAGAAATGAGACTGAGAAAGGACACCAGTGTGCCAGGTGAACCAAAAGAGAGAGTCGTGTTTGGTGGGCAAGTGGAAAAACTGATTCAAGAAGGGGTGGTGACCAGCTGTGTCAAAGTGTGCTGATACATGAGAAAAATAAAAGGATTGAAAATTCGTCATTGGATTTGGTATATGCAAGAACACTGTTGGTGGAAAAATGACCAGATTCTGATTAGATTTGGTGAAAGAGAAAATGGGGGAACATGGAGACCACAGTTAGAGACAACTCTTTTGAGGAGATTAACCATAAAGGAGAGCAAGAAAAATGGGACTGCAGATGGAGGGAGATATGGAGTCACGGGTTTTGTTCTTGTTGTTTCAGCATGGGAGATATACAACAGAAAAGGAAAAATTGATGGAGGAGAGAGAGAAGAGATAAATGCAGAAGTGAGATTCCTGAGAACATGAGAGGATCTGTGTTTCAGTGACCAAGTGTCTGTAGAAAGGAACATGGATGGTTGACCCTTTGTACACGTAAAATGGTGAAGTTTGTAAGGAGAGGTGTATGCAGGTTGGTAGATTTGTTTGTGGGAGCATGTGGAAGCTTGTGTCTGACTGATATTTTTTCAAGGTCATCACCTGAGAGTGGAAAGGAAGAGAAGATGTTGGCTTGGGGAGAGAGAAGAAAGCAGGAAGATGACATCTAGAAGAGTGGGAGAACTATTGGACTAGAGAGATGTTAGACTGAAGGAGGGAGAAAAGTATAAAGGGGTTTATGGTGAATACAAGGGAGTGATTGTACTAAGATTAAACTGGGAAAGGAGGGAAGTGAAGACATTGGGGGTGATAGCAGAAAGTTGGGAAAATCAATGTATTTGGGGTCATAGTGGAGTTGAAGTATTGTTAGAGTCAGGGAGCTGGAAAGAATGAAATACAAAGATAGAATGTGTTGGTGAAGGAACTAAAATAATGGAAGAGATGACCTTCTTTGGTAATGACAATGTCTGGAGGATGACCATGGGAGTGAGGATGGAAAACAAGATTACTGGAGGAGAGCAGGCCAGCATTTGAAAAAATCATCCACATGGATTTTGAAATCAGCAATTATGGCAGGAAAAGAAAAAGAGGGGGTGGGGGGAAAAGAGAGAGAATGAGAGAGAATGAGAGGGAGAAATTCAACAATGAAGGCTAGAGTTTCCTGGGCCTAGCCTCCAGCCTTGGGATCTCTGAAGGTCTAGTCAAAAAGATGATGTGAGAAAGACTGTTTGGGAAGAGAAGTCTGTGAGTGAGTGTGACCCTGGCTAAGAGAACCATGAATTAAAAGGAAATCTTCAAGAAATGAATTTTAAATGGGTCTAAATATAGTCATTACAAAATGAATTTTAAATTATTTCTTGTATATTCCAAAGTATTACATATTCATTTATTTAGTACTAGTTTAATAGAAATCATTTCATAGAAATAAAAAAAAAAAAAAAGAAAAAAAAGAAAAAGAAAGCTGGGTCTGATCCTATAGAGATATTTGGAAATATTGTCTCATGGTGTTCTCTTCAAAGTCTCTGGGAGGAGAAGTTAGGGGGAGGGAGAAACAGTGTTCTGGAAGCAGCAGATTCAAGGAGGACACTGTGCCAGTTTGTGTGTATTGTGTCCCCCAGAAAAAGCCATGTTCTTTGATGCAATCTTTTGGGGGCAGACATATTAGTGGGGATTAAGTCGAAACATTTGGATTAGGTTGTTTCCATGGAGATGTGCCCCAACCTTCCGTGGGTGATGACTCTGATTGGATAGTTTCCATGGAGGTGTGGCCCCACCCATTCAGCGTGGGCCTTGAAGAGTTTACGGGAGCACTGTATAAACTCAGACAGAAGGAGTGAGCTTGCTACAGCCAAGAGGGACACTTTGAAGAACACATAGGAGCTGAGAGAGAGAAGCTGCAGGTGAGAGATGGTTTGAAGACGGCCATTGAAAGCAGACTTTTGCTCCGGAGAAGCTAAGAGAGGACAAATGCCCCAAGAGCAACTGAGAGTGACATTTTGGAGAGAAGCTGCGGTCTAGAGAGGAACGTCCTGAGAGAAAGCCATTTTGAAGCCAGAACTCAAGAGCAGATGCCAGCCATGAGCCTTCCCAGCTAACAGAGGTTTTCTGGATGCCAATGGCTTTCTCCAGTGAAGGTACCCTTCATTGATGGACACTTTATGGCCTTAAGACTGTAACTTTGTAATCAAATAAATCCCTTTATAAAAGCCAATCCATTTCTGGTGTTTTGCATTCCAGCAGCATTAGCAAACTAGAACAGACACTTGTCTTGAGGCTAGCGCTACAAGAAAGGTGGGAGAAAAACTGTCATGTGCCTGGTACATAGCAGGTGCTCCAAGAATGTTAGTTTCCTTTCCAAAGTCAGCAGCAGAAAGTTCCTAGAGTCTGAATGTTTTTAATTTTTAAATTAATTATCCAATATTTGGCTTAGCCAAAGGCTGCAGTGGCTTGGCATTTGCACTACTCTAAGTCTCCTTTCAAGGCATATAAATGTTTTGGTTTGTTTTAAACGACCCTATATATTTTTTAGGTCATGGTGAAACACACATAGACATGTACTGACAGGCACAGTTTCTCAAGTGCACTCATAGAGCAACTAATAAATGTAATTTTACCCACTTTGGAGGTAAGACGGTTGGTTGAAGTTAGTTCTCTTTCTGTAGCTTTGAAACTGCATGTTCTCTGTGTGACATGACATAACCATTAGAGGAATTAGCCTCCTTATTCTGATGCTATGTTCACTGTTATTCAGTGATATTCATCAGCTTCTTAGTCCTAATATAGTCTCAGTAACATTAATGCCCAAATTATATAGGCTCTTGACTCCCTACCTGTTGCTACAGCACCGGAGCCCCTTGCAAAGCCCCTTTTCCCAAGTATTTCTGAAACCCTCCAAGAGGTCACTTACAACGCCCTGTGAAAGTCCTGCTTGCATCTCCCTGTAGCCTCTGTTGCTGCAGAAGCTGGGTTGCTCTTAAAGCAGGGATAGCCACCAGTCCTGAGGGCTCGGCAAAGTATGCTTTGAGCTGATACCCTCTCTCTTGCTTGTCTCTGTCACCTCACGATGCAGAATCCTGGCAATTTACATGGATCCCTGATGGTTTTGGACGTAAGACCGAGAAACCGCACTCCTCCTAATTATGCTTAGTTGGGAATGGAGAGAGTCCCACGAAGGGGGAAGTGTTAAAAAGAAGCAGCTCTTTTACCAAATTCATACAGCTTTTTGTCCCAGGTCTCATACATGTCCATCAAGGCAGCTGAGCTAAGACAAGTTCCAAGCACCAGTTGTCATAATGAATGTGGAAATCACAACTCCCCTCCTGCTCTGAGACCTGCTCTCTGTAGGTCTAATCATCACATCAGAGCCTTTTTTTTTCAATTTCTGGTTCTCCCCCTGGCCCTGCAATCCCTCTCTGCAACCTGACTGCAGTGGCAGCCTTTTCCCACAATCCCTGAAGCAAAGCAGTCCTTCAGCTAATTCTCCATTTCTCGCAGCACCAATTGTGGACACTGTAAGTTTTTCCGTCTTTCTCTCTGTTTTCTGGCTTCAGCCCTCCCCCAGGCTCATTGGCATTGTGGTGAATCCTTGCATGCAAGTAGGCACTTAGAGGGAGGGGTGCTGCCCACATCCACAAAGGAGGTGTTCTTGCCAGACATTCCATTAGAGCTTCTTTCATCCAGATGATAAAATCCGATCTAAGCACAAACCCACAAGTCAATAAGATTTGTAAAACCAGCACAGGGACCTTCGCAGAGAACAGGTAGAACCTGGGAACATTCCGTTTTCTACCATTGTTGATTCACTGGGTTAAACTCGAGTTATGCCATCTGATATAAAAACCACACATTCCTTTCAATGCTATTCTCATTTATTACACTCCCAATCTGTCTCATATCTCCAAATATGCCATAATTACTGCAGAGTATGCAGCTTTAAATTTTTTTTTTTGTTTTTCCTCACAGGTGCTTACAAAGTCCTTTTTTTTTACAAAACATAAAAGGGAAAATTCGTGATTGTTATAGTAAACCTAGGGAAATGAAGTAAAAATGCAAAAATAAGAAGCATAACTCCCAAATCATCTATAATCCTGCCATACATAGATATATTACTATTTCTATTTTGCCTTTATGAATTTTTAAATAGAATTAATCATATACAATTTAGTCTCTTTAAAAATATTAAATAGTATGCCCAGAGATTTCTTTAACATCGATTGATTAATCTGACTGAAGAGCTAAACAATAAATAAAAATAAAGTGAAATTATATTAAAATTAATATAAAAAACATCTACTACTACTGAGTTTTTCTTTGAAGCAATCCTGCAAGTCTAAGGCCTAGTCTACAACCTCAAGAAAAAAAATTGAAAAAACAAGAAACAGAAGCTGACTATTTTCAGTTTCTGTTCTACCTCAATATAAAGCAAGCCCCTTGCCTTGACTTCCAGGAGTCAGTGTTCAGTAGCTATGATTGGCAGGCTTCACTACAATGCTGAAATGTTGGAAAAAGTGACAAATCATAAATGCTACCCAATAATTCCAACTGTAGTGAGACTTTGATCCCCACCTAGGAGATGTTTGCAAAATGATTCATGAGTGATTTGAACTGGGGTCTCCAACCCCTATTTCAAGAGAATTGAGAAAAGGGAATTTATGATGACACAGTCTGTCTATTTCCAGGCTGATGTTCACAATACGTTTTTGAGAGCAGGTCATGTGGCAGCTATTTCATTCAACTGGCAGGCCCTTGCCTTCTACCAGGACGGATGGCCTCATGTAGGAAATTTGCTAACCAATTTCATTTTGGCAAGAAAGACAGATACATCAATATGATGTAAAGAATACATTAATATGAAATTTTCTCAAATAAAGGGTACAGATTTATTTTCAAAATGTATGATTATCTATCTGATGCCAATGGGCCTATATGAATAAAGGTAACATGCATGCTGGTTTCTGGAGTGCATGCAGTCCCACCCTCCTTTTGCGTTTTACCTGCTCTAACACCTCTTTAAGCTTAGATTTGGAAAAGAAATATCAAATTAACCATCATGGAGAAAATTGTTCATCTGGTTCAGGAGGAGCTGAGGCATATGGTAAGTTAACAGTCTGACAGGTAATGCTGACTGCTCCTCAGAGATTTATAGTCCAATTTTTACAGTTTAAATTGGACTGGGTAGAGTTTGTATCGAGTTCACTTTGGCATTAGGAAAGTGTCCAGACTGACGTTGCTCTATTTGTGACTTGAAGACTCCTCTCTGATTCCACCTTGCAAATCAAACACTGATAACTCCCATGCACAACAGGACCAATGACAGGCCCTCAAAGCAAGTGCCTTCCCTTCCCCCTTCCCAGGCTGGCAGCCTGCACAGTTGAGGAGTTTGTCATTTTTCAGATCGTTACGAGACACATATAGCAGGTATACATCTCAGTCCACAAATAAAATTGTGCAAGAAATCTAACTTTGTTTTTTGAATCTCTACTTAATATTGATTTTGAACCACCTTTCACCAGGATTGGGCAAAATATTCTCAGTCAATTTGGAGTTTCCTCTTCCCCCTACCAGTCCCACCCTGGGTGAAGTCTAAACTGCAGGAGATGTGAGCCAATCCAGTCCTTGGAAACTACTGTTTCATACAAGTCACCATTGGGACATCCCTCAGTTGCATCTACTGGACTCTCCCCTCTACTTCTGAGCTGTGGGTCATCCTGTGGCTTGTGTGCCCCACTGGGGACCCTGGAGTTCTGTCCTCCTGCTGTGGTCCTGCCCAGAAGGGGGAGCCTTTTCCTCCTCCTCTCGATATTCGGGACCCAGCTCATGTCTCACTTCCTCCATGAGACCTGTCTTTGTGACTCTACAGCCTATTTTCTCTTTTCCCTTGAAGATCCTATAGCACTCATCTAACACTTGTCATGTAGGGATTGTGTTCTCATTTTTCTTATGCATGCTTGTAGGACTTTTTAGGGATAGGCTCTGTGCTGGTTTGGATGTATTATGTACCCCCAAACGCCATTATCTTTGATGTAGTCTTGTGTGGGCAGGAAACTTACTGGTGTTGATTGGATTGGAAACTTTTGATTGGATGTTTCCATGGAGATGTGCTCACTCAATTGAGGGCGAGATCTTTCATTGGATAATTTCCATGGAGGTGTGGCCCCGCTCATTCAGCATGGGCCTTGATTAGTTTACTGGAGCACTAAACAAGCTCAGACAAAAGGAGCAAGCTTGCTACAGCCAAGAGGGACCCTTTGAAGAATGCACAGAAGCGGATAGAATAGCTGCAGATGAGAGGCAGTTTGAAGACTGCTGTTGAAAGCAGACTGTTACTCGGGAGAAGCTAAGAGAGGACAAACACCCAAGGAGCAACTAAGAGTGATACTTTTGAGGAACTGCAGCCTAGAGAGGAACGTCCTTGGAGAAAATTGTGTTGAATCCAGAGCTTTGGAGCAGACACCAGCCACGTGCCTTCCCAGCTAACAGAGGTTTTCCAGACACCATTGGCCATCCTCCAGTGAAGGTACCCGATTGCTGATGTGTTACCTTGGACACTTTATGGCCTTAAGACTGTAACTGTGTAACCAAATAAATCCTCTTTTATAAAAGCCAGTCCATTTCTGGTGTTTTGCAGGGTAGCATTAACAAACTGGAACAGGCTCCATCACCTTTATCTTCAGATCAGCCTGATATGTCTTCCTCAAAAGTCTACATGCCCATGGGGAAAGGTGAAAAAGGAGGCACAGGTAAAGGGAAAAGAAAGACGATGCATGTGATAGGGTATCAAGATTATGACCAGCAAATAAATAAAACACCCTTTGTGTATTTGTTATCTTCTGCCCTACATTGTAAGTTCAAAGGCAGGGTCTCTACCAGCATCCATCCCAGTGATTCAATTGATTGATGGCACATCTGCTGTATGCTGACCCTATCCTGAGTATGATGAGGAAATAAAAAGGAAATTTATAAAAAAGCAAGCAAAACCCCACCAATGCAACATTTCTTCTCAAGATGCTGATCAGGAAAAAACATACATGCAAATGATTAATGAATAAGCCCAAATGATGAATTTCTCTATCATTTTTTATTAGTAACTCGCAGCAAGTCCAGTTTAGTTCAGGCAAAGTTTGTTGCATTTCTATAAATGACTGTGTACTAGGTCTTGATGATACAGAGAAAACAAGCTATGAGTAGGGGTTGCATTTCATCTGCCCCACTTGGAATTTCTTAGCAGGTGGGCATCTTATTTAGATATGAACACAGATATGCAAGAGACTAATTTCTTCTTAAACGGATTATTCATTTTGAAGGAGGTACTCGAGAAGTCCAACTTACTACTAGTTAGAGGAAGGAAAAAAATGTATGGTGATTTCAGATGGACTGTAAGTAAGCTGGAATCCTTTCAAGCCAGGAAGCTTCTTGGGTAGTTAACCTAGAAGCAGTTCTATACAGGTTGCTGTATACAAATTTTTATTGAAACCCAAAGGGACACTCAATTTGGATAGGTAATGCAGAAGATGCACATGTACATTATTATCTAAACTGAGACATTTTTGAAAGTGAAAGGGGGCAGTACTAATAATTATGCCAAGACAGCAGGAGGCATAAACCTGGAAGTGTGGCCACCCTAGACTTGCAGAACTGACTGCCAGAGTGAATGAAAAGAATTGAAGGACTGTTATAGGCTGAACTGTGTCCCTCAAAATTCGATGTGTAGAGGTCCTAACCCCCAGTGCCTTAGAATGTGATCTCATTTGGAATAAGATCATTGCAATTGGAATTAGTTAAGTTAAAATGAGGTCATTGGAATAGGGTGCTCCCTTAATCCAATATGACTGGTGTCCTTAGAAGAGTGAAACAGTCTCCCCAGAATAATTCCACAAGCCTATCTGCCACCTTCAGAATTCACCCTTTGCAAATTCCTTGAACCTAGGCTTTATTGTTCCCAGATCTAGAGTTATCATGATGTTTTCTTGCCCCTTGGGACTGGTGGGATAAAGGACTGACTAAAGATGGTGAATATTAGAAACCAAGGAAAAAGTATTATTTGGTTGTGTTTTCTTGTATGGAAGTTTTGGGTGATGCTGAGGTTTGATAATGTGCTCAAAGTATCACCTCAGTTAAGGGCAGATCTCTAGCTCAAACCCAGCCTGGGTAATATCAGAACTCAGGTGCCTAATCAATATGCTACTCTGTATCAGTCAGATGTGGTCATGAAAACAGAGGTTGCTATTTTTTTCATTATGAAATGGTTTAATACAGGGCATTTAAGGCTTATACAGCCTTTGTAAAAGCCTCCCATTGGAAGGGAGCAATGGTCAGCAAGGGCTTAGATCTGGAAATATGAGTAATGCAGTGATGCTATGACTGCTGATTTTAGCTGCCTGCAGTACCTGAAAGATGCTGGCAAAACCCTCTGCCATCCTTTTGCCAATACCTGTGCACATGCCTAGAACTCTTACCAGAAAATAACACCCTACCCTTTTCTTCTGCCTTATAAACTTTGCAAAGTGCCACCCCCTGTTTGGATAATAAAACAGACTCCTGCTGGCAAGGAAATCTGAGTAATGCAGTTACCGGGCTTTCAACTCCTATGGCACAAGGGAGAGCATGGAAGGACGGGGAAGGTACTGAGCATCCCTAGATAACATCAGGTCACAGGTTATGAGACCAACCATAATTTGCTTAAATTTTCCCCTTCATTGGACATTTAGGTTATTTCCCTCACTGTGGCTATAAATGAGCCTGGGATAACTCAAAGTTCACTGGCTCATGTCCCTATCTGTGTATTTCCTAGCCACCAGCCCCATTCCAGGTGCCTCTGGGAGCTCAGGTGAGCTCACCAATGGTGTCCCTTGCTCCTCCGTGCCTGGCCCCTTGCTGATGCTTCCTGCGCACACAGCCACTTGAGGGCAGCACCTTCCTGCTGACACTGCAGCTGGTGCCCACCACGGGGATGCTGTGTCTCTTGTCTCTTCCCAGGGTAGCTCTCGTCATCCTCCCAAAGCTGTGGTCCCTCAGTTTGCCAAGGCATGTCTCCAGTCCATCTGTGTTGAACCCAACTGGGGTTCCCTCCCCAGGTGGAGGATGCTCTACTCTGAGTTTTCTACTTCCTGAGCACTGGAACTGTCTTCTTGCTTCTGTGTCTCATTTACGGAACAGCTTCTTCAGCCTCTGTGGGTAAACCTCTCTCCACTGTGGGTAGACCTGATCCATGGGCCTCGGTTGGAAGCAGACACCTCATTACGTGCTCCATGGTGCCCCCATATCAACTCCTCAGTGTCCAAACCAAGCTTCCTTCTCAGGGAGTCTTTCTGCCATGAAAATCAACCCATGCAAAAGGGCACCAGTAATTGCCAACTGACACTTCATGATGTATGTGACATTTGTCATCAGAACCCTTATGGTCAGAAAATTTCTTCATATCCACTGCTAAGATGAAAATTTTGGACCATCACTCTTTGATCATATTCTTTCTTTAGGGTAGATTCCTAAAAATGGAATTACTGTATCGAAGGGAATAAACATTTTTAAGGTTGGTGACACATATTGGCAAACTCCTTCCAAAAGACTGTACCAGTTTATTCTTCCATCTGCATCATGGCTCACTGTACCCTCCAACGAATGGAATCTCTCTCTGTATTATCTTCATCTTTATCACCATCATCACCACCACCATCATCGTCTCTCCATATATTATACCATATTATTCTCTCTCTCTCTATCATCTGTCTGTCCATCCATCCATCCATCTGCTTTTCACTTAGGTTGCTTTGCTTGCCATATTAAATCCCCCTTATAGATATATATCCTTAGGACTCCAAAACATTTAACCTTCCAAGAATGGGAGGAAGGCAACACACCTAATAAGCTTGTTTTGTCATGTTACAATTGTAATTGTTGACTGAATGCAAGGTACTCTTTCAGAGGTTGTAGAAGTTATATCTCTAAGGATTAGGTTCGGCTGTGACTGACAGATGCTCCAAACTAACAGTGACTTAAGCTAGCCATTTTTTCCCCTCTCTTATAGCAACAAAATCAGGAGTTAAGCAGGCAAAGGCTAGTATGAGGTTCACAGAACCCAATCACCTTTTATCTTTCATTTCCAAGTTTGCTTTCACATTCCATGCAGCAGGAAGGAGAAAATGGAACAAAAAGCATGGGGTTTTTCTTTTAGGGATACTTTCCATAAGTTGCACACATAACTTTATAACTTTCTCTTATAGCTCATTGCCCAAAAAGTGGTCATATAGACAAATAACTGCAAGGGAGTACGGAAAAACATTTCTTTATTCCAAGTGATTATTTTCTAGCTAAAGAACTAATATTGAGTTAAGTAAACAACTGATATTGAGTAACAAATATAAGTGTATGTCCTGGATCCATAAATATAAGATATGATATCTGTTCTTAAGTTACTTACAAATTACTTATATCCTGGAATGCCTATGTTCCTTCTTTATAAATAAACACATTGTAGTAGATAGCCTAATATTTTTCTTCCTTTTAATCATTGTCTGCTTTCCCTTTGACTTAGCTTACAGTTTCAGAGCTACTTTAAATTCATTTTGGACTTCTAATGGCTGTAACTTCTCATACTTTGCTTGCTTCCCTAGCCCAGTCTCCCTGTCTGGCCATTAATTGATCTCAGAATAAACACTCAAATGCAGCAGGTGAGTTGGTAGCCTGAAAGTCTGCTTCATAAACTTTCCTTTACAAAAGAACAATGAAAATGCACTAAAACAAAAAGGAACCAGAGAAAAAAACTGAGAGAAAAGGAAAGAAAGACCATAGGTCTCAGTGATAAGCATTTCGATTTACAATGACTATAGCCTCCATCATCCAAATTAAAAAACAAACAAACAAACAAAAAACAATCTGGACAGGCTGGGAGCTTTAATGGAGAGGTATTCATCAGTGGACTCCAGGTAATTTACAGAGGCAGGATTTGATCATGGCATTCTGTAGACCTTATACATCTCATCCAAGGATTTCCAAGTGAGTAGCAGCCAGAAATTAGGAAAACATAATTTCATAAATCACTGGACAGATAAACAAAAACTGTGATACATGTTTTACGGATTAGTGAGCTTAAGCAAAGAACAAGTATTAGTTGAAGCAACAGTCCACTGGATCCCAGAAGCCCTGAGTCCTTGCTTCTTATCTATAACTACTCTGCAAATGGTCTTCCTGCTGCCCAATTGGTTGGGCCAAACTTCCCTGTTTAATTCATTCCATCTTATTTCCACCTTCTTCATCCCCCACCTGAACCACAAGTATGTGCAGTGTGTCTTACTCAAGAAACATTTCTTAAATGAAGTAATTTGTATAGAGTTGAAACATATATAAGTATATATATATATATATATACACATGCACACTGATTGTTGGCATTTGTTTGAAGATTATATATACTGTAATGTGTCTTTAAAATATGTTACTTTGGTCTTTCACATTTATATGCTATTCTAGTTCATGGTTTACAAAGGATTGTTATATTTCATGTAATCCTCATAGTCCCACAAAGTTGGCAGAGTATTTACTATTCCCTCCTCACCCCCCACACACTTTAATGATGATGAACCTAAAATTTAGGGACTTACATAGCAAGTGGCAGAACCAGGACTGGCATCCAAATCCTTAGACTTCCTGCTCAAGGTTCAGTTGATCTACAGGTGCCCTCACACCAAGTTGCTCTAGGCATTTAGGCTCTGAGTCCTTGCTGGCCTCAGACTGGCATCCTCCCCACCCCTGATTTGGGATCTGAGCATTTGACTGAAGATTGTTAACAATGTGTACATTCAGTCAAAACATGTCTGGAAAGAGATTTAATTTATACCATCAGAGTTCAAGGTGCTCTATTCAAGGGGAAGATGTATAAGAAGATGCACAGAAAAATCAAGAATTCATCCGGACTGTAGCTGATGATTCCCAAAGCTGGGGCAGAAAATGGGTTAGTTTGGGAAAGTAGGACTTAAGTCATACTGGGAGTTGTCAGTCAGGGTCTGTCTATAATACTCATTGGAAGCCGATAAACCTCAGTCCTCACAATGATGGAGGGAGGAAGGGGTTAGAAAGTGTTTGCTCCATTTTGCAGTTAAGGGAAGGCTAAGTAGCCTGCCTGAGGTCATACAGACAGGTAGATCAAGATGAAAATAGAACTCAGGTGTTCTGACTGTTAGCAGGGGTTCTGTCCATTATGCTGCAGCTGCCTGCTTCCAAGAGACCCGTGTTCAACTTCCAGGAAATGCCAGGCAGGGGACTGCTGTTACTATTCTAAGCTTAGGAAGTGGGGGTTACTATCCTAGAGATGGAATCTTTTTTTGTGGCTTATGCCACTCCAACTGGCATAAAGAAGATATCGCTGAAGATTAAATGTCCTGAACATTGGCCCATTTGATTTCTTGACACCTTCTCTCAGAATTCTGTCCTATTTACATTCTCCATCAAGTTCTGTTTATTAAATTTCTAAAATGTTCATGAGGAGATTTCCTTTCCGTTGCTACTCTTCAGGGAACAATTATTCTCCCATATACTTTGGGAGGGAAAAAATAGTCCCTTCAGCCTAGAGCTCAAATTGCCAAGAAAAAATTGCCCCCTTCCCCCGGGTCTAGGGTGACCAAAGTGGTCAACCCATCTGGGTTTGCTAGGGGCTCTTCCTGGTTATAGCACTGAAAGTCCCAGGTCCTCCAGGACAAACTGGGGTGGTTGGTCACCCTACCATGACCACTATTTTCTGCAACAGCTCCCTTCCCTGAATCCATACCTCTTCCATTCCTATATTTAGGACTAATGTTTGCAAGGTCGGTCCTGCTAGGGGCTTGATAACAGCAGATAGGAATCCCTTGAGATAGAGGCAGAGGGAGATGGGGTTTCAAACCAATACTCCTCTACAAAATGCTTTGACCTCACTAGAAAGACATTATATGGCTTGATCTATGTAACAAAGGCAGATGGCTTGGTGAACCCAGCAGATGGCCTTTGTCCTGTAGGACAAGGAGAATCTCTAGCAAGGTGAAGGGCAAGTTTCTAGGGTTTCCTGGGTTTCCTGAGGTTGAGAGACTCCTAGGAGGGGAAGAGAGTGGCTGTGACTGACGGGAGATGAGAGGAACAGTTGGTGCCACCCGCTTTTGCCAGGGCCTGTGTCCAGGAGGAAATTCAGACCATCCCAGTGCCCCAGGGAAAATCCTGAATGTTTTCACTGTGTGAGAGGGGGTGGGGGGAAGTTATCTAGAAGGGAAAGTAAATTTATGAAGGGAGGTAATAGAAGATTCAGTATGAAACTGTTTGCCCTTCATTCCTCTTGGCAAAGCAGGTTTGATGACTTTGGCTGGCTTTACCTGGCTCACTGCAGCTGGTCTGATTTTCCCAACAGGTTAGAGGAGACTAGCTAGCAGACTAGTCTGCTAGGAGACTAGTTAGAGGAGACTAGCTAGCATCCTTTCTGGGCTAGGAGAGTAGATAGCAGAGAGCATTCACTCAGAAGTCCCCTTCTCAAGAGTCAAGATTTCCCTAGGAAGAATTCCCAGTCTTACGTTAGATAAGGCTGCCTTTCTGACAGAGGTTGTGAGCTGTGCTGGATTTGTTGTTTCAGGTCATGACTTTGTGACCGCTCTGGAGGGGAGGACAACCTAGTAGCATTTTGGCTTTCACTGTCTCACCAGGAGGTTCAATAACGGAGAAGATGAATTCACTGCATGTGTGCCCTGGGCTTATGTAAGCTGCAAGCAGCAGCGCTGGGTGGAGAATGGGGGCGGGGAGAGCTGGCCAGCTCTGCAGTGCAGATCTGAGCTGTGACAGCCAGCTGAGCTCACAGGGCTCCGAGGTGCAGGAGCACACTGACAGCCAGAAGCAGGGGCAGAGGAGCCTGTGAGCTTCTCAGGGTGGTGCTGGGGCTCAAAGGCCTAATTTGGCCATACACAGGGGTAGGGCTGCGACAGTAGGAACAATTGCCTTATCGGGGAGGGTTTGTGGCAATGTGGGGGCAAGGATGTGTGGGGTGGGGGTTGTGAAGTATGGGAGGGAGCTAAGGAGAAAGAGGGGAGAGGAAAAGGCCAAGGGCCCTGATGGGGCTTTGGAGGGGAGTATTGAAACAGCAGGCCCCAGTAACTGATGAGCTGGATAGTTTTTCTTTATGGGCATCTCCTTTTCTGTGTGCTCAACTCACTCCTTACCCCTGATCCCCACCCCAATTCTTTCTCACTTACAGTCTCATCCAGACTCCTCCTTTTCTTTGCTTCTCCTAAACCATGGACCACAGCTGCCCATCCCAGCATCTATTAAGCAGCTTCCTTTGATTTCCCAGGGATGGGGGTGCTGGGGGTGGCACATGCCTCTGCTGGAGTCATCATGCTTGGGAACAGAGGAGGGTTTGGGAGTCTCAGCTGAGTAGGCATCTCTATGCCATACCAGTCTCCCCACTTGAGTGGGCAGTTGCAATCCCACAATATTTTTCTGAGTTTATTCTGCACAAGAGACTGGACTAGTTCCGCCAGGGCATGTACTTATCCTCTGGGGCTTGCAGTATGATGGGAAGAAATAGGATAAGTGTCCAGATAAATAATGCATACAGCTAAACACAGTATCTGAACACCTCAAGGGAGATGCAAAGTGCTACAGTTTTTTCTAGGTTCAAATACCTAATACCTCTTCTATTCCAGCTGATTTTTTGCTGTGGAGGAACAAGATGTGTGTTATTTTGCCCAAAATATTAAAATCTGATGGGGTGTCCAATAAGATAAAGATACATTTCAGCTTATATTCAACGTCAATATATTCACTCTCTTTTTGATCTGGTAAAGCTTACCATTAAAATCAGACATGGAATGAAGTTATTTCAGGATATTTGTTTTTCTCACTGCTTTGCTTTATTTTGTTTGGAAATGCTCTTTTATTTGATAAATAAAGTAATTTAAAAATAAAAAAAATAAAGCAGATTTATTGAAAAAAGAAAAAAAAAAGAAAAGAGACCTGGCCCTGGACCTTGGCTCTGCCATTTTCTTGCTTTGTGATTGGGCAAGTAAATTCACTCACTGTCAGTTTTCTCATCTCTGAAATGGGACTTAAAAAAAAAGTGGTTAAGAGAACGGGCTCTTGAGTTAGTCTGCTTGGGTTTGAATTCAGAATCTACCACTTACTGTGTGATCTTCGGAAAGTTATTTAACCTCCCTGTGCCTCAATTTCCTCATCTGGAAACAGGAATAATAATAGTACTACTTCATAGCATTCTTGTCATGATTAAATCTGTTAATATATGCACAGACCTTAAAATAGTACCTGGCATAGAATGTGTTTTATAATAATGATGAAAACAGTTATTACATCATAAAGTTGTGTGAGGTATAAATGAGAAAATATACATAAAAATATCTAGAATATAGATATGAATACATGAGTTTCTACTTCCTTTCCTTATGAATTAGGAAACAACAGAAACCCCCCCTGTACTGATATTCTGAACTACATAATTAAGTCTAATATGGGTAGGTAATTTTTTCTCCTTTTGTCATTTACCTTTTAAGAAAATAGAGACTAAATTTGGTATCTGGAATGATAATTAATACGATATAATAGTTCTTAACATTAAACTGAAAAGTTATGATAAACAAAAAAGGTAAAATCATGACTCAGAAATTTGAAATGATTAAATGTCAAAAATTTTATTTAACCCATTAATTAATTAGGGGAACCAAAAAGATGCTAAAATCAATTCAAAGGAGAATCTGAAGAACAGATATAAACATATATGCATATACACACACACACACATACAATCAGGAATGCTGAAATGAATTTTCTCACAAGTGCAAAACCGGTTAATAGCTTATAGTGCGATGAAGCCTGATGTTTGGAGTTAACTTTTTTGACAGGCGGAAATCAGTCAAATTTCAACCAGGCAAATTTCATGTGCATTTCTATAGACAAGAATCATTTGCATTAATATAAATGACATTCTAAAACTTAATTTCTACCCTAACAGAGTTGTAAAAAAAGCTAGTCAATGAAAAAACAGTCAAAGGTGAACACCCTATAGAATCTGAGAATACCTAGATGTCTGCTAGGCAATGGTTAGCTCTTCACTGAAAGGGCATCCAGCGATCTCTTTTGCTCATTTCCAAGTCTAGGACAATATTTACTAAGAGCCTCCTTAAAATATAAAGCTACCCTAGGGCATGTAACTGTTTGAGATAAAAATAACTATCAAAGTCCCTAATGATTAAAGATAAATAAAAAAATTAAGTACCTTTTTAATTGGAGAAGAAGAGATTTATTTGTAAAAATTTTTCATGCTTGGCACTTGATTTTATAAAAATGAAGTGAGCCTGCATTTTGTTGTATCTTATGAAAGCCTCTTGGGTTCTTAGGCTGGAGACCACCATCCTTCAGGTGTGAGACATTCTTAGAGGTCATGTGACATGACAGTGATCCAAAGGCTGATTTTTGCTGACAGGTTTCTCAGACAGATTCTATGGCTGATGACTCCTTTTGCAGAGGTTACCACAGCCTAGGGAGCAAAATGATGCTCCACGTCTCCTAAAGAATGGGATAGGCAACCCAGGGATCCCTAAGCACCCAAGTAGCTTGATGATGCTAGGCTACCTAGCCACAAAACAGTGTAGCTGTCTCCTCTTTCTGGCTCCGCCAGGGTTGCCCATCTTAACTCCCATAAGCCACGTTAATATTAACATATTGTGTCTCCAAGGAGTAGCAGAAAGTTTCTGTGACATTTTTAACTACTTTGGATATAATCATGGGCTAGTAGACAGGCTGATTAAGACTCATAGGAAAGTTTTCTCCAGGAACTTGAATTTACCCCCACTTCCCAGCAGGAATCACTTTGAGTGCTACCCCGAAACGTGATGGGAGACCATTTAAACAACAAGAGTCACCACTTGGAGAAGGAAGGTAGGGGAAAATTGGCAGATCTGGCAGTTCTTGGTGACACCACGAGATGTGGTAAATCTACCCCAATGCTCCTTGAATTCCTCTTGAGTTTAGGGATCTGTGGAGCAGTGACAGAAAACACAGTGGAATGAATCAAATATGATTTATTTATGGATATGCAAGGAGAGTGTTTCTCTTCCTCCTTTCCTTGTTTGGGCCACATAATTAAGTCTAATTAATAGAAATTTATTATAGGGGGAATTCAGAGCCTATTTTCAGTTGTCATTACCTAAAGACAGCCATCAAAATGCAGGTGAGCTATCTCTATCTTACTCCAGGAGCAGGATGTAGATTCTTGATAATGAAGAGGAAAATGGCAAACGGATGCTTGTCGATGCTTATCGTGGCTTCTCAGTTTGGTCCGCAGGTGGCCACTGAGGGTGGAGGAGGGATTGGAGGGCCAGCAGACGCACTTTGTGTCCTGCAATGGTGCCACCCTGTATTGACTACCTGCTTTCTGCCAGAAAAGACTGAATACTGCAATAATGCTCTCTCTTTGCCCTGCTTGGGGAGAGGCAGGGGGCCAAGAAGTCTTGTTTCTTCCTCCTTGCACCCTAACCTGAACCAAGATGAATCTTAGGCAGGCAGCAAAGTGGCTTTCCCCAAACTACATCAGGTCATCAGGATTTTTAACCAGAAAGGGCACTCAGGGGCATTGCAATTTGCCAGCATTAGAGACCAACTCTCATTCTGACCTTCAATTGAAATAATTAGAACCTTCTAACTAAACAAAGATCTAGGGCATCACAAGACAGAATTAGAAATAACTCACTGGGAGATCAAAACACTGCCTGAGGAGGACAGCACCATCCTATAACCCAAAAGGGAGAAAACTATTCAGATGGAGGCAGACAGACCCCTCTGAGATCTGCATTTGTATTTTTTTAACAGAAAAAAATGACTGCCAAAAAACCCTTCTAACAAACTATCAGTGGAGAATGAAATTTCCAATGCACCTCCTTCCTTGACAGGAATAATAAGTTAACCCTGGGCTGCAGCAGCTGCTATGGCATCACCCAGGATTGTTTCCATCCCCTCCAGGGAGAGTCCCCACAGCCCCTCCCCTCCCAGTGCAGCTTAATATAGTTCTTCCAGCACGTGCATGGTCTATATTTAGTGCCTGAAAGTCAGAGTTCAGCATACAATTCATCAAGCCATCACTCTTTCCTCCACCAAAGAGGCACATATAGAAATCCTTCCAGAGGACTCCCTTGCTCTCCACCAGAGGTGGTAGCCATTCAAGGAAAGAGGAATTGACCGGGCCATAGTGGGTTTCCTCCTCACCCCAGTGGAGCGAGGATGCCGGAAAGCACCAGGCACAGATCCAGCGGGCACGATGTGGCTCCAGAGGTCCGCGGGGAAGAGGGCAGGAAGCAGAAGGATTCAGAGTGGCCAGGAAAGCCCTGCTGTGCTCATTCGGTCCCCGTTAAAATTGCAGGCCACCAGATGTGGATCTTAAGGCGCCCACTTAGATGTCACGTCTTTATGGGAGCTTTCCTTGACACTCTTCAAGCTGGATTAGGAACCCCTCCGATGCTCGCCCCTGGCACCCAGTAGCTCCTCTGCTACTCTACAGCAGCGCCCTCCAACTTCAGTGTGCAAATAAATCACCTGGGGATCTTGTTAAAATGCAGGTTGGGTGGGGCCTCAGATCCTGCATTTCCAACAAGCTCCCAGGGGATGCCGGCTCTGCTGGGCTGAGGGTCCCAGTTTGAGTGGCAAAGGCTCTACAGTTCTCGTCTGGCAACACGCTGTCCTCTGTCATAGACTCTAAGCTCTGTGAGAGTATTGCCCCTTGGTCTTGTTTGCTGCAGTATCCCCGCCTCTGACACATGGTTAGTGCTCAGTAAACACTTTGGATGCATGAATAAAGTAATCTGACTCCTCAGGAGAGTCTTCTAGATCCAGCTCCTATTTGGGTTCATTCATAGCAACAACTAGTATATATAGGACTTTATAGTTTACAAAGCATTTTAAACTTGTTTATTTTCCAAATGCCCCATGACGTTGTTAGTATTATTAATGTTATTATTTTTAAAGTAATTGTTTAGAGGGAAAAGAAGACTGAGAGAACTTAAATGATTTACTAAAAATTACACAGCCCTCAAGGGCAGAGTCAAGTCAAAATTCTGGTCTTCTGGCTCAAAAGCCCAGTAGTGATTTGTTCTGAGAGGCTACATGGGGCTGTGAACATGCCGTTGGCCCCAGACAGGAGAATGTGACCTCTCCAGGGCATGGTCTGAGAGTGAGGCTGCCCCGTCTCTTCCCTGGGGGCCCTTGGAGAAGGTCGGAAAAGAGAAAAGGCCTGAAGCGCTGTCCATTAGCAGCTGTGGTAGATGTCAAGGAGAGCAAGGCCCTGGTAGGGAAGCAGGGTGTGTCTCCTGGGCAGTGGTGATACCAGGCTGACCAGCTGGTAGCCAGCCCAGACACTGTCTCAGGCTGAGCTTGTTAGTTCCTGGGTGTGGGGAGGGAAAGAAAGTGGAAGGTCTTCATTCTCCACCACCCCCACCCCCACCCCCACCCCATCACACATCACCATGATTGCTGGGCAATCAAGCTGTACCCAAGCGTGGAAGACATCTAGTATATGAGAAAGAAGGCTTATGTCCATGGACTTCAGTTAAGACCCTGAACTGCTCACACTCTCCCACCTAGAGACCTCTCTTTTATCCGAATAAGCAATATTGCAGAGGTACCCCAATACTCAGTGCTATGGGGGAGTTGTGCTGGGGGGCATCATTCACAGCTGTGGCTGGTGGGGAGGATTCTGTGACTTTCTGCTGCTGAGGAGCAGCCCAAGAGATAGATGTTGAACTGAGTCCCTGCTTTCATGGTATAATCCAGCCTGTAGGGGGGGGAAGGGGGTGTCAGGATACTAGTTAACCGGCAACAAAGAGTGGTGAGAACAAACTGCATTAGAAAAGGAGATGATTTTATTCAGGCTATTGCAATAGGGAAAGCATTCATTAATGAGGAGCATCTCAAAGGAAAGGAAGGAGGCTGCCAAGTAGAAATGTTCAGAATATTGGCAGGGTGGGTGGTCCTTTGCAGGTAGTCATTTCTGGGAGATAAAAGGTTAGGGAATTTCTGAGAACAAAAGGATGACGGGAATTTCTTAACCTTGGCTGTTTTCCAGGAGCACAGGTCTCAGACAAAATTCAACATTGCGAGAGTATAAGGTGTTGACAATGGAATGTGGGGTAGGGATTTTTGTGGGGCAGGTGCAGGAAATGAGTACCTCAGGAGCTCAGATGTATGAGAGGTCTCTGTGGATTGGTGTTACCAGAAGCAGTGATATGCTGGACCTGGTTTGACCCATGTCTCAAGAGCTAATTGTTAAATATTCAGGAATATTGTTAGCTGGCTGTTAAACCATTGGTAGCTTGAAATTGACTATAGTGGGAATATTTACACCACAGAAATTGGCAAACACTATAAATCAAGATCCCTCTTCTACAAACATGCCAGAGAGCTAGTTGTCACACATTTACCAGAATACCACTGCCCCGAAGGCCCTGGGAATGAAGCAGAATTTGATGTGAACCTTAAAAGCTGGGAAAAGAAGCTTTTTGTATTTCTCTTCCACAAGTCAGCACCAGAAAATAGAGTTAAGGCTTGCAATCCTTAAACCCCCAAACTATGCAACCTGAGAAGAAACATAGATGCATTAAGTTGCTCTATAAATGAGGACATGTGGTCAGAACAAGAATTTTTCTTTTATCTGGAAATGAGACACGAGTTGTCCCAGGAAATCTGTGACATGTAGATACAGCACCTGTGGTAGGTAGAGGAATGGTCCCCAAGGATATCCATGTCACAATCCCTGGAGCCTGTGAATATGTTAGCTTCCATGGCAAAAAGGGCTTTGCAGATGTGATTAAGTTTAAAGATCTCAGGTTGGGGATATTATCCTGGATTATCTGGGTGAGTTCAGTCCTTATAATTGAAAGAGGACAATCAGTGCCAGAATGAAGCAATGTGAGAAAGTCTGGACTGGTCATTGCTGGTTTTGAAGATGGAAGGGGGCCAAGAGTCAAGGAGGAAGGTAGAATCTAAGAGCTGGAAAAGGCAAGGCAAGGGATTCTCCCCTAGAGACTCCAGAAGGAATGGAGCCCTGCCAACACCTTGATTTTAGCCCATTTAGACCCTTTTGGACTTCTGACTTCCAGAACAATAAGATAATAAATTAGTGTTGTTTAAAGCCACCAAGTTTGTGGTATGTGGCATTCTATCATCTTAAGAATTCCATTAGTTAAAATATACATTTTTTGAGTATCTACAATCTGACAATATTTGTATGATTTTTCTATTGCTTTCTAAATTCTTGAAGCAAGATTATTTTATGTTTCTTATGGGTGACCCTTGCATATTCTGTGGCATTATGGTGCTTTTTTTAAAGTGTAGAATTTTATTTATTTTTTTCTGAAGAAGAAATTTTGGTTAACCCATATGGTGCCTTATTCAACATGGCCAACAACATAGTTCAGTATGGGCATGAAGATCCATGTTATATCGTATCAGAGTAAAAGAGTCAATGCTTCCAGTGCATTTATTTCCCTTTTGAAGATGACAATATGGTTCTTCCTTGAGCCTATATACCCTTTACTCTAAGGAATCTCTTGATCATAACTCTACCTTCTAAGAAGCTTTCAATAGTTCCTCAATCCTTGGTCAGCCAACTTGCAGATATGAGCTGTTGGATCAAAGGTGAATAGAGAGAAGAGCAGGACTTGATTAGGGCAAACTTATTCCTGCTACTGAAAAAAATCCTTAAAGAATGTCTCAAATTCAAAACTCTGCTTTAAAGAGGAAGTAGCAGTTAGCCAGACAAGAGAGGAGGAAGCAATTTGAGGTAAAAGAAATAGCATTGAGTCATACCACTGCACGATAAAACATTCATTACTGTCTTAACTGAAAGAGCAATATGTTTGAGATCAGAGTAGAGGTGGGAAAAAATAAGGAGGAATAAGATCAGTCAGGCTGTCATCACCACATTCTGGGTCTCGTGGGTTATCTTTGTTGGGAGTTTGAGCTTTACCCTGAAAACTTCAGGAAACCCTCAAAGAGCAGTGGGAGCACTATGATTGAGATGTTGCAAGAGGTTAGACAGAGAGCAAGGTATTGGGAAAGGGAGGCCAGAAGTGATGAAGGCTTGAACTGAGACTGTGGCAGGGAGGTCAGAGATTCTATTCAAGAGATATTAAGGGGGAAGCATCTGCAGGTCTTGGTGATGTGACAGATCAATTACCTGGATATGGGACATGAGGAAGAGAAAAGGAAAAAAAGATTCAAAGGTTTTTTTTAGTCTGAAGACTTTGGTACCATTTGCTGAAATAGGAAATACCGGAGGATCTAACCAACTGCATTCAACATGTATCTGATAAAGATCATCTTTGGATGAACTTGCAAACTTGTGGTAATTCATTATGTTCTGTATTAACTTGCTGTATTTCAACAGTAACATGACTAAAGCTGCCTATATTGATGATGGTTAATAATGGGTATCAGTTAATTATAGGTATCAGTAGAATGATATATGACTAAGGATATGTCTTAGAACAAATGTGAATCTGTATAAGGTTTTTATATAGGGTTTCCCTGTTCATTGAGTCATCAACATGCTTGTCTGAATTCTACCGACTGTCATACAATCTCATTTACCGTCTCTTGAGCTTCCATGTTGTGACAAAAAACTTTAAATAATTATTTTATTGATTGGTTTTAAAAATAACAATGGAAACAAATGGCATTTCTGATATTAATAAAATGAACCCACTGGAACATGTATTTGAATCCTCAGGATTTTGTAAACCACCACTTTGGAAACATTGATATTCTGCTTTGTAATGAGACCTGGTATCAAATTAGAATAAGTGCTCCAGAGCTATAATATTGAGAGCTATAATATTGAAACCTATTTAAAAAATTGAAATCCATCCAGAATTGAATTATATTTTCATGCAATACCGTTTGTTTGCTAAGAATCTGATGTTGATTTTAAAATGTACTAGCTTACTCAAAGAGTGTGATTAGTATTAGTGAAACTTTCAAATCATGTACATCTCTTTACTATCTTTGGCTTCTTTTCCTGCCACCCACCAGGGATATAAGGTGTAATTGCACTAGACCTTTTTTCCTTTTCTGTCTCATTAGAATATATGTCCCACCTCCTGTCTGAAGCTGTTTTTTTTCAGTTGAGTCTCCAAGTTCTCATCCCCTTCTGCTTCCTTGAAGCCGTACAATATCTCTCTACAATATTTTCAATCTCTCCCTTTCTGGTAACTACCCTTAACATAAAAAATGTGTACAGTTATCCCATCCTGCAGAAAAATTCTTCTTCAGGCCCCAGTCACTTGCATCTACTATCCTATTTTTCCCTTCCTTTCACAGCCAGTTTCTCAAAATAGTAGTTATACTTGCTGTCTCCATTGTCACTCTAATTAACTTTTCCACCCACTTTCATAAAGTTTCTGTTCCCAATATTCCCCTGAAAATCATCTCTGTATCACCAAATCCAGAGGCTCTTGACAGATCACTTAGCTGAGAATAAGATGAGTTGTTGGAGGTTTCACATGGGAGCAGTAGGTGTGAAATACTTGTCTGGATGAGTGGGAAAGTAACTGAACCAGGGACATGTAGTGGGATTGTAGGGCACCGCAAAGGGCCTCTGTGAAGCTTAGTTACACATTGAAGGCGAGACTTTCAGCGTGGTTGTGTGATTTTGTGCAGGGAGGAAAGGGAGCACGATCCCCCTCTTCCTTTCCTCATATTTTCTTGCATTACAGGAAGCTCTTAATGCTCTTGGCTGTTTGCTCCAAACTCCAAGGTGAATCCCAGATGAGAGCTAGGGGTTGAAGAGGGACGGAGCTTTCTTTGGAATGTCCGCCCTTCCTGCCTGTCAGTGTTTCTCTGGCAGGCTGGCCTTTGACTGCACTGCTATTTTAAGCATTCAAATGTGTTCTAAGTCATCCTGGCAGCCGTTCTGTCAGGCTGCCCTTTACACAGAGGGGCCTTAGAGACCCTTGGAAACCTCATTCAGCAGTCTAGTCGGAACTGCAATGGAATCAATTTGTGCAGGGACACTAACAGACTGAATTCAGAGGTGGAGAGATTTGGAGCTTTCAATAAGGGAGAGTTATCAGAAAAGGAGGCAGCTCAGGGAAGGCTAAGGTTGGGATGTGATTTAAATAAAATAGTATTCAGACAAAGCACTCTCGCCTCCCTCTCCCCCAAACATGAAGTAAATGAGATAGGAGATCAGGCATCAGCCTAGATCTGGATTGATGCCTTCGTCTCTGTAAAATAGGGATAATAATGACAATTGCTTCATAGAGTAGTTTGTCATTAATACATGTAAAGTACTTGGAACAATAGCTGGTGGATATTAAAGCTCAATAAATACTAGAAAACATACTACTATGATGACTAAACTATTATTATTATTATTTTATGACTATTCCTTGACTCCTTTTTGAGAAAATTACTTCTTATTTCTGTTATTTTCCAGACTGTGAAGAAAATCTTGTTTGAGTAAATATCAAAAATTGATAGATCATCATGGTTCTTGCACAAGGATGACATACACATCCATGAAATACATTGGAAATGTGACATGGAGGTAACATCAAATAGTGGGAAGACATGGTGTTTTGAGCCAGAGACCCCTCAGCCAGCCTAGGCACTTAGCTAAGCCACCTAACCTCCCAGGACCTTACTTTCCTGATGTCTGAAATAGAGAAAATAATATCCACTCTTGAGATTGTTTTGAAGATTCAAACTATCGATGCCTACAATGTACCTTGAATAGTGTTGGGTGCATGGTGTGCATCTAACAATGGTAGCTGTGACTTAAAATAATTTTAGTGGATGCCATAAGTGGGAAAAATCCTTCCTCTTCTTCTCCTGATATGGAAATCCTCTCTACCTTTTTGGGACCAGCTTAATGCCAGCCTTTCCAAGAATCCTCCCAGATTACCCTGGTCAGATTTAATCTCTTCTTCCTTTGTGCTCCTTCACTTTGCTCGTGCTTCTATGGCATCATTCTCCCCGTCCCCTACTCTGGTTCATCTTGAATGTCTTTTTCCTTGCATGATTATCTCTTGAATGAGATTTAAGGTATTTTGTACATCTCTGAATCTCTTCAGCACATAGCAGAAAGGGGAGGCTGTAGTGGGCATTCATCAAATGCCCATGGAATTAACTGAGAGCTTTCTTTCATCTCCAAAGCAGGGGAATGTTCCTAATTTAGAAAGGCCTCCTTTCCCTCTTTTCCTAAAATTCTCCCAACAGAATTTTGGAGTATAGAGCAGTGGTCTCTGAAATCAGTCGACGTGTCTGGAATCCCACCTTGGCAACTGGCTAGCTGGGTGAACATGAGAAGATTACTTCACCTCATTTTTTCCATGTGTAAGCATGGAAAGTGCATAGCATAGTGCCTGGTATATCAGAAGAAATTAATATCATGTTGTCTATTATTGTCGTCATTGTATGCATCATTATTATTATCAGGAACAAAGACAATTGTCTGCCCTGCTTACATTCTAGCAAGGGAAGGAGGACACGTACGTAACAGGAGCACAGTACAAGCCCAGCTATTTACTACCCCTCATTTGATCTTGGCTCACAAGGACAGCACACCTGCCTCCAGTCAAGAAAAGATCGCCCTCTAGACAGGACAGAAAGGACATAAATGGTCCTTAAGTAGTTTAGCTGCTTCCTGAGCGAGCTAACCAAGGAGATTATAGGCAGGTAAGTACCTGTAAAAGCAGGCAAATGATTGGATCCCACTTCCTTGCCAGGGATAAGGTAGTGTGTGATGAAAATGTACATTTAAAGCTCTGAGGGCAAATGTTAGTCCTTGGACCTCCAGCTTATCAAAGGGTCTCATGTTCAATGCAGGAAAGCGACTGTGAAAGGGAAAGTTAGCTAGGGCTGGTTCTCTCAGTCACCAAAGCTGCTGCTGGATCCTTCTTTACCATCTGTTGGAGTCATTTTATCAGCATCCAATAAGAGAGGAACTGAAACTGTAACAGCGTGGCGGGGCAGTGTAATGAAAAGACACCTCATTTCAAATCCTACATCTGTCATCTGTCACTTACTAGCTATGTGGCTTTTGCAAGTTACTTAATCTCTCTGAATTTCAGTTTCCTGAGGACTGTTGAGAGGGTTACTAACTGGTAAATTCATTATTATTAAGGACTGTAATATCTGGCACCTGATTCTCTCAAATTAGAGTACAGTAGAAATTAACCATAAACAAAACCAACTTCCATTGAAATGTTCTGATTTCTCCTAGTTCTGGGCATGGGCCCCCTAAGACTCTTCTTGCCCTGTATCAAAATCTCATTGCACAGTAAAGTGGGCTTTGTTCAAGTCTGGGTCTATCTGCTACAACCCAAATCTTAGTTGGCAAATATTTGAAGTTGTTCTTGGGGGACTGAGCAGGGAAGACATCAATGCCTGCTTGTTCCTACTACAGAGAAAATCGCTCAGTGGCACATGTCCCCTGGTGGTGGATTAGTGATGTCATCTTCCTACACAAAGGACAACTTTATTAATATCTCAGTGACTCACTCTGCGTGGCTCCCCAGGCACTTGGCAGAGGGGGAGGGTGGGAATACATGTACCAGAATATGGAGGGGGCATGAGAGGGACTGAGACTCGGCAAAATATTTTAAATAGGCCAGTAGCACCCATTTTAGCTTTGAAAGATGAGCAACATGGAGTCACTTGGCAGCTAAACTAGAGGTAGGAAAAGGGGTAATTGGAGAGGGAGTTAGAAAGGGAATAGGAAAAGGAGAAAAAAAAGAGATCAATAAAGAAGGACAGAAGCAGGTAAGAGAAAGGAAAAAGTGGCCTGGCGAGGAGGCAGGAAAGGAATGCCATTATTTAGGATTGAAACTCAAGCTATGGGGATAACCAATAAAAGAAGACTAAATTTGTAAATTAGATCCAGAGATCAAAGGGGTCCCAAACAGGTGTATGAACAGTTAAGCCAGTGGTTCAATGCTTTTGAGAATTTGATGAAATCTATGGACCAGAAAAATGTACATAAATTCAAAATATTACAGAGTTTCATGGAGTTCATAGATTCCCTAAACCCCATCCATGGACTTTCAAATCTTAGGGGATCCTGCTTTAAGTGTACTCATACATTATTTTGAGATAGTGATAGGTTTAGGGTTTCTTCAAGCAGGTCTGAAAGTCAAAGTGTTATTTATTTTTTTATTTTTTGGTGTCTTCTCAATGACACAAATGTCACTTTTCAAATCTAGCTGTGATCATCTTTATTTTTTCAGTCAATATGCTGATTTTTTTTTATTTCAGGAAGTGTTGCTGGATTGTTTTCCCCCAAAAGTGACCATTAAGAGATGGCCCAAGCATTTTGGGCCAAAAAAAAAAAAAAAAAAAAGATGAAAATGACCTTAAATGACAACATTTAACATTTAGGTGTTGGGCTTTTTTAGGCTGCTGGGAAGAGCCGTTGGGGTTTCCTCAGGTGACAGGGTTTAAGTATACCCAGAGACTTAAGGAAAAGAGAAGTTGCTGCCTGGGGCCACATGAAGGGAGGGGAGCATGCCAGGCCTCACAGAGTCTGTTCATTCAGGCACTGAGGGTTTGGTGTAGCTTGAACCGCCTGGTTTTCTCGTGCCTCCTCAGCGGTCGGCATCTGTTGATTTCTCCTCGGCTACTGTCGTTCTTCCTGTTGTCACCTTCTCTCTCCTGAACAGAATCTGCCTGCATAGCCTTTTACATTGCTCTTTTCTCTGAATTTTTAATTTTTTCCCTCCCATTGAAAAATACTGATCTCTGTGTTATTTTTTATTTTCCCTCCCATTTTTCAGTGCTGTGTCCCAAACTCCCCAGCCGAGACACCAATGGATCTTTAACCACCATCACTCCGTGGGGCTGTGCTTACACTCAGGTCCCTATCGCGGTCATTCTCCAGTGGCTGCCCCTGAGGTGCGCCTCCCCCCAGGATGTCCCCATCATGCCAGCACCCCTCAGGGCATAACCATTTCTTCTCCAATACAGTGCCTGTAGGGCTTCATAGGTTTACAGAGCTATACGCTCACATCCTTCATGTCGTCTGATGTTGACAACATACTATAAGCATTGTTGTTATCATGCATATTTTACACACAAGGAAATGGAGATTCAGAGAGGTGAAAATCTCCAAGTCACTCAGCTAGCAAATGGGAGAGCTCACTCAAATCCAGGTCTTCTGACCCCAAAGTCTTTCTGGACACCAGGCTAGAGAGGAGCAGATGGGGGCAAGCAGGAGGAATGTGAGACCTGATCTGATGTGGAAATGAAATGACCCCTTCAGAGGATGAAAACATAGGGGGAGGAGGAGTTGTTAACCCAATTAGATGTCAAGCTTAAATACCAATGCCAGACCTGCATTTTGCTATGAAGTTCCCAGATATAGCTGGTGTCAGTTTTTGTCTATTTCCACCCCATCCCTGCACTTGTATGCTCTATGGTTATAATTTGAGGAGAGTGGGGATGAAGGCCTCCTCCTGGAAGCTCCAAATTTCCTTTCCCATCTAGCATTTCAGGGACTAAAATGCCTTAATAGCTATTCAAGTCAATCTCCTTGAAATGAAATATCCTTGAGAGAAGTCAGCATATTAAATCCCTTATACCTTAATGTGAAATAACATCAAATTTCTCTTAATTAGGAGTAGAAGGCCCTGAAAGATGAACTAGAACCAATATAAACAAACCTTGCTGACATGCTTCACATTCTGCTGGGGCCAACCAGCCTTGGGGGCAGCCCCAGGTGAAGGGAAGCGGGCAGAGGGGCAGGTGCAGCAGGTTCTATAAGTACAGGCCACAGGCACGAGGGCACGTGCCCTTTTGCCCTTGTGTAGTTGGTCCTGGAGGTCAGTGACATCAGAGTAACAATGACATGACAAGAATTATCCAAAGAAGGGCCTCCGTGCTGCAGAGTTCCCTTCTCCCTAGTGCCTGGTAGGGCCCTTTGGGAATGTGTCCGTGCATAATGATAGGCACTTTGGCCCCACAGTGAGATCTCCTGACTTCCTCAAAGCCATTTGAAGAGGTTGAATGTTACATGCTTCTGTCCCTAAATTCTTCTTTCTTTTCTTCCTAGATTGATCAGCACAATGCCTTTGGCTGGCTCAGACCCTAACAGTGGAACGTTCTGTGTTGCTTTCTACTCTTCCCAGCAACCAACAGGCAACATGGGACTTCTCTATGATGCTTATTCTTATGAATTAACTTATTAGTGGTTCTCAAAGTTTAATAAGTATAATAATCACTCAGGGAGCTTGTTAAATTATGGATTCAGCCTTCACCCGTCAGATATTCTGATTCAAAAGTTTGAGATGGGGTTCAGTAAGATATGCATTTTAATCAAGCATCTCAAGATATGCTGATACAAATGATTTTTGGATTTTGCAAGAGAAACTCTGGAAATTGGCTGGGTCTTTTTTGTTTGTTTGTTTGTTTTACTGCAGAATAATGGAATTTGCTTTATTAGGTTGCAAATTCGTTGAGTGCAGAGACCATGTGTCTATATCCTGCTATGATTCTTAGTGTAGTTATCTGGCATAGAATAGGTTAAATCCTGTTACCCTCAACTCTCAGTACCTCCTTGAAAATCTGAGCAGTGGCACTGGAGAACCAAGTTTTTCTCTAAGTCTCTGTGGCTGAAGAAGAGATTTGGGTATATAACATGGGGAGCTTTTGCCATATTGATTTTGGCATGTGGTAAGGAAGTGATGTTAGTTTTAAGAACATCAAATTTTGCCTAGTGCTACTATACTTTTTATGGGAACATTTCATGTCTTTTCTCCAGAAATACCTTAAGTCTTAATTTTTGGGTCTCCTACAATGCCTTATTTTGAATTGGCTTTAAATAATGGATAATCCTTTCCCACTCTAACTTCATTAATCACTGTTCTTAACAAGGAGTTTAATCTAGACAAGGAGTCTAATGAATTCTCATTCTTTATGGTTTATAGTCAGTTTCAGCAACTTACCTACCAGATGTTTGGTAAAAGCTTACACATAGTCACATTCTGGTGAAGTATTAGCTACGTTCTTGGTTTGCCCTGAGCAGAGGCAATGGCTGGTGGAAAGTACTTTTGAGTGCTTCTGACTGTCATGAAGACAGTGCAGAGAGTGGCACATAGAGTCTCTGGCCTTTGGTAGCAATGTCAATCTAGAGTCAATGGCTTTGGAAAACCTCGTTAGTCCACAAATCAGGAGTCACTGGCTCTTGAATTATATCCAGGAAAGAGAAATTAAATAAACCAGGCACCATCTTCACAGGTGTTGCAGAAGAAATCAAGAATTCTAGCCAAGTTTCTAAGGCAACCTCAGAGGTTTATGATGTCACAGAGCCTGGAGCAGAAATACAGGTGGGTAGATTGGGTAAATCCTCTCTTCCAGCAGAAAACAGACTAAACCAGGAAATCATTGGTCCAAAATAAAATTTTATCTGTGGAAGAGTGTTCCATCATTTGGCATCATGTAAAATGTTATTAATATGAATCCCTGAGAAGCAATTATTCTTCTTACAAAGGAAATTAAAAAGTTAACATTGGAGTCCTTCACATTGGAAAAGATTTGCTGAGCATCTGCTGAGAGGAAGTTCTGTTGCCTTTTACTTCATTTTTAATTCCCTACCTATTAAGTACATTTGCTAAGAAACAGGATGCTGCTTGCTTGAAATGTCAGAAGCTCCTGCTGCATCTCAATTTCCTCAATTAAAATTGTAGACTCTGACCCACTGCAGGAGGAATCATGTGGTTCAGTGATATTGCTATTTTCCAGGTTATTCTATGAAATAATGCACAGGGAGGAGGGGAGATTCTTAAGACTTCCTTAAATGTTATCCTTACAAATAAAAATAAATGTTTTGAAGAGGAATAAAATGTTTCCTATTGTCCTAAGCAATGTGCACTAATAGCTCATCTATTCATACTTGGTCCAATTGTCCATCAATTGAGTTCCACCTTATCTAATGTAAGGGAAAATCTTCCTTTAGGCTGAATGTGATTAGGAGAGATGAGCAAATTTCCCCTTGGGGATCTTGCCTTAATCTATATACAACCTGACTAATCAAGTCTTGTTTAATAGAGACATTCAAAGCTCCAGGCCTATAGCTCTTCTTTCCAAAGTTGGTGCCTCTTTCATCTTTTACAACTTCCCTAAGGCACATCTTGTAACCCACCTTTCCCGAGGAGTCTCAGATTCTTGTTCTGGCTCTTGGTGAATAATGGTTAAAAAATCTATTCTCTTACACTTGTCTGAATGTTGTTCCTAACTGTTGGCTGTTTTATGTCATGCTTATTAGCCATTCATATGAAGATGTGGAATAGGTGGGGAGATGCTCTGAGTACAGGGGAGAGTCTGGACTGGTAATATATATACCAAGGAGAAGGAGTAAATGACTAAATAACTGAGGTACCATTACCACTCATTCCTTGAAGTTCACTCCTTACTTGGTGTTTTAGCTTCCTAGGCTGTTTAAAGTGGATACCATGAAACGTGTTGGGTTAAACTATGGGGATTTTATTAACTTACAGTTTAAGGCTGTGAAAATGCCCAAATTAAGGTAAGCTTTCTTCCCAAGGATTGGCTGCCGGTGATCGTTGGCTCCTCTGCCACATGGCAAGGCACATGGCGCATCTGTAGGTTTGTCCCTTCTCTTCTAGGTTTCATTGTTTTTAGCTCATTGCTTCTGTGGTGTGCACGTGCTTTCTCTTGCATTCTTTTTCTCTCTCTCCCTTTCTCTCTCTCTTCATTCCAGTTATACAGGATGCTGGTAAGAGGATTAAGACCCATCCTGAATGAGGTGGGTCACATCTTAACTGAAGTAGCCTCATCAAATGATCCTACTTACAATGGGTTTATACCACAGGGATGGATTAACGTTAAAAACGTGATTTTCTGGGGTACATAAGTTTCAAATCACCACACTTGTCTTCTGTGATGTCATTCTACCTTATACATCCCTATCACCTTCTTCTCAGTTTCCGTGGCAGACTTCTCCTTTAATGTAGATATTCCACAGGTCTCTTCTGTCTTATCTCACTCTACTCTGTCTTGGTTCTCATCCATGTCTGTGTCTCTAACAACCTTTCTGTATCCTGGGAAGACTGTGGGGTAGCACCATCATAAAGTACTCCATCTGTTTACTTGTCTCTCTCCCCCACTCAACTGTGAGGCCCGTTAAGGCAAGGACTGTCTCTATACCTCCAGCATCTAACGTAACACCTGACTAGTTAGGTGCCTAATGAATATTTGTTGAATGAACAAAAGCATTTATTCATTCATTCTCTTGTCCTACAAAAACAAAACCCAATCATGCAGGGGCCAGGAGGACAGATCATGGTGAACAAGAACAGGAATGTATCTTCCCATAAGATATTATTATAAATGTTGATCAGATACTCAGGCTGGTTCACAAGGCTTCTTTTACCCAAAATAGGGCACTGAGGATATTATTTCAACTCCATCATATACTGTGCATAATTTCCGTGAGAAAATGTACATAGAATTCTAAGCAATCGACTTAGAAACCTGTGCTACAAATTTCTTTTTATTAAGTAGTAGTTTATAATTGTTGGTCCTATTTTTGGTGTTTTATTTTTATTTAACTACATCGCCATTGTTTTGATTTGGACCATATTCCTATTGCACTTGTAGTAACATGTCTTTGATCAAATGTAGATAACAATCAGACAAAAGACATCATGACAAAAAACACAAGCCTTAATGTTCAGTTGCCTAAAGAAATTTGAACAGAACCTCTAAGGAGGGAGGAATGCATGCGACAGAGGGGTAGTAGAGAATTATTTGCTGAGAGTAGATTCTCATGGTCTCTAAACCTACCCCTAGAGAAACAATGGAGATGGCCAACTTGGCTGTTGGAGAAATGAATAAAAAGATGATGATAAATATAGGTGGAGTCATTAAACATCTTCTGGTTGTATAGAATTGGTTAATTTTGAGGATTTCTTACACAAAACAGCACTTTAAAGAGGTCATTTAACTGTATTCAGTTTCTTTGCTAACTTAACCATACTTTCTTCTTAGCTAGACTCAGGAAACTGAGCCAAGATAGAAACATTTCTGTCCTCTCTTGGGGAAACCTCACTTATCTCTGCTGGGAAGCAATGAGAAACTCTCAGATCAATTGTTCCCTCTGGATGTCAGGTATCTTCTAGAAAAACCAGTTCCTTTTTCTGACTGTTTCCTGGACCAGCTCCTGGGTGCCCTCAGATACACAGTATGTATGTTGGCTTCATTTCAAAATATTAATATAGTGTGTGCATGCACGTGTGTGTGTGTGTGTCTATGCACACACACAAGGGAGTAGACAGGTGGGTTTTCCCCTTATAACCAGGAGCAGGAGGGACAGGAAAAATCCACTTCCAAATTTGAAAGGTGAGTATTAGATTTTATGCCAGTTGTTTGTCCATAATAACTAAGGTGCTTCCATCCAGATTATCCCTATTCAATGCTACAGAAAAGGTCAAACTACCTTTTTTTCTGTTTTCTAAGGAAGTAGAGACTGTTTTTGTGACAGTCCTGTAAATTACATAAATTACAGAGATGCTTTTTCCCAACAGTCAGAAGGGAGTTCAGTCATGTTGCCTGTCAGAGCAAGGATCACTGAAGCTCCTTCCCACCTACGATCCCCGAGGGCCGTGCTGCCCCAGGACAAGGAAGGCAGTTGGGATGTAGAAGGTTAGGAATTCAGTAGCATGAGAATCCACTGGAAAGAGGGAGAAATAGACTGGATGAGGATACATTAAGGCAGGGCTGAAAATTGTCTCCAAATTTGAAGGGCCTTGTAAAGAAGACCAACAGTAGACTTATTTTGTGTTGCTCCAAAGAACAGAGCTATGGAAGTTGTAAGGGACAGAAGTTGGCACAGTATGGGAAATCATTATATAGGGAGAGCTGCCCATCATCCAGTGGGCTTCCTGACAAAGTGGGAGCTCCTGTTGCCAGGTGCGTTTATGCAGAGGTAGGGTGAGCACCTGCCCAGTGCTGTGGGCATGAAATTCCTGTACTGGGAGGAAGACGGCCTCAGGGATCCATAAGCTTCCATTCTTTTCTCTGGCTTTCCTTACATTTTCCCTCATGTTCATTGGGGGATAATTGCTTTCCCCCATCTTTTAGATCTAGGAAGAAGTTAGGGAATGCTTTTCTATATGCTGTGAGCTCTGATGTTTAAAATTGTTTATGCAAACACTGCATGCTACAATTGGGCATGTTCTTTTTTGTACCTCAGTGTTTTTTATTTTGAAAAGCATTATTTCTATAGTATCGGGTACTCTCCTAGCATCTTTCCTCCAAGGGCTCTTCTACCTTCAAGTTATCTTGGAAGGTGTCCTATTGTGACAAATTGTTATTTCTTCATGCCGCCTTTTATTCAGTGCCCCTTTCCTGTTTTCCCAACACACTGCTTTATCAGAGAAAGCAAGCAGATTATGTGGAAGTTTTCAGCAAGTGGGAGTCAAAGAAGCTGGGCCAGCTTAGAGACAAACATACCCATCCCTCTCAGCAAAAAAGACCATTTTTTCCCCTCGTCTGTTTGGATTTGAATGTGTGATCCATTGAGGAGGAAACTGAGATGCTATTCTTGGGTGGTGTCCTGTGGTCCTCTGTGTACTCAGTGTGGAGTGAACTGTGTCCCCAGCCCTGCAGCACTCGGTGTTCTTCCTGGAAGGCTGAACACAGAGAGTTTGTGGCAGGCGGCTCTCTCTTCTCACACATTTCCTGTTCTCTGTGGTTCTGGTTAATTCACTCACCCACCTCCTGCAGTTTATCAGTGCTTAACAGCAGGAGTTGTGATCCCTTTGAGAAGTTTTGAGGTTTCCCTCTAGTAAGGCTTTGTGTCTGGTCTCTCACTTTGACAGCCCTAGGAAGGGGGAAGACTCTCCCATTTGAGCCCTTCGAATAGTGACATTCAGTGCTCAGGAGAGATGATCCCTGTTCCGGCATCACGTGAATGCTTCCCAGCTGGTCAGCCCTCCCTGTGCTGTGTGACGTACCGGATCCCTCACTGTTCTAGTTTGCTAATGCTGCAGAATGCAAAACACCAGAGATGGATTGGCTTTTATAAAAAGGGGGTTTATTTGGTTACACAGTTACAGTCTTAAGGCCATAAAGTGTCCAAGGTAATGCATCAATAATTGGGTACCTTCACTGGAGGATGGCCAATGGCGTCCAGAAAACCTCTGTTAGCTGGGAAGGCAGGTGGCTGGCATCTGCTCCAAAGTTCTGGTTTCAAAACGGCTTTCTCCCAGGACATTCCTCTCTAGCAAGCTTGTGCCTCTTCAAAACGTCACTCCCAGCTGCACTGAGTTCCTTCTCTTTGAGTCAGCTCATTTATATCTCCACTGATCAAGTCCCACCCTGAATGGGCAGGGCCATGCCTCCATCAGAATATCTCATCAGAGTCATCACCCACAGCTGGGTGGGGCACATTCCAGGCAAATCTAAACAGCACCAAAATGTCTGCCCCACAAGACTACATCAAAGATAATGGCATTTGGGGGACACAATACATTCAAACTGGCACACTCACTAAGTTCAAATACTTTAGGAAAGAATGGATGGATTCAGCCAGGCATCCTGTCTACCCCTCCTGAATGCAGTGTAGAGCTGCTGCTTCCCTTCTAGCCTGAGGCTTCAAATCCTACCCTATCCTGAGCTGACACAGGAAGACTAGCATCCCTGATGGTAACCCTCAAGAAAGAGATGGTCCAGGTCACATCTCCAGGTAGAGCCATTGCCAGTGCAAGTCCCTTCTCATATTTCTGTCACACACAAGCTGCACCCTTGATCAGGCTCCCCCAAGCCTTTTTTCTCCCAGTTGCCCAATCTTCTTTTGTTTCTAGCAACCAATGGCATTAATGAGGAAGGATACAAACTACACAGAGCTTTAAAGAACTGTGGCTGATGTGACCACTTGAACAATTGGTTTGATAAATTCTCTTTTCTTTTTAGGAAGCTAGGTCCTTTGGTGGAGACATGAGAAGCAGCTTGGGCAAAATGCAAAAGAAATTGGGGAGTGAAAAACATTTGTTGACGCTGATTTCTGGAAAAGAGGCTTGAGGTGAGAGTGATGGTTTTAACAAGCAGTTTCACTTCAGACCATGAAGTGGTATAAAGATGCATCCAGGGGCAAACAATATCCTACCTCTAATTCCTACTCCTAGAAGAGCATCTATTATTTATTTTATTAAGAAAAACAGCTTTATTGAGATGTAATTCACATATCATACATTTCACCTACCTAACATGTATAATTCAATGACTTTTGGTATATTCATGGAGGTGTGCATCCATCACCATAATCAATTTTAGAATATTTTCATTACTCCAAAAAGAAACCCCATACCCTTTAGTTGCCACTCCTCAAATTCCCCTGTTTCTCCCAACCCCAGGCAACCATGAATCTTCTTTGTCTACATATAGATTTGCCTATTTATGGCATTTCATATAAATGGAATCATATGATATATGGTATTTTGTGTCTGGCTTCTTTCACTTAGCATAATGTTTTCAAGGTTCATCCACGTTGTGGCATGTAAAGGCACTCCATTTCTTTTTGTGACTGAGTAATATTCCATTGTACATATATAATGCATTTTGTTTATCCATTCATCAGCTGGTGGTTTTTTTGTTGTTTCTACTTTTTGGCTATTATGAATAATGCTACTATGGACATTTGTTTACAAGTTTTTGAGTTTATATTATTTCTTGTCTTTTTTTTTTCCTCTCTTCAGTTTTTCCTAGTTTTAAGTCTGTCCTGAAACAACCCCAAAGAAGATTCTAAATGTTTAGTTCTCTAAATAATGCTGATGGTAATAACAATAATGTTTATTGATTACTTATGACAAGCTATGTTCCAAATGCTTTGCAGGAATTATCTCATTGAATCCTCACAATATCTGTATGGGATAGGTATAATTGTTATCCCCCAAATAACATACTTATGAAAACAAACAAAGAGGTCTTGAGAGGTTAACTGACTTTCCCACGATCACATTCCTAGCCAGTGGCAGAGCAGAATTAGGCATTTTGACATTCTAATTTTCAGGCCAATGCTCCTTCTACTGCATTTTGACAGCTCTCGATATTTCTAGATACAAAGGAGATGCTAGGGATGGGTGGTGACCTTGAAAATTCTTCTAATTCAAGAAGACACTATGGAAGGGTGATCAACCCCTGAATTCTTCAGTGGCAAGGGAGAATCCCCTATACAACACAGGTTATCATTAGAAAAATCAGACCTTAGACTAATGAGTTCATTTATTTAACAAATGCTTATTAAAAACCTATTGTGCGAGGACTCGGGCAAGATGGCGGCATAGAGAGGAGTGGAAGCTAAGTAGTTCCCCTGGAACAACTACAAAAAACCAGAAACAACTAGTAAATAATCCAGAATAACTGTGGGGGGACAAACAAGACCATCCATTCATCATACACCAACCTGAATTGGGAGGAATGCCTGAGAACACAGCATAAAATCTGTAAGTAAAACCTGCGGAACCAGGTCGGGAGACCCCCTCCCCCATAGCCCGAGCTGCAGAGCCTCGTGGTGCCACAGAAAAGCTCTCTCCCAGGAAGCAAATACAGCTCAGCTGAGCTCCAGCTGGGGTTTTAAGTAGTGAGTGTGAACTGCTCACTACAGGTACGCAGCCCCAAAAAACAGACAGAGGCTTTGGGTGACGACTGACCTGGGAGAGCAGGAGGGTCGCCTTGGACTGGGTCTGAAGGGGACTATCTGTTTCTTTTTTGGCTCAGTGGAGAAAGCCCCAGTCATTTTCAGTTTCCAGGGCTGTGACTCTGGGAAGGGTGGAGACACCACAAGCAGAGAGCAAGACCATTGAAATGCTAATGACCTCCACCTGGGGGGTTTGTCTTCTCTAGGAGGAAAGGGGTGGGGCCCTTTCCATTCAGAACCAGACCCCAGAGCCTGGGGGAACACGGCCATACCTCCTCACACCAGTCAAGAATTATAGGCTAACAGGCATCACCTGCTGGGCAGAAAAGCACAGTGACCCAAGGCATCAAAGGGTGGAGCAATTTTCTAAGACACACCCTCAGGGAAACCAGATACTGAATATTTCTTCCTTCTGGGACCTGAGCCTGTTCTGGTCTGGGAAAACCTGATTTGGATAAACAAGGAAACCATGCCTAGACAACAGAAAATTACAACCTACACTAAGAAAAACAAAGTTATGGCCCAGTCAAAGGAACAAACGTACACTTCAACTGAGATACAGGAATTTAAACAACTAATGCTAAATCAATTCAAAAAGTTTAGAGAAGATATTGCGAAAGAGATAGAGGCTGTAAAGGAAGCACTGGACATGTATACAGCAGAAATCAAAAGTTCAAAAAACCTACTAGTAGAATCTATGGAAATGAAAGGCACAACACAAGAGATGAAAGACACAATGGAAACATACAACAGCAGATCTCAAGAGGCAGAAGAAAACACTCAGGAACTGGAGAACAAAACACCTGAAAGCCTACACGCAAAGGAGCAGATGGAGAAAAGAATGAAAAAATATGAGCAACGTCTCCAGAAACTCAAGGATGAAACAAAGTACAATAATGTACGTATCATTGGTGTCCCAGAAGGAGAAGAGAAGGGAAAGGGGGCAGAAGCAATAATAGAGGAAATAATTAATGAAAATTTCCCATCTCTTATGAAAGACATAAAATTACAGATCCAAGAAGCGCAGCGTACTCCAAACAGAAGAGATATGAAGAGGCCTATGCCAAGACACTTAATAATCAGATTAGCAAATGTTAAAGACAAAGAGAGAATCCTGAAAGCAGCAAGAGAAAAGCAATCCATTACATACAAAGGAAGCTTAATAAGACTATGTGCGGATCTCTCAGCAGAAACCATGGAGGCAAGAAGGAAGTGGTATGATATATTTAAGATACTGAAAGAGAAAAACCACCAACCAAGAATCCTGTATCCAGTAAAGCTGTCCTTCAAATATGAGGGAGAGCTCAAAATATTTTCTGACAAACAGACAATGAGAGACTTTGTGAACAAGACACCTGCCCTACAGGAAATACTAAAGGGAGCACTACAGGGTGATAGAAGACAGGAGTGTGTGGTTTGGAACACAATTTTGGGAGATGGTAGCACAAGAATGTAAGTACACTGAACAAAGGTAACTATGAATACGGTTGAGAGAGGAAGATGGGGAGCATGTGAGACACCACAAGAAAGGAGGAAAGATAACGACTGGGACTGTGTAACTTGGTGAAATCTAGAGTATTCAACAATTGTGATAAAATGTACAAATTGTTCTTTTATGAGGGAGAGCAAGCAAATGTCAACCTTGCAAGGTGTTAAAAATGGGGAGGCATTGGGGGAGGGATGCAATCAGCATAAACTAGAGACTGTAACTAATAGAATCATTGTATTATGCTTCCTTTAATGTAACAAAGGTGATATACCAAGGTAAATGCAGATAAGAAGGGGGGATAGGGGAGGCATGTTAGACACTTGACATTGGTGGTATTGTCTGATTCTTTATTCTACTTTGATTTAAGGTTATTTTTCCTTCTGCTGCTTCCTAGCTGTCATTTTTTTGTTTCCTCTTTCTTTTGCCTCTCTACCTTCTTTGACTCTCCCTCCTGCCTTGTGGAAGAAATGTAGATGCTCTTGCTTAGTATGAGCAGAATGTTCAATTAGGATGAACTTAAATGTTTGGAAATGAACAGGGGTGTTGGTAGCAAGATGTGAGAATAACGAACAGCGCCGAATGGTGTGTGAATGAGGTGGAAAGGGGAAGCTCAGAGTCATATATGTCAGCAGAAGGAAAGTTGGAGGTCAAAAGATGGAAATGTATAAAACTGAATCCTATGGTGGGCAATGTCCATGATCAACTGTACAAATACTAGAAATCACTTCATGAACCAGAACAAATATATGACAATACAATTAGAAGTTAATAATAGAGGGGCATATAGGGAAGAACTATGTACCTATTACAAACTATATACTACAGTTAGTAGTATTTCAACATTTTTTCATAAACAGTAACAAACGTACTATATCAATACTAGGAGTCAACAATTGAGGGGGGTTGGTTAGGGATAGGGGAGGTTTAGAGTTTCCTTTTCTTTTTTTCTTTTTTCATCTTTCACTTTATTTCTTGTCTGGAGTAATGAAAAGTTTCTAAAAATTGAACAAAAATTAAGTGTGATGGATGCACAGCTGTATGAGGGTACCCGGGGGCAAGTGATTGTACACTTTGGATCTTTGGATAATTGTATGGTATCTGAACAATCTCAATAAAAATGAAAAAAAAAAAAAACAAAAAAACCCTATTGTGCGAAAGGCACTATTCAAGGAACTAGAGATCAGTAGCAAAAAAACAACAGATAATTCCTCTGCTCTTGTGGAGCTTATATTCTAGTGGAGGTAGACAGATGACAAACAAATAACTTTTAAAATGTTAAGCACTACTCAGAGAATTAATATCAGTCAATGGGATATAAAGTGGCTAGGTGACAATAAGATTTTTTGTAGAAACAGAAAGTTGATTTAAATGGAAATACAAAGGACCTATCATAGCCAAATCCATCTTGGAAATGAATAAAGTTTAAGGTCTTAAGTTGAAAGATTTCAAGACTTATTATAAAGAGCGGCAATTAAGATGGCATTGGTATTAGCATAAAAAAGACAAAAATCGGAACAGAATATAGTCCAGGATTAGATGCATATATACATACATATCTCTATCTATCTATCTATCTATCTATCTATCTATCTATCTATCCAACAATTGATTTTTCGTCAATTCATTCAGTTGTTTTTTGATAAAGTTGCCAAAGCAATTCAATGTGGAGAGGATAATCTTTATAACAATTGGTAATAATTGATATTTAAATGCCAAACAAAAACAAAGACAAAACCTCAAATCTTACCTTATACCATGTGTAAAAATTGGCTTGATCTTGATCATCATAGACTTAAATGTAAGAGCTAAAACCATGAAACGTTTAGAAGTAAAGGAATAGAGAAGATCTCGGTGGCTGCGGATTGGAGCAGGGAAACTGGAGCCCAGAGAGTCAGGGTTAGAAAGGACCCGGGTACAGCTGGAGAGGTGGGCAGGGCTGGTCACGTAGGACAGTGGTTCTGGAGCCTGGCCTCCCGTGAGAACCATTCAGGGGGCTTTAAACAGTACCAATTCCCCTAACCCACCCCATATAATTAAATTAGAATCTCTCACAAGGGGCCCAGTCATTAGTATTTTTTTAAGCTTCCCAAGGAAATTTTATATGAAGCATTGTTGGGCACTATTGCTGGGTTTTGTAAGTCAGGATAAGGAATTAGGATTTTATATGTGATGGAAAGGCATTGCAAGGGAGTAATGTGATATAATTAAAAAAAAACTATCATAAAAATTTCAAACATATATAAAGTAGAGAGAACAGTATAACGAATCCCCATTAGACAACAATTATCAAGTCATAGCTATTTTATCTGTACCCTAAACACCCACCCACACTGGATTGTTTTGAAATAAATCTCTGACATCATATCATTTTGCCCGTAAATATATTAGTATATATCTTTAAAAGATAAAGACTCTTTTAAAAAACATAACCACAATACGATTATTGTGCCTAAGAACAGCAATTTCTTACTACTGTACAATATGTCATCAGTATTCAAATTTCTGCAGATATCTCTTTTTCACATGATCCCAATTTCAGTTGGGATCCTAATAAAGTCCATACTTTGGAATTGTTTATTATTCTCTTAACTCTGTTTATTAGTTTGCCCATCCATTTCTTATTTATCTTATGACTTATTTGTTGAATACATTGGGTCTTTTATCCTTTTGAATTTACCAGTTTGAATTTTACTGGCTGCATTATTGTAGTGTCCTTTAATATGTCCCACTATTCCTTGTATTTCTTATTAATTTAAAGGCATCTAAAGTCTGCTCAGATTGAGGTTTAACCTGTTTGTCAAGAATATTTCATATTTTGTCATTGACTACTTCCAGAAAACGTATATGACATTTGATTGTCTCTTGATTTATGTCATTTTGGCTGTTAGAAGAATGGTTTTTAGTGCAGTCAAAGTGTAAACAGGGAGTTGGGTTAGGAGGCTATTTTAATGGCTAAGATAAGAGATCAGGGTGGTACCAGGGGACAGAAAGAGGTGGAGAGATACCTGTACGTTTAGGAAGTAGAGCTGACTAGACGTGCTGATGAATGGGATGTGGTGGATGGCTGAGAGAGACAGACAGGACTCAGAGACAACTGGTCAAGTTTGGTTCAAGCCATTACTGAATGGGAGTGTCTTGATCACTGAGATGGAGAACACATTTGCCTATAGCTTTATATTTGCAAAAGACTTTCAGATACGTTATCTCTTTTGGTTTTCTACCAATACTTGTGAAATAGTAACAGCATAATTCCCATTTCACAAATAAGGAAATCAAGCTCCCAGAAAGTAGATTTGTTTCTATTCACACAGCTAGTAAATGGAAGGGCTGTGTGAGAAACTTGGGCTACTTAATGCAGTAGACCTGTTGCTTATTTCCTTACCAAATGTTTCCCCTGAAATGAGAAGCCCTCCCACACATGAGCACCATCTCTATTGTGGAATAAAATCACACTTCTTGGCTCTTTTCTTCTATCAGCTCTATTTTGGGTTAATTTACCTCGTATGTATGACTTGGACACGAGAAACAGTTTAACAGCTATCTCAGACATCTATTTCTGCTAAAAGATGCACCATCCCTATTTTAGGAAGCCAGATGACGCACAGAATAGGTAATGTGATAGGGAACCTTCGGCCCCTTATAAATCCCTGACTCAAAGCATTACCAGATTACCAGGGATCCAGGTCTGTACTGTCTGATGACACCAGTAAAGATGACAGAGAACACTTTTATTTCTCTGTGACGTTTTAGTAGTATTTACATGGAATAATAAAGACTATTTGTAAAAGACACAGTATAAGGTACTCTACAGACATTAGCTCTGCTATTTTCTGCAATAATGAAAGGCTCAGAGGGTTAATTTCCCCAAACATCTGGAAAGTGTCTCTTTGAATATTTGAATTTAATTCTGTAAAAGCTCTTTCCACCATAACACTGTGTGTTGGCAGGAAAAGAAAAACAATTCTGTGTTCTTTCTTCCTTGCTCTTTAGTGTTTTTCCCAGGCCAGCACTAGAATGGGAAGTAGGCACAATTCCCCACAATCCGGTATTTTAGTAAAGAATATATACAATCTGGAAGCACCGCAAAATAAGGTTTTTGACTCTTCTAGATCATGCTTAAAGCAAAGATCTTTGATCTTCTGTAAGCCATGACATCCACCTATTTTATTCTATATGACCTTCCCTCCTCCCAACAAATACTACGTGAACAACTTGACTTCAATATAAATGAATTAAAATGAAATTTTACCACTCATCCCTGTTAGAGATTTTTGTAAATGCATTGTCCATTGATGATATTCCTAAGAAAATAGAAGGAAATCAATGCATTGTCCATTGATGATATTCCTAAGAAAATAGAAGGAAATCAATGCAAACTGTGTGGAACTTGGATTAACAAAAATAAGTCAGAACAACATTTAACCTATGTTCAACAAAGAAGATCTGAGTTTTGAGCTTTTTAGTTGGGAAATGGTTTGGGATGCAGAAAATACAATTTAAACATAAATTAATAATAAACATAAATATCTTTGGGGATTTTGCTTGCTTTCATCATCAAATAATGGCCAGCAGCTGAGCTTCATTGGAGGTGACTCGATCTCTCAGCTGGGCTGGAAATAGGATGCCAGGCTTTGGTAGTGAGAGCTAGATGGCACTAAAGTGTAATTCTGCCAGTTGCCCAATTATGAATAGTTAGACTGTAACAAAAGTGGTTTCTGGAATAAGAACTTCAGCCCTGTGTTGCTTGCATTTTCTCTAAAAGCAATATAGTACAACAACAACAAAAAAAACAGGGCATCCTCTTCTCTCTTGCTCTCTTACTCTCTTGTTTTCTTTTTTTTTTTATATGCGTGTAAGCCCATGCATGCGTGCACACAAATACACACAAAAAAAACACAGCTTCGAAAAACCTTGTATTTCTTTTTACTGAGAATTTTCTTTGAATAAACAATTGAGAGCCACTAGCCCTGGGCTATCTGAAGGTTTCCAGACAAAACGTGACATACTCACCTTCTACCCTATATCCCACATTCACCAGTTGTTTTTCTCTCTAAAGGTGCTAAAGGTGTTTATAGTTCATACATGAGCTAAGGCTAGAGCCTGCCTTGAGAACAATTTATAATCTGGCAGAAGGGACAATGATATCTTAGAGTTGGAAGGGGACATTGGACATTTTTCAGTTCAGCTTCCCTCTTGGAAATGTTTGGAACTCATTTCTTTAATTTTGGAAAACATTTTATTTCCAAAATTTGAGTCTATTTGTAAAGGTTAAAAAAGGCAGGAAAAAGTTTCTATTATGGGAAGGCTAGAGATGGTGCTCATGGCTGTGGGTTCAGACAAAATCCATGACAGTGTGGGACAGGGTGAAATTGAAGGGCTATGTCACATGGGGTCTTATAGGGAGAGCTGAGCCATTCAGTGCATTTAGCTGTTGTATTGAAGGCCTTGGGACTTTTCTCCTTGCCATCCCTCCTCCACTGTCCCACAGCACTGCAGTTCTCATAAATGTAAAAGATACCCCTACTTACCTCACTTACTTTTAATACAAGCAGAACAGACCACACAGAGCTTAGGAAGAGGAAATCCACGACGGAAGAGATTATGCACGTGCAGAGGGCATCTGGGAAATTTTCCTTTCCCCCAACTTTTCCCCCTCAGCCTGCTGCAGGGTCAAAGATACCACTCTCGGAGATGAGGTGAATTTCTGAATCAAGGCCATTTTCACTCCATAGTAAAATGCTTGGCTTGGAAAGGATCACAAAGTGCAAGTAGTATTCCTGGAAGCAATTTAAATGCAAGTGAGGGGGGAAAAACAGTCTCCGAGTACATGTTGATGAGGGAGAAGTAATGGCTGGAAGTTGTGGGTGAGGCCTGGTTCTAGGAATGAGGCCTGAATGAGGTATCTTGGGGTCCTGGGTAGCTGGGAGCTAACTTGAGAGCAGAATCTCTGAATGTGAAGTGGTGTCTGTGAGGGAGGAGAGGGCCATTGTGAAAGGTTGGTGGACATGCCAAAGCGGGTTCAAGCTCTCCTGAGAATTTGCCTTGGTACCTGAGATTCTAGTCTCATCATAAATGCAAATTTAATTTTTTAATACTTGGTAGGCCCATTCCTTGTAGCATTACTGTTGATTGCCTACTTAACATCCATTCTTCTCCCTCTCCCCTCAAACTCCTCCTTGATATTGTTAGTATGCAGCCTTCTCTGGTGTCTAGGGAAGGCCAGGCCCAAGGCCACTCTGCAGGACGGGGAAGGTGGGGAGTAGACGCTGATGTTCTAAGCCAATCAGCCTGGTCCTATCTTCTTAGGAGTCTTCAGGTCAGACATGAAAAAGTGATGATTCTGGCCACTGAAACATGAGCAGAACTCTCCTGGGAGCTACTGGTAAAAGTTAATTTGCTTTTAAAATGATACACAGAGAGGAGATTGTTTTTCCTTCCTTTGGCTGTTTTCATGTCTGGATGTCACCTCTGGAACCACTATAGAGTCTTGCAACTGTGAGAACTAGCCCAAGTGCAAAATGATCCACCAAAAATGGCAGAAAGAGAGAGAGAAAAAACCCAGGTCCTCAGTGCTCTTATTGAGCTAAAAATCAACTGACCCTAGAGTCACCTAACCTCTGGATATCTAGCTATGAAGCATAAGGAATTATCTTATTGTTTAAAAATTTTAGAGTTTTTTTAAGGATTAATAAGATCAATTTACATATGCTAAAATACATTCTTTTTTTTTTGCTTAGAGTCCTTTGAATTTTGGCAAATGCATTAGACTTGTTTTTTGTTATGTATTGTTAAAGCATCATTCCTGATTAATCAATTCATTTTATTGAGAAACTATTGCACATTAACTGTACTTACCAGGTTTTGTGAAGCATATAGAATGAGACATGGCATGGTCCTTTGCCTTAAGGAGATAATCACTTATTTCACAAAAAAATATACATATGAAAGATCATTCTATAGTAGCATGACTTTGAGAAATAAGCATACCAAAATATTTAGTTCAGTTTCATTGATTCACTCATTCACTCATTCACTCCTTCAATAAACACTTGTTAATTGCTTATTAAATGTCTGACCCTGAAGATACATAGATAAATAAAACCCACTCCTCCTTCAAAGCAACATAGGAATGTAAATTAAAACTTACAATACAATGAAAATCTCTTCTGCTCAGAGTTCCTGTAACTTGTTATCAGCATATTAGTTACAGCCATATTATTCTACTTTGTAATATAGTCAGTCTGTGCATGCTTTTTCTCTTCTAGTTTATAAGACTATTGAGGGAGTTAATAATCTATATCTGATTGTACCCCCAGAATAACTAGCATATTGTCTTGTCTATAGTAAATGTTCAGAATAAGTATTTATGGAACTAATCAAATATTTGTTGAATAAACAAGTAAACTTTAGTAGACCTTGAAGGATGCACAAGATTTGCTTAAAATGCCTAGATCCTCTGATTAATGTAATGTGACTAAACAAAAGTCAAAGGCACAAATATGATGACAAATGTTTAAAAAAAGAAAGTTGTCATGAACAACTGTTTTTATTCTGGCCTTCCTAATAGACATTTAACATAAATCGAGTGTTCCATCTCTAACTTTTGACAAAGGCAAATTGAGTGTTCTATCTCTTTGACATTTGACCAAATAATGATGTAACGATATTCCTTTGACCTTCATCTAGTCATGATTTGTCATGTCAACTGAATCTAGTCTTGTCAAAAGACATATTTTCGCCTTTTTCCTTCCATGACATTCATAATCTCTCACAATAAACCCTGTGGATTCACCTGGTTTTAACACATGGCTTTTGAAGGCCTACTATGTACTAGAAGATAAATAATCTAATTCAATTCTCACAACTGCAGTATAAAATTTTCATCATCTCCCAAACACCTATTTCAAATGCTAGTAACATAAATACTGCACCTCTTCCTAAATGCTGTGTGTGCTCTTGTCTGGGTCTGCCTTTTTACATAGATATTTGAGAGAAACAAGGAGTTCAAATAGGTAGTTAATTTAAACCCTCTTGTTGCACACCCTTTTCCTACAGTGCCTTAATAAGTTGTTTGAATTCACCTGCTTTAGCTTTTGCAAGGTTTTCTCTGTTTTGTTTGCACCTGCAAAACGGCGCATTGCTAGAGGCTGGAAGGCCCAAGTGAGCACTATATGAAAGGAGGGGTGGGGGGAGGTAAACTGGAGATGGAAGAGTGTTGGCCCCAACACTGTGCTATCAGCAATTATTTAGGGATATTTTCTCAAAATGTATACATTGGTAAGCTATACAGAGAAAAATGGTTCTATGATTAAAAACATATGAGAAGCGTTATGTATTGAATCATATTGCCATATTAAAGGTTTAAGCAATCCTGCAGCAAATAAATTTTGCTTAATCCAGCTTTTCCCAAAGAAACATTGGTAGGTATCTTAGTTTGCCAGGGCTGCTATGACAAATACCATACAATGGGTTGGCTTCAACAAAGGAATTCATTGTTTCACAGTTTTGGAGGCTAAAAGTCTAACATCAAGGTATTGGCAAGGCTTTCTGTCTCCTGGAGTGTCTAGCATTCCTGAAATCCTACGTCACATGGTGATCTATTTCCTCATGACTGCTCCTCTGATTTCCACCGATTTCTAGCTTTTATTGACCGACTGGGTTCAAATTTCCTTTGCTTATAAGGACTCCAGTCACGGATTAAGGATTCTCTAAGAACCCATTCACAAAAATGAGTTCACACCTTATCTAATAACATCTTAAAAGGTCCTATTTACAAACGTTTCATGCCCACAGGAGTGGGTTAGGGACTGAACATGGCTTGTGGGGGGGCATAATTCAATCCCAATAGTAGGTATATATGTGTAACATCCATTCATCCATTCATGCAAAAGATATTTTTGAGCACTTACTTTGTGCCAGCTATTGTTCTAGTCACCAGACAGCATACAAATGCCTGCCCTCAGGGGCTTCCTAAATGGACTTATTAGAGAGGCAACAGCTCAGCACCAGTTCTCCCACCAACACTCACTACACTCCTTATCAATCTAAGAAGAGGCCCAGAGGATTCGAAACGGAGAAGGGTCACTAGGGATGTACAGTGTAAGGAGAGAGGCTCTGTAACTTTTGCCCACGGGAGGTGCTTCCCTCTCTGAAGCCAAGGTTAGAGATGAAGGTTATCCAAGAGAATCTCTTGTAAAGATTGGGGCTTTCACCATGAAGGGAAAATGACATTTTTTTCTTCCTCAGTTCATTTTGGCTTAGCCAGCTGACTCTGATCCATCCTGCACCAACTGAATAGGGAAAAACAAAATTGGAGAAAAATGATACCATGTAGAATGGTCTAGATGAGAAGGGAACCAAGATGCCCCATTTGGGTTCCCAGGAACTATGGAAGATACATCCTGTATATGCCCATAAGCCCTATAGTTGACTGTGGCCGACAGATGAGATTGGCAACCTAAATATGCTCTTAGGGCTTTGGGGGTGGGAGTGGAGGCCAAGGTGTGTGCACATCAGAGGGCTGTGGCATAAAGCCATCAGCTGGAGGTCAGCTTGATGAGGAGAGCTGCATGGGAGCAAGACTTGTCAGTGAGACCTATTGGACCTGTCGTGCAATGAGCTATAGCAACTAACCACAGAAAGGGCAGCAACCTAACCTATCAGGGAAGATGTTTGACCAATCCACTGGAGCCATGGACAGCTCTATCCAGCACTGAGGTTTGTGAAAGAAGGAGATGATCTTTGAATTGAATTGCGTGTGTATGTGTTTAAATTCTTTTTAATTGTGGAAGCATACATGCAACATGACATTTCCCATCTCAACAACTCCCAAGAAAACAATTCAGTGGGATCAATCACATTCACAATGAGCTACCCTCACCACTACCCATTACCAGAAGTTTTCCATTACCACAACAAAAATCCTGTGCCTATAATGCATTACCCCCATCCTTATGTCCCTGGTAACCTGTACTCCACTTTCTGTCTCTATGAAATTACATATTCTAGTTATTTCAGGTAAGTGAAATCATACAATACCTGTCCCTTTGTGTCTGACTTCACTAGCATGATGTCTTCAAAGTTCGTCCACACTGTAGTGTGTAGCAGAACTTCATTACTTTTTATGGCTAAATAATAGTTCATTGTGCATATATATCACATTTTGTTTACCAATTCTGTTCATGGACACTTTGGTTGCATTCATCTTTTGACAATTGTGAATAATGCTATGAATATTAGTGGCAAATATCTGTCTGAGTCCTTACTTTCAATTCTTTTGAGTATATACCTAGAAGTGGGGTTCCTGGGTAATATGGTAGTTCTATATTTGGCTTTTTGAGGAACTGCCAAACTGTTTTCCACAGAGACTGCACCATTTCACATTCTCACCAACAATGCATAAGGGTTCTGATTTCTCTGCACCCTTGCCAGCACTAGTTATTGTACATGTTTTAAGTAATAGCGATTCTAGTGGGTGTGAGGTGATATATCATTATGGTTTTGATTTGCATTTCCCTAATGGCTAATGATGTGCATCTTTTCATGTGCTGATTGGCCATTTGTGTATCTTCTTTGGAGAAATGTCCATTCAAGTCCTTTGCCTAGTTTTTTTAATGACGTTTTATTGAGACATATTCACACACCATACAAACCATCTGAAGTATACAATCACTGGCTCACAGTATCATCACATAGCTTTGCATACAACCCCATGATTGATTTTAGAATATTTTCATTACTCCAGAAAAGAAATAAAAATAGAAAAGAAAACCCAAATCCTCCCATACTCCTTATCACCCCCTATTATTGGGCCATAGTATTGGTGCAGTACATTTGTTATTGTTGATGAAAGAGTATTAAAATATTACTGTTAAATATCATCCATAGTTTGCAATAGGTTCATGTTTTTTCCATAAACCCCTCTATTATTGACTCCTTCTATCATACCATATATTTGTTCCTAGGTCATGAAAGACCATTGTATATTTGTACAGTTAATCATGGACATTGTCCACCACACGATTCACTGCGTTTTACATCCCCATGTTTTAACCTCCAACTTTCCTTCTGGTGACACACATGACTCTAAACTTCCCCTTTCCGCCACATTTGAATTGAATTTGACACAAAAGATTTATAAACATAAAGGACTAAGTTTTAAATGTCAAACTGAGGTGATTCTAATAACTAGTTTTCAGGAAAGTTATGAAATCAAGCCAGATATTAAGGAACCTCCAACCCAGTTGGAGGGGAATGTTTCAACATAGCACAGTTGGGGACCACAACTGGAAGAGACAAAACAGTTTCATGTTTATATCCCCAACTAATTGATACTCTTCAGCTAACCAATTATAAATAACTCAGACTCAGATTTAAAGCCCATAGACTATAATATGAGCTCCTTGAGGACAAGAGACACATTTATATTATTTCCTCTATATTTCTTACAGAGTTGAAATCACTGTTGAACATCTAATCAATGCTAAATATCTACTGATCCATGAATTAATTAATCACATTGGCTTTACCATGAGTTTGGTGGAACACATTTTACCTCTGCAGACTTATGAGGAATAGCAGGAAGCCGGAGATCACTGTTGTTTTAGTTTGCTAATGCTGCACTATGCAAAACACCAGAGATGGATAGGCTTTTATAAAACGGGGGTTTATTTCACTACACAGTTAAACAGTCTTAAGGCCACAAAGCGACCAAGGTAACACCTCAGCAATCGGGTACCTTCACCGGAGGATGGCCAACGGCGTCCGGAAAACCTCTGTTAGCTAGGAAGGCAGCTGACGTCTGCTCCAAAGCTCCGGCCTCAAAACGGCTTTCTCCCAGGACGTTCCTCTCTAGCAAGCTTGCTCCTCTTCAAAACATCACTCCCAGCTGCACTCATTTTTCTCCCCCCGAGTTAGCTCATTTATATAGCTCCACTGATCAAGGCCCACCCCGAATGAGCGGGGCCATGCCTCCATGGGAACATCTCATCAGAATCATCTCCCACAGCTGGGTGGGGCACATTCCAAGCAAATCCAACCAGCACCAAAACCTCTGCCCCACACAAGACCACAAAGATAATGGCATTTGGGGGACACAATACACTCAAACCGGCACAACTGTTAAATTAGTGGACACCATAAGAATATTTGCAAGGATGCCATGAAAGAGTGTAGAAGTTCAATTGTGCTCAAGAACAACGCTTACATTCTATCCTCACTGCAAACCTCCATTTTTCTCTGACCCAGAGTTCAGTCCATCTTCTATTGCTGCTTAAGTTCATTTTTAAAAATAAATTCCCATTTTGGCAATCTGGTTTCACTCTTTTCTTCAACAAATATGTGCTATAGAAGCACAGCATTCCTGCTGCTATATTTTAGTAAGGGGCTGTGAATTAATAAAAGACTGTCACAAACAAGAGTAAAAACAGAGAGCCAAGTGTTGTGGGTGAAAGATGTCTGATGCCGTGAGAGTGTATGTTGGAGGAGCTGAACCTAGCCTAAAAATCTTGGGCTGAGAGCTGATGGCTACACAGGAGCTAACTGGTAAAGGGGAGTTTGGATGCAATTTGGGTAGAAAAATGTTCCTAACACCGGGTACTCCATGTGCAAATATCTTTCATTGGGGGGAACGTGGCATATTTGTAAAGCTCCTCATTTAGTACAGGAAATAAATCAGCAGCTAATTAACTCTTGTCTGCAGTAGGCAAATTATCCATCCTTTTATGTCCCCCACTCCAAGTCTCCTCAGATATAAACAAGTATGTGGTGTTTTTTTCCTCACCTTCTTACTAAAAACCTTTCCCTGATTAAAGGCCTGAACATTGTGAGCTAAATGCCACCAATTGACTTCAGCTGGGCAAAAGATGGTGGGAGGGTTAGGGAAGAGCAGAGGACATGTCTGGTCATGTCATGCCCATTTGTGGCCTAAGCAGCTCAATTCCCGTTGTTGCCAGAACCTTTGTAGGAGTTCGGATGTGCTGCCATGGAACACATTCTTCCAGAAGCCAATGTGAAGACAGTCTCTAGAACCTAGTTCCTGACAGGTTTTGGAACTAAGGCACTAAGAAGGCAAAATTACAGGGGAAGGCAAAACAGGGGGTCTGGTTCCTGACTGGCAAAGCAAAGTTTTCTTCATTAAAGACTTGGGGAGGAAACAGGCTGAAGGGAGAATGTGATGAAAGGAAAACCAATAGAGCAGCTGCTGGCATTATCTCCCCTATCAGAAACTCCAGACTTATATATCACGACATAATGCCCCATGGAACCTGCCTATTGAATGTGCCTCCAGAGAGCATGGTTAATTTCTGTACCAAGGGAAATTGTGGTTTTGTTGCAAGAACAAAATAAAAACTCATATAAAGCTTCAAAAGGGCCATTCAGAAGAACGAAATAGGGGCTTGTGGATGTGGCCACCCCGGGCTTCTACAACCATTGCAGTCACTTGAGGTGCTGTGTTTTCAGCTTCCTCTTTTGAATCCTCCCGCCTTTCCCTTGCATTTATCCCACAAGAAGGCACTGGCTCTGCAGTCTCACAGACCTGTGAGCAAATCTTTGGCAGTCCTTGACCACCCCATGTTTCAGTTTGGTTGTTTCTGAGGTGAGAACAATATTATAGACCCCATCACATGGTGACGATTAATTCATTAATACCCATGCAATACTTGGTTAATGTCTGGTTCCCAAATCTGAGGTCCACAACTACAGGTATTTTTGTGCATTTTTGTTCACTGATGCCTCTTCAGCCCCTAGAATAGTGCCAGGCACAAAGTTGGTGCTCAATAAATACCTGACCGATGGGTGAATGGCACGTGGTTCTCAGTGTGTGCAACCTATTGTTACATCCCCTCTTTAGAAACCGAGACCCTTGAGAAAAATGTCTTCTGTTCTACTTGTGGCTTTACCAAGTATCCAAAGTAAACTGTGTTCTCTGCCCATTCTTGCCCTCCTCCAAAAATAAATCTGACCTCCCTAAAGTTCTAGATATTTTCCTATGTCCTTAGCATAGAGTCCATGATCCTTAAGGTGGTTTGCATGACCATCAGGATTTGGTCCTTGTCTGCCTCTTTTCTTCATCTCTGGTCCCCTGAGAGTCCTCACCCCTAAACTGCTTGCAGTGGAGCTGTGTGCTCCAGATTTGTTGGATTGTAGTGTTCCTCCAGTGAGCCATGTCGTCTTATATCCAGGCTTTTAACCATGCTTTTGCTTTGCCAAAAATACTCCTTTATTCCTCTTCATATGGCTCTTCCTACTTATTCTTCAAGCTTCAAAGTAAAAGTTTCTTTGACAGTGCAGTCTTTCTTGATTCCCTTTGGGGAGTTTACTAGGTTAGCTCCCCCTGTTATAAGTTCCCATTACACTCTATATGCCCCCTTTATATTGCTTAGCTTATAGAAATATTTATTCAATAATGATACGTCTTACTTGGTTGAAGAATTCATGAGGGCTAGAACTCAGTCTTTTTCAGCATGTCCCTGCAGCTTAGCCAACTGTTTGACACCCAGTAAATAAATGTCAAATAAAGTACAAACATACAAAGAGTGAAGGCTTTGGAGTCAGGCAGATGTGCATTCTAATTCTACCTCTACTCTCTGCCAGCTCTGTAATCTTGGCCAAGATATTAGCCTTCTTTGAGTCTTTGTTTCTACCTATGCAAAATAAGAATACATTACCAATTTTATAGTTTTTTTAAAATTAATTCATATTTTAATAGATAAGCTGTAGGTTTAGAGAAAAATAATGCAGATAATAAAGAGTTCCCATCTAGCCCCTCACAACACAGTTTCCCCTACTATTAGCAGTTTGCATTATTGTGGTAACTTTGTCATGATTGATGAGACAATATTATTATAATTACACTATTAACTATAGTCCATAGTTTACAGTAGGGTTCACTGTGTTGTACAGTCCTATGGTTTTCTTTTTAAAAATTTTTATTATAGTAACATATATAAAACTTAATTTTTCCCATTTTTATCACATTCAAATATATAATTCAGTGGTGATAATTACATTTACCATGTTTTGCCACCATCACTACCATCCATTACCAAAATCCTTCCATCACCCCAAACAGAAACGCTACCAATTAAACATTATCTCCTCATTCCCTACCCCTACCCCAGCCCCTGGTAACCTAGAATTTTGCTTAGTCTAATTATTCCATATCAGTGACATTATATGATATTTTTCCTGTTGTGTCTGGCTTATTTCACTCAACATGATGTCTTCAAGGTTTATCCATGTTGTTGCATGTATCAGAACTTCATTCCTTTATACTGTCAGATAATATGCCATTGCATATGCCACATTTTGTTTGTGCATCCATCAGTTCATGGACACTTGCGTTGCTTTAGCAAATAATGTGAATAATGTTGCTATGAATCTTGGTGTGCGAATATCTGCTCAAGTCCCTGATTTCAATTCTTTGGAGTATATACCCAGAAGTGGGATTGCCAGACTTTATGGCAATAAGTTTTTGAGGAACTTTATTTATTTATTTAACTTTCTGAGGAACTGCCAAATTATTTTCCCCAGCAGCTACAGCATTTTACATTCCCATCAAAAATAAACATGTGTTCCTATTTCCCCACATTCTCTCCAACATTTGTTATTTTCTGTTTTTTTTTTTTGTTTTTTTTTTTTAAATAATAGCCATTCTAGTGGGTGTGAAATGGCATCTTGTTGTGATTTTGGTTTACATTTCCCTAATGGTTAAGATGTTGAGCATCTTTCCATGTGTTTATGTAGCCATTTGTATGTATTCTTCGGAGAAATGTCTATTCAAGTCTTTTGCCCATTCTTAAGTTGGATTGTTTGTCTTTTTGTTGTTGAGCTTGTTTATTTATTTATATATTCTGGATATTAACCCCTTTTTGAATATTTGGCTTCAGAATAATTTCTCCCATTCTCCAGGTTTTCTTTTTACTTTTATGATGAAGAACTTTGATGCAGAGAAGTTTTTTAATTTTGATGGAAGTTCCATGTATTTATTTTTCCCTAGGTTGTTCATGCTTTTGGAGTAAAGTCTAAGAAACCATTGCCTTTTACAAGGTCCTGAAGATGCTTTGTATGTTTTCTTCTAGGAATTTTATAATCCAGATTTTTATATTTATGTCTGTGTTCCATTTTGGGTTAATTTTTGTTCATGGTGTGAGGTAGGGGTCCACCCTCATTCTTTTGCATATGGATATATAGTTTACCCAGCACTACTTATTAAAGAGACTTTTCTTTCTCACTTTGGTGGACTTGGCACATTGTCAAAAATTAATTGGCCATAGATGTGAAGGTTTATTTCTGAACTCTTAATTTGATTCCATTAGTCTATACATCTGTCCGTGTCAGTACCATGCTGTTTTGATTATTGTAGCTTTGTAATAAGTTTTAAGATTGGGAAGTGTGAGTTCCCCAAATTTGTACTTTTCTTTCAAGATGGTTTTGGCTATTCAGAATTTCTTACACGTCCATATAAATTTGATGATTGCCTTTCCCATTTCTACAAAGAAGGCTGTTAGAATTTGGATTGGGATTATACAGAATATGTAAATCACTCTGGATAGAATTGACATCTTATCAATATTTTATCTTCTGTCCATGATCATAGAGTGTCCTTCCATTTATTTAGATCATCTTTGATTTCCTTTTGTAATATTTTGTAGTTTTTCATATATAAATGCTTTACGTCCTTGGTTAAATTTAATCCTAGATATTTGATTTTTTTAGTTACTGCTGTAAACAGAACTTTTTTCTTGATTTCCTCTTCAGATTGTTTATTCCTAGTGTATAGAAGCACTACTGATTTTTGCATGTTGATCTTGTACCCTGCCACTCTGTTGAACTTGCTTATTAGTTCTGGTAGTTTTGTTGTAGATTTTTCAGGATTTCTATATTTAGGAACATGTAATCTGCAAATAGGGAGAGTTTTACTTCTTCCTTTTCAATTCGGCTGCTTGTTATTTCTTTCTCTTGCCTAATTGCTCTGATTAGAATGTCCAGTCCAATGTTGAATACAGTGGTAATAGTGGACATCCTTGTTTTACTCTGATCTTATGGGGAAAGCTTTCAGTGTTTGATCATTGAGTATAATGTTAGCTGTGAGTTTTTCCTGTATGCTCTTTATTATATTGAGGAAGTTCCCTCTATTCCTAGTTTTCTAAGTGTTTTTATCAAGAAGATGAGCTGGATTTTGTCAAATGCCTTTTCTGTACAATTGAAATGATAATTTGTTTTTCTTCCCTTTGTTCAGGAATGTGGTATATTAATTAATTGATTTTCTTATAGTGAACTACTCTTGAATACCTGGGGTATATCCCACTTGTTCATGGTGTATAATTATTTAATGTGATGTTGGATCAGATTTGCTAATATGTTGTTGAGGATTTTTGCTGGTGTATTCATAAGGGACATTGCTCTGTAATTTTCTTTCCTTGTGGTATCTTTTTATGGCTTCGGTGTCGGAATTATCTTGGCCTCACAGACTGAATTAGGATATGCTCCCTCCTCTTCAATTTTATGGAACAGTTGGAGCAGGATCAGTATTATTTCTTCTTGGAATGTTTGGTAAAATATGCCAGTAAAGCCATCTTATTCCTGGAATTTTCTTCATTGGGAGGTTTTTGATTACTGATTTTTACTTTTTGTGTTGAGATCCTCTATTTCTTTTTGAGTCAATATAGGTACTTTGTGTGTTCCTAGGAGTTTGTCCATTTCTTCTAGGATATAACTTGTTAGCTTACAGTTGTTCATCAGATCCTCTTGTAATACTTTATTTTTATGCGGTCAGTAGTAATGTTCCCTCTATCATTTCTGATTTTATATTTGCATCTTTCTTCTTTTTTCCTGTATTGGTCTAGCTAAAGTTTTGTCAATTTTAATAATCTTTTCAAGGAACCCACTTTTGGTTTTGTTGATTCTCTGTGCTGTATTTTTTCCCTCTATTTCATTTATCTCTGCTCTAATATTTCCTTCCTTCTGCCATCTGTGGATTTATTTTGCTCTTTTTTTCTTAGATCCTCCAGTTGTGAGGTTAAGTTTCTGATGTGAGATCTTTCTTCCTTTTTAATGTAAGCCTTCAGAGCTATTAGTTTCCCTCTCAGTGCTACCTTTGCTACATCCTATAAGTTTTGGCATATTGTATTTTTGTCTTCATTAACCTCAAGGTATTTCCTAATTTCCCTTGTAATGTCTACATTGATCCATTTGTTAAGAGTTAATTGCACATATATGTAAATTGTTCAGTTCTCCCTCTGTTATTGATTTCTAGTTTCATTTCATTGTGATCAAAGAAGATACATTGCATGATTTCAATATTTTGTATTTATTGAGACTTTTTGTGACCTACCATATGGTCTATCATGGAGAATGACCCCTATGCACTAGGGAAGTATGCATATTCTGCTACTTTTGGGGTAAGTGCTCTATATACGTCTGTTAGGTCTAGTTAGTTTGTAGTATCAGTCAAGCTTTCTATTTCCTTATTGATCTTCTGACTAGAAGTCCTATCCATTACAGAAAGTAGTATATTGAAATCTACTATTAATGTGAAACATTTATTTCTCCCTTCAAATCTGTCAACTTTTGTGTCATATATTTTTGGGCTCTACTCTTAGGTACATATATATTGATAATTGTTTTGTCTTTTTTTTCAGTATATTGTGACTTTGTCCTCATAATAGTTTTTTACTTAATATTTTTTACTTAATATTTTATCTGATATTAGTACAGCTACCCCAACTCTTTTTTGGTTACTATCTGCATGCTATATTTTTTCCATCCTTTCACTTTCAACCTACTTGTGTCTTTGAATTTAAGGTGAGTATCTTGTAGACAACATATAGTTGAATCATGCTTTTTGTCCATTCTGCAAATCTCTGCCTTTCATTGGAAAGTTTAACCCATTTACATTTAAAGTAACTACTGATAATGCAAGGCTTTCTCCTGCCATTTGTGCTTTAGTCTTTTTTCAGTCATGCCTTTTTTTGTTCTTCAGTTAATATCTACTTTCCATTAATACCTACTTTCATATTTATTTGATTTTTTTGTATTGCAACATTTTGATTCCCTTCTCATTTTTTTGTGTATATTTTCAGATATTTTCTTTGTGGTTAAAATGGTGCTTAAATTTAACCTCCTCAATCCATAATAATCCTGTTTGATTTGGTACCAACTTAACTTCAATAGCATACATGTACACTGTTCCTACACCTTTCTGTCCTCCACCTTTTTGTTTTACTTTTTACAAATTGTATCTTTATACAGTGCACATCCAAAACCACATATTTATCATTACTTTTACTGCATTTCTATTTTAGACCATGAAAGAAGTAGGAAGTGGAGTTTCTCACCAAAAAATACAATGCAATAATAGTGATATTTGTAATTAACAATACGGTTACCTTTGCCAGAGGTCTTCATTTTTTTATGCTGCTTTGATCCATTGTCTAGTGTCCTGACAATGGACACTCCCTTTAGCATTGCTTGTAGGGCAGGTCTAACAGTGATGAACCCCCTCAGATTGTGTTTATCTGAGAATGTCTTAAATTCTCCCTCACTTTTGAAAGACAGTCTTGCCATATACAAAATTTCAGGTTGAAAATTTTTTCTCTGCACTTTAAATATTTCATCCCACTGCCTTCTTGACTGCATAGTTTCTTATTAGTATCTTGTACACAACACGTTACTTTTCTCTTGCAGCTTTCAGTACTCTGTCCTTGTCCTTGGCATTTGACAGTTTGAGTACCCTGTGTCTGGGCATGGTTCTCTTTGAGTTTTTCCTATTTGGGATTTTTTTTTTTTTTTTTTTTTTTTTTTGGCTTCTTGACTATGCACTTAGATGTCTTTCATTAAATTTGGAAATATTTCTTGGAATATTCCTTCTGCCCCTGTCTGTTTTTCTTCTTTTTCTGGGACTCCCATAATTTGTATGCTGGTGTGCTTGATGGTGTCCCACATGTCTCTGAGTTTCTGTTACTTGTTTTCATTCTTTTTTCTTTCTGCTCTTCAGCCTGGATAATTTCAATTATCTTGTCTTTGAGTTCATTGATTCTTTCTTCTGCCAGCTCCAATATGTGGTTTGTACCCTTTAGGGAATTTTTCATTTCAGTTTTTGTGATCTTCAGCTCCAGTAGTTCTGTTTGGTTCTTTTTAAAAATTTCTGTCTCTTTATTGAGATTCTCATATGGTTCCTTCTTTTCCTGATTTCCTTCAGTTCTTTCTCCATGTTTTCCTTTATCTCCTTGAGCATATTGAGGCTCATTTTATTTGAAGCCTTTGTCTGAATATCCAAGTCTGGTCTTCTTCATTGATGGTTTCTGGATATTTATATTGTTTCTAGTTCTTAAGATTATAGCAGATTCATGGATGTTTATTTCTTATTCTGTTTTACAACCTCATATTATACCTTTATTATATGCAGCATATAATAATATAATGTCATACCTCAAATATTACATTAAAATGAATCATCTGGGTAACCTGCTAAAATGCAAATTCCTAGGCCCCACCCCTAGAGTTCTAATACAGGGCCAGGAATCTGCATTTTTAAAAGCACTCCAGGTAGTTCTGACACACATGGTTCTGACCATTTTTTAAAACCCTGAGATAGAGATTTGGGCCAAATCCTTAGCCACTTTTATCAGTTATTGATTGCTACTTAACAAACAACCCAAAACTTAGTGGCTTAAAACTATAACCATTTTCTTATTATGATTCTGTGGGTCAGCAGTTTGCCTGGAGTGAGCTGGTCATGCCTGGGGTCACTTGTGCAGCTGCAGACACCCAACTGCTTGGCTGGGGCTCAAGGGCCTCAGGTGGCCTTGTTCACCTCTGGGGGCTGGGGTTGGTTGTTGGCTGGGGAACCTCCATTCCTCTCCATTTGGCTTCTCTCCTCCCAGAGGCCACACTGGGCTTCTTTGTGTGCTCTCAGGCAGCATTCCGAGAGGGCTAGAGGAGAAGCTGCAGAGCCTCTCAAGGCCTAGGCCCTGGAACCTTCACAATGTCACATCTGCCATATTCTATTGTAGACAGAAAACAAATCACAAAGCCAGACCAGATAGAAGGGGTAGGGAAATGGACTTTCTTTCATGACTAGAAGAAAGGCAAAGTCACATTACAAAGGTGCACACATACAGGGATGTGTGGAATTATTGCAGCCATCATTGCAAGTAATTAATTATATGATAGAACATATACATTTGGCCAGAGTATCTTTCCACTAAAGATACCCTCTCTGACACATACTGTGATGACAGGAAACTGACCAATGATTTGAGGGCTGAGATCCTGAACACAATCATCTTTGCTGAAAATTATACCCACTTCAATATATAAATGACAGCATTATTTGCAGTAGCAAAGTATTACAAACAGCTTAAATGTTCATTAATAGGGAACTTGTTAAATAAATTATGATCCGTCAATACTACAGATTCATCCATACAACAATACATCCATTAAAAAGAATGAAGATCTATTGAGATAAAGTTATCTTCAAGATTTATTAATAAAAGAGAAAAGCAAAGTGCAGAAGAGTGTGTATAATATGCTATCATTTGCATTTTTCAAAGATACTGTTACAAGGACAGGCTCTCTCTGGAAGGATGAACAAGAAGTTGGTAATATCAGGTTTCTCAGAGGGGAAGAATAGGCAACTGGGAGACTGGGGTACAAGGGGTACAAGGGAGACTGGCTTTTGAATTTTGTTGTCTTGAGTATGAATCATTACCTAATCTAAGTACATGAATAGAATAAATACATTCAAGTAGTTTGCATTATTGTTTCTTCTTGCCTGTTTACTTCCACCTTTGAATCCTGTCTGAAGCAAAAATGTAAAGATTTAAGTGAACATTAGATTTAGATATCTGCATGGCATGGCTAAAAGGTTGATGCCTTTAGGTAAATAGTGGAACTCCTTTATCAACTCTTGCCGACTACCAAAGGAGAGGACAAAGTTCTGACATCGGGACTGCCAGCCTAGAGACCAGAGGACTGTTTAGGACACCAGCTTTAACAGTTCCAAAGAAGTAGCCATAAGCAGGTATCCTCCATTTTAGGATATTACATCAGCATAAAGATGGAGATTGTATATAATATAGGAAAGACCATTCTTCATAGGCAATTCTTTTCAGTGCCTTATCAAGTCATTAAAATCTCAGAAACTTCAGAAACCACCACTTCCGTCTTCCTTCCCAAGTAGCTCTGAGGCAGCTACTGGGACGATTCAGTCAAGAAGCTTCTTCTCATACCTCTATGGAAATGTAATCAGAGGAGCTCACCTGGCAGAAGTATTTTGGAGACATACCTGAAAAAAGGAGTTTGCTTGCCCTAAACACACAAATGCCGTTCCAGGGGAAGTTTTGTTCATGGCTTGGAACAATCTGTATTGTGCCTCTGCCAGCGTCAGCCCAAGGTGTAAAGCCTTTGGGCATATTGGTCACTGGCTCAAACATTAAGACTTTTCTCATCTCTAGACCAGGACCTGGTCCTTGGTCCTTGCTTTTTGTAGAAGTCATGCTACTTTATCACATTCCAGGTTTCTTGGTAAGAAAGACTGAGTAGGCACACCACCCTCTCTGTTATGAGAGGGCCCTGTTCACCTCTGACCATTAATGATGATGTTTTTTGGACTTTTGAAGGCAGTCCACATTTCATTGCTTCCTCTTCCCTCTTATAGACTCAGATGAGGTTTGCTTAGGCAGCCTGAAAATCTGTCTTTGAAAAAACAGAATGTTATTTTAAGTTGCAGCTCATCTGAGGTCTCCTTATATGGCACACCTGCATGTTTTTAATTCTGTTAAATATGTGTACCATCAAAAACTAATCAGAAGGAACAATTGAGTTCCTTTTGGGAGAAAGGGCACAGAGACACAAAGAGAAAGAATTCTCTCAACTAGAAATTAATTCTCTACTCATTAGCAGACTCCAGCTGAATTAAAGCAATCTGTAGAGCAGATTTGGAACATCAGGTCTGGTACAAAACCTACATCTTACCACGAAGTGTGTATGCCTCACCTGACACATTCCTACCCCACTTATTTGGGTAGAGTTCATGCCTAAATGGAGCCTGGGTTTTGTGAACTTTCTCTAACCACAGAGCTGCTTCTGGCTTCAGAGGTAGGTGTAAGCCAGTAAACACTGAATTAGGATGTCGGACAAGAGCTCTGTAAATTTGTTCTGGGTAAGGTGAAAAAAATAACTCGCAAAAGCACACACAGCCTTGGGGATACATGAGAGAAGGACAGTTTGTCTTTGTCCCGCTTTACTAGGTCCATCTCCTCTTCATGCTTCAGACTCAGGATCCTTACTTTAGCATCCCAACCACAAGCCACCTCTACCCTCTGAGACATTTCCACCTCAGGAGTACCCCTTGGCCCTGACCTTTCCCTCCTAATCCTCCCTTGTCCCATTTGAACTCATAAGTTCATGACAGATACTCTCTTTCAGGCTCTCTTTCCTCCAGAATAGAAGCAACAATTGATATGCTACAACGTATAAATTATGACAAGTAGAACACAATTTCTCAGCTCTACCCATGAGCTGGGCAAGGTGCCAGGTATTTTTGCACATATTTTATCTTTTTATCTTTTCAACAGAGTAGGAGTTATTATCTACCCTCCACACATTAGTTACTTGAAACTCAAGAGTCTAAGTAACTTCTCCAAGGTCATTCAGCTAATAAATGTCAAAACCAGGATTCAGAGCTAGGCCTAACTCCAAAGCCAGTGCTCCTTATAAAATCACCCGCCCTCTCCCCTTTCGATGGTACCTGGAATTCCTGCCATTGCATTTCTTCCTTTGTGTTAAGCCCCTCGTCAATTGAAGTCTTGTGTTAAAATGCAAACACATTAAACACACATTAAAACCCACAAAGACCTAGTTCTGTTCAAAAGACAAAATGAGTCATATGGGATCTGCACAGTACAGACTATTTAGGCAAAGAAACATGATTTTAACAACAGCTAAGATTTGATGGCATTTTTGAGCTTACTAAGCCCTTTTATATACAGAACTATATTCATTCGTATAGCAAATCTGTGGAGTCATGTTACATTTATCCCACTTCATAAGTGATGACATGGAGCATGAGAGAGGCGCAGTAGTTTGTCTGAGGTCACATGTCAGTAAATGGCAGACAGGGCCTCACCCCAGCTTTTCTGATTCCAGATCCCATGGCCCTGACACCATAGTCTGTTGACTTTGAGTGATTCTCAAAGGTCCACAGGACTGAAAAAACCCCTGCTTCCACTTGCCCCAGTGTTTGACCTTGTCCAAGTTGGAATCACTCCTTAACTGAATTAAGACATGATAGTGATGGTACTGGGAAGAGAAACGTTAATGAGACAGCTAAATTATTAGCATAGATTCTTTTCTCCTGACCAAAATTTCACTGTGTGCAATGTAACTCTGCACACATTTAAGAAGGGTTTCAAGCACATGTTGATGAGTGTGTGGAAGAATCAGGAGAAGATAGAGGCCTTTGGCTTTGAATTTCATCCTCAAACCACTGGAGATCTGTCATCATTTGTTCATTCATTCATTCATTCTAACTTTCATTCAACAGATATTTTCTGAGTATCTGCTACCTGCCAGCACTCTGCTAGACATTAGAAATGTACAATAATGAGACAAAATTCTTTCTTCTCATGGATTTTACAAACATGGAGGAGACCTTGATACATAAACAAATAAATAAATGAAATAGTTTCAGACTGGTGAGTGCCGTTAAGAAATTAGCCAAGCTGATGAACCACAGAGTGATTGGAAGGGGTGGGGATATGAAGGAGTTTTATTGCCAAGTTGATCAGAAGAGATTGTTTTCTGAGGAAGCGATATTTCTTATAAATGATAAGGAGGAATCAGCTGAGAGAAGCCCATTTAAAGTAGAAGGAACTGTATGGGTTAAGGCCTGGGTCAAGAAAGGGCTTGGAGAGTTAAAAAAAAAAAAAAAAAAGAAAAAATGGACAAATAGAATGTGTAACTAGAGCATGGTTAGCAAAAGGGAGAATGGTAGGAAATGAGGTAGGAGTGGAAGCCAGGAAATTGGTTTTATTCTATTTACAATAAAAACTATTTAAGGATTTTAAAAACATATTTAAAGAGTATATTTTTATTTTATTGAACAAGAGAACATGCACAATAAAAAATGTTAATACTCCTTTCTTATATTTGAGGGGGAGAGATGGGAGTAGAGGAAGTAGAGTGTCAGAGGATTTTTTACTACAGAAAAATAGTTGGCATAGCAGTCAAGAAGGTGACATGATTAGTCATCATCAGGATGGAACTTGGCAAGAAATCTCATTCCTGAAATGCTGAGAATTCTTGGGTGAGACCTGTGGGGTAAGAGGCAGCCATGGAGACTGTCAGACAGAATGCTGGGGAGCACCATGTTCTGTTGCTGCCATCTTTTTGGGTCCATCTAATATATTTTTTAAAATTGGATTGTTCACATACCATACAATTATCCAAAGACCCAAAGTGCACAATCAGTTGCCCACAGTACCATCATACAGCTGTGCACCCATCACCACAATTAATTTTTTTCAATTTTTAGAACATTTTCATTACTCCAGAAAAGAAATAAAGACAAAAAAGGAAACTCAAATCCTCCCATACCCCTAATTACCCCCTCTCCATTACTGATTCATAGTATTGGTATAGTACATTTGTCACTGTTGATGAAAGAATGTTAAAATACTACTAACTGTAATATATAGTTTGCAATAGGTGTATTTTTTCCTATATGCCCCTCTATTATTAACTTCTAGTTATAGTGTCATACATTTGCTCTAGTTCATGAGAGACATTTCTAATATTTGTACAGTTAATCATGGACATTGTCCACCACAAGATTCATTGTTTTATACATTCCCATCTTTTAACCTCCATCTTTCCTTCTGGTGACATACGTGACTCTGAACTTGCCCTTTCCACCATGTTCACACACCATTCAGCACTGTTAGTTATTCTCACGACATGCTGCTATCACCTCTGTCCACTTCCAAATGCCCAAGTTCAACCTAGTTGAACATTCTGCTCATAATAAGCAACTGCTCCCCACTCTCCAGCCCTGTTCTATATCCTGGTAGCTTGTATTTCATGTCTATGAGTTTAGATACTATAACTAGTTCACATCAGTGACACCCTGCAATATTTGTCCTAATGTGTCCATCTTATTTCACTCAATATAATACCCTCAAGTATTCTTCATTAACCCATTTTTTTAAGATGGTTTTGTTCACACACCATACATTCTGTCCTAGGTAAACAGTTGTTTTTTCCCTGTGTAGTCATGTATTTACATATTCACTACCATCACCACTATCTATAGCCATTTCTTCCACAAAGATGGAGGAAGGGTAAAGGAGGTAGACAGACAAATGAAAAAAAGAGAGAGAGAGAAAAAAAAAACAAACACAACAGCTAGGAAATGACAAAAGGAAAGACAGCATTAAACCAAAGTAGAATAAAGAGTCAGACAACATCACCAATACCAAGAGTCCCATACCCCTCCCCTAATTCCTCCCCCCATATGCGTTTAGCTCTGGTATATTGCCTTTGTTACATTAAAGGAAGCATAATACAATGTTTCTGTTATTTATAGTCTCTAGTTTGCATTGATTGTATTTTTCCCCCAATCCCACCCTATTTTTAACACCTTGCAATAATGACAATCATTTGTTCTCCCTCATGCAAAAACATATTTGTACCTTCTATCACAATCATTGAGCACCCTAGGTTTCACTGAATTATATAGGCCCAGTTTTTATCTTTCCTCTTTCCTTCTGGTATCCCACATGCTCCTAACTTCCTCTTTCAACCATACTCACAGTCATCTTTGTTCAGTGTACTTACATTGCTGTGCTGCTATCTCCCAAAATTGTGTTCCAAACCTCTCACTCCTGTCTTTTCCTTTCTGTCTGTAGTGCTCTGTTTAGTGTTTCCTGTAGAGCAGGTATCTTGCTCACAAACTCTGTCATTGTCTGTTTGTCAGAGAATATTTTAAGCTCTCCCTCATATTTGAAGGACATTTTTGACGGATATAGGATTCTTGGTTGGTGGTTTTTCTCTTTAGTATCTTAAATATATCACACCACTTCCTTCTTGCCTCCATGGTTTCTATTGAGAAATCCACACACAGTCTTATTAAGCTTCCCTTGTATGTGATGGATCGCTTTTTTCTTGCTATTTTCAGGATTCTCTACCTTTGATGTTTGATAATATGATTATTAAGTGTCTTAGCGTAGGCCTATTCAAATCTATTCTGTTTAGGGTATGCTGCGCTTCTTGGATCTCTAATCTTATGTCTTTCATAAGAGATGGGAATTTTCACTGATTATTTCCTCTATTATTGCTTCTGCCCCTTTTCCCTTCTCTTCTCCTTCTGGGAAACCAATGACACTTACATTCCTGCTTTTATTTTGTCCTTAAGTTCCTGGAGATGTTGCTCATATTTTTCCATTCTTTTCTCTATTCGTTTGTGTGTAGGCTTTCAGGTGTCTTGTTCTCCAGTTCCTGAGGGTTTTCTTCTGCCTCTTGAGATCTGCTGTTGTATGTTTCCATTGTGTCTTTCATCTCTTGTGTAGTGCCTTTTATTTCCAAACATTCTGCCAAGTTCTTTTTTCGAACTTTCGATTTCTACATTATGTATGCCCAGTGTTTTCATTATACACTTCATCTCCTTTGCAATATCTTCCCTAATTTTTCTGAGTTGATTTAGCATTAGTTGTTTCAATTCCTGTATCTCAGCTGAAGTGTAAGTTTGCTCCTTTGAATTGAGCCATAACTTTGTTTTTGTTAGTGTAGGTTGTAGTTTTCTGTTGTCTAGGCATCTTGTTTCCTTGGTTACCCCAATCAGGTTTTCCCAGACCATAGCAGGCTCAGGTCCCAGAAGGAGGCAATAATATCAGGTCTTAGAAAATTGATACACCCTGTGAGGACTCAAGCAACTGTGCTTTTCTGCCCAGCAGGCACCTGTCAGGCTGTCACTCCAGACTGGTGTAAGGAGATATGGCCTGTGGTTCTTTTGCCCCAGGCTCTGGGGTCTGGTTCTGAATGGAAGACAGGTGGTAGAGCTTGGCACCACCTCTTTCCTCTTAGGGAAAATACATCCCCTGTGGAGATATCACTTCCAGTTGAATAGTCTCTCTGCCTCTGCCATCTCCATCCTTGTCTGAGTCAGAGTGCTGGGAACTGAAAATGGCTGAGTCTTTCTTCACTGAGCCAAAAAAGACAGAAAGTCCCCCTTCAGGGCTGGTCCACAGCCACCCTCAGCTTCACCCATCAGCTAGAGACAGCACCCCGTCCTCTGGGGTTCCCCTCCTTCCCAGAGAGGTCCTCCAGCTCTCCATGGTCCATCATCACCAAAAGCCTCTATCTGCTTTTTGGGGATTCATAGCTCATATTGAACAGCCCACATTTGTTAATTAAAACCCCAGTTGGAGCTGGGCTGAGGTATATTTGTTTCATCAGAGAGTGCTGCTCTCTAGCCCAGCAAGGCTTTGCAGTTTGGGCTGCCATGGGGGAGGGGCTCCCAGTTCAGGTCCGCAGTTTTTACTTACAGATTTTATGCTGCAATCTCAGGCACTCCTCCCAATCCAGGCTGATGTATGATATGTGAACAGTCATGTTTGTCCCCCAGCAGTTATTCCAGATCATTTACTAGTTGTTCCTGGTTGTTTATTAGTTGTTCCAGGGGGACTAACTAGCTCCCACTCCTCTCCATGCTGCCATCTTCCTGTCACATCCATTGTGATGGTTAGGTTCATGTGTCAACTTGGCCAGGTGATAGTACCCAGCTGTCTGGTCAAGCAAACACTGGCCTAACAATTGCTGTGAGGACATTTGTGGCTGGTTAATAAACCAACAGGCTGGTTTATTAAATCATCAGTTAATTGACTGCAGCTGTGACTGATGACTCACCAAAGGGCGTGCCTTCCACAATGAGAGAATGCAATTGGCTGGATTTAATCCAATTAATTAGTTGAAGACTTACAAGCGAGACAGATAGAGGACCTTCACTTCTTCTTTGGCTGCCCAGTGAAGCGTTTCCTGAGGAGTTCATTGAAGTTGCCGGTTCGTTTCCTGAGGAGTTCATTGAACATCTTCCTTAGAGTTGACAGTTGCTGACTGCTCTACAGAATTTGGACTCGTGCATACCCACAGTTGCGTGAGTCACTTTTACAAATTTGATAGTCAGAGACACCTCTCATTGATTCTGTTTCCCTACAGAACCCTAACTAATACATCCATCTAATATGCTTTTAAATGCTTTAGGTTCTTTCAGCCTCTCTGAGTTTCCATCTGGCTCTTCTGTTGCCTCCAGAGCTGCCTCCAGAGCTGCCACTCCAAACTAACTGTCACATCCTCATCTACACACCAGGGCCTTTTGTGGGTTATGTGCTATTGGTGCCCCCTAAGGCTGAGAAAAGACAACCCCCTTTTAGGATTTTAAGCAAGATAATTTGTTTTTTGCTTCAGAAGGATCACCTAGTTACTGTGAAGATAATGGATCATAGGGCAGCAAAATTAGAATCAGGGAGATTATTTTAAGAGGGCATACTCATGATAAAGGTAAGAAATGATGAAGACTTGGACTAGGACAGGGGTTGGCAAACCATGACCTAGCAGCCAAATCCAGCTCTTAAGAGAAAATGTTGCCACCCCCTGGACTAGGAGATTGTGAGGACTGTTTGGTTTTAGGCATAGAGGTAACAGGCTGATAGTCCAGATGTGGAGGAGAGAAGGGTGAGTGAAAGAGGCACCCAGGGTGATTCTTATGTTTTTGCCTCTGCAAGTGGGTGAGTGGTGGCACCATTAATGGGATGGGAAAGATTGAGGAAGAGCTGTTTTAAGGTAGGGAAATTTAAAATACCATTTTAAAGCCTGTATAAACAGCTTGCTAATGCAAACTCATATTTAACTTTTAAATCACTTTTGTGCATATTAGAGTGACACTACTGATGAAGCTAGAAAATGTCCTCACAGTTTTTGACACTATTATTCCCATTATGCTTTTATGTCTCCTATTTTCTTATCCTTATGGAGGCCATTCACCTGGAGCATCCATGCTCATACCTCTGCCTACCAAACATCTGTTCATCACTCAAAGTCTGTCTTAAACACAACCATCTCTCTGAAGTGTCCTTTAATTGCCTCAGCTGCTTGCTTTAACTGCTTCTCCTTCTCCGACCTCTTATTCAACTGCATTGTCTATACTATCCTCAATGAATTCTTTAAAAAATAAGAACTATTTTGAGTATATAGAAAAGTACAGAAAATAATGTAACAAACACACATAGACCTACCACACAGCTTGATCAGATTTGTAATCTGTCTCAAGACCAGTATTCCTCACCTTCAACTCCTTGCAGTTATGTGAGGGTCACAGACGATGACCATCCTATGATGTCACTTCTACCTATATTGTGTACCTGGCTTCAATGAGAGAAGCCCTGGGATTTAACACTGGAGGCAGACTTTGAATGCTCTAGGAGACTGGCATAGCATCACTATGAAGGCCTGTCCTGAATTCTTCCCATAGTCTGGACAACCAATCCCTCACCCAATGCTCTTGGGAAACAGGCAGCTGAGTTGGGTTGGGGTTCAAGCAGAAGTGTTCTCTGAAGGCTATAATGTGAAGAAATAAATGACTTCCTGAGTATTTCTCTAACCTCTTCCACCAGTCTGGGAGAGTAGATGACATCTTATTCACCTTTGTATCAACACTGCTAGGCATAGAAACCAGCACTCTGGAAGTGCTCAGTAAATGCTGAATGTTGAAAGGATTAATCTGTTCATTATCAGATACCTTATCACTGTGCTAACATCTTGTTAACATTGTGTGTGTTGGGGGAGGGCAGTTGAAGAGGATGTTATATTCTCATGTGGTGTACCATGATTCAGAACTAGCCAGGTGAAATTTGTGTAAGAAATAATTAAAATTATCAATTTTTTAACTACGGAACACACACATGAAGGAATTCTAGATCATGTTTTCCAGTGATGATGTTAGATTCATTCCTCAGAAAATGCCTATATACAGGTAATTCAAACCATGGTAACACATAAGATTAAAGTATTCTTAGCATTTATAGAAATAATACTATATTAATTATCATACAAATTATGGTGTTGATGATGATTATAATATCACTACCTCCCATTTGGCCTATAACTAGCACTGTTACTAAAGAGCTTTCACAACAATTATCTCATTTAATTTTCTGTGATAGGTTAAAAATAGGCACAACAACTCTGCAGTAAACTCACTACCCTCCCCCTTACGTCGGACATGACTCCCAGGGGTGTAAACCTCCCTGACAACGTGGGACATGACTCCCGGGGATGAGTCTGGACCCGGCTTCATGGGATTGAGAAAGTCTTCTTGACCAAAAGGGGGAAGAGAAATGAAGCAAAGTAAAGTTTCAGTGGCTGAGAAATTTCAAATGGAGTCAAGAGGTCAGTCTGGAGGTTATTCATATGCATTATATAGATATCCTTTTCTAGTTTTTAGTGTATTAGAATAGCTAGAAGGAAATACCTGCAACTGTTGAACTGCAAGCCAGTAGCCTTGATTGTTGAAGAAGAGTGTATAACTATATAGCTTATATGATGTGACCATATGACCGTGAAAACCTTGTGGCTCACGCCCCCTTTATCTAGTGTATGGACAGATGAGTAGAAAAATGGGGACAAAAAAAGTAAATGAATAATGGCGGGATAGGATGGATGGGTTGTTTTGGGTGTTCCTTTTTACTTTTACTTTTATTATTTTTAATTTTATTATTTTTTTGGAGTAATGAAAATGTTCTAAAATTGATTGTGGTGATGAATGCACAGCTATATGATGATACTGTGAACAATTGACTATACACTTTGGATGACTGTATGATATGTGACTATATCTCAATAAAATTGCAAGGAAAAAAATATAGGCATAAAATAAAATCTTTTCAGTGCCTCCCATCAGGAGGTGGAAACTATTTCCCTCATCTTGAATCTGGGCTGATTTTGTTACTTGCTTTGAGCAATAAATGTGGCATGAATGATTGTGAGTGACTTCCAGGGAATATCACAAGAGGACTTTCACGTTCCACTCCTGCCCTCTTAAAACACTGCCACATTTTAACAACTATGAGTTCAGCCTCCTTCATGATAAGATGCCATAGATATCAAGAAAGGACCAGCTGTTTCAACCATTCTAGCTGATGTCCATAACCACCTGGCTCCCAGATGACCTGCTAACTGAATGCAAATTGCACGAGTAAGTCCAGCTGACCACAGACAGAGCCGAACTGCCTATCTGAACCTAGCCCAAATCCCAGACACACGGAATAGTGAGGAAATAAATGGTTGTTGTTTTAAGCCACCAAGTTTTGGGGTTGTTTCTCATTCAGCAATGGGTAGCTGAAGCAGAAAATGACACCTAGAAGTAGCATGCTGCAGTAGCAAAAACCCTGAAAGTGGCATTGGCTTTGAGACTGAGAGGTGGGCAGAGGCTAGACAGGCAACAAGAAAATTGTTGTTTGGACTACCTGCATTATGTAGTGGTGAAACAATTGGGGAAAATGTCCCCTGTGGAACTCAGAAGATGGAAAATGTATGTAAGTACCTTGGGGGTCCAGCAAAGGAAGTTTTCATGAAGAATATTAACAGTGCTAATTGACTCTTTTAGCTGCAGAAGGTTTATGGGAAGAGACAGATAAACTAAAGAGAGAACTGTTCAGTTTGCAAGTAGAATTTAGAGGAAATATAGAAAGCCCAGGATTTGCTGGTTGGAAAATAAAACTCTTTCTCATTCCTCATATCTCCAGTGAGAACAAGTTTCTTAAAGTAAGAAATAACCCCAAGGTAAAGCTAAAACCAAAGGTGTGACTATAAGCTCCATTGTTAAGATTTCAAAAAGATATAAGGTGGTGTCTAGTAGACCCTCTTCAGTTTGACACAAGGGCTTCTAAAAATTTCTAGGGTGTTGTCCTCAGCTGCTAAACATGCTCAAGGTAGACAGAATTATGTCTTTGTCTTTTGGATCATTGAATAAATAGCGAAGAGATTCATAAGAAACCCACATAGTTTTAAAGAGAGCTGTATTCATGACAGCTGGTACTAAAAGGGACAGAGATTTTCCTGGGACCCTAAATGCAGACTTGACTATATCATGTGAAGGACTTTGAGCCTGAAGCCATTATGGGATGAGAATTTTGAAGGTCATGGAAGGAGTGGAAGTATTTTGCATGTGAGAGGAATGTATAAAATTGTGACCAATGGATGGCATGTGATGGATTAAAAAATGGCTATAAATTCCTGCCATGAAGAAATAAAATCTATTTCCTCACCCCTTGGATCTGGGTTGGCTTTGTGACTTCCTCTAACCAATTAAAAATTGCAGAAGTATTGGTACTCAACTTCTGAGCAAGGCCTTAAAAGCCTTTGAAGCTTCTCTTAGGCTCTTGGTACACTGCCACTGTGCGAACAAGCCAATCTAGCCTCTTTAAGGATGAGATACCTCATAGAGGGAAGAATCACATGAAGAGAGGGGCCCAGCTGTCTTGGCCGTTCCATTATCACAGCTGAGGTCTCAGACATGTCAGTGAGGCCATCTGGGAATAGCCAGCCTCCAGTTGACTCACCAACTATTGACAAACACTAGTGGGTCCAGCTAAAACTACTATGTGGAGCAGAAGAACTGCCCAAATCATAAATTCACAGAATCATGAGCAAATAAATGATTGTTATTTTGTGCTATGAAGTTCAGGGGTGGTTTGTTACTTAATTATTGATAAGTGTTATAACCTCCCAACAAACATGTGATATACACATAATTCTTTTCTTAGAAAAGTAATCCAAGACTGAAACAGATTAATTTGTCCAAGACACAAAGCTAAGACATTTTCCAGCAATTACAACAGACTTTAATATTTGGTGTGTGATCTTCTTTTCCTCCTCAAGTCCCATTATCTCTCTGGGTTAGCTCAATGGCTTTCCAGCTGATCCCCAAAATGCCCAAATTTCACTCTATTCATTAACTCCCCATGAGCTTCATCTTCTCTTTATTTCAGTCGCTCAGATGGCTGGACTTGTACAGCATCCAAAACTACTCTTCCACTGAAGCTTAAGTCCATTGTCTGATCACAAACTTCTGTACTTCCTGGTGTTCTTATTTGCATCACTCCTCTCTCCAGCCTCTTCCAGACTTCTGGGCCCTTGACTTGTTATTCAAATCTATAAGTTCCCCAATCCTAGACCTCTTTGCCTGTCAATTCAACCATTGTTTTACCAATACCTTCTAGTGTCTTAAACTTTTCTCCTTGACCTACACTGCAAGACAATATGGAGGTTAAGAGTGTGTGTTTTTTGTACAGTTATCCCTTCCACATTATGGGGTTTAGGGGTGTGGTGCCTCTGCAGTATGGAAAAATCTGTGTAAAGTTTTTTTCCAGAGTTTCAGGAAACTCCCTAGCTGCCCCTTGATTGGCAGATGCTGCCTCTCCCATTACTTTTACATTGGTAGGCTAAACCTTTTTTTAAAATTTTCAAACTAGCCTTTGCTGGCCTGAAAATTGGTATGGGTAGACCCTTCACCTTTATTTTCCTTTAGGGAATCATGTAAGGACATAGCCTTTTCTTGTTTGATGCCAGAGTCTACCAGAATGCCTTTTTTATAACAATCCTGCACCCAAAGGAATGTTGCACTTTCTATGTGTGAGACACGCAAATCTCATGGTTTATGCAAATGCTTTGCAGTTGTTTGTGTAGCTGCAGCAATGGCTTCCCAGATTTACTTCTTTTTTTTCTTGATATGTTTTACTGCAACTCATTAATGCCATAATGGCGGTGAACTACTATTCTACTTTTTCCTTCAAGCTCATCACTTTCCTCTGTTTCTTAGGAACACTTTCTGAACCACTAGAAACACTAGGCTTGGGACCCATGATTTTAATAGAGTTTATGGCATTTAAATGACACAAGATATGAGAAACTCAAGATGCAAAGATCACTGTGAGATGGCCTCAAGATGTCACGTGAGAGATTGCTGTAAACACACTTGGCATCCCCAAACCAGTGTGTAGAACCAGTTCTTTTACTGCAAATTTAATTTTAAGGAAAAAAAGTGTAGCTATTCATTTATGTTATTAAACAGTAAAATACATACTATAAAGGTAATATTATACTTAATAGTACATCCATTTTATGCATTTATGAGTTACTAAACTCTCAAGATATCTCTACATTTCTAGCCTTTGTGTGTCATCTGCTGGCCTTTGCATGTCATCTACAGCTTCCACAAAACTCCTCCAAAATTCCTGCTTAATTTCTTATGTTAGAGCTGGGAACAACTTTAAAGGGCTTCATTTTACAGATAAGAAAGTTGAGGTCCAAGGGCGTGAAGTGAATTGCCAAACTAGTTTTAGGAGAGTTAGGACTTAAGCAGCTCTCCTGACTCTTATCCAGTGCTCTTTCAGGTTCAGACGGTCACTTGATGTAACTTAACCTGTGGACAGGCACACCTGGCACTTTGGGAGCTCAGAGATTCAAGTGTTTCCGTCTTTGATATCATCATGCCGCCCCTGAGCCAAGCTGAATTCTCATTTCCTCAGACTCCTATGGCTACAGGATTCTGAATTCCAATCAGAGGCTCCTCTTTGATTCTGAGGTTTTTAATGGAATGTTTCCTACAGTTCTTTTGAATTGGGGAGAGAAAAGATAATATGTCCTCCACTGGGGTGAGGCATTGGGTGCCTTGAGGAGTACTTTGGTGTGGGTGTGCTCAGCAAGTCTTAGAGCAGCAAACCACAGCTCTCAGCCACATTCACCATTTCAGTCAATTAATTAGGTCCAAGCCTAAAAGGGCCATTAATCTCTATAGATTTTGCCTGCCAAACTCAAGAACCTTTCTTCTTTTGAAAAGTATGCTGATCCACCTACAAACTCACGGTAGAGAAAAGAAAAGACCCGAATAGCTGGCTCACAATGCGTCTTGGCCGGTGATGCTCACTGCTCTGGGCTGTCTTATGTTCTTGGCTGGAGAAGTGGATGCCTGTTCAGTACCCTAGAAACCAAGCTCTCAAACTGTGAAATTGGGATCCTGAAAGCCACAAAGTGTTTATGCCAGAGGGCTGGGAAACTCTGGAATGATATTTTCTAACATGCTCCTCTCCTGTGGCCTCTCACTCCCATTTCCATCTCTAGCCTTTGAGCATCTGATAAAAATCCCTCTAAGTCTAAAGGATGTAGTGGAAAGAGCACTGCAAGGAGATGGGTGTTTTAATGGTCTGTCTAGTCTTCATTAGCTGTGAGTCCTTAGCCAAGTCACTTAACCTGCTTGAGCCTCAGATGCCTCATCTATAGAATAACATTATTAACCCTCCATTTGAACTCTGTTACTTCGAGTTCTCTTCCTGCTGTTAGATTTAAAATCCTACGGCTCATTTCAAATGCAAAGTATTCCAAATGTCAGTGCAGCCTGAATGAAAGCTAATGTTAAAGCCTTGGAATTAGCCTGCAGTCACAGGGCTAATTCTGGCTAAATTGACAAGTGATGGAAGTTGGTCCCTGGGGTCAAAATTTCACTCTGGATCCTCACCTTTTCCCTTTTAGCACAACCTTAGCCTGGGCCTCTTTCTACTTTATAGATTTCTACAGCAGAGACAGTTAGCTACCCACCGGTGATTTGGGCTCCCTTTTCTACTGTAAAGAATCTTTTCTGGGAAGCAGCTACCCAACTAGAGACAATATTTCTCAGCCTCCCTTGCATCTGCTTGCAGCAGGTGACCCACGGCGTGTGGGTGGAAGTGATGTGTGCCGTTTGTAGGCCTGGCCCACACAAAGCTCCCATGTAATCCTTCGCACTCCATTTCTTAGCTGGTCCATTTCCCAGATGTAGGTTTCCAGGGCAACCTTAGAAACCATGGTTTGAAGATGGCAAGAGGCTGCATCAGCTCCGGTCGCTGAATGACTGTTTTGAGCACATCCACCCTCTATTCCCCTATTGATAATTGGCCTTTATGTGCTTTAGAAATTAATTTATATTGTGTTAAGCCACTGATACATTGGGTTTTACCTCTTAAAAGCAGCTGTCAATCACTTTCAATACTGTGGCTGGCAAATAATTTCCACTACTGTTCAAACATGGTTAGAATGGCAGCAGAAAAGAGTTTGCAGATTTCCTGAAAGCATAATAGGTTGACTATCTGTGTCAGAATCCCTTGGATTTCTGCAGATTCTTGTACCTAGTCTCAGATCCACAAAATTATGATTAATAGGGGTGGGGTACTGTATTTGTGCATTTTCAACCATCTTCCTAGGTACTTCTTATGCATTCTTAATTTTGAGAAAACTGGTTTAGAGTGCTACCCCTTACTTTTAAAACAGTGTGCCTAGAGTCTCAGGGGCTTAAGATCTTGGGGCAGGAGGAAGTGACAGGAAGCTACTTATTTGGCCTCTTTTCAAGAACTATTTCTGTTCTGAGGTCTTATGGAAGAACTCATGAGCGGAATTTAAATGGAACCCACCTTTTCACATTAACACTTGCCTGAATGATTCCAACCTTCTAGTGGATGTTTGTTTATATATAAGAAAGGGCAAACATATGTAGATGGTAGCTATACCAGGGCCAGGACTAGGGTGAGACGAGTGAAGCACTCTCAGATGCAAAATTTAAGGAAACACACACTCACACACACACAAATCCCACAAAAAAAAAAACCCAAATTAAATAATTATGATAAATAAATATTTTAATGCTATATTTTTAAAACTAAAAATTAATACAAAAATTTATGATGAACCAAAGATCAAAAGCTTAAAGTAAAGACTGGATCGGTTGCCTCCAACTGAAGAAGGAGGAACTCAAATTAGTGCTTCTACTTTTATATTTATAGTTGAAGTGTGCATAGTTACACAGATTATCCACCCCAAACTTAAAGTTTAACCAAAAGGAGAGCTTTGAGAAAGAATAGCTACTAGAGGTTAAAGACACTTGGCAGACACCATTTTATTTAACAATTATTTATTAAACCCCATTCTTGTGTTCTACATGCTGGTAATACAAGAGTGGACAAAACAGATCAAGTCTCTGGTTTTGTGGTGCTTGAGTCTTACAGCTTGTTGCTAATTATGGGGTTCCAAAAACGAACAGCCCACCAAGCTATTGTTACCAGTTGAAGCCCTACCAATCTTTTAAAGTTTGTTTTAAATGCCTCTTCCTCCATGAAGCCTTCTTGGATCTAGCCCTGAATGATTATACCTTCTTCTGAATTCCTGAAGTCTGCATTTTCATCTTATTGTGTTTATCATATTCTGTCTAAAAGTAGGTCACTATTTTTAAAAAATTGTGCTGTTCATAGTCTCTTGGAGGTTCCCTAACATCAACTCAGGATGCATCACAGCAGATTTGTTTACTGTTTCTCCTTCTGAGAAGGATGCCATTTGAAGGACTTGTATAGCTCAGAGCATTTGATAATAATTGGTCTTTATCAGTGGGTCCCAAACCCAGCTAAGATTATAATTGTGGAGTTTATTAAAATATGTGGACTTCTGGCTTTAACCCATCTCCCTGTTGCCCAAAGATTCTGAATCAGAAGGTCTGGGGTGGGATGCACAAATTACACAGGTAATTCTGATGTACAGTCACATATGGAAACCACTGCTCTGTTATTTTCTAGACATACAACTTATATTTGCTATATTGTTAGGCTTTATTTATCTCATGCCTTTCTTTTACCTTATTTGTGAGCTCTTTCAGTATATCAGGCTTTGGTGGGAGAACCACACCTTTAATCTTTGAATCTGAGCTATTTTTTCAACTTGAAGTTATTTATTGCATATCACAAACTTAAAACGGGTCTTTGCTCTGAAATGGCTCATTCCATTCAGAGGTTTTAACAAATGGGTGTGATGGCCTCCGTATTGGAGTTCTCCAGGAAAATAGAATCAGTAGGAGATACACACACACACACACACACACACACACACACACACACACACACACTCTGCTTTTGAATTCTCCCAAAGGCTGGGGATATATATATATAGGAATTGGCTCATGTGACTGTGGGGATCAGCAAGTCCAAATTCTACAAGGCAGGCCACAAATTGGGAACTTGATGGTGATAATGAATTCCCTAGGAGAAGCCACAAGTTGGGAACTCTGAAGAAGATGATGATGAATTTCCCAGGAGAAACCGGCTGGCTGAAACAGAGAGGAATTCTTTCTGACTGCTGAAATCATCAGTTCTCCCTTTAAGGCCTTCAACTGATTGGATTAGGAGGCTTCTCTTATTGCTCCTTGGTTGACTGTAGACTAAGCAGCCATAGTTGCAAATCAGCTGACTAGTGATGTAAACCTGGCTACAAAATACCCTCACAGTAACAATCAGGCCAGTGCTTGCTCAAGCAAACAATGGGGCAGGGTAACCTAGCTAAAGTGACATGAAATTAGTTACCACAGCCTTCGTTTGATCCTTAACTCAAGGCTGAATTCTACTAGTCTTGGAGGCTCTCTCAGCTTTATCTTTTCCTGGTTTGAATAATAGTAAGTTGCCTTTTCTAACTTTACACATTTCCAAATTCCTGGATTCTCTTCATTCCTTTTTCTGGGCCTATCTTTTTCTTATTATACCTTGTCAAATGCAACCAGTTTAATAAACATGTAGTACTAACATTCTTTATTCAAGTTTTCCTGATACATGAAAGTTCACTAAGGTCCTTAATTGTCTTCCGAGTTATTATAGGCAGAAGTTTTATCAAATGTTTTGCAGCTGTATTACATAGGTTGGCATTCATCCAGTCTCCAGTACAATTTCAATTTCTGTGTCAGTTAGAAACTATAGATTTTGCTGAAGCAACAAAATAAACTTCAAATGGCTTTAACTACAAAGATTTATTTCTTGCTCATACTACATGTGACTTGGCTGGGGGCTCTGTTTCACACCCCTTCACTATGCAGCCCAGGTTGATAGAGCAGCCACTGTCTGAAATGTTGCCGATTGTGGTGGCAAAGAGAAAGAATGTTCTTAAGTCCCACTTTGTTTACAATAATGGGCCATAAATAGAGACAGGCCTACCCAACCTCAGACACTTGTTTGAAATAAAGCTGACAATTTCAGCATGTGACTAGAGGGTGGAGAGCTAGAAATATTTACTTCTAATAGAAATAGTTCTAGTGGACCACACCCATATTCCAATGTTACCAGAATTGAACTTATCTTATGTTGATCAAATATAACATGTATAAAAGCAAGGAGAAATCTCTTGCTACTCATTTTGTTGTGGGCAATAAATTCTCAGCCCCTCAGCAGTGAGGTCTGCTTTTCTGAATAAAACTGGTGTAACGGCACCATTACATGCAGGCTAGAGTTTATTAACTAGCAAATTAAGATGGTTTCAGTGGTGAGTTCTCTTCTATTCAGACACTTGTTTGAATAAAGCTAATGACAATGTTAAATGTGAAAAGAAATTGTTTTAATTTTTTGAGTTTTGATGCCAGAGTGCTTAGCATGCAAACAACACAACTGATGCTGTAACCGGTGCCCTGCTGGCAACGGTGCCAGGCAGAACCCATTCCAGGTTCAGGACTCTTGCCACGGAAAGACTTCAGAGGGGAGAGGGGCCAGTAGGAATAAGTAGTAAAGTTTATTAAAGAAAAAGAGAAAGAATACATGTTAAAGAGATGACATGGACATGTTCAAGGAAGAAGCACACACTGAGTGGCAGTAGGTTGGCTTGTTACAAAGGGAAGTTTTTCAGTGATTTTCTTATCTTGACTTTTGAATGCCTGGCATCTTCTTTGCTCTAGGAGGAGATAGTTATCACAGTTAGCAGAACTTGTGACCTGCCCTTGTGTATCTAAAATTTGTCTTTGGGCAGATGTTTAACAACCTTTATGACCCCTTGCTTTCTGTTTTTAACTAAGAATTTGCTTTGGGCCCATGATTTTATAAGCTTTTATGGTCTGGGAAGGTTATGGGGCTTCAGGGGAAATTTTTGTCCTATGAAGTTTACAGTTGTAGTTTGTGGCTCTGCATTAACTCATTTGAAGCTGAAAAGAAGACCAGGGAACACCACCTCGGTGCCCTATTCTATTCTGCCTCAATACTAAGATTGAAATGTGTATAAAAGACACATAGTAACCATTACCTAAAGCATTAGATTTCTTTGGGTTGCAAGGAGATGAGAAGAAGAGTCACCATCCAATGCTGGGACATAGAGTATGAACAAGAAGTGAAAGTTTGTAGTTAAAAGCCATTTGAAGTTTCTTTGTTACTTCAACAAGACCTATAATTTCTAACTGATACAGAAATTGACCGTGTTATGAAGGCAGAAAGAAGCAAACTGCAAATAGCTTAAATTAAAAGGGGTTTTTATTGAGAGTATACTAGGTTATATAATAGATTTCAAGCCAAAGTTGAACAACCCAAACCACTGAAGGACTTGGATGCACCTGACTGTCAGAAACAACTGAAGTTAAGACTGAAATGTGCTCTTTCTGTCTTTCTTTTCTGCTACCCGCCCCGCTTCACCCCCATACCAGCTTCTTTCTCCTTTTTCCTCACAGATTGGCTTTTCTAAAGATCAGTAAATATGGCTGTGGACATATTTTTTGTTTTATATCTTACAATTTTGATCACTAGAAAGTGACTGGGTTAACTTTGTTCCCTGCCCCCCACCCCATCCCAAAGAAATCCAGGAAATGAACTTATTGCCTTGGGCCAGTTATCTGCCCAAGCCCAATCTGCTATGGCTGGGAGGGAATGTGTTTACATCGTGCTTATGCGGCAACTCCTTCCAAATTCACATGGATGAGGCAAGGGCTTTGGGAGATGTAATTCTTGGAGAGTATCATAGGTATTTTTACCACCTGTTCATGTGGATTTTATGGTATTATTTTCTCATTAAGTTTGAAAGTTGGTTGAAGAGGTCAAATCAGCAATTTATTTTTGAACTCATTTAGGAAGAACAAACATTTCCTTCAAAACATGACAACAGAATGAGCAATTCATGAGGACAAGGTTAAATGTTTCCTAGATGAACTAACATAGTTTCACAAGGTCTCCTATACACTCGATCCAAGAATAGAAAGAGACTGAGAGAGGCAATTATTTGTTTCTTAAGGCCATACGGGTCCCCAAAAGCATCAGTTGCTATAGCAAATCCTGGTGTCTCTAAATATTTTCTTTCCCAGCCAAGAAATACATTTCCACTAATAATTTTCCACCCTTCTCTCTGGGTTTGTATGATATCACAGCAGCCTGAGGCATCATGACTATTACTTAGAGATAAATTGAGTGACTCACAACTTATTAGTGATTCCAGAAGCCTTGGCTGACTTTTCTCTTGAGAATTTGCATTTACCCAACCTTTGTTTCCAAACAGTGGATGCTAACATCGTGAAAAATCATTGCCATACTTCATTAATGCAGTTAGTCATGCCATTCACTATTCACAGGGCATGCATTGTGTATCATGGAGAAAAATCGTGCCCACCATGTTACTTGTTCTGAAACTGAGATGACAAAACTGATCCCCCTGTGGAAGGTGTATATTCTTTGAATTTTATTTTCTAATTTGTGAATGGTTTCTCTGAACTGAGCAATTTGCTATTGCTTATTCTCCTTTGATACATACATGTGTGAGAGAGTTCTCTCTGGTGAGGGGTAATGACAATTTTAAAGGAACAGAGTAAATTCATTTGGCTTTTGGAGGGATCGAAGATCGTCCAAGGGTTTGGATGGAAAAGTTTCAGTGTCTTCTTATATCTATCAATGTTTCTAACTGGTTCAATGCCATCAACAAGAAGAGCCCTAATCTGAATTAAAATAAAATTGTCTTCAACATAGAAATTTTGGCAGGTATGAGCTTAAAATATAATAAATATTCTTAAAAATGTGAGTGTGATATTTGCTCAGACTAAGTCTTGACTTTAGGATTCCTTGAAGCAAATGGGATGCTTATTTAGAAAAAAAAAAAAATGAAACAACCAAAGAACAATGGAGAATTAACTGACTCTTTGAATCATTTGTCCACTAACTATTCTTTAGTTTGTTCCCCACATTGGTATACGCCAGGCGTTGAGTTTCCATTGAGGAACAAGAATGACAAGATGCAGTCCCTGCCCAAAGAAACAGGAATCTTATTCATAGAGAGTACATCGCATAAGGGGATGAAGCTAATTGGAAATACACAGCTATAGGAGTTACAAAAATAAATTATATGTATTTTAGTTAGATCTCCCTTTACCTAGTAAATTTTCAATCTTCAGGTTTTGTGCAACTATTATTTCCCAACTAATTTCTCACCTAGACTTTGATATGATGCTTGAGTTATGTTTCTTCTCTCTTTTTGACATTAGGGCTTTTTCTGGCTTTTTTTTATAAATGCTTTTGCTTCCGTACTGTCAAAGTCATCTTAAAACAAAAGCCTCATTACATCACTCTGGATTTCAAAATCTTCAGTGGCTATGTGTTGGGAACATAGTAAAGTAGGGGTTATGATCATAAAATTTGGAAACTGATAGAGTTGCATTCAGTTATTTTGAGATCTCAGATAAATTACTTAACTGTTCTAATCCTCAAGGCTCCCTTTGTTAAATGGTATCACTGGAAGTACTTTTCTCATGATTTTGGTGAGGATGCATTCTCTGGTTTATAATAAACACTCAATAAATGAAGGCCGTCATAGCTATTGACTATTGCTTGTAAGACTTAATTTCTTTAACGCATTATTTGTCAGGGATACACATGTGGCACAGATTTCTTGTTGGCTAAGAGGCTCCTCTAGAAGATTTTTAAGTACCCTTGTAATTCAAGATTTTATGGATCTTTGGTCCATTCTAACCCCAAATTTTCATTGTCATCATGAAATACTAGTGTTTAGTATATGAATCCCCAGTAATCAGTGAAAATAACCCTTGACTCATCTCTTCAAGCACCTGGAGTGGTAATAGGACAGTGGGATGAGCCTATTGCTGGCTTTCAGCACTGACTGGATATAAACCAGAAACACTGAGGTGAAGGACTTGGTGGCAATGTTCTCAAGACTCTACACCCCACAGTTCTCTCTTCTGCAGAGACTGTTATTTATAGCTTAATTTCTGGAGCATAGAAATAAGGCACCTCAAAGAACTTGCCAAAGAAAAGCAGAAAGTATAAGGAGAAGCTAATTTCCCTTATACGGTTCTGACATTGACTATAATCACATTGAAAATTATACATCGATGACAATGTATACTTTGATTACACATCTGATTTAAAATTGCCACTCCCTAATAACAACAACTTCTCTAGTACTCACGGTTCTCAAGTGCTTTATCCAAAATACTTGCATATCTACCCTCCTTGTCCCCATGGAGCTGACGTTTTCTTGAAAAAAGAGTCAGGGCAGTATCCTGATGCAATTGTAGCAAATTAGAAGTCTTTCATGAGGAGAGTTCCCTTCAAGGTGAATTCTCTGTTCTCATTTCTTCCATAAACGGAGACAGAATAGAAAAAGATGGTGAAAAAAAAGATGGTGATGCTGAAACTACAGTCAGGGGACAGGGAAGGGACAAAGAGATTCAAGCAGCCTTTCTTAATTAAGTTCAAGCAGGCAGAATTCTCCTCCATAGGAGGCTGAATCTTGTTATCAAGATTTGTGGCATCTTCCCTAATGTTAGGGGTTCTGGGTTGATAGTCAAGTCTAGAGGTTAGAGGAGAAGATGGGCTGTGCCCTGTGTATAATAGGAGGAATTAACCTCTCAGCTTTCCAGACCTCCTTAACCCCAAACCTGACAAAGCATTCATTGGGTTCAGTCCTGACCAGAGCCCCTACTCAGGTCCTATGACTAAAAAACAAAATAGAAACAAAAACAAAACATGGCAAATGAAATTCTGTTTGAAAATTTCAAATTATTTGGCAATAATGACTGGACTGAAATGTTTGAAGTCATGGGCCTTCTGCTGCATTTCAGGGTATATATACAGAGCTGGGGTTTGGTGGGTAAGTATCTGCTGGGGACTAACTCATGTCCCCCACAAAAGACATGCTCAGTTCCTAACCCCTGGTCCTGTGGGGGGTGAGCCCATTTGTAAATAGGACCTTTGAAGATGTCATTAGTTAAGGTGCGCTCAAACTGAATGAGGGTGGGTCTTAATCCAACACGACTGAAGTCCTTATAAGCAAAGGAAATTGGATGTGGAAAGAGAAACCACGAGGACAGCCAGGAGCTGGAATCAACAGAACCCAGAAGAGAAAGAAGACACTGCCATGTACGTTGCCATGTGATGGAAAAGTCAAGGCAACTCACGGCAAGCCAAAGAACCCCAAAGATTGCCAGCCAGCCAGAAGATACTGACCCTGGGAGGAAGCAAACCTTCTAGCATCTGAAACCTTGGGCCAATAAATTACTATTGTTAAGGCAACCCATTGCATGGTATTTGTTTTAGCAGCCAGTAAACTAAAACAGTATCCTTTAGAATTCATTAGTCTTTATGATTTATAGGTGATACATGGAGACAAACAGCAGTGAGGTATTTGCTTTAATCTTTGAAAAGGGGAAATAAAATTGCTATCAGAGATAACCTAAATATCATAGGTAAAATATGTAGGGCCATTTTACTAATTAGGATAGGATAGGTTTTACTGTAGTGAAAAACAACTTCAAAATCTTCATGGCTTAAACATCAAGGTTTTGTCTTATCCATGCTGTATGTCTTTGCAAGTTTTCTGGAGACTTGTGTTCCATATTTTCTTCCCTTTGGGACCCAGAGCAACAACCATCTGGAGCATTGTTTACTGTTGGGTATCTTGGCAGAGTAAGAGAACTCAGGACAGCCTTATGCTGATATTTAAATATTCCAGTCTATAAATAACATCACTTCCACTTGTAATTTATGGGTCAGAAATAGTCACATGGCCTCACCAAACTCAAGGAGGCCATGAAGTGCTATTTTACCATGTGCCCAGAAGGGGTCACTATAAAAGCTACCAGGGCATCTTAAAGAAAATGATTGACTTACAGACCAACATCACTGTTGACTATAATCAGATTGAAATAATTAACATATCTAAAGAACATGTCAATTTGGTTGTACATGAAGGTCATCAACCTTAGTATTGTAGAAATAGAGAGTCAGAGGTTTAGATAGTGGCAATGTGCCATTCAAGCCCTTTCTGGAGAGTGGGCAGTTAGACAGACTAAAGCAAGTATTTGGTTCTTTTGAGAAGTAAATCCCACTGTAGAAGTGGAAGCATCTGTTAATAGAGCCTGGTGCCCACTGAACATTTCATTCTTTCAATTTCCTTTGCTTTAATTCCATTGTCACCAAGAAACCTCTTGAGAATTAGGCTCTCCTTGAGATTTTGCTACAAAAAGAGGACATGATCAGTGGCTATTAGTACCCAGTACACTTAGTATAGCTTTTGTTTAAAATTAACACATTAACATTCTGGTTTTATACACAGTCTTCTTGTGATCTTTTTAGCTTGAATCAGCTTCCTAAGTTAAATCAACTCCAGGGCACTGAAGACATGGAGGTTATGAGCCTATTCATCTGAAGGTCAGCTATTTAACCATAGAGAACTCACCAAAGGAAATTTTATTTTGTTTTGTCAGTGTAGTCAGCTGGCTTGCCATGTGTGACAATTGTCCTCCCCTAACTTTGCTAAAATCCCTTTCTACATAATCTTTAACAATACTTATTTAAATGTATTAGGATCATGTACTTAGCCCATATATTCTAAATTGATCTGATAACCATGTTAAAATCAGAATTCATAGGAAGTCTCTAGGCAAACCACCTTAATACAGGTATCCTTGCTCATGTAGATCTTTAAGCCTTCTTCCCCAAACAGCTGATAGACAATGCTTCACTGACTACAATTATAGATATATATAAAACCATATTTTGGGATGGAAATGCTCCTTCTATGTGGTTTGTTTAAATTTAAAGGATTACTTCAACTGCAGTATTCTGGGCAGTAAAATAAAGGATATAATATTCTAGTTTAGGTGCCATTTCAAGGACCTGAGGAACAAAATATGAGCTACCCCTCACCCCAAGTTTTTTGACAAGTAAGAGGAAGAGTACAAAGTGATAACAATCATATATGTGATAATTCTTTGTGGTTCATTGTATTCTTTTCTGAATGAAATCATAAAATGTGTATTTTCATGCATGGCTCTATGTAAATACTTTTTTCAGCACATTTGGCAGTCAAATAAATTAATTTTGTGAGTCAATATCTCAGAAATTTTGAACTCACAATGCAATTTCATACCTAACCTTCATGCAATTTCATACCTAATTAATGATATAACCTTATATTGCTTATTCATACATACAAATAAGCACTTACTGTGCATCTGTTCTGTGTGAAAGGCACTGTCCTAGGAGCTGAGGATGTAACAGTGAGCAAAATACATTCCCAAAACACATCAGATAAACAAAATAATATAATTACCGAATGATGCTATAAGTTCTATGATAAGGTTAAGCCCAAGAAGCTATGGGAATATGGAACGGGTGACCCAACCCAGTCTGGGATGCTCAGAGAAGCTCAGAGTACAAAGGAGTTAGCTGGGAGGAAGATGGGCTGGAGAGAGGGACATGTGCCAAACCCCAGAGGCAAAAGAATATGGAGAGCTTGTCCAAGAGATTGTGAAAAGCTCATTATGGCTGGAGTTCTGGACATGATGGCGTCACCAGATATTAAGGAGGTAGAAGGAGGTAGATGGGTAGCACTTGGTGATTGTTAGGAAGGGTACAGGGTGGCAGAGGGAGAGGATAACAACAAGGCTTCATACACCATAACTGGTGGGGACATTCCTGAGACAGAGAGAAGCAAGACCAGGTTTGCAAAGGAAGACGATTTGAGGTTTGAATATTACGTCTTTGAGGTATATACAGGACATCCAGTAGAAGATACACAATAAGCCATTGGAGTTAAGTTTATGGAGTTCAGGCAAGAGAGATGAGCCGAAATCTCTGAAATAAAGGTGGTGTAACATTAGCAAATGAAGTTGAGGAAATGAAGATAATTATTTTAAGAAGGTCAACTCCAAAGAGCAAGAGACAGAAAAGGAACTAGAGGAAAATGTCCTTTGAGAGTGGGTTTACTAAGGGAAAATTTTGAGCACCTTTAAACCTGTGACAATGGATGCAGAGAAAAAGATGCTGGAGATTATGTAAGAGGCCAGAACTAATTGGTAGAGTGAGGCTCCTGGGGAGGCAGAAGGAGATGGGTTCAGAGCATTGGTGGGTAACTTTTTTTTTTTAAGTTATGAAATAGTTTCATTTCCAAAAAATGAGTCATTTTTTTACTACATAATTTTTTTTTTTTGCCACAGCCTACATATAACATTGAATGACTCAGGTGCAGTCAGTTTATCTTTTTCTCATTTTTTTTTTTTTTTTTTTTTTTTTTTTACTTTATAGAAATGGGAGGAGATAGCTTCCTTAGATGTGTGCCTACAGGATGGCTAATATTGTTGCTGGTCATAGAAAAGGTGTTAAAATACTGGCTTACTATAAAATTTTTCTATGATTGGCAAAAATGGTAGTCATTTTATAGACACGTCTTAGTAGACTATCTCCTTCCAGTCCTATAAAGTGAAATATCTCATAAGTGCTTCTGCACAATTTGAGGCAAGTGAAAAGTGGCCAGAAGCTTTCATTATGGGAGCCTCAGTATCACAGGTAGGCAAATCACACCACTGTTTAGCAGTGTTGTGTACAAGGTATGGAAGACAATTAGGTCAGATCTTTTCATTTTCTTTGGGAAGGAGCTTATAGGCTGATTAGCATTTGCCAAAATTTACCTTCGTACTTCTGCCAAATATGCAGATAGATGAGCAAAGTCTGGTTTGTATTTGGTTAAGAAGATATCAACAATCTTTTGTTTTATGTTTTTTGTGGTTTCATTAAGATATTCAAGAAGATGATTTGAAACTCTGTTTTTCAAATCAAAATAGAGATAGGGGAACATTTTGTTGTTGCCATGATTCTATTTATCACTTTCTTATATCCTGTAGAAAGCATGATTGTTGGTAGGCTCTGACAGAATCAGCTCTACATTGCAAGTGTCCAACACAACTATCACCAAAACTTTCTCTTTTGTTCACTGATAGGTCATTTGAGTTGCAATCTCTGACTCAGAAAATGCACTTTACTCAGTTTCTTAGACGAATCAAGAAAATGATATGATAATTCATGTTTGTCTGTGTGGTATGCCCAAGCTAATTCAGTGGCTGCTCTTTTCATCAGAGCATTTGTGTCTCTTTGGGAACTGAAAAAAACCTTTCATTTATTTAAAAGTACTTGCCTACCTCATCCTCAACCTGTGAAAATCAGTCCATTGCTTTTCTACCCCTTTCTCCACTGTCCCTAATCCCAAATTCTTCTCTGCATATTGCACTGCAGTATGCTCTGTCTTTTGTTATTTACCTCCCTAATCCAGTTGTATGTGTCCTTTCATTTGTCATTAAAAAACTCGGTTGTTTAGCCTTTTTATCAGTGACTTCTGGGGCATGTGGGAAAAGATATTGTAATGTTTCTCATTTTCATTATCTGGACTCTTAGAAAACATGGTCGTAATAGTTACAATGTTAAAAACAATAACCCTATCTTGATACAAAGCACCATCATTAATCTGCAGGCAAAGTAAAAAATGGACTGTTAAGGCTCATGATTACATTGCACCTCAGTTGCACACTTAAGTTGGATCACCTGGAGTAATGCAACATGGATGATCCATTATTGTGAACCTCAAAAAAAGGCTGCCAACATCAGTGGTTGGGGAAAAAATAGCAATCTGAGCTTCAGAAGGTGGATGGATATTCTATGTTGTATCCACTTGATACTAAAAACAGTGTTGCTTTCAGTCCCTATTGTTTGGGCCACAGTATGTGGGTTTTGTACCTTTTCTCCAACCTTCCACACCCACAGCTATGGGACTTTTTTGCATCCTGGGAAAAGTTTTCCAGAAACAGGGAACTTTCAGGCAAACTGGGACCACTGGTCATCTTATGTTACTGAGTTCCTCTTGCTCCCAGAGGATGGAAACCATTATACACATTGTGAGATTCCTCCCTTCCTCCTCCCCAAACCAGACTTCTAAACTTGCCATAATCATCTTTACTCACCAAGATTCTGTTTTGGGTTTCCCAAGGAACACCTTTCTCTCACTATTCCCTCCCTCTCTCCTCCCCTAAGGACACATTAAACTGACTTTTCACTGTTAGAGGCAAAAGTTAAAGAGTATTGTCTTACAGGGAGCTTCACAACAGAAAGTAAGAATTGAGATTAATACTCTGAACAACTGCAAGAAGTACGCTGATTAGTCTTGTTAATTTGAAACCAGGTAGAAGTGGGTCTGACCATGAATAATCTTCCATTCATTTGGACATGTGTGAAGGAGGGAGAATGTCCTTTTGAGTCGGAGCTCTCTATGAAATATTCTAATTGAGGTCAATAAGGAAGGCAGGAAGGGTCTGAGATACCATCTCTCTCCCTCTGGAGTTTAACTAAATGTAAGAGGCTGTGACTAGTTCGCCAAGCATCATCTTTGTTCTTCATTACCCTGTTCCTTTCTAAGAGATTCTTTATTTCTCAGGGGTCTGCCAACAGGTGCTCCTCACCAGTGTCTATCAAAATGAAATTCCCTTTGCTTCATTACTAATGAGTTCTAAGCCCTCTTCCTCCACTTGGAGGGGCAGAGTCAGAATGGAGTGGTTTGTGACTGACCACCTGGTGGGCTATTTTAATTTGGGGCATGATTTGGCTATACTCCTGTTATATACATGTCTACCATATCCTTTAATCTTTTTCCTTCTCTATTTTTGCTTATGTTTACTTGTGATTATTCACCCTTCTCTACTAATCAGCCCCCATTCTCACTGCAGGTGCACATTTGGAGACATTTGGAGCCCTAGAATCCTTCCATCTAGTTGAGAGAGGGGCAACTTTTTGCCATATAGGCCCATTTTCTAGGACTGCTTCTGATAGAAGGCCTTTGCTTACATTGCAGAAAAACAAATAAAAAGTCTAAATCAGGACTTCTGAGGGTGCTAATTTTCTTTCAAGATTTAAAAATTTTAATATCTCCTCTGACCTTGTCTCAAGGAAAGAAGACGTGGCCTTAATGAACTGCTGTCTAAATTTCCTCATTTTTCTGTGTTGTTTGCTTATAAAGGGGCTTGATAACAAAATCAAGAGTTCTCTGCAAAATGTTGAACACTTCTACAAAAACAAAACAAAACGAAACACTTATTTCCTTAATAATGGTCCACCATATTGAATTGTGCAGTGACCTGTGGGCAAACCATTGGAACACAAAATCACCTCCAGGGATGAGAAATGGACTCTGGGTGAAATGGAAAGAAAAGGCAAGGTCTAGAAACTGACCGGCTGCGGCCTCCCTCAGTTCTTTATATGGACTGCTCAGGCTAACATTTCCTGGACACACTTTCAGGGAGAGAAAGAGGCAGCCATGGGAAGGCTGCATGGTTTTCCTTTGACAATGGCAGATTTTCACTTTGGTTTTGGGAACAGAGGCAGAAATACTCAGAGCTGCCAGCTGAGACTCAAGGCAGTGTTTTAAGAAAGGCTGGGGTTGTTAAAACCGTATTTTCCCCAGCTGTCTAGCATGGTGACTGAATCCATCAAAGTCCAAAAGTCCTTTTCTTGGTGCTGTCTGGGATTCCAGCCCTTGGCATTGAAAAAATGCTGGAGCAAGACACTTAATTTGCTGCCAAGAATGTTCTTGGGGCCAGGAAAGTCTCCTTGCTTCTGCCTTTCTCAAAGATTTAAATTTCCTAAGCAGTGATTTTCAAACCAGACACCCACAGAACATGTTACATGTTCCATGACTAAAATGCTTAGCACTAAAGTGTTCTGTCAATAAAATAAAATAATGGAGGCTACATCCAAATTCACAGAGAAAGAAAAATTACAGAGTAGACTGGTATCCAATGTATGCTGTTTCTCCTGTAAATGTTCATAACCCTTCAACACCTAAATAAACAAGTAGCTCCTGAAACTGTAAAAGAAAAATATTTATGAAGGTGATTAAAAATGTTGCCCTTGGAAACCCAACTTTGCCTCTTATGTGGGTGAGCTAATCCACTGCCTTACACTTCAGTTTAATCATCTGTAAATAGGAGGAAAAAATAACCTCATTGTGTAGTTGTATTAAATTCAATAATTAGTATTATTTATAATTATATAATGTCTACACACATCTTAGTACCTGGCTCATACTAACACACTCAATAAATGTTAATCATTTTCTAAAAGATATGGATACCTGAAAACATTATCCTCTAGTAAAATATTTTTTCCTAGTTGGCCTGGTGGACTTGCATGCATGAGTGTTTCACTGGGTTCAGTGACATCAGGATTTCCAGAGGCTTCTCTTGATCAAGCTTGCCAATAAAGGCAATTAGAATTTTTTATCCAGTCCTGCAGTCACCTTCACTGAAAGTGAAAAAATTTCCACTCCTTGTTAAAAATTCCACTGTTTTCTAGGAAGATAGCAATCCTTGTGCTGAGATCTAAATTATGGATTCTATCCTTTTGTTCTTGTCAATTACTTTCTCATTCTTTTTTTGGCCTCAACTCAACTCAGGAACAGCTCATCTAAGGAATGAGCTTTCTGTTGTTTCAGTCTTTCCAAATGCTCGTATCTTCACCCAGCTCATGTCTCTCTTTCACAAAGCTTTGCCCTCTTGCAGCTACAGACCTCAACATCGTCCACTCTCCTCTACCACATATGAACCCATAGAGCAGTGGCCTCACCTACTGACCTAATTCTACAAAGTCCTGATTTATTCTTTTGTATCAACATATTCTCTATGACTATATAAAGTCCTGAAGTTTAGGATATTTATTGTTAACCCTTGTAGCTTCAAGTGAGTGTGGGGTTCACACTTGGTATATGATAAATACTTACTTACAAACTCTTTCCTAATTCAGTGCTGAAGGCATTCAGGAAGTCTGAAAAAAAAAAAAAGGATTTACTCAGGCAATCCATAATGGCAGGTAAGGATGTGGAATTGATACTAATCATGAATTAGCCTATGGTGTTTGTGGTTTGTTTGATGATATCTCAATTAATCCTCAAGACAACTCGGTTAGTTAGGGAAGAATTATTATGGTTATTTTCATTTTACAGATTAGGAAATTGCATCATGAGAATTGAGTTACTTGCCCAAAGTAGTGCAGATTAAAAGTTGTTGAAGAAGAGTGAGAATCAGGTAACCTGATTTCGTATCCCATATTCTCCCAATGGTTCTGTGCTGCTTACTAACCCAGTTGATGAAATATTTTCCTGCCCAAGCTCCAGTGTATCTAATACGCCTGATCCAAGGCACAAGATATAATACTTTGGTCCCTCTGTCGTGTTGTCCTAGAAGCAAGTACTCTTATTATACAGAAATTCCTTTCCTGTTTTTCTTTGCTGGTAATAAATTTACATAAGACTTGTGATCCTGGCCAGGGGCAGAATTTTTGCATTATTAGTTAAAATGTTGCCTTTCATTTGGTTAGCACTAAGGCAAATTAGAATACAGGGTAAAGGAAGACTTTTAGACCTCCAACTTCTGAGTGAGAACAAAGGAAAAGAGGTTTATTTGGTACAAAATTTATATTTTCTGTAACACAGTATCTAATTTAACCTGTCTGGTCAGTTGATTTTAACAACATTATTACATGGAAGCTAGAATAGGGAATGAGTTCTTGTTATTGTTTACAGGCTAATGTAATACTCCACTACATCCCAGAATATTTTGGGCAGAAAAAAAAAAAACAACGTATTTTCCCCTTGAGGGACTGGGAAAAAAATGTGGAATTATTAAACTTTCCACCTGCTATTCTCTTAAGCAGTGGGGGATCCCAGGCTGATAAGCCAAGCCCTCGATCTAGAGGCTTACCCTTAAGAAACTTATCTCACCAATGACGAAGCTAAGCCTCCTTATAACTATGCTTAAGAATCATACCCCAGATAAAAGCAGCACAGCAGGGCAAGATGGTGGATTGGTGAGGTGTATGTTTTAGTTATTCCTCCAGGGAAGTAGGTAGAAAGCCAGGAACTGCATGGACTGGACACCGCAGAGCAATCTGACTTTGGGCATACTTCATACAACACTCATGAAAACGTGGAACTGCTGAGATCAGCAAAATCTGTAAGTTTTTGTGGCCAGGGGACCCACGCCCCTCCCTGCCAGGCTCAGTCCCGTGGGAGGAGGGGCTGTCAGCTCCGGGAAGGAGAAGGGAGAACTGCAGTGGCAGCTCTTATTGGAAACTCATTCTACTGATCCAAATTCCAACCATAGACAGACTGAGACCAGACACCAGAGAATCTGAGAGCAGCCAGCCCAGCAGAGAGGAGATAGGCATAGCAAAAAAAGAGCAAGACAAACTCAGAAATAAAAGCGGATGCTTTTTGGAGTTCTGGTGAACATAGAAAGGGGAAGGGCAGAGCTCAGGCCCTGCAGGCTCATTTGCAAAACCCAAAGAAAAACTGATCTCTCTGCCCCCTGGATCTTTCCTTAATAGCCCTAATTGCTTTGTCTCTTAGCATTTCAATAACACATTAGATCTGCCAGGAGGGCCCTTTATTTTTTTTCCTTTTTTTTTTTTTTTAATCTTTTTTTCATTTTCTAAAACAATAACTCTAAGAAGCCCAATACAGAAAGCCTCAAAGACTTGCAATTTGGGCAAGTCAAGACAAGAGCAGAACTGAGAGCTCTGAGACAAAAGGCAACAATCCAGGGGCTGAGAAAATTCACTAAACACCACAACTTCCCAAGAAAAAGGGGGCATCCTCTCACAGCCATCATCCTGGTGGAAGGAAACAGTCCTGCCTGTCACCTGCCCCATAGCCCAGAGCTGCCCCAGACAACCCAGTGTGATGGAAGTGCTTCAAATAACACGCATACACCACAAAATTGGGTGTGGACATTAGCCTTCCCTGCACCCTCAGCTGGTTGTCCCAGACTTGGGAAGGTGGAGCAGTGGGAATTAACAAGCCCCATTCAGACATCATTTCAGCAGACTGGGAGTCTCCCTACACAGACCGGCAGCCAAGAACCACCCTGGGGGGATGGCACTCACCTGGGACATAGCACAGTCATCCCTCAACAGAGGACCAGGGGGTGCAAGGCCTGGAAGAGGGACCCACCTGCAAGTCTCAGGGGCCACATGCCAATACCAAGGACTTGTGGGTCAGTGGCAGAGACAAACTGTGGCAGGACTGCACTGAAGGGTTAGACTATCACAGAAGCTTTAAAACTCCAGGAACACCAGGGAGATTTGGTTGTTACAGCCACCCCCCTCCCTGACTGCCCAGACACACGCCCCTTATACAGGGCGGGCAACACCAACTACACACGCAAGCTTGGTACACCAACTGGACCCCACAAGACTTACTCTCCCACTCACCACAGAAGCAAAGTGGGGGAGAACTGGCTTGAGGGGAACAGGTGGCTCGCGGACGCCACCTGCTGGTTAGTCACAGAAAGTGTACTCCACGAAGCTGTAGACCTGACAAATTAGAGATAAGGATTTCAATTGGTCTACAAATCCTAAAAGAACCCTATCAAGTTAAGCAAATGCCAAGAGGCCAAAAACAACAGAAAATTTTAAAGCATATGAAAAAAACAGAAGATATGGATAACCCAAGCCCAAGCACCCAAATCAAAAGGTCAGAACAAATACAGTACTTAGAGCAACTAATTAAAGAACTAAAGATGAACGATGAGACCATGGCATGGGATATAAAGGACATCAAGAAGACCATGGAACAGGATATAAAGGACATCAAGAAGACCCTAGAAGAGCATAAAGAAGACACTGCAAGACTAAATAAAAAAATAGATGATCTTATGGAAATTAAAGAAACTGTTGACCAAATTAAAAAGATTATGGATACTCATAGTACAAGACTAGAGGAAGTTGAACAATAAATCAGTGACCTGGAAGATGACAGAATGGAAAATGAAAGCATAAAAGAAAGAATGGGGAAAAAAATCGAAAAAATAAAAATGGACCTCAGGGATTTCATAAATAATATAAAACGTCCAAATATGACTCATTGGTGTTCCAGAAGGAGAAGAAAAGGGTAACGGTCTAGGAAGAGTATTCAAAGAAATTGTTGGGGAAAACTTTCCAAATCTTCTAAACACCATAAATACACAAATCATAAATGCCCAGCAAACTCCAAATAGAATAAATCCAAATAAACCCACTCGGAGACATATTCTGATCACACTGTCAAATACAGAAGAGAAGGAGCAAGTTTTGAAAGCAGCAAGAGAAAAGCAATTCACCACATACAAAGGAAACAGCATAAGACTAAGTAGTGACTACTCAGCAGCCACCATGGAGGTGGAAGGCAGTGGCACAACATATTTAAAATTCTAAGTGAGAACAATTTCCAACCAAGAATACTTTATCCAGCAAAGCTCTCCTTCAAATTTGAGGGAGAGCTTAAATTTTTCACAGACAAACAAATGCTGAGAGAATTTGCTAACAAGAGACCTGCCCTACTGGAGATACTAAAGGGAGCCCTACAGACAGAGAAAGAAAGAAGGGAGAGATTGACATGGAGAAAAGTTCGGTACTAAAGAGATTTGGTATGGGTACATTAAAGGATATTAATAGAGAGAGGGAAAAATACATACGACAAACATAAACCAAAGGATAAGATGGCTGACTCAAGAAATGCCTTCACAGTTATAGTGTTGAATGTAAATGGATTAAACTCCCCAATTAAAAGATATAGATTTGCAGAATGGATCAAAAAAAATGAACCATCAATATGTTGCATACAAGAGACTCATCTTAGACACAGGGACACAAAGAAATTGAAAGTAAAAGGATGGAAAAAATATTTCATGCCAGCTACAGCCAAAAGAAAGCAGGTGTAGCAATATTAATCTCAGATAAAATAAACTTTAAATGCAGGGATGTTTTGAGAGACAAAGAAGGCCACTACATACTAATCAAAGGGGCAATTCAACAAGAAGAAATAACAATCATAAATGTTTATGCACCCAATCAAGGTGCCACAAAATACATGAGAGAAACACTGGCAAAAGTAAAGGAAGCAATTGATGTTTCCACAATAATTGTGGGAGATTTCAACACATCACTCTCTCCTACAGATAGATCAACCAGACAGAAGACCAGTAAGGAAATTGAAAACCTAAACAATCTGATAAATGAATTGGATTTAACAGACATATATAGAACATTACATCCCAAATCACCAGGATACACATACTTCTCCAGTGCTCATGGGACTTTCTCCAGAATAGATCATATGCTGGGACATAAAACAAGCCTCAATAAATTTAAAAAGTTTGTAATTATTCAAAGCACATTCTCTGACCACAATGGAATACAATTAGAAGTCAATAACCCTAAGAGACTTAGAAAATTCACAAATACCTGGATGTTAAACAACACACTGCTAAACAATCAGTGGGTTAAAGAAGAAATAGCAAGAGAAATTGCTAAATATATAGAGACGAATGAAAATGAGAACACAACATACCAAAACCTATGGGATGCAGCAAAAGCAGTACTGTGGGGGAAATTTATAGCACTAAATGCATATATTAAAAAGGAAGAAAGAGCCAAAATCAAAGAACGAATGGATCAACTGAAAAAGCTAGAAAATGAACAGCAAACCAATCCTAAACCAAGTAGAAGAAAAGAAATAACAAGGATGAAAGCCAAAATAAATGACATAGAGAACAAAAAAACAATAGAGAGGATAAATAACACCAAAAGTTGATTCTTTGAGATCAACAAAATTGACAAACCCCTAGCTAGACTGACAAAATCAAAAAGAGAGAAGACCAATATAAACAAAATAATGAATGAGAAAGGTGACATTACTGCAGATCCCGAGGAAATTAAAAAAATTATAAAAGGGTACTATGAACAACTGTATGGCAACAAACTGGATAATGTAGAGGAAATGGATAAATTCCTGGAAACATATGAACAACCTAGACTGACCAGAGAAGAAACAGAAGGCCTCAACCAACCAATCACAATCAAAGAGATCCAATCAGTCATCAAAAATCTTCCCACAAATAAATGCCCAGGGCCAGATGGCTTCACAGGAGAATTCTACCAAACTTTCCAGAAAGAACTGACACCAATCTTACTTAAACTCTTTCAAAACATTGAAGAAAATGGAACACTACCTAACTCATTTTATGAAGCTAACATCAATCTAATACCAAAACCAGGCAAAGATGCTACAAAAAAGGAAAACTACCAGCCAATCTCCCTAATGAATATAGATGCAAAAATCCTCAACAAAATACTTGCAAATTGAATCCAAAGACACATTAAAAAAATCATACACCATGACCAAGTGGGATTCATTCCAGGCATGCAAGGATGGTTCAACATAAGAAAATCAATCAATGTATTACAACACATTAAAAACTCGAAAGGGAAAAATCAAATGAAAATCTCAATAGATGCTGAAAAAGCATTTGACAAAATCCAACATCCCCTTTTGATAAAAACACTTCAAAAGGTAGGAATTGAAGGAAACTTCCTCAATATGATAAAGAGCATTTATGAAAAACCCACAGCCAGCATAGTACTCAATGGTGAGAGACTCAAAGCCTTCCCGCTAAAATCAGGAACAAGACAAGGATGCCCGCTATCACCACTGTTATTTAACATTGTGCTAAAAGTGCTAGCCAGGGCAATGCAGCAAGACAAAGAAATAAAGGGCATCCAAATTGGAAAGGAAGAATTAAAACTGTCATTGTTTTCAGATGATATGATCTTATATCTGGAAAACCCCAAGAAATCAATGATACAGCTACTAGAGCTAATAAACAAATTTAGCAAAGTAGCGGGATACAAGATTAATGCACACAAGTCAGTAATGTTTCTATATGCTAGAAATGAACAAACTGAAGAGACACTCAAGAAAAAGATACCATTTTCAATAGCAACCAAAAAAAATCAAGTACCTAGGAATAAACTTAACCAAAGATGTAAAAGACCTATACAAAGAAAACTACATAACTCTATTAAAAGAAATAGAAGGGGACCTTAAAAGATGGAAAAATATTCCATGTTCATGGATTGGAAGGCTAAATGTCATTAAGAAGTCAATTCTACCCAAACTCATCTACAGATTCAATGCAATCCCAATCAAAATTCCATCAACCTACTTTGCAGACTTGGAAAAGCTAGTTATCAAATTTATTTGGAAAGGGAAGATGCCTCGAATTGCTAAAGACACTCTAAAAAAAAAAAACAAAGTGGGAGGACTTACACTTCCTGACTTTGTAGCTTATTATAAAGCCACAGTTGTCAAAACAGCATGGTACTGGCACAAAGATAGACATATAGATCAATGGAATCAAATTGAGAATTTGGAGATAGACCCCCAGATCTATGGCCGACTGATCTTTGATAAGGCCCCCAAAGTCACTGAACTGGGTTATAAAGTTCTTTTCAACAAATGGGGCTGGGAGAGTTGGATATGCATATCCAAAAGAATGAAAGAGGACCCCTACCTCACACCCTACACAAAAATTAACTCAAAATGGACCAAAGATCTCAATATAAAAGAAAGCACCATAAAACTCCTAGAAGATAATGCAGGAAAACATCTTCAAGACCTTGTATTAGGCAGCCACTTCCTAGACTTTACACCCAAAGCACAAGCAACAAAAGAAAAAATAGATAAATGGGAACTCCTCAAGCTTAGAAGTTTCTGTACCTCAAAGGAATTCTCAAAAAGGGAAAGAGGCAGCCAACTCAATGGGAAAAAATTTTTGGAAACCATGTATCTGACAAAAGACTGATATCTTGCATATATAAAGAAATCCTACAATTCAATGACGATAGTACAGACAGGCCAATTATAAAATGGGCAAAAGATATGAAAAGACAGTTCTCTGAAGAGGAAATACAAATGGCCAAGAAACACATGAAAAAATGTTCCACTTCACTAGCTATTAGAGAGATGCAAATTAAGACCACAATGAGATACCATTTGACGCCGATTAGAATGGCTGCCATTAAACAAACAGGAAACTACAAATGCTGGAGGGGATGTGGAGAAATTGGAACTCTTATTCATTGTTGGTGGGACTGTATAATGGTTCAGCCACTCTGGAAGTCAGTCTGGCAGTTCCTTAGAAAACTAGATATAGAGATACCCTTTGATCCAGCGATTGCACTTCTCGGTATATACCCAGAAGATCAGAGAGCAGTGACACGAACAGATATCTGCACACCAATGTTCATAGCAGCATTATTCACAATTGCCAAGAGATGGAAACAACCCAAATGTCCTTCAACAGATGAGTGGATAAATAAAATGTGGTATATACACACGATGGATTACTAGAGAGCAGTAAGAAGGAACGATGTTGTGAAACATATGACAACATGGATGAACCTTGAAGACATAATGCTGAGCGAAATAATCCAGGCACAAAAAGACAAATATTATATGCTACCACTAATGTGAACTTTGAAAAATGTAAAACGAATGGCTTATAATGTAGGGGAACTAGCGATAGAGAGCAATTAAGGGAGGGGGAACAATAATCCAAGAAGAACAGATAAGCTATCATGGGTAAATGTAATGTTCTGGAAATGCCCAGGAATGACTATGGTCTGTTAATTTTTGATGGGTATAGTAAGACCAAGTTCACAGAAATGTTGCTATATTAGGTTACTTTCTTGGGGTAGAGTAAAAAAACATTGGAAGTAAAGTAGTTATCTTAGATTAGTTGTCTTTTTCTTACTGCCTTGTTATGGTCTCTTTGAAATGTTCTTTTATTGTATTTTTTTATTTTTTTTATTTTTCATACACTTGATTTAGAAAAAAATAAAGTTTTTATAAAAAAAAACAAGGAAAAAAATATGCAGAGCCCCCTTGAGGAGCCTGTGGAGAATGCAGGGGTATTGGCCTACCCCACCTCGATGGTTGCTAACATGACCACAGACATAGGGGACTGGTGGTTTGATGGGTTGAGCCCTCTACCACAGGATTTACCTTTGGGAAGACTCTTGCTGCAAAGGAGAGGCTAGACCTCCCTATAATTGTGCCTAAGAGCCTCCTCCCGAATGCCTCTTTGTTGCTCAGATGTGGCCCTCTCTCTCTAGCGAAGCCAACTTGAAAGCTGAAATCACTGCCCTCCCCCTACGTGGGATCAGACACCCAGGGGAGTGAATCTCCCTGGCAACGTGGAATATGACTCCCGGGGAGGAATGTAGACCTGGCATTGTGGGACGGAGAACATCTTCTTGACCAAAAGGGGGATGTGAAAGGAAATGAAATAAGCTTCAGTGGCAGAGAGATTCCAAAAGGAGCCGAGAGGTCACTCTGGTGGGCACTCTTATGCACAATATAGACAACCCTTTTTAGGTTCTAATGAATTGGGGTAGCTGGTGGTGGATACCTGAAAGTATCAAACTACAACTTAGAACCCATGAATCTTGAAGACAATTGTATAAAAATGTGGCTTATGAGAGGGGACAGTGGATTTGGGGGGAGCATAGGGATCACACTCCCGTTTGTCTAGTTTGTGGATGGATGAGTGGAAAGGTGGGGGAAGGAAACAAACAGACAAGGGTGCCCAGTGTTCTTTTTTACTTTAGTTGCTCCTTTTCACTTTAATTATTATTCTGGTTATTTTTGTTTGTGTGGTAGTGAGGGTGTCGGAGACTGATTTTGGTAATGAATGTACAACTACATAATGGTACTGTGAACAATCAAATGTACGATTTGTGTTGTATGACTGTGTGGTATGTGAATATATCTCAATAAAATGAATAATAAAAAAAAAAAGAATCATACCCAAGACAACCTCTTTTGTTGCTCAGATGTGGCCTGTATGTCTAAGCCAACTCTGCAAATTAACTCATTACCCTTCCCCTTACATGTGGAACATGACTTCCAGAGATGAGCCTGGCCCTGGCATTGTGAGATTGAGAATGCCTTCCTGGTCAAAAGGGGAAAAGGAAAGGAAACAAAATAAAGCTTTGGTGGCTGAGAGCTCTCAAATAGAGTTGAGAGGTCATCTTGGAGGTCATTCTTATGCATTATATAGATATTCCTCTTTAGTTTCTAGTGTATTAGAATAGTCAGAGGGAAATGCATGAGACTGTTGAACTGTAATCCAGTAGCCTTGATTCTCAACGATGATTGCATAGCTATATAGCTTTTACTGTGTGACTGTGGGATTGTGAAAACCTTGTCATAACCTTATGGGTAGATGAATAATAAAATAAAAACAAAAAGTACATAAATGATAAGAGGGAATAAGGGGTATGGGATGCTTTGGGTGTTCTTTTTTATTTTTTTTTGAATTTTTATTTTCTTTGGGTGGGGAGTAAAGAGGATCTTCTTAGATCGATTGTGGTGTGAAGGTACAACTATGTGATGACACCGTTAGCCATTGATTGTATACTTTGGATGGATTATATGGTGTGTGAAGGTATCTCAATAAAATTGCATTTAAATAAAAAAAGAATAAAAAAAGTTTTTTAAAAAGTGTTGTCTTTCAGAGGGGATTTTAGGCATGCCTTGGAAATGAGCAATTACAGTAAATGCCCAGGACTGAAGTCTTGTCAAGGGGGAATGAAGCTGGCAGAGGCAGGATGAGCCTGGCAAGAGCTGTAGCCCAGCAGTCTCTGAAGGCAAAGCTGAGGCTAATACCCCTGGGCTGCACTTAGGAGGTCTCTCTTATTGTGATATATCAAAATTATTCTCATTAATGCTGGAACTTTGAGGAAGCAAACCACAGTCTCTGGCTTCTCAGAGATTCATCCTGGAAAAAAAAGAATGACCACATGGGAATTGGATGAAAGCTGAAAATTTGCCTCACACACCTGGCACTGCCTTTCTACCAAGGAAAAAAAAAAGTGAAATTAGAAGCTCCAAAAACCTTTCAAAGATTCTCTTTGTAGTAATTCAGATGAATATTTTAAGACACACAGTGTCATAGAAAACTTTAGAATTCTGTGATCATTTAATAAGTGTGCAATTGTTCAAATAACAGTAACACACTCAGAAACTTAATCATTTTTTAAAAAAACCCAATAGGATTTTGTGTGAGTATAGAAAGATGAAGGTAGCCAGAAGAAAATAACATGAATATTTTGTAGCTAAAATAAATTTTATTAGAACCTCTAATAGCCAAAATTCAGTTTTAATGAGAACATGGTACTGTTTATGAACAGGAACTCAGCATATTAGATGCCAAAACACTGAGGGAATGAGGTAATGTTAAGCTTGGCTAAGACTCTGGCTTTTTTTCACTTCCAAGCAGTTTAATCATTGTGCTTAAACTGGTTAAATAAGTCAGATATATTGTTTGTTTCTTCATTGTCCTGATTGGTTGTTTGATGAGACAATTCAGTGGTAGTTACTGAATTATAACTGGACTGATGGTGTCCACAAATGTAGAATAGAGAGGACAATGTGCTTTTCAGATTAGAAGACATATTATAGATGTTTTAGTCCAAGGACAAATACTATGGAACCAAATTTGCTTTAGTACGGCTAATCTATGCAACCCCATGCTGGAGGGAATTTGGAAGAACTATTGACACTTTTAGGCAAAATTTGACATCTGTTTCTTACACGGTACTGGAAAGAGCTTGGGCTTTGGAAGCAGTAGATTTGAGTCAAGTATAGTGGAGCATGTCACAATCTCTTGGTGCCTACTTCCTTATCTGTAAAATGGGGCAATAATACCTACCATGGAAGTGTGTGGAGGAGCTATGCAGTTGTTTGTGATGCTGTGTTTATTGGTGATAATCATGTGTAGCTTATGTAACTGGGTCAAACTGGGTCTTGGGGATAGGGATGAATTTCAGTTGAACCCTCAATTTCAGCATGTAAATGAATGAAGATATAAATAAATAAAGCATATATTGCCTCTCAACTCCTGGAAAAGCCCTCTTTCTGTTTCCAACTATCCAAATCCTTTCTGTTTCAAGACTTATTTAAGTCTCACCTCTTCCACTAAGGCTTTGGTGATTGCTCTCCCCACTCAGGATCTGCAGTGGTTAGCTTCTGGTATTTTTTAATGGACTTTTATTGCCCTTGGGTCCTTTTTGTCCTACCCAAATAAATTGTGAGCTGCTTGAAGACAAGAAATATTTTATTTCATTATTTCCCACTGCAACCAGCATGGTGTTATCTCCTCAAGAAGTGTTTGATAAATACGTTGTTGGAAAATTGACTGAAAACTAGCCTGACGATGGGTGCATGGCGTGGAGTCTGACAGTGAGAGAGAATATGTAAAGGAATGCAATTAGCTGCTGTGTATAATACTAATAAATGCAATAATGTTAATATTATGCATAATTAGTTTTAAAAATGCATATTAAAAACTTCTTGTTTTATGAAATTAGTTGCATGTCATTAAGATTATTTCCATTCTGATTTTCTAGTTATTTTTTCATGATATTATCAGATTTTGATCTCTACCAAATGTATTCACGAAATATTTTTTGCAGTTGAAAAACCTTTGATGAGAAATGTAAATCCCCCTAACATTGTGGGATATATTGAGTTTAAAGCCTGCTGGAAGGCCTGATCTTCGTTCAAAGTTTATTTCCTTTGCAACACTTTGCATATTTTTCCTGCTGGCTCACTACTAAGTAATCTATTGTTAGATACTATTAATTCAACACCCATTATTGAGCACTTTCCATGGGTCAGAAACTATGCTAGCTATCTGGGATTTGGAGATAAATAAGACACAAGTCCTTGAGGAATTTACTCTCTGGTGATGGGAACATAATTTTAAACAGCTATCATAAAACACTGTGGCAAAGTAGTGATGGTGCTGTGCACAATGCATTATAGGATCACCCAGGAAAGCCCCCCACCCCAGCCTGGGAGTGCTCAACAAAGACAGGGGATGGGGGGGCAAGAGGCAGAGGACATTACTCCATGGAGGACATTGCTACCTTGTTAAGAAGTTTAATCTACACCCATGCCCTGTGAGGAGCATGGAAAGTACAAGCTGTAGAGTTAAAGATTTCTGTGTTAGAATGACCACTCTGGGTAGTTCTTTGTAAGTGGGATTTGAGGGAGGCAGGCAAAAACGGGAACAGTGAGATGACTTAGAAAGCTGTTGCAAAGAGCGCTACTTGTAGTTAATTTTTATGGAGCTAAAGACTCTCAGGTGTTTAGCAGTCCCTGCTTTCATCCTTTAAATATGTAAATAGTTAATAGCTAATGAATGCCAACTGTATGCTGGGCACTCAGCACAAGGGGCAAAGGGAACATTTAGTCTTTCAAAACTGGAAAAAGTGTGACAAGTGCTACGATGCAGGTGTAAGCAGGTGTTATGGCAGCGACAGGAAGGAACTTTAACCCATCCTGGGAACCAGGGAATTCAGTCCTAGGAGTTAGAGAAAGAAGTGCAGACACAGAGGCATCGGGCATGGATATAGAAAGTGGAAAGGCACATAAAGGGATGCAGCCTACTCAGGGAAATGTAACTGATTTCACATGGTTGGAGGGAGCATGGGCCCCGTGGAGACAGTGTGAAGAGTACTGTATCACTCAAAGGAGTGTGTGTTTTGCTTGGAAGGTGGGTAGGAATCACAAAAGTGTCTTGAGCAGAGAAGCAGCATAATTGGATATGTGTTTTGGAAAATTCTTCCCCCAGCAGATGGATGGGTTTCTTCAGGAAAAGCCTGGAACCAAGGAAATTGGGAAGCAAGAATAAGGATCTGAATAAGGAATAGATAAAAGAGTCCAAGGTCAAGAATTATTTAGGAGGTGAAAATTACAGCCATTGATTCCACAGTACTCAGAACACATGTTAATGCATAGCCCTCATTCAAGAGGATAGCCAGAGCTCAGTTAAGGTGAGTAGGTGAGACATGTGTCTATGAAAAGACAGAAGATGTATGGTTACTTTTCTTTCCTCATTTTTTTTTTTTTTTTTTTGAACCATGGAATAGAAGTTCTAAAAGCACAGTATAAATGTTTGGGGACAAAAGGATGAGAGCAGCAGTGAAAAAATATTGAAAGAATATGAATGAAGATTCTGGGAGAGATAAACAAAGGGTTTGCCACTTAGAACATTAGCCAAGAATAATCAACCAAGTTAAGTCATTCATTCACTCAACAAATATTTATTGAGCACCAACAATGTATAAGGTACTCCACTAGCTTTTGCGGATAGATGTGTACCAGAGAAGCATTAGCTGGTCTCAAGGTTTCAAATGAGCTTTGACATGAGGTTTATTTGATGCTGGTGCTGGATGAGGCATCAGATGGTGAGATAGCAAATGACATTAGCAGTGCAAGCTAATTGCAGTGTAGCACCGTCTACACTGGAACACTCAGGCTCTGGGCTCAGTCAGGTCTGAGTTTGAATTCTGCTCTAATGTGTAGTGAGTGTGGTCTTGAGAAAGTAGCAGCCTCTTTGAGCCTCAGTTTTCTCATCTGTAAAACGAGGATAGTAATAGCCATCTTGTAAGGCTCCCGTAAGTATTCAAATAAGGTCCAAATGTAGAGCTGGCTAAAGTGCTTGGCTTGGAGTATACACAAAAATAATTTTCATTATCATCATCATCATTATTTGGTACACACATTTCAGGCTACTGTTTAAACAAAGACATGGCCACTTTAGGTGATGGAGACCTTCTCTGTATTCACTGAGGCCATTGTGGGCTGACAACGCACATGATGTTGGAAGATTCTTACCTTCATAACCATAGAAATTGACTTCACGTGGAATGATCTCATGGCTTGCAATTACTGTAACCATCCTACTTTTAATAATTGGGAATTTTACAATGTCTAAGAGAAAGTTGAACTGCCTTCTACTTCCTTGGATTGTGTCCAAACTCCTTTACTGGGAATTAAAGCTGATGGAAAATAATGAATGTGTCTATTATAGCTGTTATAAATTGCAAATTCCAGTGACCAATTTGGTTTATGATGCAGGTAATCTGCACGCTCTGAGATAACATTGGAAAATGGCCTCATGAGATGGGGTGGGCCAGCGCTTTGATATCAGCCTAACATTTCTGCTAATGGACCAAGTATCCTGGGGTTTAATCAACTGAGAACAGTTGTGTTTATTGAACTTGCTCATTCACTAGACAAAAAGATTCCCGGAGCACACACAGAAGAGATAAACAGAGCTAGGAGTCTGTATGGAGAGCTGAAACAATTATGGAGACTGAAGGACCAAGCAAAGGCAGTTACTGTCCCAGTTGTCAGATAATTCTGCTTGCTTGGGTTAGATCGAGTTTATGGAATTGAAAGTTTGTTATTTAGCAATCATTTTAGAAGACAGACAAGGAGAGTTATTGTAACTGCAGGAAAAGTTGGAACTGTGCCTGATTTATGATGATGGGTGAGGTCTAAGTTATTACGAAAAAGTAGAGTAGCAACATTATCATTTCCGGACCACTCAACTGGCTTTTAAGGCCTCCTGCAAATTCTTCAGCTTATCTTACAGTGTAATCTCTTTCTCCAAGGGCAATATTTAAAAGATTGGAAGAAATCTGAGAATCATTTCTTCATATTGTATGATACTGAGATATGGAACTATAAAAGCAGGGTGTGGAAATGTTCTCTCTCGTTACTCCCAATGGTAGCACTTGACTCTAGCAGTAGCAGAGAGAACCTGGGCTTCCCAGGCTTGGGTCCAAATATCACCTTCTCTAGCTGCATGACATTGGGCAGGTTACTTACCTTTCAGAAACTTTTGAACTCAACTCTAAAAGGGCAGTAAGTATGCCTATTTGGAGCAGTTGCAAGTATTAAATGGAAAGGCCTGTTGACACAGAGTGCAAGGGTCCACAATACATGGACTCTTCCTCTTACTTTACCTCACTAAATCCCTGGATGGTGTCCTGGCAGACTGTAGGACCAGCTCAGATCCTTGAGTCTTGACTTCTAGGTCTGGTTCTGCTGCTTACAGGGTGTCCTTGAGCATGTCATTTACATGTGGGCTCCAGCCTCCTTGCCATTGGTGAGATGTGAAAATTGGACCCATGAGCTCCAAGATTTCCCTTGGCTCCCTGGGGCATCCTCACCTCCATATGTTTTGCTCATGCAGTCTCCGTTACTGGCATGAATTTTCTCCTCCCTTCTACCTGTGCTAATCTCTTCTATTTTGCCAGCCCACAATGATCCTCTCACCTCTGCAACAGCAGCAAATTTACTGTGTGTATCACTCACTGTGTGCTTAATTGCAAGCAGCCTTCTTTTATTCATTCACCTTTCAGGTTTTTAGTTTTTGTCTCCTTCCCTAAATCAAAAATCTCCCCAGGGAAAGGAGTGTATTTTCTGCTTCTTGGCCTCATTTGATTTGTGCCAGGATCAAAGTGGTTACTTAATAATACCTTGTTGAAGGAGTAGTCAACATTAATGTGAGATCCGTGTGAGATCATGGATTTAGAATGAGTGATGCTGCTACTCTGGGAGGAGCTGGTCTCCCTGCCCTACACCATCCATATGACCACCTCTTTCCATTCTTTCTACCCCTCTCCAGAGATCCGCAAATTTTCTTGAGGCTTATATAGAACTTATACATGGAGACTACTAAAAACCAGGCTTTACTCAGTGTGAATTTTGGCGAAATGAGCTGAGCTGTCCTCATGCTTTGAGAGATTTTCAATTCCTTTCTCCTGGAAGCTTATGGGCAGAACCAATCTGCATGACATTGTACTGTCATGGCAGGGCCGGCAGCTGTGACTCAGAGCATGTTGGATTTCCCAGAGCATCTTTCCACAAGGTAGTGGCTAATGACTTTACCTTTGAGTCTGCCAAAAAGAGAGGCCCATGGAGACACCCAGGTCAGCTGAAATCCACCAGCCAGAGAGGGGGGATGCTGGACACCTGTGAATGCCTGCCAGCCAACCATACAAACAGCTTCAGTCCAGCTAGTCAGCAAGAAAAAATACACTCTCAGTGGAAGTAGCAAGAAAAGCCAGGGTTACAAAGACTGTCTTCATGAAACCACAATCTCTGTTAGCATTTGTCTTGGACTCTACTTTTATTTATTCATCAAATATTTATCGGACACCTACTAGGTGCCCTAGGTGCAAGGGGTATATCAGCCAAAGAGCCCTGCCTACTGGAACTCATATGGCAGTCTAAGGTATATAAATAGTATCTGAATTTGTACAAGTTTACACCCTTTTTATCAACCTGAGTCCCTTTGCCTCTTAGCAGTTAGTCAACAAGGGTTTATCTCCTGCCCACCAAAGGCCTAATTTTGTGCTAGCTGCTCAGATATTGATTTCAATACAGATTAATAGATATCAACACCAAAATTGGCATTCAGTAACCTAGCATGGTGGCATACACTTTCTTAACATGCAAGTGACAGTTGGCTGAATGTTGTTGGCTTTCCAACTCACCCATCATTGGGTGAGTGGCTCTTAAAAGGCTGGAGTCAATGATTAACTAATGATACTGGAAAAAGAGAGCAAGAGATGGCATGAAACCCCATCAAAGCTACAGCAGCATCAGAATACCATGACTCTTAATAGAAGTCCATAATTTCCAGAGCTTTTACGCATATTTACACAAAAATATTTACACATAATTTCAATTATTGATTGCTTAGAGTGTCAATGAGGCTTCCCAATAAAAAGTGAAAACCAAACAAAGGACCAGATTAATTTAAAAGCACATGTCTTAGATGCCCAATCTGTAAAACACCTTGCTAGGCACTGGGAATCTACCAAGGAGCAAGAGAGATAGGCTCCCTGCTCTCAGGGGAATAAAAATGCAGACAGAGCTTTGAAGGAGAAAGAGGAGGACCCCGAACCAGCTTTGGGAGGCTCAGGAAAGTTCTCCAGTGAAACCGAGTTTATTCTTGGACCTGAAACGCAAGTAGGACTTCTCCGGTGAGTGGCGGAGGTGGGGAGGTAGATTTCCATTGACCGTGTTAAATGTTAGTTTCTCATTGGCCATATGACAGTCTGAACATCTGTTCCATTGTCTCTGGGGATGGTGAGAGACATTGAAAAGAGCAGGTAATTCTACATATTAAATTATAACCCATCAGGTGGCCATTTAGATGAAAGGGTCTGGCTTTCCAATCTCTTTCTCCCCATGAAGTTGCCATATGCTCACCCTTCAGCTGGAGCATGGTACCAGGGCTGAGCTGCTTTGCAGCCAGTGACTATTTTGTTCCATATGATTAAAATTACTTTTTTAAAAAAAAAATTATAAACATAATTGATGGTAATTATTGCTGAAAGTTGGGGAAGGCAAAAAAAGTGTAGAGAATAAAGACATAATTAGTAATGCTACAAGGCAGAGTGAACCATATTTGCATTTTAGAACATTTCTATTCAGCATTTTCTACTAATATATGCACATATACATTCACATTGATAATGGGGCTCCTTCTGGGTGCAGAGTACTGCATTAAGACGAGGAGATGAAAGAGGTCATATACTGGTAGATTTCCAGTACCTAGTAAAGTGGTTTATACCAACTTTACTAGTGTCTAATAAACATGCTTGAAAATTAATATGCAGTTTTGGTTGTTTTTTAGTTTTTATGCAATAATGGGTGTTAAGTTCTGTGAAAAGCTGTAGGCCCCATGAAAATTGGAGCTATGTGTGAACATGTTATTATCCCTTACAACACCTTTTGCAGTATGTGTGTTTTCTTATCCTTGCTTTACAGAGGAATAAACTGAGTAAAAGAGATCCAACGTGTTCATGGGTAAGAGGTAACACACCCATATAGGTCCAGGCACCATTTCTTAAAGGGTCCTTCTCATCTGTTGTGCTGGTTTGGAAATATTATATTATGCCCCCCACAAAAGTCGTGATCTTTTAACCCAATCTTGTTGGGTGGAACCTCTTGATTGAGTGTTTCCATGGAGGTATGACCCACCCAATTGTGGGTGATACCTTTGAATAAATTATTTCCATAAAGGTGTGGACCCCGCCCACAAAGGGTGGGTCTTGATTGGGTCACTGTGTTACTTAAGAGAAACTAAGAGCCCATACAGATGTTTCCTGATACTTGGAGACTCTAGGAGATGCAGACAGAAGGATGTTTGGAGATGCTAAGCTAAGCTATGAAGCCCAGAGTTTGCCCTGGAGAAGCTAAGAGAGGACTCCCAGATGCTTAGAGAGAAATGCCCAGGAGAACCAAGTAGAGAGCTGAGAGAGACAGAAGGCCAGAGACATTTTTGAGAAAGCCATTTTGAAACAGAACCAGGGAACAAAGGACCAGCAGGTGCCAGCCACATGCCTTCCCAGCTGACAGAGGTGTTCTGGATGCCATTGGCCTTTTCAGTGAAGGTATCCTCTTGTTGATGGCTTAGTTGGGACATTTTCATGGCCTTCTAACTGTAAATTTGTAATCTAATAAACCCCCATCATAAAAACCAATCCATTTCTGGTATTTTGCATAATGGCAGCTCTAGCAAACCGGAACATCTGTCCTCACCAACTCTGGATGTGGGATGGTAACCTGGTTCAGGTGTCATTCCTTAGTAGCCCCAGGAGTGGTTTAGTTAAAACTGATCACGGCTTTATAAGGAAAGTGGATGTTGTTCATTATAGGCCTGATTTATTGGCCACCCTGAGGTACATGAAAGTTTGAGAGTGATCTCCATTGAGCTGCCTTGTCCATCATTAATAGGAGAAGAAAAACCTGGGAGAGATTGAAGAGAGCCAAGGAGGCTGGGCCACATGGGGAACAGCCAGAGAGAGGGAAACCCCTTATTACAAGGGGCCCCAGAAAATCTTGGAAGAATGGAAATGTCTACTATAGAGTTTTCAGTTTTTTTTTTTCTGAGTCTGTGCATTCACTAATGATTGCATGAGAATGGATTCTTCTGAAGGAACTCAAAAAAGTGTTGGATTTCGTGTCTAAGACAAAGCAGTTGAACAAAAAGGCTATATGTGTGAATAAAGAGCCAGGGTGGAGAGAGGGTTTCCCAAGGCCACGGAATGAATGGTGGGTGGGGGAATTGATGCCTTCCTCCCTGGATTTCTAGGGCCAGAAGCCCCAGTTGAAATCTGATTTCCATATAGATACAATAAATCAATAGGTAACAATATGCACAAATGGTGGGTTGTCCTCTGGTGCCAGCATGAACTACCGATCCATACGCAGGGTCTTATGACTGCACGCCAGGCCTCTCAGATCCCTTGGTGAGGCCAGTGTTCCCTGGGAATCTTCTCTAAGCCCATACATCCTTTTATGCCCTTTTATGCACATTGTTTTCATTGTCTGGAATGCCAGTATCCCCTTCCCCACCCTAACCCCTCACCATATTCTATTGACACACCACTGGTCCTTTATTTATCCAGCAGTACTGGATAAATGGGTTGTTGGTTTGCTTGACTAACTCCCTTACTTTATTATCTCTTGGAATGAAGTAACTATGCCTAATGCAGTGGTTGGCATATAATAAGAACTTAAATTTTTGATTGTCACATAATAAGCACTTAATAACTTATCGATTTAATGACTGATCAAATGACTTCCTGAATTAGTGAGAGTCAAACTTAAGTTCTACCTCTTTCCCCTGTTATTGACCTGTGTTATAATATCCATTTTAGCTAATGAACTTCATTTCTAAAATATACTAATGATACTTCCATTCCCCTTATTACGTGCAAGTCAGCATGCAATGCTCATTTGATCCTCACCACAACCCCATGATGTGGGTACTATTATTATCTTTATAGGTGAAGAAATGGGATATCAGGGAAGGTAGGAAACTTGGCCAAGGTCATGCAGCTAAGTGGCAGAGGCAGGATTTGTGCCCAGGCAGTCTGAATCCACAGCCCACGGTCTTTTCCACTTACTGGAAAAGTCCTACTTATACTGCAGGGCAAAGCCTGGGATCAGCTCCCTCAGGAAACTTTCCTGCACCTCCCAAGACAGGTTCAGAGCCCTCCCCTGCTCCTGGAGCATGTCCCTCGGTGCTCTATTTATTGATTATCTATTTTCTCATCTCTCCCCATTAGACTGTAGGGTCTGTGAGGCATGACAAGTCCTGTTTCCCATCTTCCCATCACCTCATTTTACGTGGCTACTATCTTTGAAGTTGGGAAAGGCATCCCTGTCTGTACTGGGCAAATAAGGAAACGGTGGCTTGGGGATTTGCCTACTATTTCACAGCCACTCCCCATCAGAGCCAGGGGTGAGAACAAGGCCTTCAAATCCAGCCCCAGGCTTTATCCCCTGGAACATACTGCCTTTAGCAAAGCTCTTTACAAGTAATTAGGGGCAGATGTTAGTGTTCATAGAATTCTAGAATTACAAGAAACCACAATGATGACTCAGATCAATGTTCTTATTTTAGGGATTAGGCCCAGAAAGGGGCTTCTAGGTTGTGGAAGAAGTTAGTAGGAAGACAGATGGAAGTAATGAAGTCACAGAAGAGTGCAAGCAAGCAGTTAGAAGACCTGGGGTTTAATCCCCACTCTGACACTTAGTTCTAATTGATTGACCTATAAAATAAACTATTCTGATTCAAGCCAAGTTGATAATGTCCTTATTGTCATTGCACTTGGCCTATATGCAAGGAATAACTTTTATTATTATTATTATTATTTGGTATAAAGTTCTACATTTATTCCACTTGGCACAGGCTCCTCTTTTTAGATTGCTTTATTTTTTCTCCTGACTTGCATTCGCTTGTGATCTCCTCTTCTGCTCCTCACAGCTGCAAGCCTCTCCATCCCCAACCACCCTTCCCCTTTCCCCACTCTTGCGTTCCCACACCCTGTCAGCTACCTTTAGTTTTCCTCACAGCTGCCAGGGCAGCCAATCAGCACTGCTTGTCTCCATTCCAGCTGTGCCACACACAACCAACCAAGGGCATTTCCTGGCTGCCATTGTGAAATACCACTTCAATTGATGAAATATTAATGGCTCCCTTGGTGAAGAAAGACAAAAACAAAGCACAGTGAGGCTTCTTTTTGTAAATTAAAATTGCCAGAGAGACAGGAACAGTGAAATGGAGGAAATAAAAGCAAAACCATATTTTGAAAACATGTTTCAGAGGTAAAACAGAGGATACCCTTAGCTTTGCTTTTCTCATCAGCACCTTGGGATCTTGTGGTGGGAAATACGGTCACCACTGGCTGAGATTCACCATCTTGACCACCTAGATGAGGTGGATCACAAGGAGCATGGCTCCCATTGGGAGAGAGGAGGAGGAAAAGGCACCATAGATCAGAAACAAAGGTATACCATATGAACAAAGGACATAGGGGCTTCCTGTGGTTAAAAATGCATATGGCATGCTCGTGGGAGGGGGGTTGAGGGATGTTGAGGAAAAATCAGGGTAGACTCAAATGCAAAGAAATGTTGTCCCATCATTTGCCCAACCCTTACCCTTAATTAAAGCACTTGCAATTTATACTTTAATTATCTTACTCTCCAACCATATTCAGTCATTGTCTCCATTGTACCTCTGGTGCCTGGCATGATGCTTGGCACGGATCACAATGTTCAGCTATATTTTCTGAATGAATGGATTAGTAATTGGAAAGGGGAGGAGTAGAGAACAGAAACTGATGCTTCACATTTGCAGGATAGTGAATGGTAATATTTTATTCCTTTCATGATGATGGGAGTACAAAGGGATGGGGACATCGCAGGAGGAAAGACAGTGCTAGGTTTTTGCCAAAAACACCTTTAAACTACACATGGAAGAGGAATGGATCCCCCAGGGCAGCCTTTTCCACCCAGCAAGTCAGGACCAATCCAGGTGCAGTTTGCCAATCGTTCCCTGTGACTGCAGGGCATGTGCTGGCTTTCCCAGGAATCCTGGAGCATCCTGGCCACTCTCACCCCAAAGTTCCCAAACTAAGCCTCCTTCTCTATGTTCTTTCTTTTCCTTTTTATTTTGGCTCTTGAACTCATTTTCACTACCCAGTAATGCTAAGATTCTTCTTCCAATTCAGGGAACTTTTCTGATCCTGAGTCTTTCAGCTCTGCCTCCTTCTACTGGCCCTTTTCACTTTCCAATCCCCTCACTCCTGGTACACAGAGCTGTCTGTACCTGCACTTTTGAGCATGCTTTGCTCATTTGGAAATGGGGCAAGGGTGGGGGGTAGATGGGTGTGGGATGGAGCACGTCCCTCACTTTGGTGAGGGCTCTGGGTTTTATTCAATACACGTAGCTGCACAGACTTGCACCCCTGCCCTCCACTCCACTGAACCTCTTCACAGATACTGCTCAGCAGCAGGCCTACTTGCAGCTCATTGTGTAGTAAAAGCGGTGGCAAGGCTGTGATAGGTGCTGCCTGGAGCCTGGCTTTTGTCCTGGCTATGAGCATGCACGCTGTGGCTGTGACGTGCAAGGAAGCCATTGTCAGTCATACAAAACGGTTGCTATGGAATGTGTTGAAAGTGAAAAACATAGTTTAATTGTGGATTTTATTGTAAGTGTGATACTAGTCAGAAAGGCCCAGGAAGCTGACATTACAGCTACCAGCTCAGGGAGAGGAAAGGAGAGCAGCAGAAGCAGTTCTTGGCATTTCATAGGTGGACACCTTCAGGTCTCCTGTCCCCCCTTTCCCTTCACTCAGGTTCGTTACGTGGCAAATCTAAACATTTGCGAATTCACAGTCATAGTCAGTCATCCGGCACATTATGAATTTCCACTGCCGATCCCTGTGAGGAGAGAGTCAGAAAGCCAGTATCAGTGAGAAAAGTTGCCATGGGAGGAACCACTTTGATTGTCTCCATGTCACTGCAATGAGTCCTCTTTAAAACAGGCCATCCATCTGTGCACTGATTTTTTCTTGTACTTAGTACTTACCATGTGCTAGGCTCTGTGCTATGCCCTGCATGCTTCCTTTCAGAAAACACTATTACAGACAAATGGAATGAGGGGAAACAACTCTAAACCCCTAAAGGCAAAAGAAAATATCTGACATCCTCACAAAGAAATTAAATTGCATATTTGGTTTAATTGTCAAGGATGGGAGAGTATACAGGATTGTTCAAATTTTAAAAAATATGGTGAGCCTGCATTTCAAGCAAGGTTCTTTGCTAAGGTCAAGCCTGGGTTCCTCTTTTATCCATTTAACAACGACTGATTGTCTTCTCTGCATGGCACTCCTCTCGTCTGATATTGTTTAACAATGATAATAGCTACTATTTAGTGAGCAACTCCAATATATCCTGCATTGCACTAGATGCCTTACATATTTGCATATTGAATCTTCAAAATGAATCATTGTTTCAGTGAAGAAACAGGCTTAGAGAGGTTAAGTGACTTGCTTTAAAGTAACACAAATAATAGGTAATGATTTGAGATTCTTGCCCGATTTTGTCAAACTCAAATCTTGCTCTTTTTCCTACATCACACTGCCTCCCTAACTAGGAACCCATGGCCCCATCAGAAGACAAGGCTGTCACACCCTTTGATCCATCATGATGAACAAAATGTAAGTTATTCCATATTTGATAACACAAATCCTTCCAAAGCACAGTGGGATTGTTTCAACTTAGAATTATCCTTCTCCCTTTTAAATCTGCAAGGCCTCTTCCTAGTTCAGTCTATCCAGAGCACCAAGACTAAAAAGGCTTCCACCAGCTTCTGAATTGGAAAGTGGGATTGACCGCTCTCAGTTCTGGGAGGTAGCTCTTCCCGAACCTATGGAACACATTGCTCAAGCAACCTAAGGCAAGCTTTATAATTCTGGTCCAGGCTTTCTGTTTGGGACAATTGCAAATAGGGTCCCCTAGTAGGAGTCTTTGAGGGCCTGGGTGGCCAATACTTATTGGTGTTTGCCCCTGTGATTTTTGTCAACAGAGCACACAGCCTGTTTTATATGGATATTAGCAAGTTGATGGCCTGTGTGTTTATCAATTGAATTTCATTACTGCAAGTAGGTCTGTGTGATACCAAGACACATAGATAAATAAAATCATATGGCTAGACATTCACACTATTTTTTCAGATATTGAACAAAATTCAGACTTGGTCCAAAGACGCTTTGCAGGGACTCAACCAGGAAGTCTCTGATTTCCCTCCAGGACAGTGATTCTCAACCAGGGGAAATTATGCCCCCACAGAGACACTTGTCAATGTCTGGAGACATTTTTCATTGGCACAATTGGGGTGGTGCTGCTGGCATGTAGTGGATAGAAGCCAGGGATGCAGCTAAACATCTACAAAACACAGGACAGACCGCATGACAAAGAATTATTTGCCCCCAAATGTCAATCGTGCCAAGGTTGAGAAACTCCATTTCAGGAGGAAACCACTCTGCATACGGAGGGAAAGCCCCTGCCACTATGTCCTGCACTGACAATATTTCTCAAGGCAGTGGCCTTGGTTTAGCATCTTGCAGCACAGCTAAAGAAACTCGAGTTATGTATCTTTAAGCCACTGATTGTTAGTGACAGCAGAAAAATTGCATGGGTATAATTCACTTCAACAAACTCAGTGACATACCTCAATTTTCTAGAATTCTGGGTAAATCATATAACTAAAAATTTCCAAGTCAACTGGAATTGGACATTTTAACTTTCCCAATATTTTTTATTTTGTCATTATTTGAGATGGTATTCTTTCTTTACTATATTCTTGCCTTCCTTCTTAAACAAGGAATATTGAACTAATTTTCTTATACACTTGGAGACATCAATAAGAATATTGAGTGCCCTTCTATACTGTTTTCCAGTGTTGCTCTCTGGGGCCAAATGATACCAGGCTTCTATGTCTTTTGAGTCCTCAAGTCTTTAATTTTCTTTCTTTTTGTAAAATGTATTTTTTGGTATGTCATATGTCATTTAGCTATTTGTTCTCATTGATGACGAGAGTTTCATTCTAAATACCACCTTCCCTGTTCCTTTGCTAATTTGCTGCTTCTAAAAATAGATAACCAAGCTAGTTAAAAATGTACCTAAAATAAATATAAGTGATATGTGATACCTGAGGGATACTCCTATGTGTAAACATAAGGGATTTTAGTTCATGGAACTTGAAACATATATTTTGTCTTTCCAGAGCTACTTAATATCTTATTAAAAAACTTTCAGGCCCATGTTAAATAAGTTAAGTGAGATACCAATCCATTTGAAAACATAAATATACACAAAAGATAAGTGGCACTGAAATTCATCATATTCATTATCTATTGTGTTAATGTAAATTTTATTGGGTTTGCAAATCATTTATCTATAACTTTTCAGTAATTCATTTGCTGTGTAAAGTGATTACCATCTAATAAAGTAGGTTAAACTAGTCTTTTAACACCTAAATTTATCCACACTTCTCTCTATACTACTAAGGAGAATTCTTGTGTTCTTTTTATTGTTTTGTTTTATTTTGATGTACTTGAGATAGGGTTGGGGGATTGATTGTGAGGATAAGGGAATGCTATCTCTTTGTGCTATTTAAATTATCCTCTTTCACTCTAAATATCATTAGTAAGTTTTGTGTGTTCCTTCTCTCCAGTCTGCTCCCCTGTTTCCTCTCTCCCTTCCCAAACCCAAAGGGGAGGTTTTATCAGGGGCAGGTTTGGAGGGGGCGAGTTTGACAGTGGGTACGTCTTCAACCATGTTTTCCCACTCCTCCCTGATATTTGATGAGAAAAGTGCTCTTCAGAAGAGAGTGAAGGAAAGAGCTTAGAACATCATGGCAGACCAAGTTTAGGATTCTCTGCTCTGGAGCAGGCCTGAAGACCATCTTTATCTCCACAGGTGAGCTGCTCCACAAGGTAAGTTCATGAGAACAGCTCACTTTCCATTGTCTTCCATTGTCCAGCCAGTACAGCTATCCCCAGCTAATCTGGGAAAATCCCAGACCAAAATTCCTGCAGTTGTGATCTATGCATGGAGGTAGTTACTGGTTCCTCTAAGCCCTAGCCCATAGGAAAGGCTCACCTTTCCACTGCAGAGAAAGTGGTCGCTGCGCCTCGCATATAGTGGTCATAATTGTAGGAAATCATGTCCATATCCTCACCATAGTGACCTGGATACTCTGTTGTCAGCCTAGTGGATAGAAGAAAAGGTTAGAGAAAAATGATAAAACACAGCAATTGTGCTGGGAGTAAGCAGAAGAGACGGAGTGTGAACATCTTAGGGGACCCAAACTGGGGTTGGGTGGCCTCCACCGAAACACGCCAAGCTGAAAAAAGACAGATGGCTCTCCTCCAACGTCTCATCTTCTCCTTTCTTGCCAATCAACCATACACTGGAAAAGACAGGAAACTCCCTAGGCCTTGAGGAAAGATCAACTAATGTCAATATTAGTCCCCCTTCCATTCATGTCAACTTGAACAATGTTTTCAAACACTGTGAACCATTAGTGGATCATGAAGTCAATTTAATTGGTTATGACCAGTTTCAAAAAAGAAGAAGAGATGAAATAGAATAAAAAATATCAGTGAACATGCAATAAGGACAAGTTCTTATGGGTGGGTATCTGTGTATGTAAAAACTTTGTTTCAAATATATAGATATGTATTTATATGATGTTTGTATTGTGTGATAGTTTAATAGATATTTCTTTACCACAAGTCATTATCAAAAAAGTGTTTGAAAATATTTAACTAAAATGTAAACTCTGAAATGGGAGGGTCTTTTCCTTCCCCACCATTATTTCTCAGGTACCTAAAGAGCTTGTGGTACATAGTAAGTGTTGAATAAAGACAGGGCTTTGGGAGAATGAATTGATCTCAGTTTCCTGATCTATGGAAGAATGAAAGCTGCGTTACAGGATTGTTATTGGAACAAATAAGAATATGTGTGATATGCTGGTACATGGTAAGTGATGAATCATTAGAAGCTATTTTGTTTCTTCTTCCTCCTCCTTTTCCTCCTTCCCACACCCCCAGGGTTAAGTCAATATCGGGCCTTCCTATGATTAGGTTCAATATGGTCCAGCCTGAAATAAATCTAGTTCTTTCCAAAATCACATGGTTCTAATAAGGGCTTCAGCTCTGGAGATCCTCAGGATCAAATTAGTCTTTCATGTATACAAGGGCCCCCAAAGTTTTTCTCTTCACCTCCAAAGCTACTCAGGAACAACTAGTTAGTGATGTCGGTACTTTCTTCTGATCTGGGTCACCAGATCATTGAATACTGACAATGGAAAGAACTTCCTCTATGCAGACTGAACAACCTTTCTTTTATTGTAAGGATTGTCATGAAATCTTGGAAAGATAGATGTTTAAACAGGAATTCCAGGCCCCTAGGAGGATCTGAGTGCTTAGATGCAGCAAGATCAACGGTAGCCCAAGATAGCCTTGGGTCAGCCAGAGCCGGAAATAAAACCTCACCGTCCTGATTCATCTTTCCTTTTTCCTTGTCACATAGTCCCTTTTATTCTCTGCTTTTTTCTCTTCTTAAGACATAATTATGGTCTATTAGGGTGCCAAGCCAAACCCAGATGGGTTGCACGTGCTTTTGCTTAATGAAGTCATGAAGGGAAATAAGGCCCTGCTAATTCATAAACCCATTTTGTGCTACATAAAAGACCCAGAACCAGGTCTTCCTCTTTCTAATGCAAAAAAGTCAGGTAAATGTCTTATAAATGGACCTAACAGGGCCTCTCCTGGATCCCACTGGTTTGTGATCCATGAGGATTCTAACAAAGGCTGGACTAAAGTTTATCCAGAGAAGAAAGAGGGATTTGTTGAGAACATAAATTACACAAATTAGGATTAAGAAATCAGGAGAAGGGCTGTTTTCCTTATTTCAGAAAACACAGAACATTTTCCAGAACTTTTAAAGCACTCTTTGGAGACTGTAAAAAACAGCTGTCACAAACATTTCTATTTCTGCTAAGGCAGAATCGACACATGGCATTAATGCATTAGGCTAAATCTAATCACCAAAACTATTTGAAAATCATCAGGCTAGATTTTTAAGTTTCCACTGACTACTCTGATAGTCCTTCTGATTACTTGGAATAAAGTGGGAAAGACTTTCATTTCTTCAAAACATTAGGAAATTCTAAGCTTCAAAGGGAGAAAAAGTTATCCAGCACTCTCTTTAACTAGCATTGCCTAATGCTTCATTTTTGGTGGAAACGGTGTGACGTGTGCTCATTGGTGCATTTCCATCTTGGTCCCAGCCAGATTTTTGTTTTTTTGTTTGTTTCCCTGTTTTGTTTATTTGGTTTTTGTTGTTATTGATGGAAATCCCCCTTGTGTTGTGAAACTAAAAATACAGAGGGAGACATGGCCCCATTTATTGGTAGAAAGCAAATCCCCCAAACACCATCCATAGCAGGAGCTGCTGCTTCACTACGGCCCAGGAAGCTGTATCTGAGACGTGATTCCATTCAGGCCTCCACGACATCACAAAAAAATTTCTCATAAATAAAAGCCTCCAGTAATAGCTCCTCAGAGAGAAAAGAGAATTTAAGCTTTGAGAACTAGACACTGAGACAAGTGTATGAGGACTTGCCAGGAAACTAAAAGAAGCTGCAAAGAAGCAGAATGATCATGAATTCATAACTTCGGCATGGGGCTTTGGGACGGCGGGTAGTGGAAGAATTCAGCGTGGTTCTTGCCTCCTTGCAAGTTACAAGGTCACTTCAGGCAGCTTTTTGGCAAAGCCTACTTTATACTGGGCATTGCTATGCATTCCTATACCAGTTAAAACAATCAAACAAGTCTTTGGTTTGGCAAGTTGAAGGGCAGGGCAGGTCAGGAAGGCGCCTTTATTCAACTTACTGAAATGAGTCTATTATTCAAGTGCTTCTATCCTGAGCTTTCTTTATCCCTTTTCAAAAAACTGCTTGTGTGTGTGTGTGTGTGTGTGTGTGTGTGTGTGTGTTCCTCCTTCCAATTTTGGATGAGGGACTATTAGAATACAATTTCTACAATACTTTTTCTGCTTTCTACAGGCAAGATAGATAAGTAGATAGAGAGTTGCTCCAAAGGTGAAAACTTGAAAATTATACCATTTCTTGTGCCAAATGAGGTTGAATGAGATGGAAAGAATTTAAATAATATCTTAATTATGAGCTAAAGAAAATCCATTCAAACTGAAAGAATTTTTAAGATTGATACAGGATTTTCTCATTTAATATTTTTAAAGTGCAGAAATCACTAACAGATCCAAATAGACTCTCAATAAATGTTTGCTGACCAATATATTAACACAGACTGAGCTTCTGACAGAGGTCAAAGAGCTGAGCCAAGATATGTGCTATCACACACATTTTAAAAAGGGGACTAGATATGCATTTTAGTTACATAGGAGGCCAATTTTATTCATTGTCAGAAGTTTGCTTGAGGACTGATTTGGTTTTTAATTGTTAAATGTAAGGGATTTGAACCTATTCCTTGACAGAAAGTGAATCAGGATAAGATTTTGTGAAAACCTATCCCTTTTAGACCCTATGATCACTAAGTGTTTGAACTTAAAGGCAAATTTCACAGTGTTGGGATCTGTTTGTTCCATTTGTCTGATGTGCCAGCAATTAGGAAAATTGTATTATTTGGAATCATCCTGGGGGCTCCAAATTGCAGGGCAAGTCTCCTGCTTTTGCACATGAACCACTGGAGACTTGTCTCCAGGCAGGAGGTCTCATTGCTCCAAATCAGCCAGTGTCACGGCCTCAATCTTATGGAAATATCAAAGAAGCACATGCCACAGACTCCCTACCATAAAAGCTGCAAGAATAAGCCAGCACGGGTGCTAACAAACCATAATGGGGACCTAAGGGAGCCATACTTCAGGTTTTTGAAAAAACAAGAATGAAACTAGAATAGTTTCTAACACATTCCTTAGAAGTCAGCTCAAGTTGAAACAACATTTTAGAGGAGCTGTTTCTGTGGATCCAGTCTCTAATTCTGCTTGGTTCCTGTTGTCTTTGCTACCCAATTATTATCTCATCTTAAACCTCCTATTTTAATGTCCTATTATTTTTCCATGCTGCATATTTACAGTCTTATTAAAAAATAGATTACTACATGTGTAGCATCATTGTTTCATGATGATGACTAATGTGTTGAGCTCTTTAAGAAATCATTTGTTGTATGGCATTATATATATTATATTTAATATACAAGGTATGCATCTTTTATGATCTAGTTCAGCAGTGGGCATAGTGGAGAAACTCAACATTTGTTGAATAAAGGCCTATATTCTCTATCCAGCTGAACAGAGGATGTCCCTTTCTGACAGTCAGATCATTGAAAAGTTTATTAAATAAACATTAATATTACCACTCTTACATGATGACTGTCTAGGTATTATGAGACTATTTCGGGTGAGATGACTTTGTCAAAGGCCCGGATTGTTCAATAGGTATTGCATCAGATCCTGTTCAAATTAGCTTTACAAAGACAGGAAGAATCAAACCCAACTACAGTTATGCATAAAAGCAGCACAAAGGAATAGCAAACCTGGCTTCTTCCCCAAAGAGCTGGAGAAATTGGCCAAATGGCACTAAATGACAAGAATCTCTGCTCACACCAAACTGCCCTTCTCTGCGGAGAAAAGCCAAACACTGGGAGTGTGAGGAAAAGTGTGGGATGTTCACATTTGTCCTCTTGTGGCTTTTGGGGGTTTATATTTCAAGCAGTTCAAATATGCATCACAACACGGGGCAACACAGTATCAAGGATATTTGTGGCTTAAATTAGAAAAGGAAAGTCCCTGAACATTTTCCAAATGGCTCACTTGGAACTGAGTTTCTAGTGCACAGTCTAAACCCAGAGCTGGTAAGTAAGGACATTCATTTTGACTCATGTTGTCTTTCATCAGTCAGATTGCATCATGTTGCATGGGGATGCACATTGATCAAGACAATGCCACCTCCAACATCTCCCCTCCAACTACACTAACTTCTCTGTTTTTTGCTAGATACCTACTGTACTGTTATTTAGTGCTTCACCTGTATAGGTCTTATTTTCTTGCCTAGATTGGGAAATGGCTCCACACTGTGAGAAAAGTGTGGGATTTGGAGGCAGATAGACCTGTTTGAATCAAGCTGGTAACTCTGAATAAATCACAACTTCTGAGAATCCATTCTCTCATCTGTGTAATAAGATCATAATTTCTGTGTATGAAGAGTAAATGAGCTAACACAGGAAAAGCAAAAAGCACAGGACCTGGCACATGGTGGGTGACCCTAAGATAAATATATATGTGTGTGTGTGTGTGTGTGTGTATTATTGCTATCAGCGTCATCATCATTATCAGAAACTCAACAAAAGGCCATGAATTGACTGACGGACTGATTAAAAGAATTGATGAATTGAGGAATGAATGATTACTGCTAGAACCCAATACAGGGGAGAAGACTAGATGGAATATAGCAGCAAATCTGATCTGTAATGGAGAGGCTTACTCTGTTCTAAGTTGCTAGTAGGGCCTAGTCTTGAATTAGCCAATGCTTACCCGCCACATCTCTGAAATTTCTGCTTTCAAAATTTCTGCCTCCCATAGGCAGGCAGCAAATATATGACTACATCATAAATTTTGCACAGTCAATGTGACAGCTACTCAAGCTGATAAAAGGGGTGATTGATTTTGCTCAAGCTCAGAGGGGCTGTTGTCTGCCAGGATGAGTACTTTATGCATCGTGAAATGCAAGGACATGCTTGTTAGTCAGGCACAGAAACATCTAAAGCCAATGCACTGGCTTTAAAATGTAACATCTCCAGAGAACCTCTTTGTTGCTCAGATGTGGCCTCTCTCTCTAAGCCCATTAGGCAGGTGAACTCGCTGCCCTCCCCCTATGTGAGACATGACTCCCAGGGATGTAACTCTCCCTGGCAACATGGGACATGACTCCTGGGGATGAGTCTGGACCCACCATCATAGGATTGAGAACATCTTCTTGACCAAAAGAGGAAAGAGAAATGAAACAAAATAAAGTTTCAGTGGCTGAGAGAATTCATATGGAGTCAAGAGTTCACTCTGGAGGGCATTCTTATGCACTACATAGATATCCCTTTTTAGGTTTTCATGTATTGGAATAGCTGGAAGGACATACCTGAAACTGTTGAACTGCAGCCCAGTAGCCTTGATTCTTGAAGACAATTGTATAAATATATAGCTTACACCATGTGGCCGTGTGATTGTGAAAATCTTGTGGCTCACACTCCCTTTAGTGTATGGACAGATGAATAGAAAAAATGGAGACAAAAACTAAACGAAAAATAGGGTTGGATTGGGTGGGGGGATGGAATGCTTTTGGTGTTCTTTTTTACTTTTACTTTTCTTTGTTTTTTTTTGGAGTAAGGAAAATGTTCAAAAATTGATTGTGGTGATGAATGCACAAATATATGATGGCACTGTGAACAACTGATTGTACACTTTGGATGATTGTATGGTATGTGACTATATCTCAATAAAACCGAATTTAAAAAAATGTACCATCAAGACCTGTATTCTCAAAGTGCAGGTGTCCCCAGGAATCTGGGAACAGCAGGCAGTTGGTCAGGGGTGGGGGTGATGGACACCCCACGAGAGGGATAAGCAAGGTCATCCTGTCCCTGCCAGGACTTCCCAGGGAGCTGCCACTCAATCCCTCCCCGTCTTATCTTAAAATCTGAACAATGTGGGTAGGAGATCAAGATTAGCTTTAGACTGAGTACTTTGGGCTGAGGGAGAAGAGAAGGATGTGCTGATAAACTGATTTTACTGTTGTTAACTAGAACTGTCTAGGAACTCAGAAAAAAACATTCTCTGCCTTATGCACTGAGCACAAAGGAGGGGGCATTAGGCCCTGGAGAATGCAAAGTCAGACAGTCAAAGAATCTCAGGGTTAAAGGAAAACTTAAAGGTCATCTAAGTTGATTCTGCAGAACGACATTAAGTTTTTGTTCAAAAAGTAATATCGGATGAACCTCATGAAAGGCCATGGATCTGGAGAAGAAGTGTTTAGAAAAGAAAATAGGTGCTCGATTCAAAACCATCAATTCCTGGGACACATAGCCTCTCTCTGGACAGTCTCAGCACACTGATGGGAAACAGTCTCGCACAAGGCATGCAGCAGCTGGAGCTGTTTAGAGAGCGGGGAATTATTACAAGCAGTCTTGGAGGGGTTGTGGCTACTCCAGTGACATGTGTTTGTGGTTCATAGACCACCAGACTGAGAATTCATATTCTCTCTAAGTAAATAAATAAGTGTAAGACTTACATATTTATCCGATCCATGAGAACCGTTTCGTTAACAGCATGTCTGCATCTATCAGGAATTCTCTTTCTTGCCAGAGTTCAGCGATTCTAGAATATTTAACAAAAAACTGCCCAAACTGAAATGACACCAGCACCATGGTCCCCACCAAACAAACAAATCCTTCACTCACTTGGGAGGTGGTTGGATGATTTGTTTTTTCCTGCATGGAGTGGTGACATTTCTGAATCCCTAAATGTTTGCAAGCTCAGAGGCTAGCAGCTCACTTAGCTATTTCAAAACAGCATCGAGCTTAGTGCTGCAGAATGTCCTTCAGAGTGGGAAGGAGAAGATGCTGTCCCCATCCACATGTATCCTGTTCCCTGGAAGGTAATTCAGACTAGTTAAAGTGGCATAGGGGAAGGTTTCAAATAGGAAGATAATCAGCAGGTTACACTGTGGGAAGGTGTAGGAAAATAATCCCCGCTCTGTAGGGCTGTTAAAAGGATCAGATAAATTGATGCCTATGAAAGAAGTCTTTATCAACCCTAAAGCATCATCAAATCAATGTCAGGCTTCACCACTGTTACTGTTCTTAAGGGCCTGCAACATTCAGTTATTCGTTCGACAAATTTATTGAGGGCCTACTTTGTGCCAGGCATTATGCTGAGATGCTGAAGAAAGGAGACCTGATTTATGCCCTAGGGGCTTCCTTCGGTTTAGAAAGACATATAACATAATGTCATGACTCAGACAATTTAAAGATGCCAGTAAAATGTCTAGACATACTGGTGGGAGAGTGAGTCACACGCTGCGCACCATGGTGCAAACTGCAAGCTCATTTTGCTGCTTCTCAAAGTTTTCCCTTGACAATGTTCCGTTTCCTTTGGTAGCTTTTGGCTCTGCCACCACACAATTGGAAACAGAAGCCATCCACAGTGAAACCTACAGTAGAAGGACTTGCTTCAAAGTCTACTTGTCTCCTCTTTCTGAGTAATGGTCATACTGACCATTCATGGGACAACCCTATGAGTGAGGAGTGTGGAAGGCTGGGGCTGGGGTGGGGCTGGAAATGTCACTGCAGACCGAGGCTGGGGGCAGATTTTGCCACTGCTCACCAGAGACCTGAATTCTCAGGCCACTTGGGAAAAGCTGCTAATCTCTATTTGTCTATTGGTCAGGTCTTTGTTGCTGCATATATATAGCTTCATGTTCATTAAATTCGTAACCTCTTTTTTTGGTGGGCTGTGCCAAAGGGAACTCGAGAAGTCATTTCTCGAGTGCATAAGAGGAAGGACTTGCAGCGTTTGCGAGGACCAGCCCTCAGGTGGCAACTCTAAGTGTGGGCATCATTAGAATAGAGTTTTAAGAAAAGAAGGCAGTGAGTGACCTTGGGTCTTTCAGGTCTCAGCATCCAAATAAACAGGCTAAGCTTCAAGCAGCAACGTTCAGATTGTAACGCAGGTCACAGAAATGCTTAGAATATGGGGCGTTGGGAAAGATTTAGGTGTTTCCCCCTTTATCTAACCATCCACCCATCCAACCCCCATCTCTGCTCTTTGATGACTTTTCTCAAACTTGTGAGCCTGGAATTCTTACCTGCCTTATCAGTGAAAGCCTCGGGCCCTAAGTCCACTCCCTGCAGCGGTTCTGCCAGGCCAGGAGCCAGGCAGCCAGCCAGTCATGGTACGGCCAGCAGACACGGTGGCCTCTCCCATTCATCTTGGCAAAGCCTCGTGGTGATGAGGAGCACAGCTGCCCCAGCCTATTCTTCCTCTCCCCGGGGAGGCCTGAGTCACCTCCTGACACACACTGTCTGAGTGGGCACGTTTCTTGTTCCTCTGTATAACCAACTCCAGTCACAGGTTCTGCTTCCTGCGAGGCAATCTGACCCCCGACTGGGCTGAGCCTGGGCAGTCTGCCTTTGAAAGGCACATTAGTCAGTGAGAAGACTGGGTGTCTGCTGCAGCTGGGAGGGTGAGGGGGTGCTGCCTGCAGACGGGCCAGCTCTGCGTGATCACAGCCAGCATGTGGCGAGGTTTAAATGTCAGGTGTATTTTACCTCACGTAGTGCTCACGACAATACTACGAAGTCGGCTGAAGTTATTCACTCATTCAACAGATGTTCCTAAGTACCTGCTATGTGTCTGGCATTATTTAGAGGGTGTGGGATATATTAATACAAAGATCTCTGCTTGGCAAAGCTTACAATCTAGGGCAGAGGTGGGATTGTGGGTGGGGGATCAGAGAACTTTATAGGTGAGTCAGTTACATTTTCTGGGCCACTTCCCCTTATTCTGGACCCCATCCATAATAGTTAATCTAATGGTTCATTCATTAGTTACCAAGCATCCACATGTTCCAAACACTATGCTTGGCACTGGATGCAAATAGCAATGAGGCCCTGTCCTCCGAAGAGCAGGATCCACACACAAGCAGTTCAGATGCAGTATTTTAAGTGCTGTGGCAGAGGCATCGATGAAGGGGGCAGGGGAACAGGGCCCTTCACACCTAGTCCTCCAGCTGCCCCTGTGCTGCCCGTCCTTCCCACTGGAGCCTGCTCTGGACAGCCTTCCTTCTTTCACTCCCTCTCCTGCTCCTGACACATCTCTCTTGGCCACTGAGGGTGCCCCAATCCTGATGCACTCCGGAGTCTAGAGCATAGTTCTGCTATTGTGATAAATGGATTATCTAATAGGGTACTAGTTTGTGGATTATTCTTACAGATAATTTATTTACATTTTAGCCTGCTTTTAATGCTTTGCAACAAAGGAAGGCAGTTGCACTGTGGGAAGGGCCATTCTGTAGCAGACTGGTGAAGGGTGGGAGAGGCTAAGTTTCTCAGGGCACCATCAAGGCTCCTACCTACTCTCCCCTCACATTGGGGCGGGACGATGCATCCCAGGAACCTTCGCTCTCTCTTTGAAAACACTTCTGGGCATCCAGATTGCTCTTTGAAAAAGTATTTCTGGAGTAAAGAACTTTTTAGGTCTCAAGAGGGCACCAACAAAGACCTGCGAGTCCTGGGGTTTTTAACTTGTGATCCAAGGTATCCTGGCAGGGTGTTCATGAAAGATGACTCTTGAAATTCTCCGCAAAATTTTGTGTGAATATGCTCATGTATTTTTTTTCTACAGACAAGGCTGAGAGTTTTTATCAGATTCTTAAAAATCTTCAAAATCCCGGTGACCCAGGCTAAATTAATCTTGATCTAATGTGTTCTTAGTCTTAATCCATTCCTGTGGGAATGGACCCATGGCAAATAGGACCTTTTGAAGATGTTATTTGTAGCTACAGTGCGACCAACTGAATCATCTGAGCTTTAATCTGGATTATTGGAGTCCTTTACAAAATGAAATTCAGATATAGAGTGAAAAAAACCACAGGAAGCAAGACGATGGAAGTCAGTGGAACCCAGGAGAGAAAGGAGAAGATGCTGTCATGTGCATTTCCACAAGAGAGGAAAGCCGAGGACCAAGGGTTGCTGGCAGCCTGCCGCAGAGCACCACAGTCTTTGGAGAGAAAGCAGCGCCTTGCTGGCACCTTGATTTTGGACTTCTCCTAGCCTCAAAACCATGAGTCAATAAATTCCTGTTGTTTGAGCCAACCTATTACAGATTGCTTGTTTTGGCAGCCAGGGAACTAAAACACCCAGAAAAGGTGGTCATTCTTTCAAGTGATGGGCCTGAGATTCCTTAGAGAAGTAAAGTGACTAGCTAGAGACAGCATATTTCTAATGGGAAGGAGGAGTGCAAAAGGGTGAAGGCCAAGTCTTGGACTCAAGTGTTGTTGCCCAAATCACACTCCTTCCCTGATGCTCCACCACGTAAAATCTTTAGATCTCCTTTGATCCAGGAGCTATCACAATTCTATCATTCACCCTAGCCATGCCTGCTCATATGCTGTGGTCAAGTAAGGACTGCTTTATGGAGGCATCTTTGGAGAGCTGGAGGAGGTCCCTGCTCCACCCCACAGCTATTCATATCAGTTTACTTTGAACTTGGAGTTTACCCTTGGTTACTACTTTAAAAAAAAAAAAGTTAAGGTTTTAGAGCTGCCTGTCCCTAGAAACATTGTGCCCCACTTTGGTATCTGTGGAGTAATGCTACCTGATTGCAGAGAATAAGCATAAGCCACAAGACAGCTCTTCCAAGCATCACACTGCAGAAGGATAAATCACTTGAGTATGTCAGACTTGGAATGTTGACACTTTTGGGTTCCTTTGTCCAAGGCAGAAATGTCTGGCTTGTTTGCAGACAGAAGGACTAAGGACAAGTTGTGTTGTCAATACTCATGTAAGTTACCAGGGTAAATAAATATATCCATACTCTCTTGGTCAGTTAGAATGCTAAGTGAGGGGATATATGGCATCAGCCTGGGGAGGGGAAAAGGAACACAAATTCTGAGCATGGAATTACAAATTGATCTAGCAAACAGCAGCCTCGTTTTTTTTTTTCTCTCTCTATAATTATATACTATGGTTGACACTCTGAACTTTGACAGGTTTGTTTTCACCCAAAGAAGGTCTGTCAGGAAAAAATGCATTCCCAAGCATGTCCCACAACCTTAGATTTGAGGAGAAGTTAGCATGGTAGTGGGGAAAGAGCGCTGGAAGAGCAATCAGTAGATCTCAGTTCCAGACTTGACCTTCCATGAAATGGCTGGGAGACTCTGGGCAAGCCACTTCTTTGCTTCATTTTTCTGTTTCCTCTTCCATCAAAAGAGATGTAGTAGCATTGGGTTGGGTAGCCTGTAAAGACCCTCTCAGTGTGAACATTTTTCTAGCCTTTTCTTCCTTTGTTCCTTCGTTCCTTTCTTCCATTCATTCACTCAATCATTCACCCACTCATTCACCCCTCCTATATGCTTGTTTGCTGCATTCCGAGCTGGTTTGTGACAGCCCAGGTCTCCCTGAAGGAAGATACATGGACCAGAACCCCCCACAGGCCCCCTCCAGCCCTGGGAGTTGAGAGAGGTTGGAGGTGGCTGCCAGACTCACCAGCAAGAATACGGGCACCTCTTGCTGTAGCGACAGCAGTAGAATTGCCACTCCCGATCCAGCACTGACTCAAAGTAGCGGCTCTGGAACCCTGCCACCAGTCCATTGTTGGAGCATGTCTGGTACCTGAAGACAGAATGACAACCCCAAGGAACATAAGATATTGATACCCAAATGGACCCCTTCCTAAGACCCAGCTTCTCACATAGTGAATCATGCCACTATGTCAGTGGCTCTAGATTTATCTCATTTTTATGTAACTAATAAAGATTTTATTATATTTGTAGAAATGATACATGATCACCATTAAAATTCAAGTGATTCAGAATCTTTCAAATGTAGATAATTTGGGAAACACCGTCCCTGATGTATTGCTATGAATATATAATTAGATGGAAGAATGCATAAATGGATGGATATAGAGACATCTAAAAGTTTACAAGTACAGGATTATATCAAGTAGTGTTTATACACAGATAGTGCTCTTTGAAAATAAAAGAGAGTGGAATTCATTTTACTTGAATTTAACATAAAAAGAAACCAAAGAGAAACAGAATGAATTGATGAACTTCAAATAAATGTTTCTTCTGCTCGAGATCAGAGCCCCCAGGAAATCTGGCACAAGATGCTCATTCAGTCTCCCTCTTACTGAAGTCCAGGTGGGTGCTGCAGTTTGTCCAAGGCAACCTGGCAGCCCTGCTGGGAAGACAGGACACAACCACAGCCACTACCTATCCAGGAATCACTCTACCACCCACTCAGTCATATGTTCTGCACGGTCAGGGTCTGTTTTGCTCAGAATGCACTAGGGGTCCTGGCCTATGGACTCAGTCCTTACAAAGCTGTGAGGGGACAGTTGAACTCCTCAGACTCCCTGTGAGGGTTCCTTTACCTGCCCTACCTAATTCTCCACCGACCCCTCTCTGGAGCCACGTGAATTTTTATACTTTCATTCTACCTGCGCTGCTGTTCTAAGAATCAGCCGCTTTATCTTTGCAGAAACTTCCTAACTAGACAGACCTCTCTCTCTGACCTCCCAGCATTTCTGAGAATGGTAGAATCTTTTCTTCCTGTGTTTGGTCTCCAGCACTATTTTCTCCCATTCCTATTCCTAAACCCCAGCAGTGCCTTAAGTCTTGCCACTTTTTGCTGTGATGATGGGGATGCTGTTCATCTGGCTATGTACTTGCCCACCTTACTTGGAATGAGGTCTTTCACAAGCCCTTCCAAAACAGGGCTTTGGCTACCTCGGTTTCTTTGCATTTCCTACCCATGCCTGCCATTGACCATGCCCCCTCTTACGAGTGGTCAGGGGAAGATGCTAAGTGGCACTACCTGAGCACTGCTGGAAATATGCCCCTGCTTTGCAAGTAAAGCTAAGTTTCCAGAAAACAAAATGGATAAGGAAAGAATAAGTACCCTGTGCTGCCCTGTGACAGAGACTTTGCTGTTGCAAAACTGGGAGTAACATCATCAGCAACTGGATTTCATTTTATTCTTTTTAATTGCTGGAACTGAGCTTATGAACGAAACTAAATATTAAATATTTTGCTGTCTCTGTAGGAAAGCAGCCATCCTTTGCTGTGCCACTGCTCGCATCTCATCAGAAGGATTACCATTTCCGAAGCCTGGCACATTTCAGGAAGCCATGTGATTGGAATGGACTGCTAGAGTCATGGTACAGTGGAAGGGTGCATCTGGGGACACTAATCTATCCTAATTCCTAGCAATGTGGGTAAGTGGTGACTTCAGTATATCCCTCTAGGAGTCCTAAACAAAGCCCATATATATGCAAAGAAAGAAAGGGCAGCAAACTGGTGTTCCCTATGACCTTCCCTCTCGGTGTCACTAAAATGCTGCCGCCTTCTGAAATGGAGCCCTCTCAGAAGCGAGCTCAGCTGAGCAGTGGTTTCCCTGGAGCTGTTGTTCCACTGTTTTGGTTTGTCCACCGCAGGGGACAGGGTTCCTATGGTGGTACGTTCCCTGAAGTAAAAATAAATGGAGATAAGTTGACCTATTCCATGGGGTACCAGCTCTGAAGGCTATCCGAGTTCCACGAATTCCCCGCCGGCTGTCAGCCAGGCAGCCAGCCCCGTGGCCTGTGTGGGAAGTGTGTGTGTCACCTGCTCACACACCACCTCAGATAAGGCTGTCCTGTGGAGAGTATTTGGACACCTACAGGCCCAGAGCCTAGGAACCTGCGGTGAAAGTTAGATAACCCCACACAATCTCCTTTTCCCGGTTTTGGTCCCATTGCCTTCACAGTTTGGTAGAGTGAGCCTGCTTAGGGTGTTTGTTAGTACACGTACCCAACTGCAGTGAAACCGTTCCTTCTGGAGTCTTTTCACACCCATGTGGGGAACAGTGTAGCAGAGTGGTTAAGAGCATGGGCTCTGCAGCCAAAACGCAACACGCTTCAGGCTCCACTACTGTGCCATCTTGGGCAGGCTTCTTAACCTCTACTGACCTCACTTGCCTCATCTGTAGCATGGGCCTAATAATAGCATATACTATTAGTTATTGTGAAGACCATATAAAATGCCCAGAATAGGGTCTTTTAATGCTTAATAAATTATTTACTATCATCTTCATACTTTCATTTAGTCCATGTGGCAACTGTGAATATAATCTGTGAAAGCCTCTTTCGGCTCCCCAGTCTCCAGTTAGTGAACAACCCGGGTGACTTATCTGTATTCCTTGAACTGCTCTTTCCCTGAAACAAAGCTCATTGAGGCTGACTGTCTTAGCTGCTGATACCCACCGGCTTTGCAGCACAGTTAATTTGTATGTCTTATCACCCCAATACATGGTGAAGTCCTAGAGAGAAAAGATCATTAATCCTCATTTTTGTGTTCCCCAAGTGCTCAGCCAATGTTTAAAGAAAGAGTGAATGAACCAATGACCATCTTCTGTTGTCAGAGGCAGAATTCACTCAAACTGTGAAGGGTCCTGAAACTCCCTCCAAGTAGTTTCTGTGGAACTTGGGTGAGTGATACATCTTCCCACTTCCACCTTCCTCCCTCAGACACAAAGTCTACCCCAGAATGGGGGGACAGAATGAAAGCTTTGGGCATGCCTCTCCTCCATTCCTCTCACTTTGAATCACTTTAAAAAGCCCCTGTGTAACAAGTCTCACCTGAACATGCGCCGCAAAAATATAAACACAAGGGCTTTCAGGAGCCAGAGAGGTGTGAGGATAGCCAGGGGGTGGGAGGGAGCCCAGGGAGCCGGAGAGGGCTTGCCTCACTCAAGTTGTTCAAATACAATTTAAAGAAAAAGGTGGTGGTCAAAAGACATGCCTGAGGCTCTGATTCACTTCACAGTCTTGGTTTTTGCTCCCAAATAGTCCACTGAAAAGCAGGTTTTCTGGGAATTGTGAACTGGCAGAGACCCCTTGGAACACACTCTGGGAGCATGAGGACACTGGGACTCTGATTCTGAGCCTCTCTCGTCTCTATTTGAGAAGACACACTTCCTTTCTCACCATCCCTTCAAAGGCTGGGGACTCAATGTCAGTTTCACAAACTGAAATCATTAGCCCTGCCCCACATGACACCAGGCACCTTCTAGAAGGAAAATCATAAGGCAGTTAGTCCTCCTCTGATAACAACATTCATGGATCTGTTCTGAGAGAGTGGACTTTCTGAAAATGCTTTATCTCAGAGTCATCACCCTGAAAGCAGAGACAGAAATCCTTTTCCTGTATTTGCAATTGTAAAACATAAAAGCAGTGGAACGCAGGGGGAAGAGCCCCTGTTGGGCTATCAGTGGCCCTGATCTTAACATGCTTTGTGATCCTGGACATAAGTCAAGGTCAAGGTCTTAATCTTGTGAGGATTAAAGGAACTAACTCTGAGAGGATGTGGAGGAATTGGAACCCTCGGGTGATGTTGGTGGGAAGGTAAAATGGTGCAGGCACTGTAGAAAGCAGTATGGTAGTTCCTCAAAAAGTTAAATATAGAATTACCATATGACCCAGCAATTCCTCTCCTAGGTGTATACCCAAAGAATTTGAAAACAGGGAATTGAATAGATACTTTTTCACCGATGTTCATAGCAGCATTGCTCACAAAAGCCCCAAAGTAGAAGGAACCCAAACGTCCATCAACTGATGACTGGATTAACAAAACATGGTATATACATACAAAGAAAGATTATTCCACCATAAGGAAGAATGAAGTTCTGAGACATGCTGCAACGTGAATGGAGCTTGAAAACATAATGCTGAGTGAAACAAGCAAAGCACATGACAAGAACTGTAAGATATCACTTCCATGAAATATCTAGAAATAGCAAATTCATAGAGACAAAGTAGATTAGAGGTTGTCAGAAGCTGGAAGGAAGGGAGAGTTGTTGCTTGGTGGATAGGGAGTGTTTGTAAATTGTGGAAATTTGAAAAGAGAGGGAGAGAGAAGGAGGGAGGGAGGGAAAGAGAGAGAGAAACTAATGACTGCAAAACTCTTGGCCAAGACAATAACCAAAGAGTCATGATTCAAACTCAGATTTATATGAGGCTAAAGTTCACATTCATGAGCTCTCAGGAAGCACAAAAATAGTTTCAGGATTATTCTTTGGCCTCAGGGCAGGGCTCTGGGCTGCTTTCTCCCTATCTTCTGTACTATTCCCAGGGCTTTGGACGGACAGAATGACATGGGCCAGAACTAGAAGATGTGAGTGTCTGGTTTTGTTTGTGAACTCCTCCATGGACTTTAAGTCTCTCCTTCTGGTCCCTGCTAGTCTCTGTCCAAACTTACAGGAAGTCCAAATTCTTAGCAAGTTGGGGGTGGTGTAGGGTTGGGTATAGGGCAGAATAAAGGAAAGCAGAACCATCTTGGCCAGGAACTTTCAAAACCTCATAAAATGGATGGGGCTGGTTGTGCTGGTCTATTTCCTCCGACGTCTACAAATAACCAGATGTGTTTCCAGGGCTGCAGGCCAGCGTCTCTAATTCCACTGCAGAAATGGACCAAAAAACGTTTTTGCACGTAGTTGAAACATATGACTAAGCCCCTGGGTTGGGGAGACCATGTGCCATAGCCTCCTCAACTCCCCCAAAGTTCTTCCCCACAGCAGGATGATGGCTTAAATTCCACCAAAAGAATTTCATTCTTTTAGATTAAGGCTTTGACTCCCATTGATTCTATTTTTTTCCCAGAACAATCCATTGAGCTGCAATCAGACATGTAAAGATAGTCCACAGAATTTTAGATTGTTCATCGAATATTCTGGAGCTATGCCTGGTGCTGTACTTGGTCTGGGATCCTTTTTCGAGGACTGGTACTGGTAAGCAGACACTATGACAATGAGGATATTTGGGAGAGGAAGTAGATTGGTGCCAAAGAGAGAAGAGCAGAGAAATAGGAGTAAGGTTGGGGATGGTGGGGCAACAAAGTGGCAAGGGGCAAAGACAAACACATGCTGGGGTTAGTTTACTGGTCAAAGGAATTTTTCGAGTTCTGGATTTCTCTCTGAAGCTCCAACAGAATGACTCCATGCCACCTCTTGCCCTTTCTGCTGGCGTTTATGACTACTTCTGCCAGATGGGGATGTCAACTCTTAATCTGGTAGGATTATGTAACAATTAAAGAGATGCTGTGTGTCAAGTGCCTTGTACAGTGCCTGGCACAAAGTATGGAAGCAAGAGAGGTAATAGCTGTTATTACTATTATTATAAATATTTGTTATTCAATAGAAAAAGAGAAACCACATCCTAGTCTCCAAAGACCACTTTCTGTAAATGTTGGGGCCTTCCTTAGGAATTGTCAGGGTTGAGTTCCTGCAGGGGGATGATGAGATGAGCCACAGAAAGTAAACACCAGAGAATAAATGATAATTTCAAGCCTTATCCCCTCTAAGAAGTCTTCCTTCCTTGATAATTCCCACTCATATTGAGTTTTCTTCCTTGTGACATGCTGATGTCACCATCACACATTTCATCTACCTCATACTATCGAGTCATCTCATAACTTCACAGTGCAAGATTTTTGAAGGCAAATGTTGCACCGCGTACTACCTGTCCTCCCACCGCAGTGCTGGGGATATGAATAGTTTCTATAAATAGTTATTCTAGAAATAATGCTGAGTGGTACTCAGTCTGCTCTTTTCCTGCTCTCATCTGGGGAAGAGTTCTGCTGTCTTCTACATGTCCAACTGCAAGTCTGCTAGTCTCTATATCAGATTTTAAGATGGCGAAGCAGAAATGACTGATCAGCTTCTCTGAATAGAAAGACATAGCAGATGACAGAGTGAGAATACCTCCCCCAAATACAAATTTCTGCCCCATTCTGGAAAAACAGAAGTAGTAGAGGCTACCCCAGAGGACTCTAGATGATCCAGATTATCTTGTGATATATTTACGTCCTGAGAGCAATTATGGCCTAAGAGGAATTCCAGGCCGTGCAGGAACTGCAGGCTTAAAGACGGAAGCTTCACAATCAGCAAGTAGTATAACGTCTGTCAACCAAGAGATTTAATGCTACCTCATCGTCTCTCTTAAAATGTGACAAGTATTCAAGACACTCATAATACACATTTAATATTTATAGATTGTAATTGAATTATATATTCCCCAAAGCAAATGGTACAAATCAGGGGATCTATAATCTAGCAATGTGGATATTAATTCCAGCTTTGTAATTTACCAACAGTATGATATTTACAAGTTATTAACCTCTCTGAATCTCAGTCTCTTCAGAGTAAGCAGAGCAGTAATAAATAACCTTTATCAAGCACTTAGCATGTGCCAGACATTGTGCTCCCTCTGCATTAATTATTTTAATCATCAAAATAATCCTATGAAATTGGCTTAAGTAATCAGTTCCTCATCATCACCACCACATCTTACACAAAAGGAAATGCAAGTTCAGAGACGGTAAGTAACTTCTCCTAAGGACATACAACCAGAAATGTACATATATTACCTCATTTAATTCTCACAACAGTTCTCGGGTGTTATTTTTGTGGAAGGAGAAACTGAGGCTTAGAGAGTTGACACGACTTGCTGAAGGTAGTAGTGGGGCTGCATTTTGAGAATTGTTCTGTCTGACTGCAAAGTTCATAATCTTTCCATTACTTCAAGATTCCTCAACACACATGCATTTTGTCTCCCTCTCTTTCTCCCTTTTCCTGTATCTCTCCTTCTCTCCCTCTCCCTTACCAGGAGTGGAAAACCTAGGCAAGGTGCCTAACTCTTTGGAAAACTCTTATTTATTGGAAAGATTTTGTCTGGTAGGTACCAAGACAGAAGCTGATCACTCCCGGGAGAAATGAGCCTTTGCTATCCTTACGAGATCAGTCAAGAGCTGTTTTTGCAGCTCACGTTCCCCTGGACAATTGATTCCTAGTACTTAGGAGAGTGATCTAGATGGAAAGTTGGCAAGTCTCCTAGATCTGCCATAATCCTATTCTCTCACACCCAGCCTTCTTGCCCTCAGAAGTCATTCTTACAAGGATTTGATACCTTCTTTAACCCAGCACTCACTAGGGCTTTATCCAGGAATAAAAATAATGTAAATGTTTCATATCCACTGGCTGCAATGCAGTATCAGACTGACTGGCTTGGGTTCCTGCTCTACCACTCACTAGCTGCGAGACAGTGAGGTGCATCTCCTAATTCTTGTGTGTAAAACGGGGATATTACTAATGTCCCCACCTCTCTCCTAGTATCGTTGTGAAGATCAAATAAGATTAGACTATGAGTTACTCAAGGACAGAGACTGTATATTATTCAGCAAATGAATGAATGAATGAGAAACTCCTCATCAACTGTAAATCACCACACAAATTAGGGTTAGGGTCATAGCATATGTAATCAATGTAACTATTACATTGATTTTTCAGTGATTTTAATCACTTCATTATCTTGGCCTTAATTCCTAATCTATGAAGTAAGGAGGCTGCTCTAGATTATACCCAAGATTCCTTCCAGTGCTGGTAGCTTTTCATTCTGTTATACTCTGTTTGTTCTTTAAACTTCCAATATGCACTCGACCACTCTGCATCCTTACTTTTTTTAACTTTTGGTTTTAAAATATTTTAGATTTACAGAAACATTGTAAAGACAAAAGATAGGATTCCTGTACACCTTTCATCCAACTTCCCCAAATGCCATTTTACATAACTAATGTGCGTTTATCAAAACTAAGAAATTAACATTGGTACAACACTAAACTCCAGATTTTCTTTGGATTTCACCAGTTCTTCCACTTAATGTCTTTTTTTCTGTTCCAGGATCCAAACCAGGACACCAATGTTGCATGCAGTCCTTACGGCTTTTGAAATAGTATTCTATTTCATAAGCTTTTGTGGACATTAGGGAAGATGGAAACCTAATAAAGAATTTGTCCTAAAGTAACAAAGTGTGTCAGCTATCCTCTGCACTATGTCTGAGAGATGCTATGGAAATCTAAAAAGATTATCCTACAGCTTGATAAATCCAACAAACCCAAAGGAGATGTGAACAGTAAGATCGAACCCCATGTTTCAGGCAAGAAAATCAGCAGGCTTCTTTGATGAGGTCTCTGGGTATACTGGCTGGGATTTGGGCCAACTCAAGCCCCAGTTAGCCTAATTTACTCCTTCATTAAATATTTACTAGAGGCCTACTATGTGCCAAGCACTGTTCCAGGGACTGGAGATACAGTGGTAAATGAGAAAAAGTCCTTACCTTCATGAAGCTTACATGTTGGTGAGGAAGACAACCAATAAACAAATAAATGACAAATCAGGCAGGGACAAGCAGAGTGAAGAAGGCAGGCTAAGGTCATTGGGAGGTGGCGCTGGTTTGGAGACAGTGGTCTGGGAAAGCCTTCCTGAGCAGGCAGGCACTGTGCATAATGAATCCTTGGGGCTATGAATCAGCTCTGCACCATACACAGCCTTGGACTTAATTATAGTCAGCTTATGGAAAACTCTGAGTTCCTGCCCAACATATCCAGCCTCAAATTGGCCTTAATGCTAACATAGCTTGGTGGGATACTTTTCCTTTCTTTTCTCAGTCTCATGGCCTGTCTTTGGTGAATTCACAAATTCAAAGAGTCAGCTCTGATCAGTGCTGCCATTTTAAAATGTCTTCTTGGGAGCCTTGAAGCCCATGGGGAAAAAAACAAAAAAACAGATGCCAATAGACAAAACATTCTTTCTCTGTATTTGGTTTCCATTTAAAGCTTCCTCGCCCCAAACGGCCTTAACAAACCCTAGATTCACTACACCTTTATTGACTGCCCAATGTTTTCACCTATACCCTCTTTTTTTTTATCTAATCAAAGATTTTTATTAATTCTTCTGCCAAATACAACATTGATTTCCATCTACAATTATCTTTTTAAGATAAAAAACAATAATTCAATTGAAAAAAAGTGGCTTGAGCTATGAAACATTATACTTTTAACACACTGATTGACTAAAAAACCTGGAACATCACTGTTAAGATGCTAATCATTGTTGGCCTTCAGCAATGAATGGATGCAGCTTTACTGCGACTTCTCCAAAAATGCTTTGCAGCACCTAACACAGTGCTGGTACACAGCCTCAAAGTTGGAGTCATTCCCATAATAGGGATCTTCAACAATAAGTTGTTTTTGCGGATGGTAGCTCCCAAGTAGTTCAATTTTCACTTGGCAGTTTTTAACTTCACTACCTTTTCTATTCAAATCTCTCAGATTGCTTTCATCCATTCATAGTATGTAATCAAATACCTACATTCTTTTAAGCAGCACAGTAATGCCCACTAACAGTTTGTGAGGTGGGTATCATTATTTCCCTTTGTCCAAATGAGGAACCGGATACCCAAGATCAGAGCTAAGACCTGCTGGAAGCAGGAGGTGTGAACCCAGGCTCCCTGACTGTGGTTCAGCCTTTCTAGAAAACACCAGCGCTGTCTCGTTCCCCCAGGGCCCACATGCAGTTGTTGTCAGTTCTTGGGCAGCCTTGCCCTGCTATAAAGAAGCTGTTTTCTGTGCACGTGAGCTTTACATTATGATTAGTGAAGAGGGAGGAGGATGCAGCTGCGGACGGAAGAGGAGAAAGAAAAATCACTTGACACTGCACACTCCAATATGCCACCTGCTGGCTTTTCGCTTGTTTCCCACTGGCCAAATGAAATTGTGTTATTTCATCCACTTCTTTTGCTTTACTTCAAATAGTATTGGGAGTTAATGACAGGCCAGTTGGCAAGTTGAAAGCTAAACTTCATTTAGCTTCTCTCACAAGCCGGGAAGCAAAAAAGCATCAGCAGGAAAAATCTAAGTGCACTTTCAGGGGTAAGCAGTGGCACAAGGTCCTGAAGATGTGGCGCCTTCAGAGACGGTGCAGTCTGACCGCTCATTTTCGAAATGAGGTACTAGGGCCTAGCAAGCTGAGCTTCTTGTCCAAGGTCACACCACAAGTAACCATAGGAGCCAGGATTTAAATGCAGGCCTCCTGACTCACAACCCTGGGCTCTTCCTCTGTGGTCTGAGGACTCGGCTCTGAGTGCTGTTTTACTGTGGCTCGGAAAAGGGGCCTCCTCCACCTACTGGGCCCCGAGATGGGAGAAGTAGAGGGAAACTGTAACTAGGTCATTTCCATGCTCCATGCCAGGCAAGAGGCCTAGCAGCAGGGAGTTGCTGGAGACTGTCCGTCACAGCCGAGCTCCCGACTCTGAGTCAGACGGCCATCTGTCAGAAGGGGTTTCAGATAATTAAATCTGCTTCCCTGAGGCAGTGGGGGTGGAAGAGGATGACCCAGTAAAGGTTGTCCTAGCAGAGCCCACCCAGTCACCAGCCTTAGCTGTTGCAGACTGTGTGACCCCTGTCCCCATCCCTTCCACAGGCTGGCTTGATCCCTCCAGGAGCCCATCACTATAGCTAAGCACAGACACTTTGGAGTTAAGACTCAGTGTATTCAAATCCAGGCTCAGGAAACACCTGATCTCTGGGCTGCAGTTTGTCCACCCATAAAATGACTAATGGAATTTTGGGACATTAAATGAGATAATCCACATAAAGCTCTTAGCGAAGTGCCTGCTCAGGGTAAGCACTCAATAAACGGCAGCTGTTTTCATTCCTCAGAGGCCTCTGTCTGGCCTCCCCCCACCCTTTGGTGTCTCTTTCTCTTAGATTTCCCATTCTTGAACTCTTTGCTACTTGAGCAACCCTCAGAGTTTTAGGCTTGACCATGCATCATCTCCCTACTACCTCAAGAGACTGTTAGAACTGCACAGAGAGTCTTCTGAATTGTTTTCCAGATACCACACGCAGCCTGCCGGCTGGGGCTTCCTCCTCCCTGGGCCTTCTCCCTCCTCCTCCCTTCTACCTCTACAGTGACCCTGGCTCCAGCCGACTGCTGTGACGAGAGACAGACCATGGTGTCCTGTCCAAGGATATGACAGCTCCCAGCAAGATACAGCAATGCCTGCTCCTCCACCTCCTTCGTAGCAGATTAATGAAAGTCACGAAATATAAGGCCCAGTAGCCGAGCAGCCAATAGTTAGTTGCTGGGATGGACTCTTGACAGAGTAGTGGGGCTGAGACCTGGTGGGGACATTGACACCCCACAGTGGAGAGCAAGCTCTGACCAATTCCGTGTCAGCAGTGCAGGCAGAGCAGGCCGGTGAGCATAGTAAATAGAAAACAGTAGACTATCTTCTAGCATTGGAACGCATTTTAAATTCGGACAGAGATAAGGAGTGGTAGAGAGCCCATTTAATAGGGGCAAGAGAAAGCCATTTAAATTCATTTCCCTTTGCCTAATTTTCTTTGTCTCCTCTCCCCTATTCACTTGCTCTAAAGCAGATTTCCCAAACTATGTATGGTGAGGTTCCAGTTGTTTCCCCCAAACTGTTGCAGCACCATGCAACAGTAAAAATAAATGACTAAAAAACCTAAATGGCCATTCGGATGTCACAACAATATTAAATTGCCATAAAAGTTCGTAAACACTTTCAGTTTCTGTACTCTTCTTTTATGCAGCCTGGTAACAAACAGTTCACAGACCTACACCTGTCCCTGCACCAAACGTAGAGTGGAGCTGCTTCCAGAAGGAACAGAACCACGAAGGAGTCCATGTCCAGGAACACTCCTCATCCTGGGTTATGTCTGCTCAGCTGCAGCCCTGCCCCCACCCACCCTGAGCAGGGCTGGTTAGTTTCCCAGTACTATTTGCCCAAACTTCAGGCTCTGCTATTCCGTGAGGGTCAAGCAGCCCCCGGGGTTTGGGATATGCAGAGATGTCCCCAGCAAGCCCAGAGAGCTGCCCCTTACCATTGCATTCCAGCCCTGTTGATCTCCTCCCACCAGCACTCGGTGGGCTCTCCGAGGCTCTGGGGTGTGGGCATGCAGGCGTAATTCCATTGTCTGTCAGAACCCTCCTTCTTGCTGAAGATACTCCTCACGGCCACCACCACCTGCCCCTGGGGACACTGGTAGCTGAAGCCCTGCCGGTTCAGGTTCACCCACCCATCGTCGGCATAGTCAGGATACTGCTGATAGGGGTACTCATAGTCGCCATACTGGGCCCAGGCCACGGTGGCCAGTGGCAGAAGCGCCCACAGAAGAGTGAGGTCCATGCTGCCTGGACTTCTGGCAAGAAATGTCACCCTAGGTTTGCTGGGCTGGCTGTTTTATACAGCGGCCGCTGACATGTGGCTTCCAGATGTGGGTGAGCAGGATCCAACTGCAGCGTGTCATCATTTAAGCAAAACTTTTCAGCATGGAGATGTTGGCCACAAATGCAGTCAGTTTGTTTTAAGGTGGAATTCTAGGAACATGAAAGGAACATGCAAGTTGAAGTTCTCCAGAGAGAGATCAACTTTGCACATAGGTTATAAAAGCAAACAGCTTCACACCTCTTGGAAACATTCACTTGGGAAAAAAACTGATTAGCAGCCTATTTGTCCCCCATCTCTCAGCACCTCACTCCTCAGTGCCCCTTCCCCACCGGCAAACCCCTTTATTTATTCTCCAACCAGCCTCCAAGCAGGACTGCACAAAGATCCAGAGTGATTTTAAAACCAAAATTACAGAATGAAGGGCTAGAGTCATGCAGATCTCTGCTAGAACAGATTCCTAGATTTCTTTTAAGTTCTCAGCCCAACATTTTTTAACCCTTAAGTGTAGGCATGTGTGTACCTGTTTGCAGGGCTTCTCTGGGAATTCTTAAGGGATAACATTGAAGCACTGTGGGCCCATGGGAGAAAGAAGTTGGGCATTATCACTGCACTCAAGTATCCTTCTAGCTACTGAAAATGGACCCAGTCACACCTACAAACTGCTGTCTTCTCTCACTATGCAATGAAGTTTAATCTCAATAATTACACGTTTTACCCTTCAGTGCTTTTCCTTCTTGTTGAATTTTCCTTTTGTTGGGGTGTCAGTTACATAAGAAAGTCGACCTGTTTTAATATTTAGCATGTAAACATGTAACCACCATCACAAACAAAACATAGAATAGTTCCATCAACCCCCCAAAATCCCCTTAAGCTCCTTTGTAGTCAGCCCCTGCCTCCACACCCAGCTTCAGGCAAAACTTATCTACTATTGATTCTGATAGTTTTGCCCTTTTCAGAATATCCAATAAATGGAATTATATAGCATGTAGCCATTTGTGACCTTCTTTCACTTAGTATAATGCTTTTGAGGTTCATCCATACTATGTGTATCAGTAGTTTATTCCTTTTTATGGCTGAGTAGTATTCCATGGTATAGATATGCCACAGTTTGTTTATCCAGTCTCCAGCTGAAGGACATTAGGGTTGTTTCCAGAGTGATTTTAATTCATAATTACTATGGTAATTATGAATAAAGTTGCTATAAACATCTGCCTATAGATTTTTGTGTGAAGAAGGCTTTATTTCACTTGTGAAAATACCTAGGAAAGGGATTGCCTGGTCATACAGTAAGTTCATGTCTAACTTTACAAGAAACTGCCAAACTGATTTCCAAAGTGACTGTACCATTGTGTATGCCTATTAGCATATATCCATTAAAAATATTTTTGTAGCCATAGGCTTGTAGTGGTATTTCGGTATGGTTTAGATGTATATTTTCCTAATAAATAATGATTTTGAACATCTCTTCATGTGATTGTTTGTCTACATATGTCTTCTTTAGTGATGTGGCTGTTCAAATCCTTTGAACTCTCTTAGCATCCCTTAAGCACATGGCATTTCCCAGTTTTCATTAGGATTGTCCTTAAAGAAGTTTCTTCAAATTGTGGTTGTAGATCAGTTATATCAGAAACCCCCAAGATTTTTGTTCCCGGACTTACCAGAATATAATCTCAGAAGGGGTGCCCAGGAAGTTATATTTTAGAAAAGGTTTTCCAGGCAATTCTTTTTCACACCAAAGTTTAAGAACCACCTTTCTAAAGGGATGTGGAGCAAAGGAAAAATCACACTGTAAATACTGTCCCCTGCCCAACAACATTTCACGTTTACCAGATGCCATTCAGACTAGATTAAACATCAAGGTAATCTTGAAGGAGAAAGAAAGTCAAACAATGGGGATAAAGCAACAGTGTCTGTGCATGCATATGTTCTGAGGGGAGGGCAATTTCTTCTGATGATGTTTACTGAAGGCTTTGGGCTGAACAGATACACGAGTCCCAGTTGTGTTTTTAGCACTACCTTCACCTACCACTTCTATTGCAAAATGTCTTAGTTTTTCAGGGCTGCTATGTCAAATACCAGCCGGTGGGCTGGCTTAAACAATAAGCATTTATTGTCTCATGGTCTGGAAGGCTGGAAGTCCAAAATCAGATATCAGCAAGGCCATGCTTTCTCCAGGGTTTGGTGGTGATGTCAGTCCTCCATCTCATGGCAATCTCTCTCTCCTCTTTGCCTTCTTCTGACTTCTGGCTTCTACTGACTGCATCTGAATTTCCTCTGCATTTTAAGGGCTCCAGTGATGTGGATTAAAGCCCATCCTGATTCAATTTGGCCTCACCTAAATAGGGTCTTATAAGATCCTATTCACAAATGAGTCCACACCTTAACTAATATAGCACCTTCAAAGGTCCTATCTACCAATGGGTTCACTACCACAGGAACATGTATTAAGACTTGAACATATCTTTTGTGGGAAACATGATTCAACTGCCAACAGTACGTACCTGCACAGTACCAGTAGCTAGAGTCCTCCAAGCTTAGGGCAGCCACTCGGATTTATAATGTGCTGAACTCACCTCCGTTAGCAATCAAGTATTACCTGGGAGCTGTTAAAAAGCACCTTGCCTGAGCTTCGCCCCAGACTAACAGGATCAGAATCTTCTGAGTGGGGTCCAGTCAATAGAGACATTTTAAACCTCCTTTATGATTCTTTTGTAAAGCCAGGGTTGAGAACCACTACTCTAGAGGACTTCTATTTATCACCCTAATGCTCATGAGTTGTAGCCTGCGTTCTAGGGGTGACTTAAGAGTAATTTTAAACCTGAAGAGCCGCAAGAGACAATGCAACTTTATTATACATATATTTTACAACAATTTCCAGACCTTGTGCAGTTCACATTCTCTGCAGACCTCTCATATTACAGCTAGAGTTACCACCACTGGACTCCCTGGTAAACATCTTTATAGCTTAGGCCCATTTGGGTGCAGATCCCTCTTACTCAGAGCTGAAAGCATCCTAACACTGCTTTGACGGGATCTCAATGGGGAGCCCCTGGAATGTCCAAAGAATCAATTCATCTCTCTAAGCTACTCTTGCACTTTAAAGGACAGATCTTCCTGCACGTTGGCAGGGAACAATGCAGACCCAGGGTCACCCTCCAGCAGACTTGAATTCATCTGGGGTATTTCAGGTATGATCTTGTTGGCTCTGTGGACAAACTACTGGGACGGCCAAGGGCATGGCTCATCATTATGCCTGGATGTAGCTGGTAGCCCCAGATGAGAAAATAGGTAGCTTTAAATATTGGCTGGGAATTATTGGAGGAGTCTATCTTTGCATGCTGTCTTTTTTCCCCTTTAACTCCTTGTGTATAATCAGGATTTGGCACAGTTCCATGTGGCCAAAGTACAGGACCTTTATATAACAGTGTCAGAAACGCGTCTACTGAACAATCTGCATTATTCAAAATAAATGTTTGCCAGGTCTCCAGTTTAGCTGAGGAAGGCCTTGAGCAGCCTAGGCCTGCCCAGCTGTCCTCCCCTTCTTCAAGCTTGCTGCCTTTTGCACAATCCATTGCTTTCATCAGATCTGTGAAACTCACCATTATGCCATTGGGCTTAGCCCTGGGGCTACCAGTGAGATTAAAAATGCTCATATTGGAGGAAGGAGGAGAAATAGTGAGATGAGCTCCAGAGTTGAAGAAAGAGAGGCGAGAAGGTTGGGCTGTACCTACCAGCTGCCAGACACTCTACTACATGTTCTCCATGTACAGCTTATGTAATCTTCCAGCGGTCCTCGGATAACCATTTTATAGTTGAGGAAAACAAGTTTCAGAAATGATGGTTAATGCAACTGAATTTTCACAGCCAGTCCATCTCACAAAAGAGACCTGGGTTCATCTGTTTGATGCTCTTAGTGAGGAGACTGCATTCCTTGGACGCCAGATAGTCATGTCAGAGCTTCCGAGCAGTAGTAAATGGTCCTGAGAAGAGCAGGGGCTTTTGAAATCCAAACATCTGGATTAGAATCCTGCTTCTGCAAGTAAGCTACACGACCTTAGACCAGGGTTTCTCAATCTCAGCACTAATGATCGTTTGTGCTAGATGATTCTTTATGGGGGGGGGGGCTGCCCTGTATCCTGTACATTGTTGACTGTTTAGCATTGTCCATTGTCCCTGGCCTTTACCTACCATATGTCAGTGCACTCCCCCCACCTCAAGTTGTGACAAAGAAAAACGTCTCCAGACTGACAAAAATGTTCCCAGGAAGGCAAAAATCACCCCTCACTGAGAACCACTGAGTTAGACTAAATCTGTAATCTCTGTTTTTATCATCTATAAAATGGGAGATAATTACCGTACTTGCCACAGTTACCACTACAAGATTGTTGTGAGCAGAAAACCAAATGATGGCCATGTAAAGCCTTTGTAAATTGTAAAGCTTGGTATAAATATAGGTTGTCATTATTACCTCTGAGGGAAACACTAGAAACCAGATTTGAGTTTGCATCATCATTGGCATCCAGGGCTCTGCACAGTAGAGAACATTCTTGTGCAGATGAGTGAATGGAGGAGCTTGGGAATGAGAGAAGCTGGGAGGGTGTTGTTTTACCACCTACAGGGGCTCCATTAATCCGCGACAGGAGAGCTGACGGCAGAGGTCATTGAGAGGCAGCTTGCAGGAAGAAGTGTGTCAGGAGAGGAAGGGAGGAAATACGAGGAGCCTCCAGAGCAGCAGGCAGATGGAGGAGGCATCACGGTGGAGGAGAAGGCTTTTTTAAGCCCTGGCACCAGGACTCCCCTGGGCACAGAGAGGGGAGCTCATCCAGGTTAACTCTGACACATGCAGGAAGGAAATTCACAAATTCAAGTGCCTAATTAGTGTTCTGGGATCTGTGAGGATGAATGAGGCCCAGAGAAGTGCAGGCTGCTGGAAACATTACTTAGGTCACCAGATTATGTGCTTTTAAGTGGAGCAACAGAAATCAGAATATAACTATTACAACCCGGAGCTCATGACCTGCCAGAGAACATGTGAAAGATACGTCCCTCTGAGAAGAAAACAATCCAATCAGAAAGCACTTAAGTGAGGACATTCCAAGCTAAATGTCCTCATTTGAAAGCAGCTTTATAAGTGCTTATAACCTGAAGTTTATGAAATAACAGTACCTTTCATTTGCAATGCGTTTTGCATAATGTGGATAAACCATCTGATCTGACAGATAGTAGGCATTCAATAACTATTTTCTTCCATTTGTAAGGCTTTAATCTGATCTCAGCTCATCTTTGCACTGATGGAGATAGTAAAGCTGGCTTTATTATTTCCATTTTACCAATTTGGAAACTAAGGCTTTGAGAGTTAGAGTCACGCCCAAAGTTACAGAAATATTGCAAGATGGTCTGGACACAAACCCACATTTCCTAGTTCCAAATTGAGGATCTTGAAGCATACTGCATTACTCTGACAGTCAATCCCAGGGAGCCCTGCCAGGTTTCTCTGGGATCTGGAGAAGTTAGCATCCAGAGACTCTGTTATGGATTGAATTGTGTCCCACAGAAAGATTCGTTGAAGTCCTAACCCCAGTACCTGTGAATCTGACCTTATTTGGAAATAGAGTCTTTGGAGATGTAACCAGGTTAAGATGAAGTCATACTGAGTTAGGGTAGGCCCTAATCCAGCACAACTGACATTTTATTAGAAGAGAAGAAGAGACAGAGAGACACAAAGGAAGAAGATGACCATGTATGTGAAGATGGAGGCAGAGATTGGCGTTATGCCACCACAAGCTAAGGAATGCCTGGGGCCAGCAGAAGCTAGAGAAGCAAGGAAGGATTCTCCCTTAGAGCCCTTGGAGAGACCATGGCCCTCCTGACACCCTTGATTTCTACTTCTGGCTTCCAGAATTGTTGATTTAAATCATCCAGTTTGTGAAAATTTGTTACAGCAGTCCTTGGAAACTAATACACTTGGTGCACATGTCTTTAGGGAAGCAAGGTGGCCCAGCCTAGAGTGCTTTGGAAGAGCCAGTTCATACACTTTCACCAGCCCCTTCCCTCTGAGCATCCCGCAGGCAAGGAAGTGGGGACCCCATTTTAGCTAGAGAAGTGACCTCTCGGAATGTGACTTTAGCCACTGCCCCTCCAGAGGAGCCAATATTTCCATTGTCATTGTCAGTTGGTTCCTCCAGCACTGTTACTATTTGCTGCTTCCTCTGATCACACCTGGCTTACTATTTAAGATTCACATTCTTCCTCCCATCCCTGTGGCTCATTATTTGCACTTCCTTCTGGCATTGCGCAATCAGTTAACATCAATGGGTTTCAGATGTTGGACATGGTACCTAAGAAGCCTATTGTCTCCCCCAGCTCTAAAGGCGCATGCCCACTCCAAATAAGTATATCTCAAAGTGAGCATGCTAACTGGCAGATAGATTCCTGGTTCTCCACCAGTCCTACTGAAGTGGAATCTCTAGAGGTGGGGCCTTGGGATCTGCATTTTTAACAAGCTTTCCCGGGTGACTTTTATACATTCCACAGTCTAGAACCATGAACATATTTATTTCCTGAGGATATTTCTGATTTTGTATTCTTCCCCAATTATGAGGCAGAACCAAGCAGGCTTCTCTGCCAACTCACCGGGTGTTGGTCAAAGTACAGGCGTGCTCCTGGCTCCAGGGCACGTGGGCTGTGCTGAGGGCTTTGCACTATAATCTGGCTTTCATGGAGTTGACTGCCTGCCTTCTGTGCACACACTACCCACGCCGACAGTGACAGAGCAGAACTGAGAACTGCAGCAAAGGCAGCAGCTCAGCCTCCCTCCGTTCTCTGTCAACAGCCTGGAGCTGAGCACACTGCACGCTAATTAGTACTATTTTCTACCCCAGCTTTTGAAAATGCTGCACTATTAACATCTACCAAAATAATTCAGCTCTCTTCAGCAATGGCCTGCCTTCCTCTATGCAGTCTCTAATAAAGACTGCAATATTTCTGCTGTGGTGTCAAAGCCCTGTAGGGGGTGTGTGTGTGTGTGTGTGTGTGTGTGTGTGTGTGTGTGTGTGTGTGTGTGTGTGTGTACGCACATGCACTTACTTTACTTTTAATCTATCATGAAACTTAAATGAAACAATCTACATGAAGTGCGTAGAACAGAGCCTGGAGCTCAACAGATATGCATTGTTATTTTGCAAAGTGATGTGCTGGGCATTCTCCATCTCACTTTCCAGATCTCTTCTCTCTCCTGCACTGTGCACTGGGCTTTATGTATTGCCTTAAGTGCTTTCTTGCCCTCTGGTTCCTTGTTGGGCTCAGCCAATAGGCAGCACATGCAGAAGGACAAGGGGAAAGAGGGTCAAAATCCGGATTCCCCTGGCTCCCTCCCTGCCAGGCTGTGGTTGGAAGTGGCTGGGTTTCTCTGGGTGCAGCCACGGCTTCTGTTGGCTGGCCCCTCTTCCAAGGCTAAAGCCTCTGCTGGGTTCCAGGAACAGCACAACCTCACCTTGCTGCTTCAGGCCTAAGGGAGGTGATTTGGTGGTTTCCAATTAGCCAGCCCTGGGGTGTTCACCCTTAATCCTGCTCAGGCTTTTGTAAATAGTTCTTTTATTAATTCTCTTCAGTCACCTCTTCTGAGTATGCACCTATTTCCTGCTAGGGCCTGACTAGCCTATTTATCAAGCTGGCTGGATTTAGTGCAGTGAAGACCCTGAAACACTGGGACTGTCCCTAGGTCTGGACACCTGTCTCCTGCTGCTTATAGTCTTAAGATACTCATGTTTCTCCCCTGTTGTGTGATGTTGGGAAGCATCAACATGGTTCCTTTTCAAGGTGAAGCCAGGCCTACTTCTACCTGCTACTCTACCACCCTCAACCTGCATTATCTTTCTATCCAAATGCCAATCTTTTCAACCTTTCCTCTTCAGGAAGTAAACAGTAAATCTTTCCTGAAATGCATTAGGAATCCCTCTGATTTGTCCTTACATGCATGAGTCATTCTTCCCCACTAGGCCACTGGAGATCTCTGTCCCTGGAGCTCCTCACCGACCTGCATGCTTACATTGGTGTGTTTAAGTGTGGCACACACTTTTATATTCATTATATCTAATGCCATATCTTATGCTCTTTGAGGGACACATTATCTTACTTTTACAAATGAGGTGACTGATGATTAGAGAGAAACTTGCCCAAGGTCACCCAGCTGGTAGAGATGGTCTGTTTTGAAGTCTGTTGGAAAACAAAGCCTGTGTTCTCCAAATGAGGGATGTCTCAGGATTGCATCAGAATCACCTAGAGAGCTAGCAAAAAATAAAAACAAAAACCACTATATATATATGTATATTCCTGATACCCTGCCTTTCACAGACTGGTACAGGAGGTCTGGAGTGGGGACCTGGAATGGGAACCCACAATTAATTTGCCTGTGCTCTTTGTGGCCTGGAATGCTCTTTCTACCTCCTCGCTCCTGAAAAACTTCTTGTTTAGATCTCAACTTAATTCTCAGTTCCTGGGGAAGCCTTCCTGACCTCCCTGATTCAGACAAATCCCCCATCTCACTCTCTCCTGGAACTGCATACAGCCCCTTCATAGCTCTCATCACAATTGCAATCTTACCATTATTTGTATCATATGTGATAATGCCAAACTTCCCCTACCCAGCCTGTAAGTTCCACGAGGGCTGGTTCCAGATCTGTTTTTACTCACCGTTGTTTCTTCAGTGTAAGAGTGTCGTGCCTGGTACACTGTTGACATTTTTTTTTTTTTTACACTGTTGACATTTAATAAATGTCTTAGATGCTCGTTGGCTGAAACTGGGAGCCTGAGGTCCCTTTACGCAGACCTACCTCCAGGAACAGGGAATTAATTCTTTTTGTCTGACATCAAATTCTTATTAAGCAGCAGCTCAGAAAGAATGCTTTACTGACTTATTTTTTGACAGATGATCCTGGGATACCCTACAAACAGCTACTGTCTGGAGACCTAGAGGATAAACCCTCTGAACGCAGCGAGCCCGTCTATTGCATTCACCACTGGTCCCCACAGCCCCACTCAGGGCCTACAGAGGGTGAATCAAAATTTCATTGGATGGACGAGTTGACATAGGCCAACTGCAATGAGGTAAAAGTACGCTTTGCTCCTTAGTTCTCAATTCACACCCAAGTCCCCTCAAAAAAGTTTCCAGGAGTCTCTGAAGCAAGATTTGAAATAATGTGACCTTCTGGCTAGTGACATACAGAGAAAATGATGAACAATAAACAGCACAGCATACGATAATATCCAAAATGAGATGGCTATAAGAAAAAAGTTCAATTTATAGAGTGAAGAGACAAAACTGAAAAAACTGTCATACTTTGTAAATCAAAGTAACTAATAGCTGAGTCTGAAAGAAAAGCCTCTGACTGCCCCCCAAAAAGCAAAAACTTCTGGTCTTTTGTCATTTAGCCATATACGTATAATGATATCTTCTCCACCCCCCCCATCTCATTGTCTATACAAAGGAGCCTTGGAGGTGTGTGTGTACAGAGGTGTCTATAATAGCTTCCAAGAGAAATTTATCTATTTTGTGACAGAAAGGCTAGACAAGAGCTCATTTTAGTTGGACCTCTCAAAAATAAAACAATACACTTTACCCCAAAGCCATTAGTAGCTATCAAGTGACTTTTGGATTCTGATAAGCTCAGTAAGCCAAATTATCAACACATTTGGAGGCATTTCGATTTTAAGGAATTTGACCTGATGCCTTACAGAAGCACCAGGTGGCTCTCGCTCTCTCTCAGGCAGAGGAGGACCTACTCTGTTTATTTCAGTGCGGCCATTAGCACTAATGGTTTCCGGAGGCCTGGGTTCTAGGGTTTCTACCACTGGGGAGAGACAATCTTTGCTCCATTTACACCTGAGTGTATCTGACACACTTTTTGCCAGCCTCCTCAGTTTCCCTCAACCACCGCCTTTGTTCTTTCTCTCTCAGAGAAGACTGCCCCACTTCCCCGCCCCCTACATCAATTTGCCCTCCAATTTTAACCTTGGAGGGACCACAGCGTGAGTGTGTTATCTGGTTTCCTGAGCGGCCACGGTGCGGGTGGGGGTGGGGGTGGGGGCTGCATAACAAACCCCGGAAGTGCCGGGTGAGCGCTCCCGGGGTGGGGTGGGTGGGGGCACCTCGATCAAAGGGGAATGAGAAATGGAGGGAAATGAGTGAAATGAATATCTCTCCTTTCTCTTTCCCAGGGATGTCTCCCAGGTACAGTTTCTCCTTGCAAACTCCAGACTCCCAGGGAACATGCCTGCTGCATGTCGCTTCACACTTCAGGCTCTTTTTTTACCTCGACTTCCCCGGTTTCCACTCAGCCCAGGCATCCTGGGTTTGCAACTCCCAAAGAGATTCTTAATGTTTAGCCCTTGCTTCTGGCTCTGATTTTAACAGGGTGGTGAAACTTGGGCAAGGTAATAATCTCTCTGTGTCTGTTTCCTCCTCTGTGAAATGGGGAAGTTAACAGTTCCCATGGCATATGATTATTGTGAGAAAATTAAATGAGTCAATATATACAAAATACTTGAAAGGTACCAGGCACATAATGAATGGTAAATAATGTTAGCTCTTATATAGTATAAGGAGATTTTGGTTTTGCTAATGAGAATCCTTCATTAAACCCTAATTCTTTAGGGACAATCTGATAATTACATAAATACCTTGTTTTAAAGAAGTCAGCCAAAAACAAAACAAAACAAAAGCCATACCAAAACAAAACCAAAAAAATCAGCATGTGGGGAAATAGTTATTAGTGAAAAAGGGCCTGAGAAAGTAAATACTGTTTTTGCCAGACCTCAGTTCATAAATCTTTAAAAAAAAATCCTGATTGTGATAAAATGAAAAAAAAAAAAAAGTCCTGGTCCTTTTTACAAAGGCAAAATGGTATTTGGCTTAACTCTATGAGCAAGTATATCATGGCAAGGACTTTATGGATGTAACATAAGTTGCCACCTGTAAGAAAGGGATAAGTTTAGCTTTCACATAGAGACAGCATGGAATAAGGGAAATGGAGGCAAAACCAGTTTAAACAAGCCCCGTGATAAAGAAAAGAAAGAGAGAATCTGCCAGCTCCTTATATGGAAAAGTAACCATGGTTACTGGAATGTAAAGAGATATGAGGTAAAATCAGAGGCGGGAATTCACAGCAAAAAAAAAATTTTTTTAAACTAAATGAATTCTCTGAGATAAGCTGATCAGTTCAAAATCTCAATAATGAGCTAGTTGGCACTCTTGGATAGGCTGTACAAATTAAAATCTCAAAAGATGAATTAGTTAGTGTTCTTGGATAGGCTGTAACCTCTGTAATACCCAGTCAATGGGGAAATGGAAGGGACTTGCGAATTAGGAGTAGGAGATTTAAACATTGCCGTTCTCTTCCTCTGGCGCACCAGCCTACCACGTGTTTGGCTGGACGCCCTATCTTGCAAGATCGTAAATAAATTCTTTTCTCCTCCAGAACCGAGTGAGCATTTATTCCCTTACAGGTACCGCTTTATTTCCGAGACCACCTGCATGGTTATATGCTAGACACCTTGCTAAGCTCTTTATATTTATTATCACATTTAATTCTCACAACAACCCTTTGAGATGGGATTGTACACATTTTAGAAATGAGAAAATTATTTCACAGAAAGAGATTATTAATTGCCCAAAGCCACATAGGTTATAGGGCTCCTGGGATTTGAACCCATGAATTTTGACTCCAAAATTCATGGGCTCAACTTTTCCTACATTGGCAGGTAGCCTGAGTTTAGCCCATAAACCAGTCATTTATTACAATGATGGTAAAGGACCACTAGTACTGAAGGAGTAGAGTATAAAATGCTTGTCTATTTCATATTGGTAATCTATTTTCTTTAACTACTTGTGCACTTTACAAGTGAGATTGTGTAGCTTTGAAAGATAGTGCCCCATATACTGCAACCCTGATCCACTGGTTTGTCCTGGAGCTACACACATATAGGCACATAAATACACATGCAAAGACACACAAATATAAACACAAACAGATACATACACACAAATACACACATGCACACAAACATACACATAAAGGCATGCAAATATGTACAAACACACAAACACCACCCTGCAAATCTGAAATAGACCTTCAAAACATTAAAAGGTGGCTTACAAGAAGCCCATGATTTCAAACTATAATACTTAAAGTACCCCACAGTAAACCAGGGAAGCATTCTGCAGGGTGAGCCTCCTTGAACATGCAGAACTTCCACCACACTGCATGCACCAGGGAGTCAGAGCCCTCTGTACACACTGCCATCTCAGCAAAGAGTGTCCTAAGTCCCTGAAGAAGTCCCTCCTTTGTCTGGTCTCAGTTTGTTGCAAGCAACAGTTGTAGCAGGCACCCCTGTCTCCTGGCCTCAGAATGATGAATTAGGCTGTGTGTGGTGCTTTGAATTGGAAAGAGCATAATTTTCTTGAGTGACAAAAATGGACATTTTCCCATGGCTAACTAGAAAAGAACCAACACTGGAATCTTAGTAAATCTTTTAGAGTTCCTGGGATAATAGACATTGTGTAAGCATTAATTATTACTGCAGTTTAAGGAAGAAAAGCTAATACAGTATGCGGGACACTGTTATCGAGTTCCAACTTGGCGGGCCTGGGCCAGGGGAACTGATCAGCCCCTAGGAAAGGTAGTGGGGCATGGGTGGTAGCGCCCTCCACGGCCCCCCGGGCCTGAGAAAGTGGAGCCGAATGCAGGCCCCATTTCCTCACCCCAAAGTAAAACCGTCAGGGGAAGCTTGCCGGAAAAAACCGCCCCCTTTACCTTGCCCGCCCACTCCCCGTTACCGGAGCAACTCCCGCCCCTTTTCAAACAACCTCCGCGCCCTCTCAGAACCAATCCAAGCCTTTAACCTCTACAGCTACCCCGCCCTCTAAACCGCCCGAGATAAGCTTGTACTCTCCCCTAATAAACTCTCTTGGCTTCTTCACCCTAAAAGAAACGTGTCCCGCCTGTTCCTTTTTCGCCGCCCTCCATACTTTGCACGCCACCGCCGGGGACCTGGCCAAGTCCCCCGCCTCGCCCTCGCCTCCGGGAAAGAGCCCCCGCCGCCGGTACCCTCCGAGCAGTCCTGAGAGCCTAGGATTTAGCAACCGGCCGCCACCCCCACCCCAGACGAGTCAACTGCGACTGCAACAGTAAGTATTTTTAGGGGCTTGAATGGAAGGCTTTGCTCAGTGATATCTTGCCATGCCTTTGCCGGTTTCTTTTCATTATGAGCATCATCACGTGGCTTATGTCTAAATCAGCTTGCTGGCCCCCAGTCAGACTAATGAACAGTATTAGGATAAGAGCATTTCCCCTGGAAAGTTTGGGCTTAAAATGTACTCATACTCATTAAAAGTGGGATATGGCATATGGAAGTGCTGTTTGTGTTAAGGAGAAGAGGTCTATATCTCTTCTATTCTACCTTTCTGTCTAGAATGTACTATGAGAAGACAATTAGTCCAAATAACTCAAATACTTAAGTGTCACCAATTTTTGGAATGATTTGGTGGGATTGATTATAAATAACTCTTTTGCCATTTTAATTGAAGTTATATGAATGCTATACCTTGATCTGAAAAATACGCTTGCTTTGACAATATGTTTCTTCCCATCCAGGAGTGTAATACACCTGCACATTCATTAAAGCAAAATCATTAAAGCTTGCTGGGACATGGTTCCAGAAAGAGCCAGCATGGGTGCCAGGGGCTGGTGGTCCCAGAAGAAAGGCTCTAGATGGACACAAAGGTCACATGACCCCAGGCCACAGAAAAGCATCCAAACTAGGCAGGACATGGGACAAAGCCAAAGAAAAACATGGTGTCACCAACAAAGAATCATAACTGGCTTCACAAACCACTGGTCAAATCATCAGCCTCCCTAGAAATCAAAGTAATACACAAGAAGTCATCATTCTTCACCCACCAAAAGCGAAATTTTAAAAAGTGAAAGCACCCCATGCTGGGGAGGGTGTGTTGAAACTAGCACTTGGTTCACTGCTGGTGGGAATTATATTGTGAAATGCTTTTGAAATGCAATGTGGTGGCATATACCAATCACTTTAAGATACTCATATCCTTTCCATTCTATTTCTAGAAATCTACTTTAAGAAAAATCAACTTAAAGTGCTTTTTTATCAAAAATAAAACAAAAACAGAATAAAAAAAGCATGCTGGGAGACCTTGGGTAAGTCTCCAAGCCTCTCTGAGCCTTTCTTTTCTCATTTGTTAAACAAGGGGACTGGATTAGATGATCTGAGACACTTTCCAACTCTAATATTTAGTGATTCTATATTTAAAATATATTCTGGGAAAGAGTCAATTATTGAGAAAGATTAGGATCTGTCCTCTTATGGTCTGCCTGCTGCTTCTCCCCCAAAACTGTAGGATTTAGCAGTATGAATTACCTTCAGGTACCTAAAAATACCAAGATGGGTCTTACTTCCTGGCCTTGGCACAATCTTCTGACAGCACAAAACAGTCTCCATGCCCCCTGCCTCATTCTCCTGACCAACTCCAGTTCATCTGCAGATTCCCTCTGGGAAGCCTTCCCTGACCCTCCCATCTAGGTAGTGCCCTCCTGTGCTTTCCTGTTTCAGGTTCCCCTATAGCAGTACTTCCTATACTGTTCTGGGGTTGCCTGTTTATTTTTTAGAGACTTCCCCTAGACTTTAGGACATGTGAATGTAGAAATTTTATGTTATTCACCCTAAATCCCTATTTCTAGCAAAGTGACTGGCCCATAACAGCTGCTCGACAAAAATGTATTGTTGTAATTATAGAATTTTAAACCCTCAGCAGTTTTAAATGGTCAACTCTGTTTAGTGACAGCACCTGGCTGCAGAGTTGCAGAGTAACCGCCTCACACAACCCATGGCTATCCATGGGTTGTTCTCAGTGCCCCTGGTTGGGCAGAGTTGCTCAGTCACCAACAGGGTCAGGCTACCCAAGAGGCATTTGGGCATTTACCTGGTGGCCAGCTGATAAATATGCTGCTTTCACTTTCCTGGGATGGAGAAAGCAGTACGTTTGGCAGAGTCTCCCCTGCGCCCTGGAATCATGGGAATCTGCACTGCCTCCTTTGTGGAGATGATCCAGATCTGTGAAAGCAGCTTCCAATGGGTCTGCCCCAAGAAGACCTCATGAGACAATGAAATGAATATTTGTTACCATTTATGGCAAGTCCAATGCAAAGCTCCAAAATCTCAGCAAGGAATGGAAAACCCCAAATCCAAACTCCAGGAAGGAAACCCATCTACAGATTTTGACTTTGGTTCCTTTAAAAGAACTGTCAGAGAAGGCCAGTTTTAGTATTTGAATACAAAGTATCTTACATATTGGTAAGCTCCGTAAATAGTAACCAATGATCCATTTATCCCTTCTGCCACTTAATTGCTATCTGGTTTTGGCCAAGGTTCTTAAAAAAGTGGGAAAGTACTACTCACCTTGGCAGGTAGTGGTGAAAATTATTTTACTCACATTTCTTTCTCATTGCCAGTTTACAATACAACTGCAAATACTTCAATTGATAACAGAGAGGCAGATTCGATGGATAGGATCTAGGAATTTTTTTTCTTCTGCTTATCTATTTTTATTTTAAATTTGCCTTCGGGTTCTGGACTGGAGAACAGAGGAGGTGAACACCTAGTCATGGCTAAAAGCCTAGAAAGTCTTTGATCTGGTCTGTGAAGTCCCCTATCTAATGGATTATAGAGGCTGGGAAGGAATCACTGGGACTTTAGATAAAATCCCTGCTCTTCAATTTTCTGTGCGGCCTCTACAAGTTAACTCCTCTTGTAACCAATGTTCTGCTGGCAACAGTGCCAGGCAGAACCCTTTCCAGGTTTGGGACTCTCACCACAGAAAGAATTCAGAGATGAGAAGGACCAGAAGGAATATGTAGTAAAGTTTATTAAAGAAAAAGAGAGAGAATACACATTAAAGAGATAAGGTGGACATGTTCAAGGGAGAAGTTTGCACCATGTGGCAGTGGGTTAGCTTGTTATATAGGGAAATTTTACAGTGATTTTCTTATCTCAATTTTTGAATACCAGGTGATTTCTTTGTCTTAGTAGGAGATAGTTATCTGCCATCACTTATCTAAAATTTGTCTTTGGGCAGATGTTTAACAACTTTTATAACCCCTTGCTTTCTGTTGTTAACTGAGAATTTACTTTGGGCCCATGATTTTACAAGCTTTTATCTTTTGGGGAGGTTTCAAAGCTTTAGGAGAAATTTTTGTCCCATGAGGTTTGCAGCTGAAGTTTGCAGCTCTGCATTAACTCTTTCGAAGTTGAATAGAAAACCAGGGACCACAGCCTTGATGTTCTCTTTTATCCTGCTTCACTTTGAGTCTCTTCAAGTGTAAAAATTGGGATAATAATGTCCAGTCCTCAAGATTTTTATGAGAATTAAAGAAGTCTTGTCTGTGGAGTGCTTAGGCAATGCCTGGCATATGGCAAGTTCTCAATAATTGAGAAACTTTCCTACACTATTTTTTCTAGGCCACCACAGTCCTGCCCTCTGAGACTCCTTTCCCCCTGCTTTTTCTGTGAGGAAATGCATCCTGGAATGCATTCTGATCTAGTTTGCTAATGCTGCCGGAATACAAAACACCAGAGATGGATTGGCTTTTATAAAAGGGGGTTTATTTGGTTACACAGTTACAGTCTTAAGGCCATAAAGTGTCCAAGGTAACACATCAGCAATTGGGTAACTTCACTGGAGGATGGCCAATGGTGTCCGGAAAACCTCTGTTAGCTGGGAAGGCACGTGGCTGGCGTCTGCCCCAAAGTTCTGGTTTCAAAATGGCTTTCTCCCAGGACATTCCTCTCTAGTTTGCAGTTCCTCAAACATGTCACTCTTAGTTGCTCTTGGGACGTTTGTCCTCTCTTAGCTTCTCTGGAGCAAGAGTCTGCTTTCAATGGCAGTTTTCAAACTGTCTCTCATCTACAGCTCTGTGCTTTCTACAAAGTGTCCATCTTGGCTGCAGCAAGCTCACTCCTTCTGTCTGATCTTATATAATGTGCCAGTGATTTAATTCAGACCCACCCAATGGGCGGGCCAACACCTCCATGGAAATTATCCAATCAGAGTCATCACCCACAGTTGGGTGGGGTGCATCTCCATGGAAACACTCAAAGAATTTCAATCTAATTAACACTGATAGGTCTACCCACACAAGATTACATCAAAAACAATGGCATTTGGGGGGATGTAATACATTCAAGCTGGCACACCTTCCATCTTCTGCCTGTTAGAAAGCCTACTCAAATAAACAGCTATGTGATGCAGGGTGAAGACAGGGGTTCTGGAATCAGCAAGAACTGCCTTTGGCAATTAGAGTTATTTGAACTCAACACCTGTGTTTGCCTGGTTGTAAAGTCAGGATTGTTGTGAGTATGAAATGAGAAAATGCATGTGAAAGTATGGAGTTCAATGCTTGGTAGTACATACTCAATGAATGGTATGTATTTCCTATTTTTGGGATTAAGAACTCAGCTCAAGTGCATTCTGAAGATTTTCCTGATCATCCAACTAAGATGTAATTGCTCTCTGTACTTCCGTAACACATTGCCTTTCCTTCTTTTCAACATGAAATTGTCAGTGTTGCCTTGTTCGTAATTGGTAGCTTGTATGAAATTTCCCATACCAAACCTATGCTCCTTGATAACAAAGACTACTTGTTCTAGTGATGTGTTCCACACAATCAGTGGGGATACATAGCATTGGCTCAAAAGTCATCTCTGAATTGAAGTAAACAATGAATTAAAAAAGAAAACTTCTGTCAAACATAATAACTAGGACAGACAACAACTAAAACAGCAAGAAGTTACCCTGAAATTGTCAGGAAATTGGTTGAGAAGAAGAGATAGAATCATGCAAATAGAAATTCCATTCATAAGGGGAATCATTGAAAAAAATACTTACCTGTTGGAATCAAGGGACTTAACAGTATTAAACAAGCTACTTGGAAAGCACTGAAGTGGATGAATTGAGCAATTCCCCCTAGGTTTGCAAAAAAAAAAAAAAAAAGGGAATCTAGGTCACTTAATTGTTAACAGTTTAACCTTTTTTTTTTTTTTATTTTTAATCTTCATTTTCTTGAGATATATTCACATACCACGCAGTCATACAAAATAAATCGTACATTCGATTGTTCACAGTACCATTACATAGTTGTACATTCATCACCTAAATCAATCCCTGACACCTTCATTAGCACCCACACAAAAATAACAAGAATAATAATCAAAGTGAAAAAGAGCAATTGAAGTAAAAAAGAACACTGGGTACCTTTGTCTGTTTGTTTGTTTCCTTCCCCTATTTTTCTACTCATCCATTCATAAACTAGACAAAGTGGAGTGTGGTCCTTATGGCTTTCCCAATCCCATTGTCACCCCTCATAAGCTACATTTTTATACAATTGTCTTCGAGATTCATGGGTTCTGGATTGTAGTTTGATAGTTTCAGGTATCCACCACCAGCTACCCCAATTCTTTAGAACCTAAAAAGGGTTGTCTAAATTGTGTGTAAGAGTGCCCACCAGAGTGACCGCTCAGCTCCTTTTGGAATCTCTCTGCCACTGAAGCTTATTTCATTTCCTTTCACATCCCCCTTTTGGTCAAGAAGATGTTCTCTGTCCCACGATGCCATTTCAGTTTAACCTTTCCAAATCCAACCTTACTTTTACCCAGCTGAAGACAAAGTGGTTTTACACATTGTATATGTAGAATATCTATTAATTGGTGGATCATTCACAACTAATATTTATGGACTGCCTAAACTGTGCAAATAAGATTTCATTACCAGAGAGAAGCAGGGATGAGAATTGGATGTGGTGAGAAGAGGGTGGAAATTAAACCTCTGAAGGTTTCCACTCATAACTGCTTCCTCCTTGTCTATGAAATTTAATATTCTCTGTTATTGTCCAAAAGATGGTTATGTAATCACCTCACACCCAAAAGACCTGCTGGATGAGAGCTGTGGTATGAGGTTTCAGATGTCAAGGTTAGATATGGGAGTACTTTTCCATGAAGCAAAAGCAGACAGCACCTCCCCAACCTGATGGCTTCATCAAAGGAAACCAAACGCTTGCCTTAAGCACCAGACCTGCAAGCTGGATGCAATGGAGGAGAAAGTTAAGGAGGGAGTATTTATTCAAGCATATATGTAGCCCCCGTCCCAAGTCAGAGCCATATCCTGTGATGGTAAACCCGATGTAATACATTTTTTTCCTGATATGGTTGTAGCTCCCCCTCAGTGTTAGAGGTCATGGCAAAAAAAAATGATTTTTTAATCACATTTTTTATTGTAGACTATAACATATATACATAGAAGTGATAACTTTCAAAGTGAAATTTAATAAGCAGTTAGAGAACAAATTTCAAAGAATATTATAGGTTATAGTTCCATAGTTTCAGTTATTTCCTTATCATGAAATATAACATATATACAAAAAGGTAATATCTTTCAAAGCATGTTTAACAAGTAGTTATATAGGAAATTTCCAAAGTTGTTATGAGTTATAGTACCATAGTTTCAGTTATTTTCTTATCATGCAATATAACATATATACAAAAATGTGATAATGTCCAAATTACAATTTAACAAGTAGCCACAGAACAAGTTTCAAAGGATGCTGTGGGTTACAGTTCCACCATTTCAATTATTTCCCTTTAACTATTCTAATACCCCAGCAATTAAGAAAAAGCAAATTATATAAAGATTCAGTATTCATAATCCTTTGTTAAATTCCATCTTTTCTTCCTGTAGTTTAATCACTTCCACGATCTTCAGGAATATCTAGGTACCACCCTAACCTGTTCATGTTGAAAAGGGGTGTCAACATTATGGGAAAATGGGACACATCTGGTTGATGTTCTTGAAGAGGCTATTGCCTCTGGGTTTTGGGACTTAGCTGTCATAGGAATTCTTTGAAAAGTATTTAAGTTTCTGAAGAATAAACGTAGTGAGTGAAACTTTTATAGAGTCTCAGATAGGGATCCAGGTATTCTTTAAGGTTTTCAGGACTACTGCTGACTTGGTCTTATCAGATTGTGGTCATCTGGCATATGTAGGTGAAGTTAGCATAGGAGTAACCTTCAGGACAGCCTCTTGACTCTATTTGAATTCTCTTAGCCACTGAAACTTTATTTTGTTGGCTTTCTTTTCCCTCTTTTGGTCAAAAAGGCATTCTCAATCCCTCAATGCCAGGGGTCAGGCTTATTTGTGGAATCTGTGTCCCATGTCAAAGGAAGACTTATTCATCTTGGGTGTCCTGTCCCACATCGGGGGGAGGGCATTGAATTTATTTGCAGAGTTAGGCTTAGAGAGAAAGTCCACATTTGAGCAAAAAAAGAGGTTCTCTGGAGGTGACTCCTAGGCATAATTATAGGTGGGCTTAGTTTCACAAGAGCAAGCCTCAGGATCGAGGGCTTGACTTACAAAGTAGGGGGTTCCTAAGTTCCCATAGCAAACGTTATGTCCATGATAATCCATCCATATGTCACATTATCATTACTTATTTATCATTACTTAGTTACAATCCTTATCACTTTCCATTTTAAACAATTCTCATGACCCCAAAAAACTCATAGCTCTTGTCAGCCCTTAATTATTAGTATTTGTGTAATATTAGTATGATATTCCTATTAAATATATTCCCTAGTATGCAATATGTAGATTTTTCCCACATACCCTCTGTTGTCAACTCTCTGTGCTAGCGTCAAACCTTAGAAGTATATCATGCAAGCCTCTACCTATATTTGTGGTGCTGATCTGTGGGAAACATGCCTTTAAGCAACCCCTTTCAGTTCTATTCACCTTCAATACAGCTCTGATACTTATAATCCCATTAACAAACAATTGTCACTCCTACCCATTACCATACCCTTGAATATTTTTATAAACTACATTTAGTATCCATTGTTGAACTGAAATTTCCCAGGGCTGGGGACATTATTATTGATGTTGATGGGGATGGTTCTAACTCTTAGGCTTCTGGAAGACCACAGACTTGCGTTTGTGCCTGGGCTCTGCTTTACACTCATGGGGAATGTGAGGCAAGTTGCTCAAAGGAAGTGGTCGATGTAGCTGATAAACAAGGCAGTGGTTCTTAACATTTTGAAGATCATAGCAACTCTGAGAATCTGATAACTATAAACCTTCTTTCCAAGACAAAGCACATGTATTCAACATTTAACCCATGTTTTTGGGAAATCTATGGACACCTTGAATCCATCCACAGACCATGGATTAAGAATCCCTGCTCTAAAGGATCCTTTCCTTCCTTTCCTAATATTTTCTGACTTTGAATTAATACCTTGATGAGGGAATGCTCCTACCCTCAAAGACACGAGTTTTAATTTCAACATTCCAGACAGCAAGTATCAGGTTAAAGATGAAAAATTTTATATTTTCTGCATTATGGATTATTAATCCATACAATGTTATAAACTTTTAATCAAATGACCTCAAATTTTAAGCCTTAGGTTCCTTTCTGCATATTTTTTAATTAAATTAAAATATTCCCAATGAATCAAACTTTCTTCTTGAGTTATGATTTCAGAGATACTTCCTCAGGAAAAAAGATCTTTTGAGCCCAGACTGTGAAAATAAACAACAAAAAAGTAATCACATTTTGACAAGAACTAATACTCACCTGTGACACCTCATTGACCTGCTTTGGTTTAAGGAGCCACCCTAAAGAAGCCGTTGTTTCAGAATGTCAGGAAAACAAATTTATGGATTGGCCGTTTAATGCAAGTTATGTATTGATACCATCACAAATTACCCTTTAAAAATCCGCTCAGTGAGCTGGGACATTTTAAGGATTTCTTCTACAGGTCAAACAGTCAGGGGTTCAGTACGAGGTGGAAAGCATAGGAAATTTTCCACAGAGGGGAAAAATGTCACAGTAATGTCACAATTATAACGTGGTTAAAATCTCCATTTGGAGTGAAAAGTATTGGGTATCTTAGCAACCCACTCCCACCCGAATCACATAAAATTTTCCTACTTAAAAACTTGTCCAGATGATCTTATTCACTTAGTATTTCCAAAACCTAAGTCAGCATCCTTCTCATTGTTTCTCCCTCACATTCTTATCCTTCTTCCTCCATCTTTTGGCAAAAGTATCAGAGTAGGAAGTATTACGAGGACACCAGGAATATGCATGCACATCTCCACCTCCTGTTGTAGCGTCTGAAATTCTATTAGATTCAGTTCCTTGGGGCAAGATGCTGAATCTCCATCTTTCACCCTTAACACTGTAAATATTTCTGGAATGGTTAACACTTTCATGGTTTAGCATGGAATATGGTTTTTCAGTTCAGTTCCTTACAGCCAGCGAAGATTGCAGTACTGAGGAGAAGAAAGACACAAACAAGGAAAGTTTAGTTTTGATTGGCCGAGACCCCATGAAACACCTAAGGACCCTTGGGCTCAGAAGGGATGTGGGGTAGAAGGGTACCTGGAGCAGAGAGAAAGCAGAAGACCAAGTGAAGAATGCACAGGTCAAACATAGCTTGATTTTCGGTTTCACCCCAAATAAGTCCAATCTGCTAACAAGAAATTTTGGGTACCACACTGTCTGAATGTGTCAGTTAATTTATTTTGAAAACTTCTGCACATGGTAGGCAGTAAAAATAATTGTGGAATGAATGAAATTATCACCAACACCCCTGAGCCATATGATAACTAAATTAAAAATCCTTCTCATTAAAATGCAGTTCTAAAGCTGAGGCCCCCTTAGAGCTGACTGACTTTTATCAGTAACAGCATGGCCATCTGTCTCAATTAAGGGACTTTAAGGTTATTCTCCATAGTTCTTCATCCTGTGTTTCTTTCTATTCTTGGAATGCGTATTTCTGTTTCCTCTGGTTTTCGTTGTGGCCACATTGGCAGTACAATTATCACTACCACCAATTACATCAACGATGTTTACTGCTTACTAGAGTAAGAATCTCACAGTGCATCAGTTCATTTGCATCGAGTGTTTATTAACATTATTCCCATTTTACAGATGGGGCAATTGAAGTACTGGGAGCTCAAGGTCACTCAGTTAGCAGGTAGTGGAGCAGGTGTCAATCTCACCTTGTGTGTTCAAAATCAGGGCTTTCATCATTCCTATGTAAGACTTTGTGCATAGTAAGTGGTCAATGATATTAGTTGCTACTCTTTATATTCATCAGGTCTTCACTTTGGGAAAAGGAAATTGTTAGAAAGAATTTTCTGTGTGTGATTTTCACTGAGAAGTTAATGTGACAATACTAAAGAAGTCTACCTCAACAGAAACTGGTTTTTATTTTTTATGTTCCCTTCCATTATTTATAGTGAAGTCGTAATTTAAAAAACCCAAAAGCCCATGGGGGACTAAAGAGACCAGCTTGTGCTCCACAGTGACAGTGACCTGAGCTGCTCAGTTGAGGTTGCTGGTGAGTGAGAAAAAGTTGAGCACACTAACTGCAAATTGAAATAGAGCTAAAGGCTCCTAAGGAGCAGTCAATGCTGAGGCCCTGGTGCTACACAGGCTCTGCTTAGTGTGGAATATGGCAAGTACCCCCTCTTCTAAAACTGGGCCCAGGAGAGGCTATTGCTCATCAGGCAAAAATACAAGGAAGTGATCTAAAGAAAAATCTGTCGAGGCCCACAAGCGACCTTGAGAAGTGCTCTATTTCCCTCCCACCCCTCCCTAACCCACAAGGTTGGGTACTGCAGGTTGCTGCTTTCCTGGCACAGCAGGACTCCCAGGGGCCATTTCCCAGGGGAGGTCACCGTCGCCTCCAGCACTTCCTGTACTGACTGCCTCATGCCTCTTATCTGGCCTGGTGGAAACTGTCTTTCACCAGCCAGTGAACCTGAACAGTCCCCCTGTTCCTTCCTGGAGAGCAATAAAGCAAGGTCTGGCTTGTGCCGGTAACACCAAACCAGCCCCGGCTGCTCTGGTCCACACCTCATTCCCCAGGGCCGCAGCTTGGCGATTTGAACACTGTCTGAGTTCCAGCTCCTACAAAGCTGGAAGGTCAAAAGTGGGAACCGATACCTTGATGAGAGCTACAGCTATTAATCACTGAGTGCCCGTTCTGTAATTGGCAGTTTTAACATGTGTTCTCATTTAATCATCGTCACATCGCTGTTAAATAGGTTGGCATTCCCTAATTTAACAACTGGGAAGCTGTAATTCAGCTTGGTTAAGTAACCTGCTCAAGGCACACGGCTAGAGAATGCCAGAAGGGAGATTTAAACCTACCTAGTCTGTCTGTGAGGTAGATGCTTTTCCCTATGCCACACGACCCGACAACCTCTCCCTCTTGTTTCTCCCTTCAGGATATTAAAACAAAAGATACCAGTGCCCACTTCCCATGAGAGGGCTGCATCCTTGCACTATTCATTCCACAGATCCAGGACAGGGATCCTAAATGTTTCCCTCTCCTGTCCACTTTCTGCTGCAACTTAATAACATTCACTAAACTAGGAACACCTGTTTTTGTAGCAGCCTTCACTTGCAATAAAGTCACTTTACCCATGTCCCATGCACAATTCCCTGAAACCCTGAAACTTATACTTCCGAATCTTTCCAAAGCCAGGGCTGATTTCTGGTCCCACGCTATGATTTTTTAGCAGTGGATGGAAATGGCTGGACATGGTGTGGTGGCAAAGAGCATGGGCTCTGGAATCAGACAGGCTGGTCCCAATCCTGACTCTGTCACTTAATGGGTGTGTGACCTTAGGCAAATCCCTTAACCTCTCTGAACTTTGGTTTGCTCATATCTACCTCCCAGGGTTGATGTGAGAATTAGTGATAATGTTTGTAACAAGCCTAACAGTGAGGGAACATGGTAGATTCTCAATAACGTGTAGTGAGTTTTACCGTTCGCACCACTTCCTTGGAATGTGGTTTCAGGGAAGTTTCTCCCTATTCCAAGACTCAGTTTTCTCCTCTGTAAAATGGAAATGATATTGGTCCCTTGCCTATCTCATCCATTCTTACAAAAGCTTCATAAGATATTGTAAACATTGGGTTCCCTGGGGAAAGATTTTATGAGAAGATTCTTGCCACCTAGACAATCACTCAAAGTCTTTATAATTTTAGACAACTTCTTTCTCCAGAGCTTATTGTTCTTGGCATTAGTTTATTCATTTTATCACCATCCATTGAAGCACTTATTGAGCTATTCCAGGATAGCAGTGCCCTTTCCTGACTCATTAAACACATTGCGAGACAGGGATTTGTTACTTATCTAAAAACGAATCGGGTCACATCTAAGCAAGTTATTCCGGACATTTTGTGACCTATTCCAATAACCTCTTGTCTTTCTAATTGAAAACATACTTAATTCTTTTGAGTTGGTTCAGGGAGTCATTAACATGTAGTGAGCACCTACTAGGTGCCAGTTGCTTGCTATATATTACAGGGTCCATCGGAGAAACATGGTGATGATTTTTAAGTAGTATCATTGCTTTAATACTGGTATGAACAATGTTCTTTGGAAGTGCCAAAGAGGAAAAATGAATTTTGCCTCATGAGTGGGAAAACAGGATGTCTTCATAGAATACTAATGACAGATATTTGCTGAAATGCTTCCCAAGTGCTGGGTGTGGGGACCCAGGACCCAGGAACCACCCCCTTCCATAGTGAAAGTGGCTTATGGCCCTTACTTGATGTGAACAGAGGTTAAAGCTCATCAGACCTCCCTGAGAGGGAAGAATGTACAAATGATATAGTAAACAGAGCATTAAAACTCCCTTCCCCTGATTACCGTTGGTAACAAATCTCCACACCCCTATGTCACAAGCCCCTGCCGAAACTGTTCTGACACCCCGTGGAATGTTGTTATCCAAACTTACAAACCAGCCCCTGGCACACAGACAGCCCCCTTTGGAGCGCCAACTGGCTGGCCGCTGCCGTGGACACGTCTCCTGTCGTAAGTCTTGTTAAACTCATGTCTAACATGCTCTTCAGTCTTAGGGCTGAGCCGACTCAGCTCCTTCAAAAGCAGGGTGGGAAAACCAGGAAAGCACCTGTGCTTCATAGGCATTATATCCTCTAATCCTGCTAACAATTTTTTGAAATGGATATTATTATTACTCTAATTTTAAAAAGAAGAAAAGGAGGCTTGTAGAAATTACACACTCTGGCTAAAGTCCCATTTCTAACAACACTGTGGATGAAGAACCTGCATTCATAATCACCGTGCTGCCTACACCTAGGGAACGGGCATTTGCAACCCTAATAAGTGCCTAGTTACGTTCTAAGCACTTCACAGGCATCACATCACTTAAGCCTGACAGCAACCCTATGAGATAATAGCGTTGTTATTCTCATATAAATATGAACAAATTTATATGAACTGAATGAGTTATATGAGTTTATATGAATTTTATGTGAAATTGAAGCTCATGGAGGTTATGTAAGAAAACTTAGTTTCATATGCCATTAAGTTAAAAAGTTGAGACTTGCTTTCATCTGACTGGTTCCCATACTCAATAATGATGCCACTTTGCTCTTGAACCTGGTGGTGACACTTGAGCTCGGTCTTTAGAGCCCAGAGGAACTTCACCAGAGGAGGAAAGTATTCAAGTCATGAGTGTCAGTCTGGGGGAGGGGAGGAGACTCACAGAGTCACAAGGCAGATAGAAGAGAGCAGTGCTTCTCAAACTTGAAATGCATGGGAACCACTTCAGAATCTTTTTATAATTACAGATACCAGGGTCCAGCCTAGACCTGCTAAATCAGAAGCGCTGGGGCCAGATAACTCTGTGTGATTAAAAATAGCCTCAAGTGGTTCTGAGGCTCACAATAGTTTGTGATTCAGTAGTCTAGAGCCAGTTCTAAAGGGCACTAGAGGAAGGGAGAAGATGGAAACCCAACATTTCCTACACCAATCCTAAATACGCCTCCATATCTTAGATAAGCTCTCAGATCATGGATAAAACCAAACCACCTGGAACACAGTAGAACTCTATCCTTAAGAGCTGTCCCTCAGCAAAGGAGAGCAGGAAGGTGCCCAATGCTGACCCAAATAATATTATCTGTGATCACTACCATCTCCACAGTCCTTGGGTATAAGGAAACTGGAACAAGGAAATGAAGGCAGAGCAGGGGGTAGGGCCACCAAAGACCAGATGAGTATATCTTTTTGAGATCAAGATAGAGAAATAGGGGAAACACTGTGAATATCCACTAGACTGGAAGCTCCATGAAAGCAGAGGTCTGTGTTTGATTTTTCTCACCAGTGTTAGGGGACCCTATATTTGCCAATGTCCCCCATCAGGACAGAGGCTCGTATTTCCCTAGCTGCTGGGAGTGTTGACTGATGATTCGCAGTTGAGTGCCTTCCCAGAAATTACCCTTGGTAAAAGGACATTCTATGCCCAAGGTTTTTCCCCCTTTCCAATGGTACCCTGATAGAGTGGTACAAAGGCCTGGGCCCCTTGTCTCAATTCAGGAGTATCCTAAAGGGCCATCTCCAGCTCCAGAGCCCCCTATGGGATCAGCTGAGGTCTCAGTAGAATCGGCATCACATTACAACTTCTTCGTCTGCCTAATCCCAGTTCCTTCAGTTTCATAAAGATATTATATACAAAAGCACTTCTCAATAAACCTGCAAACAAATTTATGTTTTACAATCTGTTTGCCAGGGAACCCAACCTAATACATCCAGTGTAACACATATTGTGGGGTTCAAACAATATGTATGAAAATCCAAAGGAACATGAAGGAGGTAAAGTTGCTAGTAAAATCAATTCAATTGAATATAAACAGCCCTCAGAGATGAGAAGCAATGGAGACAATGGCCCCTGTGCCAGTTTGACTGTATTATGTCTCCCCAAAAGCCATGTCTTCATCCAATCTTGTGGAATATTTGGATTAGGCTGTTTCACCTTCCAACTGTAGGTGAAACATTTTGATTAGATATTTCCATGAAGGTGTGGCCCTGCCCATTCAGGGTGGGTCTTAATGGGATAACAAGTCCTTTAAGAGATGCTAGGGGCTGACCCAGATGCTTGCTGACGCTGAGAGATGCTTGGAGATGTGAACAGATGGAATTTCAAGATGTAAACCAAGAGATGAAGTCCAGAGTTTGCCCCAGAGAAGCTAAGAGAGGACCCAGGAGCTGAAACACAGCCCGGGAGCAAGAGACTAGCAGACACTAGCCACGTGCCTTCCCAGCTGACAGAGGTGTTCTGGATGCCATCGGCCTTTCTTCAGTGAAGGTATCCTCTTGTTGATGCCTTAGTTTGGACACTTTTATGGCCTTGGAACTTTAAATTTGTAACCTAATAAATCCCCTTTATAAAAGCCAATCCATTTCTGGTATTTTGCATAACAGCATCATTAGCAAACCGGAACAGCTCCTTTCCATAATTTCATAGGCAAAAATTCCATAAGAAAAAGGAACCCTCAATTAATGATGCTACCAAAATGTATTATTTCTTTGAATGAAAGACTTTTAAATATTTGCTGCAGGGTACGGTAAACAAAAAGGTCACAAATAACCATAGTCACATACATATCAATCAGCAAACTACAAAACCCTTTGTAAAGAGGCTTTGCCATGTGTAAAACCAATAGATCTGAGAATTTTCAAATGAACATTAATTTTCATCTGGCCACATTAATCAAAAGGAGAGAGGGCAGCTGGTACATCAATTGGCATCTATCAGGCCAGTAGCAAATTATGTTAATATAAGTGGATCATGAACATGTGAATTAAATTACCCTCTGACTATTGTGGAGGTAATCATTAAGACCGTCTTCTTGGTGGATGGAGTGTGTTTGCTTCACATCCTAAATACCTGCACTTGAGCTCATTACTCTTCAAGATTCTGTATAAATAACAGCATTTGATTTATTCGTTGAGATTCTCCCATCCTATTTATTATTTTCTTTTCAGAGGCAACCCTTAGTATATCAGAGATGTGCCATCTTTGCCAGTGGATTATTTCTGTGTCAGAGTGACACAGAAGATGGAGAAATAGAGAAATTCCCTTTATAATCACCCTCACCCACAACATAATCACCCACAACCTCACCCACAACCACCCTCACTCAAAACATAAAAGCAGGAATCCAAGAGGTGGTAAGCTTCTAAACTGCCAGCTGTCTTGGAAAATTCAGCTAATCCCTGGTGACCTTGGAGACCATCCATGTTATAGATGCCCATTCAAAACAGGGAGGACAAATAACACCAGAACCCTAAAGAGCCACCTGTACTCTGGAAAAGGACAGACTATATTCCAAGGAAAAAACAAAACAAAACAAGACTCCACCAAGAAGGAGAATGAGGTAAATTGTCTGACTTACCTTGGCCCTAAGCAGAGAGAGAACAAATATTATTCCCTGAGAATTTTTAACTGTAAGTCAGCCTTTATGAGGACTTGCATATTAAATCCATACTATGTATTTAGTTTAACTTGAAATTTTATTTTTAGATGGGCTCACGTCAGTATCTTCCTCTATAATCTGGTTAAAGCAAACACAAATTCTTTATGGAAGGATGCACCTGCCACAGGAGCCTTTTCCATACAAGTTGAATCAAGTGTGTTCACTCAAAAAGCAGAGAAGAAATCGGCACCATGGCTGAGAACCAGCAGAAACAAACAGGTTGTAGAATCAGGCTCACAAAGACATAAGCTATTGAATTTATCAGATGCAGCATATGAAATGAGTATGGTTAATGTTTAAAGATGTAAAAGACGTGCCAAAAGTATGAGTAAGAAATGATAAAAGACAAACTTTAATGCAATTTCAGATCTCACAGCTTTATTGAGTGATTCGTGAATCAGGCAGCATCCCATTCAGAAAGAAGAAGGGAGCTCTGTGAGGAAATGGAAAGGTAGAGCTCATATAATGCAAACAAGGAAGCAAATGAGGAAACGCTCTGATTGGCTGACATTAGGTTTCCATTTTACATAAGGGGTGTGGGAGCCCAGGGCCCAGGGCCTTCCCCAAGTGCCTTGAAGTCTGTGCACACAGCAGCTTGCGTGACCTAGGACAGTTAAGGTTTCACCTACTCTCCTTGTAAAATCAGGCCTTTGGCATTAAATATAATCTATAGCTTGCCTCCCTCCTGAAACTACCTCCTCCATGATGCTCCCTGAGGTACTATTATCTACAAGATAATCTATGATCCTCCCCTCTTCCCTGTTGACTACAATTGATCCCTCCCTACTTCACGACACCCCCCGCTCTCTCACACCAATTTGAATGTCTTTGGCCTAACCCTTATAAACCACTCCCTGGCACCCCCTGCTTTTATGGAGTATCTTCACCATGAGTTCTGAACCCTCCACCATTTAGAACAGCTCCTGAATTCAGGGCAATGTGACCGACTTCCCACCCTGTAGGTAAGCCCCAAAATAAAAGCTCAAGTCTCAGAACATGTCCGTTCGGTAGCAAAAGCCCCTTGTGTGGTATGCTTGTCCATTCCAATAAGCTCTCTCTACTAGATTGAAACCAGTTTTTTCACCAGGTGTTGTTTATCAGCAACCCTGTAGGGTATGTCCATTTTCTTGGAAAACTCCTGCAGGTCAGTTGTTTTGGTCTTCTAGAAAAGCCCTTCTTGGAAAGGGATCCCTTCCCAGCTACCTCTAATGCAGGTAGCCATCATTTTACTTAACGGGAATAAGAGACTATAAAAAATGACAAAGCAGATTCAAATAAGAGCAAATAGAACTTCTATAAAACTGTAATACTTGAAAGTTAAAAACTTCATTGGATAGACTGAGCAGCAGATTAGACACAGCTGAAAGCATAAATGAAATGGAATACGGTTTTGAAGAAATTAAACAGAATGCAGCTCAGGGAAACAATGAGATGAAACATATGAAAATTAGAGACAATAGAGGCTAGATGAATAACTTGGGTCTAATCACAGTTCCAGAATGAAAATGGAGAAAAGGCTCCATTTCAGAAGCTCATGGATGAGCTTTTTTAAAGACTTGATGATGGATGTGAACTCTTAGTTTCAGAAAGCTCAAATGAAACCTAGATAGGATGTAGCTTTTCTTGTCACTGTGCTTATCTTCAGTGCACCACTAGCTTCGGATTTCTCCCCCATTGCCTTTTGTAAGAGCTAGGCTGCCTCAAAGTCTTCCTCTCCATCACTGTTCTACCCACACCTGTCAGCCTTCCCAGTTCACTCATGGGTCTAAGAAGCTCTCCTCCCTGGCTCCTTCTCTGCCCGCAGCATTAGACTGCTGCTGCTGCTTGTTTCCAGATGCTAACTACTCAGGCCCTGTGACTCAGGTTATCAGAGTGGTTCTTTCTCTTGGATCCTGCCAGACCCCAAACAGTAGGACACACATAAGGAATGGGGCCCAGGGTGACTTCCTGCCCTTCCCCCAGGGTAGACTTTTGTTTTATTTTTTTTTTCTTTTACCTTCTCCCAGGCACTGTGCCTCTTCACTTTTGACCTGGGGTCATAGGATTAGCTGCCCTTCCACAAGTGGTTTAAAACGCTCTGTTCTCAGGGGATAAGAGTGTGGGTAGTATTTTATGCTTTACCGGCAACAGGCCCACAACACCATAAGATGCTTTCTCTGACCTCTTTCTTATGGAGCACCAGATGGATTGTCCATAATGAGGAATCCGTGAGCGGGTGCAAACTCTCCTTGAGTCTGTGGCTCCTGGGGTTCCATCTTTCACAGTTGCCTATGCTTGACCTTTAGCAATTTCTTAAAAAATATTTAGCTGCCTTCTTACAGACTTCTCAGGTAACCCCATCTTCCTTCTGTGTCGGCCACAGTGAGTCAGGGCTGATGTCCCATCTCTCCCAGGAGGCCCTCTCCCAACTCAGATCCATCCAGGGCTGGTGAACACTGAACCAGCCTCTCACTCAAAAGGCCTTCCCACACCTCTCACCTCTGTTAGAAAGTGGGATGGGTTTTACCCTGGCTATGGAGGAAAATTTGGGGGATTTAAGAAAGAACTCAACAGAGAGAATACATTAAGTACTATTCCCTTTTTAAACACAAGTCTCTGCCATACAACAGTAAGACTTTGATATATATAAGTTAAATGAATGACTCAAGAGGGATTTGCTATTGCTTATTTAAGCATTTGGGAGATAGAATGTCAGAGTGGCTAAGATTTCCCATCCCTGTGGCCAAAAAACGCTTGGACTGGAACTTCAGGTTGTCACTTCCTGGTTGTGTGAACTTGGGCAAATTGTGTAATCTTTTCAGGACTCAATTTCCTCTCCTGTGCAATAAGGCCATTGACAGTAGCTACCCCACAGGGTTGTTAATGAAGATTGAAAGAGTTATGTTATGTACAAGTCCTGAGTGTGGCATCCCGCCCAAAGCACTTGATTAATATAGATAATTTCATCATCGACCCTCCTGATATCTTCCCCCTTGTACATAGACCTTGGAAATATCCCATAGCTGGTTTACATGGAGTGGCAGACTAATAGTTATCAAGCAGGAAGGAAAAAGTCACAGCCTTGGGGACCTAAAGAAAATTATACCACCTTAAAACTGTATTATATTTGGTGTCCACTCATTTCATTTGCTTTTTTCCCTTCAGAATATGGAGCAGACAAGTGCATGAATGGTTGTAGAAGCTGGAAGTTTAATAATGCATCACTGCTTTACTCTCCACATCTGTGCCTATTTAATCACTTACGGAAAATAAAATCAGAAGAATAAATGTAAGGCTAGGTACATGTGTCAGAGGAAGAAAGAAGACGCAAAGTAAAGAAAGATTTCATGGACATGGTTGATCCATCATTGTGACTTGTTTCCTGGGAAGACCCTAGACAAAGTCAGATGATGAATTTGCTAACACCTGGACAATCACATTTGTTTATAATAACAGACCAGTTTTGAAAACCGTTTCATGTAAATGGATTTGATATTCTGTGGCAGATGGATGGGCTGCTCTATTGATAAAATAAGTAACACATATATAACCCATCAATATGACATAAGATTCGGTGCCACAGCAAACTCACAAATAAGCTAGGAAAACACAGTTGCTGGAGGCCCTCTCGGTGTTAGATGGGTGCAGCACCACTCACACGCAAATGTAGTCCTGCCTCCCAGCAAACACACGCCACAGAGGGCATAGCTTGAAAGATGTTGCTGAGAGCATGCGTCTCTTTTCAGTTAATCCTGAGTTATAGGGAATGACTAACACCTTGCAGAATAAAATTAGAATTCTGAATAATCTTGTCAAGTCAGAGGAGAAATTAGTCACCAACTGGATGAAGTCACAGACATGTAAGGTCACAGCAGTTTATTTAGAGAACACACCTTCACAAACACATAAATGGGGACATAAATGCCTAAGGACAAAATACGTTAAGCAAGGATGCATGCCCTTTTATGGGGAGCTGTAACAGCAACCTTCGTTTTAGGCTGTTTAAAAACCATAGGCTTTGGAAAAAGACATGAATTTGAATCCTCCACCTTCTACCTCCTGGATGGGTATTTTGGAGTTCTTACTGCTGCCTCCCTTGTTCTCCTCATTTGTAAAAAGAGGGATAATAAACCCTACCTTGCACAATTGTGAGGATACATGAAGAAAATCCTATGCAGCAGACATTAGTGTTTGCCTCCCCAACTGCCAGTTCCTCCTTCCTACTCATTAACAGGAAATTCACAGTTTTATTGGTGACCCCCATCCCAGCTCAGGGGTAAATCTGGATCAGCCCTGGCAAAGTCTTCCTGGAGTCTTCTCTCTGTAGGGTTCTTGATATGCACTGCCTTTACAGACAATCAATTTATTGCCTTAAGAGCCTCTAATCTGTCTTGCCCCTGCATCTTCACTGCTTCCGATTTGGTTCACCATTTCTAACCTTCATTATTTCTATCTAGGTTATTGCAATAGTCCTTAGCCAGACTCCTGCTTTCCAGTTTCTTCTCCTCTATTCCATCTGCCAGACTCTATAGGTAGAATGATATTTCTAAAATACAAATCTCATCAAGCCACTACCCTACTTTAAATCACCTCTGATAATTTCAAAATAAAATGGAAACTTCTTAGTATAGTATACAAGGCCCTTTTATGATAGAGACCCAGCAATTCTCACCCTGACAACCATAGAATTACCTAGGGTGATTTAAAAGACACAAATTTCCAGACCCAACTCCCAGAGATTTACTAGTTTAATTTAAGAAATAGTTATTTTTAAAAGCTCACCTAATTACCTAATGTAATTAGGATTAAGAACTACTGCACACAGCTTAATTCTCCAGCCTCAACACTACCTGGTTCCCTTTTAGCAATTGTGCTAAACAATTTGCCCTTCGTTGAACGGGCAATGTTATCTCAAAATTCTGCCTTTTGCAGGTGCTGGAGAGGCTTTCTCCACTTCTCCTCACCTAGTGCTGCTAATCTGGCAGGTCCATCAAGACTTGTCTCAGGCGTGGTTCCTGTGGGAAGTCTCCTGGGACTGGGCCATGGGCCTTACTATGTGTTTCCCACAATACTGTGGAGCTTTCTGCTAACACAGCCTTCCTCACCTTACCCCACTGTATTGAAATCATCTGTTTTGCTCATATATTGTGTTTCCTTAAGCAACATATTTTATTTCTGAATCCCTTGAGTAGAGACTAGTTCTTGCAATAAATTTTTTTTTTGACTTAGAGCAGTTGTAGGTTTACAGAAAAATCATGCAGAAAGTACAGTTTCCATATATCTCCCCAAATTCCCCCTCCCCTGCTACACCCACAGTGTTCCCTATTATTAACATTTTGCATTAGTGTGGCACCTTTGTTACAACTGATGAACCAATATTATTATTATATCTATATTACTAACTATAGTCCATAGCTTACTTTAGGGCTCTGCAACAAAAATTTGCTGAATGAAAGAATGAATGGATCATGACTGAAGAACGTACTATCTCAGGAAGAATATTAGCCTACATTTGAGTCCTTTCTTCACTACTAACTAGCTGTGGTAGGCAAACTCTAGGATGGCTGCCCCCATCTCCTGGTATTCACACCCCTCTGTCATCCCCTCCCCTTGATTATGGCTAGACCTACTGTCTCTCCCCTAATGAACAGCATGCAGGATAAATGGTGGGATGCCACTAAAGAAACTGGCTTCTGTGCTGGGTGCTCTCTCTCTCTCACTTGCTCACTCTGAGGGGAGCCAGCTGTCATGTTGTGAGCTGCCCTGTGGAGAGGTCCCTGTGGCAAGAAACTGACCAATAGCCAGTGAGGAACTGAGGCTCCTAGTCCAACAGCCTGCAAGGAAGTGAACCTTGACAGCGAGCAGGTGAGTGAGCTTGGGAGCGGAGACTCTTCTGGTTGTGCTTTCAGCAGCAGCCTGACTACAACGTCACGAGAGACCTAAAGCCAGAGGTACCTACCTCAGCTGTGCCTTGATTCCTGATCTACAGAAACTATGAGATGATGAATCTTTATTATTTAGAGCCACTAAGTTTTGGGGTAATTTGCTATCGAGCAATAAATAACAAATACACTGGTCATGTAGCCATAAGCAGTGATTTAATTCACTACCCTCCAGTTTCTTCCTCTAACGCTCTTAATTATTCAATGTCAAGTATATGTGATCCTAGAATAAATGGGCTGAAGATGTACAGTAAACTGCATTATATCTGTCTGCTGGGGTGATGCAGTGCCCAGCTGTGCATTTCATTAGTATTACATTAAATGCCTATAAACACTTTCATTTTGCATTTGTCAGCTGATAATTAACACCTGTAGTAAAAATCACAGTATCCTTAATGGCTGTTTTAGTCCTCTATTTATAATGTTAAGACTTTGGGCTTCTTTGCTCAAAATAATTCAGAACAGTGAAAGTAGACTGGGTCCTATATTTGAAGCCTTTGCACCTGCCACTGCCGGGGACTTGGGCTATGAAATGGGGACCGTTATGGTCAGCACAGCCATTCAGTGAGGGTTTCCTATTTGCCTGGCACAATGCTGACTCCTGAGAAGCCAAAGAGCTGCAAATGTGGACTCATTTCCCATGGAGCTCACCATCTAATGGGGATGGCAGAGCCCTGAAAGCTACCTGTGCAATGGGGCACATGCTAGGAACCAACATGTATGTATAAATAATGTATCCTCCAGTCTTTGGAAGTAGAAGAGATGGTTGGGATGAAACTCAAGAATTGATTTGTATATAGACTCGTTCACTCTGCTCTATAACATGTGTCTCTGTCTAGAGAAAAAATAGCAAGGCATGATATTTGAATTGAACTTTAAAAAATTTCCACTGGATTCCATATCAGAGTATTTTCAAAAATCAATCATTCCTTGAAGCTGTGAGACATGCAACTAGGTGAATGGATCTTGAGGATGGCATTTTGAGTTAAGTATGCCAGAAATGAAAAGATAAACACTATAATGCCTCAACAATATGGACTAACTACAAAGTGTAAACTCTGAGAATTGTATCTTAGAGCACAACTGATCAGGGGAACTTTTATTGTAATGGTCCCTAGATTGTAAGCTCTTATAGCAATCACATCCATTCATGAGTTATAACAGCTGTCTCTAAATCCTGAGATGCTGAGCTCTTTGTGTATAACCTGTTCAGTCTCTGGAACTTTGGGTATTTATGTGACACCAGAAACTCAGAGCTGGAGCTCAGCAGCTAGTAATGTCAGTATTGCCTCATACTGCAACTGTTAAAAAAAAGCTGAAAAAGAGTTCAGACTTCAATTAGAGTTACGAATGAAGAGGATCTGGTTAGGACTAGAGCAAATCAGGTCAAAGGATAAAGGACAATACTGACTTGTGTTTTAAAACTTCAACTTCTGTGTGAGACCAGGGGAAGAGAAGTTTATTTGGTGCAGGATCTATATTTTCTGCAGCACACTAAATAATTTAACTTGCGTGGTCAATTTATTCAAACACCATGATTATATGGAACTTTGAATAGGAAGTGAGATCTGGTAGGTTTGTACAGGTTAGTATGAAATCCTGATACATCCCAAAGTAATTTCAGCAGAGAATAAAGATATAGGTTATTACTGATATTCTCACAAACTTTGAGAACTAACAGTCTCGTAGGATGAGCCCTCAATCTTGGGGCTTGCCCTTATGAAGTTTGTTACTGCAAAGGAGAGTCTAAGCCTACTTATAATTGTGCCTAAGAATCTCCCCCAGGGAAACTCTTTGTTGCTCAGATGTGGCCCTCTCTCTCTGTAAACCCACACAGGAGATAAAATCAGTGCCCTCCCCACTACATGGGACAACTCCCAGGGGTGTAAATCTCCCTGGCAACATGGGACATGAATCCCAGGGATGAGCCTGGACCCAGCATAATGGGATTGAGAAAATCTTCTTGACAAGAGAGGGAAGGGAAATGAAACAAAATAAAAGTTTCAATGGCTGAGAGATTTAAAATGGAGCTGAGAGGTCATTCTGGAGGGCATTCTTATGTGCTATATAGATATCCCTTTGTAGTTTTTAGTGCATTGAAATAGCTAGAAGGAAATACTTGAAACTGTTGAACTGCAACCCAGTAACCTTGATTCTTGAAGGCGATTGTATAACTATATAGCTTATACGGTGAGACTGTGTGATTATCAAAACCTGGTGGCTCACACTCCCTTTATCCAGTGTATGGACAGATGAATAGAAAAATGCGGACAAAAACTAAATGAAAAATATGGTGCACTGGGTGGGGGAATGGAATGTTTTAGGTATTTTTTTTACTTTAATTTTTATTTCTTTTGGAATAAGGAAAATGTTCAGAAATTGATTCTGGTGATGAACGCACAACTATATGATGATACTGTGAATAATTGAATGTACACCACGGATGATTGTAGGGTTTGTGATTATATGTCAATAAAACTGTATTTTAAAAAATCAATCATTCCTTCAAAAACTATTTTTTGAATACTTATTATCTGTAAAGACACTACAATAAAATGTATTGTACTGGGGCATAAAATGTCTGAGAAAAGATTCTGCTCCAAAGGAGAAAATAACAACAACAATAATGACAACGATTTATTGAATGTCAGACATTGTGTTAAGAGCTTTGATGCATTGTCTCATTTCATCCTCACAAAAACCTTAATAGGAAGATAAAAAATATTTCCATCAATGATGAAGCATCGAAGTCTCAGAAAGGGGGTGTACTTTTTCCACAGCAATTCAAGTAGAAAGTCTCATAGCCAGGACTTGAGCAAGACCCCTTTTCTCTCTTGCTCACTGTACCTTACTGCCTTCCAGTCTATCTTTACCTTGTAACATCCACACCCATTTTATAAAGCACTTTATGGTTCTAAAAAAGTATCTTCATTGCCATCTTCTTAATTATTTCCACAACAAACCTCTGAAATTGTTATTATTACCCATCTATAGATGAGAAAACAGAAGCTTGGGCAGTTTATGTGATCTATCCAAGGTCATCAAGCTAATTTGAGATAGACCTGAAATTCGATGTAAGTAAGAACAGGAAAAAATGTTGCAGCAGAAGGTGGGAATCCACGTAATGTAGGATGGCTCAATGTCAGGTGCTGCTTGAGAGCAGAGTAGAGAGGGATTACTGCAGGGTGAAATGAAGGGTCACTGGAGGAACTGACTGTGTCTTAAGGGATGAGAAGGGTAGATAGAAAGGAGGCAAGAGGATATTTTGTGGGGAAGTAGAGTGAGGCTGGCCATGTTGAAGAAGGAATATTTTGCTGAGTCTAAAGACCTGGGTTCTAGTCCCAACTTGGCCATAAACTAGTATAAGATTGTGCCAGTGTGAAGCTGTTGTGGAGCCCAGAAGAGCCATGATCTTTTAATCCAATCTTGTTGGGTGGAACCTTTTGATTGCTTCCATGGAGATGTGACTCATGCAACAGTAGGTGAGACCTTTGATTAAATTATTTCCACACAGAGTGGGTCTTGATTAGTTCACTGGAGTACTTAAGAGAACTCAAGAACTGACAGAAATGCTGACGCTTGGAGCTGCAGACAGAAGGATGTGTGGAGATGCTAAGCTAAGAGATGAAGCCTAGAGTTTACCCTGCGGACACTCAGAGAGGACTCCCAGATGCTTAGAGAGAAACACCCCAGGAGAACCAAACAGAGTGCTGAAAGAAGCTAAGAGAGACAGAAGACCAGAGACATTTTGGAGAAAGCCGTTTTGAAACACAACCTGGGAGCAAAGGAAAAGCAGATGCCAGCCATGTGCCTTCCCAACTGACAGAGGTGATCCAGACTCCATTGGCCTTTCTTCAGTGAAGGTATCCTTTCGTTGATGCCTTAGTTTGGACATTTTTATGGCCTTGGAACTGTAAGTTTGTAACTTAATAAATCCCCTTTATAAAAGCCAATCCATTTCTGATATTTTGCATAATGGCAGCTCTAGCAAACCAGAACAAAGATCTTAGGCCAGTTCCTTCACCTCTCAAAATCTGCTTCCTTGTAGGTAACATAAGGGTGATAATCCGTGTCCATTCTCATAATGTTGTGAGAACTGAAGGGAGAATGTAGAACTAACGTGAAACTTGTCAAGTAATTAACAAATATCAAGCCTCATTTCCCAATTTTAGGTAAGACGAACTTGAGGCTCAGAGTCTTGAAGAACTTGCCCAGGATCAAGAAGGCTGGACAAGAAGCCAAGTGTCAATACCAAGTCCCTGAATGACCAGTCAGCATTGCAGGGCCCTGACCCTTTGTCAATATTGGGAGAGACACTGACTGCTGAGCTTCCTGTCTGTGAGAAAATGAGATAAACAAAGAGGGAAACCTGTCTTCCATTCATTGGTCTGAGCAGGGTGTATGGGAAGGAGTTTCACAGTGACGTCCTTAGGTCCAGGAACCCCCTTACTTTGTGGAGTTCCAGCACAGTTGTCCCTCTCTGCACCCCAGCTACCACTTGCAAGAAAGTTTACCTCTGAAGCATGGCTTAGAGCAGGGGTGCTTCAACTTTTCTATGGTATAGCCCATGGACTCTCCTCAGAATTATGTTTTCAAAGGCATATTATACAATGCATAGGATTACAAAAGAAGCAAGTTATATTAAAATGCAGTTATTAAAATATTAAAAGTTGTGTGATATAGTAATACATTTGCTTCTTTATTAAAATATCAGATACAATATTTAGCAGCAGCTTCAGAATTACTGTTATTTCAAAGTAGAGATAAGCATAAACAATATTTCAAGATATTTACGACCTATAAAATAATACTTAAAAATCTGCAATTCCTATTGGTGACAAAGTAACAGTTATTCCTAAATGCTACAGTAGTTTGTTGCCAATATTTAGAATTGAAAACAGACTGGATTTCAATTAGAAATTAATGAAATAAAAAAGTCACTTTTTCTATTCAAGCTCACCCCCACTCCCACTTCTGCCCCAGAGTCCCATCGTGAACACTTTGGGACCCCAGATTAAGAATCCCTGGTTTAGAGGAAATTCAAGAAGGCTTTGAAGGCAGTGAGATGTGGAGGAAATAACAGTTATTATTACACTTAATTTTTATGTTTTTGCCATTTATTAGTAATGTATTTACCATGTTCAATTATACCGCACCACAGATATGAACTATATTAATTAATAGAATGCTGCATTACTTATTCCTTATATAAATACTAGTAATATGAACGACTGAAAAATTAAGAAGCAAAATTTATGTTTTTTTAATCACAAATCTTTCCTAAACTGTTACCTTAAAGAATTAACACCGTGCCTCAGTTTCCCCAGTCCTTAGATGATCAGGCTAACAATAACAAAGATTACAATGTAAGGGTCAAGAGTATAGAATTTGGAATCAGAAATAAATTGGATTTAGATCGACCACAAATTACTTGACCTCTCTATTCTTTTTTTAATTATATAAAATAGGAATAATGATATCAAATTCTGAGGGCTGCTGAGATGATCAAAGAAGATAGTATATATAAAGCATTTGGCACAGCATCTGACACGCATTAAGTGCTTAATTAGTGGTTGCTATCACTGAAACTCCATTGTTACTATCTATTATCACAGGGAATTTTGGTTATAAAAAGGAAGTCAGTTTCCCTGGCACATGACAAATTACAGGCTCCTTCTCAGCAGAATCTACAGGTAGATTCAGAGGTGAGGAAAAAGAATCAAACCCTGTTCCATGCTTAGGGATCACCAGCCTTAGAAAGGAAATGACTCAGAAAACAGCCCTGTGTGAATAGAGTGGGAGGCCTGACTTTTCATATGGTTGGAGAAGGTGGTAAAGAGGTTTACTTGCCTTGGGGAGCCTCTTATCACCCTTTCAGAGCACCTTCTTTTGGTGCCCTCCCTCCCCTAGAATCCAGGGCCTCTGGTTTCCAGCCTTCTCTCCCTAACATTTCGTTGTGGCATCTCATGCAAGGCAGGAAGGAGAAGGAATTAGATTGACTGGGCCTCTCCTATGTGCTGGCCACCATTTTGCCCTTCCCAGGTGGTGGGTGGTCTGAAGCTTGGAAGCTTTGTTATTTTTTCTGTACTTCATTCCTTTGAGGCCCTGCTTTCTAGGTCTCAACTGCATAGCTTGAACCAATTAATAATATTGAGGTATTGAGGATGACTTGGCTTCCAGACTTCTGCATAAAACACATCTGTATTTTAACAGAATCTTTTGGTACCAATATTAATGTGGTGTAAGGCCATGGGCGTGGGCACACATAGGCATGGGTTGCATCTTGGCTCTGCCACGTCCTGTCTGTGACACCTTGTCCCAGGAGGGCAACCTCTCTGAGACTAATTCTTCACGTGTAAAATTGGAATGGTGACAGCTACATAGCAGCATTGCTAAAGATATGAGATTTTGTTTATTAAAAGCCTGGAAAACTTTAGATACTACAAATGGCAGTTATTAGTAATAAAAATAACAGGACTTTCAGAGCATTGGAGGACAATTTGATGTGAGATTAGAAAGACTTGCAGATGTCTTGTATCACCCTATGTGTGTACCTGCTTGTTATGTCAATGGATGATGTTTCTCCCATACTGAAAAGATAAATACACTTCAGCACCCACAAGGAAAATTCTACCCAGCTAATCTTCCTACCCAGTTTGGAGCTGGGAAAAGATCCAGAATACAGATATATAATCTTCCCACTCCAATCCAGACTCTACCTCAAGTAATGCTTGACCTCTTGAAACACTGCTGAACATCTGGGCATCCTGTAGGCAAAACAAAAATCAGAGTAAAGCAGGCACACAGCCTTGAGAATGACTGAGGGCTTTCAGCCTTTTTTCCTCTTCAACTTCCAAAGGTTTGAGGAGGCATTCAGCATAGTCTCCTGTTCCTCCTTAAAATGTGGGATTTTTCAGCTGTGGAATCCGAATCACTCTTCTGGATGCTCTCCCAGAGCAAAAGCTCTGGCTTTGAGTTCTCTGGAAAGCAGCCATGATAAAGACGTTTGCTGCTGCCAGCATGCAGAGGAGATACATGGAAAATACTGCTCAGGCAAGAACACAACCAAGAGTCTCTAGGATACCTCAGCCAGGAGGAATCTTTGTCATTGGCTCCTCAGGAAAGAGAAACCATATCCTTCCCTCCCCACTCGGCTGGTCATCACCAGTATTGCAGAATTGAGGAGTTTTAGGATATTGAAGGAGAACAGTCTAGAGATAATCATAGTTCATGAATTTACAAACAGGGTCTCAATCTGCATTTCTATCCTATGGGGCTTGTGTGTTTCCAGCGGTTTAGGAAAAGCTTCTGCTGGGACCCAAATGTCCCTTCTTGTAACACCCTGTTCCATATCGCCTTTTTTTTTTTTTTTTTTTTTTTTTTTATTATAGGGGCAGAGCTTTGGTTTAATCGTATTCCTACCTTGATTCATGGCACACTATCATCTTTGATCCCTGCAAGACCCTTTTCTTCTTTTATTTTACTCTCCCCTTCATCTCCCATTTCTTCTTACTATTTTTACCATTGAGGAAGCACCCACTCTAGGGTGTTTATAGCATATCTCTTGGTTTGTGCATCCCTGAAAAATATATAGTGGTATTTTGTGTATGTATGTGTTTTTAGCTTACATGATAATGTCTCACTATATTTCTTGCCTTGTCACTCAATGCTGTTCTGATGTATAATCACTAGTTTGTTGCTTCTGATAGCTGCATAATAGTCCATCTGATGATAGACAACTGTTTGCTGGTACAAATAATGCTGCTATGTACATTTTTCTAAGTGGTGCCTTATATGTCTGTGCAAGAATTTCTCAGGCATTTTATCTGGAGAGAAGCTGCCATAACTTAGGGTGCACAGATACTTCATTTCACCAAGAGCTACCAGATTACTTTTCAGAATGTGCCAGTTCACAGTCCCACCAGCTATGCATATGGGTTCCTGTTTCCCCCAACTTGTTAAAAACTTTTGAAGTTTTCCAAATTGAGTGGGTATTAATTACTGTTTTAATTTTTATTTCTTTTATTACTAGTGAGGTTGAGACTCTCTTTAATTGTCCTAGTTTCTCCTTTTTTTAATTGTCTATTCATATCCTTTACCCATTTTCCTATTTCTTTTTCCTCAGTGATTAACAGAAGTTCATTTTATAATCTAAATATTAATCCCTATTTGATTTTAAACTTGTCAGATATCTTCCAGTATGGTACACATCTGTTAACACTGTCTATCATGCCGGGTTGAACAGAAATCCTTAATTTTTATGTAATCGGATTCAACAATTTTCCACTTTATAGTTTACAAAACCCTTTTCCACCCCAAGGTCCTTTTCACTTCTACTAACTTTAGAGTTTTACCTTTCCCATTTAGGTCTTTAAGTCATGTGGAGTTCAGTGTATCTATGGCAAGAGGTAGGAATCTAAATGTTCATTTCTCAGTATACTGAGTCAGCTTTCCCACCAGCTATTAAACAATTTATCTATTTCCCACTTTTGTTGTATATTAAGTTTTCTTACTCACATGCTGTATCCTGGGCACTCTTACCTGAACATGTTTCGTTAATCTGCTGCTATGCTGGCATACACTATCCTCTATTAGAGAGGGGCAGTTCCCCTCTTTGCTCTTTTTTTTTTTTTAATTGACTGAGCTATTTCTGAATCATAATTCTTCCATGTTTGTTTTAGCATTAGTTTGTCAAGCTACTCAGAAATTCCTGCTGGAGTTTTTATTGAAACACCGTAAAGTTAGAGATTAATTTTTAGCAGAACTGACAAATCTATAATATCAAGTAATTCTATTCATTCATTCATTCATTATTCATGTCTTTCATCTATGTCTTTTAACAGAATTTGAGACTTTCCTCCACAAAATTTTGGGCATTCCTTGTTATTTCTATTCCTAGAAACGTTAAAGTATCTGGATTTTATGAACAGCATCTCATTTTCTGTTACAGTTTCTTATTGGTTGTTGAGAATATAAGTTGAATGTTTCTCTGGAAGCCCTGCTAAACTCTCTTTTAGCTTTAGTAATTGTGAGTTTTCGATGCAAGCTGACCCCTTTTATTGGATGGTACCCTGAAGCCAGATGCACGGTTGCTCTTCACATTTTTCATCACTAAATCTCTTTAAACCTTTCCCATGCTGAGCCCTTAACAGAAATACTGGCTATCGTTTTTGAGCATTGACTACACAAGACACTATTCTAAGCACTTTGCATGAATTGTCACCGCAAACCTCTGTGATCTTATTATTATCCATACTTTACAGATGAACAAATAGAGGCTAAGGAAAATATCTTGTCTCCAGCTACACAGCAAGTGAGGGACTAAGGTAAGACCAGGGATCAACAATCTCTTGTTGCCCAGGCCCTCTTGTTGCTACTCCAAGTGTGGTTCCCAGACCAGTTTGCAATGAGATAGGTCAAGTTCACATTATCCACCTATACACACACTTTCAATGAAAAATGTACATTTTTTTAATTCCCTTTCCCCATGCTATATTTGTTCAGATTACATTTATTGAAATGTAATTGTATGTTCACTGTAATAAGGAAAAGTTTAAAAATTAAGTAATACATGCAAAATTGGAAGCTGGCATTTTGTATTTCTTTCATTTTTATCAATTTTTCTGGTAACTATTTTTATTGTATTTTATAAAAGTATCACTCAGTGACATTTTGAAAAAAAAAAAAACTAGTCTTTTCCCACTGGTAGCTTGAGAAGCACTGATGAAGACAACATGACCTTCCTCTATAAAGACAGCTTTTGCTGGCTTAATGAACCAGTATATATTTGGGTTCCCAGTTGTTTCAATTGTTTTAAGTAGGTCTTTTGTATTTCTGAGATGCTCAGATTGGATGAGAGCCATCCTGAACAAGCCCTGTCCTACAAAGAAACACCTAGGACCATTTCCTTACAATGTCCCCATCCATACCTCTCTGCTACTCAGACCTCATTGTCCAATGGGTCTCAAGGGCAAACATCTACTGTTGGCCCTGGAAGTACCAAACAGTGCCTGAGCTATGAGCTTGGGAAAGGTATTTACTTCTAACAGTAAACTACTAACCTTTATATTCAATTCTCGCCTGTTGGGAAAAAGCAAACATTGAACTTGAGTGTGAATATCTGGAAGTTAAGTTTAAGGTTTTGGACAATGTTAAAGAAACACTTATTTTGCTAAAGTACAGCATTTGAACCTAGACTGAAGTATTCAAACCATCAGCAGAGCTGACTTTGTATAGTTAATTGAGATACATCATTGAATCTGTAAATGAATATGTGCTGTCTCTGGGAAACTGCTGATTTTAAAAAGAAAAACATATAAGATCAAATCATGTTTGTCAGAAAAAAAGTAGGCTAGGCCATTTGACATGATAGGACAATTTAATGAATTTGCAGTCTGGGTTGTATTTTTTAGTCTACAATATTTCCATGCTTCAAACATTATCATTAGTGAGCTAACAGAAGTGTTTTGGCTTTTACATTTGGATTTTAACCTTTCTGTGTGTCACTTGGGAAAAGATTTTTATAGCAGCCCTATTTAACTTATAGAGAAAATGGGAAAAAATCCAAACGGTTAACAATAGAGGTATTTTTAAGCAAGTCAGCTCTACAGATATAATGAAATACTCACTGCATAATCTTTTAAAATAAGTAAGCAGAATATATCAATAATAAAATGGCTCTCCAAAAGAATACTGAGTATAAATCACAAAATAGAAAAATGAAATATATAAAAATTACAACTGCATAAAAATATGTTCATTTCAGAAAAAAAAAAAAATGGAATTTAGCCAGATAAAATTTATTGTTTTTTTTTCTATCTGTAAAGGTAGAATAAAATATATTAAAAATACGTTTTTTGGTAATAATTTAAGAAAATTACATGAATGTGTACACAGTTTGGATGACTTTAGGGTCTTTTGTTAAGTCTCAGATAGTGATAATAAGTAGTACAGAAAAGAAAAGAAAGTGGGTCTTTGAAGAACAATAGAGATCAAGGGTCAGCAAACTATGGCCTGGGGCCAAATCCAGCCTGTTGCCTGTTTTTATACATAAAGTTTTCTTGGCACAAAGCCATTCCCCTTTGTTTGCACACTGTCTATGGCTTTTGAGCTGTAAGGGCAGAATTGACTAGTTGCAACAGAGACCACAGGGCCCACAAAATTTAAAGTATTTACTATCCAGTTCTTCACAGAAAAAGTGCTGACATCTATTCCAGATTACCATTTGAGGAGATACGGATTTAAGATCTATTCTCATTCATGGGATTTCCACTTAAAGGACACATATAAAGATAACATGCAAAACTGCTCCCAATTATTCAGGTCTAAGTCTGCAAGTGACACTGATTAATTATAGGACTTGGCCGACAATCAAGACACTATTTTTCAGAGTTGAGAAATTTCAGAGCATGGGCTTTTATTCCTAAGCCATAAAGTCAGCCCCAAGGATGCCAGAGCCATCTGACCTGACTGTGGAGCAAAAGTGAATGAATGTAACCTAAGCCACAGCCTGGGTTACCCAGGCCATTCAGGATTCCCTTAGGAACTTTCTTTTTTTCAAGGCTATCATGTAGGAAGTGGTATCTCCCCTCTGATTAATAAAATACAGTAGGCCCAACATGGAGGTGTCCATGCTCAGCCCCATGTCAGCAAAACCAAAACCTTAGGCTAATTTCTGTTTCCTATAAATGCCCAGCTATCCTAGAAAACCAAATTGAAATACAGCCAACCAGCTGTCTAGCTAACTTCCTCATTCCTAAGCAACCAACTGCTCCCCACTTTATAAGACTAAAAGTAAAATGGAGACTCAATGTCAGCCAGTCAGAACACTCTGTCACTTGCCTCCTCGCTATCCCTATATGAGCTTCCCCTTTCCACCCCCTTGGGGGAGCTCCCTTCTTTATGAATGGGATGCTGCTGATTCATAAATCACTCAATAAAGCCATGACATTCTAAATTGTAGGAAAAGTTTTCCTTTGATCAGTTTTGGTGATGAAGATGGCTCTGGAGACAAAATAGAACCCTTTGAGTGCTCTGTCCTTGTCATCTCCAAGGGCCTTGGGTGAAGGCCTCTTGGTGTTTTTATGGCAGCATCAAATTAAAAAAAGAAAAGTTTGATCTACAAATTTCCTGAAGGTGTCAGAGCAAGAATGAGTCTCAGGGGAAACTGGTAAGTAGTAAGCATGGAGAATTGCACGCACCTCTTCTAGAGACGACGGCAGGCTCCCACCCACGATCACAGGCTTTCTGTTTCTTCTGCTGGATCACCAAACCCACCCCACCCTCCCCTTCGTGACCTTAGAAAGATCATTTTCTGTCTTGAGCTGAAGGTAAGGGGCTTGCTCCAAAATGAATTTATATTTTCTATCCTGGAATTAGCCATACAAAAACTTTCTATATTTTGTCCTAGAAACTTAGAAAATGGGCCAGCTTGATTCCAGAACAACTAACTCTGTTTTGAGGTAGATTCTTTGAATGCAATTTTAGTCTTTTGTGGGAGAAATACAGTTTATCAGTTTAGTCCCTGAAGAAGAAAATTAGTAGTTTCTAGTAGTTTCAGGGTGAGATGATAGAGACTGATTTTCTGAGCTCTTGTTTTTCACTGACCTCCCCACTGCCACCCTGGTCTCTAGACAGACAGACAGACACACACACACACGTACACACATGCACTTACACACACATACATACATACATCCTGCAGTTGATAATGGCCCCAGAAAACAAGACACAGAGGACAAGAGGAGAAGAGATCTGAAGTGTGGCAGGAGGGCCAGAGATCCAGTTAAGTCAGGGAGGATGGTTTTAAACACTTTTCTCCCCATGTTAAGCTTCTCCTTTTCTTCTTATCCTCCTGTGTCAGTTCCTTCCCCAAAGCATCCCCAACCTGGCACTAGAGTACTCATACAAATTTTGTGACTGAAGAAAATTTTCTGATTGTTTTGTGCTAAAGTGTCAGTGACTAGGTGTAATTACTCAGTGACTATGTAGGATCCCTCTCAAGAATATTTACATTTTAAAAATAAGGGGGATATGATAATAAATCATTGAAATAAATGTGTTTCTAATAGTTGCATCTCAAACACCATAGCACCTGGTGGGGAAGATTTTTTGGGGGGTGGTTGTGGGGAGAGAGGACTGTTAAATGTCCCTTTGTTCACACTACCCAAATACTCTTAACTCCCTTTACTTCCCTCCCTTTCCATACCTGCTCTGCCTGGCTGCTAAGAGCAGTTACTCAGGAGCCGAGGCTGCAATCCAAAGCACAGCACTGCCCTGCTGCACCCCCAGCCATGTGTCTTGCAGACTCCACAAACATCTGGAAAAGCAAATGTAATCCCAGGAAGCACAGCCAGCTGGTGGTGAGGTCATGGCTCTGTTTTTCTTTCTTCTACCCACACCTTTTCCGAAGTGAGACAGAGTCTGGGAGAACCACAGGCTGAACTGGATCAAAGAAGTCATTACTGGCGAGCCCATTTCTGAGCAGATAAGGCTCAAGAGCCGAGCAAGTGTGAGTGAGAAGGGAGGAAAGAGCTAGAAAGCAAAAGCTTGCTGGAGAGAGGAGGTGATGAGAATCAGAGCTGGCCTCAGGCCAAACCCCGAAGTGAAGAGGATTTTGGGGACTTTCGACCTTCTTAAGCTTTGCTCTGCTCCCAAGCTGGCAGCTCCTTGCCAGGGTCAGCACAGACCCGCCTGGCCTTGGCATCACCCCCAAGGCTCTGACCTCCCTCATCCTCTGCCTTCAAAGGACACCTGTTCTGAGATAACACTCACTCACCCCTCCTTTGTTTCCTCTTTCTCAGGGCCTGGCTCTCTCTTTCTCTGAGAAATGAATCTGTGCTAAGTTTCCGGTGCATATTAATGAATTAAATAGTTGATTTTCTCAAATAAAATACTTGCATTTTAAAAGGAGCCCAAAAAAAAGAAAAAGAAAAGAAAAAGCACAATTTCAAAAGAAGCCCCCACTCCTTCCAAAAACAAAAAAATTGTACCTGAATTGAGTGCTGGTACTAATCTTGCTTGTAAGTATCCCCACATCTTCCTATTGAGTGTATTTTCCAGGGATTAAAATTATTTATGTCTACAGAATCCATAATTTGGGAGCTAAATTTTACATTTATAGATAACATTCAGATTAAAGTTTTCTTTTTAGTAACTGTATTTGGGTTTTCTTTAGAATGGATCCCTGATCCACATTATCTTAAGTATGCAAGTGTGTGAGTTGGCTGGAAACAGGAGTTGAGTTTTACTGAAACACATTTCCTGGGCCCCAGTTTAAGGGGATCAATTGTGTCATGTGCTGTTACTTATTACAGAAGGATCACTAGACAAACTCTATGAAGACTGTTTCTTTTCTCCTAGTTACCATTATTCTATCACACTTGTTGTGTCAGGGAGGGGTGTTCCATGAAAAAAGAGAAGCTGGTAATTGAGAACATAGTGTGTGAAAACTTTTCTATCATAACAGTGGGAAGAGCTTTCAGATGGGTTAAAGTTAACTATGAATTTCAGTCCTCTACCAAATCTCTGCACTCATCCAAACTCTTTTTAGATTTGTTTGGAGATGAGGAGAGGACCAAACAGTTACTTAAGGGAGAAGAAAAAGTTAGAAAATTTATTAAGATTTTGTTTATAATAATTATTATAATGCTTATAGAAATATGTATGAATAGAAATACAAAAGTATTCAAAAGAGTCACAGGCCAGTAAGTGGCTGAGAGGGGCCTTACATCTGTGTCTTCTGACCTTTCCACTCTTCCCCATCAACAGGAATATCCTGTGGGTCCTTGGAGTCCCTTGGCCTCTGATTGGGCCACACAAGGCCATCCGGGTGACAGCACAGCCCGAGAACTAGTTCCTCATAGTTCAGTGTGAAGCAGGGAGAGGTTAGCAAATTGGATTGCACGATTAATGTATTTGGATAATCTCACTACAATAAAACCAACCTTTATCGATTTTTCCATATGACATACAACTCCTGATTGTTATTCTGCCCTCCCCTCCCTGTTTCATCCTATAGAACTGCCCCATCACTACGGGATGAAGTCAATGTTTACCTTTATTCTATGCAGGGATCAATGATTATCTCTTGGGTGCCCTGAAGTTTGCATATTGATAAAGCACAGAGGAGAATTATTATTGTCAATTTATTTTTCAGCCTCAAAGATAATAATAGGACCAGTGTGTTCTCCTGCAGGAAAAAAAGTAAAACCTTGAAAAAAAACATCAAAAATCTTTTGAGCACTCCCTTAACACCTTTGGGAGTCAAATCACCTGCAAAAGGCCATCAGGCCTGTCTATTTTGAAAGTTGTTTATTGGAAAGGGAATGTTACCCTGCTTGTGGAGGTCATTGAGTTCTGTCAAATAGCTTCTTCATCAAAAGCTTCCTTGATTCCTCATTAGCACAGGTTTCCTTTCTTAGATATTTCCTTTGATGGAGCCACTTATACTATGAACAACCTGTTTAAATTTTATAGCCTCTTTTCTTTTCTTTTCTGTTGCCTCCTAGTAAAGGAAATCTTAATTGTTGTGTATTTATAGGCAATCTCTAGACTGTTGGATTAATTCACAAATCAATTCATTCAATCAGTGTTGATTAAAATTACATGGGTGCCATGCCCTGTGATAAGGATACAAAAACTGAATTAGGCAGTCCCAGTCCCCACTTACCCTCAGTGTAGCAGGAAAGACAGACACATGCAGTCAAGTGTCATTAGCAAGAAAAGAGAGGTACGGAAAAGACACAGAGGGTGCCAAGGAGGAACTGTGAACTCAATTTAAATCTCTGTTTTTGTTTTGCTTTGCTTTTTCAGTTGGCATTATAGCAGTGTTGGTTAGGGAAGGCCTTTAGGGCTGAGGCTTCAAAGATGAGCATTTCTACTCCAGAAACCAAATGCCCAGGTTTTCCTCAGACCTGAACCAGCCATTCAGGCAATAACATTTGAATTGCAACAGAAATCTTGGGTAGCTTAGTCTCAAATCCAGAGCTGTACTTCTTTCTATCATCATTAGCTTGTCCCATGCAGGGCTGAGATGGGTGAAGCAGGAGAGGCACCTAGGATGCAAAATTTAAGGAGCACTCACTCTCAGGGTCAGGTAAGTGCTGACCTCCTCCGACATTGCTTTAATTCAAACTCTCATCACTTCTCAGTAGAATGCTGCTGTAGCTTCCTAGCAGTAATCCTCGCCTCTGGTTTGACCCTCCTCCAACTCATCATTCAAGACTGTCCCCAGAGGTTCAATCCAGAATGTAAATGTAGTCCAGCAAGCCGCTCACTTCGTAAAGATTTCCAGTGGCTCCCCATGGCTGGTGTCCATTCATTCAGTCCGTCAGCATTTATCGAATGTCCACCAAGGGCCAGACCCTGCGATAAGTTCTGGGATACAAAGCTGAACAAAACAGATAGCATCTCTACCCTCAAGGAGTTTACAATCTGTTGATTCAAATAATCATTCAGATAAACTGAAATAATGTCTCTAATCAGTTCCACGAAAGAGAGGTTTATGGTACTGTAAGTACTTAAAGACTTGGCCTAATCATGGGAGTCAGGAAGGATTGCTCAAGGAAGTGCCTTTTTGGATAAAATTTGAATGCCTTATTTTAGAACAGAAGACTCTTTGTACTCTGATCCCTTTATAGTTTCGTATTCCATTAGTTCACCTCACTCCACCTACTGCCTGCATATTCCCTTCACTCAAGCTTTCTAGCACCCTCTGTGCTTCTGCTATTACACCTCACAGGCCTTTGTTTATGTTCCCCCTGCTATAATTTCCACCCCACCCCGCCCACCCACCTTCTTAATCAAGTTACTCATCCCTTAAAAAATCAGCAAAGTCATAACATCCCCTAGGAAACACTTCCTAATCCCTTGGTATGATTTTTTTAAATACAATTTTATTGAGATATACTCACACGTCATACAATCCATCCAAAGTACGCAGTCAATGACTCACAGTACCATGATACAGTTGTGCGTTCACTGTCACACATTCACTGTCACAATCAATTTTAGAACATTTTCATAACTCCAAAATGAAAAAAAATAAAAATAAAAAAGAACACCCAAACCACCCCATACCCATTATTGCCCCCTATTATTTATATATATTTTTGTCACTATTTTATTACTCATCAGCCCATACACTGGGTAAAGGGAGTGTCAGTTACCAGGTTTTCACTATGACATGTCATACAATAAAAGCTATATACAATTATCATCAAGGATCAAGTCTTCTGGATTACCATTCAAGAGATTCAGGTATTTCCTTCTAGTTATTCTAATACACTAGAAACTAAAAAAGGATTATCTATATAGAGCATAAGAATAACCTCCAGATTAACCTCTTGATTCTATTTGAAATCTCTCAACCACTAAAACTTCATTTTGTTTCATTTCTTTCCCTGCTTTTGCTGAAGATGGCGTTCTCAATCCCATGATGCCAGGGTCAGGCTCATCCCCGGGAGTCCTGTCTCTCGGCGCCAGGGAGATTTACACCCCTGGGAGTCAAATCTCACATGGGAGGGGGGGTGGAGGATGGTGAGTTTATTTGCAGAATTGGCTAAAGAGAGAGAGGCCACATCTGAGTAACAAAAGAGGTTCTCTGGGGGTGACTGTTAGGCAGAATTGTTAGTAGGCTTAGCTTCTCCTTTGCAGGAATAAGTTTCATAAGGGCAATCCCAAAGATCGAGGGCTTGACTTATTAAATTGGGATTCCTTAATGCTTATGGGAATATCAGGAATTCCCCAGGTGAGAAAGTTTAATATTTCCATATTTTTGTCCAGTCCCTCAAGGGGACTTTGCAAATACTTTTGTTTTCTGCCCAAAATACTCTGGGGTGCATTGGGGTATCCCATTAGCCTGTACAGAATAACAAGATCTCATTCCCCATTCTACATTCCATGCAACCAAGTTGTTTAAATAATCTGACCATCCAGGTCATATTAGAAAGTGTGCTATGGCAAATATAAATTTTGTATCAAATAAACATCTCTTAAATAACAGTCAAAACTCAGGAATAGATAAGTGTTCTGGTTTGCTAAAGCTACTGTTATGCAAAATACCAGAAATATACTGGCTTTTATAAAGGGGAATTATAAGTTACAAATTCACAGTCCTAAGGCCATAAAAGCTTCCAAACTAAGGCATCATCAAGAGGATACCTTAACTGAAGAAAGGCCAATGGTGTCCGGAACACCTCTGTCAGCTGGGAAGGCACGAGGCTGGTGGCTGCTGGTCCTTTGCTCCTGGGCTGCATTGCAAAATGGCTTTCCCCAAAATGTCTCTGGGATTCTGTCTCTCTTAGCTTCTCTCAGCACTCTGCTTGGTTCTCCTGGGTCATTTCTATCCAAGCATCTAGGAGACATCTCTTAGCTTCTCCAGGGAAAACTCTCAGTTTCATCTGTCAGCTTAGCATCTCCAAACATCCTTCTGTCTGCATCTCCCAGCATTTCCAAGCATCTGGGTCTGTGTTGATTCTTAGCTTCTCCCAGGGGCAAAATCTGGATTATGTATTTTAGCTTCTCTCCAAAATGTCTCTCAGTTTCTCTTAAAGGACTCCAGTGATCTAATCCAGACCCACCCTGAATGGGTGGGGCCACACTTCATGGAAATAATCTAATCAAAAGGTCTGACCCATAGTTGGGTGGGTCACATCTCCATGGAAACATTCAGTCAAAAGGTTCCACCCTACAAGATTGGATTAAAAGATCATGGCTCTTCTGGGGTCCATAACAGTTTCAAACTGGTACAATGTGACTGCTGTAAGAGCTTGCAATTTAGGAACCTATGCAAAAAGCCTCAATGAACACTCCACACTCCTGCATCATTGATTGCCCAATCTCTGTTCACATTATTCTATCCCCTGTTACTTATGTTCTAGAATTCAGTTCTCAGCATTTGCTCATTATAGTTGGTTTATATTAGTGAAGCCTTACAATATTTATCCTTTCGTTTCTGGCTTATTTCACTCAACATAGTGTCCTCAAGATTGAATCACCTACTTGCATGCCTCAAGACTTCATTCCTTCTTGCAGCCATTCTATATTACCTTGGATGTTTACAACCCAGTTCACCCCTCGGTTCACCTGTAGACGTACCCTTGGCAGCCTCCATTCATTGCAAATTGTGAATACTGCTGCTATAAGCACCAGTGTGTAAATGTCTATTCCTGTCCCTCTTTCAATTCTTCTAAGCATATTCCAAATAATGAGGTTGCAGAATCACAGGGCAGCCACATACTTAGCATCCTGTGGAACCACCACACTGCCTTCCAGAGGGGCTGCACCATTCTACTTTTCCACCAACAGTGAATAGACATCTCTCTCTCTCCCCATATCTTCTCCACCACTTGCATCTTTCTGTTTTTTTTTTTTTTTTTTTTTTGAACAGTTTTATTCACACGCCATGCAATCCATCCTAAGTGAACATCAATAGCTTCTGGTATAATCTCCTAATTATGTTTCACCACCACAATCTATATGAGAACATTTCCATTTCTTCCACAAAAAAAAAAAAAAAAAAAAAAAGAGGAGGAAGGAAAAAAAGATAAAAGATAAAAATAAAATAAAATAAAAAAGGAAAAACAACAACAACAAGAATCCCATACCCTACCCTTATATCCCCTTCTTCCTGGCATTTAGCTTTGGTATATTGCCTTTGTTACAACTAACTGAAGAATATTACAATGTTATCTTTAACTAGAGACCCTGGATTTCATTGATTGTATTTTTCCCATATACCATCCCATTTTCAACACTTTGCAATGTTGACATTCACTTGTTCTCCCTTATGTAAAAACTTTCTTATATTGGCAACTTTAATCACCATCATTGTCCACTCTAGTTGTTACTAAGTTATACAGTCCCAGTTTTATCTTCTGTCTTTCCTTCTGGTGTCATACATGCCCCTAGCTTTCCTCTTTCAACCATACTCACACTCAGCTTTGTTTATTATACTTACAATATTGTGTTACCATCACATAGTATTGAGCTGTCCATTTCTGGATCTTTTTAATCAATCCTGTTGAACATTCTGTGCTCTTTCAGCATCAAATGCCCAATCTCTTCTCTCTTTCTACCTCCTAGTAACCTGTGTTCTTAACTTGAACTCTCAGAGTTTGCTCATTATAGTTAGTTCATATTAGTGAGACCATAGAGTATTTGTCCTTTTGTTTCTGGCTAATTTCACTCAACATAATATCCTCAAGGTTCATCCACATTGTTATGTGCATCCTTGTCTTACAGCTGTGTAATATTCCTTTGTATGTATATACCATAGTTTGCTTTCCACTCTCCCATTGATGAACATTTGGGCTGTTTCCATCTCTTGGCAATCATGAATAATGCCACTGTAATCATCGGTTTACAAATGTCTGTTTGTGTCTTAGCTTTCAGTTCCTCCTAGTAATGGGATTGCTGGATCATACGGCAATGCTATACTTAGCTTCCTGAGGAACTGTCAAACTGCCTTCCAGAGGAGCTGCACTTTTCTATGTTCCCATAGTGAATAAGTGTACCTCTTTCTCAACATCCTCTCCAACACTTGCAGTTTTCTGTTTCTTTGATAATGGCCATTCTAGTAGGTGTTAGATGATATCTCATTGTGGTTTTGATTTGCATTTCCCTAATAGCTAGTAAAGTTGAACATCTTTTCATATGTTTTTGAGCCATTTGTATTTCCTCTTCAGGAAAGTGTTTGTCCATGTCTTCTGCCCGTTTTAAAACTGGGCTTTTTATCTTTTTGTTGTTGTGTTGTAGCATCTTTTTATATATTCTGGATATTAAACTCTTATCTGATATGTGGTCTCCAAATATTTTCTCCCATTGCATAGGCTGCCTTTTTACTTTTCTAACAAAGTCCTTTGATGTGCAAAAGTTTTCAATTTTGAGGAGATCTCATTTATCTATTTCTTCTTTCATTGCTCATGCTTTGGGTGTAAGGTCAAGGAAGCTACCTCTTATTACAAGATCTTTAAGATATTTTCTTACATTTTCTTCTAAAAGTTTTATGGTCTTAGCACTAATGTTCAGGTCTTTAAACCATTTTGAGTTAACTTTTGTATAAGGTTTGAGATAGGGGTCCTCTTTCATTCTTGTGGATGGGATATCCAGCTCTCCAAGCACCAATTGTTGAAGAGGCTGCTCTGTCCCAGTTGAATTGACTTGACCACCTTATTGATGATCAATTGTCCATAGATGAGATGGTCTATTTCTAAACAGTCAATTCAATTCCATTGATCAGTATAGCTATCTTTATGCCAGTACCATGTTGTTTTGACCACTGCAGCTTTATAACAGCCTTTAAAGTCAGGTAGTATGAGACCTCCCACTTCATTTCTCTTGCTTAAGATATTTTTAACTATTTTAAGATATTTTCTTTCTTAAGATAGTTTTAGCCCTTTCAAATAAATTTGATTGTTGGTTTTGCTATTTCTGCAAAGTAAATTGTTGGGATTTCAATTGATATTGCACTGAATCTAAAAATCAGTTTGGATAAAATTGACATCTTAACTATATTTAGTCTTCTGATCTATGTACACAGTATGTCATTCCATTTATTTAGTTCTCCCTTGATTTCTTTTAGCAATTTTTTGTAGTTTTCTGGGTGTAGGTCTTTATGTCCTAGGTTAAATTTATTCCTAAATATTTGATTCTTTTGGTTGCTATTGTAAATTGAATTTTTTCTTGATTTCTTCCTCAGACTGCTAATTACTAGTGTATAGAAACATTACTGATTTTTGCATGTTGATCATTTATCCTGCCACTTTGCTGTATTCATTAGTTCTAGTAGCTTTACTGCAGATTTTTCCAGATTTTCTACTTATAAGATCATGTCATCTGAAAGCAGTGACAGTTTTACTTCTTCTTTTCCAATTTGGATACCTTTTATTTCTTTTTCTTGCTTAATTGCTCTAGCTAGAACCTCCCAAACAATGTTGAATAACAATGGTGTCAGTGGGCATCCTTATCTTGTTCCTGATCTTAGAGTGAAAGCTTTCAGTTTTTCCCCATTGAGTATGATGTTAGCTGTGTGATTTTCATATATTCCCTTTATCATGTTGAGGAAATTTCCTTCTATTCCTATCCTTTGAAGTGTTTTCATCAAGAAAGGATGCTGAATTTTGTCAAATGCCTTTTCTATATCAATTGGGATAATCATGTGGTTTTTCTTCTTTAATTTATTGATGTAATGTATTACATTAATTAATTTTCTTATATTGAATTACACTTGCAAACCAGGGATAAATCCCACTTGGTTATGATGTACAATTCTTTTAACATGCTGCTGGATTCAATTTGCAAGCATTTTGTTGAGGATTTTTGCATCTATATTCATTAAAGAGATTGATCTGTAATTTTCTTTTCTTGTATCTTTGTCAGGATTTGGTATTAGGGTGATGTTGGCTTCATGGAACGAGTTATGTAGCTTTCCCTCCTCTTTAATTTTTTTGAAGAGTTTGAATAGTATTGATACTAATTCTTTCTTGAATCCTTGGTAGAATTCACATGTGAAGCCATCTGGTCTTGGACTTTTCTTTTTTGGAAGTCTTTAATGACTGATTCAATCTCTTTACTTGTGATTGGTTTTTTAAGTATTCTGTTTCTTCTCAAGACAATGTTGGTTGTTCATGCTTTTCTAGGAAGTTGTCAATTTTGTCTAAGTTGTGCTGGTTTGGATGTATTATGTCCCCCCAAATGCCATTATCTTTGGTGCAGTCATGTCTTGGAGACTTTTGATTGGATGTTTCTGTGGAGATGTGATCACTCAACTGTGGGTGAGATCTTTCATTGGATAATTTCCATGGAGATGTGGTCCTGCCCATTCAGCATGGGCCTTGTTTAGTTTACTGGAGCACTATATAAGTTCAGACAGAAGGAGCTCATAGCTAGCTGGAGCTGAGACAGACATTGTACAGTGAAGACAGCTGTTGGAAGCTGATGCAGATATTTTGGAGAATGCCATTTTGAAATGCAATCTGGGAGTGAGCAGATTCCAGCCACGTACATTACCAGCTAACAGAGGTTTTCCGGATGCCAATGGCCTTTCTCCAGTGAAGGTACCCTTTGTTGATGGACATTTTGTGGCCTTAAGACTGTAACTTTGTAGCCAAGTAAACCCCCTTTTATAAAAGCCAATCTATTTCTGGGATTTTGCATTCCAGCAGCATTAGCAAACTAGTACAATGTCTCTCATTATCTCCTTTATTTCTACAGGGTCATTAGTTATGTCCCCCATCCTATTTCTGATTTTATTTAATTGTATCCTCTCTCTTTTTCTCTTTGTCAGCCTGAATTAGGGGCCATAGATTTTACTGATTCTCTCAAGGAACCAAGTTCTGGTTTTATTGATTCTCTGTGTTGTTTCATGGTCTTAATTTCTTTTAATTGTGCTTCAATTTTTGTGATTTCTTTCTTTACATTTGCTTGGGAGTTAGTTTTTTCTGTAGTTCCTCCAGGTTAGCAGTTAAGTCCTTAATTTTTGCTCTTTCTTCTTTTTAATATAGGCATTTAGGGTGATAAATTTCCCTCTCAGCACTGCTTTTTCTACATCCCATAAGTTTTGATTTGTGTGTTTACATTTTCATTTGCCTCAAAATATTTATTGATACCTCTTGTAATTTTTTCCTTGACCCATGGTGTTTAAGAATGTTTTGTTTAGCCTCCATGCATTTGTGAATTTTTCTGCCTTCTGCCTATTATCGATTTCGAACCTCATTACACCATTCTGAGTGAGGGGTAGGGGAGGGGACCAGCTGGTCTGAGATGGAAGATTTCTACCTGATATTTTTTTTCTTTCTTCAATTCAGCATTTGTAGTTCCTTCTCCAGTCTAAATCTTCCTCCAGAGTTCTGAACAATTCAGAATTGTCCTTTTTTTATTGAATCTTTGGAAAGAAATTTTTAGTACTGGTTTGCATTGTCATGTTGATGATGTCACTCCCCCTAGTATGATCTTGATATTGTTTCCTGTTGTCTCTGTGTTTTGGTTTGCTAAGGCTGCTGGAAATGCAATATACCAGAAATGGATCAGCTTTTACAATGGGGGTTTATTAGTTCACAAATTTATAGTTCTAAGGCCATAAAAGTGTCCAAACTAAGGCATCAACAAGAGGATACCATCTGTGAAGAAAGGACGATGGCATCTGAGGTTCCTCTGTCACATGGAAAGGCACTTGGCCGAAGTCTGCTGGCCTCTCCTGGGGTTAGCTTCTGGTTTCCTTTCTCCAAATGTCTCTGAGCTTCTGTCTTAGCTTCTCCTTCTCAGCTCCTGTGTGTCCTTGCTTATCTCTCCCTGGGCGTTTCTCTCTAAGTGTCTCTGGGGGTCCTCTCTTGGCTTCTCCAGGGCAACTCTGGATTTCATCTCTTAGCTTCTCTCCTGGTTCTGGTTTCAATGACTTTCTCCAAAATGTCTCTGGGTGTTTTCTGTCCAAGCATCTCTGGGTTCTCACTTAGCTTCTCTGGGGCAACCTCTGGACTTCACCTCTTAGTTTAGCATCTCCAAACATCTTTCTTTCTGCATCTCCAAGTGTTGGGGTCTATATTGGCTCTGAGCTCTCTCTCTCTCTCCCCCTGAGCTCCCTTCAGGACTCCAGTATACAAGACTCACCTTTAATGGGCAGGTCATATCTCCACGGAAATAATATAATCAAAAGGTCCCACCCACAATTGGGTGGGTCACGTCTCCATGGAAGCAATGTAAACAAAAGATCCTCCCCACAACAGTCTGCCTTCACAGGACTGGATTAAAATAACATGGTTTTTCTGGAGTACATAAAAGATCCAAACCAGCACACTCTGTGATGGTTAGGCTCATGTGTCAACTTGGCCAGGTGATGGCATGCAGTTGTTTGGTCAAGCAAACATTGGTCTGATAGTTACTGTGATGATATTCTGTGGTTCTAAATCATCTGTCAGTTGATTGCTTCTATGGCTGATTACATCTCCAATCAACTGAGGAGATTGCCTTCAACAATGAGAGAAGGTTCATCCAATCAGGTGAAGGCTTTAAAAGAAGTGATAATTTTAGCAGTCAGAAGGGAGAATTTCCATCTCTACTTCTGCCAGCCAGCTTCTCCTGGGGAATTAATCAAAAACCTTCATCAGAATTCCCAGCCCTATGGATTTTGGACTTGCCCACTCCCACTGTGCTGTGAGACAATCCCTATAATAAATCTCATAATATTTATATTAGAGTTATATATATTTCCTCTCAGTTCTGTTTTCCTGGAAAACCCTGACTAATAAATCTCTTCGCAATATTCTTTCCCTATATAAATATTTATCAACCTTAACATGATACTTAGTGCTATGTATTAGTCTGTATTGTAATATGCAAACTTCAACTTATTTTAAGTCTCTTGAGAAATAGTGTCATATTTGTTTGAGTTTATTTTACCTACGTGTAACATAGTACGTAGCACATAATAGAAAAAAATTGACTTAATAAAGAAAAATAAATGAATGCATGAAAGGTGTTGTATATACATTATAGCCCTACATATCCCTTTATAAACTTAATCCTGAAAATTTAGCACTAAATTAGCTATACATCAAGTATGATAAATGTAAAGCCTTTAAGTAAGCAGACTTCAGGGATCCTTTAAGCTTTTAACTGAGTAGTGATCATGTAGTATTAGATACAATTTAGTCATTGAGATGGTCAAAAATAGTTGTTACCCATTTTCCATTTATTTGATGATCCTATCCATTTCTGTGCAATGTATCAGCCATCAGTTAACCCAGGGACTTATTGCAGTAGAATCAAGTTTGAAATGCTGTATTCATTTTTCCCTGTCCAATGGAGCACAGCTTAATGGAATCCCAGCTGCTATATTCCATACCCAAAATGATGTTAACTCTAAGTGGAAAAGAAAAAATAATATATGTACCATTTGGTTTTTAGTTAGAAAATGATTGGAGATAAGCAAACAGGATTTTCTAGATCAAGTTGCCAAGCTAAATGTAAATAAATCACTAAATCTAGATGAAATTCATCTAAGAATTTTCAAGGATTTCAAGTGACATTGTGAAACTGTAGCCATTCTCCAAAAGTCATCATTACTAACAGCTACTACAGAAGAAGATTGTCAACATAACTCACAGCTATGAGACATCTTCCAACAAGTTACTTAAGAATTGACTCACTTCCATATTGTGCAAGGATGTGGAATCTCTGATAAATGAACAATACTTTAAAGATTTGAGCAAGCATAACCTCCTGGGAGAAAGGCAGTTTGCTTGCTGACTGATTTACTTAATTTTTTATTTTTGGATGGTAGATTGATATATAGGAAAAGGGTAACCAAAGGACACATTCTAAGTAACTTACACGCACACACATTTTAACATTTCTCAATTCTAAAGATAAAGTAAGTGGAGGAGCTAAGGGAATGTGGGGAAATTATATAAGCAATTCTTTCTATGGGGGAGAGGGGAAGGGGTAGGCTCCCTTTTTAGGGTCCAGTGGTAAATGAGAATCTCCAGGAACATTGAAAACTCCACAAGTCCTGAAGTAGCTCATTGTCTTCCTTTCCAGACTTGTTTCTTCTTCCTCAACTCTTGGTTAATTGTATTACTATCTTCTCCACCAATGTGAAGAAAAATCACCACAAATCCTCATTTCACCCCCCATGAGAATTATCTTCCTAAAACCTAAAGCTGATCATGTCACTTCCCTGATTAAACTTTCTGGTAGTTCTTCATAACTGATGGAATAAAGTGCAAATGTCTTAGCATGGCATACAAAGATCTGCAACATTTGGCCTCTTACTTGCAACCCACATCTCTTACCAGGCTGTCCCAGCATTGAAATAGTTGCCTTCTGATAAATGTGCCATGTTCTTTATTTGCTCCAAGGTTTTGTACCTGTGACTTTCTTTTCTTGGAATGTCCTCCACCCCTTTCTCCTTCTAATGAATTCCTGGTCATCTTTCAAAATATGGTCCACAAGTCAGCTCTTCCATCAAAGCTTCTCAGCCTCAGCTTTAGCTCAATTATGCTTTAGCCAAACCCTCTACCCTAGCTAAACACATCTACTTAGAATTATAACCTGGACACTGGTATAAGGCACCATCTGAAATTAAAATACTAAAGGGGGATTAAGAGAGAAAAGGGACAGCAGTGAGGGGGCCTCATGGCCTTTAATAGGTCATATTATCCAGCCAGTGGCATTCTGATTTATTGACCAAAATATTGGCATGTAATAATGAAAATGTAATGTATTTCATCCTGTGTGACCTTCCTCTTTCTAGGTCCATGAGTGGAGGGTTTGGGAAAAATAGGAAAGAATGGGAAAACAAGAAAGGTTATTTATGGAACACAAGCATATCCTCATTCCATTTCCATCTACCTTGTTTCATTTAATCTTCAAATATATATGTGAGGAAGATGCTATAGTTGCTATTCGCATTTTAGAGGGTGGTAAACTGAGGCACAACAATAATAAAATATTTGCCCTTATCCCCATGGTGAGTAAAAGAAGTTGGAACAGGAATTTTAATCCAGGGGTGACTGCAGTGCCTGTTCTTGGTATTGTGGTATATTGATATTTCTGAACAGGCACATAACCCCCTTTTGCTCAATGAAACATGAGGAGAAATCTGATCAGAGCTTAAGAGAAAGACTTCGGGCTGCACAGTCATTTCTAGTGCATTTCTTTCTGAAAACACTTTGTTGCAGACCCTGTTGGTCTCAGGTATGAGGCAATCATGAGTTTCAAGGGAGAATGAGCCCCTGCTCCTCTCAGGAGGTGAATCTGGTTTAGTAACTCCCAAGGGGTAATTAGCCATTCCAGGGATTAATTTAAGAATAGCATGTAACACTGTTCTGGGCAAAGAGACATGAGGGGAAGTCTGCCTGGGGGGAGGGCAGTGCTTCAGGGAAAGGTTTGGTTCTGCTTTTAAATAAAAGTAGCATGAGAAACTAATATTTGAGAGGCAGGTCTGGATGTGCAAAAAAGAGAAGGGGAAATTGTTCACCAGAAGATAAAGTGAAAGGGCCCAAGCACAGCTGGAAGGATCAGTGTTAGATAGGAACAGCTTCTCTGTTTCTGCAGAAGGAAAGAAAGGGTGGGGGGAGAAAGGGGGTGTGGGTGCAGATGTAGGTAAGTTCATAGCCTTGATGGTTGATAAATGAGGGTGTTTCTTGTTTACAGGTTCTTAAGGCAAATATATATAATCTTTGCAGAGGTCAGAGGTCATCATGTAGTTGAGTCAATTTGTTCCTCACTGCTAAACTGACAGTAACATGCTGTCTCACTACCAAAGTCCAGTTCTTCTTAACTTCTGTTCACTCCCAGAAACTCTAGTTGCGCTGCATTCTACCTTCTCCTTGACTGTGGAATCCAAGCACTTTTTTCACCTCTACAGCCACTGCCTTGATTCAATATGTGGTTATTTCTTGTGTAGATTATTTCAACAATTTCCTGACTGACCTCCTGCTCCCAATCCAGTCTTCACACCGAAATAAGGATTCCCTTGCTAAAGCATAAATCTATTAATATAATTCCCCTGGTTAATACCATTCTGTAGCTTTCCACTTTCTTTGGGATGAAAGTCAACCTCAAACTAGTTACAAGATGCTTCATAATCTGGGTCCATCTCTCCTCACTGCAGACTTGCTCACTCTCTCTCTAAGCCACATGGAAATACTCAAAGTTCCCCAAATTTATCCATGCCCTCCCTTCTCTGTGGGCTTTTGTGCTTGCTGTTTCCTCTATCCAGTTCACTTCTTTCACTTTCTAACCTTCTCACTATTCATTTTTCAGGCCACCTCTGATACGTTGTTCTTAAAGAAACTTCTCCTGTTCCCCCAGGACTGGGGTGGTTGCTTCTGAAAAGGGCACCGAAACCATCCTGTGCATACCCTATCATAGAATTCATTTATCTCTATCTCACTCTAGCTTGTATGTATATTTTTGAGACAAGGTCTGTATCATGTTTACAACTAAACCACCAACAGTTTGCACAGTACCTAGCTTATAAAATATAGTTAATAAATTATTTTTCAACCAAATAAATGAATGAATGAACTTGTGACAGAAAAGAAAATTGTTACACAGAGGGTTAAAGTCCTTGGCTTATGTTTCTCACCACGTAAATAAATGTAAAGCTGAGACTTGAGCCCTCATCTCTTTTCTTTTCTCTTCCTTTCCCTTTTCACTTCCTTCATCTCCTCTCCCCTCCCCACTTCTCCCCTCCAGATAGTCTCTTACTATGGACAATTTCACCCACATGGTTTACCATCAATAGGGAGATGACTCAAAATGTATTTTCAGCCCACACTTCTCTACAGAGCTCCAAAGTTACATCCAATGACCTAGTCAACATTTCCTCTTAGAGGGTTTCTGGGCCTTTCAAACTTAACACCATCTGACTAAATTAGGCTCTTTTTTCAGAGCCTCATAAGAAAAAAAGTCCAATGGGTCAGACACAGATCAGGTGATCATTGTTGTTCTCAAGCAATGTGCTAGGTGCCAGGCAGAGACGAGCACAGAAAGGTGGGACTTCAGCCAGAAAGGGCCTATGTGTACCAAGACCGTTCAAGGACGTTACATGAAGGGGGAATGTTTATAAGGAGATTCTCAACAAGATTCCTCCCCCTTTAGTTCCAGGGAGTAGGATGGTAAGCTAAGAGTACCATCCCCTTCTTGGTTGGAATATTTTCCAATTCAGACTCCCTCACAAGAGCTGCAAAATCATCCTCTTTTGGCTCCCAGCTCAGCCAGGCTGCTTCAAGTCCTGACTCCAGAACCCTGTGGGATAATAAAATACAAAATCATAGCTTGAAAAGAGAGTGTGCATCTGGTATGGATTGTTGTTTTGGTTTAATTAGGACTTGCTGTTTCCTGAATTCCTATAATCTTATTTGATAAATTGTGTTGGTTACTCACATTGCAGGCTTTGAACATGTGGCATTTCTTGGGGGAAATGACTCCCCCTTTCCCCTTTGAAAATTCTTTTGGTACATAAAGAAAAGGGAATGTTTTGGTTTCAGTTATTTGTGCAGGGTTTTTTTTTGGTTTTGGTTTTTGCTTTTGTTTTTGGGTGTCTATAGAATTAAAAATGCTGTGATCGATATTTGCTTCTCTGAAGGAAGAAAGTTCAGGCTCCAGTGGGAATTTAACACAGTCGGTTCAGCATTTTAATGTGCACCTACTGTGTGCAAGACATAGTGGGGGTTATAGAGATGAATAAAACAGTCTTTACTCTCCCAGGATTTCTTAAACCAATTTGGGAGATAGAGCCACTGACAAGTAACTAAAACACAAGGCAGACAATGATAAGAGCTATAATAGAGATAAATATCCCTTCCATATGTTTGTCCTAGTTCAGTTTATAAAGAATTTCCATATATATTACCTCATTTGATCCTCACAATGGCCCAGTGAGATAGGGGCTATTATCCTTATCCTCATTATAGAATTATAGGCAATCAAGGCTCAGAGAGAATAAATGTCATATCCATGTTCCCAAAGCTAGTAACTGACATACAAGTCTTTCAAATCCCAGCCCAGTTCAGTGGAAGGATGAGGGAAGGAGAGAATAACTTAAGCCTAAATAATAAGAGAAAACCTCATGGCTAAGGTGTGAAATGGGAAGGAATTCCAAAGTAGGAAGAAACCTATGAACAAAACACTCTCTGGAGTAATCTGAGGTAGCTATGACCTTCCAGCAGATACCATAAAGATTAATGCAGCAGATAGAAATTGAGCATGATCATAAGAACTCGTGATTCTAAAGAAAACTTTCTTGTCCTCAAGGATTATGTAATTTGGGAAAAAAATAACATAAACAAACAAACAAAACCCTGCAAGACTTATATAGGAGAACATCTAAATAGTAGCCCTACTGCGAGCTATGCATAAATGCTCTAGGAGAAGGCCTTTTATTTTTACTTATTTACATTTTATTGATTGATCGCAGGGAAGACAGTTTGAAAAAGCTTGTGAGGATTAAATTGCTCTCAAGAAATCAATGTTTTAGGGAGACATCGGAAATGGAGTTGGCCTTAAGAATGATACAATATTTGAAAAGCTCTGAGTCAGCCAGGGCCTCCAGCCTGGGCAGGGGTGGGCCGGGGGTGCTGCCTAGCAATGCTACTGGACTTGAAGAGAGATTGAGGGACTCAAGGAACACGTGGTGAGCTATCTGTGTGAGATGAGCTGAGGTGTGCTGACTCATCCCTGAAGACTCTTGCAAGAAGGCGGGGGAGAGAAACCGGAGAGTGCGTCTCCTGAGCCAAGGCAGTCAGGAGTGCGTGCAGCAACTGGATGCTGATTGAGTTTAATGTATTTCTAGTACGATACCGACACACATTGACTATGATTTCACTTACTCCCTTCATCAAGGCTTTGAAATAGATCAAGCAGGTATCATTTTAAGGGTAGTAAAACATTCTTAAAAATTAGATAACTTGCTCAAAGTCACGTTTTAGGCAGCAGCAGAGCAAGAATTCAAACCTAGATTTATTTGATCTCTAACTCCACTTTAACCATGTATTAACAGGGTGCCCATTTTATATTGACTTGCATCACAGTTCATTAGTTTAACAGTGTGGCAAAGCGTTCATGTCCAAATTCACAAAGTTTAGGGAAATGACAAAGACTGCTGTGATCAGAATTGGATAACTTGTGTGTGTGTGCGTGTGTTGAAATAACATAGTTCAAAGAGAAAGTGGGCTGGCTTCTATTTTAATGAGGAAGTCTCATCGCCACATTCTCTTAGGCTGATACACAGCAGCCAGATGGGAAGCTTAGAAGCTTGGTGGACATCACAAGTTGTTCAGATTTTGTATATTCTCCTGCAAGCAGAGTGGATATCAGGACCTTCTAAGTGGGAACAAAATTGGGTCACTTAGCATACTGGTGATGCCTATCTTTTCCTTTTTCTTAGAGAACCCATCCCATTCATTGCCTTACTTGACTCCCTTACCAGACCACAATTAGAATCAAGCATACTGACACAGATTGAGGCCATCCAAGCCACTCTCTAATGAGAATTTGAGACACAGAAATTAAATCAGATGTTTGCCAGACTGATACTCAGATGGGATGCACTAATAGAGTCAAAAGGGTGTTAAAATATTGAACTACTTCTATATTAGTAGGTACAATCCAAGATCCCTGAGTGACTCTTGCTGCTCTGGAAAGAGTGTTTTGCACATTTTGAACATTACCCTGGGTTATATGGTCTTTAGGTTGTCAAAGATCATATTTAGCTTGTCAAAGAGATGCTGATTGTGCCAGTGGATAGAAAACTCTGTAGCTTCAAAGGGAATTCTGGGCTGGGAATGCAAATTTGGGAATCATTAGCATTTACAAAATCTTTAAATTCAAAAGAAAGGATGAGATCTCCCAGGAGGAAAATGGAAAATGTAAAGAGAAGGGAAGGGAAGGGAAAGGGAAAAAAAAAAAAAAAAAGAAAGGAAAGGGAGGGGAGATTGGGGAAGGGAGTAAAGGGAAGAGGGACTAACTACGTTCCAATATTTCTGGTTTATTCTGTGGAGGAAAAGACAACAAAGAATATGGAGGAGTGGCCAGTGAAATAGAAAGAAAACCAGATACCAGCTGAGGCATCATCACAAAAACTGAGAGAAGATCCGTCTTGGGCATGGTCAGCTGAGAGTTTGCCTGAGATGAGGCCAGAGCAGTGACCATTAAACTGGGTGACAAGGAGGTTGCAGTAGATGTTCTCAAGGGCAGTTTCAGGAGCATGGAGAGGGTAGAAGCCCAAATGGGTTGTGTGGAGGAGAAGTGGAGAAAGCATGGACAGCACGTGAGATAACTTTTCTGATGAATCTTGCTGTAAAGAGGAGGAGGGAAATGAAGTAGTACCCAGAGAGATATATCTAAAAAAGAGATTTATTTTGATTTTTAAAATGAGAGTTAGCAAGAGCATAGTTATGTTTGGATGGGAATAATCAAGTAGAGAGGAAGAAGATAGAGAAGGTTAATGATAAGAGAGAGGGGAAACCTAAGGAAGAAAGTTCTGAAGAAGGCAAAGGGATGGGACCCAAAGCCAAGTGGACGGAAGGAGAGATAGTTCCCCCGTCACGGAGGAGGCAACAAGCAGACAGCTGGGGAGGTGCAAGTACCTCTTTGTGGTACTTACAATTTCTGCCATTAGCAAGGTTTGTTGTTGTTGTGCCTTTTGGTCTGCCACCCATTAAGAGTTTTTTAAAACCTTTACTGAAATATACTTGACATGCAATAAACTGTACATATTTCAAGTGCACAATTTAATAAATTTTGACTTTGCCCTGAAATCATCACCACAATCAGTATGGTGAACATAACCATCAGCTACCTGAGTTTTCTCATGTTTCTTTGTAATTCCACCCTCCAAACCCTCCCCATACCTCACCCTAGCCAGGCAAACATTGATCTGCTTTCTGTCATTCAAATCTATTATGCAAAACTTCTGCCCATTTAATTTGTCCATATTTTTCTTATTATTGAATTTTGAGAATCTTTATATGTTCTGAATACAAAGCCATTATCAAATATTTTATTTGCAAATACTTTGTCTCAATTGTGGCTTGTCTTTTCATTCTCTTAACAGATTCTTTTACAGACTAAAAGTTTTCCATTTTTATGAATTCTAAATTATCAATTGTTTTTATATGAATTATGCTTCCAGTGTCATATCTAAGAAATCTTTGCCTAATCCAACGTCCCAAAGCTTTTCTTTCTGTTTTCTTACGGAAGATTTATAATTTTAGGTTTTACATTTAGGCCTGCAATCTACCTTGAGTTAATTTTTGCATATGCTATGAGATGTGGAGCTAAGTTCATTTTTTCATATGGATAACCAATTGTTCCAGCACAACTTATAGAAAAGATAACTTTTTCTCCATTAAATGATCTCTGCACTTCTGTAAAAAATAAATTGACCATATATGTGTAGGTTTATTTTTGGACCCTCTGTTTCATTGATCTATTTGTCTCTCTTTTCATCAGTGCTACATTATTTTGATTACTGTAGCTCTATAATAAGTCTTGAGGTCAGATAGTGTTGAGTCCTCCAGTTTTGCCCACCCTTTTCAAAGTTGTCTTGGCTTGTTTTTTGAGTTTTCATACAAATTTTAGAATCAGCTTGACAATTTCTGCAAAAAACACCTTCTGGAGCATAAATGGAATCCTATAGAATCCATACGTCAATTTGGTGATAATTGACTTTTTTTTTCACTTTTTATTTAAAAATTATTGGATTCATAGGACACTTTTATTTAAAAATGATTAGATTCACAGGAAGCTGCAGAGAGGCCTGCGAATCTGTCAGCCACTTTATCCCAGTGTTTACATAATTGTGTTGAATATTAAAACCAAGGATTTGACTTTGGTACAATGTATATGTGTGCAGTTCCCTGTCTTTTTAATCACATGTGTAGGCTGTGTAACCACCCCACAATCAAGATACTATATTTCATCACCATAAAATCTCCCTTGTGCTACTCCTTTATAGTCACACCCATCCTCTTCCCCCACCAGCCCCAACATCTGGCAACCACTAATCTGTTTTGCATCTCTATAATTTTGCCATGTCAAAAACGTTACATAGATGTAACAATACAGTGTGTGACCTTTTGAGATTGGCTTTTTACACTTAGCATAATGCTCCTAAGATCCATCCAAGTTGTTGCATGTAACAGTAGTTTACTCCTTATTTATTACTGAGTACTATTCCAAGGTATGGAGGTACCACAATTTGTTTACCCATTCACGTGTTGAAGGACATTTTGGTTGTTCCTAGTTTTTGGCTATTGCAAACATACTCGAATGATTTTAATTCCTTTTAAATGTTTAGAGACTTGCTTTATGGCCTAGAATATGTGTATCTTTGTAAATATTCCACATGCACTTGAAAAAATGTCTGCTATTGTTGAGTAGAGTATTTATAAATGTCAATTAGATCAAGTTGGTTGATACTGTTGTTCAAGTCTTCCACATACTTATTGATTTTCTACCCATTTGTTCTATCAGTTATTGAGAGAGGGATGTTGAAATTTCTGACTACACTTGTAGATTTGTCTATTCTTACTTGCAGTTATATCATTTTTTGAAGTTCTTTGTTTATTTTGAAACTGTTATTGATGCTTAAATGTTTAGAATTTTTATGTCTTCTTGATAAATTGAGTCTTTTATTATGAAATGGAACTCTTCATTCCTGGTAATATTCTTTGTTCTGTAATCTAGTTTATCTCCAATCCCGGTTTCTTTTGAGTAGTGTTCACAGGGAATATCTTCATACATCTTCTTGCTTTTTAATCCAGATTGATGCCTCTGCTTCTTAATCAGGACTTCAGATAATTTTTAATAATTTTTGTTTCATGTGATTATTGATATGGTTGGGTTTAAATCTAAACATCATATCATTTGCTTTCTATTTGTCTCACTTGTTATTTTCCCCCTTTTCTTCTTTTCCTGCCTTCATTTGGATTAGCTGATGTTTTTATGATTCCATTTTATGTCCTTCATTGGATTATTAGCTTTAGCTAGTTTTTATTAATTTTTTAGTTTGCTTTAGGGTTTATAGTATACATATTTAAATTATCAAAGAACACTGTTAAGTAATATACCATTTCAGGTAGAGCATAAGAACCTTACAGTATATACTTCCATTTCTCTCCTTCCAGCTTTTGTGCTATTTTTATGTTGATACTGTGAAGATTTCCTCTACTATCTTCTTGCTTGCATTGCTTCCAAAAAGAAGTCTGCTGTTCATATTTTCGTTTCTCTGTGAATAATGTGTCGTCTCCCCATGTGAATGCTTCTAAGCTCTTCTCTGTATCATTGGTTTGCAGCAATTTGACTGTGATGTGCAGAGGGGGAGTCTGTCATCAGCGGACCTGGTAAGTGGCCCTCCAGGATGTGGTCCACATGTGACACAGGGAAGACTGCAGTGGCCATGCATGAATGAGATGGGAAATACCGTCGGAGAAGATCTGGGGTAAGGTCTTGCACAGGGATGAGAAGGGCAGGGAAAAAAGAAAAAGGGAAATGGAAAAGAATTTCTTCCATTCTCCTAAACAGAAAAGATTGATGCTTCAGTTCTCTGTTATCTCAGAGGTGCAAATTGAGAAAAATGGTCATAAATAAGGCTAGATTTTCATTTGCAGAGAATAGTTTTTAATAATAAGTCTGGCAAAATATGCTTGGTACCTAAAACCTTCAAGAAGGAAATGAATCACCTTTACTGGTTTGAAGCCTCCCCAGAGACTGTGGATTTCACAAGTCATCCCCTTAACTCTTTTCTCTGAGAATCTGTCAATTTATGCAGATAAATACATATGGGAAAACGTTTCTTAGGGTACCCTCATGGCTCTAGAAAATTGATACAAGCTGATATTGCAAGCTGAATTCAAGAGAGAACGAGCACAGTTATCATACTACAAAGACAGCCCTGCTGCATTTTAGCTGTGTGATCTTGAACAAGTCACTTAACCATTTAAGCCATTCAACTACAAATTGAATGTAATAAAATAAATATTCCTATCCAACAAATCAGAGTATTACAAGGATGTGATAGCACAATGCTTGTGAAAATACTTTGTCAACCACAAAGGACTACATGAATATTAATTTTCATTTTTCTTAAATGAATTAACTCAATATAGCTTAAAGGGGGGAAACAGAGACCCATGAATGCACTGATGGTCACTTGGGGAAATAATTTTGTCAACAGTGTACTTTGAGTGGTAATGAAAACCTGGAATAGAATCCAGAGTTGTGAAGCTCCAAGAATGGCAGCTGGTGGGAGGGAGTAAAGAGAGGAAGTGAAAAATGTCTGAATTTATAGCATACAACAGATATATAACAAAAACAAAAGAAAGAAATCAGAGCTAGGAACGATTGCATCCAGCTGCTGTTTGCAGGTAGAGATCTATGTAAGCCATTCCATAGGTGTATCTAATCTTTAAATTGCCAATGCTGTAGTCACCCATTTCCGGTAAGAGTGGAAACCTTGCACAGACAGGAGGAAAACCACTTTCTTTAAAAGGTTTAATTTATTCTTACTCCTCAAATTATGATAGGTGATTGATTAACTATGCAATCCTCATGCAGGGAATAGCAATTTTTATTCCATCCAAGAAGGATATGAAACTGTTTCCCTAAGTCAGAAATAATGTTGCAATGAGATACACTGTATTTAAAAGTTTGACCCCTAGTGGATATATCAGGCATAAAACCGAAGTCACAACCTTGAGTCAGGAAGGAGATCTGCATTAATGCAGTAGCAGTCTGCCACTTCCTTTGTATCCTGAAAGAACTTCCAGGAAACTATTTGATAAGGCTGTCTGATTTTTCTGCAGTTCACTGTTAGTACTCTCTACAAGGCCAATACAAGATAAGCCCACACTTGAATGTTCTTCATAGGAATTGTCCAAATAAGAATTTTCCCAAGGTCCTCTGACAAATTCCAGGGATCTCCACCCACCAAACCCCTGACTCCTACTGAAGCACAACGTGCACCAGTTAGAAGATCACAGGATTGGGGCAGATTTTAAAGTCTATTCTCTCCTTCATTTCTTGGCATTCTTCATGTTCTGTATGCCACGCACTGTTCTGTGCACTTTACATGTATTAACTCATTTAATCATATGTTCCACTAATATTCATTGAGCTCTTAACAACCTCATACCATATACAGGCCATATGCTGCAAAATCAACCCTTCCCTCAAGGAACTCACAGCAAATTAGGCAAAGTCAGCCTATAATACAAGGTCTAAAAGCAGTGATTTATTTTGCACAGAGAACTACAGGGTCATGGAGGAAGGGTACCTAATTCAGTGGGTAGAGGGCAGGGGAGGTATCAAGTGCAGCTTCCTGAAGAAGGTGTCATCGAGGTGCCAAGCCTAAAAAGTGAGTCAGATAGTTAGGATGGTCACTGCCTAGACATCCTTGAAGATTGGGAAGGTGATTAAACTAGAGGAAGGAGTAGCAACAGACAAGATGGAATTTAACAAAGGATTATGAATACTGAATCTTTATATAATTTTCTTCTTCTTAGTTGCTAGGATTTTAGGATAGCTAGAAGGAAAGAATTGAAATGGTAGAACTGTAACCCACAGCATCCTTTGAGATTTGTTCTATAGATACTTGCTAAATTGTAATTTGTAATTTTTGTATATGTGTTATATTTCACAATAAGGAAGTAACTGAAACTACAGTACTATAAGTCATAATAACTTTGGAAATTTCCTATATAACTACTTGTTAAATCATATTTTGAAAGATATTATTTTTATATATATATGTTATATTCACAATAAGGAAATAACTGAAACTGTGGAACTGTAACCCATAATGTTCTTTGGAATTTGCTCTCTACTTGTTAAATTGCACTTGGAAAATCATCACTTCTATGTATATATGTTATATTCTACAATGAAAAATATGATTTAAAAAAAAGAAAAAATAGTGAGTCAGATGGTGGAGTGGAGCTGAGGATGGGGGAAGAGCTAGCCAGGTAGAGTGGGATGGAGCCGAGGTGGTGATGAGGACGACGATTTGGGTGGAGGGAGAGCAGGTACAAATGCACAGAGGCAATAGGCAGTACGAGGTATATGGAAGTCACAGCCAGCTCAGTGTTGCTGGAGTGTAAAGACTGAGACAGATGGCAAGAGACGAGGCTGAAGATGTGGACAGGGCTAAGGGAAGGAGCTTAGTCTGTGACCTGTGTCAGTGGAGGTCCACAGAAGAATTTTAATGAGGGCAAGATGTGGTCAGATTTATATTTTATGTGGTTCACATAGTTTAGATTTTCTGATGAAAAGAGCAGAGGGATTACCAGCATTGTACCATCAGTTAGGACATCTGTCATTAGTATTATAAATGTAAGCACAAAGTGTCCATATCACCAGTGTAAAAAACTGCTGCATAGCTTTCTGTATTACACTGAATATGTACAAGCATAGTGAACCAAGTATACCAAGGAAACCTTAGCTTTTTCATTTAATCTTCATTAAACTTTAAAATTTCCTCCTTTGTTATTTACTTGAAGGGAGCCACAGTTGGGCCCTTTTATGGTTAGAGACTAAAGACAACTGGAAAGAGTCAGACCTCCTCTCTTCTATTCTTGTCTAGGCCATTGAGTAGCTGTGGGACACTGGAACAAGCCTCAGTTTCTTAGCAAAAAATAAATGGATTGGAATAGATGGTGCTTGAGTTCTGTTTATGCACAGAAGTTCTATGAAGCAATTTCTATTCTTTTATCATTTTTTATCTTCAAAGACAATTGGAGACAGATACATAATTACCTTCATATATCTTATATCTCCACATTTGTGCATAGAACAGGTAGTATGAGAATGCATGATAATTAAACCTCAAGGATCTGCAACATGAATATTATAGATTTAAACACACATACAGTACACACACTAAATAGTACATGACAAATTCTGAATATGCCAGGATACTAAATTAACTATCCAGAATACCTTTATGGGCTAACATGAGTTGGTTTTAATTTTTTTTTAACTTCTTTACATTTTTAAAAATTCCTCCTTTATTTCCTTAAAAGATGCCCTGATTGAATCTGTATCTGTCAAAAAGTGAAAACTGGCTAATGGCTTTGGCCAGTAAGAGAAATTCAAACATTTTTTGAACTAAAGTTCAATTAACTTTTAAATTTGTCAGTGATAACTTTCTACTGTGGTAGAAAACAAGTAATTATTGCTAATTGGTAATATATTTCAGGAGTATATATGATTTTTATTTTTACAAATTTCATACTGGTATTGAGTTAGGCGGCACTTTGGTTCACTGATATCTAGTAGTAATGCAGGGATGTGCTTAAGCCAGCAAACAGTTAACCTTCACATTGGAGGGTAAACAAGTCCCTGACTCAGGGCCACGTATTGTTCTTTGCCTTTAAGGGCATTCATAGAGGGGTTCTAATTGCTTTACCTGGGAAACAAGCCATCTATAACAGTTCAGTTTCATGGACTCTGGTCAGGCTGTTGTATGATTTCTGCTCATTTGGATCAGATCCCCCTTCTAACTACCCAAATCATTAAAATGGAAAAAATAAGTGACTGACATGACACTTCCTTATGACCAGTGATGTGATGCCTTGTCAGATACTTATGCTTATGTTCCTCTTATAAAGAAAACCTCGCTAATTTCATCACCCAAAGAAATGGGATGAGAGGGTGACTGAATTATTTAGGTTGTCCATCTGCACTGTCTGAAATAAACAAGTGATCTTTTACTTGATTCCCTGGATATCCATCCAGTCTTAAAAACAATTTTCCTTGAACAGCATGAGTGTATTTTGGGGCGCATAGGGACTGAAACACACACACACTCTTTCCGTGAGAAAAGAGTAAGTTCTAAGTGAGGAACCCATGGTAAGAAACAACCAACTAACATGGGCCACCCTCAGCACTGCCTCTGAGACAAGCAAGTTTTGTATCGCTGTTGGTAGGGATGGATACCAATGCAAATCACTAACTTTACCAAAGCTTGGCATATCCCAAACTTGGCAGAAGCTGGTTGGGACTGTGACATTTATATCCTTCCAACCTATTACACTGACATGATGCCTCACTGTCTCCAATCTCAATTCCATGCCCTCTTCCCAGCATGGGGCAGGGTGGGGAGTGGGGGTGAGGTGAGGAAGGTCATTTTGGAGGCCCATCATGAGGCAAGCAGACTGCAGCAGTTTTGTGTTTGTGGGTCAGGACAGCAGTACAGGGCTGAGAACAGCATGGAGATGGAGACAGAGGCTGCCTCTAGCTCAAAGCTTCCTATAGCACACCTGTTGACAAATTTGGTGGTCTCCAAGTGGGGTGCATTCATCTCAGGGGTAAAGATGAACCATTGGGGTGCAGGATGAAATAATTAGATATTATTTACATTAACTTGCATTTATATTTTAATTTCTGGTTTGTGTATATTTTATAAACTATATATTTGCACAGTAGTACATGTATTATAAATACATACATATGTACATATATTGGGGGAACAATAGCAAAAATCTTTATTATTAATAGGGTTGCATAATCAAATAAGTTTGGAGAGCACTGGTGTTGCTAAAATCAATGTATGTATTTCTTTAAAGGGTCTTTCTTTTCCTGGTAAAGAGTTCCTCAGATTACAGTCCTGTTTTTCAACCACTCCTCCTCATTGTTATTATTACCACCCATATCTACAAAGGTATTCTGTGATCTGTAGGTGCTCTTCTAGGAGCTAGCTCTTCAAAGGAAGATTTAATTAAAAATATGGAGGAAAGTACTATTTATCTGAAGTTTTTAATCAATTTGAGTGACATTAGAAATATGTAGGGTAGGTGAAGAATAATTAGGTATTGCAAGATTCAGTATTTTCTGGATTATTATAAGGGGCTTCATTTTATCTATATGTATTTGATTATAAAATCAGAAATGGAATGAGAATGTATGCATATGTATCAGTATTTGGGTAGTTCTCAGAGAAAAAAAATACCCAAAGCACACAAACACAAAACCCTCATTAATAGTTGCTATTACTGGCAAAAATAAAACACAGGGCAATAGGTCTTCCATCTATTCTTGAAAATTATTAAGAAAGAATAACATTTCAATGGAATTCAGTTCTATTTATCTGCACCGTCAGCTCCAAATGGTTCTCCCACTGTACGCTGGATCTGGCTAATAAACTCTACCCAAAGGCTCCTCTGAGTTGCAGTGCAGTGAGGAGACTCTTATGGATGATAAACATTCAAATTAATGCCTTCATGTAAAATTAGAAGGGAATGTGAAAGACAAACTAGCAAAACACCCAAAAAAGTTGCCATTGTAATAGGGTGATTGGATAAAAGATATTTTCTAGTTAATAGCTTTTCAAATGTGGTATCGTAACGATTTAACAAAGTATAGGTAAAATTGAGGTCTTTGAGGTACAAATTGTGGCATCCTGATGTACATCAATATCTATGTGTAAGTTCAACCCTAGCAGAGGGAAGATGTTCTTTACTAGGTCGTTGTTTATTTTTTATGTAAACCTTTATCTAAAGTTATTATAAGTGATGCTTATGCCTTTTGGGGAAGATCCAAATCACTTGTTCTTTCTGTTTCCTGTGATATATTTTTGGAATGAAACCAAAATGTAGCTGGTTTTAGAAGTGGGAAAGTTGTCCTTTTTTTTTTCTTCAGTTAATGTGTTGAGGAACAGCCTATGGTAAAAGAGTTGATCCACTATCTGGTGAGATGCAAGAGCTCACTGAGAAGACTATGAAAGCTCTCCTGAGGCTGTTGACTCGACATCTTGGATGTCAATAGATTTCTAAAACTCAACATGTCCAAAAAAGGAACTTGCAATCTCTCCCACTCCCTACCCCCAAACCTGATATTCTCACAGCCTTCTTCATGGCAGCTTTTACAACTCCACCCTTCTAGATGAGTGGACCAAACACTGGAGTTATCCATCATTCTTTTCTCTCACACATAACTCACTAAACCATGGGCCCAACTATCAAAACATATCCAGAATATGACCACTTTTCACCACCCACAGTGCTGCTCTGCCCAAGCCACCGCCATCCATCACTTAGAATTGCCTCCTAACAGTTCTCACTCTTTCTGAAAGTCTCAAATAGAGAAGCAGAGGTAAATACACTAAAAATGTAAATTGGATCATGTCACTCCCCTGATCAAAACCTTCATTGACTTCCCATTTCTCCACCTCATGCTGTCTTCTTGAGAGTGTTTCTGCAATTTTATACCTCCCTCAAACAAAAATTGAGTAGAAGGAAGAATCAGAAAAAAATTCTTTCTCTTCACAATTAGCATAAATGTCGTATTAGTTTGGTCCATGTATGCACCCTACTTTTATTCTCCACTCATTCATGGCCACTGTCATAATTTCTGTCAGCATTTATTGGAGACAGAGAGGAAGTAGAGAATCAGCCACCACTGTCTTCTATGATGTTCTGGTTGCTGTGGTGACAATTGTTGCAGAGCTTCACCTGCTAGCCAGCTTCCCACCACTCTTTTTTTTTTTTTTTTCAGTCAAAAACTAATTTAAATGCCTCTTTCTTTAAGAACTTCCTGAACATGACTTCTGTCCTTAGTCACTGTGTGTGACTTTCACCAGATCATAAAGAGGACTCCATCTCCTTGAAGCTCGGTCCCCTGCTGCTAGGGGTCCCCTGGGAAGGCTCCCTCATGACCTTCATGAGGCCCTACTCCCATGCTTGTTTCTGTGCTACTTGAACACAAACACCAGAGTGTATTTTTTCCTATTCTCTTTGTACAGGCAGCTAGAGGTGAATAAGCGATGGCCCTGTTGTCATCATCATCATTAAATAAACAGTGTGAAGTCTTACACTTGAGCTCCACAGAAATAGCAGTGAATGATGTGGCAGGTGATGGCAGAGGGTGGAATGGGTGGGGAAAGTGGAGGAGCCTCGTGTGTGTGTGTGTGTGTGTGTGTGTGTGAGCATGTGAGGTTGGGTATTGGAGGAAGTCCATTTACTAGCTCAGAACCTGCAGAAGTATCACCTTTCTGTGGACAATAAAGAACCAAAACACATTAATAAGCAAATGACTTGACACACTATGATGAATTTTTCAAAATATGTAGAGGTATATCTGCTATTAGAAAGAGATTGTAACTTTGAAATCAGTGAAAAAGGAAAAAGGCATGGTTTAACCACTTTGGAAAGGAAGTTCTAAGAAGACAGGTCTACTCATCATGGGTGCTAGATGTAGTCTAAAACATGGTGTCCTTTCAGACAGAAGAGAGAGAGTGACAGAAATCTATGACCTCCTTGGTTGGCATAGCAATGGGAGAATAAAGAGCCTCAGGCTCAGAGGCTAGAACCAGAGGCCAACCTTTCAAACAAGAAACGTTTTTCTTCAGTGCTCCTGCAGGGGGTTACCACGGCACGCAGAGCTCTGTGAAGTTCCTCCTGAGACTCTCCCTCCTTCCCTTTACATTTCCTAAACAGAACATGTTTGGTCCATCTGGCTTTCTTTTGATTCCATTGCAGTCACCTGTGAAACAATATTTTGGGATATTTTCTTTATATTTCCCATCATCATTTTTACCTGTTGTTATCCTATCATCCCTCTTATGCTCTCCCAAAAAGAAAGAGCTCAGGGCTTCACGAAGCCAGAGGAAAGTCAGGTGGCCTAGTTTTTACTGAAATAGTTGGTGTCAGGTAGAAGGTGATGAGGTAGGGCTGGGATTAAGAACACTGACATATTTCTTTGTCCTTTGATCTTGTGAACAAGAGATTACTAAACAAATCCCTCCAGAAAAAAAAAATCTCCATTGTTTGAGATGGCATTGGGTATGTAGGACAGGTGGTGAGCCCCAGATCAACAGGTCTGAGGAGCCAAAAGGTAGGATGTGAGAAGGATGTGAATTAATCTCTCTCTCTCTCTCATACACACACACACAAGTATGTTTGCATTGTGAAATTGTCTTCTCTCATCATCTTTAAAATTTAGAAAAATTCACTTTAGGGAACTCAAAGATGGAGAAGACACAATAATATAATGAGATAGTAAAAGCATGGGCCATGGAGTCAAGCAGTCCAGCTTCAATTCTCTGCCCCCATCCTAACTCCCGGCACTGCCACCTACTAGCCTTGTGACCTTGAGAAATCGACTTCACTTCTCAGAGCCTTGTTTTCCTTATTTGTTAAATGGAGATACATGCCTTTCAAGTTTGCAATAAGGATTATGAATTTTATCATTTAAAACATTATAATATGGTATCATATGGTAGACATGCAATATACAGTCACTGATAGTACTCTTACGGAGGTCGAAGGATGATCTAGGTTAGTGGTTTTCAAACCATGACTGCACATGAGAATCACTAGGAGTTTTGAAAATCCAGATGCCTGGGCTCTGCCCCAACTGTATTAAATGGGGGTATCTGGTGTGGCCCTCTCTCTCTCTAACTGAGCCATCTCGACAGGTGAACTCGCTGCCCTCCCCCCTACGTGGGACCCGACTCCCAGGGCTGTAAATCTCCCTGGCAACGCAGAGTATGACTCCCGGGGGTGAATGTGGACCCAGCATCGTGGGACTGAGAGTATCTTCTTGACCAAAAGGGGGATGCAAAATGAGACAAAATAGTTTCAGTGGCTCAGAGATTCCAAATGGAGTCGAGAGGTCACTCTGGTGGACATTCTTATGCACTATATAGATAACACCTCTTAGGCTTTAATGTATTGGAATAGCTAGAAATAAATACCTGAAACTACCAATCTCCAACTCAGCAGTCTGGACTCCTGAAGACAATTATATAATAATGTAGATTACAAGGGGTGACAGTGTGATTGTGAAGACCTTGTGGATCACACCCCCTTTATCTAGTGTATGGATGAGTGGAGGAATGGGGATAAAAACTAAAGGACAAATGGGGTAGGATGAGGGGATGATTTGGGTGTTCTTTTTTCACTTTTATTTTTTATTCTTGTTCTGGTTCTTTCTGATGTAAGGAAAATGTTCAGAGATAGATTGTGGTGATGAACGCATAACTATGTTATCATACTGTGGACAGTGTATGGTGTGTGAATGTATTTCAATAAAACTGAATTTAATAAAAAAATATTAATAATAATAAAAAATAAAAATCAAAGAAAAAAAAAAGGGGGGGTATCTGGAAGATTCTGACTTGCAGCCAGGGTTGAGAACCACTGATCTAGATCACTTATCCCAATTCAAACTATACTGTCAACTAAGAAAACATCTACTCAAATCATTAACAATCCCATAGGCATACCATGCATATACCATGCATATGTATATAGAGGGCATCGATGTAATTTTAAACCATTCAAATCTGTTTTCAATTACTTTTGTAAGTGAAGTGAAATGAAAATCACGTTCATAGCATTGAGTTAGGATGTATTCACCTTGTCTGCCAAGCAATTTTTACTTTTTAGAAGGTAAGAAGCTTCATATAGAAATATTTAGCAAAAGTTTGGTAAAAATTATGCTGTATATTAGTGTCTGAATATGGAAAGTTCTGGTACTTTCCATATCCCTAACTCTGGTCATCAGAGGTCTGAATATCTTTCCTTTAACCTCTTCTTCAGGTTTAATTAATGCCCTATCTTCCTACCTGAGTTGTTCTGGTCACACCAAGCAATGAAGGTTCAAATCAGGAGACCAGAGTATGAACCTTGGAATGAGTAGACTCTTCTCATGTCCTATGTATTCCAGTGGCAGTGTTTGCTTGCACAGTTTTCTGTAGCTTTGGAAACACTTTTGTGATTGTAGTCAATTTAATGGAGCAAGGATCTGGGTTGAATGTAGCTGTCTTCAGAAGGTTAGTATCCTCTCCATGCCAGATTCCTGCCACGAGACCACTGAATGGATCACAGCACCCTGTTAGAGAAGGCTCAGCCACTCTGGGTCTGAGAACAAGCAGACCGTGGGGCTGTCTACATGCTTAGAGTTGAGGAACATTTAATGGAAAGTGCAGCCACAAAGACCTTATCCACTGACTGGTCAATTAGTCAATATTCCCACCTTAAGAATTTCTTTGATTTGGGGAGCAAAGTCCCCAGCAAATAGGCAAACATGTTACCTAGGAGGAGTTAATATTCTAAGCCATTGTAAGTCATCAGCTCCTTAGGGCAAATTAGTTTATTATGTCCGTTATTAGTCATCCGTTATAAGATTGCAAGAATAAATAGAAAACCATGAGGTTATGATGGAGAACATAAGATGTGATGGATTGCTCTGCTGTTTTTTCCTAGAAAATGCCACATATGGCATTCATGTATGTATTGCAAGAGCTTGGGAGATAAGCTGCATTTGCTGGTAATTCACTGGGCTTTAGAGAGAAGTTCCATGAAACAGTGTTTAAAGGCGTAGGTTTAGGACGGCAATTGCCTGTGTCACCAAGGGGCAGGTTGAGGGTGGGTGGACAAGCTATTTGAATGGAAAATACCACTCACAAAGGTGAGATGCCAGATAGAAACATTTGAGTCTGGCAGTAGAGGGTTCTGGGGTAAACCAAGTTGCATGGCTTAAGGTCATGTTGTTTCATATCCTCTCTATTTTTTCATTCATGCCATGAATTATTTTTAAGCAAGGGATACTTTGCTCAACACTGGGGATACTCTTGTATTAAAACATATATATTCTGATTTCATAGAACTGATAGTTTCGCAAACTTCTTTCTTTGAGTCCCAGAAATGAAGGTCAATTACTTTTGTAGCCACATGAATATCATCATCTAACCAGGCTTGGGGATATCAGTTCATTTTGAAGAACGGAGACACAAGGCAAGAGAGTCATATGTGGGAGAGGAGCCAAAGTTGGGGCAGCGGCGTCTCAGGGACTCAGTGTAAGCCTTGAGGGCTTGATTGGTGCAGGAAGGAATGTGGTGACCCAAACACTTTTTGAAAGGAAAAGGGATGCTAAGATAATGGACATACATTGGGACTGTCCTAGGCAAACCAGAAAGACAGAAGCTGTAAATTAGTATTTTAAGATAGTTGCAGCAAAGGAAATTTTTTTTTCTGTAAATATAAGATTTTATTAAAGTGTCTCACACAACTGTGGGGATGCATGAGTCCAAATTCCATAAGGCAGGAGGCATGATTCCAAATTCTGTAGGGTAGGCAGTGAAATGGCAACTCTGATGAAGATGTTCAGTGAACTCCATAGGAGACACTGGTTAGCCAAAGAAGTGAGAGTTCTCTCTCTTCTCCCTTAAATGTCTTTAACTGATTTGATTAAATCCAGCTGATTGAATTCTCTCATTGCATAAGACACACCCTTCATTAAAGTAATTAGTCACAGATGCAGTCAATTGACTTATGATTTAATAAACCAGCCTTCTGGTTTATTGACCAGCCACAAATATCCCTGCAGTAACAGTTAGGCCAGTGCTTGCTTGACTAGACACCTGGCACCATCACCTGGCCATGTTGATACATGAACCCAACCATAACAATCCCCCTGTATATGTTTACTACCTCATGGTGGAGGTGATCACCAATGGCTTAGCAATCTGGTTAGATTCAAAGATAGAATGCGACGGAGAATCAAATATTCCCTATTATAGCGAAAGAACCTTGGTAAACAACTGATGGTGTGGAAAGACACCATATATGTGACTCAGGTTTATGGATATGACAAGGGTCTTATTAGGATGGGTATCTTTGGAATGACATAGGCAATGAGGGATACACTAAACTGCTCTTCACAACCGATGAGGCTGGAGATCCTGGTGGGAGAGGATGAGGATGATCACTACCTGGAACATGAGGATAATGGATTTAATTTCTGTGACAGCCATGAAATTGCTGAATTTCCCTTGCCAGTGTCCACTGTAGGTGGAAACACCATCAAACAGGACATGCAAGTTCTGATGACATGAAATTTTGGGCCCAGGAACGTATATTAATTCTCCTAATGAACTTCTAACATACAAAGCTGAGTTTTATTTTTACTTCAGACCCTGTGGCATTCCTAAAATTAATAATGGCCTCTAATTTTCTTTTGCAAATTTAATACTAGTTTCTATATACCAAAACATGTCATCTGCAAAAAAAGTTTAATTTTTCCTATTTTCTGCATTTTCTTTCCACTCTTTAAATTATTACACTACATAAACCCACCACTATGTCTATACAAAATGAAAGTTATGAAAAAAGACAACCTTTTCTTGGTCTCTATTTAGGGTAAAGCAGTCAGTTTTTCAGTATTTCATAAAACATAAGGTATAGTGATGAGAACAGAAATATTTCTAGTGTCCCCAATTTTAGTAGGAAAGAATTCAGAAATCTTTGAAAATTATGAAGTTAGCTGAAAAGTTTTCGCATATGCATGCTCTGGATCATAATCTTTCAAAAATTAATGTCAGGGACTGGATTCCTGCATTTGGACGATCAAAATAGCATTGCTGAGGTTGGGCAAGATGGCGGCATAGAGAGGAGTGGAAACTAAGTAGTCCCCTTGGAACAACTACAAAAAACCAGAAACAACTAGTAAATAATCCAGAATAACTGCGGGGGGACAAACAAGACCATCCACTCATCATACACCAACCTGAATTGGGAGGAATGCCCGAGAACACAGCATAAAATCTGTAAGTAAAACCTGCGGATCCAAGTCACGAGACCCCCTCCCCCATAGCCCGAGCTGCAAAGCCTCATGGTACCAGAGAGAAGCTCTCTTCCAGCAAGTGAATATAGCTCAGCTGAGCTCCAACTGGGGTTTTAAGTAGCAAGTGTGAACTGCTCACTACAGGTACGCAGCCCCAAAAAACAGACAGAGGCTTTGGGTGACGACTGACCTGGGAGAGCCGGAGGGTCGCCTTGGACTGGGTCTGAAGGGGACTGTTTCTTTTTTGGCTCAGTGGAGAAAGCCCCAGTCATTTTCAGTTTCCAGGGCTGTGATTTGGGGAAGGGTAGAGAACAGCACAAGCAGAGAGAGAGAGAGACCATTGAAATGCTAATGACCTCTACCTGGGAGGTCTGCCTTCTCTAGGAGGAAAGGGGTGGGGCCCTTTCCATTCAGAACCAGACCCCAGAGCCTGGGGGAACACGGCCATACCTCCTCACACCAGTCAAGAATTATAGGCTAACAGGCATCACCCGCTGGGCAGAAAAGCACAGAGACCCGAGGCATCACAGGGTGGAGCAATTTTCTAAGACACACCCTCAGGGAAACCAGATACTGAATATTTCTTCCCTCTGGAACCTGAGCCTGTTCTGGTCTGGGAACACCTGATTTGGATAACCAAGGAAACCATGCCTAGACAACAGAAAATTACAAACTACACTGAGAAAAATGAAGTTATGGCCCAGTCAAAGGAACAAACATACACTTCAACTGAGATACAGGAATTTAAACAACTAATGCTAAATCAATTCAAAAAGTTTAGAGAAGATATTGCAAAAAGAGATAGAGGCTGTAAAGGAAACACTGGGCATATATAAGGCAGAAATCAAAAGTTCAAAAAAGCAACGAGTAGAATCTATGGAAATGAAAGGCACAACACAAGAGATGAAAGACACAATGGAAACATACAACAGCAGATCTCAAGAGGCAGAAGAAAACACTCAGGTACTGGAGAACAAAACACCTGAAAGCCTACACGCAAAGGAGCAGATGGAGAAAAGAATGAAAAAATATGAGCAACGTCTCCGGGAACTCAAGGATGAAACAAAGTACAATAATGTACGTATCATTGGTGTCCCAGAAGGAGAAGAGAAAGGAAAAGGGGAAGAAGCAATAATAGAGGAAATAATTAATGAAAATTTCCCATCTCTTATGAAAGACATAAAATTACAGATCCAAGAAGCGCAGCGTACTCCAAACAGAAGAGATCTGAATAGGCCTATGCCAAGACACTTAATAATCAGATTATCAAATGTCAAAGACAAAGAGAGAATCCTGAAAGCAGCAAGAGAAAAGCAATCCATTACATACAAAGGAAGCTTAATAAGACTATGTGTGGATCTCTCAGCAGAAACCATGGAGGCAAGAAGGAAGTGGTGTGATATATTTAAGATACTGAAAGAGAAAAACCACCAACCAAGAATCCTATATCCAGCAAAGCTGTCCTTCAAATATGAGGGAGAGATCAAAATATTTTCTGACAAACAGACAATGAGAGACTTTGTGAACAAAACACCCGCCCTACAGGAAATACTAAAGAGAGCACTACAGAGTGATAGAAGACAGGAGTGCATGGTTTGGAACACAATTTTGGGAGATGGTAGCACAACAATGTAAGTACACTGAACGAAGGTAACTATGAATACGGTTGAGAGAGGAAGGTGGGGAGCATGTGAGACACCACAAGAAAGGAGGAAAGATAAAGACTGGGACTGTATAACTTGGTGAAATCTAGAGTATTCAACAATTGTGATAAAATGTACAAATATGTTCTTTTACGAGGGAGAACAAGCAAATGTCAACCTTGCAAGGTGTTAAACATGGGGAGGCATTGGGGGAGGGATGCAATCAACATAAACTGGAGACTGTAACTAATAGAATCATTGTATTATGCTTCCTTTAATGTAACAAAGGTGATATACCAAGGTAAATGCAGATAAGAAGGGGGGATAGGGGAGGCATGTTAGACAATTGACATTGGTGGTATTGTCTGATTCTTTATTTTACTTTGATTTAAGGTTATTTTTCCTTTTTCTGCTTCCTAGCTGTCATTTTTTTTTCCTCTTTCTTTTGCCCCTCTACTTTCTTTGACTCTCCCTCCTGCCTTGTGGAAGAAATGTAGATGCCATTATATAGATAGCGGTGAAGGTGGTGAACACATAAATATGTGACCATACAGAGAACCATAAATTATTTACTTGGGATGGAATGTATGGTGAGTGAACAAAACATTTTTGATGAAAAAAAATGGGTTGATGACAAAACCTCGAGGGCAATATACTGAGTGAAATAAGCCAGACACATAAGGACAATTATTTCAGGGTCTCACTGATAGGAACTAATTATAATATGTAAACTCACAGACATGAAATATAAGGTACCAAGATATAGGGCGAGGCTTAAGAATGGGGAGTGGTTGCTTATTATGAGCAGAATGTTCAATTAGGATGAACTTAAATGTTTAGAAATGAGCAGGGGTATTGGTAGCAAGATGTGAGAATAACTAACAGTGCCGAATGGTGTGTGAATGAGGTGGAAAGGGGTAGCTCAGAGTCATATATGTTACCAGAAGGAAAGTTGGAGGTCAAGAGACGGGAATGTATACAACTGAATCCTATGGTGGGCAATGTCCATGATCAACTGTACAAATACTAGAAATCGCTTCCATGAACCAGAACAAATGTATGACAATACAATTAGAAGTTAATAATAGAGGGGCATATAGGGAAGAAATGTATCCCTATTGCAAACCATATACTACAGTTAGTAGTATTTCAACATTTTTTCATAAACAGTAACAAACATACTATACCAATACTAGAAGTCAACAATTGAGGGGGGTTGGTTAGGGATAGGGGAGGATTAGAGTTTCCTTTTCTTTTTTTCTTTTTTCATCTTTCACTTTATTTCTTGTCTGGAGTAATGAAAAGTTTCTAAAAATTGAACAAAAATTAAGTGTGGTGATGGATGCACAGCTGTATGAAGGTACCCAGGGGCAAGTGATTGTATACTTTGGATCTTTGGATAATTGTATGGTATCTGAACAATCTCAATAAAAAAAAAAATTTAAAAAAATGGCATTGCCTATAAACCCTGCACATTTTGGGATCTATTACCAATTTGATAATTGAGATGATTATTTCAGTGGGCTTGGACTGGGACTCCCTAATGGGCCATTAGTGAGGGGAAATGGGAATTATCTGGACCTCTGCTTGATTCATCAAGTACTGCATGTAGGACCCTCTCACCTACTGATAAATACTGTTACTGAGATGAAGTTCTGTTCCAAGATCAAAAACAAAGCAAACGTATCTTTTCCTACCCTTCAGATATTTAATCACTGGCCTAAAATAAATACCCATTACTGATCCATTAGAGGCAACCACAGAAGTATGTTCATTTACCCTAGAAGACTCCGAAATCCCAGGCTTCACATTCTATCCCCATGCCAATAGTATTTCCACCATTGATCTTCATAACTCAGCCACCAAATATCCAATAATTTGCCCAATCAAACAATATCCCTCACAGAGACACAATAAGTCTATACAGGACAATAAGTCCTATATAGATTACATTCTTATGGCTTCTCTCCACTGTGTGTTTTCTTTTGCTGCCTCCCAAATTTCTGTATAAATGATTTCCCCTGAGTTCATATTAAATACATTCTACATCATGAAATTTCTGGATCTCTCCGATATCATCTTCCTAATAAATACTTTTCTCTCTTACTTCATGTTTTCAGGATTTTCCCATCTTACTTCATGTTTTAATGGTAATTACCAAATTCAGTATTTTTTAGCACATTAAGGCTTGTTTTTCACTGAATGATAGTGCACAGTAATTACAGACCTAGTGTTTCATTCCTATGGAGACCACTTATTTTACTTAAAGGAAAAATTACAAATTAAGGCCCTCCTACATTGAGTATATAGAATTCCTCACATGTAATTTCTCTGGCTTGCTTATCAAGAATGGTAGAATGGTAGAATGGTAGATGAAGACTCTCCACTTCCATTAGATTTATATTATGAGTTCTCTCATGTAACGTATCAAACCATCCATGAAGGGTTTTCTTCATAGATGACATTCACACAGATTCTCTCCTGTATGAATTTCCTTCTATTAACTCTAATACTGGCTAAGGTACAAAAGAAATATTTTTTGATGAAAAATTATATTTTGTTGTTGGGAATTTAATATTGAGCTGTGAGATTAACCAGTATTCACCTCTATTATTGCCCTTTAACCTTTACATGATACGTGTTCAGTATTTCCCATTTGCTGAGTGATTACACACTCAGTAGTAACAAGGCAGGCCTGGTATTGAACCTGCACTGCACTAGGCACCAGGGCACATGGCTGAGCAGGACAAACAACAGTCCTCGCAAAGGTTCACAGCAACCCTCTGTTGTTTGGACTTTATATTTCACGGGAGTAATATACCTTCTCCATTTACATATGAGAAAATGGGAGGTGTCAACAGATTAATGTACTTGACTTTAGCCATGTAAGCTATGATGCAGTAGAATCAAATCTTATGCCCAGGTCTTCTCACTGCAAGTTTAATTTATTTCTGTTACATAATAACTATAAAGAAAATGATTGTAGTTCTACAGTTAATTGTGGTAGATTAAATACTTCCCCCTGCAGCCATACCAGAGCTATAGTAAAGGCTTTTGTTAATTTATAAAGAAGAAGAGAAGGACGAAGGGTAAGAAATATCAACACAATTTTGGAAAATGGGAAAGGAAAGGACCAGTGCAAATGACCAAGTAGAACTGAGAAATCAGGGACCTAAGCATGTAGGGGAAAATCCAAGAAAAAAGCAAGCCAATTTAAGCCACAATCCCCAGAAATGTTTGGAATTACAGGCTTTTCTGGGGAGGGTGTGTGTGTGGGTCTGGAAGGCTTATAAAGAGGAATGATTATAAGTTTGTGTAAGGGGCTTAGACTTATCCCGCATTCATCCTCTGTAGGCAGCTGGCCACCCCCCTCCCACTCTGGGAAATGACAGAGCTTTCCTTTCTATGGAGTTTAAACTAGAGTAACTCTGATCTGGGGGCACCAGTCCCACATGAGGGCAGGGGATGAGACATTATACTGAATCATAAAAGAATTAGATAAAAGCCTGAAGGTTGAACTATAAACCCCCCTGCAACCTTCCCCAACTGGACATCCAGAATTCTGACAGTTAAGTCTGCACCCACATTTGACCCAAGTTCCCAAGCCAGGTTTTAGTGCCTCAAATTTCATTATGAATTGGTAGGTATAGATCATCATTTCAAGAAAGAAAAGAAAGACTAGATATGAAAGAAGGAAAGGCAGACAGGCAGGAAGGAAGGGAGGAAGGAAGGAAGGGTGGCAGAAGAAGACAACTTTGAGGACCCCAAATTAATTTAATTAATTAGCTAAGATTTTATGGTCATAAACCAAAAAAGGGTTCTATAAAAAGGATCATTCAGAGAATGAGAAAAAATTTTTAAAGTCAATGCATTGGTTGGAAGATGAAGTTAAGGGGAATATTTCAGAAAATAAAACAAAATAGCAATGAAGCAGAAAATAGGACAAAAGGTAGGAAAAACAGAGAATCATCCAGAAGATCCAGGAATTGAAGACAGGGAAAGTGGGGTGAGGGGTGCAAGGTAAAGGGGTGAAGAAGATTTTCAAAGAAATAATATAAGAAAATTTCCAAGAACTGAAGGCCATAGTCTGAAAATGAAAGGTCTGTTAATGGCCTTTATGATGAATTAAAAAAAAAAACAACAAAAAAACACTTGCACCAAAGAACATCATTACAAAACTTAAGAACATTGACTACAAAGACATTCTAAACCCTTCTTGAGGGAGGAAAAGAAAACAAAAACAGGTCACATCAACATGACTTGAAATCAGAACAGTACTGAATTTATTATCAACAGCAAAGCTGGAATTTAGAAGACAACAGAAAAATGTTCTTCAAATACTGAGGCAAAATTAAATTCCAACCTACAGTTGAATACCCAGATAAACTATCACTCTAATATGAGGGTAGAATAAGGACCTTTTCATTTATATGTAAAGTTTCAAAGCATCTATCCTACTTGTATCATGTCTTAGAAAGTTGCTGAGGAATGTTTTCCACCAAAAAAAGAGAATGCACAAAAAATAAGGAGGGAGGGATATAGAATCCAAGAGATAAGATCCAACATAAGAAAAAGGAAAAGGATATTTGGGGGATAATAATGAGAAGGCCCAAGACCATAGCAGTTTAGCAGGCTTACAAATAACCATTGCTAACAGGAGAAAGAGAACAGAAGGTTCCAGAAGGTTGTCTTCAAGAAGAAAGAAATGAGCTCATAGATTGTGTGATGTATTTGACCATATTGAAAGAAACCTTACAGATCTGGCAGAGAGTTTGAATTAGTGACGGGACACAGAAAATTAAGCAAATAACTAGAAAGGCAGTGATTAACTCCACCAAAAAAGAAAAGCTGGATGAGAACTATAATCTAACAGCCCATGTAGCTTAGCTGTAAAGACTATTAACATAATCATAATAATGCAACTCCTGAACTCCAAAACTTGTGATATAAATGTATTTGGAAGAAGGAGGAAGGGGAAGTGTATGTGTATAAAGGGCATGGAGGAAAAGAGCTAAATCCTCTTCTATTATGGGAAACCACGTGTCTAAAATTGAAAAATGAAGAGACAGCCATGTAAGTATTTTATCTAGCAAGATGAAAGTAAATAGCAGAAGAATCAGCTAAAAGAATAGCATGGTTACACCACAGGAGTAGAACTCAGGAGTGGGAAAGGATGAGCATTATAAATTTTGTAGTACTATTTGAATTTTTACACTATGTATATGTATTATTTTGATACAAATGTAAAAGGAAACTAAACCTTTTGTGAGACAAATCAGTACATAAAAACTTAGTGGTAGAGAGTTTGAAGCAATTTTGATGCTAGTATTTTTCCCCTTTTATATCAATTTGGACATGAACATGTAGAAATGTAAATCTAATTATATATTTAAGAAACATCTAATTTTCTTCCTTTCATTTTTAAGGGAAATCATAAATCCTTCTTCCTTTGCCTTTTGGGCTGTTTTTCATGGTCCTAATAAATGCATAGCTTGGGAAACTAACGTTAAAGCTATCCTCTTAGTAGGCATTAAAATGTGAATCATCAACACAGGAGCAGAATGTTCTGAGTTAACACCCAACCTCTCGACTAGCATTTAGCATCCTTTGATGCCATCATCACTACCAAAATGACTGTACCCAAGAGATTACATTAACCCAGGGCACAATTGAGGAGTACTTGGGATGTTTTAATTAAGTTTATTGCCTGGAGACAGCAAAACTTCCACCTCTTCCATTAGTATACCTTCTCGGCATGTGCCTGATGAAGGCCATTATGAAAGGAAGGCAAATTCTTACATTTGCTAAAAGCCTTTCTTGTGTTTCGACTATTCTTAGCAATCAAGGAGGCAAAATATGCCAGTAATGACAATTTTCAGGAAACTGGGGGAAAACTACACTGACTCTGGCATACGTTTATGTATAAAACAAGTAGGAATTGGCATAGTATGGAGACTTTGAGTCATAAATAGGTGGAGAGAAAGAAATGAAGGGGAGACTGGAGGGGAAAGAAAAGAAGGGTGGGGGAGGGGTTATAGAGAGGGAAGAGAGAGAGAAAGGGGCCAGGGAAGGAAGGGAAAGGTAGGGAAAGAAGGGGGAGAGTGGGAGAGATACAGGGTGAAACCCACGGAGTAGATGTTGCGAAGTCTCCACCCTCTCTTGTATTACTTGTGAACCTGACAACTTTTTCTGCAGCGCCCAACTCTGCCCCACACCCTGACCTCTTCACTCATAGCCAGAAAATTCCTTTTGAGGACTTCCAGAGACCTGTCTTCTACCTGGCCTGGGACCACAAGATCCAGACAACAAGGCCAATTGGCCCCCAGTTTTGACTGATAAATAAGTAGTTCTGGCCTTCAATGGTCACTCTTGGGGAAAAGAGGGAGAATATATTGACAAGCCTGGTACGTCTATTCTAGCATGGCTCAATGTTCCTATTGGCCATCCCTGCTCTATCAGTAGTAGGGCCGTATACAGGGATGGAGAGGATATGAGTGTAGGTGGGGGGGGTGGCGGTACCGTGTGGTGCATGTATGTATGTGCGTGCATTTAGTGTGTATTGATTGGTATGTATGCTTGTAAGTGTCTCCCAAGAGTCTCCTGATGTCTAGTGATGGTCTCCTAATATCTGGTGGTCCTTGTCTGTGTGTTCATGCACAAGAGTCAGGCCCTAAAAAACCAACTGAGAGTTCTTTCTGCAGGGGCAGAGTTTGTCAGCCAGTGGATTTCATTCACAAGGTGATGAGACTGGGACACACATTTTTTGTGTGTGTGAGTCCCCGAGGGTAGGTAGTATGAAGGTATGCAAAGACATCTACAGCTTAATCCCCATAATCTGTTAATTTGTTAGGTTACATGGAAAGGATGAATTAAGGACATAGAGGTAATTGAGACTGTTAATCAGCTGGCTTTAATATAGGGAAATGATCCTTGATTATCCAGGTGGCTCCAATATAATGACAATTGTCCTTAAAAGTACAACAGGGAGTTGGAGGAGGGATCCAGACAGCAGTGTGAGGACTTGTTCTGATGCTGCTGGCCGTGAAGACGGAGGAACGGGGACTTGTTCTGATGTTGACGGCCATGAAGATGGAGGAAGGAGACCTTGTTCTTATGTTGCTGGCTGTGAAGAAGGAGGAACGGGACCATGAGCAGAGGAATGTGGGCAGTCCCTAGAAGCTTGAAAAGGCAAGGAAACAGATTCTCCCCTAGAGCCTCCAGAAGGAACACAGCCCTGCCAACACATTGAATTTAACCAAGTGAGTCCCATTTTGGGCTTCTGACCCCAAAAACTGAAAGATAATAAATTTGTATTGTTTTAAGCTGTCAAGTTTGTGGTAATTTATTACAGTAACACTAAGAAACTAATACCTCCCCCCAATGACAATATTATAGGCCTTTTCTTTTGGCCTGGACAGTTTCGCCAGAGAGGAAATCAAGCATAATCCCGACGTTGTGAAATCTGGGAACCAAGCAAGAGAAGGAGGGAAGGAGGAAAGGAGGCAGGGGCTCTCGTCATTCTGCCTGTAGACTCTCAGTGAGGTCCTGTGTGTTGGATGGAGCTGGGAGTTGAGAAAGGAGCAGAGGGAAACAAGTCATTCAATTCATTATGTTTACCTGGAATTCTTATCTCCATTCTATATTTATAAGTGAGTAAACTGAGACCATGAGTGGTTAAGCAATTTGTCAGAATTTGAATCCAGGGCTGCCCAACTCTCAAGTCCATGCTCACTGAACTTACGGCCTGAAGCACGTGGCATCTGAAAACAACTGGAGCCAAGCCTCCCCGAATGGTCAACAGCAGCTCTGACGCATCCTTAAATGTATAGGGACTGCAGAAGAATACCTTGACTTGCTCAAACTACATTTTACTGAACCATCAGGCACAGAAATCCCCTTGTGTCTGAAAAGTGGCTGTCCAGCTAGGGATACACTTTATAACTTCCCTATCCCCTTTCATTTAAGTGGTTCCATATGAGTGGAAGGGAAAGCGAGTGGAAGAGTTATGTGTTATCTTTATGCTGAAGAGGTTAAGAAGGTGTGCCTTCTCCATTCTTGCTCTTCTGCCTTCCAATTACAGGTTGATGAGTAACTGTAATGTGAGATAAAGGCAAACTTTTATTATAAGCCACTAGTAGTTTTGAGTTTGTTATAACTGCTAGTTTTAGGTTAACCAACTTGCAGCCAGTGGCTTAGGGCAACATCTGTTTAGAGGAGGAAGTGCCTTTTTCTTCTCATAAAGTCACCTTCTGACAGCCAAGTTGTACAACTACTGGGGCTGCATCCACCTAAGGGAGGGGTCTCTCACCAAATTGCACAGGGTGCAGATTAGAATAACAATGGTCCTATAATGGTGGAAACCAAGCATCAGTTATTCCCCATGAATGAGGAAGTTTGGTAAGTATGGGCAATAAGCCTGCATTAACTCTCTATCCTTTGGACTTAGTCATGGAAAAAAAACATAGGGTAGTTTAGCACGGTCCGGTGCAGGGCTCCAGAAGACATGAACTTGATCATCAGACAAGTCAATGATGTTTGAAAACTACTTTGAAATCTTGGCTGTCAGTGTGAGAAAGTGAGATTTCTGCCCCCTAGTTTAAATGCTAACTCTTTGATAAAACACATGAGGGACAGGAAACGAATCTGGTCACAAACCAAAAGCTAAATTGTCCAGCCTGATGTAATCCTTCCAGGAAAAGTGCAGTGCCATGGGAAAATAAGGAATGGCTACACAGAGAATCAGATTAGCCTTTTGCAAACTGAGTTTGCTCATACTTTTTTAAGCTAAAAATAAATGTTAACCTGCTGTTTTCCTTCTCATACAAAAGTAAGACCTGCTGGTTAGGTGGTTAAAACACATTTTCATGTGGTCTTACATTTAATTGTGAATCTACACATCAGATGCTCAATGGATTCTTTAAAAATGCTGTAATTTAGAGAAAAAAATGTGAGGATAATGAGAAGGAAAGAAGGAAGAACTGAAGAGAAGGAGGTTGAAGCTATCATTTTATGATCTATTCATGGGTTACCCTGAATACTCTGCCAAGACAACAGATGAAATCCTTGATTGACTGAATCAGAGACTTGATTCCACGTCAGTGGAAGCATCCAAACAGGCTACGGGTTCCTTTCTCTAGGTTAATACCACTTAGAATAGGCAGTCAGAGGAGACAATTGGAAAGGGCTCTTCCAAGTCAAAGACTTGATGACAAAATGAAACGGCCACTTACATGCCTGTTACATCTGGAGGCCCAAATGGGCAAGAAGTTACTCTGTGCTCTGGGAAGTTAACCCACAGGAAGATGATGAGTGCAGCATGTATGGAGGATGGACAGGTTCCTACTTAATATGGAATTTGCTGGCTATAGAAGCACAAGCAGTTCTTTGAATTAAAGCAGTAATTATTCCCCCGGCTGGCCCAGGTTGGGCTGTCAGCTTTGGAGCTCTGTTGCTGCTGTGCCATTGTCAGAATCAAATTACCAAAAAGGTCAGCATCATTAATATGTGCTTTGAAAGGAGTGAAAATGCCAGAGAGAAAAAACTGTGAGCTTCTAGAGCTTGAGTCAAACGCTTTGTTCTGGTTTATTTTACTGTTATTTGTTCAAACTTGTACAGATCAAGATCATAAATCTTAAAACCACCTGTAGAAATTTACAGATTATTTGATCATCTAAACATGTGTTGACTTCTTGTTCCTGGATGGACCATAACCCCTCAGATTCCTCCCGGCCACATGAAAACTCCTCAATTGTAGAGACCCTGATTTATTGTATCTCAGACAGCACTTGCTTTAGGACAGTCATAAATATTTGAGCCTGGATTAATTTATTAGTTTAAAACTTACATACAGGTAGGAATCTTATATGAAATAAGCGCCTGTCTGAGAGGTTCCAGGGATCAGGACAGAGATTTCAGGTGAGTCCCAATCTTACCTGAGCCACTAATATTTTTTATGACCTTAGACCAGTCCTTTACCTTGAAAATACTCTATTTTCTATTTTGTAGAATGGAAATTTCTGTCTCTTTGATGTAACTTTTTAAAAAATGTTAATATTGACTCAAATAATATTCAGGATGTTTTCCTTTATATCATAATGAGACCCATTAATAATCAATTCGACATCCATTCTTAATTAGAGATTAAGCTATTTTAGAATAATAGAAAACTGATGATTCTTAAAATTGCTAAGATATCAAAAACCCTGAATTCAAGTCCCATCTAACTTGGTGCTGTTAGCTTGCAGCTATCTTGATGCGTGACTTTGGATAAGTTGTATTTGCTTGCTTGCTTGTTTACATGTTGGTTTTTACCTTTATGAGCCTTGATTTCCTAATTTAAAATGAGAATATCAGACTAGGAGATCTTCAAGGTCTTTTCAGCTTTAAAATGCTATGATTCCAAAGATGGTATAAATATAGCAGCATAAATGGATGACTGTGTAATATAACTCATTCATATATTTTGACCACCAGCTTCACATTGTTTGAATCACTGCTTTAATTTAAGACCAAGAGTTTTAGATGGGGCCCATGCTGCCATTTAAAAATATGTAACACCAGAGAAAAGCAACTCATTATAGTATATTTTCAGCCATTTGTTTATCAATTAAATTAGCTATGAATTAGCAGACAGTGGGCTCTTATGGAATTGGGACCCAAGAATGGTCTAGATTAATATAAGTATTGTGTCCAGAATATGTGTTCCCTGGGAGGAAATGCTAATGACAGACTCTCCTTACTTCACAGTTTTACTTAGAGCGAACCTGGTTCTAAACTTACTGTGAAAATGTAACACAGCATTAGTCACCATGAAAATTATTTCTCTGGAAAAAGGGAAAACAACAATGAGGAACATGTTATGATATACTTCGCTGGTTAGTAATAATTACTACCAGTAATAATTTCTAACACAATTACTAGTGTATTTAACAATAAAGCAAAGAAGAGAATCATGAAAAATTAGTAAAAAGGGACCAAAGGCAGAGAACTCGATCTCCTCACTTTCAAATACATTTCCTAAAATGTTTGACCTGTCTCCGACAAGTTTGCGATGGACCACCATTTTTCAAAGTCTGTATGAAATAGCATTCCTTCCATAAATCCACTGATCTTCCCAATAAGATATGCTCTCTCTCCTGCGTTTGATTCAGCACTTAATGAGGGCTTACTCTAAATCTGGCCCTCTGCTCAATGTTGTAGGGACTCTACCCATTCCTTATCACTCCCTTTCTTAAAACTCTCACAGCCTTCTGCATGTACTTTAAGGCACACATCATGCTCTCATTTGATAATGGTATGCTTGTATTACATGCCTACTTTATTGCAAGTACATGCCTACTTTATTGACATAATAGGTGCTCAATAAACATTTGGGAAATGAAAATAGAGGTAGTAATCACACCCAATTGTAGAACAATAAGCAATGAGAATAAATACTATTAGCACTAAAATTACAACAATTGAGTAAGGAAATACAATTGATCTATACAAATTCAATTATGTGTGACCTTTAGAGATAATATTTGTTGCATGTACCTTTATTACTAACATTAATGAATAATTTTGTGTCTTTAAAAATATACTTAGGTTAATTCAACTAAAATGATACTCCCAGCTCATAAACTGATCCTCTGGCATTAGCCATATCACAGTCCTGTTACCAAAAACAACCTTGTAAATTCTCAGCTTTGCCTATAAGCAAAGAAAACAATAAATAACTCTCACAAATAAAATCTGAACTCTGCACAGCTGGGGCAACAGTCAAGGGACTACTTAAACTTTCCATGGGCAAAGCTGGGAGAGGCGGGAGGATCTGAGGTTGGACCCACCGGCTGGGACTCGCCGTAAGCTGTGGCATATAAATTAATCTCTGTTATTTCTTGGGATGCTTCACTGAGGACAGGTTCACATCTATTGTGCTCTGGTGTGCCCACAATGCCTAGCAGAGGGATTGGGGATACAAGCATGGGTAGTTTGGGGACAAGGGGATGCAGCTGGCATCTTTTTGCACTAGATGGGGCTTGTTGAACCGTTCTGATGACAGTTGCGTATGCAGTGGGCTGCCTCACCAGTGAGGAGCCCTGAGCTTTGAGAACCTGAATGTTTTCTAATGGGCAGTAAGCCTCCCTGCCTTTTTCTCCACAGGGAGACACCATCTCATCTATTTCCAAGGGTTTTCACTGTACAAGCATACTGGAAAAGAGAGTTTGGAACAAAGGCAGTCCATATATGCCCAAAACATGCAGAAACATGGGTGACTTGTGGAGAATTGTCTCCCAAGATATGAATCTTATATTCTAGTGGCATGAACTAATATAAATGAATGAGTGAATACATTGAATTACATAGTAATTAGTAACACAAAATAATGAAAAATAAACCAGAGTATTGACATGAAGATTGATGAGGAAGACTATTTTCGTTAGGATTTGTTAGGAAGGGCTTTTGGAAGAAGGTAACATTGAAACAGAGATCTGAATGAATTGCTGGACAAAACCATTCAAATTTTTGCATAAAGAACAAGTGTTAAGGAAAAATGCATGAGAAATAGGCTTGATGTATTCAAGAAACAGCAAGAAATCCAGTGTGAGGTCAGCAAAAGAAGAGTATGAAGTTGGAAAGTTTGATGGTGAATGTCATGTGTCAACTTGGCTAGGATATGGTGTCCAGTCAGTTCGGTCAAGGAATCACTGGCCTGTGAGAGTGTTTTATAGATGGATTAGCATCCACAGCCAGCTGATTGCATCTAGGGCTGACTGCATCTATAATCAACAAAGGAGAGTTCCTGCAGCAAAGAGAGGAGTGTCCTCATTCCATCAGTTGGAGGTCTTAAAGCAGGAACTAAGGATGTCAGAAGTGAGAAAGAAAAATTTCTGTCTTTATTTCAGCCATCCAGCTTCAATTGAATTCAACTTCACCTTCAACAGAGAGTTTAACTTGCAGCCTGCCCTATGGAATTTGGACTTGCCATTCCCTACAGTTGTGTGAGCCAATTCCTATAATAAATCTCTTTCTTCTCCCTCTGCTTCTCTCTCTGTCTCTCTCTGTTTGTTGCTCTGTCTTTGTCTCTTTCTATACATATACATATACATTTACATCTACACAGACACATTCATAATACATATTCATATTCATATACATATACATATTCATATACATATACATATCTTGTCTATTCTGTTTCTCTGGAGAACCCTGACTGATAGAGAGTGGGTCAGGAACTAGATTATTCCCTCGGATTCCAAGGGAAGCATTTTCTTTAGAGTTTAACTTGGATAGGCTACCATTTGGCAAATGAATAGATGAATAAACAAATGAATGAAAGGATTTCCCTCATTTTCCTGAAATAACTGGCAATTAAACGACTTTCAAAAGGAGAGTGGTCAAGAAATCTTCATCCTAAACCATGGCCAGTCCTGCAGGGACCAAGGCCTCAAGAAGAAAGAAAAAGAGGCAGCAGCAAAGATAAGAGACAAGAGCCCAAATCCCTGGGGTCTGCAGAGGGGAGGCAGGCATGGGTGGGGACTTGGGACTTTGAACTGGGCTTAAGTGTCTAAACAGTGGGAGGCTCCCTGGTTCCGGAGAGGAACACCACCACACAGCTACAGTGAAGGAAACCTGCTTCTCTGCCCCTCTTTCTCCGTTTACCGCATTTTCTCCAGTTTTAGCCTTCACATTCCCTGTGTCTCCCCCAATTTCCACTTATATATTTTTCTCTTCCAATATTTTCTCTATGTCATTCTCTTGTCTTGCTCCCTCCTTCCTGGAATTCCCATTTTTCAAGTCTCATGTCTTACTTCCCCTTCTCTCTACTTATCTTTGGGTCTCCCTTTGATTCTGGTTTCCCTCCAGATGATTCTGTGCATCATTCACCAGGCAGAAACACAGCAAGAAGAGGAAAGAGATGTCCCTCCTTCACCTGTTCAGGTTGGGGTTAAACACTGTCCCCCTCTCAGGCTGGGGATAGAGCGCGGTGTCCCCGGGGGTGATGGGAGAAGGGAAGAGGCAGCTCCGTTAGGCTGGTGCCATGGTGGAAAAGGCCTACAGTCCCCAGTCCCCATGGCGAGAACCAGGTCAGCATTTATACACAGTGTCCGGAACATGGTAGGCACTTTACAAATGTTTGTGGAATCAGTGAATGACCTACTATATTTTTCATAGTTGTCTTGGAGTTTTGCATTTAAATTTGGCAGCATCTCAAAGCTAGTTTTTTCTTTTATGGGCTCAAGGAGAAAAGTTGTTTGGTTTCATTTTGTTTTTTACAGGCAGTGATTGCCATAGCAGCATAGAAACTAGTCCCCGTGTTCTCACCAAACCACAGAATTCGTGATAGACAAGATATAAACAACATAATCTCAGATGACATGTCTAGACAAAAACAACAAAGTAAAGCATTTGGAGATCCAATATAAGTGGCAAGTCAGTTTACATCTCTAGAAGTTGGCTGCAGTAAATTCTCATTTTCCTCTTTCATTATGATTCAAGTACACATTCCCATATGTCCCTCTCTTCCCATTTGTGTCATCATCTGCCATTAGTCTGTCACTGGGATGTGGCAAGATGGGGTCAGTCTTGTTCTTGAGAGCTTCTTGAGAGCTTGCTAGGTGCCAACTACTGTGCTAGGTGCTGGCACTTAGACCTGTTCCACACCTTCAAAGAGAGACAACCGTGTACAAATAAGCACAGTCCAGGGTTTCAAGCTTTAGGATGGGAGAACTCAGGGGTGCAAGGAAGGCCCAGGGGAAGGGGGGTCAGTAATCCATAAAGACAGAGGGTGGGGTTGGGGAGGGACTCCTAAAGGGCTTCACAGAGTGTGTGATGCTTTGGTGAGCTGTGTCTTAAAGGATGGGTAAGCGTTTCCTGGGTGGAGAGATGCAAAGGCCCAGAGACAGGAAAAAACTAGCCTTGGTGAGGAGTTATGACCAATTCGAACGGCTGAAATGGAGGATAGGAGAGAAGGTGTTGGGGGCCGGGGGGTGGGGAGGGAGGTCAGGCCCAACAAGAGACAAAACTATTGAATGAAAGAGCTAGGGTATCACTTCTATAAATGTTCATGGAGGAACTGTGTAATGCTATTGTCCTGGAAGAACTTACCAAAGAACTTACTGTGTCACTGAACTTTTGAAGGATGAGTCAACACAGGAGCAATGGACATGTGTGTAAAAATCCACCCAGAGCTAGCTACACACCCAGATACTGGAAGAAGTCAATAAATAGTTGCTAGTGCTTTAGAAAATAGATGGACTCCAAAAAAGGATTATTGTAAATAAAGTTTGCTAAGCATTTTTTCATTATAAAAGTTAACACATTCTAATTATAAAGAGTTAGAAAAAAACAGAAAATTAAATGCAGGCCATAGACCAAAGGGTAAAGGACGATACTGACTGTGTTTTAAAACTTCAACTTCCTTGTGAGACCAAGGGAAGAGATGATTATTTGGTGCAGGATCTATATTTTCTGTACTACACTAAATAATTTAACTTGTACAGTCAGTTTATTCAAACACCATAAATACATGAAACTTTGAATAGGAAGTGAGATCTGGTAGGTTTGTACAGGTTAGTGTGAAACCCCAAAATATAGTGTGAAACCCCAATATATTCCAAAGTAATTTAGGCGGAGAACAAAAATATGTATGCAGGAGCCCCCCCCCCCCCCCCCCCCCCACCGAGGAGCTGGGGGAAAATGCAGAAATGTTGGACTTCCCCATCTGGGTTGTTGCTGTTGTTCTCACAAGCATTCAGGACTGATGGTTTGGTATGCCGAACCCTCTATCTTGTGGCTTGCCCTTACGAAGCTCAAAGCTCGAAGCCAAAGCTCATCACTGCAAAGGAGAGGCTAAACCTACTTATAATTGCGCATAAGAGTCTCCCCCTGAGTCCTCTTTGTTGCTCAGATATGGCCTCTCTCTCTAGCTAAGCCAACTCAGCAGGTGAACTCACTGCTCTCCCCGCGCTACGTGGGACCTGACTCCCAGGGGTGTAAATCTCCCTGGCAACACAGGATATGACTCCCAGGCATGAGCCTGGACCTGGCATCAGGGGATTGAGAACATCTTCTTGACCAAAAGAGGGATGTGAAATTAAATGAAATAAAGCTTCAGTGGCTGAGAGATATCAAATGGAGTCGAGAGGTCACTCTGGTGGGCATTCGTATGCACTATATAGATATCCCTTTTTAGGTTTTAGAGTATTGGAATAGTTAGAAGTGAATACCTGAAAATATCAAGCTGCAACCCAGTAGCCTTGACTCTTGAAGATGACTGTATAGCAATGTAGCTTACATGGGGTGACAGAGTGATTGTGAAAACTTTGTAGATCACTCTCCCTTTATCCAGTGTATGGATGGACGAGTAGAAAAATGGGGTCAAAAACTAAATGAAAAATAGGGTGAAATGGGGGGGATGATTTGAGTGTTCTTTTTTACTTTTATTTTTTATTCTTATTTTTATTCTTTCCTGTGTAAGCAAAATGTTCAAAAATAAATTGGGGTGATGAATGCATAACTATATGATGGTACTATGAACAGTTGACTGTACACCATGGATGACTGTATGGTATGTGAATATACCTCCATAAAATGAAATTAAAAAAAAAAAACAATTTATCATTAAAATTTTTTTTAAAAAAGCAGGCCATAAAGAAATAAAGATATTCACATTTTCCAAAGAAAATTGGTTATTTCCTTTTAGACTTTTTTCTGTTTGGGTTTTATTTTATTTATTTGTATCATATGAGTCTGAACAATTTTTAGAAGGTGGAGAAGGAAATGGTTTAATGGGATTGCACCTCCTATAGATGATCTTAAAGGTCACTCAGCAATATTCATTGATTTTCCATTATGTGCCAGGCACTGTGCTAAGTGCTGAAGTGGAAAAGTAAACACAACAGACAAAGTGCCTGCCAATGAATGTTACCATGGAAATGTGGAGCATCAAAAATAAAACCTGTGCCCTGGGCACAGGCAAAGAGTTGACCAGACTTTGGCTCTCTTAGCAAAAGCTCTCACCACCCATCACCCTGCCCCGCTCTGTTCCTGATCACAGAGTCACTGAGTGCTCACACTGAAAGAGCCTCTGAGCGCTCGTGGTCCAAATAATGGTGCTTCTTGGTTGAAACAAACAGGGCATGTTTAGGGTTGGCTTTTTTCCCTCTTAAATCCTGTTATTGACTTCTTTAAGCCACCCGTCCTCTGGCAGCGGGTACTCCCCCCTGCTACCTGCCCCCTGCCACTGTGGCAGCCAAAAGCACAGGAAGCCGGAGGTGGCCCTGCCAAAGCCATCAACCCCAGCGGGCTTCTTCCTTCCTACCACAGGGTGATGAGATCCGGGGCTAAGAGGGGCAAGCCCCTCAGCACTGAGCACATGATGTGCTGCCCTTAGTCTTAGAAAAACAAAATCATGATTCCTCCTTCCCCACCAAAATAGCAATCACCACCAGTGTGGAAAACAAATTAGTGAGCTAAGCACAGTCACAGGCACTTCTGTTGTTGTGAGCTACACAATATTCCCCTCCGGCAGCACAACATCCCAAATTCCAACTCTAGAATGTCATCTCTTTGAGTTAAGGATTTGTAGTTTCCATAAAGCCCATGCTAAATTGTACTAAATATTTAACTGCATGAACTCACCTCAAACAATTATTAATCATTGATAACATCGTGGCAACAAACGCCAGCTCCACCACAGCCTGGTAAGTATCATTAGGAGATACAGGCTGGGCGATGTTCATGGATGATTTCAGGAGACGCCAGGTGAAAGGCAGCAGCCCTGACCATGGTCCCTGCAGTGGGCTCCCTGGGAGGCCAACGGCAGCAAGAGGGCACAGGAATTCTGAATGGTGAGAGGGAAAAGGTTACAAAAGCCAATTTTACTTACCTCTGTATTTTGTGACCTACATAACTTGATAAATCAAGGTTATTTTCACAATCACTGGTGGTTCTGTGAACTTTGGAATCCACTGATGCAATCTCATATCTCCGTCAGCTGTGCTAAATGTCTTTGGAACTAGTAAATTCCCTTAATGTGGTTAAACATTACAAAGGACATGCCTGCTTTGAGTGGTCAAACCATAAAACGTTCAGCAGAGTATGGGAGAAAGAACCTTGGACTTGGAGCCACAATATCTGTGTTTGAGTCATTCCTAGTGGTCTGGCCTTCAGTAAGCAGTGCTTCTCTGCATTTCAGTATCATTCAAAATTATGCTTTATTGTAATTTCCCATATGAAATATCCCCTAGGTCTTTTTTCTACTAGCCCCAGACAGAATTAATTCACTCCTTCTTCTGTGGTCTTCCTGTACTCTGTACAGATGTGTATCATTTGTGCACAGCATGGAGACATACATATTTCCATTTCCCTTACTAACCTGTAATTTCTACAGGACTCATGGCTTTGATTTCCCAAGGCCTGTCCAGCGTCTGGCTCATAGTATATACTGGATAAGTGATCATTGCACTAGCCTGACTGAACTACCAAATGGAAGTCAGAATAAAAGGGCTGCCGCAAGGCTCAGAGGAGACAGTGCTCAAGCATAAACTATAAAGCTCTGTGTGATTGTAAGGTGTGGTCATTATTTACCTAACAATATTTTTTGTTTGGATAGCACATTTCATGAAAATCAAGGAAACAAGGCCCAGAAAACAGTGATTAACTCTGGGGATGAGATTGAGAGGCCAAAGGGAAGGTTTAGGGGAGGGGAGGTCAGGAGATTTTAATTCTTATTTTGTATCAATTTGCAAAATTAGAAATATAGATAACTTTTATATTTAAATATCTTGGTATTTTTTCATATTAGAAAAAGTAAGTGCACATAATACCAGTCAGTTCCTTCAGTATTTACCTTGGGTCCCATGGACATATGACAAATGTTAACTAAACTGAAGCCTTGATGTGCTTTATGACCTTATTATTGCCCAGGATAAGGAAGCCTTTCTCATTTTTCTATTGCATTTTAAGCTTTCTGAGATGTTATTTATTTCTTTTCTTCTCAAAACAATAACTATTAGGATAATTATTATTAATTATATTTAATGAATAGAAAAACTGAGGCCAGAGAGAGATTTAATAAATTTCCCAAGACTCCAAAGTCAGTGGAGAAGTACAGACTAAAGTTCAAGAGACCTTACCAGGGCCCTCTGCAGTGGTGAAATCTTTAAAGCACTAAGGAGGCATGGAATGGCCTGGCCTTGGCAGAGACCTCAGCTCCCAGAAAGGCTGCTTCTTACAGACAGATGGCTTCTGATATCTTATTTACTGCCACTCATTGTATCAGTCACTGAGTACCAATGCATGGCTGAAATAACACTGAATTCGGAATCAAATGATCTACGGGGTTGTGTCTGGGCCCTGCCACTAAATGAGCCATGTGACTTCAAGTGAAGTATCTGATAAACTTCTTGCCAAATGGGAATGACACAATAGCTCAGTCAAAGAGATGCTGTGAGCATCTGAGATAATGTATGTGAAATTGCTTTGTAAACTGTAAGATATTTTGGTAAATGTCAGATATGTTATTTGCTTACAAGCTTCTGAAGGCTACTTTACAAAGGCACATATTTCCACAGCCATGAAGACGATAAGAAAATCTAGGGGGAAAGGATAGGATTATTTTCAAGAGGAGGAAAGAAATATTCCCTCTACATAAGCTGCCTTGATCTGTGGTAATTGAATCCCAGTGTTCTTTAATAGCTATTTACTTTCCTCTCCTGAGACAGTGCTGTCCTTCTCTCTGCATAACACACCAATTGTGACAGGCATTCAATTCGTGCAATTGTCAGGGCAAATAAATTTCATTCCCTTAGCCTGAAGCTTCACAGTAGGATAACAAGAGTTGCAAATGCCTCTTTCCTTAGTAATCAAAAGGGAAGCATCAAAATATTCAGCTTCCTATTAAGCTTGGTAAAATTTGTTCTACCAAAAGAATATAGGGGGACTAAAATCCTTCAGTGTGTTGACTGAAAGTCTGGATTAATCAGAACATGAAGTTTTGCCATGTATTTGATGGTGCCTCAAAATATCTCGACCCATGTCGTGTTACTGTGGATCTGTATGGATCCACTGTATGGATCTGTAACTGAAAGGATGGGGAGAAACGTGCTATGGAAACACAGGATCCAGTGGTGAGTGTAGGGAATGTGACCGAAGAAAGGAAGTATCACAGAAAATGATAGACTGCAAAGAATAACCAAACTAAATTCGGATCTGGAGCAGGAATGGCTGAAGGGGGGTGGGGGTGGGGGTTGGTATGGACTGTTACACTCCTGCACTATGAAACCCACATTCTGAAAGCAGCTCCCTTCACCTCATCCTTAAAAAGATGTCTGAATATTGATCTCATAACATACAAAGATACTCAAATAATTAAGTATGTGTCTCCCTATCCAATCCTTATTCCTCCGATTTTGTTTTTGATCTCTTTTCTATAGCTTGAGGCTTCAGTACAATGAAGGATAAAAACAACAATAATAGGCACATTTGCATATTTCTGCCTACAAAGAAAAAGCTTCTAAGGTTGCAAGTATGGTGTTCACAGCACACATTTGTTAAAGTCTCTTAATCAGGTTAAGGAACTTCTCTTTTATACTTTATAGTTCGTAAGTGTTGTTGATTTTAAATCACAAAAGATGTTGAATTTTTATCAAATGCTTTCTCTGTGTCTATTGAGTTGCTTATATGACTTTTTTTCCTTGAATCTGTTAATGTGATGAATTACATTATAAATTTCCTAATGTTAATATACCCCTGTATTTATGGAATAAGCCCTCCTTTATCATCATGCACTAAAGCACACACACACACAAAACAAAACAAAAACAAAAAACCCACTAAATTAAACTAAACTTCCAGGTCCCATTTCCTTACATTGTATGATATTTGCATCTATGTTCATAAATAAGAATTTGCCCTCAATTACCCTTTCTTATATTGTTTTTGTCTGATTCTGCTGTTAAAGTTATGACAGCTTTATGAATCAAATGTGTGTATATATGAGTCTGTGTTAAATTCTGGATAAAATGTTCTAATTATATCTATTAAATTAAACTTGTTAACACCAATACTCATGTCTTCTAAATATTCAGCAGCTTGTATTTGTTTGATCAATTTCTGATTGCCAAATACGATTTTATATCTGTAAGTTTCTCTTTATAATGATTATACTTTCCTGATGAATTGTTCTTTTAGCCATTAAGAAATAATCCTTCTTATTACTATTAATGGTTTGCCTTAAAACAAAGATTTGTCTAATATTAGCAATGCAGCATCAGCTTTCTTTTTTCCTGATATATCTTTTTGAAAATACTTTTGATTTAAAACCTCCTTTGTTCTTAATTTTTACATATACAAAGAGTGGATTCTTTTAACTTAACTTGAAATTCTCTGCCTTTTAGCAGTGAGTTTAATCCCTTTATGTTTGTTATGATTACTCATATATCTGGACTGACTTATGTCTTTGTGTGGGTTTTTTTTTTTTCATGCTATTTATTTATTTTTTCATGCTATTTTTTCATGCTATTAATAAATAGCTTATTCATCTTTCTTGGGATTCCTTATTTAACTTTAATATAAGTTCTTATATTTTTCTTCAGTTCTGGAAAATTCCAGACCAGTATTCTTATTTTTCTCTTGTACTATATACTAGGGAATTGATCAAATTTTCTTTCATTCCCCTTTTCCCCTCTATTCCTTTGAACATGTGTATCTTATTTATATTCTTTAACATGGAAATCTAATAACATCCAATTTTAATCAATATCATTAAACCAATTTAAGACCAATTGGTCTATTATAGACCAATTTAAGAAACAGAATGCTTTAATTCTTATCCTCTCCCATTTTCAATGTTATTTCTGTTTTTAAACTTCCCCAAACAATCCAATTTTTGTTGTTTGTACAATCAATAGTTTTTACTGAGATTGCTTACCAATTTCTTCGCTATCCTTTGCTTTTTGCATCTCTGACATCCCTTCTGGAATAATGTCCCTTTTTCTGAATTCTACCTTTTAGTAGTTATTTTAGTGAATGTATGTGATATTAGTAAACTCAGTCCGTGATTAATAAACTTTGTAATTGCTTAGTAATTTACTGAAATTTACTTTATTTCACTTTACATTTAAATGATAGCTTAGCTTAGCATTTGGAGATATTATTCCATTCTATTCTGACTTCTATTGTTGTTGAAGTAGGCTATGAGTCCTATAGCCATTCTTTTGTGGATAACATGTCTTTTCTGTCTGGTACACTACAAAATTTCTTTTTCCTTTTCTTTGTTCTGAAGTTTCACTATAAAATTCATCTTTCTTGGGATTCCTTATTTAACTTTAATATAAGTTCTTTTATTTTTCTTCAGTTCTGGAAATTCCAGACTAGTATCTTTTTCCATATGGTCTCATTCCCATTCTTTCTAACAGACATATATTAAATCTTCTTATTCTAACCTCCACTTCTCTTAATCTCTGAATCGTAAATCCCACTTCTTTATCACTGTTTGCTGCATTCTGGATGGTTTATTCAGATCTATCTTCTGTTAATTAATTCTGCATTCAGATGCATCTAATTTACTGGTTAGCCCATATTTTGAGTTCTTAATCTAATAACTATATTTTTATTTCTAGAAATTATATTTTTCTGCTTTTCCTTTTCTCAAACTATTCTTCTCTTGTCTTCTGATTTCTATACCTTCTTTTAGGGTTCTAAAATAAACATAAAGCACTTATTTTCTCATTCTCTTTTATCCAGTTCTCAAGTGATAGTTTCTTGTTCATGTTGTCTACTAAGTCTTCCTTAGGATTTGCTTGTGTTATTTGTAATTTAAATTATAAGCTCATCTTTAAAGGAGGTGATTTTCTGTGGAAATTGTGTTGTGCTGATGTGGAAGTGTATTTACAAAGCAATTTCACATTTGCCTCTGCCAGGGCCTCAAGGTTTTCACCAGAGGTGGGTCACTTTTTGTGCTTTCTAAATCTGAGATTCATGCACCACACATGTAGGGTAAATTTCAATTTTACATGAACTCCTTAAGCAGACTTAAGTTTCTGAATTCTTTTGGTTTAGTTTTATCCACCAAGGGAGTTAGTTGATAGCTAGTTCTTTGCCAGTTCTTCAGGTTAGTATGTGAAGTTTTTCTAATTCATTTTTCATGGACAGGATATGCTTTTTAAGAATCTCAGCAACAAGTAAGTAACTCTGTTATAACTACTTACCTAAATTTGGTTTTAGATACCATCATCTGTACTCTGTGAGTGTTAAAAGCCCAATACCACTCCCTAAAACCTATATCCAGGACTAGTTGTTCCATGAGCTACTGTGGCCTCAGGCTATCACTCCTCCTTTTGACTTTGAGGTTCTCTTTATTTATGATCCTATGAATTTCCCCTTCTTTTGAGCTTTTAATGATATATTTAAATTTTTGCCATATTTTATCCAAATTTTCTGAGTTTGGAGCATGAGGAAGTTCCCCTAATTGAATTTCCACAATCTTCAAAAAAATTTTGAGCAGCACTTTACCTCAGTGCATTGCCTATAGTTTTTAAGCACATGCCAAGAAGTATCTGCAGTAATTCCAAAGCTGTACCCCAGCTTCAAATCTATGGTTTAGCCTACATTTCCAGTGTGAACTTCCAGATGGTCCAATAAACTTTGTTTGCAGCCCCTATTGCAAACTTGATATCATATATTTAAAAGCCCTTAAGATTATGAGATATATGAGAATTATGGATTTTTGAATAGACAGAATGTATATTCTTACATCAGAAAGATCTTGGTAATATGTCATCAAAGCCACCTCCTTACTGTGTGACCCTGAAAAATTCAGTTACTTCCTCTGAGCTTCGTTTTCCTCATCTGGAAAATAAGGACAAAAATAATACCTTGTAGAGCTACTGTGAAAATTGGACATAATTAATGTAAATTGCTTAGCACAGTGCCTGGTACACATCTACCCTCAATAAATAGCTAGATCATGCTTATACTCAATCATCGTGTCTTAAACAAAGTTTTATCTCAGTATATTGTTCAACTGGTGAATATTGTGGTCCTCATAGAATCCATCCACTTCTCCAGAAGGAACAATGGACTTTCAATCTTGGATAGTGTTTTACCACCTTAAATGATTATTGAACTATCTGGAATTTTTTCATTAAAATTTCTAAGTAGCATGTGTGAATTTAAAGAAATAGTAATATTGTATCTGCCAGTTCTTTGAGGTTATCAACAATGTTGATATTCAACCTTGTATCCCCAAATATTATTACAGTGCCAAGTATACAATTTATCAATAGATAATTGAGAAATGAACTAATCTGAAACATTCTGAAGTACTTTGATTAGTTAGCTATTGCTGCATAAGAAATTAACATAAAATATTGTGGCTTAAAACAATGTTTATTCACTCACAGTTTCTAAGCATCAGGAATCCAGGCATGGCTCTTAGCTGGATCTTCTATCTCATGGCCTCTTAAGAAAGACTGCAATTGAGGTGTCAACCTGGTCTGCAGTCATCTCAAAGCTCAACCGAATATTGATATGGTTGTTGGCAAAATTCATTTCCTCACAGGCTGTTGGGCCACATGCCATGTGAGCTTCTTTATAGGGTAGCTCACAACCTGGCAGCCTGGTTCATCACATTGAGCAAGCCAAGAAAAACCAGAGAGAGAGACAGACGTCTCGCTCTCAGAAGTAACATTCCATTATGCTTCCCATTTTCTGTTCATTAGAAGCAAGTCACTGTCCTGCCCATACACAAGCAGAGGACATTATGCAAGGATGTGAATACCAGGAGGTGAAAATTATTGGGAGCCAATGCAGAAGTTGCCCACCACAGGAAGAGGATTACTTTATTTCATGTCATTTTGATATCTACATTCTCTAAGTTTTCTCGAACTCATTAGTACCAATTTATCTCCTTTGATAAGGATGATTGCCTGGTACATCCAGACACTGCTGTCTCTCCTCTGCCCCAAAGATCTCTTAATTGACTCATACCCTAGTATCTTATTCTATTTCTACATAAACCAGAAATATAAAAATGATTCATTAAATCTATTACTAACTTGATTTGCTCTGGAAAATAAAATTACCTATAGTTTTTACTTTTTTTTTCATATAATATAGGTAATTCCTTTTTAGTTTTGAAAATTTAGAAAGTAAAGAAAAATATATTCCAGAAAACAGAAATCACTCTCACTAGGTCCAGAGTCCACTATAGGTTTACTATAAATATTTACATGTACTTATTCTCAAATTTGGGATAATATCATATCTGACTATCTATATCCATTTATCTATCATCTATCTATCACTATCATCTCTAATTTCTGCATTCAGCTTTTTCACCTAACATTATTCTCTAAACATATTCCTCATATTATTGAGTTTTCTTTAAAAATATGATTTTTAAATTTAATTTTTACAGTTTAATAGTACTTATTGAGTGCCTACAAAATGATAGGCACTATTTTGATGCATGGAATGGCAGAAAACAAAATAGTCAAAAATTCCTTCTATAATGGAGCTTTTGTTTCACATTGGTTTCCATCATACTTAACTACCATGATCTTTTTAGTCAACCACCTATTATGGATATCTTTCATTGTTTTAGAGCACTGCTACAACTAAATTTCTATGCATATGAAAGATTATTTAATTAGGGAAAATTTCGAGGGGTGGTATTACTAAGCCAAAGAGTAAAGACATTTTTAAGGACTTTGTTAAACATAGCCAAATTACTGTCTGGAAAGAAACCAACTGCATTTTTCAAATCCTGTAATTTTCTTTGTAAAATGTAAATAATTAAAACATTAATGATCTTTAAGATAAATTCCATTATTGGATGCATAGTTTCATGGAGTCTCTATAAAGCAACTAAGACTTATTTGCTTGTTCAAAGATGAACATTAGTCAGTTTTCCAAATGTATTATTCCTTTTAGTTTCCTTCAGAATCTCAAGGCTGAATAGGCAGAATGGAAAAGCAAAAAGATCCAGGTAAATGTAGCCTTGAGTCCTGGCTTTATGCTGATACAATAGGGTAGAGATTCACACCTCTGGGCTCTGCCTCAATGACCCAGAGTGTGGTAGTTAGTCTCCGAAAATGGCCTCACAGTAAAGCACTCCTCTTGCTATTCACACCGCTGTGAAAACTCTCCCACACTGAAATTGGGTTGGCCTTATGTAACCAATAAAATATAGCAGAGGCGATGCTGCATGTCTTACGAGGCAAGTCACAAGAAACATTTTAATTTTCCACTCTTGAAACACTTGCTCTAGGGAAAACCAGTCACTATAAGTCCAAATACCCTGAGACTGTCATGCTGTGAGGAAGTCCAAGTCACTCATATTGATATACACACATATGAGAGAGAGAGAGAGAGGAAAAGAGAGAGAGAAATATGCCTAAATAGCACTTAGGGCTTCCAGCCATCCTAGGCATCAGACATGTGAGTGGAGAAGCCATTTTTGGCATTGCAGCTCCAGCACATACCATGTGGAAAATAACGGAGGCTCAGCCAAACTGAGCCATCTCAGCCATCTCTAGCCACTAGAGCCATTCTTATTGGTGCCCTCAATTTGTGGAGCCCAGATGAGTTTTCTGTGTTGTGGCTGCCTAAATTCCTGAATGTGAGCATAATAAAATAGTTGTTGTTTTACTCAGCTAAATTTTGGGGTGGCTTGTTATGTTGCAATAGATTACCAGAAGTGGGATACTGCCTAACAAAAACCTAACACACATAGCATTTTCTTAGAGACTAATCAGCAGGTGGAAGATGAAAGCATCTTAAAGAGACTGTTAGTGGAGGCTTTAAGGAAAGCAAGAAAAGTGTTATTGGAAGTTGGAGAGCATGGGATCACTGTTACATAGGAGTGGAAAATTTTGCAATACTCACCTGCAGTAACACAGAAAATTGAAAGTATATCTAATGAACTGGTGGTGATTTCAAGATTGAATTTTGAATGTGCCAATTGATTTCTTGTACCAGTGTATGGTGAGGAATGTATAGAGAGAGATAAGTTTTTAAAAATTCAAGGAGAATTTAAGGAAATATAAAGTTGTCAAGGCTGCTAAGTTCAAAAATAATGTTTTTTTTTTTCTCATTCCACCTCTTCAAATAGCCAAAAGACTCTCAAAATAAGAGTTAGTCTCAGGGTAAAGATAAAATCAAAGGTGTAGCTCTAAGACTATTTCTTAAGGCCTCAGAAAGATACAAGATTGTGCTGTATAGATTGTCTCAGTGCTACATAAAGACTTCCAAGAATTTTAAGAGCAGAACTCAGACTTTCTTGGCTAGTCAAAAGAACTTTCTCTCACAACACCCTCACTCTCAGCCCAACATAAAGAAGGGCTTGTCTTGAAGAGATTTTTGAGTATGGCTCCTGTCAAATTTGACACAGAGGAAACACCCAAGGTTTTTAAAGGAATTATATCAGTTTACTGAAAGGAACAGAGACAGTTTAAACTGGAAAGAAGATCCCTCTGGCTAGTAACCTTCTACAAGCAAGGAGCAGGCTCAGAAAGCTAATAAACTGAGAACGCATGCCATTTCTTAGGGAAAAGGAAAAGGACTCAGAGGAGAGAGCCCAGGGCCCAGAGGGTTAAGCCAAGAGCTATGGGGAATCACTCTTGGGGAGCAGGACTGAGTCCAAATCAAGGAATTGATGACATATACCTGGCTGGATTTCAAAATTGCTATGAACTAGTGACTAATATATGTACCCCTCTTCCCTCCATTTTATTGAAATTATCCTATCCCTGTATCACCATTTTATGTTGGAGGGAGGGGGATAATAACTTATTTCTTTATTTCATAGATCGTCAGATTGATAGAAATTGTATTTGAAGATCTGTACCCAAAGATCTGTACCTAAGGAACATCATCTGCACCTGGAACTGATTTAGATAATGAAATCCAGGACTTAGAGCTAATGCTATAATAGGATGAGACTTTGAGGATCTTACTAACAGAATTTGGTGCATTTTGCGTATTTGAGGGACATAAATTGTGATGGTAGGAATATGAACTGGCCTTGGTGATTTACTTGAATGCAGGGGAGTAACATTCCAGGACTTCTGCAGCTAGATCAAATTAGGGTTTGCAGCTCCAACCTGAGTCCCATGGAGCATCTTTTTGGGGGGCAGGAGAGGGGTCTCTCCCTCTTGGAACTCAGTTGCCATGCTGTGAGAAGTCCAAGCCACATGGAGAGAACATATGGAGATGTTCCAGTTGCAGTCCCAGCTTAGCTCCCAGACAACAGCCAGCATTCGCTGCCAACCATGTGAGTGAGCCACCTAGAATGTTCAGCCCAGTTGAGCCTTCAGATGATTTTAACCCCAGAACTATTTGATTGCAATCTCATGAGACCCCAAACAAGAACTTCCCACCTGAGTTTAGCCAACCCACATAATTATAATAGGCAAAAATAAATTTTTCTAAGCTACCATGTTTTTGAGGTATTGAATTATATAACAATGGATAATTAGAATATGAGAGGCCACCAGGCCCTATAGATGTCCCACCTGTCAGAGATAGAGCACTGAATGGACAAGTAGGGGTCATTCACTCATTCATTCATTCACTCATTTTAATACCATTCATTGAGTGTCTACTATGGGCCATCTGTATAGATCCATTCCTTATAGCATATTAGAGTCACCTGGGGAGATTTTAACAATTCTGATGCCAGTAACCAGGGTGTATTCCATACCAAAATCAGATTGTGGAGAGTGTTGGGAACCAGGTATCAGTAGTTTTAAGATGTGAAGGTGATTCCAATATGCAGTCAAGTTTGGGAACCACTGAAATTGATATATTTGCTATCAGGAAGACTTTATTCAGCTTGTACAAGTATTTACTGAGTAATGCTTTGGGAAGGCACTTACAAGTTTATTTACACTTCTGATATCCTGGACCACTAGAATAGGGTTGCTAGATTTAGCGAATAAAAATACAGGCTATCAAGTTAAATTTGAATTTCGGATAAACGATGAATAATTTTGTAGTAGAAGTATGGCCCATGCAATATTTGACCCATGCAATATTTGGGATATCCTTATATGAAAAAGTTATTCACTTATCTGAAATTCAAATTTAGTTGGGCACCCTGCATTTTATCTAGCAACCCTTCACTGGATCCACCTCTTCCAATTTGGCCAATAATGGCCTTATGTAAAAGATCATCATCCATGTGCTCCAATTTTGCCTGTGTCCTATTTTAAATCAGAAAGCTAAGCATAGCTATATTTTCTTATTGAATCTCTGTTCAAGGCATATGGGATTTTTAAAATGAAATAGTTTATTCCTGAAAACAGAGCACAAATGTTTCTTTTGTTTGATCTGTCCCTTGAAATTAATCAGCCATGTTTAGAGTGATTTCAGTAGGGAATTTTAAGTAAAGGTTAAATGTATTATAAGTCATCTGATTTTAAAAGAAAAGTGACTAAACCCTCAGCATGTGGTAAGTCAGGAGGTTTGTCTTCAGAAAAGGACATTTTCTTGCTTGTGTTTTCGGTCTGCTCTGTGGCCACGAATGGCTCTGTTACTCATTGGCTGGACAAATCATTTTCCATCTCAAGGGTCCGTTTCCCATCAGAAAACCTATGGCTAATCATTCCCAACCACTCCAGGGACTGAGGTACCGTGAAGGAGGTCAGGGAAGTAGGACAGCATTGTACACACAACAGATGGCTCTCCAGAACCACATCAGAACAACAAACATTTCCAAACACAAAAGCAGAGCTGGAACAGTACCACTGGAAGTGGTGAATTCAATCTGTGCCCTCTTAAAACACTCTGAAGTGGTTCTTCTTGGTCTGTAAGTGGGTCTACTTTGTCAGGCTGTTCTTTAAGGTCTCTACCCAATGACTGCCTTCCTACCCTTACTGCACATTCCTGGTCCTCTCTAGCAAGGAGAACTCTTCATTTCCTCCTTCTCTTGTGTTTATGCCTTGTCATTGAGAAGTTCCCCTTCCTTTAAGCTCAAAGCCAGAGTGGTGCTGGTGTGTTCACCATGTTAACAAAGAAGACACATGTGTTCCTATAGATTTTTCCATTTCTGTGGTACAAGTCATCAAGGTCCCTGTGGAACTGTTACCCATTACCAGGAACTAATTAAATCCCTGGACAATGAGAATGAAATGAGAGAAGAAAATTTACTACTTGCTTTTCTTTCCTCAATTCTTTTACTCTTAGTAGTTAGAGAATATGAATACTGAACTTAATCATAAATTGAATACATCTCAGTTGAAAAAGCATGGCTCCAAAAGAGAAACAAGAGAGCTTGAGAATGGGGGGAAAAAGAAAGATGGAAAGAATATGTTTGACTTGAAACTCCCTATTTGAAAGACTGGAATAGGTTTGCATAGAACTACTTTGCTTTATGCTGCAGATTTATTCTCAGAAGTTGTGAATAATGACATGTTTAGGAAACTGACTTTTATCTCACTGACTGCCATAAAAATGGAAATACAGCAGTTTCTTCATTTCTGTCTTCATTGGCAGTGACTCCAGACACTTTGCATTTCTCTGCCATGGTATTTAGAGTGGATCTCGATAAAACCAAGATTCCTTTAATAGTAAGACTATTCATCACTTCTGCTTTCCAATCTCCCAACATTTTCCAGCCCCAGAAGCAGTTGTGCAAAATGCAAAGAGGGAACCTAGGACATATTATTTAACCAGTCTGGGCCTCCAAGTCCCTCATGCAAGGGAGAATAGTAGTACTTATCTGCAAATTAGGTCATTCTGCTATATGCTCCCATTGCACACCAGGATTCCTCTTTCATAACACCCATCACTGTCATAATGAATAGATTAGTACCCATAGTACCCATGAACTATAAACTCCTTGAGAGTAGGGACTAAGGCTGTCTCTTTCATTACTGTATTGCTAGCATTTTGCTCAGTGCCAGGTACCTAGTACATGGTAATTAAATTTAGCTATTATTAATATTATTGTCTAGCTCAGGGATGAAAAATACTCATCAAGTCTTCAGCCATACCTCATTGCTATCCTATGCCTAAGGCAGATTTTGTTAAATGAATAAAACATTTCATCATTCATTCATGCATGCATGCATGTATTATGCAGTCAATGTAATGTAGTGTTTTAGAGCATGGACTCTGAAGTCAGCCTGCCTGATTTCAGATCCCAGCTCTGCCACTTTCAACTTTGGGCCATTTATTTGATTTCTCTGAGCTCATTTTACTCAGCCGAAAAATGGAGCCATTAGTACAACCTATCTCAGAGACTTGCTCTGAGGATTGAGAAACACTTAGTACAATACATAATGTAAGCTATAGTAACTTTATTTATACATCATACAGGTATAAAGGAAGTCTCTGGGCCAGTGTACTACCTGAAAATCTACCAAGCTATCTAGGAAATTCCACAAAGCTTGGAGTCTCACAAAATTTCTACTCTTTCTGGTTCCCTTTGCCTCTGAGTTCTGTGTCCCTCTTAGACTGGAAACACAGAAAAGATATTTTTTTTTCAAGATTTCCTTATTTCTGCCACTGCTGAGTCAGAGTGTTTTAGGGCCCATGGTCTGCCATAAACCAAAGCTCCTCTCCCCATACCGATCCAAACTGAAGGAACAGAAGTCTCAGAACCAACACTACATAGCAAAGTTCTCCTCTAAGGACAGGTGAACCCTGGAAGATGTAGCATGCTTCTGCCCTGGCCAGTTCTTGCCTTCCTTGACAGGGTAAGGACGAGAAAGCTGGGCCCAGGGATAAGGAGATGCAAGTACAAAAAGTGATGATTTGATCAAGGATCATAGCAGCATAGAACTTTACTTCTTGAAGAGTCCTTAGACAGAATCTAGCTTAGTTACTTAAGAATGCTGGGCCAGATCATCTCTAAGGCTCTGCTTTATGTTTTTTAATCAGGTTTTAAAAAAACACACACACACACACAACACAGAGCCTTAGATGGATTTCTTTAAGACTTAGTTTAGAATTAAATGGTCCATAACTACAGGTGGGTAAATTTATTGCCTCATAGTATTTCTCAGGATTAAAAAGAGTGAAATCAAACACTAGACAGCAAAATGGTAGGGAAAATAAGTGCAACTGAGAGTTGTTTTTAATTTCTGAGTAATAAAACTGAACTCTCCCTAGACTGAGAGGTGATAACTTGGATCGGCTTGGGAGACTTCTTTCATCTCTTCATGCTTTAGTTGGCCTGTTTATAAAATCAGGACACATTTTTAATTAGAAACTACCTTCCCAGGTTATTTGCAAAGTTAATATGAATATTTAAGCTCCTTCAGCTAAAAAGCAGTTCAATTTGACATTTGACCTCTTTGAGTCTCAGTTTCCCCATCTGCCAAATAAGGCAAAGACTTGATTATCTCTAAAGATCAGCTCTAATAGTTTCACAAAGCAAGTCTATGGTTTTTAGATGTCAGAAACTAAAGTTCAAATAGGATAGCCACTAGCAGTCAGTCCCCTATCTCTGTCAACTCTATGTGTATAAGTTTTCTCAGATCTATCTCCCTCTTTCCCTTCATGTGATCCCTCCCCAGTTCAAGCTCCAGTCTTTCACTCTCTCCAATTCCAGTTCACACACTTCCACAAGAATTATCTTCCTTGGACACAGCTTTGATCATATCACTCCCTTAATCAAAAACCTCCAGTGACTCCTCACTCTTTATAGGATAAATTCCAAACCAGTCAGCCCAGCCTTCTATAAGCTGCCCTCCGTGTCTTCCACCCCTGTGCCAGTTTGAATGTATTGTGTTCCCCAAAATGCCATTATCTTTGATGTAATCTTGTGTGGGCAGACATATTAGTGTGGATTAGACTGTAATTCTCTGAGTGTTTACATGGAGATGTGACCCACTTAACTGTGGGTGATGACTGGATAGTTTCCATGGAGGTGTGGCCCCACCTATTCAGCATGGGCTTTGATTAGTTCACTAGAGCACTATATAAGCTCAGACAGAAGGAGCGAGCTTTCTACAGCCAAGAGGGACACTCTGAAGAACACACAGGATCTGAGAGAGAAGCTGCAGATGAGAGACAGTTTGAAAATGGCTGTTGAAAGCAGACTTTTGCTCTGGAGAAGCCAAGAGAGGAAAAACGCCCCAAGAGCAACTAAGAGTGACATTTTTGAGGAACTGCAGCCTACAGAGGAATGTTCTGGGAGAAAGCCATTTTGAAACCAGAACTCTGGAGCAGACACCAGCCACATGCCTTCTTCCCAGCTTACAGAGGTTTTCTGGATGCCACTGGCCATCCTCCAGTGAAGGCACTCAATTGTTGATGCATTACCTTGGACACTTTATGGACTTAAGACTGTAACTGTGTAACCAAATAAGACCCCTTTTGTAAAAGCCAATCCATTTCTGGTGTTTTGCAAAAAGGCAGCATTAGCAAAACTGGAACAGGTAGCTTAACCTGTTCCAAGTTAAGCTAATTAGCTGCTTGATAAACATTCATGATGATAATGGATAGAAGATGTTTTCAGCCAAGTCAAGACAGATAAAAACCAAAATGAAAATGGTGCTGTAGATGGGTTAATGCACCATATTGTGAAATATATGCTCACCCCCACAGTCTCCTGTTTCCTAATTTTTAAAAAGTAGTCATATTATCTTTTTTCCTGATTATCAAACCTAGTATACTTACTGTAAAAAAAAAAAGTGGTTCTGTTTATGAAACACCAGACAGATAAACTCCAAATTGAAACAGTACTCTGAAAGTGAATGGGAAGACTGATAAAGAGGAAGCTTGAGCAAAACCAGTTGGGGCCATGTTTTTTATTCTTGGGGCTCTGAGCAGCTGTTCCCAAATGACTGGAATCTGCTGAGGACTAAGCTTTTCCTCCAACTGGGATTCTTTCTCTGCTTGATTTGTGGTAAAACAGGATGGGGTAGTGGAAAAGGCACTACCACCTTTGGAGCAAGGTTGACCAAGATTGAAACTACGATCAACCATTGCTGAGTTGAGTGACCTGGCATATTTTTAAAAGTTTTCTGGGCCTTAGCTGTCTCCACTTTAGAGTAGGGGATAATAATACTTAATTTGTAGGGCTGTCATGAGATTTAAAGGAAATGATACCTGCCAAATGCTTGGAACTTTGCAGGTAGAGGCTCTAAAATGGTAACTAGTGAACCCAAGCTTCTGTCTAGAAGTTGCTAGGATATTACACAATTGCCTGACCCTGAGATTTTTGGGGAGAATCACTTCCCTCCTTCAACCAGAACTGGCTAATGCTTTGGCAGGAAAGGAAAGTCTCCTTCTATACCTGAGGTTTCAAATATGCAATCACTTTGTTACCTATCTTCCCTTCAGCACTTATGCTAAGCATGGGAAGAATTCTCTGCTTATTTCCACATTCTTCCTGGGAGCCAATGTATACTTATTTTTCCCCTGGACTGAAGGTACCCTCTATTTTTAACTGAGCCTGTTTATCACTTGATCAAAAATGCATTTTGTACACATATTTTGTTGGGGAGCTCGGCTTCCTTATTCCAAGAGGTGTTTTGAAATCAGAATGTGTGAGTCCTCCAACTTTGATCCTTTTTTTTTCAGATAGTTTTGGCTATTCTGGGCCCCTTATCCTTCCATATAAATTTGACGATTGGCTTTTCCATTTCTGCAAAGAAGGCTATTGGAATTTGGATTGGGATTCCATTGAATGCGTAAATTGGTGATCCTCCAGTTAAGGTACCTGCTGTACCCATGAGGACCATGCCAGTCCAGAGGCCAAAGAAGACAATAAGCATTTTCTGATACATGAACTTTTATTCAGGGCTTACTTACAGTGTGAGAAGTCATGGAGAGATCATGACGGCTCTCTCAGGCCGGGCAGGCACCGCATTCACAGGGAAGATGACCAAACGATGCAGAGAGGACAGAAAGCTTTTTATAAGGGTTTAAGACAAAGGCCTTCCTAAGGGTGGGTGGAGCATAGATGCAGGAACAGGTCACTCTGACTTGGGGGGTGGTGCAGGAAGGACTAGAATAACACTTGGACAATTACATTTTGCTCTTTTTGTGAGACTAAGAGCCTCTCACTTCCTGCCTGCTTCCCATAAAGTTACATTTTAAGGCCAATTTACTCTTTTTCTCTTTACTGGCTTACAAAGATAATAGGTTAAACATTAGCTGCCTAGGTCATGCAGACTGCTGTGCACCAAAGATCTGCAGGCCTGTTTTGCACAGGCCACGGGTTACCACAGTACCTGATTGCTGATGTGTTACCTTGGACACTTTATGGCCTTAAGACAGTAACTGTGTGACCAAATAAACCCCCTTTTATAAAAGCCAATCCATCTCTGGTGTTTTGCATTCCGACAGCATTTGCAAACTGGAACAATCCCCACAGTTTAAATTACCTGAGATTACTTCATATATCTCAAATATGTCCTTCACCCTTTCACTTCGGGCCTCAGTTCAGGTTTTGGCTTTTTGATAAAGTATTTTCTCCTTTTGCCAATCTTCCCCTACCCTTATTTATTTATTAAACTCCTTCACTTCCTTCAAGGTGAAACTTAAATCTCATATCTTCCAAGAAGCTGTTTCAGATTCACAAAGCAAGAAATAATTCTTCCCTCACCCTTTAAAAAAAGGATGGTTATAACCATATTTTAGCACTGATCATGGAGTTGTATCAAAGTTATTTAGATGTGCTGTTTAATCCAATCAGCTTATGAAATCTTGAAATTGGAACCGTGTCTATTTCACTTCTGAATCCCAACACTCCAGCATAGTTTACACATAAGTGGTCAGTAGTTGCTTTTTAAAAGTGAATTCAACTGATTTCCCCTCAGTCATTCAAGGGATGAAAGTAGACAGTGTAAAGCAGAATTCCCCCAAAGTGCACCCACTCAACTATCTGGCTAGTTTATCTTCTCTCTACAGAGCCAAGGATTCCAGAAAGCCTGGACCCTGACTTTTGCCCCACCTCTGCCTGGAGGCCTCCCCTCTCTCAGGACAAGAATAGAAGATTGACATGTTGGTGAAAACCAAGGCCTGCCCTTTCTAAAGCATGAAATCAAACAAGTCCTTTTCTTATTGAAAATTCCTGCTAAACCAGTTCTCTTACCTGTTCATAACCTTTCACTTTGGGAGGAATAAGCTCAGAGAGTAAATGTTGGCCATTCAAAACCTCCTCCCTCTGGCCTTCACTTGACTGCTGACAGCATGGCACCACTGGAGTCTCCCACGATAATGAGCTCACTCTTCTGTATCTAGTGGCCCCAGCCTCCCGGGAATGCATGCCAGTGGTAGAGAAGAGAGGTTTAACTAGAAGCCTTTGAGCCAGAGCTTCTTTGGGAGCTAAAAGGCAGCAACGCAGCAGTGACAAAATGCCTCTCCTCCAACCCCTACTGCTTTGGTCTGTTTGGGACATTTAAGGCATCTATATTCTTGGTCTGTTCTTTTTCTCACTAGGTGAGTTGATGGGGAGGTAGAGTGAATTGGAGAAGTGGTGAAGGTGAATGTAAACAAGATCAGCAGGAGATTCTTCAAGGTGGTTGATGCCTCTGAGTTAATAAGAAATTGTCTCCAAAATACTCCCCTGTAAATACATGTAAGTGATGAGACTTTCAGAAAAAACAATCAACTCTCGGGTGTGGCTTGTGGAATTAGTCTCCCTGTTTTCTACCTGGAAATGGCAGAGTAGAGAAAGATGTCACCCTCCATAATCACAGGTGGGTTTTTCAGATGTACAAGGTGGTGCTGTAAAGGATAGTCTTCCACACTATAAAGCACAAGCAAACCTGAAGAATTCTTCAGGAATTCCTCAGCCAATGCCTGATACGTTCTCCTCCTCACAGACCCACTCATTCATCCATGTGTGCTCAGGAACAGAGAAGTCAGTCTTCATTCCAAGGGCTTGAATTCACAAAGCCATAGGGAATCAGAACTGAAAGGACCTTAGTCATAATCTTGTCCAATCTGAAAATTAAACATTTGTAAGTGTAAAAGCTGAGTCCAGGATATAGCAAGTATGAGTTAACCTAAGGTGCACAGACAAGGTTAGAGCACAAATATCCCAACCTTCAAGCCTGTGTTTTCTCCACTAAACCCCCATTCCTCCAGGCTTGTGTGTGAGTCTGTCTGTTGGCAGCTAACATCATTCTTCCCCTGATCCCCAACTCCCACCAGAATCTAGAAGCCTAAAATCTGTATTTCTCAGAATCCCAATCAGTGAGGTTTTGGCTTAGGTTCAGACAATTAAAGGCAAATGCAAGATCAGCAAAGCAGAGGAGAGGCAGAAACCATTAATATCCTTTCAGCAGCAATAGGCAGTTGTGTGAATCGTGTGGGCTTCAGAACATGGTAGATGGGACACTGTCCAGCAGCTTCCAAAAGTCTTCTGCAATTCACACCCTTTGGTGCTGTTACAGCTGAGAATAAAGTGAAGCTTTCCTGCAATTCCTTAAACTTCCTAGTTTCCTGAACACCAATGATAGCTTTCTCTGATCTTTTCCCCCACAGCCTCAGCCTCTAATTCACTATACTAAATCCCTTCCTGCTTGAAATACCCAGAACAGTTTCTGATCCTTCATTCTGCCCTGGCTGATACTGCTTGTATCTGCAGTGTTGTTTCTAAATTATTAGCTAGACGTGTGGCTTTCAAAAGCAGTCAACAGAGTGCACAACATATCCTAAGTGACGGTAAATCATCATCACAAACAGCTACTTCAAAGAAGATTACCACTCTCTGAAAAGAACCAAGACTTCTTTGACAAGGTCCAAATCATGCTATTGAGGAACATGCCCCAATGTTTCAGTGATTTTAATAAATAGAAACTAAAGAGATATTTCTAATTGTTTCCTTAAGACCCAGTTAATCATAGATGTAGACATGGTAACATCAGAGTACAAACACGTAAATCACTTCTTAACTTTTTGTATGCCATGAATCCTTTCGGCAATCCCTTTTGGACCACTTTTCAGAATAATGTTTTTAATTGCATAAAATAAAATATAATGCATTACAAAGGAAAGCAGTTATATTGAAATACAGTTCTCAAAATATTAAAAATCAAATTTGTGATATGAGTATATATATTCTTCATTAACTCAAGAAGCAACAATTTTGGGCTACACTGCGTATCAAATAACTACCATAAATTCAAAACAGTGATGCATAGTCACAAAAATTTTATCTCAATCTTCTATCATTGTAAAGTGGTTATATATTTGCCTACGCTCATAAGTGAAGGAAATGATACATTTCATTAGAAGTTAGCGAAAATAATGGTGCAATTTTTTTCCATCTAAGTTCATGGACTCAAAGTCAAGAACCCCATTGGCTTGATGCATATGATCAATTCTCATACTGTAATTTGCTTCGAAGGAATTTGGAGGCTGGGATAAGCTTCAGGACCTCAGAAACCAAAACAGGGAACATGTTTGCAATCTATAATCTATTATATATGTATACCTGTACGCAATTTTCTTGGGGAAAAAAAGATTACTCAGATGTAGTAAAAACAATTGCTGCAATTTCTCTAATATAGGCAAAGCTCAAAAAATTGAACAAAAGCCGTTTTTCAATTCCAACACTGTCTGAGGTAAATTAGACATGGAAGAGTTGGCACCTCTTTATCGTAAAGCTGGAGAGGAATATCTCTTTATGTATCTTCCCTTCCCAAGGAGGGAAGAAATGAGCTCTTAATCCCTATTGTCTGGAGTACTCATGGTTAAGATCCTAAAAAAAAGAGTAGGTTTGTGTGGGAGAACATCATAAAATCATTCTTTATTCTTTCTGAAAGAGATTACCACATTTAATGTAAATATTAATCCTGACCTCTACCCAAACCCTGAAAAAGCATGAGTACTGTGGGAACCCTTAAAAATAAAGGCAAGAAAACCCAATTTCTGTCAAATGGTCTGCATAATATGCTTGAAATCTGAGTTCCTTTGAACAACAGAAAATTGCTTGAATATTTAAACATGCATTTGTTCTTGGGAAACAAAATGTTCAGCTCTAGTAGTTGCCACAGCAACTGCCTGGGCTAAAAATACAAAATCCACCATAAGAAGAAAAAGTATGTACAAAGTGGGAAATTGGAGAGAAAATCGGAAATCTCCTAATAGAAGATCATTGGCAGGAATCAGCCTGCAAAGACAAGGAAGGTTTATCTCGTGGAAAGCATTTCCCTGTGGAGTGATGCACTTGGGTGGGAACCTGAATCTCCCCCACCCCAAAGCACACATTTCCTTCTCTCCTACCTTCCTATACCTCCCTCTACAACAAAAATCATATCCACACTGAGTATGGGCAGCCCCTACTCCAAGGCTCATCCTAGTCAACACCACCTCTCTGGCAACACCAAAGCCAACCTTCATCTCATTGCTTCTGACTCCGGTTTGGCCTGGACTTCAGTGTTTTTTCTTCCTAAAAGGAGATGGAAGGAGTGGTTGACCTTCTTTTTGCCCCAGTCAAGACGGCCTCCTCCCTGTCCTACACACAAGTCATAAGTGCTCCTGCTTCTAAGCTTTTGCTCATGTTGTCCCTGTGCTTGGAAATACGAACCTTCTCCTTTCAGTCTATTCAATACTTCCCCTACATCCAGGCAGGCTTTAAGCGACACCTGCAGCTTCCTGCAGCTCTCACTGCCCTCTCTTCTCTCTGAAATACTGTTTCAAAGAGAGCTGTCACCACACACTTATTTATGTGTACATTTACTTAGTCTCAATTTTAGGCTCCTGGGAGCAAGGATCTTGTGATAAATTTACTCTATTCCCTTTGGTGCCCAGCACGCTTGTTGACAAAATCAGCCCTACCACTGTGAGAGAGGGAGGGTAAAGCCGGATATGGGACAGCATTGCCCCTGTGGAGACTCTGCAGTTCAGGGGATTGCGATACCCACAATCAAAATCACTCCATTAACTGTCACCCCAGAGATGATGCTGCTGTGTGAATCCCTCTACACAAGAACTGAAAGCCAATTGCATACCCCCTTCAAGCATACACAAACTTCACTCCTCCCATTTGTCCAAGATACAGCTTGGGTGGGGAGAAAAACTGATGTAATAATAAAATCATATTCCAAGTATCCTAGTGGACTTTAGATCACGGTTCTACATGGTCCTAGACCCAACATATTAGAAAGAAATAGGGATTTGGAAGCAGAAGAGTACTTCTCAGGTCCCAGCTCCATCCTGACTCCCCATAGAGAATAAGTTATGAACAAAGGGCAAACACTTGAATATTTGGACAAAAGTGTTATATCACTATCCTCCTTATCCTCTTCATGTGGTTACTGTGAGGATCAAATCAGATGAGGGAAATCTTTAAAGGGTTTTGAAAAAATATTGTTTGCTGTGCAAATCGGAAGTATCACCATGAGTTAACTCCTTGCAAAAAAAAAAAAAAAGCACCCCTTCTAACAACTCAAACCCATTTTTCTCCCATTTCCTTTAGGCTCAGTTTAATTTCTCTTAATTCCCATTAAATTAACAGGGATAATTTGCATGGTTGATTTAGTCATCAGCACCATTCCAGGAAGCTATGGATGATTTCTTTGCAACCCAACACTTACCCCTCAAGCAACAGAACAAAATTGCATTGATAGTGATATCTCAGATTTGCATAGAACTGCTCTGTGCGGAAAGCACCTAGCAAGGTAAAGCTGCACCACTCACTGATGAACAGCAACTCCCACCTGCACCCTCTGGGACATCCGTCTCCTACCTTTTGGTTGGGGAGAGTAATACTCAGGGAGGCTGGAGCTAGAACCAAAAGGAATTGAGAATGGAAGGAGTAACCTATGAAGACAAGGTCAAATGGAAAAGACATCACTGATGAAAGTCCCCACTCAGCACTAAGAAAGCCTCGGAGAGATGACCCAGTGCATACACTGTGGCCCATAATGCAGACCAGATGGGACCACAATGACCGGAGGAAGGAAATGCCATGGTGGGATTTAGTGCTCTTGGTGCTACGTGGCACCCTGGTTTGCATACCAGGCTCCCCTGGAAGAGTCACTAACTCCCTCAGGCCATGATGGACTTGTGTGTAGAAGCTTTAGTTCAAGTTTTTCTTTCAGAGAAGGGAGAAGACCATGCTTAGCACACTGTTCTGTCTTGTACTTATAGAATATGCATAATTATATGCAATTAGCAGGCTAAAGAATTCACTTAAAGTATCCTAAATGCATGGCCTAAAATAGTCCAGGTTCTGTCTCTAAGTGTCTAATTCACACCTAGATCTTGAGGAGCATTTGAATAGCATTAGTTTATTTTATTTTATCTAATCCATTCCGATCACATAATGACCCAGGGATATTGGATGCATCAGAACTAAGCCTGCTAAATTCAGGCCTGACAAAAATTTTATTTTCTTATTTATTCACGTAATTATTTGATAAGCATTTATTGAGGACTATCATGTTCCAGAAGCTGCCTTGTATTGGTAATAAAATAGTAATTAGTGTTTAAAGCTAGAAAATTATTGGTGGGTATAGTGAGGATGGGAAGGGGGTAGTACTATTAGAAATTGGCAATTAGGGGAGTCAATCAGTCCACTTTGGGGGGGGGGGTAAGCTTTTGGGTTTTGGAGTTACACAGCTTGTATTTGAAACTTAGCTTTGTCATTTACTAGCTGCATAATTTTGAGCAAACTGTAGAACCTCTCTGAAACTCATTTTCCTCATCTGTAAAATGGGATAACTACAGTATCCATCTCATATGGTTGTTATGGAAGGTCAAAGGGCATGAGTATAAAGCACTTATGCCTAGTTCACAGGAAGGAGTCAAAAAATGTTGAGAAAAATAAATACTGATTGGGGCCTACTTATTTTTATTTCCTCTAACATATTCCACAAATCTCTGTTTGCAATTTGCCAGGCATTGGGTTATGTACCTGATATCAAAAATGAGTAATTTGTAGTTCCAGCTTCTAAGGAGCTTAGTGTCTAAGTGAGGCCAGTAGGGAAGCTAGTACCTAAAAAAGGCAACCGCAATTCAGAGCAGAAGACCTATACTGGAGGCCTCTGCAGGGTGTAACAGGCACACACAGTCCAGTCTGAGGGCACCGAGAAGTGTCCTGGAAGAGCTGCTATCTGAGCTAAGTTTTGAAGGATGGTTAGGGTTTTCTGGATAAGGATGTGTATGTGGGCCAAGGAAAGGGAATAATGTTCTAGAAAAAGGGAACAGCAAAAGCAAAGCCATGGAGGTAAGAAAGTTTGGGGAGGAAGGTTAATATATGCACCTCATTGTGGGTGGTGGGGAAGGTGAGATTCAGGAAGGGGCAGGAAAGAAGGATGCAAATGCAAGTGGAGTTAGGTCATAAAGGCCTATCCACCAGGATAAGGTTGTCTCTTACATATGTTTGAAAGATTTGAAGGCAAAAGCATGGATAGATTTGTGCTTTGATTCAAACTGGAGCATTGATTCAGAGGGATAAGGTGGAAAGAGTGAAAGGAAACTTTCAAGAAGTTCTTCAGAACCCAAGAGGATGAGCCCTTACATGCACTCAGACACAGCTAGGCACATCATGTTCAACTGATAGCCAAAGATTAAATAAAACCTTAAAAACAGTCAGAGAATAAAGACTATTACTTTTTCAAAGGTATAATCAAACCAACAACTGACTTCTGAACATAAACAATGGATATCGTATTTATAAGTGCTGAAAAAAATACCTGCCAATCTAGATTTTTTCCACTGAATGTATCCTTCACAAATGAAGACACAGTAAAGTTATTTGTGGGCCCCTTTGCCTCCACCCTGCCCCTGCCCCAATTTCAGATTATTTTTAGCCGGGAGACATGCATGAGAATAAAGACTAAAATAAGTTCTTCAGAATGAAGAAATATGGTTCCAGATATAAGCACGTAAATGCAGAAAGGAATGAAGAAGAATATAAAGGCAAATTAATGGGTTAATATAAATAAATACTGACTGCATCAAACAATAATTATATCCTGTAGAGTTTAAAATGTATGGGTAATTAAAACATAATATGAATAACAGAAAAGGGGGAGGGGTAAATGAATAAAGTATTCTAAGGTCTTTGAATTCTCAGAGAAGTAGTAAACTTACTAATTTATATTAGCCATAGATGTATGTCATAATCTCTATGTAATGACAAAAAGAATAGTAAAAGAATGTATAACTGAAACATTAAGGAGAAAAAATTGGAAATAATAAAAAATGTGTTATTATGCAAAAGAAGAAGGAAAAAAAGACAAACCATGGAGCAAGTGGTTAAAAATAGAAAATGCATATTAAAGTTGGAGACTTTACCCAAAACTACATGAAATGTGCACAAATTAATACTTCAATTAAAAAATGAATATTGTCAAACATGATTAATGAAACAGCTCCAATAATGTGTTCTTTACAATAGATATTCCTAAATATATGGGTAGAGAGGTTGAAAGTAAAAAAAAATGAAGAATGACATAGCCTATAAACACTAACCAAAAAAAAGTACCTGGAGCTATAATAATATCAGTGAAGCAGACTTTAAATCCAAAAGAGCACTGGAGATAAAGAGTGATATTTTAAAATGCCCATTCAGTAGTGGGCTGAATAATGGCCGCCCAAAGACATCAGGTCTTAATTCCAAGAACCTGTAATTGTTGCCTTATAAGGAAAAAGTCTTTGCAGATGTGATTAAATTAAGAATCTTGACTTGGGGAAATTGTCCTCGATTATTGGGGGCCAAAGGGTGTCCTAAATCTAATCACAGATGTTCTTACAAGAGAGCGGTAGAAGAGGAGGAGGCTGTGTGATCGGTGGGGGAGACTGGGTGATGCAGCCACAAGTCAAGAATGCAGAACATCACCAGATTCTGGATGAGGCAAGGAGTAGATTCTCCCCCAGAGCCTCCAGAGGGAGTGTGGCCTGGTGACAACATGACTTCAGCTTAGTGGAATTGATTTCAGATTTCCCTTCCAAAATTATAAGAGAATAGATTTCTGTTGTTTTAAACCACAAAGTCTGAGGTAATGTGTTATGACAGCCTCAGGAAACAAATACAGGAAGATATAATAATTCTAAAATTGTATACACCTCTAACAATTTTTAAATGTATGAAGCAAAAACTGATAGCACTAAAAGGAGAAATAGACAGTAACAATCATAGAGGGCTATCTAAAAAATTTCTCTCAGCAACTAATGGAAGAAGTGGATAAAATCAGTAAGTGTAGAGAAGATTTAAACAACATAATTAGCAAACTTGACATATAAATATACCAAGTCTGTTAACCATGTCATTTAAATCGTCACACACACACACACACAGTACTCAATAAGTAAAGAATACATATTTTTAAGTACCCATAGAACACTAACCAAAATTGACCAGCTGATGAGTCATGGAATGCCTAAACAAATTTCAAATCAAAACAGTAATTCAGATCACCTTCTCAGACCATAGTGGAATTAAACTACAAAGAAATAGCAGAAAGATAATTAGAAGTTTCCCAGATATACAGAAAATAATCAATATTATTCAAAATAATCCATAATTGAAAAAATAAATATTGGCACAAATTAAAATGTGTTCAAATACATAATTAAAAAGAAATAATGATTCCTACTAGTGAGATGCAACAGACACATTACTTAAAGGCAAATTTTGGAGCCCTAAATGCATATATTAGAAAAGAAGAAATGTTAAAACAAACTATAAAGTATCCAACTTAAGAAGTCAGAAACAGAAAAGGAAATTAAATATGAAGGAAAGAAATTATAAAATAAAATTAGAAAATAATGATACAAAAAAGCACCCAATAGAGATAATCAACCATAGCCAGAGTTCTCATAAAAATATAAGATCAATAAGTCACTAGTAACACTGATGAAGAAAAAGAAATAAAGCATAAATAACCAATAAAAAGAAAGAAAAAGGATGGATTTAAAATGCATACAAAGCTACAGAAATCAAAACAGTATGGTAATGGCACAACAAAAGCACGTAGAACACTGGAATTGAGTTGAGGGTTCAGAAATAAATTCTCACATCTTTGACTAACTAATTTTTGACAAGGAGGCCAAGTCCACTCAGTGAGGAAAGAATAGTCTGTTCAATAAATGGTGCTAGGAAAACTGGATTTCCATATGCAAAAGAGTGAAAGCAGGCCCCTACCTCACACCTTATACAAAAATTAATTCAAAATGAATCAAAGACCTATATATAAGAACCAAAACTATAAAACTCCTAAACAAAAACATAGGGAAATATCTGTAAGACCTTGTGTTAGGGAATGGTTTCATAGACTTTACACCCAAAGCACAAGCAACAAAAGAAAAACTAGATCCATGGGACTTCATCAAAATTAAAAACGTTTGTGCATCCAAGAGCTTTATCATGAAAGTAAAAAGACAACCTATAGAAAGGGAGAAAATATTTGGAATTCATATATCTGATAAGAATTTAATATCCAGAATATATTTTTAAAAAATCCTTCAAATCAACAACAAAAAGAAAAACAATCCCATTGAGCAAACAGCAAAAGACTTGAATAGATATTTCTCCAAGGAAAAAACACAAATGGCCTAAAAGCACATGAAAATATGTTCAACAACATTCAACCACTAGGGAAATGCAAATCAAAACCACAGTGAGATACCATTGCACACCAACTAGAATAGCTACTATTTTAAAAATGGAAAATAAGTGTTGTGGAGGATGTGGAGAAATAGAAATGCCTATTCAGTGTTGATGGGAATGTAAAATGATGCAACTTCTGTGGCAGAAAGTTTGGTGGTCCTCAGAAAGTTAAGTATAGAATTACCATATGATGTGGCAATCTCACTTCTCAGTATATTCACCAAAGAATTGAAAGCAGATATAGATATTGTATAGGTATTTTCACACTGATGTTCATAGCAGCATATTCATAATTTTCAAAAGGCAGAATCAACCAAAGTGTCCATCAACAAATCAATGGATAAACAAAATGTGGTATATACATACAATGGAATATTATTCAGCTGTAAAAAGTAATGAAGTTTTGAAACATACCACAACACGGATGAACCTTCAAGACATCATGTTGAATGAAATAAGCCAGATACAAAAAGACATCTATTGTATGATCTCACATATATGAAATAATTAGAATATGCAAAATCATAGTCAGAAACTACGATACAGGTTACCAGGGGTCAGGATGTGAGTAGAGAATGGTGAGCTAAGACTTATTGGTGCAGACTTTCTGTTGAAGGTAACATAAATGTTTTGGTATTGGATGGTGGTGACGATAGCCAATGTTTTGAATGTATTTAACACCACTGAATTGAATATTTGAAAGTGGTTAAAAAGTAAATTCTAGGTTGTATGTATATTACTAGAAAACATTTTTTAAAAAAAAGTTAGAACTATAAAACACAAAGTGTAAACCCTAATGTAATTTATGGACCACTGTTAGAATAATCATAATATTGTTTCATCAATTGTAACCAATGTATCACACTGATACAAAAGGTTAATGTAAACAGGGAAAACTGTGTGTGAAGTGGAAAGAATATACAGGAACTTTATATTTTCTGCATACTGTTTCTGTAAACCCAATGATTTACTTCATGTGTAATGGATAACTTCATGTGTCAGCTTGTCCAGGTTATGGTGTCCAGTATTTGATCAAGCAAACACTGGCCTGATTATTACTATGAGAATATTTTGTGAACTTGAACCATCAATAAGTTGATTTCATCTATGGCTGATTATGTCTACAATCAACTGAAGAAATTGCTTTCAATAATGAGAGAAGTCTCATCCAACCAGTTGAAGGCTTTAAAAGAAGTGATGATTTCAGCAGTCAGAAGAAAGAATTTCCATCTCTACTTCAGTCAGCCAGCTTCTCCTGGAGTACCCATCAAAAACCTTCACTTGAGTTCTCAGCTTGAGGCCTGCCCTATGGAATTTGGATTTTCCCATCCCTATCATCATGTGAGCCAATCCCTATTTAAAAACTCATAATATTTACAGATGTCTCCTGCTGGTTCTGTTTCCCTAGAGAACCCTGATGAATACAGCTTTGGAACTGAAAGCAATTCTTGAGAAACAGGATCATAAAGATGAGAATTCTGAATTGATTCCGGGGTTTTAGGAAATTGATTCTCTAATCGGATTAGTTTCAAAGCCACTAATGACCCTATTTCCATTAATGGCACTGATAATCCATGGCATGAGTTGGCAATAGAAATACACAAAATATTACCACTGACTGTGGCTATTCAAATGCTTGTAAGAGGCAAGGCTCTTCTGGGTGAGAGTGTTTTAGACATCTTAACAGAGTTTGGTGGAGTTAAAAGTTACAATTGTTAGGTTTTTCAATCAAGAAGAGAAGAGATGAAAACTCGATCAAAAGGAGTTTTATTGTCCAGCCATGCGCAGGAGAGCTGAAGCTAAGAAAACGGTGACAGCCCCGAGCCAAGGGAACAGTAGGGCTTATAAAGGATGGTTGGCGGGAAGTTCTTTGTCCTGGGACGGGGAGGTTGGCAGGTTTAGGTTTGTAGTCTTTCAGTGGCTACTTTTGGGAAAGGGGGTAGTTGGCAGATTTCCATTGGCTGGTTTGAGAGTGGGGGCTTGGGAGTGGGAAGTTTAAAATTTTTAAGGTTCAGGATTCCTAACGGTGGTGGTGGTGGCTTTATCTCAAACTTGCAGAATTCCTAAGGGCAGGGGTGGGGTAAGGGCCCAGGGCCTAAACCCAACAATAATGATGTTGGCTGGTTGTTCCTAAATATGCTGAATACAATTATCAAAGTAAAAGATGAGACAAGGCTTCAAATTTCCAGCTTAAGTGCCACAAGAATGATGTGAAAGTTTCTATTTGTGCCCTGAAAGAAAATCTTAATTCCTACAGCTGCAGACTTGAGATTTCTAGAAACCAGACCCAGAGTATCATTGTGCAAGTGGTTGAATTGCAACATAAACTAAATTCCCAGCCTTGCAGGGTGTCTGCTGTTAAAGTAAGGGCATTGATTGGAAAGGAATGGAAACCTGAAAGTTGGGAGGGAGACATATGGGTTGATAACAATGACAGTGGGGACATTGAAACCCTAGATTCTACTGAGTCTTTGCCAGCTAAACCTGCAATGGTCTGCCCTGAGGAATCAGCCACCTGACTTCTAGTCTGCCTTGAGGAATCTGTTATCCAAGCTTCACCTGAAGAGATTAACCCTGCTGTGCCTGATAAACCTGTAACAAGCTCCCCTGAACAAATAGCCCTCACACCTCTATTTGAAGAAATTAATTCTGTTTCACCAGATGAAACTGCAATGGAATGTCCTGAGGTAGTTTCCTTGCAAGACACTTTCAATTCTTCACATGACCCACCCTCACCATGCCTCTTTTCTTCCAAACCTGTAACTAGATTGAAGTCCCAACAGGCCCCAAAAGGTGAGGTACAAAGTATGACCCATGAGGGGGTGTACTACACTACAAAAGAATTGTAGAATTTTTCCAATTTATATAGACAAAAATCAAGGGAATATGTGTGGGAATGGATATTAAGGGTGTGGGATAATGATGGAAGGAATATAAAAGTTGACTCAGGATGCATTTATTGATGTGGGCCCACTAAGGAGAGATTCTGCATTCAGTGTTGTAGCCTGAGGGGTTAGAAAGGGTGTTAACAGTTTGATTGGTTGACTGAAACACGGGCCAAAAGGTGGCTGACATTTCCTGAGGTCTAAATGCCAGAACTTCTCTGGTATAATGAAGATGAGGGGATCCAAAGGCTTAGAGAGATTGGAATGTTAGAGGATTTATCATGGAAGACCTGCTCACTCACCCCGTGAATGTCCAGAGGGCACATCTCTCACCAGGACTGTGAGGAACAAATTTGTGAGACTAAGTGGATCATCCCTGAAGAACTGAAAGCAGGGACTCAGACAGACGTTTGCACAACAATGTTCATGGTGTCATTATTCAAACTTACCAAAAGATGGAAGCAACCCAAGTGTCTAACAACCAATGAATCAATAAACAAAATGTGGCATATACATATAATGGAATATTATTCAGCTTTAAGAAGGAATGAAGTCCTGATGCATGTGATGACATGAATGAAACTTGAGGACATTATGTTGAGTGAAATAAGCCAGACACAAAAGAACAAATATTGTATGATCTCACTAATATGAACTAATTATAATAAGCAAACTCATAGAGTTAAAATCTACTATATAGGTTGCCAGGATATGGAATGAGAGTAGAGAATGGGGAGCTGATGCAGAATTTGTGTAGAATGTTTAATTAGGTTGACTGTAAATGTTTAGAAATGGATAGAGGAGATGGTAGCACATTATTGTGAGTGTAATTAACAGCACTGAATTATGTGTGTGATTATGATTGAAAAGGGAAGTTTGGGGTCATGTATGTCAATAGAAGAATTGCTAGAGGATAAAACATGGGACTGTATAACACAGTAAACCTTGTTGTTATTGACTGTGGTTAATAATAAAAATATAAGACTATAAATATTTATATATTTATATAAATATAAAAATATAAAAATAATAATAATTGACTGTGGTTAATAATAAAAATATAAGAATGTTTTTTTCATGAACTAGAACAAATGTACTCCAATATTACAAAGTATTAATAGGGTGGTATGTGGGGAAAATGCACCTAATGCAAACTATGGACTTCAGTTAGTAATATTGTAATATTCTTTTATCAGTCATGATGAAGGTACTACACCAATGCTAAGTGTCAATAATATGGGGGTATAAAGGGCATGGGGCTTTTCCTTTTGAAGTAATGAAAATGTTCTAAAATTGATTGTGGTGATGAACACACAACTCGGTGATTATACTGCAAGGCACTGATTGTGCACTTTGGATGGACTGTATGGTATGTGAATATATCTCAATAAAACTGCCTTTTTAAAAAAGCTATGAAAAATATGATATTTAATGCTAAAATATTAAAAGTTTCTGAGGATACTTGCTATCACCATTTTAGCATTGTATTTGATGCCCTCAGCAGTACAATAAGGCAAGAAAAAGAAATAAAGGAATAAGACTTTGAATGAAAGAAATAAAACTGTTATTATTCAAAGACAACATGATTATGTTCACAGCACATCCAAATCTCCAGGTAAAATATCAGAACTGAAAATGAATTTCACAAATTTGCTGAAAACAAAGATCAACATACAAAAATGCATGCAATTTTTATATACTGGTAAAAAACAACTAGAAAATAAAATTTTAAAGTACAATGACAGTAAAAGGATTAATTGCCTAGAGTAATGAAAGAAGGCAAATGAATAAGGTGAGACACACTTTATTCACAGCTTGGAAGATTCAATATTATAAAGAGGTCCATTCTTTCCAAATCAATCTATAGATTTAGTGCAATCCCAAAAAATCAAAATCACTGCAGTTTGTGAGAATGTGTTCATGTGTGAGTATGTGTGTGTGTATGTAAATTAACAGGCTAATTTTAAATTTATATGGAAATCAAACGACCAATAATAAACAAAAAAGTATTGAACATGAATAAATTTGGAACACTTACACTATAAGAAATCATGACTTATTATAAAGACACTTTTTTAAAGTTGAAACATAGAAATAAGGAAGATTAAGGAATAAGAAAAGGCAGCCAGCTTTAGCAATTAGTAATTGAAGGGTGACCTTTAAGAGAACAATTTTCATGAAGGTGGAGGTGTAACAAGATTGCTAGACATTAAAGTATCAACTTGTGGTAAAATATACAAAGCAGCTCTTTTTTTTTTTTTTTTTTGAACAATTTGATGAGGAAGGACAAGAAAAAAGTAGGATATTTCTTTAAGGCACAGTAGGATCTGGACACAGGTTTAATTTCCTAGAACAGAAGATACTAAAGCATAAATTTAGGAAGAGCCACTTCAGAGTTGAACATACAGAATCAAAAATGAAAAATTTATAGGACTAGATCCAACAAGAAATAAATGTACAAGCCTAGGGAAAAAAGAGGGATTCCTGAGACAGAGGAAAAAGCAGAGATACAAAGACATTTTAGAATTGAGTTCAGATCCTCATATTAGATAGCCAAAAAAATTAAATAAATGCATAATAGGAAGCGTAATAGGTTCCCAGTAAACATGTAATGAATGAATAAGTCAATCAATTAAATTATCAATGCATGAAAAATGGAAAGTCGTCCACAGTGAATGAGGAGACAATGGTTGGATTAAGGAAAGGATAGATATAAGGAAAGTACAAACTTTGGGTATGCAACATGACATCAATTGGAGATAAGCCTCTAGGGATCCAGCTGAGGGTGGAAAATGGGAATATGTAGAGTAACCATTAAGCCTGAGGATTATTTTATAATAATACAAAATATTATATTTAATTTTGGATCTGTACTGTGACACTGTTTAACGAGATGTGATGACATTCAAGGTAGAAAACAGAAAGACTTTGGGTAAGGAATCCTTGAGTGTAAAGAAAAGAGTAGTTGACATGTCAATCATTGGGTACAAGCTTGGTAGGATGGCAAGTGAAGACAGAAGGGATAACAGAGTTAAGAGAGAAAGAGAAAGAGACCTTGGGTCTGAAGGTTATGAGAAAGACAAAGGCCAGTGAGGACAATGGAAGAAGGAGGTTGGACAGAATAATAAACTGTAGTCAAAGAGGAGAATTTCAGGGTGTGAGGTCCTAGAGGTTGAGTAATACAGCCTGGGTGTGTCCTCTTTTTGAGTGCCAAGAACACTGATAGTGAATAACTTGGAGAGAACTTTGTATTAAAGTCTCTGTGGAAGGACCGAGAAAGGTGTTATAAGAATACACAAGATTGGAAGGATTAAAAAACTGCAAGCTATCCAAATGAGAGAGTACAAAGAGAGGCCATGCCACAAGGTGTATTATAAAGGGGTCCACAGAGTGGGGAGAAGTGAGTCTAGTGATATTTAGGGATGAGATAGATAGGGTTAGGGCTAAAAGTAAAGGGAGATGGGGTGGGAGTGGTATGCAGGGAAAGTCATGGTATTCTAGTTTGCTAATGCTGTCAGGATGCAAAACACCAGGAATGGACTGGCTTTTATAAAGGGGGTTTATTTGGTTACACAGTTACAGTCTTAAGGCCATAAAGTGTCCAAGGTAACACATCAGCAATCGAGTACCTTCACTGGAGGATGGCCAATGGTGTCCGGAAAACCTCTGTTAGCTGGGAAGGCACGTGGCTGGCGTCTGCTCCAAAGTTCTGGTTTCAAAATGGCTTTCTCCCAGGACGTTCCTCTCTAGGCTGCAGTTCCTCAAAAATGTCACTCTGAGTTGTACTTGGGATATTTGTCCTCTCTCAGCTTCTCTGGAGCAAGAGTCTGCTTTCAATAGCCATCTTCAAACTGTCTGTCATCTGCAGCTCCTGTGCTTTCTTCAAAGTGTCCCTCTTGGCTGTAGCTCCTCTTCAAAACATCACTCACAGCTGCACTGAGTTCCCTCTGCCCATCAGCTCATTTATATGGCTCCACTGATCAAGACCCACCTTAAATGGGTGGGGCCATGCCTCCATGGAAATATTCAGAGTCATCACCCACAGCTGGATGCGGCACATCTCCAAAGAAACACTCAAAGAAATCTAATCTAAACTGATACATCTGCCCACACAAGATTACATCAAAGATAATGGCGTTTCGGGGACACAATACATTCAAACCAGCACACATGGTATGGCAGAGACTGCCTTGTGATCACCAAACTCCATTACTTTTCCTCCTGGGCATATTCTAGACTATGTCTCCCAGCCTCCCTTGTAGTTAGGTAAGGCCATTTGAGGGCTTCTAGCTAACCAAGTGTGGTGAAAGTAATGCAGCCATTTCCACATCTGACTTACAAATATCTCTCACTTGCTTCTCTCTTCCTCCCTTCCTCAATTTGATGGACTGAGGAGGCAGAGGATCCAGCAAAGGATTCTGTGCTGAGTCCTTAGGATGGGGGTTGACATACTTTTTCTTAAAGGGCAAGAGGGTGAATATTTTAGGCCAAGAAATAAAATTGAGGATATTATGCAGATAATTTTATAATCATTTAAAATATAACCAGGTAACCACCAGTCTTAGCTCGTGGGCTATATATAGGCTGATTTGAGCTGCCCACCATAATTTGCTGCTGCCTGCCCAAGGAGACCATGGCAACCCAAGGTGAGATGAACCTAGGTCTCTGAATGACTGCATGGAACAGAGCTTCAACCCTGCTCACTGCAGACTGGACTTTACATAGCTGAAAATAAACTTTTATTATGCTAAGCCTCTGGAATTTGGGTGTTACTCATCATAGCAGTAAGCCAGGCTTGACTGATGAAAAAATGAGGGGAATTTGAAAGAGGAAAGTGTGCATTTAAAATAAGATTCAATATTTATTGAACATTTGCTATATGCCAGACATTGTACTAAGAGCTTTTATGCATTATCACATTCAATTTTCACAAAATAAGAGGTACTATTATCACGTGCATTTTACAGATGAAGAAAATAGGCATTAAGTAAATTACTCAAATCATACAGCTAAAAACTTGCAGAACCTGAACTCAAACCTAAGTGCCTCTAGCTCTGAAGCTTGTTCTCCTAAACATGGATACTATGCTGTCCCCCAGAAATGGCTTGTGTTGGATGGGAACATGCTGTGTAAGCTGAATTCTGTTTACTTAATTATTTATCTACTCTTTCATAATTCATAAATGCCTGGTTCCAAGAATGACTTAAGATATGTTTTTGTTATTTAAGAGAATGTAAACAAACTGACCCAAAGTTTCAATTAGGAAACTAATATATGGTTGTAAGCTTTGGAGAAAATGCCTCCTGGAGGCTAGTTATTGCTAAAATAAATAGAAGAGACCTTCGAGCAGTGACATTCCATGACTAAAATCCCACAAACCTCTCTCAGATCCTCATCTCTCATTCTTCCCACAGTTACAACAAATGTGGTCATCTGGTTTCAAAGCTCAAAGCAATATGTTATCAGGTGAGAGAGGGGCTGCTAAAAATTGCCATGCTATACATGGTGGGACCTGTTAGGTGACATTAGTACCAGGCCACAAAAATCAAATGTGTAGTTACCTGGGGCATCTAACACAGGGCAAGCAGCTCTCTGCATGTCAATAGATCCTGAGGGCATCAGGAACTGTACAACAATTGATGTTCATAATGAAACAAGTATTTAGAAAATATGAAATTATCTATAACTACTTTAGAGTTAGAAAAAAATACATATTAGCAAACACTCCATCAAATAGTATCAATTTAAAGCTAGAATTGTGCTCTTATAAAGATACTAATTGCCTAAAAAATTCATTATACTTTTCATTATACTAATAGTATAGTATAATGTATCAATAATATATTATCATGAAGGACAGATATTTATTTTATGGCAAACACTGAAACTAATGTGACTACTGCTAAAATCTGATGAGTCATTCTTATGTCTGAGGAATATTAGAAACAGATAAAATTTGGGGAGGGAGCAATACGTACAAAACAAATCTATACTCTTGTACTATTTAATATGATACACAAAATTCCCAAAGCCAAGAAGCCTAATTATTCATATTTATGAAACAAACTTGGACTTCAGTTACCCAAATACTTTGGATAAAGACAGTCTGGATAATTGTAACCAAAAAGGTTTTTTCAAGCTTGAATTCATTAGATAATTAGCATATGTGGAAACAACAAAAAAGATGAAAGATGTTAAATTCATGTGGCCTCACACAGGTGGTGATATAAATTCCTATTTATGTGTTCAAACCACTGGGACATAAGTAAAATGCATCAGCCACCACACTGTCTATTGGTTTATGGTTAACAGTCCTGATAGGCAAGAGAAATAGGACATGATGGGTTTTACTTTGACAGAGAATATTTTTAAAAACTGGAAGTTTTCAAAACACAATACTATTAACATTTATTATAAAGAATACCTCTGGGTAGTAGTATAAAGAGGCAAGAATGTATAAAGTAGAAACAATGACAATAGAATTCAGGGTGGCTTTATTCAGCCAATTTTAGTCAAGTCACTTGTGCTGGTTTGAAGCTGTTATGTACCCCACAAAAGGCCACGTTCTGTTAATCCATCCCTGGGGGGGTGGGGCAGACCTGTTGCGGGTGGGACCTTTTGATTAGGTTGTTTCCATGGAGATGCGACCCACCCAAATCAGGGTGGGTCTTAATCCTTTACTAGAGTGTTTTCAGAGAGCTCACCAAGAGAGAGCTTGGAAAGAAAATGTCCTGGGAGAAGCAAGAAGGACTTACAGGAACTGAGAGAGCCATCTTGAAACCAGAATCAGGAGAGAAGGGCCACAGACATTGCCATGTGCCTTCCCATGTGACAGAGGAAGCCCAGATGCCAGCAGCCTTTCTTCAGAGAAGGTATCCTCTTGTTGATGCCTTAATTTGGACATTTTCATGGCCTTAGAATTGTAACTTGTAACTTAATGAATCCCCACAGTTAAAAGCTGACCTGATATAATCCAAGAAGAACAGATAAGCTATTTAACGTTCTGGGGATGCCCAGGAATGACTATGGTCTGCTAATTTCTGATGGATATAGTAGGAACAAGTTCACAGAAATGTTGTTATATTAGGTAACTTTCTTGGGGTAAAGTAGGAACATGTTGGAAGTAAAGCAGTTATCTTAAAAAAAAAAAAAAAAAAAAAAGCTGACCTGCTTCTGGTATGTTGCATTCTGACAGCTTGAGCAAACTGAAAAATCACTGCTCCTCTCCATGCCTCAGTTTACTCATCTATAAAAGGAATGGATTAGATTAGATAATCTCTATGGTCCTTTCCATCTCCAATGTTTGAAAAATCTCTATGGCTCCCTAACATCATCCTAATCTTGGAAACTCAAGGAGTACTTCTGCTTAATTAACCATGTGGAAAATTGTGATTTCTAATCTAAGTCCAATATCTTTTGATTTATTTATGGGTCTTGGATTTCCACTCAGTTTATCTCAATTGACATATGAGATTTTTGGTTCTACAGAAACCTTAAATATTATCAACTCCCTTTGTATTGAGATGAGGAGGCCAGGGGCTAGGAACTTACCCAAGATCAAACTTAGCTAATTTGGAACTCAGACAGGATTAGAACCCAGGTTTCCTGTCCTCTTGTACTCTAATTGCCATTCCATGATGCTACCTCTCTACTACATATTAGAGACAATGTCTTGATTAAAATTTTAGGAAACTCCAAAGTCCACAAACTTCTGGAGTCAGCATTAGGAACAGAGGAGCCAATTTACTTATGATGAACTAGAATTTTTTTGAAAACAAATTAATAAAACATTGTTTAAGACGTTAAGTGCCTCCAGGGATAAGGATCTGGTCTCTTTTGCCAACACAGAACTCAATGAAAACTAAGACTTACGTGTAAATGTATTTTTGTTGAAGTTTTTCCACTGAGGTTGGGGGAGGGCAAACTCATTAAGATAAAATGAGAACTGACCTTGGTTGACCCAAACCTTTTGCCCAAGGCATAAAACAAAGCCCCAATCAAACTAGTCTGGGTTCAGAGAAAGGTCAGTAAACAGGAGGATCGTGAGGCTGGGGACTGAGAAATGAAAACACTTGTATGATTCTCCTCTTCCCTGACCAGAAGTTGCTTTGCCAAATTGTCATAAGAAAGGCTGTTTATACAGACATCCCAGCCCAGCTAAAATAAAAGTAGGAATCAACTCATCAGATTTTTGACATGATTCCCAAGAAAGAATAGTTCAGGGAAGTTTCTGAATTTCTGGATCCTTAGATAAATATATTTCTCCTACGTCTAGAAGGTGTGTCTTGAGTGAAAAAGGTTTGACCCTTTTTCCCAGGGTGGTGGGGTCTGACAAAGTTATTTAGTGTTCAAGTGTACTAAAGACTAAAAGCAGAGGTCATGCAAAGGCAAAGGCAGCCGTTGTGTAAACCAGACCTCTTAGGTCTGCTAAGACCGAGGCTAGAAGATCAGTGTCTAGAAGATCATGGTGTGAAGTGTCAAAGAAAAAAACTACACTGGACGAGTTAAACAGAAAAGGAAGTTTATTCAGGGGCTTCCATAGCAGGAGAAAGAGAGAGAAGAACTCAACTGTGTCAAAACAAAGGACGGCCAGCTTCTTAAGGCCACATGATAGTGGGTTGGAAGAGAAGCCCTGGATGACAGGAAGGGGGATTGATCACTGCAGTGAGTGAGAGACTTACTGAGGTAGCAATTGGGACAGTTGGGTTGCCAGGAGATGGGTAAGGGGTTTACTGAGGTTGCGATTAGGGACACTGGGTTTGGAATGTTTTCCTTTAGGATAATGAAGCCACCTGGAGTCTGTAGGGCTGGAATGAGGAGGAGGCAGATAAAGAATGGCCTGGTTAGGATCCTCTCGGGAGCCTGGGTAGCCAGGGTAAGAGTGAGAGGCAGAGGGAAGGAGGGGGTCTGAGGTGAGTTTAACATGGAGACTAGTTAGGGTCTCAAATTGTCTTTTTTCCTTTTTTTTCCCCCTGTGATCCAAGTTGTTTTCTTCTGCATCCTTCAGTTTCAAGACTGGTTTCAAGGTAGTCAGGATGGGGAAGGGAGAGGGTGGGGCGTGAGAGGCATAAGGCTGGCAGCTTGATCAAGGGAAGGAAAACACTCTTTTCAGAATGCAAACTTGATCCCAAGAACAAGGGACAGACCTTGATGTTCCTGGACAGAAATTCAAGAAACATAAAGATTGATCCATGATGGTGAATCCCTCAAAGGTTATGAGGAAATATTTTTGTTTTCTTTTAAATTTATTCCATGAAATTCATGCTGTCCCCCAGCCCATACCTTGAGACTGTATCAGGAAGAGAACACTGAGCTGAATGGATGGATGTTTTGATTTAATGTGGCATATATTATATTTCATATAGAATTCATGTCATCATTTGAAGGGCAAAAATGAGTGATTTGGGCAAAGCATGTCTGGGGGCAATAGCCATCAACCTCTGACTTTAGTCAATCCCTTTAAAGTGCAATTTGTACAAATCCAGGCTCCATGGTGAACTGAAAATGTGGCCCCAGCCAGGACTAAGAAAAGCAGGAAGCAGGCTGTGCTGGTTTGAATCTGTTATGTACCCCATAAAAGACTATATTCTTAGGGGACTGGTGGTCTGATGGGCTGAGCCCTCTACCACAGGACTTGCCCTTGGGAAGACCGTTGCTGCAAAGGAGAGGCTAGGCCTCCCTATAATTGTGCCTAAGAGCCTCCTCCCGAATGCCTCTTTGTTGCTCAGATGTGGCCCTCTCTCTCTAGCTAAGCCAACTTGAAAGGTGAAATCACTGCCCTCCCCCCTACGTGGGATCAGACACCCAGGGGAGTGAATCTCCCTGGCAACGTGGAATATGACTCCCGGGGAGGAATGTAGACCCAGCATCGTGGGATGGAGAACATCTTCTTGACCAAAAGGGGGAAATGAAAAGAAATGAAATAAGCTTCAGTGGCAGAGAGATTCCAAAAGGAGCCGAGAGGTCACTCTGGTGGGCACTCTTACACACAATATAGGCAACCCTTTCTAGGTTCTAACGAATTGGGGTAGCTGGTGGTAGATACCTGAAATTATCAAACTACAACCCAGGACCCATGAATCTTGGAGACAATTGTATAAAAATGCAGCCTATGAGGGGTGACAATGGGATTGGGAAAGCCATAAGGACCACACTCCCTTTTGTTTAGTTTATGGATAGATGAGTAGAAAAATGGGGGAATGAAAAAAACAAGCAAACAAAGGCGCCCAGTGTTCTTTTTTACTCTAATTGCTCTTTTTCACTTCAATTATTATTCTTGTTATTTTTGTGTATATGGTAATGAAGGTGTCAGGGATTGATTTAGGTGATGAATGCACAACTATGTAATGGTACTGTGAACAATCGAATGTACGCTTTGTTTTGTATGACTGCGTGGTATGTGAATATATCTCAATAAAATGATATTAAAAAAAAGGACTATGTTCTTTTAATCCACTCTTGTGGGAGCAGACCTGTTGTGAGTGGGATCTTCTGATTAGGTTGTTTCCATGGAGATGTGACCCCACCCATTCAAGGTGGGTCTTAATCCTTTACTTGAGGCCTTTAACAGAGTTCACAGACAGAGAGGACTCAGAGAAGCTGGGAGAGACATTTTTGAGAGAAGTTAAAATATGTATTTCAGGGTTTGCCCCTGGGAGATGCCAGAAGGAAAGCTAAGAAAGAAGCCCAGAGACATTTTGGAGAAAGTTACAGAAACCAGATGCTAAACCCAGGAGAGGACAAGAAGACTCCAGCCATGTGCTTTCCCATGTGACAGAGGAACCCCAGATGCCATTAGCTTTTCTTCAGAGAGAGTCTTGTTGATGCCTTAATTGAGACATTTTCATGGCCTTAGAACTGTAAATTTGTGAACTAATAAACCCCCATTGTAAAGGCCGATCCATTTCTGGTATATTGCAATCTGGCAGCTTTAGCAAACTAGAATAACAGGCTCATGAGACATTCAGCCCTATCTGCCCAGTGCATTGATTGGCCTTTGTGGGTATATCTGGCGTTTGCGATAGCAAAGGTAAACATTTGAAGATCTAGATAGAAAGGAAAGGAAATAGGTACTGTAGACCTTTGAAATAGTTGTATTTTACACTTTCCCCATGTTTCATTAGCTGCATAAACAATTGAATTTGTATAATAAAAATAATAATATCAGTAGCCAATGTTTACCAGCATTTACTGGGTATACAAGATACTGTACATGCTGTGCTTTATGGAAGTCACAGGGAAAAGTTAATTTAGTTATAGATACATGTTGAGCACCAATTTTGGGCCAGAGATTGTGCTAAGCATTCCAGGAAAAAGGATGAATGAGATCTGGCACTGTCGGTGAGAAGCTGCCTGTCTAGGGGATAAAGAAATAGTAGTGTTGACACTTGAACCCTGAGAGCACAGCCAGGGCTGAGCCTCATCCAATTTGACCTTCATTTCCCAGACTTCATGGGGAGAAAGGAATTAGGGGAGCAGACAATATTTAAAAGGTGTCTAAGATCTAGAAAGTCATTGGGCAACTTAAGTGGACAGAAGGACTAACCTTTTTTTATTCCTTTTTTTTTTTTTTTTTCTAATTAGAGCAGTTGTAGGTTTACAGAAAAATCATGGTGGAAGTATAGAGTTCTCATATATCCCTGCCCCCTCACAAATAAAATTTTCTCTATTATTAACATGTTACATTAGTTACAACTAATATAATTTACTTTGTTACAACTGATGAAACAATGTTATTTTAGTTATAGTCTTAAACATAGTCTATAGTATACATTAGGGTTCACATTTTGTGTTGGGGAGTTCTATGTTTAAATTTTTTTCTGGTAACATATATACAACCTAAAATTTCCCATTTTAGCCACTGTATGTATATGATTCAGTAGTGTTAATTACATTCACAATGTTATGCTGCCATCACTACCATCTATTACTAAAACTTTCCCATCATCCCAGTCAGAAAGCCTGTATCAATTAAGCATTAACTCTGCATTCCTCACCCTCACCCAGGCCCCTGGTAACCTGTATTATAGTTTCTGGCTATGAACTTGCATATTCTAATTATTTCATGTAAGTGAGATCATATAATTTTTGCCCTTTTGTGTTTGCCTTATTTCACTCAAAATGGTATCTTTAAGGTTCAGCGATGTAGCATATATCATAACCTCATTCCCTCTTATGGTGAATAATAGTCCATTGCATGCATATACCTCAGTTTATCTATTGATCTTTTATGGACACTTGGGTTGCTTCCACCTTTTGAAAATTATGAATAATGCTGCTATGAACATTGGTGTACAAATATCTGTTCAAGTCCCTGCTTTCAATTCTTCAGGGTATATACTGAGAACGGGGATTGCCAGGTCATATGGTAATTCTATACTTAACTTTCTGAGGAACCACCAAACTGTCTTCCACAGCAGCTGCACCATTTTACACTCTCACCAACAATGAAAGAGTATTCCCATTTCTCTCCAACACTTATTTTTCACTTTTAAATCATTGCCATTCTAGTGGGTATAAAAAGGTATCTCACTGTGGTTTTGATTGGCATTTTCCTAGTGAGTAATGATGTTGAGCACATTTCCATTGGCTTCTTGGCCATTTGTATATCTTGTTTGGAGAAATGTCTATTCAAGTCTTTTGCTTACTACTCTATTAGGTTGTTCACCTTTTTGTTGTTGAGTAGTAGGCTTTCCTTACATATTCTAACTATTAAACCCTTATCCGATATACAGTTTCCAGATATTTTATTCCATTCTGTAGGTTAACTTTTACTTTCTTGATAAGGTCCTTTGGTGCAAAAAAAATTTTAATTTTGATGAAGTCCCATGGATCTAGTTTTTCTTTTTTGCTCATGTTTTGGGTGCGAAGTCTAAGAAACAATTGCCTAACACAAGATCCTGCAGATGTTTCCCTATGTTTTCTTCTAGGAGTTTTATAGTTTTGGTTCTTATATTTAGGTCTTTGATCCATTTTGAGTTAATTTTTATATACAAAATTTATGTACCCCTCAAAAGATTGAAAGGGGTCTACTTTCAATCTTTGCATAAGGATATCCAGTCTTCCTAGTACCATTTGTTGAAGAGATTATTTTTTCCTCATTGAGTGGACTTGGCATCCTTGTTGAAATGTTGGCCATAGATGTGACAGTTTATTTATGAATTCTCAATTCAATTCCATTGTTCTAAATGTCTGTCCTTCTGCCAGTATCATGATGTTCTGATTTACTGTGGCTTTGTAATAAGTCTTAAAATCAGGAAGTGTGCATTCCTCCAACTTTGTTCTTTTTCGACATGGGCTTGGCTATTCAAGGACCCCTTACCTTTCCATATGAATTTGTTTTTTTTCCATTTTTGCAAAGAAGGCTGTTGGAAGTTTGATTGGGATTGCATTGAATCTGTTAATTGCTTTGGATACAATTAACATCTTACGAATATCTACTTTTCCAGTCCATGAACACAGAATGTCCCTCCATTTATTTAGGTCTACTTTCAATTTATTTCAGCAATGTTTTGTGGTTTTCTGTGTATTAGTCATTTTCATCCTTGGTTAGATTTATTCCTAGATATTTAATTCTTTTAGTTGCTATTGTAAATATAATTTTTTTCTTGATTTCTTCTGATTATTCATTACTTGTATATAGAAACACCACTGATTTTTGCATGTTGATCCTGAACATAACCATTTTGCTTGAATTAGTTTATTATTTCTTTTTGGGGATTGAATCATGTCACCTACCAAAGGCATGTTTAGTCCCAAACCCTGGCCCTGTGTGTGTGAATCCTTTTATAAATAGGACCTCTAAAGATGTTATTAGTTAGTGTGTGCCCAAACTGAATGAGGGTGGGCCTTAATACAATGTGGCTGAAGTCCATATGAACAAAGGAAATGTGATAAAGAAGAGAAAGCCAAGGGAAGAACAAGAAGCTGGAGGTCAACGGAACCCAGAAGGGAAAGGAGAAGATGCCACCATGTGCATTGCTGTGTGACAGAAAAGTCAAGGAACCCCAAAGTTTGCTGACCAGCCAGAAGATACCAACCCTGAAAGGAAGTAAGCCTTCTAGCCTCTGAAACCATGAGCCAATAAATTCCCATTGTTTAAGCCAACCCATGTAAGGTGTTTATTTTAATAGCTGGGAAACTAAGATAGCTCCAGTAGATTTGTTGTAAATTTCTTGGGATTTCCTGTATATTGGATTATGTCATCTGCTATTAGGCAAAGTTTTACTTCTTCCCTTCCAATTTGGATCCTATTATATCTTTTTCTTGCCTAATTTCCCTAGCCAGAACTTCCAGTACAATAGTGGATAACAGTGGTCTTGTTCCTGATCTTAGGGGGAATGCTTTCAGCCATTCACCTTGAGTATGATGTTAGTTCTGGGTTTTTCACATATGTTTTTTATCATGTTAAGGAAGCTTTCTTCTAACCCTAGTTTTCTAAGTGTTTTTATTGAGAAGCATTGCTGGATTTTTTCAAATGCCTTTTCTGCATCAACTGAGCAATCATGTATGTGTATTTTTTCCTTCATTCTATTAATGTGGTGTATTACATTAATTGATTTTCTTATGTTGCACCAACATTGCATTTCTGGGATAAATCCCATTTGATCATGGTGTACAATTATTTTAATGTACTGTTGGATTTGGTTTGGTAGTATTTTGTTGAAGAGTTTTGCATCTATATTCATGAGGAGTATTGGTTCATAATTTTCTTTCTTTGTGTTATTTTCAAACTAGCTTTGGCATTAGGGTGATCCTGTCCTCATAGAATTAGTTAGGAATGTTCTCTTCAATTTTTTGGAAGAGTTTGAACAGGATTGGTGCTAATTCTCCTTGTAATATTTGGTAAAATTCCTCTGTAAAGCCACCTGGTCCTGGGTTTTTCTGTGTTGAACAGCTTTTGATTACATATTCCATCTTTTTACTTGTAATTGATCTGTTGGGACCTCCTATTTGTTCCTGAGTTAGTGTAGATAATTTGTGTGTTTCTAGGAATTTATCCATTTTATCTAAGTTATCTAATTTGTTGGCATACAGTTGTTTGAAGTATCTTCTTATAATCTTTTTTTTATTTCTGTGGTGTTTGTAATAATGCCCTATCTTTCATTTCTAATCTAACCTTTTTTTAAAAAAAAGTTCTCTATGTTCATAGTTTCATTTAATAGGTATAATAGACCTCACAAATAAGTGTGATTATATCAATTTTACTGTATTTCAGAGAGCTTAAATTATTTCCTAAGCCTGCAAAGCTAATTTTAAAAATAATAAGGAACATATTGTCTCCCACACTAAGGCTTTACATGGACTGACTCAACCCTTTCACATACACAAGAGCGTGGGAGGTGGATGGGAATCAAGTGTCTTTACCAAGGCTGCACAATTGGCAAATAGCAAATCTGGTATTTGAACCCAGGTTTTCTTGCTCCCAATCCTATAGTTAGTTATCATCAGCCTGAGTACCAATCTTAGACTGATTCTAAAACCTGTTTTTCTACAAAGCACATTTGTGGCTATTTGAAAAAAAAATATTTATATAATTATAGCAACTTCAGTATAAAATGAGAAAGAATTTTGTTGAAAATGAATTTCCCTGAAATGGAATGGACTTAGTAAATAGTGAGCTCCCCACCAGAAAATGTGTTTCAGCAGAGGCTAGATAATCAATTGGAATAAAAAAGGAAAGAAGGAAGCCAAACTACAAGTGGCCCTTAATGATTCAGAATTAGAACTTTTCCCATATAGTTTCCAAACAATCAACTTAAAATCTTTGTCATTTCAAAATTCCAACTTAAGACAATGTGAATATTCTTTCCCAAACACTTACAGTACTTATTTCCATATAAAATCTCATTGATGGGCTTGGATCATGGGAAGGCCAGAGACTTCTATCCCTGTCTCACTAAGTCCTGGTGCCTGAATGTGGTCATTGCTATTGCTTCCTATTCACTAGCCATTCACCTGTTTCTTCTTCCTAATAGAACCCTAATTTTATTCAGATACTGAGGAGTCAACTATTTCAGGGAATGTCAAAGTCCTTAAGGGTTGAGTTTTGAATGGTCTAGGTCAAATCTGGTAACACCACATCCCCTTGAAAAGTGATTGATTTAGGCATGAGCATGTAACAATTTTGGCAAAGACATGTCAAGGGATGTCTGCTGGTGAGTTTCTGGGAAGTTTTTTTCATGCCTTAAAAGAAACACAAGTCAGGCAGTTTCATTTTCTGCCTTTGGATGCTGACACCTGGTTATGACACCTGCAGTAAGACATCCATCTGATACCATCAGGGGAACCAGCCTATGAGGGCAATCCAAATTGCTATGGATGATGGAGCAGAAAGATGGATGGATCCTGGGTCTTTGATATATCACTGACCTGCTGAATTAAGTAGCTTTGAAACTTCACTACTTCTGGACTTCTTAAGAGAGAAAATAAATAACCTTGTTTATGCCGTTTGCTATTGTTGTTTTTTGATTACTTGCAAATTGAACTACCACATTCATTCATAGGGTTTAAAGCATTGCATTTCTAAGACTACCATCATTAGAGTGTGAACTTTCTCTGGGAGGACTATGATAAAAAATTGATAATAGAAATGAAAAAAAATACTAATACAGTTATTATTTTGTTGTTTTTATTAATATTAGGTATCATGGAAAACATAGGTCTTGAAATTATCCTAAGTAAAAATTCATCTCTTTATATTGCCAGCTTAGTGATCTTGGGCAAATTTTTTAACCCCTCTAATACTGATATCCCATCTTTCTTTTTTTTTTTTCCACTTTGTTCATGGATCTTTTATTCTTTTTTATTGTATTTTTTATGGTAGAATATAACATATATACATAGAAGTGATAACTTTCCAAGTGCAATTTAACAAGTAGAGAGCAAATTTCAAAGAATATTATAGATTACAGCTCCACAGTTTCAGTTATTTCCTTACTGTAAAATTAACATATGTACAAAATGGTAATATCTTTCAAAGTATGATTAAACAAATAGTTATAAAGGAAATTTCCAATGTTGTTGTTGTGAGTTATACTACCATAGTTTCAGTTATTTTCTTATTGTGGAATATAATATATATAAAAAGGTGATAGCTTTCAAATTACAATTTAACAAGTACCTATAGAACAAATTTCAAAGGAGGTTACTCTGATATCTGATCTTTTAAAGAGATATAGTATAATACTATTTTGTAAGGTTGATGAATGAAAAGTGATAATGTATACAAAGCATACAGTGGATGCTCAATAGTTGGTAGTTCTGCCTCTGGGTCTCAATTTTCTCATCTATAAAATTGATATAAGAACACACATGGATTATGTGAGTGTGCTGGTTTGAATGTATTATGTCCCCCAGAAAAAGCCATATTTTTTTATTTAATCTTGTGTGAGCACACGTATCAGTGTTGATTAGATTGTAATTCTTTGAGTGTTTCCATGGAGATGCACCGCACCCAACTGTGGGTGATGACTCTGATTAGATAATTTCCATGGAGGTGTTGCCCCACCCATTCAGCATGGGTCTAAATTAAATCACTGGAGCACTATAAATGAACTGACAAACAGAAGGAACTCAGTGCAGCTGTGAGTGACATTTTGAAGAGGAGCTACAGCCAAGAGGGAAACTTTGAAGAACGCACTGAAACTGAGAGAGGAGCTTCAGCTTACAGAGACATTTTGGAGATGGCCTTTGAAAGCCGACTTTTGCTCCGGAGAAGCTAAGAGAGGACAAAAGTCCCAAGAGCAACCAAGAGTGACATTTTTGAGGAGCTGAAGCTTAAAGAGGAACGTCCCAGGAGAAAACCATTTTGAAACCAGAACTTGGAGCAGACGCTGGCCAAGTGCCTTCCCAGCTAACAGAGGTTTTCCAGACGCCATCAGCCATCCTCCAGTGAAGGTACCCAATTGTTGATACATTACCTTGGACACTTTATGGCCTTAAGACTGTAACTGTGTAATCAAATAAACCCCCTTTGATAAAAGCCAATCCATTTCTGGTGTTTTGCATTCCAGCAGCATTAGCAAACCAGAACAGTGAGTATTAAAGGAAACAAAGAATGTATATAATCAGCACTTTATACATAACTATTACCACTGCTGTGCAGCCATTAACAATCATTAACATCCAAGGGCAGTAGTGAACAGGCTGCTTTTCCAACAGAAATGTAATCTTGAGTCAATGTGGTGCAACATGGGCATTGCAGGGAGCAAGCCCTGGGAGCCACCTAGCTAGGAGCCCGCCAGCTAGGACAGGTCTGTTTGGGGATGGACAGTAGGGTGGCCAGTGAATGGAATGTTGGCATTGCTATCTGGTGAGGGGACCAAGACACACCAATGGAGTGCTGAATGTTAGAAGAGATGCACCAGGAGGGGCAGAGGGTACAAAGACAGTCTTTACCTTCTTCAGTATTTGGCCAGGGGCTGACTCTCTTCAGAAATTGAAAGTAAAAAGTAAGATTCATGTTATAGACTCCCGGGTTCATCAAATCTTATAGACGTGAGCCACCGTGACCTGTATTTGGTGAAGGACTTCAAGGAGAGATAATCAAAGGAATCAGTAATTCCAGATGGACCATGATAAGGGCATTTCTTTCATGTATCTTTGGCTCTTTCTTAGTAGTTTCTCTAGGGAGAGAGCGAGAGAAAGAGAGAGAGAAAGAAAGAGATCTGATTATTTCAATAGTTCTCCAGAACTCAAAAGTCCTTCCATTTCTTTTTTATCAATTCCATTAAAACACTTAAGATTGATATCTTAACTTTGGTCTCAGTTCAGAGCCAGTATGTCCTTTCTCCAAAGAATGCTGGCATTGTGGTTCTTCTATATAAATGCAAATTACACTGCCCTAGGAGTTCTAGTTTTAGCTCAGCAGTTGATTTGTGGTGACTTCAAGTAAGCCACTTTTCTTACCTGAGTCATAATTTCCTTGCATATAAAACAAGGAGGGTTGCAGTAAATCTTTCCTCAGGACTCAGAATCACCACCAGGCCCCTCTTTGTGACATTCAATCCATTGGTCTTTCTTTCTAAATGCATAAGGGTGTCTGCTTGGCTTGCATAGTGTATTAACATCTCCCTGTGTATGTTTCTGCCTTCTCTGGGTGAAGTGGTAGAGATCACTAAATTCATTTTCTCTTCATCTTGGGCAAACAAGCTGCTTTCTTCAGTTATCCTTGCAGGGATGGGGTCATGTGATTGAGTTCTAGTCCATGTACTGTGGGGCAAATTGATATAACTCACTTCCAGAATGGCCACAAAAACAATTCTCCATCCTCCTTCTCTCTTATCTCTTCTGCTGGTGGAGCCAGAAGATCCAGGGGAGGACTCTGAACCCTGGGATGCGGTGGGGCCACACGATGGAAGCAGCGGGTCCCACGCCTCCACCTCCAACCCCACCGACTCTCGCTGGTCTATGACACAAGTGCGAATTACACCTCTAATGTGAATAAGATTTGGGGGTTGTTTAGTATAGCATTTGGCCTGACTGCACAATCTAGGAATAAAATTCTCCTTGGAGACTATCCACATATTGCCTTCCTTTATGAAATAATGGAGATTACAGGGCCCAGTTAGATTATTTGGGTTTCACAAAATGGCCAAAACATAGTATTTAAAAAAATAAAAACAAAAAATGGGAAACATAAAGGAAGGCATTCTTAAATAAAAACGAATTTGGTGTTTTAGAATTTTTTTTTTTTTAATTACCAAAGTTTTCTCATCAATTCAGGAACTGGGAATTAGAAGGCATATTCCTTCTATGATTACCCACAAACACAAATAAATCCAATGAGAATCATAAGAACATTGATTATCCTCCGGACTTGAGAGTCGAATAAGCTTTAGAGACACAGTTCCATCCAAGTCTATTATGATTCAGGTGAAGAAACTGGGTTTCATGGCTGTTAAAACCATCCAATAAGCTAACAGGAATAAGACTACTTGCTTTTTCCCACTCCAGTGCTCTCTCCTTTGCATCAAATATTTTACAGGTGGGAAATTTATTGTGCTTAGAATAAGAAAACTAAAATTAATTTTAGAACTATTAAGAGAATAGACACTGCATGAATGTTGGTTGGAACTGAGGAAGTTTCACAAGGACATAAAGTAACACCACTTGCCCATGCCTCCAAATTAAACCATAAAGCAACTCCAGAAACGTGGGGGTTGTTGTTGGATAGATGAAGATAAGCTCAAGAATGAAAAACATGTCTTGAGGATCGGGGAATCATTTGTCATTGGCCTTCTGACTCAAAACAGCCAATCTAAAAAGAGAAACTGTATATCTAAAACTACTGATGAACAGAGAGAATATAATTATATAATTAGGTCAATATCACTTTGTTCAGAAAGTAGAAAGGCAATTTCGTTCCATACTGGTTAAAGCTATTACATCAGGTTGTACTCTCCCTAATCATAAGTGTCTTCTTGGAGGAATGTTTTAAGATTCAAGACAGGGCAAGTGGGAGCCATCTAGATAGAGAGAAAGTAATTATGTATTTAGGGTACTGTGAGATCTTAATAAAAATTTTAATGGATATGGATTATCTGTGGAGTTTATCTATTCATTTAACAAACATTAATTACCTATTGTATACCAGGCTCTGGTCTAAGCACTGGGAATACAAAGATGAATAAATGTGTTCATTGCCCATTAGTTTCCCAGAGGTTATAGGGCCAGAAAACTAAGATGAAACGAAGTAGGTATCACTGGAGCTCATGGGGCGCAGATAGGGGGTTTCCAACTCTGACTAGACAAGTTGAGGCCTTCATTGATTTTTTTTTAATTAAATTCAGTTTTATTGAGATATATTCACATACCACACAATCATCCATGGTGTACAACCAACCGTTCACAGTATCATCATATAGATATGCATTCATCACCCTAATCTATTTTTGAACATTTTCCTTACACCAGAAAGAATCAGAATAAGAATAAAAAATAAATGTAAAAAAGAACACCCAAATCATCCCCCCCCATCCCACCCTATTTTTCACTTAGTTTTCTTCCCCATTTTTCTACTTATCCATCCATACACTGGATAAAGGGAGTGCGAACCACAAGGTTTTCACAATCACACTGTCACACATTGTGAGCTATATTGTTATACAATCATCTTCAAGAGTCAAGGCTACTTGGTTGGAGTTTGATAGTTTCAGGTATTTACTTCTAGCTATTGTGATACATTAAAACCTAAAAAGGATTATCTATATAGTGCGTAAGAATGTCCACCAGAGTGACCTCTCAATTCCATTTGAAATCTCTCAGCCACTGAAACTTTATTTTGTTTCATTTCACATCCCCCATTTGGTCAAGAAGATGTTCTCAATCCCATGATGCCAGGTCCAATTTATCCCCAGGAGCCATATCTTGCATTGCCAGGGAGATTTACACCCCTGGGAGTCAGGTCCCACGTAGGGGAGAGAGCAGTGAGTTTTAAAGGATAAGTAATATGAGTCAAGTAAATAAGAAGAAAGGCATTCATGGTAGAAAGAACAGCCCATTGCAAGGCTCCAAAACATGGTATGATTAAGATCTATAAAAATTAATTCCTTTTCTAAAGTGTATTGTTATGGGTGGTTTAGGGGAGTGTACAGGTGTGGACAATTCTTCACTTACTTGATTATAAGTGACAGAAATCCAACACAAAGCCAATTAAGGAAAGATGAGGATATTTTATTCATATAAATGAAAAATCCAGGCATAGATTTTCAAGTATGGCTAGTTTCAGGTTAGATAGTGTCATCAGATTCAACATCTCTCTCTTCATCTCTTGGCTCTGCTTTCTATTTCATTGACCCATTTTCTAGTAGATTGTCTACACAAGAGGACTGATAGCTTGAGATTTACAGCTAACAATCCTAACAAAAAAGAAAGAACTTTTACTCCCATAGTCCTAGCTAGTCCTTAGATCACATCTAATTGGTCTGGCTTGAATCACATGTATCTTCCTGAACCACTGCACTGGTAGCACAAGGCTCAAACCTACTTCTCCAATTACTCCCTTCCAATTCCTCACACTCTTCTCTGCATTTCAGCCTAACCTATACCAATGTTTCTATTAGTTTTGCCCTAGAGGATCGAAACACATAAAGTGCATGCAAAAGTATAAAGTTTGACCCCTTCCTAACACCATATACAAAAGTTAACACAATGGATCATAAACTTAAGTGTAAGAGCTAAAACTATATATAAACACAGTGTTGCTAGAGTTCTCCAGAGAAACAGAACTGATAGGATAAATAAATATATTGGGAGATTTATTACAGGAATTAACTCATGTGACTGTGAGGGCTGGCAAGTCCAAATTCTGTAGGACAGGCTGCAAACTAGAAACCACATAAAACATATACTGGAATTCCTCTAGGGGAAGCTGGCTGGCTAAAGTAGAAACAGAGTTTCTTCTGACTTCTGAAATCCTCAGTTCTGGCTGTTAACACCTCCAGTTGATTGGATGAGGAGACTCCCCTCATTGCTAGGGCAATCTCCTTTTTTGATTGTAGGGACAATCAGCCATAGAAGCAATCAAGTGATTACAGATGCAAACCCATCTATGAAATACCCTCATAGTGTTTGCTTGACCAAGTGGACACTATAACCTAGCGAGGTTGATAACATGAAATTAACCATCACATAAACTCAGAAAAAAACTCATGACCTTGGATTAGGCAAAGGCTTCTTACCTATGACACCAAAACCAAACACAATAAAAGAAAAAAATACACAAATAGGACTTCATCAAAATTAAAAATTTTTGTGCTGCTAATAATACCATCAAGAAAATGAAATGACACCCCACAAAATGAAGAAAACATTTGGAAAGCATCTGTCTGATAAGGGACTTGTATCCCGAGTATATAAAGTATTATTATAACTTAATAATAAAAGATAACCAAACTTAAGAAATGGGCAAAGGATCTAAATAGACATTTCTGCAAGGAATATATAGAGATGGCCAATAAACTTATGAAAAGTTGCTCAACATCATAAGCCATTAGAGAAATGCAAATCAAAACCACAATGGGATGCCACTTCACATTCACTAGGATGTCTAGAATCAAAAAGCCAGATAATCTCAATATAACAGAATTTTTAAACAAAATAGAGTGGGCACCAGAAAAGTAGCAATAAGCACCGATATTACAAAGTTGAGAGTGTGCTTCAGCTTGAAATATATCATTGGATGCCTGAAATTCCTTTGAAAGGAGTAAAAGCAACTATGGTGATATCCAGAAATACAGTAAAATCTTTATACATAAAAAAGCCAGATATAACAAGTATTGACAAGGCTATGGAGAAATTGGAACCCTTTTGCATTGCTGGTGGGACTGCAGAATGTTGCAGCCGCTTTGAAAAAGAGTTTAACAGTTCCTCACTAATTTAAAGATAGCGTTACCATAAGACCCAGCAATTCCACCTGTAGGCATATACTCAAAAGAACTCAGAGCAGTTACCAAAACAAATAGATGTCCATGCATGTTCATAGCAGCACTATTCACAATAGCCAAAAGATGGAATTAATCCAAATGTCCATCAACTGGTAAATGGATAAACAAAATGTGGTATAGACATTTAACAGAATATTATCTGGCAAAAATAGAAATGAAGTAGTGATCAAGCTACATGGTTGAACCTTGAAATCATGCTAAGTGAAAGATGCCAGTTACAAATGACCACATATTTATGATTCCATTTACATGAAATGTTCAGAATAGGCAAATCTATAGAGACAGAAAGTAGATAAGCGGTTGCCAGTGATTGGGAGCAGGGACTGCAGGGTTGAGAAGTGACTGTTAATAGGTACTGAGTTTCTCTTAGGGATGATAAAAATATTCTAAAATTAGATTGTTGTGATGGTTATACAACTCTGTCAATATATTAAAATCACTGAATTATAAACTTTAAATGGGTGAATTATACTGTATGTGAATTATACCTCAAAACAGCTGTTTAAAAAAAGTATTTCGGATTCGAAGTGTAATATAAATCTAATCTTTATACTCTAATTTTTTACTACTTATTTCAGCATTCAAGGCTCTTCATAACTTACCCTAAACCTGTATGCGTCACCTCCACCACCCCCTATTTCTTCCACTTCCCCAGAGTCCTCTACATTCCAGCCACACAGAATGCCATTTCAATACTGCCTAAACATGTGGTTCTTTCACAACACTACCTTAAAATATTTTTTCATAACAGTTTTGCACATGCTGTACTGCTTCCCCAGCTAGACTGTGCACATCTCAAAGGTGGAGACAACATCTAATTCATCTTTGCATCCCCAGAGTCTAACCCTGAGTTTGGTATTAAAGGGGCACTTCATGAATGTTTGTCGAATTGAACTGAATGTGCTTGAAAACCCTGGAAAAGATCCCCCAGAATCCTTCAGGGATTGTGACTGTGCAGTGAAGAGGCAAAATGAGGCAATTCCCTAGAATTAGAAATTAACTTATTTGTTAAGAAAACTTTTGGATGGAAATACTGTCTCATTCATTTTCCTTTGGGAAAGAAAGAAAAACATGCAGAAATCCAATAAGTACTCTAAGGATTTCTATTATATTAAATTTGCAGTTGAGAAGGAAAAAGAGAAATAGTTGGAATAATAAGAATTTTTGCAATTTGGTCTTGAAGGAAATGAAAACAGCTGAATCAAACTCACCTGGACTTTCTATGGAACTGCATTCAATAGAATCGAAGGGGAGATATTAGGTAAAAGGAAGGACTGGATCCAAGTCAGCATCCTCCCAGGTTCTGCCAAACTCTGGTACAGACTTATCCTAGACAGAGATAAGGCTCTGTAACCATAGGTATGGTGGTTGAGACTGAGGTGAGAGATTGAAATGACACTCTGGCATAAATGGGGTTTCTGCTTGATTAAATCTATTACTGAAAAGTTACCCAGTGCTTTTTCTAATAGAAGCATCTAAACTATGCAGCCTCAAGAACCACACATACAACAGGTTCCGAACCTGATGTTTAGAACCAATTACAATAGCAACAATTATAAAACTGCTATTATTAAATGCCGACTATGTACCAATTAGTGTTCCAGCTGAAAAGAACATTGAAATAAATGATGCACAATTTATAACTATAGAAATGTCATTGATGAGTTATTAACAAAGGGCTGTTGGGCTCTCATTTCTCAGTAGTCTTATCTGTAAAACAGGGACCAGAATTGTAAGTTATCTTGAGCAGCAGCTCTGAGTCAAAGAATTAAAGGATATGGGGCCTGAGGAACAGAAGGTTTATCTCTTCCCCAGGAGACAGCAGCAGGTGTTACTCTAAGCTAGGGAAAGAGAAGATCTACTGGGGAACTGCTGGAGGGCAGGAATGTGTATTGTATTTATCTCTGTATTCCCCATATCGCCTAACACACGGTAGATGTTCAAATCTAAGTTTATTGAGTTTAACTGAAGCAAGTGGAGTATGTTGTGCTTCAAGGACCCCTGCCAAACATAAGGTTTGCCAGAGGCCGCAGGAATCCAAGCTTTTACTTGCACCCCACCTATAAATGCAACTCCCAACTTAGGGGTGGGGAGTTAACCAGAATTGAAAGTGGTGGACAGAAACTCTCCATTTGCACTTTGTCACCAGGGACAGAGAAAAAAGACGGCAACTTGAATGGGGACCTTTAGGAGGATTGTTTCCTTATAAAGCATGCCATACACAGACACAGAGAAATGGTCAGAAACCTTGTACACTAATTCTTCTGAGACAGGTTCCTCTGGGTGGATATGGCCACACATCCTGATAGTTTTCAAGACAGTAGAAGTTTCAAATACTGCATGTCAGACAGGACATGCATTAGATGTTGTTGCCCAAAGCGGGATTCAGAAAATAGACCAGTCTTAGTCATGCTCTTCATGAAAACAGAGATAAGAAGATGGCCAGTTCCCAGAATGTTGATAGGAAGATATGCCAAAAATTCACTCCAGGCAGATTCCAGCAGTGCCTACTTCTACAGGGATTTGTGTGGCAAAGCCCTTCCATGGAGCCCAAGTGGGATGGGCTGGATTTTAACAAGCTGAGGGGATTCTTTGGCTCGTTCTGCCTAAGACCACATTAGAGCATGCCAGGCCCCCACTCCAATCCTGGCCTTTCTGGATCTTATTGTGCCTAGGGCAAGTAGAGGCAAGGCAAGCTGAACAAAGAAAAAGTGTTTTTCTGAGAATAAAAAACATTTTACTCTAGGATGGGCCAATTTGTACAATTATTGGGATGCTCCCCTTGCTGGGAATGTGACCCAATTGTCTTCTCAGTCAACTCATGTCCCTGATCCTCCCCAGAAGGTAGCGTCTCCTTGCGTCTACTCTTGCCAGCTTAAAATGCATTCTCTGCCCTATAGTCCAGAGGGATCATTTCAAAATGCAAATCTGATCATGTTAGAACCCTGCCATGTGGTTGCCTTGCTCACAGGATTAAGAGCAAAATCCTTACCTTGGACTGTAGGGTACTATATTTTCTGTTTCCTTGTATAATTCTGCAAACTGATTTCACACCACAACATCCTTTGCTCTCTATGCCCGAGTCACAGTGAGTGACTTTGAATTCTGCACATACATCATGCTCCCTCATATAAAAGGGCTTTGCAAATGTTATTGCTTCTTCCTGGAAAATTTTTCCTGTCACTCCTACCAGTCTGTAAATCTTGAGGGTAGAGAGCATATCTGTTTTTATTCACCATTCATCTCTGCTGCCCACCAGAGCCACTACCCACTGTAGAGGCTCAATATATATTTTTTGAGTGAATGGATGAATGGGGATACACTATGCTTCTTATCAGAGCATAACACAGATTAAACCTCTATTAGCCTTCTTATTCTTTATAGCAGTACAAAGAGGGAAAATAGGAAGGTCTGTTGAGTTTGTGATTTACTTCAGCTCTGTAATCAAATCTGGCTCTAATATCTTGATGAAGTAATCAATAGAATAACATATTGGGATGGTTTTTATTCATTTAAAGCAACTTTATTTCCATACCTATGGTAGGCAGAATTCTAAGATGATTCCCACTAGCTCTCACTTTTTTGTAGTTTCCCTCCTCTTTTGTGTGGATGGAGCCTGCAAATATGAGTTATCACTCCCCTGATTGTAGTACAGTACATGGCATAAGGGATGTTACAGATGTAATCAAGACCTGAAATGAGCTGAACTTATCCTGGGAGGGCCTTACCTAGTCAGGTGAGCCCTTAAAAGCCAAGAGTTTTCCCTGGCTGGTTTTGGAGGAAGAAAGCAAGTAATCATGTTGTGAACTGCTTATGGAGAAGAGCAGCCTGTAGGAACTCAGATTGCTCCCTGGATGGCAGCAACGAGAATACACAGGCCTCAGACATATAATCACAAGGAATTGAATTCTTCCAGAAATGTGAATGAACTTGGAAGAGGACTGCTGGATGAGAACCACAGCCTCGGCTGACACCGTGATGATAGCTTGGGAGGCCTGGGGAGAGGATTCACCTAATCCCTGCCTGAACTCCTGACCTGTGGAAACTGTGAGATAATAAATTTGTGCATTTAAACTGCTGTGCCAGTTTGGATGTATTATGTCCCCCAAGAGCCATATTCTTTAATGCAGTCTTGTTGGGGCAGATGCATTAGTGTTGACTTGGTTGGAATCTTTTGATTGAGTGTTTCCATGGAGATGTTACTCAATCAACTGTGGGCAAAATGTCTGATCAAATTATTTTCATGGACATTTGGACCCCATCCATCCAAGAGTGGGTCTGGATTTAATCACTGGAGTCCTATGAAAGAGCTCACAAACAGAAGGCACTCAGAGAAGCTGAGCAGGACATTTTGGAGAGAAGCTAATGGCTGACACTTGGAAGTTCTTGGAGACATTTGGAAACGCTAGCCTAGAGTTTGCTTTGGAGAAACTAACAGAGGACCTCCGATGCTCAGATGCACAGGAGCTGAAGAAGTTAAGAGAGACAAGCCCAGAGACATTTTGGAGAAAGCCATTTTGAAACCAGAACCCCAGAGCAAAGAATCAGCAGACATCTGCCACATGCCTTCTCAGCTAACAAAGGTTTTCCAGACACCATCGGCCACTCTTCAGTAAAGATGTCCTATTGTTGATGCCTTAGTTTGGACACTTTTATGGCCTTAAAACTGTAAATTTGTAACTTAATAAATCCCCTTTATAAAAGCCGTTCCATTTCTGTTATTTTGCATAAGGGCAGCATTAGCAAACCGGAACACCCACTAAGTTTGTGGTAATTTTTCACTCAGCAATAGAAAACTGACACAAGACCTGTTATTGTCAAACTCTGTATAGTGGCTGATGTTTGCTTAGAACTGCGAGTGTGCTGAGTTAGAACTTTCCATAATTATCTGCATATCCAGCGCATCAAAGTACTTAAACTTCTTTTTTGGGGGAGAAGCAATAAAGCACTGACTTTTCTCACTCTGAAAATGCAAATAGCTGAACAAATTTTCTTTAGAAATTTCCAAAAATAAAGACTCTCTTCAGGGCTGAAATCAACTCTGAGAAATGTTAATCTGGGAGGAAAGGAAGCTTAAGTCATGTAAAATATCTCAAAATAGGTTGCATGGGACTGACTTATGGGGAACTTTGGAGAAAGCTGCTCATTGCTGGGAACGGAAGAAATGTTTGATGACTGTAGCTGTATGCAAAGCACTGGAGGAAACTGCATGCTTGGTGGCATCCTAGTCACCCCAAAGAGTGGACATAGGGCCAAAGTTTGAGCTACAACTAAGAGGTCATTCTTATTAAATACAATTCCAAAGTAGACTCACACTCCCAGAAGGAACTTTTAGGATAACACAGTCTTTCTTTATGGCTTTAAACAGGACTGTAATTGAATCAAAATAAAAAGAATATACTTTGTCCTTTTCAAACTTTTCAGAAAACAAGTCAGTTAAACTTCCTGGGTTCAGGTTTCTTCCTCTCCAAAATGAATGTTTGGCCAATTGCCAAGGGTCTCTTCAGCTCTGTGATTGTGTCATAAGATTCTTTCATTGCTTTACCCACCCATTCCTAGGTTTGTCGATGCTGTTACATGAGGCTGCATATGAAAAGCACCCAATACATAATAAGCACTCAACAAATGTGCAGATTTATGTAGTTAAATATTTAATCAGGAGGTGGGGCAAGAAGGTGGATTGGTGAGGTGTATGTTTTAGTTACTCCTCCAGGGAAGTAGGTAGAAAGCCAGGAACTGTGTGGACTGGACACTGCAGAGCAATCTGACTTTGGGCATACTTCATACAACACTCATGAAAATGTGGAACTGCTGAGATCAGCGAAATCTGTAAGTTTTTTGGCCAGGGGACCCACGACCCTCCGTGCCAGGCTCAGTCCCGTGGGAGGAGGGGCTGTCAGCACTGAGAAGGAGAAGGGAGAACTGCAGTGGCAGCTCTTATTGGAAACTCATTCTACTGACCCAAACTCCAACCATAGGTAGACTGAGACCAGACACCAGAAAATCTGAGAGCAGCCAGCCCAGCAGAGAGGAGATAGGCATAGGAAAAAAACAGCAAGACAAACTCAAAAATAAAAGCGGAAGATTTTTGGAGTTCTGGTGAACATAGAAAAGGGAAGGGCAGAGCTCAGGCCCGCAGGCTCATTTGCAAAACGCGAAGAAAAACTGATCTCTCTGCCCCCTGGATCTTTCCTTAATAGCCCTTATTGCTTTGTCTCTTAGCATTTCAATAACGCATTAGATCTGCCGGGAGGGCCCTTTCTTTCTTCTTTTTTTTTTTTTAATCTTTTTTTCATTTTCTAAAACAATTACTCTAAGAAGCCCAATACAGAAAGCCTCAAAGACTTGCAATTTGGGCAGGTCAAGACAAGAGCAGAACTAAGAGCTCTGAGACAAAAGGCAATAATCCAGTGGCTGAGAAAATTCACTAAACACCACAACTTCCCAAGAAAAGGGGGGTGTCCACTCACAGTCATCATCCTGGTGGACAGGAAACAGTCTTGCCCGTCACCGGCCCCATAGACCAGAGCTGCCCCAGACAACCGAATGTGACGGAAGTGCTTACAATAACATGCATACACCACAAAATTGGGCATGGACATTAGCCTTCCCTGCACCCTCAGCTGGTTGTCCCAGACTTGGGAAGGTGGAGCAGTGGGAATTAACAAGTCCCATTCAGACATCATTTCAGCAGACTGGGAGCCTTCCTACACAGACTGGCATCCCAGAACCACCCTGGGGGGATGGCACTCACCTGGGACATAGCACAGTCATCCCTCAACAGAGGACCAGGGGGCGCAAGGCCTGGAAGAGGGACCCACCTGCAAGTCTCAGGGGCCACCACATGCCAATACCAAGGACTTGTGGGTCAGTGGAAGAGATAAACTGTGGCAGGACTGAACTGAAAGATTAGACTATTGCAGCAGCTTTAAAACTCCAGAAACACCAGGGAGATTTGGTTGTTAGAGCCGCCCCCCTCCCTGACCGCCCAGACACATGCCCCTTATACAGGGCGGGCAACACCAACTATACACGCAAGCTTGGTACACCAACTGGACCCCACAAGACTTACTCCCCCACTCACCACAGAGGCAAAGCGGGGGAGAACTGGCTTGAGGGGAACAGGTGGCTCGTGGATGCCACCTGCTGGTTAGTCACAGAAAGTGTACTCCACGAAGCTGTAGACCTGACAAATTAGAGATAAGGATTTCAATTTGTCTACAAATCCTAAAAGAACCCTACCAAGTTAAGCAAATGCCAAGAGGCCAAAAACAACAGAAAATTTTAAAGCACATAAAAAAAACAGACAATATGGATAACCCAACCCCAAGCACCCAAATCAAAAGATCAGAAGAAATACAGTACTTAGAGCAACTAATTAAAGAACTAAAGATGAATGATGAGACCATGGAACAGGATATAAAGGACATCAAGAAGAGCATGGAACAGGATGTAAAGGACATCAAGAAGACCCTAGAAGAGCATAAAGAAGATATTGCAAGACTAAATAAAAAAATAGATTTTTTTGTGGAAATTAAAGAAAATGTTGACCAAATTAAAAAGATTCTGCACACTCATAGTACAAGACTAGAGGAAGTTGAACAACGAATCAGTGACCTGGAAGATGACAGAATGGAAAATGAAAGCACAAAAGAAAAAATGGGGAAAAAAATTGAAAAAATCAAAATGGACCTCAGGGATATGATAGATGATATAAAATGTCCGAATATAAGACTCATTGGTGTTCCAGAAAGAGAAGAAATTGGTAAAAGTTTAGGAAGAGTATTCAAAGAAATTGTTGGGGAAAACTTCCCAAATCTTCTAAACACCATAAATACACAAATCATAAATGCCCAGCGAACTCCAAATAGAATAAATCCAAATAAACCCACTCCAAGACATATTCTGATCACACTGTCAAATACTGAAGAGAAGGAGCAAGTTCTGAAAGCAGCAAGAGAAAAGCAATTCACCACATACAAAGGAAACAGCATAAGACTAAGTAGTGACTACTCAGCAGCCACCATGGAGGCGAGAAGGCAGTGGCACAACATATTTAAAATTCTGAGTGAGAACAATTTCCAACCAAGAATACTTTATCCAGCATAGCTCTCCTTCAAATTTGAGGGAGAGCTTAAATTTTTCACACACAAACAAATGCTGAGAGAATTTGCTAACAAGAGACCTGCCCTACTGGAGATACTAAAGGGAGCCCTACTGACAGAGAAACAAAGAAAGGAGAGAGAGACATGGAGAAAGGTTCAGTACTAAAGAGATTCGGTATAGGTACATTAAAGGATATTAATAGAGAGAGGGAAAAATATATATGACAAACATAAACCAAAGGATAAGATGGCTGATTCAAGAAATGCCTTCACGGTTATAACGTTGAATGTAAATGGATTAAACTCACCAATTAAAAGGTATAGATTTGCAGAATGGATTAAAAAAAAATGAACCATCAATATGCTGTATACAAGAGACTCATCTTAGACACAGGGACACAAAGAAATTGAAAGTGAAAGGATGGAAAAAAATATTTCATGCCAGCTATAGCCAGAAGAAAGCAGGTGTAGCAATATTAATCTCAGATAAAATAGACTTTAAATGCAGGGATGTTTTGAGAAACAAAGAATGCCACTACATACTAATAAAAGGAGCCATTCAACCAGAAGAAATAACAATCATAAATGTTTATGCACCCAATCAAGGTGCCACAAAATACATGAGAGAAACACTGGCAAAACTAAAGGAAGCAATTGATGTTTCCACAATAATTGTGGGAGACTTCAACACATCACTCTCTCCTATAGATAGATCAACCAGACAGAAGACCAATAAGGAAATTGAAAACCTAAACAATCTGATAAATGAATTGGATTAACAGACATATATAGAACATTACATCCCAAATCACCAGGATACACATACTTCTCTAGTGCTCACCTGACTTTCTCCAGAATAGATCATATGTTGGGACATAAAACAAGCCTCAATAAATTTAAAAAGATTGAAATTATTCAAAGCACATTCTTTGACCACAATGAAATACAATTAGAAGTCAATAACCCTAAGAGACTTAGAAAATTCACAAATACCTGGAGGTTAAACAACACACTCCTAAACAATCAGTGGGTTAAAGAAGAAATAGCAAGAGAAATTGCTAAATATATAGAGATGAATGAAAATGAGAACACAACATACCAAAACCTATGGGATGCCGCAAAAGTGGTACTGAGGGGGAAATTTATAGCACTAAACACATATATTAAAAAGGAAGAAAGAGCCAAAATCAAAGAACTAATGGATCAACTGAAAAAGCTAGAAAATGAACAGCAAACCAATCCTAAACCAAGTAGAAGAAAAGAAATAACAAGGATTAAAGCTGAAATAAATGAAATAGAGAACAAAAAAAAAAGAGAGGATAAACAACACCAAAAGTTTGTTCCTTGAGAAGATCAACAAGATTGACAAGCCCCTAGCCAGACTGACAAAATCAAAAAGAGAGAAGACCCATATAAACAAAATAATGAATGAGAAAGGTGACATTACCGCAGATCCCGAGGAAATTAAAAAAATTATAAGAGGGTACTATGAACAACTGTATGGCAACAAACTGGATAATGTAGAGGAAATGGACAATTTCCTGGAAACATATGAACAACCTAGACTGACCAGAGAAGAAACAGAAGACCTCAACCAACCAATCACAATCAAAGAGATCCAATCAGTCATCAAAAAGATTCCCACAAATAAATGCCCAGGGCCAGAGGGCTTCACAGGGGAATTCTACAAAACTTTCCAAAAAGAATTGACACCAATCTTCCTTAAACTCTTTCAAAACATTGAAGAAAATGGAACACTACCTAACTCATTTTATGAAGCTAACATCAATCTAATACCAAAACCAGGCAAAGATGCTACAAAAAAGGAAAACCACCAGCCAATCTCCCTAATGAATACAGATGCAAAAATCCTCAACAAAATACTTGCAAATCGAATCCAAAGACACATTAAAAAAATCATACACCATGACCAAGTGGGGTTCATTCCAGGCATGCAAGGATGGTTCAACATAAGAAAATCAATCAATGTATTACAACACATTAACAAATCAAAAGGGAAAAATCAAATGATCATCTCAATAGATGCTGAAAAAGCATTTGACAAAATCCAACATCCGTTTTTGATAAAAACACTTCAAAAGGTAGGAATTGAAGGAAGCTTCCTCAATATGATAAAGAGCATATATGAAAAACCCACAGACAGCATAGTACTCAATGGTGAGAGACTGAAAGCCTTCCCCCTAAGATCAGGAACAAGACAAGGATGCCCGCTATCACCACTGTTATTCAACACTGTGCTAGAAGTGCTAGCCAGGGCAATCTGGCAAGACAAAGAAATAAAAGGCATCCAAATTGGAAAGGAAGAAGTAAAACTGTCATTGTTTGCAGATGATATGATCTTAAATCTGGAAAACCCCGAGAAATCGACGATACAGCTACTAGAGCTAATAAACAAATTTAGCAAAGTAGCGGGATACAAGATTAATGCACATAAGTCAGTAATGTTTCTATATGCTAGAAATGAACAAACTGAAGAGACACTCAAGAAAAAGATACCATTTTCAATAGCAACTAAAAATCAAGTACCTAGGAATCAACTTAACCAAAGATGTAAAAGACCTATACAAAGAAAACTACATAACTCTACTAAAAGAAATAGAAGGGGACCTTAAAAGATGGAAAAATATTCCATGTTCATGGATAGGAAGGCTAAATGTCATTAAGATGTCAGTTCTACCCAAACTCATCTACAGATTCAATGCAATACCAATCAAAATTCCATCAATCTGCTTTGCAGAGTTGGAAAAGCTAGTTATCAAATTTATTTGGAAAGGGAAGATGCCTGGAATTGCTAAAGACACTCTAAAAAAGAAAAACAAAGTGGAAGGACTTACACTCCCTGACTTTGAAGCTTATTATAAAGCCACAGTTGTCAAAACAGCATGGTACTGGCAAAGAGATAGACATAAAGATCAATGGAATCGAATTGAGAATTCGGAGATAGACCCCCAGATCTATGGCCGACTGATCTTTGATAAGGCCCCCAAAGTCACTGAACTGGGTCATAAAGTTCTTTTCAACAAATGGGGCTGGGAGAGTTGGATATCCATATCCAAAAGAATGAAAGAGGACCCCTACCTCACATCCTACACAAAAATTAACTCAAAATGGACCAAAGATCTCAATATAAAAGAAAGCACCATAAAACTCCTAGAAGATAATGTAGGAAAACATCTTCAAGACCTTGTATTAGGCAGACACTTCCTAGACTTACACCCAAAGCACAAGCAATGAAAGAAAAAATAGATAAATGGGAACTCCTCAAGCTTAGAAGTTTCTGCACCTCATAGGAATTTGTCAAAAAGGTAAAGAGGCAGCCAACTCAATGGGAAAAAATTTTTGGAAACCATGTATCTGACAAAAGACTGATATCTTGCATATATAAAGAAATCCTGCAACTCAATGACAATAGTACAGACAGGCCAATTATAAGATGGGCAAAAGATATGAAAAGACAGTTCTCTGAAGAGGAAATACAAATGGCCAAGAAACACATGAAGAAATGTTCAGCTTCGCTAGCTATTAGAGAGATGCAAATCAAGACCACAATGAGATACCATTTGACGCCGATTAGAATGGCTGCCATTAAACAAACAGGAAACTACAAATGCTGGAGGGGATGTGGAGAAATTGGAACTCTTATTCATTGTTGGTGGGACTGTATAATGGTTCAGCCACTCTGGAAGTCAGTCTGGCTGTTCCTTAGAAAACTAGATATAGAGATACTCTTCGATCCAGCGATTGTACTTCTCAGTATGTACCTGGAAGATCCGAGAGCAGTGACACAAACAGATATCTGCATGCCAATGTTCATAGCAGCATTATTCACAATTGCCAAGAGATGGAAACAACCCAAATGTCCTTCAACAGATGAGTGGATAAATAAAATGTGGTATATACACATGATGGAATACTACAAGGCAGTAAGAAGGAACGATGTTGTGAAACATATGATAACATGGATGAACCTTGAAGACATAATGCTGAGCGAAATAATCCAGGCAGAAAAAGAGAAATATTATATGCTACCACTAATGTGAACTTTGAAAAATGTAAAACAAGTGGTTTATAATGTAGAATGTAGGGGAACTATCAATAGAGAGCAATTAAGGAAGGGGGAACAATAATCCAAGAAGAACAGATAAGCTATCGTGGGTAAATTTAATGTTCTGGGAATGCCCAGGAATGACTATGGTCTGTTAATTTCTGATGGGTATAGTAGGACCAAGTTCACAGAAATGTTGCTATATTAAGTTACTTTCTTGGGGTAGAGCAAGAACACGTTGGAAGTAAAGTAGTTATCTTAGGTTAGTTCTCTTTTTCTTACTCCCTTGTCATGGTCTCTTTGAAATGTTCTTTTATTGTATGTTTTTTATTATTATTATTCTTTTTTAATTTTTTTATTTTTCATGCAGTTGATTTAGAAAAGAAAAAAAAGTTAAAAAAAAAAAAAAAACAAGGAAAAAAATATGCAGAGCCCCCTTGAGGAGCTGGTGGAGAATGCAGGGGTATTGGCCTACCCTACCTCCATGGTTGCTAACATGCCCACTGACATAGGGGATTGGTGGTTTGATGGATTGAGCCCTCTACCACGGAATTTGCTCTTGGGAAGACTGTTGCTGCAAAGGAGAGGCTAGGCCTCCCTATAATTGTGCCTAAGAGCCTCCTCCCGAATGCCTCTTTGTTGCTCAGATGTGGCCCTGTCTCTCTAGCTAAGCCAACTTGGCAGGTGAAATCACTGCCCTCCCCTCTACGTGGGATCAGACACCCAGGGGAGTGAATCTCCCTGGCAACGTGGAATATGACTCCCGGGGAGGAACGTAGACCTGGCATCGTGGGATGGAGAACATCTTCTTGACCAAAAGGGGGATGTGAAAGGAAATGAAATAAGCTTCAGTGGCAGAGAGATTCCAAAAGGAGCCGAGAGGTCACTCTGGTGAGCACTCTTACGCACAATATAGACAACCCTTTTTAGGTTCTAATGAATTGGGGTAGCTGGTGGTGGATACCTGAAACTATCAAACTACAACCCAGAAGCCATGAATCTTGAAGACAATTGTATAAAAATGTGGCTTATGAGAGGGGACAGTGGGATTGGGGGGGGGGCCATAGGGATAACACTCCCGTTTGTCTAGTTTGTGTATGGATGAGTGGAAAGGTGGGGGAAGGAAACAAACAAACAGACAAGGGCGCCCAGTGTTCTTTTTTACTTTAGTTGCTCTTTTTCACTTTAATTATTATTCTGGGTTATTTTTGTGTGTGTGGTAATGAGGGTGTCGGGGATTGATTTTGGTAATAAATGTACAACTATGTAATGGTACTGTGAACAATCAAATGTATGATTTGTTTTGTATGACCGAGTGGTATGTGAATATATCTCAATAAAATGAATTAAAAAAATATTTAATCAATGTTGGCTGCTGCTGCTGCTATTGTGAAGCCTTTCTTATGATGTCTGATTTCTCAAAGCTTTTCATTACCTCTTCAGAAAATTATACTAGACTTTTCTTTAATTGTGGAGCACAAGATAGAAACAATCCTCTAGAAAGAACCAGCTATAACAGGAAAATCACAGGAAGAACCTTAACCCTGGCCCTTCCTGTTTCTTTACAAATTCCAGCACTAGATTGGATTTCTGTACCCTGCTAGATATCTCCACCTGCCTACCCCAAATTGAACATATCTTTCCTCCCCACTCAGCCTCACCCCTGCCTGATTTCCCTATTTCTATGTTTTCTTATCATCTCAATTACTCTGTCTTAAGATATTTGAATCATCTTTTTTCTTCTCCCTCATGCTGCTTTTATGTATATAACAAAAAATCTTCCCATCTTTTTCTTTTTTTGAAGATCAATAAAATACAATTTTGTAAAACTGTGCCAAAAACATATTTCAAATTCACTTGGACATGTTTTACACCTTTTCTTTTCCATTCTTACTGTTTGCACTTGCATTTAAGTGCCTTATTCTAGGACTATTGCACAAATTTCCCCCTGCCTCCACTTTCCCTTTCCAATTTGCCCTATACAATTCTGCCTCACTAGCCTTCCTGAAACTCTTTGTGAGTATTTTCCCATGCACTAAAGCTCCCTGTGTACATAAATTGTTTGCATAATAAATCCCAGATTCCTTTAGTTTATTTTTCAAAGCCTTGACAATCTGATTATGGCTTGGAGTTGAGTTGAAATACTGGAATTGCCACCCTGAATTTGAATTTTGGCAAGTCACTTTTTGTCTCTGAACCTCAGCCTCTCTGATGTAAATTAGGATGATAATCCCTCCAACATAACAAAGACAGCATGGGACCAACAATTATGTGCAAAGTCCTTAACACAAAATACACAAGAGATTGTTGATTTCTCCCCAGCTTTCACAAACCTGCTACTTAAGCAAAACTATTCTGTTCAATTTCACAATGAATTTTAAGCATTCTTTCCTGTGCACATGTCCTTATTCTGATCCCTATAAATGGAATGTTGCTTCTTTCCTTTCCATTGACAAATCCTTCAAGGTCCAAATAAGTTTCATCTGCCCTGTGAAGTCCTTCCCTATAGCCTTTACCTGATCACAGACCATACCTGCTGTGACCCTTTGAATTTCTAAATGTTTTCACAGCTCAGTTGGCCCTTTGCTTTTGACAACCAATGTCACTTAAATTTTAACATAACCTTGGAATTATAAATTCTCTATGATCAGGGACCTCTTTGCTAGCCCATGCCTGCACAAGCAGACATTCTATAGACTTTTGTTGCTTTGGATGACAATGAAAACATCATCTCAACTATAACCATAATAAAAATTGAGGACTCTCAATGTCAATTTGTTGGCACTCTTGGTTAATTTTTAATTGGCAATTATGCTAGATGCTGTTTCCATAGGGCACTTCACACTTGTTCATCAGTTTTAAGATATTTTCAGTAGGCAAGTGATTAAGACCATTTCATGCCTTCTGTTTTTCTGAATTGAGAAAAGCAAAGTACAGTGTGATGGTTGGGTTCTGTGTCAACTTGGCCAAGTGATAGTGTCCAGGTGTCTGGTCAAGCAAGCACTGGCCTAACTGTTACTGCAAGGGCATTTTATTTATCTGTAATAAATCAGAAGGCTGGTTTATTAAATCATCAGTCAATTGACTGCAACTGTGATTGATTACAGCAATGAAAGGCATGTCTTCAAATTCAATCAGCTGGATTTAATCCAATCAGTTGAAGACTTTTACAGGAGAAAGAGAGAGAAGCTTCATGTCTTCTTTGGCTAGCCAGTGTCTCCTGAGGAGTTCATCAGACACCTTAATCAGAGTTGCCAGTTCACTGCCTGCCTTACAGAATTTGGATTTATGCATCCTGCCTTATGGAATTTGGATGCAGGCATTCCCACAGTTGTGTCAGACACTTTTATAAAATCTTATATTTACAGATATCTCTTGCTCATTCTGTTTCCCTAGAGAACCCTAACTAATATATACAGTGATATTATGATGTTTATTGTGAATATGCAATATAAATCATGAGAAAATAAACTCTTTTTCTTGGACCTTGCACCAATGGCAATGTTTCTCCAGCAATATTTTATAGAGGAAAGTAAATAGTGTCTTATTTGATTTAGCTGAACTGCTAATAGTTCTAGGAAAGGAATTCATTGAGAGAGTCTATAGTCTTATATTTAAACTGAGGCTTTTCATTTTAACACCTGAAAAACAGAGATAATTTTAGTGTGTATCTTGTCCAACTCATATTTGGTTTCATTTGTTTCTGTTTTTCTAATTAAAATAATGCAAACTATAGACAAATAATTAGAAGAAAGAGAAAATAAAGAACAGAAAACAATAAAATAGGAAACAAAAATCAATAAAAGCCATTAAACTGAGAAACAATGAGCCAAACTGATCAGGAAACAAAGAGAGAAGACATGGTTTACTACTGCCAAGAATGAGGAAGGAGACATCACTATAGATCCTATAGACATTAAACAGATAGTAAAGAAATATTATGAAAAACTTCAGCCAATAAATTCAATATGTTAGAAATAATAGAAAAAATTCTTGAAAAATGCAAAGGATCCAAGCTTACTCAAGAACAAAGAGATCATCTGAACAGCTTTTATAATTAAAAATCCTCCCCCAAACAAAACTCTAGGCCCAGATAATTTTTTTAAATTCAGTTTTATTGAGATATATTCACATACCATACAAACATCCATGGTGTACAATCAACTGTTCACAGTACCATCATATAGTTATGCATTCATCACTTCAATCTATTTTTGAACATTTTCCTCATACCAGAAAGAATCAGAATAAGAATCAAATACAAAAGTAAAAAAGAACACCCAAATCATCCACCCCATCCCACCCTATTTTTCATTTCAATTTTGTCCCCATTTTTCTACTCATCCATCCATACACTGGATAAAGGGAGTGTGATCCACAAGGCTTTCACAATCACACTATCACCCTTTGTAAGCTACATTGTTATACAATCATCTTCAAGAGTCAAGGCTACAGGGTTGCAGTTTGATAGTTTCAGGTATTTACTTCTAGCTATTCCAATACACTGAAACCTAAAAAGGAATATCTATATAGTGCACAAGAATGTCCACCAGAGTGACCTCTTGACTCCTTTTGAAATCTCTCAGCCACTGAAGCTTTATTTTGTTTCATTTTGCATCCCCCTTTTGGTCAAGAATATGTTCTCAATCCAATGGTGCAGGGTCCAGATTCATCCCTGGGAGTCATATCCTGCCAGGGAGATTTACACCCCTGGGAGTCAGGTCCTACGTAGTGGGGAGGACAGTGAGTTCACCTGCCAAGTTGGCTTAGATAGAGAGAGAGGCCACATTCAAGCAACAAAGAGGCACTCAGGAGGAGACTCTTAGGCAAAATTAAAAGCAGGTTTATAGGCTCAGATAATTTTACTGTTTACTTCTGCAAAACATTTAAGGAAAATAATAATAATTCTACCCAAACTGTTCCAGAAAATAAAAGAGGAAGGAATACTTCCCAACTCAGTTTATGAAGCCAGTATTACACTGAAACCAAAACCAGAATAATAAATTACAGGAAAATAAAACTACAGATCTATAGACCTCATAAACTTAGATGGAAAAATCCTCAGCAAACATTTAGCAAATCAAGGTCATAAACACATAAAGGAAGATAATAGACCTTGGCAAATGGACTTTAGTTCAGGAATTAGAGGTTGGTTTAACATTAAAAAATCAATAGATGTAATATTTCATGTTAACAGACTAAAAAGAAAGTCTAATTATCATCTAAATAGATGTAGATACAGCATTTGATAAAATTCAGCACTGATACATGATAAAAACTCTCAGCAAACTAGGACAACTGAAAAAGGCAGCTATAAAATCTTTTATCTCACTCTACATACAAAAATGTAAGTCAAAAAGGTCATAGACCTAAATGTAAGATCTAAAACTGTAAAATTTTTAAAAGAAGATTGTGATGACCAGTTTTTCCTTTATAATCTGGATAGGTCTGACCAGTTGATAGGCCTTAAAAGCAGAATTGAGGTTTCTCAGAAGGAGAAGAAATTCCACCTGTGGACCACAGTGTCGGATCCTGAGAGCTTCCGGCTTACCTTTCTAATGGCCCGCCTTGTGGATTTCAGACTTGTCTAGCCACTCTTCATGATTGCATAAGCTAATTGAGTCAAATACACCAAACAGGCAAAAAGCCCTTAGCAGCAGCCCCCACCATAAGTGGATGTCCTTTATCAGCTAGTATGAATTGATTCACATTGAGATCTAGTGTCAAAGGCTTGCTGTCTTTCTCCTCAAAGATACAGGAGAAAATCTTAGTAATGTAGGATAGGGCAAAGAGTTCTGAAATAGGACAGAAGAAGAAGAAAATTGTTGGACTTCATCACAATTTAAAAGTTTTGCTCTTCAAATGACACTATTAAGAAAATTAAAAAAAAAAAAACAATCACAGACTGGGAGAAAATGTTTGCAAGACATAAATCTAAGAAGTGACTTTAAATAACCAGAATATATAAAGAACACAACCTGATACGAAGACAACCCAATAAAAGGGAGCAACGGATGGTAACCTACTTTTCACCAAGGAAGATATACAGATTGCAAATAAATGCAACAAAATTCTCAATGTCATTAGTCATTACAAAAATACAAAATAAAACCACAATGAGTTATTACTTTGAACTCACTAGCATGGCTAAAACAATATCAAGTATTGGTAGAACAGCTGGAACTCTCATACACTACTTACGAGGATGCAAAATTTACAGCTTCTTTGGAAAAGATTTTGGCAGTTCTTTACAAAGTTAATCCTTACTAAATGACCTAGTGATTCCACTCCAGTATATTTGCTCAAAAGAAATGAAAATATGTCCACACAAAGACTTGTTTGCTAATGTTCATCGAAGCTTTATTCATTATGGTCAGAAATTTGAAATAACCCAAATGTCCAACAACTGGTGAATAGAAAAACAACATAGAAGAATTTCAAAAGCATTGTGCAAGTGAAAATATTGGACAAAGAAGCCTGCATAGTAAAATATTCATTATAATGGTATAAAGCTATATATCTATATCTATATACCTATATGTATATGTATCTATATAACTACCTATATATATAGATAGATAGATAGATAGCAGATAGTATTTGTCAGGAGTCAGGGAGCTGGAGGAAGGAAATGACTCAAAGAGGAAGAGGGGGGCATTTTGCAGTGATGGAAATGTTCTATATGTTCATTGTGGTAGTGGTTACATGAGTGCAAACATTTATTAAAACTCATCAAACTGTACATTTAAATTGATGATGTTTATTGTCTGTAAGTTGTACTTCAATAAAGCTTCTAAAAATAACATATACTGATTTTCAGACAATTTTGCTGTATTTCCCACCTTTTTAGATATATTTTTATATGATTTTAAAAACTAAATACACATACACTTTATTTTCTACTTTCTAGTATAATGCCAAGTAATAAACATTCCCTATATTCTTAAAAACATTTCAAATATTTAATTCCTGCATGGTATTCCATTTATAAATAAGACATCTTTAAATAGTCCTTCCATTATTGGTGGAAATTTAGATTGTTTTCAAATTATTTCTATGCTTACAAACACTTGGATGTACTTTGGGCATATATTCTTCTATATTTTTCCTTACATTTTTTATAACATTTTTCCTTATTATATCTTTTTCAAAAATGCAATTAATTAGGTCAAAGAGTAGAAACATTTTAAGGCTCTTAAAATATACTGAAGATTGCACTGATTCGACTCTCATTAGAAGTATATAAAGAACCAGTTTTGTAGCACTTCTGCCAGAGCTAAATGTTATCTTTATTTATTATTTTAAATATTCGCCTAAATCCTCTTCTAGAATTTTACAATTCAGCTCAGCACCAGGTTGTAACTCTTCTCTATGCTTCTGTGCATTAAGATACAATCCAGATTACAATCTCCTCCGGCAGCGTGCATTCCATCCACTCCCCAGAATCTGGCCCACTCTGACATCTTCCTGTTACTCCACAGCCTGTATCTGTCAAAGTCTCTTGTTCCTGTCTGGCTAGTTATCTCTTAACATGTTTTTGAACCCCAATGTTCGTATCTTCTCAAGTGCTTAAAACTTTAAAATAACAAAACAGCATATTTATTAAATAGGGCCCCTCTTTTCCTACAATGAAGCTCAGCAGCATAGCATAAATTATCTTCTATACAGCATAGCTGTGATTTTTTCTTCATTTTTCCTTGGCTTCCCATCCCTACCTTTAAATAGCTCTCCCCTTATTTCACTCAGTCAGCACCTCTTCCCCAGTTACAAGCAATGATAGTATAAAGGGAAAGATGAGGATAATACAAAAGGATTATGAGCTTTGCTTCTCTATAGCCAGGCTGGGTCAGCTTTCCCCCACGTTCTCCAGTCCCATCCCTGCTGGACTCAATGTTCCCTTCCTTCTGCCAGCTTAATCCTATCCAGGTTCTGAGTCAGTACTGACTGCAGCTGCATCAGCTCCATCAGAGGCTGAATCTGGAGTTGGTTAAACTCAAACTGTGAGACACCATGGGCATCACCTCCTGTAGATTAAAGCTCCCAGAGTAGCTTGATGCCCCTCCCATATACTCCAGTGGCATCCTCCCCTTACCCCTGTTATTATACATATCCGACTTGGTTGCAATGACTTCGTCACAACACAGTTTCCCCCACTAGAATGTGAGCTCCAGGAGGTTAGGGGATGGCTCTTTCATCCATATATTCCTGGTGATTTGCATAGTCCCTGGATTTCTACAAAAGCCTCCTAGCAAGTCTCTCTGATTCCACTCTTGTCTTCCTCCAATTTACTCTTCATACAGCAGCCAAAGTGATCTTTTAAAAGCATAAATTCTCTTTAATTTACTAATATTCAGAGTACAGGACTGGTGCCAATTGAGTCCACCAATTGCAGACATTGTTTCTGATGTTCAAATTGTCCCAGTGGAAACCAGCTCTTGGGGGATCTTTTTTGACACAGACTCATTATTTTTGATAGATTCTTTGTTTTCAGGCACTACAAGGTCTGTGAGGCTCATCTTGCTTATTTCCAGCCCCAGACTTGGAATCAGTTCTTTCTCCACAAAGCCCTGGTTCCTTAGTGTATAATATTTGTCAGAGACCACAATCTGGGCATTATGGATATTCTAACATTTAGTTTACAGGGCAGAAGAAGAGCAAATAGACAAACCCAGACTGTGGGACAACTTATAGGACAATTAATCCAGTTTTTCCAACAAGTCAAGGACCAGAATAAAAAAAAAAGAGGGAGGGGAGGAGTTTGCTAGAAATTAAAAAAGAATTAAAAGATACTGTAATCAATTAGACTTCATTTAGATACTAATTCAAACAAATGGAACTTAAAGAGAATTTTTTTGAGAAAATTGGAGAAATGTTTATGTAGGTTTGGGGTGAGATATTAATGATTTTCTAAAATTTTATTAGACATAATAATGAAATTGTAGTTATGTAAGAAAATGTTCCTTTTAAGAGAAATATTATGGAAATCTTTAGGGTTAAAATGAAATGATAATAGGGATTTATTTTAGAATAATGCAGTGAAAGAGAAAATGAAAGAAAGGAAGGAAAGAAGGAAGGAAGGAAAGAAAGAAAGAAGGATGGAAAGAAGGAAGGAAGGAAGACAGGGAGACAAAAATATTGTTTAACTATGGAATATGAAGATGGATTCTCAGGGGGGAATAGTCATATTCCCTCTATTTTTCTTACATTTAATATTTTTCATTCAAAGATTAAAACATGCAAATTAAATTAGATTATTCCTATATTTATTACCCAAATTTGACATATGATTATTAAGTGGGTGTGGCTGTTGGAGGGCAGGGGGAAAGGCATTCAGGAATTTATTACAAAAACAAGAGAGTGGGGATTGTGGGAAGATAGCAGGATAGGGAGCACCAGGGTACAGCCCTTCCATCAGAGCAACTAATAAACAGGCAGGAACTGTCTGAAACAACTATTTTGCAACTCTGGAGCCAGAAAAACACTACACAGTATCCAGAGAAGAGAGGAAGCAAGAGGCTGACAGATTATGGTAAAGAACAGTAAATTGTTCTCTCCATGTGGTGGTTACTGGTGTCCTCACCCACTCTCGCAGCAGGCTGCTGTGGGGCCCAGCTCCTGGCTAGCTTGCAGTGACAGTAAGGACATAAAAATCCTCTTCTCCAAGAGAAAGGGTGGGCCAGGCCAATCACTGTTCATGGCTTTAGATTAGCAGCCATGGATCAATGGGGTCCTGCCTCTGATGGTGGCCATTATTTCAACCTGCCCTACACAAAGGTGGTGGTGGCCATTGTTTCAACCTACCCAGAACAAAAGTGGCAACAGAGGAGACTTGGAGATGTTGTGCTTCCTCAGGGCTATGGGGGATGTTTGGTTGGAGGGTTGCATTTACTGGGCAGGCCAAGAAAGCTTGGCTTTGGGGAGCCAAGGATGAAGCTCTTGGCACCCTTCCTGATCCCCCCACCCCCACCCAGGGCACTGTGGAGCTGTTCTGCACCCCCTTCATGGGTGCCTGGCCTTGTTTTGACTGGGAAAGACTAACTTCAGAAACTCCTCTCTGGCATGACAGAATTTGCCCTCCAAGCAAAAGCAGCTTGAGACAATGAAGGGACTGTAAGAAACTATAGAGACAGACAGTACAAGGCAAAGACTTACCTGCTTTCAACACCTGGGAGAGAGAGGCCTGTCACCTGGGAAACAGAGGGGACATTCAATCTCCTATAAACATGGGAACTTCAACTAAAAAGCAAAAGCCCAGGACAAGACACAGGCTCAGAAAGGGAGGACACCTGCATGCTGCATTGCCTTGGGTGGACCTTCCTGATAGGAGAGTTGAAGCTCAAGAAATTTCTGTCTTATCACCAGCTGGTTAAAAAGTCAAGAAATGTACATCTCAGGGAATAAATCCTAGAGTTAACATTCTAAAATATTAAAATGTACAGTGTGCAAAAAAAAGTACAAAACAAAGAAATAGGAAATCATGGCCCATGCAAAGAAAGAGGATAAAAATCCAGAAAACACCAACAAAGACCAGAATGTGGACATACTGAACAAAGACTTTAAAAAAATGATCTTAAAAATGTTCAAGGAGATGAAGGAAAATAGAAAGAACTAAAGGATATCAGGAAACCAATGAATGAGCAATATGAGAAGATGAGTAAAAAGACAGAAATTTTAAAAAGGCACCAGACAGAACTGCCAGAGTTGAAGGCCACAATAAATGAAATGAAAAATTCCCAGGAGGGTTTCAAGAGCAGATTAGAACTAGCAGAAGAAAGAATCAGTGAACTCATAGACAAAATACTTGGAATGAGTCAGGCTGAGGATCAGAAATAAAAAAAGAAACATAAAAAACAAAAATAGCCTATGATACCTCTGGGACACCATCAAAAGTACCGATATATACATTATGGGAGTCCCAGAAGGAAAAGAAAGAGAGAAAGGGGCAGAAGAACTATTGCAAGAATTAATGACAGAGAACTTCCAAAACAGAAGATGTTAATATGCACATCCAAGAAGCCCAGAGAACACCAAACAGAATAAACATCATATATTGATCACACTACCAAATGCAAAGGACAAGGAGACAGTTCTGAAAGCTGCAAAAGAAGAGCAACATGTTATATACAAGGGAGTCCTAGTTGGACTGAGTGCCTATTTCTCATCAGAAACCATGGAGGCAAGAAGGCCATGCTGAAAGCAAACAACTGGCAACCAAGAATTTTATACCAGGTGAGACTTCTTTTCAAAACTGAGTGAGATATTAAGACATTTCCAGATAAACAAAAGGTGAGGGAGTTCATCACCACTGGACTGCTCTGTAAGCAATGCTAAAGGGAGTTCTTCAGACCGAAAGGAAACGAAGTAGACAGTGGTTCAAAATGGCATAAAGAAATAAAGACTTCTTGTAAAGGTAACCCTTTGGGTAATTATAAATGCCAGTGTCATTATAGAGTATTGTTTGGTATGTAAAGCCACTTCTTACTTCCTACAGGTGCTAAAATGCAAGTGCATAAAAAGTAATGATAAATCTATGGTTTTGAACACACATTTTACAGAGATATAAGTGGTAACAAGTACAAAAAAATGTGGGGGGGAGGGACGGAGAAGTATAGGAAATGTGTATGTGTGGGCTATTGAAGTTCAGTTAGTAGCAAACCTAGTATGATTGTTATATATTTAGGATGTTAGATTTTAACCTGTGGTAACCAAAAGGAAAATAGATGAAAAATATATCCAGATAAAAAAGAGAAGGCGTTAATATGATATAACACAAAAATCACCTAATTATAAAAAGTAAGCATTAATAGAAGAATAGAGGGATAAAAAGGTATAAGACTTAACAAAGACTAAATAGCAAAATGCAAAAGGAAGCCCTGCACTTTCTGCAGTATCTTTAAATGTAAATTGATTAAACTCTTCAGTTTAATCCAGAGATTGAGAAAATGGATAAAATGGCAGGGATTGAGAAAATGGATAAAAAAGCACGACCCAACTATATGCTGTCTGCAACAGGCTCATCTTAAATTCAAATATACAAGTAGGTTGAAAGTGAAAGGATGGAAAAAATATGCCTTGCAAGTAGTAAACAAAAGAGAGCTAGTACCAGATAAAATAGGCTTTAATTAAATTTCTTATGTGATTCAACATAAGAAAATCAGTTAATGTAATACACTATATTAACAGAATGAAAGGGAAAAAACCACATGATCATTTCAATTAATGCAGAAAAGGCATTTGATAAAGTCTAGCACCACTTCTTGATAAAAATACTTAGAACACTAGGAATAGAAGGAAACTTCCTCAACGTGATAAAGGACATATATGAAAAACCCACAGCTAACACATTACCTAATGATGAAAGATTGAAAGTTTTCTCTCTAAGATCCAGAACAAGACAAGGATGCCCAGTGTCACCACTGTTATCCAACATTGTACTGGAAGTTCTTGTAAGAGCAATTAGGCAAGAAAAAGAAATTGATGGCATTCAAATTGTAGAGGAAGAAGTAAAACTTTCCCTAATTGCAGATGACATGATCCTATATACAGAAAATCCTGAAAATCAACAACAAAACTCCTAGAGCTAATAAAGGAACTCAGTAAAGTGGCAGGGTATAAGACCATCACCCCTAAATCAGCAATGTTTCTATGCACAAGCAGTGAACAATCAGAAGAAATCAAGAAAAAATTCCATTTACAATAGCAACTAAAAGAATCAAATATGGGATAAATCTAATCAAGGATGTAAAGGAGATATATAGAAAACTATAAAACATTGCTGAAAGAAATTAAAAGAAGAACTAAATAAGTGGAAAGATATTCTGTGTTCATGGACTTGAAAACTAATTATGCTGAAGATGTCAATCCTACCAAAAGTGATTTATAGATTCAATGCAATCCCAATCAAACTTCTATGCAGAACTGGAAAAGCCAGTCATCAAATTTATTTTGAAGGGTAAGGGGCCCAAAATAGCTAAAGGTATCTTGAAAAAGAATGAAGTTGGAGGACTCACAATTCCCAGCCTTAAAACTGATTACAAAACCACAGTAATCAAAACAGCATGGTACAGTCACAAGCACATATATATGGAATTGAATTGAGAGTTCAGAAATCAACCCTCACATTTACAGCCAACTGATTTTTGACAAGGGGGGAAAACACCACTCAATTGAGAAAGAAGAGTCTCTTTAATAAATGCTGCTGGGAAAACTGGATTTCCATTTGCAATCAATCTATCAATCAATCAATAAATAAGGACCCCCTACCTCACATTTTATACAAAAGATCAACTCATAATGGAAAGAAAATCTAAATATAAGTGACAGAACTATCAAAATCCTAGAAGAAAATGTAGGGAATCATCATCAGGACTTCTTGTTAGGCAATCTTAGACTTGATACCTAAAGCACAGGCAACAAAAGAAAAAAATAGATGAATGGGACCTCATCAAAATTAAAAACTTTGTCCCTCAAACAACGAAAGTAAATTGTCACTCTACACAATGGGAGAAAATATTTGGAAATCACATAGCTGATAAAGGTATTGTATCCAGAATATATAAAGAAATCCTGTAATTCAACAATAAAAAGACAAACAACCCAATCAATAAATGGGCAAAAGATTTAACATCTCTCCAGAGAAGATGTACAAATGGCCAGAAAGCACATGAAAAAAATGCTGTACATCATTAGCCATAAGGGAAATGCAAATCAAAGCCACAATGAGATAACATGTCACACCCACTAGAATTACAAGTGTTGGAGAGGATGTGGAGAAATAGAAATACTCATTCATTATTGGTGGGAATGTAAAATAGATGCAGCTGCTGTGGAAGATAGTTTGGCAGTTCCTCAGAAAGTTAAGTATAGAATTACCATACGACCCAGCAATCCTACTTCTTGTTATATAGCCAAAAGAACTGAAAGACTTGAATAGATATGTGCACACTAATGTTCATAGCAGCATTATTCACAATTGCCAAGAGGTGAAAGGAACCCAAGTGTCCATCAACCTCTGAATGGATAAACAAAATGTGGTATACACATGCAATGGAATATTATTCAGTTGTAAAAAGGAATGAAGTTCTGACACATGCAACAACACAGATGAACTTTGAAGAAATCATGTTGTATGAAACAAACCAGACACTATAGGACAATTACTGTATGATCTCACTGATAGGAAATACTTAGAATTAAACTCATACAATCAGAATCTAGAATACAGGTAACAAAGTGCTGGGATGAGGATAAGGAATAAAGAGTTAAGACTTAAGATGTATAGAGAGTTTCCATTAGGGACAATGGAAAAGTTTTGATAATGGATGGTGATGATGGCAGCAAAACATTGTGAAAATAATTAACAACACTGAGTTACATATTTGAATGTGGTTAAGATATACAAATTTTAGGTTGCATACATGCTGCTAGAATAAAAATAAAAACAAATCCAAGGAAAGGCACAACACAATTAGTGAATCCTATGTTAAACCATGTATTTAATAGTACAATTAAAAAAGAAACAAGGAAAATCATCCATACTTGCATCCCTCAGTAACAGCCATCATTGCTATTTAGATTTATTCTCTTTGAGACTCCCCCCACATTCATAGCAAAAATGGTTATTATTTTATGCTATCAATGTCAAAGACATCCAAAAGGAGCATCCTTGTTGTTTTAATTGACATTGTTTTCACTATAGAGAGGCAGAGCATCCTCTCATAGGTTCATTGGCCATTTATATTTCATCTTTTGTGAACTGCTTATTTTGGGGGTCTGGTCATCTATAGTGCCAATTTACTTTTCTAAAGTTGTTAATAGTTGCATAGAAATTTGCATAAACTCTGTAGTGTAACCATTAACTGGAATAGAGAAAGGAGCTGGCAGCTGCCAGGATTTCAGAGTCCGGGATTTCTCAATACCCAGGCTCCCTGATTCTCAGGGCTACTGTGTTGCTCAACTCTGGGAGTGCCCATTCATGGAAATACAATGTGCTACTCTATTCAGGAAGCATAAATAGGAAGCTGGATGAGAATTTATTTTTCTTGGCTGCAGATGTTACAGGTGAAAAACTCAAAACATAGGTTACACTTTGATGGAAAGATTTAGAGAATATGTTACAAGCCATCAGAGAGATGTATTGACTTGTTAAACAATTTTTCTTCTTCTATTCAAAGTACATTTAGCTTCAAAAAGGTGTTAAGAGCACAAAGAAACTGTAATCACATTTCATTCAACATCAGCAAAGCATAGGTGGGCCCTTCTCTGTTCTTAGTTTTATTGTTAGGGTGTCCTATGTTCTTTCATTTGCTCTTTTTTATTTTCCATTCCTATGATCACTTCTGTGCTTGTCTCCAGGGTTCCACTCTTAAAGCCAACCAGAATAAAAAAGTTTCTTTCCTCCCACCTCTCTTTTTTTTCTTAGCTCTTTCTGATCTAGACTGTTGGAAGTCAAGCTTCAAAGAAATAGAAGTGCTTTCGGGGAACTGTGATGTATTTATGTGAGTTTGTGACAGGTAGGAGAGGGAGTACTGGGGAGTCAAGAGATTAAAAAAAAGATGAAATATTAACAGCTGAGAGCATGAAAGAAACTGGCACAGGAAAACAGAGCTAGGAGAAGCAAGGGCAATTCAGTGAAAGCCAAAAAGAAGAAACTTGTGGAGCACCCGTTCTGTGTCATACCCCTTATTGACATGATTTCATTTCAGTCTTTTAATTCTGGGACATAGGCATGTTATCCATTTTTCACAGGACAGGATATAGCTGTCCAGAAATATTGAGTAAGTTGCTAAATATCACACAGCTAGTATACTTTGTTATCAATATTCAAAACCAAATCTGCCTGACTTTGAAGGTTGTCATCTATCTAAAGTCACACTGCTTCCCCAAAAACAATAGAAGAGAAAAACGGATCATGGAGAAACAATGGATTCTAAGATATTGAATTTTGTTAAGGCATAACAGGGATGCTTCTTCAAAGATATATAATAATTCAGTAGAAACATATATTTAACTCTTTGAACATTTTTGCCCTGGAAATAATGGGGAAAAGGGTGATCCAGACAGTACAACTGGTAAACCTAGGCAAGATTTAAATTGAACTTGCTTAGGTATCCAGAAGAAAGGGGTTATTTTAATTCCATGGGAGGGCTTCATTTCCAGAATGGTCATGGTTTGGAGAAACAAAGAACTGGGAAGCAGGATTTGTACTAAGGACTATACCTCCTGAGGACATTGTGCTCTGAAAGAGCTTAAATGCCTCTAAACATTGGCAGGTGCCATTGATTTTGTCTGAAATGCCCTCCCTCACCTTCCTCATGTGCCTGGAGAACTCCTATTTCTCCTTAAAAGCCCAGTTCAGATACCACCTGCTTCATGCCTCGAAGTTAATCATCTCCCTTTTTTGAATCATTTTTGTATCTGTTCCTTACTATGAGGCTCATGCAGGCTCATTCATACAGCAGTACCACCTTCCATCTGTCGCATGAATGGAGTTTACTGACCTACTAGTGCAAGAATCTCGTTGCATTTATTGATATCTCACCATGTCTTTCTGTAAGTCTTACATCACCTGTGTCTCTTTCAGGTCCCTAAGGAAAGTCCATCCCGTCTCCAATCTGTGTAGCTCCTCTCTAACCATAATTTCTGATCCTTCAACTCTCTTACTTTAATATTTATTCTTCCACTTCAATGAGTCCTCCTGCTTACAATCTGTGGTCTATTGCTCTGACCACTCTTTGGTCAATATTTGCAAGTCCTATGCTGATTTGTGGATCCATTGCACCTGCCCAGAACATTAAATAACCCTGGATGAATCATTCACCTTCTCTCTGCCATATCTGAGCTGTTTGGTGCTAAGAGAAAAAAGTCACACACCTCTGCAAATTAATGACAATACAAATTCATTCTTTTAAGTCTTAACTCAGCCCTGATGGCCACCTAATAGTACTTCTCTGGATTTTGAGTCCACCCTATCCTATTACCCCACAATAGCTATTTGAGATCATCACCATTCTTCTAGAAGGTACCTCTCCACCACATCCTCCATCATTCTTGGATGACCACATCTCTTCCTTACTTCAAAGAGAAAATAGGAGCTTCCTGCCTGCTTTCTTCCCCTCCCATCCCCTTACAAACTTGTGCGTCCTTAACTTCTTTCCAGCCTTATCAGTAGGGAAAAGTGCCCCCCTCCTATCCAATGCCTATTCCTCCCTTTGTCCTCCAAGTTTCCCTTCCTCCCTCCTTTCATCTATGCATGCAATCTCTTCTTCTTCAATGCATTCTTCTTCTGGGTTTAAATACATTCAAGCCTCTACCATCTTAAAAAATACCTGAAAGGAAAGTACTTCTTCAACTTTCATAGAGGATTAGTCTATATTAATTAACTCCACTTCCTCACCTCTCATCCTGTCCTCAATTTACCAGATTCTCTCTTTGCCCTCATAATTCATGTTACAACTGATCTGACCAAGATCATCAATATCTTCCTCATCATAAGAGTCCTCTTTGTAGCATTTTATGCTGCTATCCCCTCCTTCCTTCTTATAACTCTCTTATCCTTGGCTTTTTACCTGGTTTCCACCTACTTCTCTGGTTGTTCCCTCTCAATCACTGTTACAGGCTTCTTCTGACTGTACCTAAATATTCCCAGAGTTCCATACTTGATCCCCCTCTATTCAATGTTGCATTATTCCAAATGGTTCTATTCACACCCATGGCTTCAGGCACTTTCTATACTGATGAACTCCAAATCTAGACCTTCAAGTCAGATTCCTCTCCTAATATCTAGAACTATACATCCAATTTTCTATTATGCATCTCCACATCAACGTCCAGCCTATATTTCAAATATACTTTAAATCCAATATTTTGCAACTGTCATCATTGTCCTCCCACCACACTTCAGCGAATCACATCATCATCTACTCTGCCCAAGCTAGAAACCTTGAACTCATCCTGAATTCTTCCTTCTGTCTTGTATTACCACATTCAGCCCTCAAGTTCTACCTGCTTAACATTTTTCGAATCTATCCCTTTCTCTCCAATCTCCTCTTCCTATCACACCTAAATTACTGTAATAACCTCCTAAATGGTCTCTCTGCACATAATCTTTCCTTTTCCTTTCTATTTCTCATACCATCGTCTTGAATTACAAACCCAATAATGTGACTCTCTGCCTGTCCTTAAAATCACTCAATACAGCCATTGGAGTATAGTTATTATTTCATTATGGAAGGAAATTAAGATAAAATTTAAAAATGGATAATCATGGCTGGAATTTAGCACTGCAAAATAAAATCCAAATTCTTTTGACAATACACGAGGACCTTTTTTGACTCCTCTGCTAACCTCTCCAGCCACCTTTCAAGTCACTTACTCCTCATACTCTTTACCACAGCATATTGAACTGTTAGTAGTTCCCAGAAGGTTTCACAAGCTATCTTCTTTCCATGCTACTGATCAGGTGATTCCCTCTATGGAAATGTTTTGTGATCCTCTGTTCAGTCTTCAAGTCTCACTTTATTCTTCACCATCCTAAAAGCCTATTCGTTTTTCCCAGGCTGTGTTATCCCATAGGTCCAGTGCACACTGTGTGTGTGTTTTTTTAAACAGCCTAAATTTATTATCTTATGGTTTTATAGGTTAGAAGTCTGATAGGTCTCCCTGGGATAAACATCAAAGTTTCAGCAGGGCTTCATTCCTTTCTGGAGGTTCTAGGGGTGAATTTTTTCCTTGCCTTTTCCACCTTCTAGAGGCTGTCCTCATTCCTTAACTTGTGACTCCTTTCTCCATAGTCAAAGCCAGCCACATTTCATCTCTTTGTGACTTTCTTCCATAGTCATATCTCCTTCTGACTCTCTTCTTCTGCTCCCTTGTTCTCCTGTAAGAACCATTGTGATTACATTGGGGGCTCTGTACACAATTTTATCATAGCAGTCATCATAACATGTAATATACTTCTGTTCATTTTTCTGTCTCTCCCACTAGGCATTAAATTCCTTCAGCAAAAATATTAGTCTATACATTTTATATCTCATTCATCTTTGTATCCTCAACCCATAGCATAGTGCCTGGTTTAAAAGTATTACTCAAAGAGTTGAAAAAAAAAAAGAAAAACAAATGAATTATTCAAAATATTTTATTTCTGTTCCAGTTATTTACTGCTATGCTACAAACCATCCCAAAATGCAATGGCATAAGACAACAATTTATTATCTCTCATGATTCTGTAGTATGACTAAGCTCAGTTGGGTAGTTCTTGCTCTGAGTCTCATATAGGTGAAATCCTACAGTGGCTGAGGCTAGAGTCATTAGAAGAATTAAATGGATTTATTACATGGTTAGCAGTTTGCTGGGACGAACAGCTGAAGCTGTCTCCTGTTGCTTCTATACATGAGCTTTGGGTGTGATGGGGACTTTTAGCAGCATGGAGAGTGAGTTCCAGGAGCATCCCAAGAGGAAAGTTCCATGAGGCAAGGTGCAAGCTGCATGGCTTCTTATGACCTAGTCTTAGAAGCGCCGTAATGTCATTTCTACCTCATTTTATTGATCAAGCAAGCGCTTGAGGCCAGCCCAGTTTCAAGGGTGGGGGAATTAGACTTCACCTCTTGAAGTGAGAATGGCATACAGATGCAGAGTAAGAAGGAAATGAGGGTGGTCATCTTTAGAAAAAACTATCACAATTTAGAATTACAAACAACTTCAAATAATACATTAAAATGTGTTCCTAAGACCTTTATTTGTCTTCAATTTGATCATTTCACTCTTGAGAAGTATTTCCATTTTTAGGGTAAATAGTATTATATGAAAAGATAATGACCAATGAAATACCTAGCACTTCATCAATTCTATAAAAAATTTGAACCTGTAGGCTAAAATAAACTTAGAAAATGATTTGAAGTCTGCTGAGCCTCTCCCGGGGTTAGCTTTTGGTTTCCTTTGCTTTCTCCAAAATGTCTCTGGGATTCTGTCTTAGCTTCTCTGGGACAAACTCTGGATTCCATCTCAACTTCTCTCCTGGTTCTGGTTTCAAAGGCTGTCTCCAAAATATCTGTGGGCATTTTTTCTCTAAGCATCTCTGAGCTTTCTTCAGAATGGCTCTGCCTTTTATCCTCTCATAGAGGATACCAGTAAAGACAATTAAGACCCACCTTGAATGGGTGGGGTCACATCTCCAGGGAAACAATCTAATTAAAAGCTTCCACCCATAATAGGTCTGCCCCCACAAGATTGGATTAAAAGAACATGGGTTCCCTGGGGTAATAGATTCAAACCAGCACAGGAGGGAAGAAAGACTTCATGATTCTTTGAATAACTAAACAGTTTTGGCTCAAAGGAGCAGTTCTCCAAGTCTAAGATACTACTTTAGTATTTTATATGATGGAAATAAGTGTAGGAAAAAATTAGTGCTCCATAAGTTACTAATGACAAACCTTGATTTTTAAAAAATGCCATGGGAGGAAAAATGTCCTAATTTCCCTTTAACTACATAAATTAGCAAACACATAGGTTGTGTATGAATATTAATTGTTCTTGAATTAAATGAAGTTAAGTTATGGTAAAAATAAGAATGTTAACATTAACAAAGATTTCATATTAAAGGTCCACTTATTAATGGTTATTGAAGTATTTACAGCCTTTTTATATGTATCTCACTCTTCCGATATTGGAATGGTTTGTAAAATATTATTTTATATGCAAATTATTTTTGGTTGGTATGTATAAACAGGTTGAGAGGATGGGGGGTGTTGATGTGGTACTTGTGCTTATCTGCAGAGCAGCTATTAGACCTATAATCACCCTCTGTCAACATCTAAAATCATCATCCTCATTTGGTGAATGATATGACCCCAAAGGGATGTCGTACATTCAGGGGCATCATAAAGGGCATCTATATTTGAAAATGGCCCCACACAAATCACTAAATAGGATGGACTGTACTTTGAGCTGACAGGTTCAAGGAAGTGGACATGGCTTCCTTATGATAAATCACTGGAGGCAGTCAATGCCCTAAGAAATCCAAGACCCAAACTCTACATGAAACTTTCAATAGCATTATTTTCTGTAGAGGCCATAATGCTAGAGAACTGGTTAGAGGCAAGCAAGTTCCTATGAAAATATCAAAGTTATCCTCTCTAGAGTGGTCCCTGTGATATCACTATTTAAAAAAAGTATGCTTATAACAATTTGGTTATACCCTCATTGCTACGGTATTTCAAATAAAGGAAAACTGGATGGAATTAAAATTTTTTACCCATCTGACTTACTGTGACTCAGCTATATAACTATGCATTTCTTCAGAGCCTAGAAATTCTGGTTTTGAGTCAAAAGACCTGTGTATCTGAGGTATCCTTGCTAAACTGATTCATTCATTTTTCCCCAGATATACTATGTTCTTTATCTCATTCTGTCTTCCTAGCCCCTAGTTTTTCTCTACTTATCTGGGTCTTAACCAACTTTTATAGAAGATCCAGTCTTCCAGTTACCTCCTTATAACCTTCTCCAACATTGTCACTCCTGAGTGATTATTCTCTCTGTATACTAGCAGCCATAACTATCTGTGCCATACCTTACTCACTTGGCAAGAGGAACCTTGTATAATGAGGACTCACTTGAACTTAGGTGATGACCACTGCTTCAAGGTCACCTGTTCTGCTTTGGTACCCACTGGGGCCCAAGAATCTGGTCATAGTATGGAAGCAACCTCTATCATCAGGCTGGAAAAGATACTTTGGCAAACTCAACTACCTTGACTGGGGAGAGGATAAATGAGGATTTCAGCCTGCAGTCTTTCATTATTTTTACTTTTTTGTGCAATCCATTGTTATACATAACCAAAATTGAGCTCTTAAAAGCCTAGGGTATTTAACATACTATTCTTAAGCATGAATTGGTTTACCATAACTTGAGTCATGTAAGAAGATCCACTCTAGACAATAAGAGCTGGATGGGAATTTCGAGATTTATTACTCTGAATCTTTTCTTTAATAGGAGAGGAAACTAAGTCATAGGAAGAGTTTAGAATGTACGCAAAGTGCCACCAGGTTGGAGTGAAGGAACCAGGACTCAGACCCTGGTCTCCTGACTCCAAGTCAACCATAGTCCCTTGTGCCTTTCTGCCTCATCTCAACCAGAGAACTCCTCCAGCAAATGTATTCCCATTCTTCTCCTCCAAGAGAAGCATGTCTCATTTGACAAGATTTTGAGCTTCCTGACAAACCATCCGGTTTCCTTCAGTCCACCAGACGTCCTGACAAAGCATAAAGGAACCTGGGAGGTAGGAAAATGAAAGGGAGGGCACAGGCTCTGGAGTCAGAGAGCATGGGGCAGCTCTGCATACGCCTCTGCAGGGTCCCTGACAGGATTAAACACGATGCTTCAAAGAGCCTTGCACACATGATAGGGCAATAAATGACAGTTTGCCTTCCCCAATACCCAGATTTGCAATAATCCACAGGGTACCCAACTTCTGGACCTGAAAAATAATGAGGGCAGTCAAAAGTGAAAAATGAAAAAAGCTACCTTTGAGACTTTATTTTGTTATGGCACCAGCCTTTTGCTTATTACACGGTAAATTGAGAATGGGTAAATGTTTCACCATGGACCCTGTTGTATATGCTGAATAAAGATTTTCCAGTGCTTGAGTTTCCCTTAGAGTTTATATTTCTGAACTCAATGCCGGAGGCGGCTTGACTAACACCTTGTATCATTTGTGAGTTCGCTTTTTAAAGACAAGTTAAAAGACAGAAAATGAGATTAAGAGGCTAGGAGAATAAAGAGACCTAAATAGTAAGAAAGCCTTAACTCGGTGACCTCAGATTATTCTGATGTATTAAACTGACAATTTTTCAATTTTCTAATTTATCCTCTTCTTTGCTCTTCACTGAAAAGAAAATTCTTTTCATAGGAAACCTTTAAAGTATTGGTTCTCCATTTGCATAATAATTAGGCTTTAAGACTAAACTGTAAACTACTGGAAGCAAAAGAAAATAGTAGGTTTTCAAATAAGAAATGGAAATTATCAGGACTTTGAGTACTGTACTGTGCTAGGTACTCTGCTAGGTTATTTCAATAATCTTGTAAGTAATTATTATTAAACCACTTCATAGATGAGATTCACAGAGCTCCATTGACTCACCCCAAATCACAGAGGTGGTAAAAGGTGGAACCAAAAATCAAACTTACCACTATATGTCTCTGTCAACTACAGTGTGCTCCTTACAAAAGATAATGGAAATACATTTAGATTTATAGTCAGATGTGAGTTTAGGGCTCAGGTCTCATAAGTGTTCAGAGTTTAGACAAGACATGTCACTGTCTAGGCCTCCATTTCTCCAAATTTAAAATGAGAATGTTAGCTGCTTGCTGTGAAGATTAGATGAACCCACGTCTTTGTGAAAGTGATCTTTAAGCTGTCAATAGCAATCAGAGGAATTTGGTTGGTGGCAACTCTCTCCCTTGCTGTGGTGAGCCACAGCCTCCCATCACCTTTCCGGTTGTCTCTGAGAAGTTAGGGAACACTGGATATCAAAGTCAATACAAGCCCCATGCAGCAGCATGTGAATGTTAGTTACTAGCATTTTTTGGAAGTCAGCAAAGCTCAAGCACTATGCAAAATAGTTCTTATAAATTTAGTTTTTCTGAGGCAATTAGCATAGCCTTTCAGAGTTTCAGAAGCCCAGAGAAAATCCTCAGACCTCAGTTTGTAAAACAAAGACACTTGAGGACCTAATAAGGCAGAGTCTTTAATAGAATATACTCCATTAGATTTGTCAGAAACTATAGAAACTATGTAGCATAAAACCTTAGTTTTGCAGATGAGGAAAGATAGATCTAGATACACAGCTGATCTGTTGCATAGTTGGGATTAGAACCCAGGTCTCCTGACTCTGAGTTTGTGCTCCTTCTCTACTACATTAATTACTGTTCTAAATTCATTCAGACTCATAGGAATGGCAGTGGCAACAACATTAGTGGCCAAGTATTGGCACTAATATGGACCCAGATGGGTTTGAACTTACTGTGTGACCTTGGGCAAGTTATTTCATGTCTGTGGCTCAGTGTCCTCCTTGAGAAATAGGGATTTTAATAATACCAATTCCATAGATTATGGTGAGGATTAAATGAGCTAATACGTGAAAAGTTCTTAGAACAGTGCCAGTAAGGGTGCAACACTTGTCAGTTCCTATATAATCATCAATACTCCACATGCCACAAACCCCAGTAAACCACTCCCAATACCACCCCTCATTAGGATAACCACCACCACCACCACCACCCCAAAAAACAAAAACAAAAACAGGGGGCCTACCTTGTGACAGCCTGGATGTGACTTGAGCAAACTCTGTCAGTGGTAAGTCTGCTTATTTCCATTGTTTCCGGAGCTTGAGGCAAGCATAACAACTGGAGGATGAGCCTTGATTTAAAGTGAGGAAAAGAGATGAAGCACTCATTCTGAAAATTAGAGCTGAGCCCCAGTTTCTTCACCTACAAATGGGGATATAAATACCCATCCTTTTTAACATCATGATAATGAAAACTGTCAAGTTCAATAAAATATATATGTTCGGGATTGAATCATGTCCCCCACAAAAGGCATGTTCAGGTCCCAACCCCTGGACCTGTTGATGTGGACCCACTGTTAATAGGCCCTCTTGAAGATGTTACTTCTGTTAAGGTGTGGACAAACTGAATCAGGTTTCGCTTTACTCTGGATTACTGGAGTCCTTTATAAGCAGAATGAAATTCAGACAGAGAGAAAAAGAAGCCACCCGGAGCAGCCAGAAACTGGAAGTCAATAGAACCTGGGAGAGAAAGGAGAAGATGTCTCCAAGTGCATTGCCAAGTGATGGAAAAGCCAAGGACCTCCAAAGACGGCTGACCAGCCAGAGGATGCTGATCTCAGGAAGAAGTAAACCTGCTAGCCTCTGAAACTGTGAGCCAATAAATTCCTGTTGTTAAGACAACCCATCGTATGGTGTTTGTTTTAGCAGCTAGGAAACTAAAGTAGTGCATTATAAATTATCCATTGCTATATACATTTATGTGAAGAGAGGAAATGAGTTGGTTTTCTCCTTGCATTGGTAAGTCACAGTCTCACTTGAGTGGCTTTTTCCTTCCTTTCTCACACTCAGTATTTGGGAAACTTAATGCCCGGGAATAACGAGTTAACTTTCTATTAATTATGTCTGATCTCATGGCCATGCACACTCAAGTGTTTGCTTACCTCTATCAGGGAAATCATTGTCCTTTCCTTAGAAGATGAGATCCTTTCAAAATAAATTATGAAAGTCTTTTCAATAGCCTGCTTGTTCTTTCACATAGGAGTTTAGATTTGGGATTATCTTTAAACCATGCCAGCTACCTGATTTGTATATTGCCCTAATAATTTACCCTTTGATTTCATGTTTCTGTCAAAATGTCAAAGCACTAGGCAAATATTACTCACCAAAATCTGGTTTTATGATTCCCTCATAAGTTCAGCTTTTTCTTTTCCTTTGTGGTACAGTCCTATCTACTATCAGGGCTATAACCACATTAAAGCTTTCAGTGGACAATTCAAGGGCTCAGAGTTCTTTCCTGGCTGCCTACACTAACAAAAGAGAGCTATGTGCCTTTTAGTATTTACTCTGCCATTGTTTGCTTTTATTGCCATGGTTTCCTCAGACTTGTCCACATCTATATCACTGATGGGGGGACTAGTATAAAAACCCTAATATCAGGGGGCATTTGTTTGAATTGGGTAGGTATGTCAGTATCTAACTAGCTGAGCATAGTTTCTTTAGGTTCAGTCTAAGGAAACTTGTGACCAGTTCTCCTGAACATCCTCCACCACGTCCTCACTTCCCACTCAGTCGTGTTCCTTGACTCTATAGCCTGGCTGATGGTGCAGCATGAGTTAAGGGAGCCTCCCTATAAGGTACTTTCATTGCCCCGTTTCAGACTTCCTGCCCTCTTTTATTCCCACTTCCCTCTCCCACACTGCATTCTCCCCCCTCATATAAATACAAATCCCAACACTTCCTCCCTTGGGGTCAAGGCAGACGTAGAAATGAAACAGCAGTGAGGTACCAGCACCAGCCCCCTTTTAGTGGCTTTCACCCCAGAGGTCCCAGAAGCCCCAGCTGGAGACTGACCAGCTCACAACCTACTCCACACACGTGGCCAATGTTCTCTGCTGATAATTCTTGCTTCTATTAGACTAAGTGAGAATTGGAGGTTCTAGGATGTAGACATATCCCACAGGACTAACCCATGTGTTAATATCTGGTGTATTAAAGCATTTGCCGTCTCAGGTGAAATACATCTTGCCTAATCCTTTTCATTCCTTACTGTTTCTCAATTTCATTAATGTAAACTCCTCCTCATTCAAAAGGTATTCTTGCCCATGGATTTGTTTTCACGAAGGAAAGTAATTATGATAAACACTCTCTGAAGTGAACGCCATAAACAGAGCAGCCTGCCATCCCCTTATGGCCCACTCTGAGATTACAGCTGATAAGGTGAATATGAGCCTGACAGTTTTATACCTTTATTTTTTTTGTTCCTTTTTTTGCTTTCAATTCATTGACTTCCTGAAATAATTGCAGTAATGAAACAAAATTTCTAGGCACTCTAGATTATATGAATATATATGCTAAAGGTGATACTTGAAAGGGGAAAAGTTTTGTTTAGCAATCTGGCCAGGTAACTAAACTGCCTTATTCAGAGCCTGATGAAATCAGTGCTTCTGACCAGACTCCCAAACCCCTTCCCCACCTTTTAAACCAGAAATACTAGTATCAAAGAAGCAATAGAAACCATGGAGGTTTTGATGGCAGGTCCTGAGATTCAAATCCTGGCTCTGCCACTTACTATCTGTGTGACTTGGGACAGCTTGTTTAACATCTCTGCATTGTTTTCTTCATCTGCAAAGCAAGAATATTAGTAGTACCTATGGGACTGTTCAGAAGATATGAGAATATCTATAGTAATCTATAGATAATTTGTAAATATATATGTAATACATACACACATACATGTATATAGTAGCGCTCAATGAATCAATGTTCAATAATAATAGTATTAATAGTAACACTAACAGTGCTAAGCATTTTGCATGCTTGTAAGCAACATTGTTAGGCTCCTTTTAAAGATAAAGATACTAGGAGTCAGGTTAGCTCGTTGACTTGCCCTAGTCACACAGTCAATAAGCTGCAGAAGTGGTGTTGGAGTCCACGCCTGTGACCCTACTGTCTCTCCCCTTGGATGCCAGAGGAGAGGGTGACTGCCCTGGCTGCCAGTTGTGAGCAGCTACCTATTCTTCTTGTACTGTTGGGTCTTCAGAATGTACATATACACACCAAAATATCTAGACTCTTTAGTTGGGTCTACTTCCCATTTTTTTCAGCCATTTATTCAAAAATATTTATTGAGAACCTGCTCTGTACCCAGCTCTGTGCACGTCCTGTGGGATTCAGAGATGACCAGGAGAAATCTGTGTGCTTTGGAGCACTCTCATTTGAGGGAGGGGAACAGAAGAATTTTTTTCAAATGACGCATGGCTGCCTATTACACAGGGCTGTGTGCCAAACTCTAAAGGAGTCCTTCTAGGTGAACTGAACCAATACCCATCTTTAGCCCCAAAACCCTCAAAGTAAAGTGTTTCTTACTCAACTGAACTTCTTCAACTGAAAATTACTACACATAGCACTGATTCCTACCAATTAGCTCTCCCAATTCTAGAAATTCAACCTCATTCAGTTAGCTAGAGCTATCCCTAAAGGCAAGTCTTGGTCTGTGAATAATTTTTTCCCTACAGGAATCCAACATTTTCCACAGTTCCTTCCATCTTTCATTATATGTGCATCTTTGATGTGTCGATCAAAAAGTGGTTTTTCCTGTGACTGGTCTTTGCTCAGTTTTAAATAGGAAACATTAGATGATTTACCTTGTCAGTGATCAAGAGTTTAGGGAGCCTAGACCCTTGCATATGTTGCAGATTATAAAAAATATCCTTAAGAGACTAAAATATTAAAAATAAAAATAATGGCATAGCTTCACTTACTTATTCGTTCTGCAAATACTTATTGAACACCTAAAATGAGCCAGGCATTTGGCAAGACACAGAATGAATGAAGAAAATACAAAGGTGAAATGTTCCTGCCTCTTAAGGCTTACAATCTGATCAAGGAGACAGACAGAGGGATAGATTACAGGTGCTATCAATGTCAGTCAGTATATAGTAGGCTGTAATCACATGAAATGGTAGAGGAGAAAGAAAAACCGTTCCAGGTGTAGGAATAGCACATGCAAAGGCCCAGAAGTATGAGCAAACAAAGGGCACTATGAGGACTAAAAGGAAAGTAATATTGCATGGCTAAAACATTAAAATAAAAGCTAGGATGTGATGAGAGATTAAACTGGATAGGTAAATGCTCCAGGCCTCTGTTGTCTCATTTTTAAAACACTGTAGAAATAAGGTATAAGCTTAAGTTCAATGACACTTAACTTACCTACAATCACAAACAAGTATGTTGCACTGCCTATTAGAAGGACTTATGAACAGGTGGCTATCTTTCATTATTAAATCTGAAGGAATAATAACTTCTGATTCAGTGTTTTCTTTGAAAAACATTCTTTGCATTAGACTTATTTCCAATAAGGTACATAACTCCGTATTGAGAAATGAATTCCAATTCCTTAAGGAGAAAGACCCCTTCCCTAGAAAAAAACCAAGATGCCCAAAGAAAAGAATTAGCCCTTCCTCAGCCCATGAGTAGTTCTGTGATATGAAGCCAGCAAGGGCAGAGAGCAAAGAAGTGGAAATAACATTGATCAGATTTCAGATCAGGCACTGTCCAACAGTTGATCAATAAAGATGGATTAGAAAGAGGAGAAATGGATCTACACTTTTCTGCAGCATTAATTCATTGGACTATTTTCAAGGAATTGAGTATCTTCTTTGTTAACTCTTTAGCTATATAAGAATAATTCGATAATAATAATAATGTTTTACTATTTAAATTATTTTGTGAATTAGGAAGTGCCTTCATATTTGCTATCCTACTCAGGCCTCACGAGAACCTAGTGAACTAAGATTTGTTATCCCTTTTTATAATGGGAAAACTTTGTCATTTGCAACTCACCATGAGCCTCAAATTAGTCAATGATCCATTATGAATCCAAGAATCTTCACATTGTCCTGTTGCCAAAGATATCTTTGAAGACTGGTTGGTGTGGTGGTTCTTGCCAAAAATGTTAACTTCACAATGAAAATTTAACGATGTTTGCTCTTCTTTTCCATTTGTTCCTTAAACATTAACTCTTGCAATTGCCTTCCAACAGCAGAAAGCTAACCTTCATACTTTAATATATCTACTCAGATACGGTTCCAAAAGACGATTTTATAAATTATTTCATCTACTTTATCTTCATGTTCCCTTTCCTAAGACAGAAATTAAAATATTAATCATAATTATTTATGTGAGTGTTCATCCTTTAAAGGCACTGTGCTGAGTGCTTTTACATGTATTATCGTTTCATCCTTAAAACAACCTCACGAGGCAGGTACTGACTACTTATTATCCCCATTTTCTGGATGAAGAATATAAGGCCTTAAAAAAGTGAAGAGACACTAATGAGGAGGTGGGGTTAGAATTCAAAGCAAGACACATGATTTGGCAAAACAGCCTATGTTCCTAAAGCACCCCCTAAACATACCACCCCTGTCTGGCAAGGCCCCATGAGAAGTAAAGGTGACCTGTGCAATCAATGCACTCTCAAATTTCTGTGTGCAATTATTGACAGGAGGGTGTGAGCACTGTACATCGTGCAGCTTATCTTTCAGCAAGGGTGAAAGTATACTTCACAGAGATATAGAGTAGCGTTAAAATTGCTTCTGATGATATACACTCTTTATAGTCAAAGAGAGGGCCACCATTGGATAGAGAGTTATATTTTGTTATTTTACTAGCAAGAGTGATGGAATGGCAAGTACCCTCTAGCAATCTGTCACCTGGTCAGCCTATTGGCGGTGGGTGGGGGGAATCTATTGGTGCAGGAAAAAAGCAAAGCTAAGAGGCCCGGACAGGGATCAGAGGCACAAGTCTGGCTTCGTTAATATGCAGCATTAATCAGTCAAACAAACGGGTCAAAATGGCATTGAAATCCATTTTATGGCAAAAGAGAAAATAGTTACCCAGCAACTCTTTTAATGGAGAAGAAAGTGCTGTTGTTCATTTGCATGTTGCATTGTATTGTTTGCCGAATAACATATCAAATTGCCCCCATTTCTCTGCGGGCATTTAATCAAGGTCCCACTGTAATCCTGGGCTCAGGAGGGAGCCCAGGCAGGAACCTGCTCTACACTCCTGACCTTGGCCCTGACCTTGGCACCCACTGAGGCCAAGCTCAGGAGTGTAAAGGCAGGTGGGGCAGTTGCCAAGAGCTCTTTAGATGCTGTGGGACTCTGAAAAAGAGACAGTAAAGGCAAGAGTTTTGACAGAATTTTAAAGAAACTATTATCCTTTTTGGATAGGCTTGCAGTTCAGTTAAATGTGGGCCCAGTTTTAGACACACTTCCAAAATGTGCTCTTTTCAAAAACTAAAACTTAAAAATAAACCTTAAAACAAGTCCTGCTATCATTTACACAGATTGCCTATTTCATTTTGGTTATTATTTTCCTCCACCAAAGGGCGCAAAGCAATTACTCAGACAGATAATTATGGGGATTGGAGGGACTGTGGACCTGAGCCATCACAAAGCCTTCCACCTCCAAATTTGTCCTCCTCCAGAAACCAAGCGAGCTGCTTCTAATTACCAAACTCGAGCAATGGACATGACAGGTGCAATGTTATGTTAGCAATAAATACTCAAAAAAACATCAGCAACTTAATAAGGTAAAACCTGATTTGTATCATATAATTTTGCTTTTTAAAGATACCATAAGCCATTCATTGACTTGTTTTCAGAGAAACAAGAAGCAATGCATCCATAGGAAAAGAGGGAACAGAGCCCCGATGTAATAAAAAGCACCACTCTTGGCACAAGGTTTGAAACCTGAGCCAGAATCCCAGCTGTTGCTATTACCCTGGGCAGGTCACCACACCCCTCTGAGCTTCAGAGCTTCCTTGTGTCGAATCCCAGCTGTACAACGGGGTTAAGATGAGGATTAAATAAGGGTAACACATGGGAAGTGCCCAGCACATAGTGGGGCTCCATAAGCCTCTGTTGAGTCTGAATGTGAATAATTTAGGTGACCCAGTTACAGAGATGAAATCCAGTCATGGACTCACAATGTCACACAGAAAATGTCAACCTCTTAATTAGGTAAAACTCGGGGCTCACTATTATAAGCATCACAAACCATTTATTAGCTTAAAAAAGAGAACTAAGACATATACTACAATTTGTATAAGACCCAGGCAAATGTTCCCCAAATTATAGAATATACAAGGAAAACCTGTAAGAATGCTGGAAGGAGTTAAGGAAGGAGTTAACAAAAACATCTAAAATACACATAACAAAATTGCAAGATAGTTTCAGAATTCTCATAACAATAAACTGTCTTAAGTCAATACATGCTTTGCTTTTTGTGCTTGAAAAAAAATGGGTGAGGTATATAACAATTGAGATTTTGAATGTTCCTGGGAGTTTTCCCCTTAAAATAGCACTATGTTAAATCTTTTTTGTGTAAATTATCATTTCCTATTTATCTTTTGTATAAATATGGATCTTCTAGTATCTCATCTGCTCCCAACTAGTTGTCGCCATCCCATAGTTACACAGAAACCCTTGGAGTGGAAAGGGATGGCAACATGAGCCAGGGCCCAGGATAGTATCTCCATGCAGAGCGGGACTTTCAGATTCAGATAGACGTAGGCTTGAGTCCCAGCTCTGCCACACACTAGCTGTATAAACTTGGTCAAATTACTTAACCAATGTAAGCCTCAGCCTCTTCATTATAAAATGGGGATAATAATAATTCAGACCTAATAGTTCATGACTTATGTTAGGTGAGATAATACCTGTAAAGCACTGAGCACAATGAGCAGAAATAAATGTTAGCTGTTGCCATCATCCTCTTCCTTGCTAATGTGGAGTCCAAAAGGCAGCAGCTTACATTACAGCCTAGTCCATCGAGTCTGTATTTTGCTCTTCACACTTCTCTCAGTGTTTATAGTCCATATCAGACTCACTGGGGACTGCATCTTCCAGGCCCAGCACCACTGTAACAATGTTTTCTTTTTTTTTTTTTTAATTAAGATTTATTCACATACCATGCAATCATGCAAAGTATATAATCTATTTATCACATTACCATCATATAGTTGTTCATTCATCACCCCGATCAATTTTTTTAACATTTTCCTTGTACCAGAAAAAGTGAAAGCAAGAATAAAAAAAAAACAAGAGTAAAAACAGAACACCCAAATTGTACCCCCCATTCTTCCTTAAGTTTTTTTTTGTTTTGTTTTTTGGTTGCCCCCGTTTTTCTACTCATCCATCCATACACTGGACAAAGGGGAGTGTGATCCACATGGTTTCCCAATCACATTGTCACCCCTCATAAGCTACATTGTTCTGCAGTCATAACACTATTTTCTTAGAGAGAAATGTGTGCAGAGCTGCGGGTGGGGTGGGGAGAGACTATGCACCTATCTCTTCCTCCGCTCATGCCATCTGAAAGTGTAATAAGAGTCGGGATAATCAGAGGGGCAAAAATGCATGTTGACTCATAAGTTCTTTCTTCTGTATCCTTGAATCTCACTGTTACATATTGCTAAAAATCCTGAAATTAAGGGGCTAAATTACACAGGTTTGCTATAGAATAATCATCCAATGGAGATATCAGGAAAAAAACTGAGAACAAATTAATTAATTAATTAGCTTCAGCTAGGCATCAATTACATAATCCATTATCTTCTTACCAAATAGGCTGGGATATAAGCACAAGCTATTATTAACCATGAATATGTATAACAGTATTTGAATTTCACAAATATGACCTGTTATGTAAAGACATCAGGCTTGTTCAAGATTGGTAGATAGTAATGACAGACAGTGGAAAAAGACGTGAAAAAATGGTTACAGAAACATCCACAAAATATTTAAAGGAAGTAAAATGATATCCAACCCCAGGCTGAGCTGGTACCAGAGATTCTCTCTTCTCTATGCAGTTTCTACCCAAATCCTTATACCCTACCAGGCTCCACTGAAGGTCGAATGGAAAAGGAACATTTGAAGGACTCTAAAATCTTTTAGTTGTTAACTTTGTTGACAGCGGGGAGGTTACCCTGACCGTTCACTGCTCTCTGTTTCAACTTGGAAATCTACTTTGAGTCTCAGGAATTATGGGTACCAGGGAAGAACCTCAAAGAGAGAAAGCAGGGAAGGCAGGAAGCTTAAAGGAGGGGAGAGAAATAGACCTTAGGGGGATGCGTCCTCCTAGCGTGCCCAGTCCCAGGTAGGAAAGTTGCAAAGGAGACTAGGATTTTGCTCATTATTTAATGTACTCGAGGAGACTTTATTATTAATAGTCTCTGTGTTAGAACATTTCTAGGAACTGAGGAAACAAAGATGAGTAAGACCTGGTTCCCATTCTTAAGGTCATCACAATGCATGGGAAAAACTGATAAATGCATGCACACACACTCATCACCACCACTACCACCACCGCCGCCACCACCACACCACCACCGCCGCCACCGCCACACACACTCACACCACTTTTACATAATGTGATTCAATGTGATGAGTGCTAATCTTGAGATGTGAACAGTGTTTAAGGGATTGCAGAGGATGGAATGCCTGAAGGGTGGCAGTGGAGGTTGTCAGAAAGGGTGTCTCAAGGAAGAGCATGTTTTGGTTGAGTACCTGAAGGAGGGAGCACGAGTTTGCAAAACAGATAAGTTGAGGGTGAGAGTTTGGGATGAGAGGAAATATTCTGGGCTAAAATATCAGCATAAGCCAAGGTCCAGAGGCTTGAAAGAAGGCTGAGAGGTTTTCTACTGCTGAAGAGTAGAGTGGGAAATGTCTAAGGAGGAGAGATTCTGGGAGATGTCTCAAGAGAACAGAGGTCAAATCACAAGCCAGGTATGCCCTTCCAAGTGTCTGTATTTAGGACAGAATTTATTTCCAAAAATGGGCAGCATGCATTTAGCCAGAATATCTCTTGTGCTCTAATATCTCTCAAGAACATGCAAATGTGGAAGGGGAAGAAGAGGAAGAGTGCCCGACAACTATGACTTCAATAAAGGAATATTTATCGCCAGTTACAAACCAAAAGAGAATTGTGGCATTTGTTCTTCTTGGGCTAGTATTAGTTGATTCAGGTCTTAAGTCTTAACACTGCCTTCAGAGAATACTATGCCCTCTAATTTTCTAAAATTGCAAGGCAAATGTTTAAGAAAGACAGATACAAACAGGGGTTTAGTTCTTTGTGGTTTTTGTCTGAGCTTAACCGTACGGGTGAAAAACATCTTCCTTCACTTCTCCACACCCACACAGAACCCTGGGTTCATACAATTACCAGGGCCCTGCTAAGCCTGTTTTCTGGTTGCAGGACACAGCGCTACATAATAACCTGTGAATAACTTCACACTGAGGAGTTGTGTTTCAGATCTGGTTCTTTGAGATCTAGGATGAAAGCAATGGATAGTTCTAAGCAGGGTCTCCAGTTACCGGGAATTAGCAAATCGTGTTGGGACAGGAAGGAAGAAGGTATCTGGGTGCCAACCTGTCTATATAACTCCAAGGTCATGGGATTCTTTCTCTCCTTCTTTTCTTCTTCCTCTTCCACTTCCTCCTGCCCCTAACTTCTCTTCCCTGACATTGAGCCCCTGCCACACCACATGATTAAAGGAGCAGCTACAAAATAGGGACGGTCAAATTCCCTTGGAACAAGTTGGAGGAAAAAATGACACTTATCAGTTATAGTGAAATTTTCCCCTAAGGGTTCAAAAAGGGCTGACAAGTGCTCTCTCTCCTGGTGGGAAATAGTAGGAGTGTGTGGCAGTTTCAACACCTAAAGCATACTGAGAACTTAGGCCAACTATCTAGACTTTATTCTTAGTTCTTTACATAAATGTCTTCATCTAACCACCTCTACAACCTTATACTGCAATCATGACCATTTTATGGGTGAGAAAACTGAGGCACAAAAAAGTAAGAGACTTGCCAGGTTCTCACAGCTAGTAAGTGGAGGAGCCAAGATATAAATTTTGACACTATCAAGAGCCCTGAACACCTACCGCTGCATTACAAAGCCTCCCAGCAGAAATATGCCCATGAAACCTCCTGAATGTAGAAAATGGACCAAATTTCATCAAAACCTCTTGAATGTAAGGTATTCAAATGGATGTATGTAGACTACCATGTAATCCACGATTCTCATAGAAACTCACCCTTAGTGTTTATAAAATGTTCAAAATAGATGGGAGAGGAAGAGCACATGGTTCCTACACACCAATGCTCCAGCCCTGAGCTGTCTGATCTACTTGAGCATTGTTCACTCTGTCCTTTAATAATAGGGAGGTCCTTCTCACCATGATTATTCCTGAATCACCAAACATCTCATCCTGACCTTGCATAATGCACCCTGCCCTGATAATGTGCATGTCCTGGTGTCCTAAATCAGGGCATGAAATTTTCCTCTGTCCTCATTTCTCTAGCAGCCAAACATGGAAAATATTGGCAGCAGCATAATGCCCACATGGCTTTATGAAATGTAGTGAGGGAAGATTCTAAAGTAAATGCCAAGAATTCTATTGAAGTCTATCATACAGCCCTGTTTCCAGAATGCTCAACCTGTCACATTGCCCTATAGAGCTCGGATTCAAGAAATAAAAGCCTCCAGTGTCACCTCCATTTGTAAGGAGAATGAATTAATGTTGCTAGGGAAACAAAACCTAAGTTTTCTGTTAAATTTGCTTTCCACTTATGTGTCACACCTCTCCCAGACTGGATGAAACACAATAATGGAAGAGAACTGCAGTTCTTTTATTAAAACATTTTAAGCACATATTTTCCCAGGTAAAGAAAATCCACAGAAGAAGGATAGATTTGGGCAAATCCCATCATAAAAGTGATTCAGTTTCACCCAGGTTTTAGTATATGGTAGGAAAAAATCACATGGAATGTTGCTTCATATGCATTTCTCACTGTAACAGTAGAAACACAAGACCTAGACACAGAATTTGCTCTTGTTGCCATGCCAGGGGTCATAGTTGCAACCTAGAATACTTGGAAGATGCATATAAGACAAAGAAGAGAAAGGAAGGAATAGGACTAACATGGTAATGGAGGGGAGTGAGCAGGGAAGAGGGAGGAAGGTGAAGAAGGCAAATTGTGGAATTGGCTCTGTAGTTAGGGATAAAACACAAGACTGAAGAAAGAGCGGATCACTTGACTCTGACATTGTAAAACAAATAGAGGAAATAAGTTACTGGCTGAGTCAAACCAAGCCAAATGTCAAGGGATGATCTGGAGAAAGGATATAAATCTCTCTTCGATGAAGTTGTGTTTGCTCAAGTCTGATCTCCCCCTTCCTTTGCCAAAATATGCTGCCATTTTAAGAGCTAAAACAAAACAAGCTCCCTGTTGATTGCTCAAATGTTAGGGTGTACACACTTCTAGCAGCTTGTCAAATTCCAGAGTTAATTCATTACAGTCCCAAAGGTCTGTCGCCCATGTTTTTCAAATCTCAGCTCAAACATCATTTCCAAGGAAAATCCACCCCAACTCTCCAGAGAAGATTCAGTCCTCATGTAATACATGTCTATGAATATTTCCTTTTTGTTTTTCTTTTACTGGACTGTAAGCTCCATAAGTGTAAGAAGTGTGTTTGTTTCTGCTCTGTATCATATTCAGAGCTGCAGCACAGAATCTGGCACATAGTAGATGCTCAGCTAGTATTTGTTGAATGAATGAATGTATCCTAAACAGATATGATCAGAAGGGAAATAAACCACCCCATGAAAAAAGAAGAGCACAAGCCTGCAAGGCCAGAAGAGACCACAGAATCACCAGTCAACTTTTGACTATAGTCTCCTAGTGCGGCACACCCTCCCAGAGAGTATCACTTAGAAGGTGAGCCAGGTACAAATCTGGATTCATGATGCAGATTTTTATTTTTAATCATAGGTTCATCTTCACATTCAGGGTCAGGGCTTGGCTTCCCTTGTTTGACCATGGAAGTCTTTCAAAATGAAATTCTGAATAAATCTTCTTAAGGTTTTTAGTGTATTGGCTTCAGCCAAGGATCACTTGTATTTCCGAGACCGGAAAGATTTGGGCCTCGTGAGTAAACAACCTCTTGGATCAGGCACAGACACATCAGCAGTACTTGGCAATTCCAAGCAGCTTACAATGGCTGATCCCAGGCTCCACCAACATGAAGTATTCGGATGTAGTTTCCTCATCCCATTGTTGATTCTAAAAATGCCCTTCCTGTTGAAAGCAACTAGCCTGAGGCATGGAGAAGACAAGTAACTTACCCAAGTTCTCCTGCATTAAGGATTAAATCTAGCTCCTGCATTGAAGCAGCAGACCATGTATTCAAGACCCATTAATGAGCAGCTTGAGTCACATTATTTTTAATTAAAACCTGTTTTGTTCATTTCTTCTTTTCCATTTGTAATGTTAAAGTAAGAGGGAAAAAAAATGCATCAAGAAAGAAGGGCTCTAAAGGCTACCCAAAAATGTCCAGGAGTAAATCCAAAAGGCTGCTCTGGTGATTGTGCCTTTCAATATCAGGAAAAAGAGAAAGAAGAATGGGAGGGCTCTGAGGGATCCAGAAGCTACTGGATCTTTCCAAAGACTTTCCTTTGAAGGAAGCAGAAAGAATGCTGTGAATCAGACCTGAATACCAGCTTGGCCCCTGAGCTGTGTGACCTTTGGCAAGCCACTCCACCTTCCTGAGGATCCATTTCCTTATTTTAAAAATGGACATAATCTCTACCTTGCTGGTGCCGTTTCAAGGATTAGGACTAATATACAGAGAGACTCTAGACTCGTGTCTGGCCCATAGTAATTTCAATAAATGGTAAAGATATCCCCATCATACCAGTCATTCCTTTGGACATCCTCTCTGAAGTGCCCTTCCCGCGCCTCCATTTTTCCTAATCTGTTTTAATTCTGGAATAAGGCATGTATCCTATATTCATGGTAATTTTTTTTTTAATTTTCTTTCCTTTTTTTCTTTTTTTAGAGGAGTTGTGAGTTTACAGCACCGTCATGCATAAAATAAAGGATTCCCATATACCACCCCACCTCCAACACCTTGCATTGATGTGGAACATTTGTTACAACTGATGAGAGCACATTTTTGTAATTGCACTATTTTTTTAATAGTAGTTACCATTGTTACAATTGATGAAAAATTATTAAAATGGTACTATTAACTTTCATCCATAGTTTATTTACATTAGGTGTATTTTACCCCATACACCACCCTATTATCAACACCTTGTGTTAGTGTTGTCCATTAGTTATAATTCATGAAACAACACTCTTATACTTGTACTATAAACTATAGTTCATCATCTACAATAGGGTTCACTGTGTTGTACAGTCCTACCTTTAAGTTTTATTTTGGTAACATATATGCCCTAAGGTTTCCCTTTTAACTGCATTCACTTATATAATTCAGTGCTGTTAATTACACTCACAATAGTGTGTTACCATCACCACCACCCATTTTCAAACTTTAACAATCAATCTAAATAGAAATTCTGTACAAATTAAGCATCCACTCCTCATTCTCTAACCCCAATTCAACCCCAGTCTAACCCCAATAACCCTGATAACCTATATTCTGGATTCTAACTACATGAGTTTGCTTATTTTAAGTAGTTCGTCAGTGAGATAAAAAAATATTTGTCCTTTTGTGTCTGGCTTATTTCACTCAGCATAATGTCCTCAGGATTCATCCATGTTGTCACATGCATCAAGACTACATTCCTTTTTATGGCTGAATAATATTCCATTGTGTGTATATAATAAATTTTGTTATCCATTCATCAGTTGATGGACACTAGGTTGCTTTCATCTTTGGGCAATTGTGGAAAATGCCACTATAAGAACATCAGTACAGAAATACCTGTTCAAGTTCCTGCTTTCACTTCTTCTGGGTATATACTTAGTAGCAGGCTTACTGGCTCATACGGTAATCCTATACTTAGCTTCATGAGGAACTGACAAACTCGTCCACAGCAGCCGCACATTTTACATTCCCAAAGAACGAGTGTTCCTGTTTCTCCATATCCTCTCCAACACTTGCAGTTTTCTGTTTTTTTTTAAATAGTAGCCACTCTAATCAGTATGAAATAATATCTCACTGTGGTTTTGATTTGCATTTCCCTAATAACGAAATGATGTTGAGCATCTTTTCATGTGTTTTTTTCCATTTGCATAACCTCTTTGGAGAAATGTCTATCCAAGTCTTTTGCCCATTTTTTAATTGGGTTGTTTGTTTTTTAATGGTTGAGTTGTAGGATTTCTGTATATATTCTGGATATTAAACCCTTATCAGATATATGGTTTCCAAATATTTTCTTCCGTTGAATAGGTTGTCTTTTCACTTTTGTGATGAAGTCTTTTGATGAACAAAAGTTTTTCATTTTGAGGAGCTCCCATTTATCTTTATTATTCTTCGTTGCTTGTGCTTTGGGTGTAAAGTCTGAGAAATCATTGCCTAACACAAGATACTTAAGATTCTCTCTAGTGTTTTTAATTCTTAATTTCATTTATTTCTTCTCTAATCTTTGTTATTTCTTTCCTTCTGTTTGCTTTAGGGTTAGTTTTCTGTTCTTTTTCTTGTTCCTCCAGGTGTGCAGTCAGGTCTTTGATTTTAGCTCTCCCTTTTTTAATGTAGGCATTTCAGGCTATAAATTTCCCTTTCAGCACTACATTTGCTGCATTCCATAAGTTTTGATATGTTATGTTCTCTTTTTCATTTGTCTCAAGATATTTACTGATTTCTCTTTCAATTTCTTCTTTGACCCACTGATTCTTTAAGAATTTGTTGTTTAACCTCCGTGAAAAAAATCTGTGGATTTTCCAATTCTCCACCTGTTATTGGTTTCCAGCTTCATTCCTTTATGGTCAGAAAAAGTGCTTTGGATAATTTCAGTCTTTTTAAATATATTGAGAATTGCTTTGTGACCCAACATCTGGTCTTTCCTGGAGAATGATCCATGAGTACTTGAAAAGAATCTATATCCAGAAGTTTAGGGGTGCAATGTTCTGTATATGTCTGGTCAGTCTAGTTCATTTATCATATTATTCCAGTTCTCTGTTTCCTTATTGATCTCCTTCCTAGATGTCTATCTATTGAAGAGAGTGATATATTAAGGCTTGTAACTATTATTGTAGAGATGTCTATTTCTTCTTTCAGTTTTTCCACTTTTTGCATCATGCATTTTGGGACACCGAGTTAGGTGCATAAATATTATTATTGTTATTTCTTCTTGGTGAATTGCCCTTTTATATATCTCCTTCTTTGTCTCTTAAAACAGCTTTTGACATCAAGTCTATTTTAAGTCAATATTAGTATAGTTACTCCCATTTTTTTCTGGTTATTATTTGCTTGGAATATCTTTTTCCAGCCTTTCACTTTCAATCTATTTGTGTCTTTTGGTCTAAGGTGAGTCTCTTATAAACAACATATAGTTGGATCATGTTTTATTTTTTTTATACACTCTGTCAATCTGTGTATTTTGATTGGGGAGTTTACTCCATTAACGTTCAGTGTTATTACTATAAAGACAGTACTAACTCCTGCCATTTTATCCTTTGGTTTTTATATGTCATATCTTTTGTTTTTCCTCTCTTCCTTTATTGCCCCCTACTTTTCTATATAGTTGACATTTTGTAATGCATCTTATTGTTTCCTTTCTCCTTTCTGTTCCTTTATGTTTTTTAAATACTTTCTTGTGGTTACCCTGGGGTATATTTTTATACTTCTATAACCTAGTAATTTGAAAAGATACCAACTTAGGTTCAACAGTGTACACATTCTCTGCTCCCATATCCCTCTCTTTTCCCTCTTTATGTTATTTTGTCCTACTTTACCACTTTACACCTTGCATATCTAGTATCAGGAAATATCCTTTTTCTTGTTCAATTGTATTCTGATTCTTATATGAATTAAAGAGTAGAGCTGTATATTGAGGATCCAATACTAATGGGTTTTGCATTTACACTTTTAATTACCCATACTCATGATGTTCATTTCTTCTCACTACTCTAAACCACTCCCTCCTGTCTTTTCCTTTCAACCTGCAGAACTCCTTTTAGTAATTTTTATAGGGCAGGTCTCTTGTTGATGAATCTCTCAGTTTCTGTTCATATGGGAATATTTTAAACTCTCCCCCATTTTCGAAGGACACTTTTGCCAGATAAAAAATTTTGGCTTTTAGCTTTTCTCTTTCAGTCCCTTAAATATATAATATCACTGCCTTCTCAGTTCCATGGTTTCTGATGAGAAATCGTAACTTTGTCTTATTGAGGATCCCTTGTATGGGACAAATCTTTTTTCTCTTGCTGCTTTCAAGATTCTTGCATTTGACATTCTGATTGGTATGTGTCTTGGAGGAGGTCTATTAGGATTTATCCTGTTTTAAGTACATTGAGCTTATTGGACACGTGTATTTATATCTTTCATAAGAGTTGGGAAATTTTCAACCATTATTTCCTAAAATATTCTTTTTACCCCTTTTCCTTTCCCTTTTCCTTCTGGGACACACATGACACCTATGTTTGTGCACTTCATGCCATCATTCAAACCCCTGAGATGCTGTTCAATTTTTTCTGTTCTTTTCTCTAACTGTTCTTCTGATTGTATGAGTTCAATTGTCTTGTCTTATAGTTTGCTGAGTCTTTCTGCTGCCTGTTCAAATTGTTGTTGTATGCCTCTAGTGTATTTCTAATCTCTACTATTGTGCCTTACATCCCCATGATTTGTTATGTTTCTTTTTATACTTTTGAATTCTTCTTTATGTTCACACATTGTCTTCTTAATATCCTTAATCTCTTTACACGTTTTCCTTCATCTCCTCCTATTGATTTAAGAGATTTGTTTGAACTTCTTTGACTTGTTTTTCCAAATTCTGTGTCTCCTCTGAAGTTCTAATTTGTTCCCTTGACTGTGCCATGTCCTCCTGTTTCTTAGTATGGCTTGTAATTTTCTGCTGATGTCTAGGCATCTGATTATATTAAGTTAACTCTGAAGGTCAGTTTCTCCCTTTTGTCTAGGGTTTTATTGTTGATTGGCTTTGGGTTAAGGCTTTTGTTTGACACTTGGTTCAACTTATCTAGACCTTTAGAATAGCCAGAGTTTAACTGACCAGATTTTCTCAGCTCTTCTTCATCTGATTTATGAAGATGTCCTGCCCTGGATATGAGTGCGGTTTTCAAGATTGCACATTTTTGGGTGTTTCACCTTCAGGAGAAAACTTCTTTTCTTCTGTTCTTTCTCCAGGAATCTCATTCTGTTCTGTTTTGTACAGAAATTAAATTATTAGTGTGATTTTTTTACATTCTCTCCCTTACTCAGTGCCCCATTTTCCTTACACTTTTTGCTTCTGAGATCCTCCTGTCTTATAGTAGCTCAATTTTAACTCTGCCTTTTTTGTTCTCTCTATGAGGATTTTCTGACTCTGATTTCTTCTCCGTCACTGTATCCCACCCTGGGGTGAAAGATGGGGTCATTCCAAAAAGGTAAGCCACTCCAGAAAATCCTATTTTGCATTTATGTGGTCCAGACAACAGAAACTGGATTGAGTGAATGACTCTCTTGCCAGCTGCAGTTATAACATGATCTGTCTGCCCTCCCCCAGGGAGGCCTTTTTGTATATGGCACTCCTCAGTGGCTTGTGTTCCACCCCAGGTCTCCATGGACTTGGGGCCCTGTGCCTGGATATGCCTGGGGTTCTGACTCATGCTGTGAGTGCCTCTATAGTCTGTGTCCCTGGTAGGAGGTGGGAGGGATCCCAACCCCTGCTTCTGAGCAATTCTCAAGCTGCACAGGACCAAGCGAGGGGCAGGGAAGAGGACCAGTGGTCTGGGACAGAAGTTCCCTATTTAATATTTTTGTTTTTATTCAATCTGGTATTTTTGGAGTCCTTCTCCAGTTCTATCATCCTCCATAGTTCTAAGCAAGTGAGATTTGTCCTTTTATTCATTACATCTTTGCAGAGATTTATTCAGGGGATGTCTTGTGTCTCCATATGAAGACATCATCTGTCATGCTACTGCTCTTCATATGTTTTGCAGAACTTACTGTTGTGTTCTTGTATTTAACTACCTATGACTAGTAAGGACTTGAATTGCATAGTAATTTTCTTTTGTGGCCTCATAGACTAAGAAAAGGCAGGACAAAAGTGAGGGAGCTAGAGAGAAAGAAAGAAAGAGAAAGTGCAAGTGAGGACAAGCAAAAGCTAGAAACAGGGAAAGAAACTGTTCATGATTATGTACATTTGTCAGAAGCCTTGCTGACTCAGGGACAGATTCATGTGATTATCAGGAATAAATGCAGATGGAGTGGCACCCAGATGTTCTCTTTCTTCTGGGCCCCTCTTCATTCCGACTACCACTTCTCTTTCACTCCCCACCCATCTCCCCAGCTTCAATCTTCCTCTTTCATGATCCCAGCTTTTGGAACTGCCCTAAACCTGCCTTCTTCCTTGACCTACTTGACAAACTTTGGTTCCAGTCCAGATGGACGCTCCTGTGCTCTCTGGCTCCATCCAATTCCAGGATTTCCTCTGCTGTCCCCTCTCAACGGAGCCTACTTTATCTTCCAGTTTCTGCCCTTTTCCACCCTCCTCCAAAGGTTTCCTAAATTCAGGGCTGACTCAATGTGGTTCTTGGCCTTTGCACTTTGAGGCCCTGGTTCCAGTCTGAATAGTTCACTCCCCCTTCCCATCTGCTTGACCCAGGAGGGCCAGGAAAATCTCTGGTTTGTGCTGTTTGCTACTCAATGCTCAGTTCACCACAGGGGTGACTATCCCACCCAGGAGCCCGGTCAAGTGCAGCCTTGTGCTAGACACTGTGCAGACTATACCACTGTTAAAACATTGTCTTCTGCCATCAAGGGATTTACATATATTTTGCCAGATAACACAGACATAAAGAAAAATTGGGTACAGAAAATCTTACACAGAATATACTAATATCATTTCTTTAGGAGTGAAAACAGCAGAAGTTATTCATAACAGAATGGTTCCAAGTGGGTTGTTTTTGTAATCACCTGTCTTTAAAAGTTACATCAATACAATATGTAAAATAAGATTTGCTAAAGTACAGTGCCTAATGAAAATAGAATCTGCTGAGCTAAGAATGACCTTTCAGTGATTCCACAGAGATCAACCTGCTGTAGAGTCAGGATGATGTACAGTGTAAAGTACAACTGCAAGTACATTGTAACAAACTCATGGGCAATGAATTAGTTGATGGTTCTTTATTGTTTATATATTTCAATAGTAGCTGTCTTGAATTTCAAGTGTATACACATACATATAACATGCTAAAGCATCTTTTTTCAGTCATTGTACTTTTTAGCAATAAATATCTACAATTTCAGAAATATTAGAAACAGATCTGGTTGATGACATTTTGAATAATGCCATTATCTATGATGCAAACAAACAAGGATTATTCATGAACAAAAATAAGCCATATTGTTCAAATAACTAAATTGGTAAATTAGGAAAGTACATCAACCTTGGGAATTAGGGATCTGTAGGAAAATAGTATTTATAGAGTGCATGGCATCTGTTGAGGAGAGTTTCAGAGGAGAACATTTAATCAGAATATACAATGACCAACTGGCTCCCAGGTTGAATGGTTCAGGGTTTATCCCTTCCTGTTCTAACTAAAAGCCTCCATGATGAATAACAACAGAACCAAACAGTTTAACTCTGTTGCCTCTCTTAGTTCTCCTAGTTAAAAGCTTTTGTGCAGGATAATATGTTATCCCATATTCTGTACTAATTTCTTAATTTCCAGGAAAGGGCATAGAAGCATTCTGTCTTTTTCTTTAGTGATAGCCCCTTTGTGATTACAGTACAGATAGGCAAAGATACATTGCTGACTTCCCTTTACTTGCTAAATAGAATTACACAATTAATTGGATTTTAATGCACAAGGGCCAAACATAGTGGGAAGAAACATTCGAATCTGGAGTGTCTTTCTGGGTACTCTGATGCTTGGAATTAATAGAGGCATCTGAGATTTTTCATAGCCAGATGATGTCAAAGCGTAACGGTGTCTATGTTTTTGTTTAAGGCTTGGAATCATATGGCATCAAGCCAAATCTTATGGAAGAGACAAAACATAAAGCAATTCAAAGCAGAGATCCTCTGATCAATAGTGGAGATCGATGGCCTGGGGCCCTGTGGAAGGCCCAGGGACACCCCAAAACAGCCCAGGGCTCCATTGGCACAAGCTGAAAACCACGGCTTATTATGGAATCAAGTTTTTATAGTAATGGAAGGAACACAATGGGGAGAAAACTAAATAAAATATTAACTGGTAAAACACATAAAATAAATAAGCCTCAGGGAAATTTATTCTAGAATTGGGCCTGACGTAATGGGGCAGTGAACATGAGATTGATAAAATCTCTTATTATTTACTCATCCAGAGAGGCTCTGTTTTCTGTTATCCTGCCGGAGACTTGGAAGTCAATGGAATAGTCACAATATGGCAGAATATGAGGAAACACATCTCTACATATTGCATGGGGCTTCTCCCTCCCTGGTCCTATTAGCCTTGGCCCACAAAAGCATTAGGATACTTATTTAACTGACAAATATTTAAGGAAGGCCTAATATGTTCCAGGCACAATTCTAGGCACATGGACGACATCAGTTGACAAGAAAGGTTCAACCTCATGGAACCTACATTCCAGTGAGGGAGACAGATAAATATGGACTCAACAAATAAAAACAATTTCAGAGTGAGATGCACTGTGAAGAGAAGTAAGCCAGGTGACAGAGCAGGCACCCTTGCATGCTCAGGGCATGTCCTTTGAGGCCTGTTCTGTGTGCCCCTGTACACAGATGAACATTCTTGTTCAAATCATTTTTCTCCTTATGTACTTAGTATAAGATGAGTCTGGGATTACACCCACTTTCAAAGAGGATCCTTTCCCAGGCAAGGTCTAGTGGAGGAAGTGTTGAGGCAGTTCTCCCCTTGGTTTTAGGAAAAAATTTTTCCTCTTTTCTGCATTTTTTTCTTTCTTCTCTCCATCCAAGTGGTGAGATATCCAGGGTTAAGATTAGGAATTGGGTCTAGGGGAAGGTGACCAGTTAGAGTCCCCAGGCTGCCTTTACTATACCTTTTTGGAGAGGGGCAAAAGGACTCCATCCCCATCACTAGAGTTAGAGTAATGAGTTTGTCATTTTCCCTCAAGTGACTCTGTCTACCCTACATGTGAACATAAAGATATGGGCTTCTGATGGAGGCCGTCAGAGTTAAGGATCCCCAAAGCCTTTCCCCTTCCACCCTGCAGACATTATTAACTTTGTCACTACTTTTCATAAAAGGTTACCCCAAGGCAGATTTATCTTGAAGCAAATGAAACTTCAGTGTCAGGGATCTGCATTTGCACAGGTCTTCCCAAAGCCTAGCAATATGTTCAAATGGTCATATTATTTTTTGTAAACTTCACAAAAGTAGCATTTTTGTATTAGTTTTCTTAGAGAAGATCTCCCCCACAGGGCCCCCCAAACCAGTGTCTGCCTCTAAGGATTATTAGACCTACAGTTTATCCATCAGCAATGCCAAGTAGGTTACAAGTGCTCAGCATCTACTTGTTATACTACAAATTGCATTTCATTTTTATTTTATTATACATGAATATAGATGTTTCTCAAAAGAATATTGATACAAACAAATGTTTTGACTGTTGAACTGACCACTTACATAATAGCTACAATAGCCTTCACTTCCCCAAATAAATAGAAATAGAAATTCATCCATTTGCTTTCATTTCCCAAAGTAAATGAATAAACCATGGTTTTGAACTCTTAAAATACTTTCCCTTTCAACACAGGTGTAAGCAAAAGCATGGTGAACTTTTGCGTTTGATGTTAATACTTCAACAAAATCTCTTTTAATGGTTTATACAACATTTATCAGTAACCAATTCAGTCTCTTTCCTCACCAAGTTGCCTTTTCTCTCAATGACAAGGGCCAACTAACTCATGACATGGAAGGCTGACTCACAAATCATGAATTTCACCATAGGGTACACACCTTATAAATAAAATTCAACATATGCACCACACTAATATGCCAAGAAATATTAAAGATTATTCCAGCTGCTAGGGGCCTCAGGTTTTCAGAAGTCTTCCTAGAAATCCATGGATGACAAATAATTTTACTGTGCTCTGCAGGAAGAGATAAACTGAGTCTTTCTCTCAAACTCATTCACAAAACAATAGTAAACCATTAAATAATTCCCCAAGGCAGGAAAAATAAGATTACGTTGTCCTTCTAGAATCTGTACTTAGCTCCTGGGGTAATGAATGAGATGGCTATGGCACTACTAACCTAGACATGGTCATGAACTTTCTGTCTGTGTGGTATGAGGTGAGGGGCACCCAAAATAGCATCTTTATCAGCACATCTGAAACTCCTCAGTTAGTGTTCTAAGATTCAGTCTTCTTACCTTGAAACTCAGGCTTTTCATCTTCAAATGTCTATGCTTGAAAAAGAAAACAAATCAACCACACTTCAAGCTGTTGTATGTAATTATCTTAGATAAGATCAATTTAACAGTATCTCAGCACCCATATTGTCAGAGACCACAAGAAAACAAAATGCCAGATGGGGACAAGGAACATGATGTGGCACTGAGAGAAGGATTGGGGAGTTGGAAGGCATCAAAGCTAACTCTCCTTTCTTCTTGATTTTGTAAGGGGTCAATGACAGTGTCAAGATGGTGTCAGTGAAGGACACTGCATTAGCCATAAACTCTCCCTCCTTTCCCTTCTAAGACTAATGATGCACATTTATCAAATGGCTTGTTGAAGTCAGAGAGGAACTTCCAGGAAATAGAATAAATATTTCTTTTCCTCTGAATGAGATAAACCCTCAGTCCATACCTCATTATACTGTCCCTTGCCCACTAAGCTAAAAGGCCCAAAGTATACTGTACAGTTAGCTGAAACATATTCAGGTTGTTGTCTACACCAAAAAACACAGTAAAGATAAGATTTCTATTGGCCCTACTAATATTTGCAAGAGCTTGACAAGATATAGATCAAAAATCAAATATTTTTAATAGCATATAAATCATTTTTCCTATCCTTTCTCCTTCTTTTATCCCCTATCTATGTCTAAGAATTTCTGGAAGGTAATATTTGAACAGACAATTTAATGAATTGAAGGAGTAGGCAGTATGGACATCTAGAGGAAGGGTGTGTTTCTCACTGTTGGGGATTTAATCACATCCCCTCCAAAAGGCATGTTCAGGTCCCAATCTCTGGTCCTATTGGTGTGAACCTATTTGTAAACAGGACATTTAAGGATGTTATTAATTAAACTGTGTCCAAATTAGTGTTAATAATAGGACAGTATATGGGAACTCTATATTTCATGCATAATTGTTCTATAAATCTACTTCTTTAATAAAAATAAAAAATAAAAATAAAATATACCTGTTCTAGTTTGCTAATGCTGCCAGAATGCAAAACACCAGAAATGGATTGGCTTTTATAAAAGGGGGTTTATTTGGTTACAAAGTTAGAGTCCTAAGGCCATAAAGTGTCCATCAACAAAGGGTACCTTCACTGGAGGATGGCCAATGGTGTCTAGAAAACCTCTGTTAGCTGGGAAGGCATATGGCTGGCGTCTGCTCCAAAGTTCTGGTTTCAAAATGGCTTTCTCCCAGGATGTTCCTCTCTAGGCTGCAGTTCCTCAAAAATGTCACTCTTAGCTGCTGTTGGGGTGTTTGTCCTCTCTTAGCTTCTCTGGAGCAAGAGTCTGCTTTCAACAGCTGTCTTCAAACTGTCTCTCATCTGCAGCTACTCTCTCAGCTTCTGTTCATTCTTCAAAGTGTCCCTCTTGGCTGTAGCAAGCTTGCTCCTTCTGTCTGAGCTTATATTGTGCTCCAGTAAACTCATCAAGGCACATGCTGAATGGGCAGAGCCACACTTCCATGGAAATTATCCAATGAAAGATCTCACCCACAGATGAGTGATCACATCTCCATGGAAACATCCAATCAAAAGTCTCCAACCCAAACAGCACCAATACGTTTCTGCCCACACAAAACTGCATCAAAGATAATGGTGTTTTCAGGGACATAATACATCCAAACCAGCAAAATACCAAAACCGAATGAGGTCAGGCCTTAATCCAATATGGCTAAAGTTCTTATAAGCAAAGGAAATTGGACACAGAATGAGAAGCCCCTAGCTAGAAGGTAGAAGTCGATGGAACCTGGAAGCGAAGGGAGAAAACCCTGCCAAGTGCATTGCCATGTGACAGAAAAGCCAAGGAGCCCTGAGGATGGCCGGCCAGCCAGAAGATACTGACCCCAGGAGGAGGCAAGTCTTCTAGCTTCTGAAACCATGAGCAAATAAGTTCTTATTGTTTAAGCCAATCCATTGTATGGTATTCATTTTAGCAGCCAGGAAACTAAGACACTCACAGAGGGAACAGCTGGTCTAAAATTCCTGAAGCAGGGAACATGCCTGGCATTTCCAAGGAGCAGCAACATGGTCAGTGTATTTGGATCAAGTTGGGCTAAGTTGGTCACTGAATGAGAGAGGTATCTGGGAAACCTACCATGCAGGGCCTTATACTCCTAGGCAAAGGTGCTGGATTTTGTTCTGAAGGCAATGAGGTAACAATGAGATGAATGAAGAGGACTGGAGCTAGTAGAGGGTTTTGAGCAGGAGAGTGACAAAATATGAATTATGTTTTAAATATCATAGTGCTAGCTCAGTAGGAAGGCAAAATTGGAAGCACAAAACCTACTTAGGAGATCAGTACAATTATACAGATAAGGATAATGGCTTGGGAAGTAATGAGAAATGGTAAGATTAAATATTTTTAGAAGATAGAGTCAACAAGATTGGTTATAGAATAAAAAAATAAATAGAATGATAAAGTGTCTATAGACACCAAATAATATATACCTTGTGTCTAGTGGTGAGCTGCCACCTTGAAATGAGTGATTTCATTTCAACGTCAGTATCTCTCACCAGCATCCCTATCTACAGAGAACAAATTAGGCACTTTATAAAGATGCTAGGAATTCCTTCACCAATGTATTTCTCAAGGCTTTGGTGATGGGAGCATTTTGAGGGCTCTCTCAGAAATCATAGTTGGGTGTAAGGGCAAGTGGACATTTCACTTCGATGGTCTTGTCTCAAAGTCTCTTGATGACCTCTTTAATAACATTCCAAGAAGTTTATGGTATGTCAACTTGATTTCATATGTCAGTGTTGAATATAGAATTCAGTCACTCATAAAAGAGAGCAATTAGATCCAGCAATTGAAAAAATCTGGTAATTGAACTTATTTGAATAAATTCAACTTCTAAAATTAAAAACTTCCCTTTTTATCTAACATGTTCAGAATCCAGAAAATAGCACAGGTTTCCCATGTTTTTGTTAATATCACTTATATAATTCTTGCAATTCTCCCAGTTGTCAGAAAAGTCTCACCCACAAGCCTTAGCTCCCTAGTTGTGCATTGAGGCTCCCCAAGGCACTGTAGCAAACTAACAGAGATGCCAAAATGTATTTTAAATTTTCATGGAAACCCAGCAATATCTATCATATACCACATAACTACTAGCTCAAGTAGTTAAAAATTTCAACATTAGATCATGCTACATTCTTTTTAATGACATTATATCTTTGAAAAGCTGGATGTTTTGTAGTTGTGATAAAAAGCAGGTGCTGCATGAAAATCAATAATAAGCAAATTGAATAGAGACAGAAAGGAGATTGCATGTTAGCAAGAACCAGGAGGGGAGAGGAATGGGAAGTTATGGTGTAATGGGTACAGAGTTTCTGTTTGGGGTGATTAAAAAGTTTGGGTAATGGGTGCCAATGATGGTAGCACAGTATTGTGAATTTAATTAATACCACTTAATTGTACAATTGAAAGTGGTTAAAATGGGAAATTTTATATTATGTACACATTAATTCAATAAAAAGTTAAAAAACAAAATAGGAAGTGAGGGTAGTGGTGGTTTACAATCTGATTTCAAGGTTTGAGGGATTATGTACTGTACAACAGGTATACACATCCCATTAGTAAATAATTGAAGTTATTTTAAAATGAAACAAAAATATTATTTTATTTCAAATTTTATGAGTTAGGAGTCGGGCAAGATGGCAGCATAGAGAGGAGTGGAAGCTAAGTAGTCCCCCTGGAACAACTACAAAAAACCAGAAACAACTAGTAAATAATCCAGAATAACTGCGGGGGGACAAACGAGACCATCCATTCATCATACACCAACCTGAATTGGGAGGAATGCCCGACAACACAGCATAAAATCTGTAAGTAAAACCTGCGGAACCAGGTCGGGAGACCCCCTCCACCATAGCCTGAGCTGCAAAGCCTCATGGTGCCAGAGAGAAGCTCTCTCCCAGCAAGCGAATATAGCTCAGCTGAGCTCCAACTGGGGTTTTAAGTAGCGAGTGTGAACTGCTCACTACAGGTACACATCCCCAAAAAACAGACAGAGGCTTTGGGTGACGACTGACCTTGGAGAGCCTTGGACTGGGTCTGAAGGGGGCTATCTGATTCTTTTTCGGCTCAGTGGAGAAAGCCCCAGTCATTTTCAGTTTCCAGGGCTGTGAAGCGGAGAAGGGTGGAGACAGCACAAGCAGAGAGCAAGACCATTGAAATGCTAATGACCTCCACCTGAGGGGTCTGTCTTCTCTAGGAGGAAAGGGGTGGGACCCTTTCCATTCAGAACCAGACCCCAGAGCCTGGGGGAACAGGGCCACACCGCCTCACACCAGTCAAGAATTATAGGCTAACAGGCGTCACCTGCTGGGCAGAAAAGCACAGTGACCCGAGGCATCAAAGGGTGGAGCAATTTTCTAAGACACACCCTCAGGGAAACGAGATACTGAATATTTCTTCCCTCTGGGACCTGAGCCTGTTCTGGTCTGGAAACCTGATTAGGATAACCAAGGAAACCATGCCTAGACAACAGAAAATTACAACCTACACTAAGAAATTTTATGAGTTATTTTTATAAATCCACTAAGTTGGTAGGACATAAATACATATTAAGTTGTTTGGATCTAAATGGAACTGTTAGGTATTTAATTTGGCCTAGGGTTACCATAAAATTTTACTGATAAATTACACACACCAGGTCTTGAGAAAGTTTAGAAACCTCTACCTGCAGAGATTTTTGGCAATGGCAAGTTATTATGTGTATTAGGCAGGGTGTATTAGACAGGCTTCTAGATGTGTTAGACAGGGTTCTCCAGAGAAACAGAACTGACAGGATGGATGGACCAATAGATAGATAGATAGATAGATAGATAGATAGATAGATAGATAGATAGATAGATAGATAGATATTTATATATAGATAGATAATAGATATTTATTATAGGAATTGGCTTACATGACTGTGGGGATTGGTAAGTCCAAATTCCATAAGGCAGACCACAAGTTGGAAACTCCAATGGAGGTGAAGCCAAATTCCCAGAAAAAGCTGGCTGGCTGAAGTAAAGATAGAAATTCTTCTCTCTAACTGCTGAAATCCTCAGTTCACACTTTAAGGCTGGAGGATGAGGAGACTCTTCTCATTGTTGAAGGCAATCTCCTTTGTTGACTTTAGAATGTAACCTGTCATAGATGCATTCAACTGACTGATGATTCAAATCCATCTACAAAACACCCTTACAGTAACAGTCAAGCCAATGCTTGCTTGACCAAACTGGACACCACGACCTAGCCAAGTTGACACAGGAGATTAGCCATAACCCTGGGATTGACAATAGAAGGGAACTCTAGTTTCCAATGTGATTATATGATAGTAAAAGAAACTTCTGGGTCTGGTAAATAGGGGCTGGACTGAGTCACCCCAAAAAAGTCATGGCCTCTCAGTCAGTTTCCAAACCTGAGTTAGTTCATAAACTCAGTTTCCCTTAAATGAAAACAAAAGTCCAGGCTCCCCTGAGAAAAGAGCTCTCAATAATATGACACATAATAACTTTGAATATCCCCCCTAGCCTTTCCTGTCCAGTGGAGAAGGGCTACTTAGTAAGATGGGCCAGATCAAAAACATTGAAGATACTCTACGTTAGCTACTATTTTATACCTTTAGAGCAATACTACATTCTCGGAGAACCAAAAAGATTTAAGTTGCCATAAAGGATACTAAACATGCAGAAACCATCTTAAACTTAACTAGATGATGACTTCTATGGCACCTGTATATAAAATATAAACTTCCTCCTGGAAAAATAAATATAGATCTGATACATAGGAAAAAGCTATTGATGTGTTAAGTAGTTTTTTCTCTCTTCCAATAAACAAACAAACAAAAACTCAGAAAGTTTGCTTTTACCTGACAGGATCATCAACAATACTTTCACTATTTTGCTAAGGTTTATGTCAACTTTCCAATTTTCCATCAAAATTTCATATACTTCTAACCTGACCATATCGTAATAAACCTGACCATAGGTATGACCTAAGTCCATTACACTTATAAATGAATGCAGAAAGGACCTGGAATAGAGCAAACAGAAATAGTATACCCTAGATGTTTTGGTAAGACCATGTATATCAGAGAGTAGGATGATAAACCCTACAAAAATTCAGTAGCCTGACAGAGTGGTAAAATTCATGAAGTTATGGTAGAAAAGATCAGGTAGAGATACTCCATCAAAAGGAAAGGGAAAAAAAGGTCCATTTTTTACACCCTACAACCAAAAATACTTAAATGCATAATACTTGTTGAGAGTCTGGATTTTAGAGGCACTATGTATCACATATAAGTTTGTGTCTCTGAGCCATTTACTAAATAATGAACAAAGCATCCAGTTTTGAATGGGACCCAGGGCAAGATGTATCTCCTTGGCTGGTCCAGACAATTGGACAAGCAGGTCTGCCACTCTTTCCTTATCTGAAGCATCGAACTCTACAGGAATCAAAATATCTGCAGTAGATTGGTGAGGTATAAGTAACCTAAGGCAAACTCTAACCGGAGAATCAAAAAGATACCTAGGGTTTTAAAGGAAAGCTGTGCCTTCCTTCTCAAGCAACTCTTCTGCTTTTAAGAAATGCCTTTTTTCTTATTACTACATCTTGTTAAGACTAAATAATTACCCACACTTTACAAGAATCTTTTAGCTATGATTAACTTAAATTTTTGCCAAGACTGGTAATACTATAAAGGTGCCTGGCAGAAACAAACGCAAAGCTTCTCTAAGTGGAAAACTCTCAAATCAACATCTCATGGTTCTCACAACTAAATCCCCATTGAGCCTGAGCTTGCAATCCAAAGCTGCAAAACATAGCAGAGTAATTTCACCATGATTCAGAGAAAGCAGACATACAAATAATAGGATTAGACAACTCTAGGGATTTATAATTGACAGAGACTACAAAATTAAAATGTTAAAAATGATTATAGAAAGAAAAGTAAAGAAAAACATAATAAAGAAAAAAGCACCATGAGAAAAGAACAAGAAGGTTTGAGAGAAATGCCTAAAATGAAAAATATATCCACTGAAATTACAAAGTCAATAAATGTGTTAAATTGTAATTTAATATAGCTGTAAAGTAAATTAATGAACTCCCAGATATATCTAGAAAAAAATGTTTAGAATGTGGTATATACAGGTAATAGATAGAAAATATAAAAGGAAAGTAAAGAGACATAGAGGATAAAGTGGAAAACCTAGCATATATCTAATAGAAGTTTCTGAAGGAGAGAAGATATTGGAAGAGATAATATGTGAAATTACTTTACCACTGATAAAAGACATAAATCTTGAAATTTGGGAATCTCAACATATCCTGAGTAAGATAAAACATAAGTAAACCAAACCTAGACACCATAGTGAAGCTACAGAACAGTAAAAAATAAAGAGAAAATATTAAAAGCATTTAGAAGGAAGAGGCAGATTATCTACAAAAAGATAATGTATAGTCTGCTTTCAATCCATTTAATAGTAACAATCAAGCTCAGAAGGTAGTGAAATAACATATTCAATGCAGAGACAAAGTAACTTTCAATTTATAAGTCCATATCTAGTTAAAGTATCATTCAAGAAAGACAATGATTTAAATGTTTTCAGACCCATACTGAGTGATTTTACCCTTAAAAGATCCTTACTGAATGAACTAAATATGTGTGCTTCAGTAAAAATTTCAATCCAGGAAGGAGTAATTGGAAGCAAAGAAGGTGGCAAATAACAGTAAATCTAACCAATCTCTGAATTTTATAATATACTCACAATAATTATAAAGAGGTACAAACAGAAGGCCAAGCTAAAATATGTAAGACAACATGTAAGACAGATTGATGGGTGATTGCAGTTCCAGTGTTTCAAAGTTCTTTTATTTCCACTGGAGGAAAGAGAGAGTGATTAACTATGTTCTTTGTTATGAAAGTGTGCACGTTATAATTTTAAGAAAAACACTAAAGGAAAGAAATAGAATATATAACTGCAAAACTAGTCGAAGTAGAAGAGGTAATCATGAGTTTTAATGCACAACCATGAAAGACTAAGTGATCATAGGAACCAATATGCCCCTGATGAACTGGAAGTTTTCTGATCCACTTGATCATGAAGTCAGGCACACCAACAAGCACTCCATCAAGTGAAGTAGAATATCCAGGATCTGTCCCAAGTGGGTCTTAATGTTGGACAAACAAGTGGGTCACACTCCCAGTATGCCTACTCCAGCCACACACCACCATCCTATTTTAGCTCACACCCATGACTTCATGAGGAGTTCCCCAGGACCATATTTTGAGTCTTACTTTAAGATAGTTTAGCATTATATGGCTGTGGGTCTGGCCAAATGCAAAGGAAAAATGGAATGGGTAGTCAAGAAAAGAAATCATAAATTAACCACTTATTTCTTATAGTCCATGGAAGTTACTGACATACAAACCATATAGTCTTGTGTTGCTGTCATCTTGTGCCAAAATGATTTCATTAGGATTTTCTCTCAGAAGCTTGTATTATAAAGCTAATAGGGTTTTTAAAATTAAAATGACATTTTAATATTGATTATGCTTTTTTGAACTACATAGGCTGCTCCAAAGACTCTTATATGCCTCTCTGGGGATGGAGAGGATGAGAATTGGTCCTTCAGAACATTGCATGGGACTGTAGAGCTAAGGTAAAGTTCCTTCTCTTGTGGACTCTCAGTAGCAGAGCACTTAGTAATCAGATTGCATTTAAATCAGTTAGTTCATTGTGTAGAGCTCAATGAGCCTGAGTCTCCTGAGTGCTCTCAAAACCATTAACACATACTTTGAGTCATCATAAAGGTGTTCTATCCAAAGCCCTAGCATTTATTTCTATTTCTAAGGACATTCACTTATTAAAAAAAAAAAAAAAAAGAAAAAAGTATTCAAGCTGGGGCAGAGTTACCTTAAGAAAACATATACACAGACTCCCACAAGGCAAATTGTTATTTTAAAAAACAAAACACTGAAGTGCTATTTGATATCTAATCTGAAACTTTATTATTATACAAATGGATATCTAAGTCAGTTCTCTTCCAGTAATTTATCCACGTGATATTCCTGGCCATAAAATTCAAAACGGCCTTCATGCAAAGACAGATAATGTCAAAATTAATGAAGAAAGGAGATCCTGAGTAGGCAGGGCAGGAATGAGTCACAGGCGCCATTCATAAAGTAATTATGCATCTGCTGATTCCAGTAATATTGATGTGTCCTTGCTCTCCATTGCAAGAGGTGGATTATTAGAGTCTGTGGTCTACCATAGTTTTCACAAAAGTCCTGTTTTAGAGCTGTTTTACTAGACTCAAACAAATAAAAGTCCCTGTAATTTCCAGTCAAGTATGAGTTACAAGTGGACGTAGAATTAAATGTATTATTGGACATAAGGGACAGGAAGAAATCAGAACCAATAAGCCATTGCTTCGGGTACAAGAGTCAGGAAGGAGACTTTACCAACTGGAATCTAGGGTTAGAGGAAACATTCTGTTCTCAAAACAGAGGTGAGACACAGAATGATGGCAGACTCTACCCAAAATTCTAAAATCAAACAATTTAAGTACTTTATTATTTGGTGGTGAAGGAGGTCATTTAAAAGACCAGATTTTCTGCTAAAATTCCAGTTGCCTCTTGACCTGTATAAATAGCACTCATTGTGTCATCTGCTAGTATCACCTGGTCACCACACCCAATATTCAGTGATGATTTGGTTCTTAGTTAGCCCTCTTATTATCATGCCAAAGTAATTCCATCATTCTGGATGACTCGTGTCCACATGGTCAATCCTTCCAAATCAGTTCCATTGTCTCTCCAGGGACTACTCCACCACACTTCAGTCCTTCAGTCACCCACTCTCACAGCCACATCCTCAATCCTGTCATCACTTGTAACTACTCCATTCTTGAAATCTTCAGTTCAGACACACTACTCTCCAAATGCAATCTCCTATCCTTCTGGATCTGTCATTCAGATACTCCCACTTCACCTGCTCTTGAACCTCACAAGCCCGCCAAACCTTTCTCCCCTTCAAAATCTATTCTTGTCTTCCCATCTTTCTTTACTCAGCTTAGACTCTGTATCCCAACACTTGAATTGCTATTTTGCCAAAACTCTTTCTACCTTGTCTCTCTGTCCTTTCCTTTTTCTCACATGGCAATAGCCTAACATTTGATTAGCCCATATCAACTTTTGTTCAATTTTCTATAGCCCATGTCAAATCTTCTACCTAGCCTCTACCCACCCCACCCCACCCCCACACATACCATATGTAATGGAGAAAATTAAAAGACATGAAATGGAAATTCATTCAATTTCTTCCTTCCCAATTACAACTTTATCTGTACCAATCAATATCCATTTTTTATTACCTCATTACCTGTCTAACACAGAAGTTGTGTTTGTCAAGGTATCTGAGTCCTTTTTTCACCCACATTTGGGATTTCGTATCTTCCAGCTCCCAGTAAATGTATTTTTTTCATATTTTTAAAAATTTTAACAAGAAAGTAACTTATTTAATCATATGTGCAGTGTCTTCCATTAGTGTATTCACAATCAACAGGGCCCCTTCTTTTAGTGTCTTTCTTTTGGCCAGATCACTATTTGATAGCAGCAACTTTTGGGGAACATTCTATGTACCAAGTGCTTTACATAAGTTACTTCTTACTACGTAAAGAAGCTAGTATGATTCTCATTCTACAGGCCAGGAAACTGACTCTCAGACGGAGTTATGGAAGCTACTTAACTTTCCACAGTGAGTGTGGCAAATTTGGAGTTGGGACCTAGGTCTGTCTATGGAACCTAGTTCTATGCTAAAGTCTGTCTGTTCCTGTTTGCTACTTTGCCTTGGTAACCCTCTCCCTGAGCTATGCTGCATCTTTTTCCTGCTCCTATCTCTGTACATTTGAAAAAAGTCAAATTAAGGAAATGGTGATAGCAGTGGGAAGAACCTCTTATAAGGTAAAGAGGAAGGTTCAGGAACTGGGAGCAGAAAGAGTCAGTAGTAACCCAGCTGACCTCAGCCTGTCTTCTGCCTAAGGAATTCTCTGGGCAGTGGAGACATCACCTCCTACCTCTTGCAATGCTTTCATTATATACTTTTAGAGATGGAATAACAGGGGCAAGGGCTGCAAAGTGGCCCAGCACCTCTCAAATGAGCACCAGACCTTCCAGCAAATGAAACTCAAAGACCCTGAAAGAGTTAGCAGGTCTTAGCTTCACCCAGCAATTACTCTCTTCTACTTACAAATCGGGTGCTCTGGGGAGGATGTACGCCCTGATAAACCCGTAAGTCACTCATTCACTGTATATTTTGCATTTATTAAGGGGAAAACACTGTACCACAAAGGTAAATCAGATATAAAGCTTATCTTTCACAATTTTATAAAATACTGGGACAGATAAAGCATGTACATAATTAACTGTGATCAAGATAGAAAATGATAGGTTCCATAGGAGAAATATCGATAAAGTACATAGCATGTCCAAAGGGGGAAAGTAGTCTTGTCAAACCACGGTCATGAAGAAGAGCTTTCTTAAAGGGGTGAAGTTTAAGCTGGAGCTGACAGTATTTGGACCTATGCAGACAGAAAGGACAGATCATGGGAATTAAACAACAATGACTACAAGCTAAAGAATGTGATGGATGTGTATGTGTGATCTGAAAAGAAATCTGAGTATGGGGTATATATGGTAAAGAGCATAGCTTGAGTTATCTGAAACACTGGGAGAGGGATAGTGAGGAGTTGGAGATATTGTTAGAAGGGTAGGTTGGATGCAATTCATGATGGCTGTTGAATGCCAGGCTGAGGAATGTAGACATTGTTCATTAGGGAATGGGGAGATTGTGAAATGTTTTGTTTTTATCTGTTTTTTTAAGCAACAGAAACTCGGAGATGTCCTTTGAGGAGGCCAATTGGTTAGCAGTATCTGAAGAAACTGGGGAACTTGAGAGTCAGATAATCAAGCTCAAATTTGTTATGATTATGAATATTAGAGTTTTTTCTAATCAAAATTGTGAAACTTTTCAACCAACCATAAAATCAAGAGTATCTATTGAAAATCATGTTAAGGTACTATTCTCTGTACAGTTTATACAGTTCAGATTTTAAACATACATATGTCTTCACATCTGCTTTCATATAACTCACAGCCTCATTAAAAAATAAGATGTAAAAGGGAAAATAATACCGTCAGGCTGAAAAACATGTAAATGAAATACAGACTACAGCAGTAAGAGAAAAAATTATAGTGCAGGAAGATTTTTAAGTACATAGGTACTTGTTAAAATACAGAATATATAAGACTCCTAAGAGCAAGAGTCAGCAAGCTTTTCTGTAAAGCACCAGATAGTAAATTTTTTAGGCTTTGTGACACATTCCTTCTCTGTCACATCTACTCAACTCTGCCATTGTAGCACAGAAACAGCCACAGGGAAAAAAGAAGCAGTCTATTAGGAGCAAAGTAAAGTAACTCAACCAAGTTCCAATTGCGGTTTTAATTAACAAATTTGGGCTACAGAATATACACTATGAGCACAGATAAACCCAGAGCAAGCAGGGAAGGAACCCTGAGGTCTCTCCTGGCGGAAAGGACACAGGACTGATGTAAGAAATAATAATAAGTAAATAAACACAGAGGCTTTTGGAGACAGTTCAGCTTAGAGTACTGGAAAACAGCTGTGTCCCAAGAAAAGGGGCACAGAGAGCCAGGTATCAACTCCGGTTGACCGGCAAAACTGGGGCTCTTGGGACTGGCTATGAAAAGGGGAGTTCTTTCCTTTTTCTTTTTGTTCCTCTCATTCTAAGTAGCACATTAGAGAAAGCCTCAGGCATTTTCAATTGTCAGCACTGACCCAGGAAGGGTGGCATTAAGAGAGAAAGAGAGACAAGGGAAGAAGTCAAGTGTATGGAGATAATTCCCTAAAGGGCTTATCTTCCCTAAGAAAGGGGGGATGGGGCCCAGCTCAAGTGGTGCCCCCCCGCTCAGAGAATTCAGACCCCATGGCCTGGAAGGAAAAAAAAGCAGAAACAGTTGAAGCTTAACTTCTGACACCCTTGAACTCTGGCAGGGACAGGGTCTGCTGAGAATTAAAAGCACTGCACCTCTTTATGCCACTGGGGAGCTGTGGGCTGAAAAACATCATCTGCTGGGCAGGATAGGAAAATCACAGAGTCTAGAGGCCTCACAGGAGGGTCTGACAATCTTCTGGGTCTCATCTTCAGGGAAACTTGATACTGATTACACCCTCCTCTTGAGACCTGGGCCTGTCTGGTCTGGGAAAATCTGATTGGGGAAATAAAGGAAGTTAAAAAATTATGAGACACATTAGAAAAAGCAAAGATACAGCCCAGTAAAAGCAACAAACTTACACTTCAAATGAGATACAGGAGCTGAAACAACTAATTAAAGATATTCAAACAAATCTTCTAAATCAAATCAATGAGCTGAAGTAAAATGTGGCAAAAGAGATGAAGGATATAAGGAAAACACTGGCTGACAATAAAGAAGAATTTGTAAGCTTGAAAAAATAAGTGGCAGAACTTATGGTAATGAAAGGCACAATAGAAGAGATGAAAAACACAATGGAGACACATAGCAGCAGAATTGAAGACGCAGAAGAAAGGATTCATGAACTGGAGGACAGAACATCTGAAATCCTATACACAAAAGAACAGAGAGAGAAAAGAATGGAAAAATATTAGCAGGATCTCAGGGAACTGAATGACAACATGAAGTACATGAATATATATATCATGGGTGTCCCAGAAAGACAAGAAAAAGGAAAAGGAGCAGAAACAATAATGGAAAATTTCCCATCTCTTATGAAAGTTATACAATTTCAGATCCAAGAAGTGCAGTGTACCCAAACAGAATAGATCTGAATAAACTTATTCCAAGACACTTAATAATCAGATCATCAAATGTCAAAGGCAAAGAGAGATCCCTGAAATCCGCAAGAGAAAAGCAACCCATCACATACAAAGGAAGCTTGATAAGACTGTCTGTGGATTTCTCAGTAAAAGCCATGGCGGCAAGAAGAAAGTGGTGTGATATATTTAAGATACCGAAAGGGAAAAATTGCCAACCAAGAATTCTGTATCTGGCAAAATTGCTCTTCAAAAATAATGGAAAGCTTAAAATATTTTCAGACAAAGAGACAATGAGAGAGTTTATAAACAAGATACCTGCTGTACAAGAAATACTAAAGGGAGCACTACAGGCAGATAGGAAAAGACAGGAAAGAGAGGTTAGGAGAAGAGTGTAGAAATGATAGCTATCAGTAAGGGTAAAAAGAGAGAGAGAAAAATAAAAATAAAATAAGATATGACATATAAAATCCAAAAGACAAAATGGTAGACAGTAGACATTACAGTGAGTGAAATTAATCAGAAACAAAAGGACAATTACTATATGGTCTCACTAATATGAACTAACATTAATGAGTGAAACTTGAAAGTTTAAGTTGAGAACATAGATTACAGGAGATAGAAAGAAGGTAGAGATTAGGCATCTGATGCTGAAGGAGTACAGAATGTTCAACAGGATTCATTGTATAGATCCAGAAATAGATAGCCCAATACTGCATGATGGTAGCACAATATTGTAAGTACTCTGAACAAAGAAAAGAAAAGATGAGTGTGAGTATGGGTGAAATAGAAAGGCTAGGGGCATATATGATACCAGAAAGAAAGATAAAGGATCAAGACTGGGAATGTATACTTTAGTGAAGCACAGAGTGGTCAATTCTGGTGATTAAGTGTACTAAGATAAGAATGTTTTTACATGAGGGAGAACAAATGAATGTCAACATTGCAAGACGTTGAAAACTGGATGGTATAGGGGAAAAAATACAATCAATGCAAACTAGAGTCTATAATGAACAGTAACATTGTAAGATGCTTCCATTAATTGTAACAAAGGCAATATAGCAATGCTAAAAGTTGATAAGACGGGATATAAGGGAGTGGTAAGGGATTCTTGGTGGTGGTGTTATTGTTGTATGACATTTTCATTTTGTTTTATTTTATTTTTTCTTCCATCTTTTTTTATTTTTCATTTTTTCTCCTCTTCCTCTTTCATTTCAGAAGAAATGGAAGTATCGTCATATAGATTATAGTGGTAAATGCATAAATATGTGACTATACCAGGAATCATTGATTGTTTACTCAGGAAGTATTGTATGGTGTATGTATGTGTGATCAAAACTGTTCAAAAAATAAACAGAGGGATATAGGTGCTGGAGAAATGTGGAGAGAGGGATGTCCCTATTCACTGTTGGTGGAGAAGTAGAATGGTTGCCATACTGCCCTGCAACCCCGTTATTAATTGTATACTTGGAGGAACTGAGAGCTGGGACATGACTGGATATTTGTACACTGGTGTTTGTGGTAGCAGTATTCATGATTTGCAGTGGATGGAGGTGGTCTACAGGTACATCAACTGATGAATCGAATGGTGAACTGTGGTGTATACATACAACAGAATACTGAGGGGCAGCAAGAAGGAATGAAGTTGTGAGGTACGCAACTAGGTGAATGGACCTTGAGAACAGTATGTTGAGTGAAAATAAACCAGAAATGAAAGGACAAACATTATAATGCCTCACTAATACGGACTAACAACAATGTGCAAACTCAGATTGAATCTGGGAGCATAGGTTATCAGTGGAAGGCTTATTGTAAAGGTACCCAGATTGTAAGCTCTTACAGCAGTCACATCTATTCCTGAGTTGTAATGGTTATTTCTAAATCCTGAAATGCTGAGCTGTTTGTGCATGACCTGGTTGGTCCCTGGAGCTTCAGGTGTCTGTGTGGTGCCTGGGACTCAGAGCCAGAGTTCAGCAGCTGTAAGTGTTGGCATTGCCCCATGCAGCAACTGTTAAAGAGGTTGAAAAGGATATCAGACTTCAATTGGAGATATGAATGAAATGGACTTGATTGAGAGTGGGACAGATCAGACTAAAGGGTAGAAGATATTAACTGTGCTTTAAAACTTCAGCTTCTCTGTGGGACCAAAGAAAGAGATGCTTATTTGGTGCAAAATTTATATTTTCCGTAGCACACTGTTTAATTTAACTTGTATCTGTTTAATTTAACTTGTATGGTCAGTTTACTCAAACACCATAATTACCTGGAAACTTGAATAGGGAGTGAGACCTGGTTGGTTTGTACAGGTTAGCATGAAGCCCCAATACCTCTCAGAGTAATTTGGGCAGAGAATAAAAAGTATTTGCAAAGCCCCCTTGAGGACTGGGGGGAAATGTGGAAATATTAAACTTCCCCAACTGGGAAATTCCTGATATTCTCACAAGCACTGAAGACTACCAGTTTAGTAAGCCAAGTCCTCAATCTTGGCTTTATGAAGCTTGTTACTACAAAGGAGAGGCTAATCCTCCTTACAATGGTGCCTAACAGTCACCCCCAGAGAACCTCTTTTGTTGCTCAGATGTGGTCTCTCCCTCTCTCTCTCTCTCTCTCTCTCTCTCTCTCTCTCTCTCTCTCTCTCTCTCTAAGCCAACTCAGCAGGTAAACTCACTTGTGGGACATGACTCCCAGAGATGAGCCTAGACCTGACTTCATAGGATTGAGAAAGACTTCTGGACCAAAAGGGGGAAGAGAAATGAAACAAAGTTTCAGTGGCTGAGAGATTTCAAATGGAGTTGAGAGGTCATTCGGAAGGTAACTCTTATGCATTATATAGATATTGCTTTTTAATTTTTAGTTTATTAGATTAGCTAGAAGGAAATATCTGAAACTGTTGAATTGCAATCCAGTAGCCTTGTTCTTGAAGACAATTGTATAACTACATAGCTTATAAGGTGTGAACATGTGACTGTGAAAACCTTATGGCTCATACTTCCTTTACCCAGTTTACGGACAAATGAGTAGAAAAATGGGGACAAAAAGTAAATAAATAATGGGGGGGGAGTGATGTGGGATGTTTGAGGTGTTCTTTTTTACTTTTATTTTTATTTTTATTTTTATTTTTTGGAGTAATGAAAATGTTCAAAAATTGATTGTGGTGATGAATGCACAACTATATAATGATACTGTGAACAATTCTTGTACACTTTGGATGATTGTATGGTATGTGAGTATATTTCAATAAAATTTCATTTAAAAAAATAATTGCTATCATGTGTTATCTAAGGGCAGTAAAAAATGCCCAAATCCCTTGAAATGGATGAAAGGAATATTAAAACAATGAGAGGTTGGTTTGACCAATTCATACAGTGGGCAGAAATTTCCAGCTGACTTTGAATAGAAGTTTCTTAACTTCCAGAAACATTTGAATCCTTTAATGAAAAAACAAAACTGAGCCTAGTCAAGTGAGAAAATGCTAATGAAACCATGAAGTACATCAGCGTGCATCTGTCATTGTTAAAGGAGACAAAGAGGTGAAAATTAGTAGAATAGGTTATAAAAAGCAGCATATCACTGTGACAGTTTATTGGTCTACTATCAATGACCCAGAGCTGCCACTATATTTAAATTTAAATCTAAAAACCCATATCTAAGAATGTGGCAAATCCAAGCTTTGCAAAGCCCCAGATTTATGCAATTTGCAGACCTTCTCTAGGAAAAATAATACAGTACTATGAGTACAAAATTAGGTACAATAGTGAATATTTATTAAGAAAGACACATTACAAATTTTAAGAAACTGACCAATATAATAAAACGCAGAAAAAGTAATATAATATTTTTATTAATTAAATGCTTGGCATGACTTTTTAATAGCTTTCCCTTGATATTGTGGCTGCATATTTTTTGATAACCTTTCATTTGACAAAAATTCTGCAATATCAAATTCTACAGCAAGAGAGGAAGGGGATTTACTATGAGGAAACTTGAAGCTTAAGCTTCATCAGCTACAAATACATAGACTTCTACTAAGAATAAAATGTTTCTCAAAGATATTATGTGACTGTACAAAACATTATAGGATGACCTCTGAGCTGATGAAGGCCTGGATGAAGGTAGAAGTCAGTAGAAGTCAGAATGCTCTACATAACCAACCAAGGATGGTGATTCTTTAACCGTTTTAGGGATGTGTAAAGGAAGAGCTAAAGAATTAGTTTTGAAACTTGATAGGACTTTGTGGTTATGTATGCACAAGAGTGACATAAGACAAAAACGTATCTATCTCTAAGTCTAAAAGAACTCCTTCAATAAGTATAAATAAAAATTTTAAGGAATAAGAAAGCATGGTGTCATAGTTTACTTGGCTGTACTTCCTTTTTTTGTGAAATATTGGTGCATCTTATAATCAAGGGTGTCTTAGTTTCCCGGGGTTGCTATGAGAAATACTACACACTGGATAGTTAACAATAAGAATTTATTGTCTCATGGTTTTGGAAGCTAAAAGTCCAAAATCAAGGTGTTGGCAAAACCATGCTTTCTCCAAAGTCTGCAGCTTTCTGGTGATGGAAACCTTGATCTTATGGCTCTCTCTCTCTCTCTTTCTTTCTCTCTCTCTCTGTTTCTTTCTCTCTCTCTCTCTCTGGCTTCTCGCTTCTGACTTCCACTCCTATGTGCAATTTCCTTTGCTTATAAGGACTTCAGTCATACGGATTAAGGCACACCAAACTTGGCTTCATCTAAATAAGATCTTCGTGGATCCAATTCACAAATGAGTCCAGATTTAACTAATAAAAGCCTCTACGAAGGTACTATTTACAGATGGGATCACACCCACAGGAATGCAGATTAAGACGTGAACATATCTTTCATGGGGGACATGATTCAATCCCCAAAAAAGGGCAGCTTGGATTCAGTAACATATAGCCAGAGTATTTCATTACCTAGCTTATTATGGGTGAGTCTAGCTCAGAGCTCATGGAGTTTAGGTCAACTAAAACAAAGCATTTACTCCAAGTGGAAACTTAAAGTGACTTGAAGCCCACCAAATAAGGGCTAAGTTGACCTATTTAGGACAGTTAGGATCCTGCTTGAGTAAGGTCCCAGTGGCAGGATGGTATATCCCAGTAAGCAGGAGCTGAAAGAGCCAGAGGTGGAGTCTGATCTAAAGTCCTAGTAAAGGTACACAGTAACAAAGCCAATTCTAGAGTCGGAGCAAGCAGGTTGAAAATGAAGTCAGGAAGAGGACTAGAGCCCCAGTGTTGTCCTGGGTAAAGTGGAGATGGGAGAGTAGAACCCTTCCCACATTGCTCACTCCTTCCTGCCTGGTTTCCTGAGTGGGCTCCAGGAATAGAGCTTGAAAAACCATCTACCATATTAGGAGCAGTTGAAAGGCTTGCACCTGTTTAATCAGAAAAGGAAAAACTAAAGAAGAGCTTGAACCATCGTCAGATTACAGGGCTGCCTCTGTGCATAAAAGGGAGCAAATTATTCAGTATTGTTCCACGTGACAAATTAGGAACAACATGTGGAATTTGCAAGAAAACTGATTGTGAGCCCTGAAAGCAGGGACTTTATTAGAATTCTCCTCTGTTCGCCAGCACATAGAACAGTGCATGGAAAATTCTGGGTTGTCAATATTTGTTAAATTAGTTAATAAAAATAAGAAATAACTGCCCAAACAATTAGAATTGTTCAATTGTGGAATGGAAGCTAATGATCCCTTCTGAACTTAAGTGTTTGATCACAGCTTTAAGCATAATGGCAACCTTACATATCACTGAATATGCACCAGGCACTGTACTATATTATTTCATTTAAACCTCACAATGAACCTATGCAGTAGGTTCAGTTATTAATTTCATTTTACAGATGAGGCAACCGAGGTGCAGAACGATTACATTACTTACCCGAAGTCACACAACAGGTAAGTAGCAGAGCCAGGATTTGAACCCAGTGAACCTGATTCTAGAGTCTACATCCCACTTACCACATTATGCCATCTGGCAAAGATGAGTTTGAATCAAGTGTAATACCATGTGAGAGGTGAATTAAGTGCTCTCTTCTTACATACTATGAGCCTCAGATCATGTTGGATATCAGTTTTTGTTGACATCAGCTCATCCAGCTTTTTTGGGGCTAGTTTAATCTCAATGTTAGCAAGGTTGGACATTTAGCCATATTATTGAAAGCACCTGTAAGGAGTCACAACACAAGATGCATGACACTAGATAGATGAAAACAAAAAATCCTTTTTTGCTGTGAAAATAAAACTGAAATAAATAAAACTGAAATCTATTATATTTAGTTTGGTCATTCCTTCAGATTTTCAACTTTATCAAAAGCGGCATTTACTTTCTTTTTCATTTTGCAGGAATTTGGAACATTCAGGCACCAGCTCAGACCCCATTATAAATGTTCATTCAGCCTCAGCCAGATGCCAAGAGCCTTCTGCTTATTCCACAGCAGTCAATCCAAAGTCAGGGGAGTGACTCAGATAATTAAGTACAGGACCTGGTGATGTGTGCAGGGGGCAGACTGACAGAGTCCATGCCCAAGCAAGAAAAATCACTCCAAGGGGTCCATGGTTGTTAATCACACTGCTAAGGAAATGTGCAAAGGGGCAGGTGTCCTGAATAATGGAGCCCATTTCTTAGCCAGGAAATTATTTTTCAAATGAAGATATGAAAAGGGGGTGCTCTGAGGTTGCCAGGGAGTCTCAGGAAACATAATGTCAGATTGGTTCCCAAGAAAAGGGTTAAGGATGGTGTGCTGGTTTGGATGTATTATGTCCCCCAAAATGCCATTATTTTTGATGCAGGTTTGTGTGGGCAGGAAACGTATTGGTGTTGATTGGGTTGGAGACTTTTGATTGGATGTTTGCATGGAGATGTAATCACTCAACTGTGGGTGAGATCTTTCATTGGATAATTTCCATGGAGGTGTGGCCCTGCCCATTCAGCATGGGCCTTGATTAGTTCACTGGAACACTATATAAGCTCAGACAGAAGGAGAAAGCTTGCTACAGCCAAGAGGGACACTTTAAAGAATGCACAGAAAGCTGAGAGAGTAGCTCCAGATGAGAGACAGTTTGATGATGGCTGTTGAAAGCAGACTCTTGCTCTAGAGAAGCTAAGAGAGGACAAATGCCCCAAGGGCAACTGAGAATGATACTTTGAATAGGAGCTGTGGCCTAGAGAGGAACGTTCTGGGAGAAAGCCATTTTGAAACCAGAACTTTGGAGCAGATGCCAGCCACATGCCTTCTCAGCTATCAGAGGTTTTCCAGACACCATTGGCCATCCTCCATTGAAGGTACCTGATTGTTGGTGCATTACCTTGGACGCTTCATGGCCTTAAGACTGTAACTGTGTAACCAAATAAACCCCCTTTATAAAAGCCAATCCATTTCTGGTGTTTTGCATTCTGGCAGCATTGGCAAACCAGAACAGGTGGTAACATTTACTGTGCAACTACCAGGTATCATACACTCTACCAGATAGTTTAACATTATCTAATCTGATTCTCCCAAAACACAAGGCCACTCATATAGTAAATGGCAGAATTATAATTCAAACTCAATTCTTTATAGTTTCAAATCCATTCTCTTTCTGCTGTATTAAGCTGCTTAATATATTAAGCAATTTATAGACAAACTGGCCTTTAAGAAGGCATTTTGATTTATCTTCCCTGATATCTGATGTAGTTGTCATAGGAGGTTATGCATAAAATTAGTTTGTGGAAGTGTTAAAGAATAAGCATTTAATGGGATTGCTTGGTGATGCCAGGGCTGCAAGTGTCCATGAACTTTTCAAGAAGAAGACTGTGGGCAACCAACATTGTCAATCTGGAAAGTGAGTTAACACTCAACTCTCATCAAGTCTACTATAGTATGTACCTTGCAGAATATCTACATGATTCACAAGGTGATGTGCATATGTACAGACATACAAATTCCTTATTGTGCCAGCTTTAGGTAAGCAAAGTTCTGATGAAAGGAGGGTGAAGGGTTTGCATAGTGGGCAATTAAGAGGAAATGAAAAGTTAGGCATGGAGAAGATTCCAAAGGTGCATACCAGCTGTCCTCAGAATTAAAAAGCCTCAGAGTCTTAGCCTCCTAGCCCTGGAAATAAAACAAGGAGCAGTGATTAGGTCCTCTGGAGCCCAGAAAAGAAACACCTTTCAAAAAACCAGAACTAACTGAAGATGGAATGAGCTGTGTGGGGAAGTAGAAAGATCCTTGTTAATGGAGATGTCAACCAACTTGACGAAATAACACTTATCAGCCAAATTACCATGGGTACTTTAGAGATAACATGCAATTCATGTATTCTATGACCCTTTCTAACACCTTCCATCTTTCTCCCTAGGAAAAGACCTGTAATAAAATTTGCTCCAATTCTACAAATAATCTTTCCTGACATTTATCTGCTTAGTGATTCCTCCTGGATTGAATAATGCTTCTTTCCAGTTACCCTATTTGGACATGTTGTTGCTCACATACTCATCACTCTATGGCCCTTTACCATTATCAGCACATGTATGGCTCACCTCAAATGCACAATCATTGAATTTGTTTGGGTCTATAACAGCAGTGGAAGAGGAGGAACAGAGGAGATTAAAGTACTGTCTTAGTTTGCTAATGCTGCAGAATGCAAAACACCAGAGATGGATAGGCTTTTATAAAACGGGGGTTTATTTCAGTACACAGTTACAGTCTTAAGGCCACAAAGCATCCAAGGTAACACCTCAGCAATCGGGTACCTTCACCGGAGGATGGTCAATGGTGTCCGGAAAACCTCTGTTAGCTGGGAAGGCAGCTGGCGTCTGCTCCAAAGCTCCGGCCTCAAAATGGCTTTCTCCCAGGACGTTCCTCTCTAGCAAGCTTGCTCCTCTTCAAAACGTCACTCACAGCTGCACTCCATCCGGTCTCTTTGAGTCGGCATGTTTTATATGGCTCCACTGATCAAGACCCACCCTGAATGGGTGCGGTCACGCCTCCATGGGAGTATCCCACCAAAGTCACCACCCACAGCTGGGTGGGGCACATTCCAAGCAAATCTAACCAGCACCAAAACGTCTGTCCCACAAGACCACAAAGATAATGGCATCTGGGGGACACAATACATTTAAACCAGCACAAGTACAGAGACTAAAAGCTAGAAGGAAGATGATGATGAATTATCTGCCTTACCAATTTTACGTTGTTCTCTTTGAATCAATATCTCCCCCATCCCTTAATTTACTCATTCTAGGCTCTAACTTTTCTTTGCTTTTCAGATCTATCTTTTTAAGAGTTCAGTTTTTTATTAAGCATGCTATAAATGGGAAAAAGACCAAAGCCCATGTCATCATCGGGAGCCTCAGATTCTTTTTTCTTTGCTTCCACTTTCTTCTGCTCAGCCACTTTGATGTGGGAAGCTGGACCTTCCTCTGGTGTAGCTCTGGCTCCTGGGGCAGGGCCACCAGCCCCAAAGCACAGATGAGGCTCTTGCTGTTGACATTGACCAAGTCTCACCATTTATACATGCTTTTTCAGTAAGGGCATCGATCTTATCGTCCGTGACCTTCACCTCAATGTCACTTCTCTTGGGTCAGGGCCAAGCAAATGCAGGTGGGCTTACAGGCAGCCATGCTGTGGGTGGGTGCTGGGCTGGTGGCTGCTGGGTGCAGTGCTAGTGACAAGATGAAGTGAAGGCTTTACTCCAATGCAGCTTTAGCTTCCTTGGAAGAACCAAGCACCGTACCAGCCACTGAGGAAAAGGTCTGATCTATTTCAGGCTCATGCATCAGTATTTTCAGCATAATTTATCTGGTCGGGGCTCCAGCCTCTCTCTGGTTCCTGGGAAGTGGATCTATGGAAAATGTGGGAAAAGCAGCAGCAGAGGCAGAGACTCTGGAGGGTCTCTCTCCTCCCCCACAGCCTGAAGTGGGGGATGCCAGGTGGCCCAGGTGGCTGGAAGGGGTTTGTTGCCTGAAAATGGGGCTTCTCTTCAGCAAGATATGGAGACGTCTCAATCACCAGGAGCACAAGGTTATCATTGTTGGACTGGATAATGCAGGGAAAACTACATCCTTTACCAATTTTCTGTGAATGAATCTATACATACATCCCCTATAATAGGAGGTAATATAGAAGAGATAGTCAGTAATAATACAAATTTTCTAATGTGGAATGATGGCGGCCAAGAATCTCTTCATTCTTCCTGGAACACTTATTATACTAACACTGAGTTTGTAATAGTTATTGAGGACAGTAGAGACAGCAAAAGGATTTCTGTAATGAGAGAACTGTATCAAATGTTAAAATGTTCTAAGATTAGTTGTGGTGATGAATGAACAACTGTGATGATACTGTGAGCCATTGATTGTATGCTTTGAATGGATTGTATGGCTTTTGAATACATCTTAATAAAATTGCATTTTAAAAAAAATATTAGCACTTGGGGACCTAAGAAAAGCTGGATTGCTGATTTTTGCTAATACCCAAGATGTCAAAGAATGTATGACTACAGCAGAAATCTCCCAATTTTTGAAACTAACTTCTATTGAAGATCACCAGTGGCATATCCAGGAATGCTATGCTCTTACAAGCGAGGGATTGTGCCATGAATGCAAATTGATGATGTCAGGGTGTGCCAGTTTGAATGTATTATGTCCCCCAAACGCCATTATCTTTGATGTAATTTTGTGTGGGCAGAGCTATCAGTGTTAGATTGAAATTCTTTGTGTGTTTCCATGGAGATGTGCCCCACCCAACTGTGGGTGATGACTCTGATTGGATAATTTCCATGGAGGTGTTGGCCCGCCCATTGGGTGTGTCTGAATTAAATTACTGGCACACTATATAAGATCAGACAGAAGGAGCAAGCTTGCTACAGCCAAGAGGGACACTTTGAAGAAAGCACAGGAGCTGCAGATGAGAGACAGTTTGAAAATGGCTGTTGAAAGCAGATTCTTGCTCTGGAGAAGCTGAGAGAGGACAAATATCCCAAGTGCAACTAAGAGTGACATTTTTGAGGAACTGCAGCCTAGAGAGGAACATCCTGGGAGAAAGCCATTTTGAAACCAGAACCTGGAGCAGACACCAGCCATGTGCCTTCCCAGCTAATAGAGGTTTTCCAGACACCATTGGCCATCCTCCAGTGAAAGTACCCGATAGCTGATGTGCTACCTTGGACACTTTATGGCCTTAAGACTGTAACTGTGTAACCAAATAAACCCCCTTTTATAAAAGCCAATCTGTCTCTGGAGTTTTGCATTCTGGCAGCATTAGCAAACTAGAACACAGGACTTGAGATTAGATGGTCTTTACTGACCTCTTCTCACAGACATTGTATAAAGGAAGTGCTGGACTTGCCTAAAATCTGCAAAAATTACTGGTTTAGATATATTTATAATAAACTGACATGAACTTCTTATATACGAAGAAAAATTGAGACCCCTTATTTGAAAACAAAAATAAAATCTCACCTTCCAATTTGCTTTCTCCTTAGTTCCTTCCAACGTGAGGTCTTAAAGCTGTGAATGAAATTTTTCTCATAAAGAACTCTCTCAGGCCATTGTGTAGCTTGTGGTAAGTATAAAGCAAGAGGAAAACATTGTTAACTTTAACAGCTTTGTTATCAGTATAAATGTCCCTAGTTGAACATTGTTCTCTTCTTGTTCTATTAAGTTGAAATACAAATCAGCACGGATACTCAGTTTCCAATATTTTAATGTGTAATGTTACAAAGACAACTATTCTGCATAAGGTTGTGTATGTATTGTCTATATACCTCAAGTTCTAGTTAATGACTTTGATTTACATTCTAAAGGAAAATGTATAACAAAATTAATTTGTCTTTAGTTGTAACCATATGAGATTGAGTACTGGCATTGGTGTTAAATGCCATTTTGAACTTTTCCCCTTAGGTTCTCTGTATTGTACTAACCAATCCCAAATCACTGAGCTAATCTTTAACAAAATGAAATAAAGGAAGAAAGGAAGGAAGGAAAGAAGGAAGGAAGGAAGGGAGGGAGGAAGGAGGGAGGGAAAAAATTTGACATTTTATACATATTTTTGTTGTTGATCAAATCACACAGAAACATGTACTGCGACTGAATGGAACAATATTAAATTCTTGGCTTAAGTATTATTAATGGGCAGAATTACACAGCAAATAATTATCAGATCATTCCCTATATAGGTCCATATGCCATCTATATTACTGAACAAATTGTTGATCCACTAAAAAAAGACATGGAAAAGCCTTAAATACATATTGCTAAGTGAAAGAAGTCAGCTTGAAAAGGCTATATGCTGTATGATTCCAGGTTTATGACATTGTGGAAAAGGCAAACCTATAGAGACAGTAAAAATATCAGCAGTTGCCATGAGGTGGGGAATGGGGTTGAGGGAAGGGATGAATAGGTGGAGCACAGGGCCTTTTTAGGGCAGTGAAAATATTCTGTTTGATACCTTGATAGTGATGCATAACATTACACTTTCATCAAAACCCAAAGAAGTGTAGAACACAAGAGTGAACCCTAAGGTAAACTATGGGGGGGGGTTAGTTATTAATAATGTCCATCAATTGCAACAGGTGTCTCACACTAATGCAAGATGCTAATAACAGAGGAAATTATGTGTGCCTGGAACAGGGGAGAGGGGACTGTGCTGGTTTGGATCTGTTATATACCCCAGAAAAGCTATGTTCTTTCATTCCAATCTTGTGGGGCCAGACCTATTTTTGGGTGGGACATTTTGATTAGATTATTTCCATGGAGATGTGATCCAGCCCATTCAAGGTGGGTCTTAATTAGTTTACTGGAGTCCTTAAGAGAGCTCAGAGAGAGAGAGAGAGCTCAGAGCTGACACTGACCCAAATGTTTGGAGATGCAGACAGAAAGACATTTGGAGATGCTAAGCTAAGAGATGAATCCCCAAGTTTGCCCCCAGAAGAAGCAAGGACGACCCACAGGAGCCAAGAGAAACTAAGACAGACACTTAGACAGAAATACCCTGGGAGAAACAAGCAGTGAACTGAGAGAAGCTAAGACAGACAGAAGCCCAGAGACGTTTTGGAGAAAGTCACTGAAACCAGAACCCAGGAGAAGGACCAGCAGACTTCAGCCATGTGCCTTCTCATGTGACAGAGGAACCCCAGATGCCATCAGCCTTTCTTCAGAGAAGGTATTGTCCTGTTGATGCCTTAATTTGGACATTTTCATGGCCTTAGAACTGTAAATTTGTGAACTAATAAACCCTCATTGTAGAAGGCAATCCATTTCTGGTATTTTGCATTTCTGCAGCTTTAGCAAACCAGAACAGGGACTAAAATGAGAACTCTCTGTACCTTCTCTCCAATTTTCCTATAAAGTTAAAACTTCTCTAAAAATAAAGATTATTAATAATAGTAATTCTAAATAAAAGACATGTTCTTCTCCCAAGCACCATCTAAATTAAAGATTTTGTTTTTTTGTTGATTAAAAAAAAAAATTAGTAGATTGGAATAAAGACTATTTTCTAAAATCCTGAAACCAGAACAAAACTGCAATATCAACAACCTCGCACCAAATCTGTGCCATGCGTCTGTGTCTCATTTTGTTTGAGTTCCTAATCAGATAGTAGTGACTTTCTCAGCAGGAGTTCTGATCATGCATAGAGGCAAACCTGAGACTGGGGCTCTGGGGGAAGCACCTGGCCTTAAGTAGAGGACTGGCATGAGCTATGGTGGATTCAGAGCCCTGGCCAGCAGGCTGATGTTCAAAGATAAAGAGGGGAACATCTGTAGAAGTCCAGGCTGCGGGGGAGGCTAGTGTAACTCTATGCAATGGCCAAGGGAAGGCCCAGGGACACCTCTGACTCACCAGGGTCTGGAGGTCAGGGAAGAGGTTTATGGAGACAACAGGGGTGCCCAGAGATCTTGGATGGTCCACTGGAACCCAGGGCTTAGAGCAAGACTTCATTAGCCAACAGTGTCTGAGACAGGAAGCAGAAGAAAACAGCTTGGGTTTGGGTTTAATAAAGATTTGTGTTGGTTCAGATGCCATGGAGGGGAAGGGGAAGTTGCGTGACCCACTAGTGCTGGGTCTATGGCCACAGTATGTCCAGTTAGGACTCATATCCCAGGCCATCTCACTTATCTGCTAATGTTTAAATTACCAAAGGAAGACAGACTTATTGGAAAAAAGAAATCCAACAGAAGTCTCTAAATCAAAAAATTACGAGTCCCTTCACCTTCCCCGCAATCCCATTCCACAAATGTAACCAATAAAATCAATTTGGTATGTATCTTTTCACATATTTTCTGTATATTTTAATGAAAATATAACTCTATACGTCATGTCCTGCAAGTCAGTATTCTCATTTAATGTACCAGTGACATCTTTCCATGTCAGTACATATAAAGCTAATTGATACTTTTTAATTAATACATTTATATTCTGAGATTCATTGATTTATATAACCATTTCCCCCAACTGATAAATATTTTGGGTTTTTTTGTGGTTTTTTGAATTCTACCAACACCAGCATTCTTCCTTGTCGCCATTTTGCATTAACTTGGCATGATCTCTCCAAGACAGACATGAAAGCATCTGATTTCCCACCCACCTTGGTTGAAAAATGATGATGGACCCAATTAATTAACATGGAATGCAATCCAAGTGGTGGGAGGGGAATGAGGGAAATAAGAAGGAAGAGCCAGTACAGGTGCTCTGGGTATTTTCATCATTTTCACTGACATTTATTGCCCAATGAAATGGCGTGGTACAGAATAAGGCACACAGGTTTGACGGGAACCAGGAGACCTGGGATTTGAGTTTCTTGCTACCACTGACTGATATCTCATTATCTGTTAAAGAGGACTGAATTAGGTCACCTCCATCCGTGGTTATTCCATGACTTTTTTTAATGCAAGTAGATTAAAATTTATAGGCCAGCCTCCACTCTGCCCCAGATTTTTTCTGTTCTGTGTACGTTGTGTGTCTATCAAAGAGAAAACGAGAAGAATGACAATAAAATAGGATTGACAATAGATGGGAACAAGGAAAACTACTTAACATCTTTCATATCCTAAACTTGAGACTCCAGTTCTTTTATATTATCAATATTTCTAATGCTCAGAGAAAATGGGTCAGCAGATAGCTCCTTTCATACTATAACTTGAGCCAATAAATAATATACATTATTGCTTTTGAAAAAATTTTGGCAGGACAGCTGACAGGCAGGTACTTTAATATTGGGGTATTGTCAGACTTGGAGATCTTGGCTCCATTTTTATGGGAACATACAGGATTTAAAAATTAGAAAAGAAGAATCTGTTTTTAAACACCACATTTAAAGCTTTTTGGTAGAAAAATAAGATTAATGAAGACGATCTATGTGAAAAAGAGATTATTACCTAATCCTTCTGAGTGTATATTCCAAATTAAGTTTCATTGGTACAAACACTTGAGATGTCATAGTAAACATCTTTTCAAATCTATTTCCCACAAAACTATTGTTCTTAACCAACAATTCTCTACTCTCCTTTGACTGCCATACTGAAGGATTGTATTTCTCTTTGGTTAAATTTTTTTCTGTTTAATAATGTATGAGATATAACAGGTCGAGAAACTTAGCGCCAGTGATGATATTGGTGAGAACATTGCAAGGAATTTATCATTGATTGGGTTTCCAGACCAGGTCACACGTTTCACTGAAGGACTAGCCTTAGCATAAATATATCTCAGAACCTTCAGTCTGTTTTCCCACCAAATTTCCCTCTTATGTTGCCATTTGCGACCCACTGCCCCCTCCCCCCCCCACACATTCACATCCTTTCTCTTCTTCCTTCCTTCTTTCAGTTGTTTTCTCCCCTTTTTTTTCATCATCTCCTCCATCCATCTCTTCATTCTGCTGAATTTGTGACTTTTAAGGGAGCACCTATCATATCACAAGCCCTTTGCAAGCAATGGGGGTGCCAAGGTGGATGAACCCCTTCCCTCCCCCACAAGCTCCTAACTATTCCCTGCATGTGTTCTCCTCCATTTTTATCTTGGCTTTTCTCTCCCCTTCCCTCTACCCTTTTGTCTAAGTTCACCAGCCTCCGATTCTCTTCTTCAAACCGTCTTCAAACCTGTTCTTAAATTGTTCATAAATTTGTAGCAGGCACCAATTTATTGTTGCCCTGTCTGTTAGTTTGCTATGACTCCTGTAAAAAATTATGACAAACTTAGTGGCTTAATACAACACAAAATTTATTGCCTTACAGAGCTACAGGTCCGAAGACTAACGTGGGTTTCACTGGGCTAAAACTGAGGTGTTGGCAGGGCTGTATTCTTTCTGAAATCTCTAGGGGAGTGTCAATTTCCTTGGTTTCTCCAGCTTCAAGAGACTTCCCAGATTCCTTGGCTCACAGCTCCCTTCCATCTTCAAAGTCAACAGTGGCAGGTTAAGTCACATCACATCGCTCTGACACTGACTCCTCTGCCTCCCTTTCACATTTAAGCACCCTTGTGATTGCATCAGGACCTCTCAGATAATCCAGGATAATTTCTCTATTTTAAGGTCAGTGGATTAGCAATCTTGTCATGTAATCCAACATATTCACAGGTTCCAGGGATTAGACTGTGGGCATGGGGAGGTGGCAGAATTATTCTGTCTACCACACTTCATTTTAGGTGTGTTTTCATTTGACAGGTTTCAAAGCGTCAAGCTAGTAGGATAAAGCTACCAGAATTTCTGATCTTGCACAAATGAAAGGGGAGGATGTTGGGGACATTAGAAGCTTCATTTGAAAGGGACATAAACTTTGCAGTCAGACAAGATAATTTAATCCTAGCAAAAGGTCTGGTTCACAACATCTTTTCAATATATATTAGTTTCCTTTTTCTATTCATCTACCTACACATCATGTAGGTAGACCACTAGTTTAGTTGACAACTACTTGCATAAATACCTAACCAAGCAACCAACTAATATGTTGCCTTATGTAAGTAAGGCACTGAGGGAGATTCTAGGATGGTGTACATCACTATGCCTCTCTTAAAAGAGGTTCTAACCTGGTTAGGAAATCTGTATGTAAACACATGAAAGATGAAATGACAATAGAAGATATTGGTTCTTCATCACTGAAGCCATAAGACTCACCCTAATTAGCTGCTCTAAGAGTGATGCTGATACTACTACTGGCATTTAGGAGGGACAGAGTTCTACAGGCTGGAGTGAAAGAAGACAGATAATTTCAAAGAAGGGAAAGGATTTGAACAGGACTTTGAAAGATGGGTTGGATTTAGACAACCTGTGAGGAGGGAGGGTTGTAGTTTATTCTGAGCAAGGCTTTGGATTCTTCCCCCAGTGACCTTCGATGACCTTGTGTACTCCTAGCAAAGTATTCAGCTCAAGACAGGGTAAATCAGCCACATGAATACCACCAGAAAACACTGCCACCCCCCATCCCTACCCCTTTTGGCAGCCTATCTCCTTGCAAGATTTCCTCTCTCCTCCTTCCCCTATCTCAACACAATACAAAATAGTCTTTTTTTTCTGGGATTATTTAAAAGCAGTTCCCCATAATTACAGTAAACTTATCTCCTTTGAAGTCAGCAAAATTACCCTTTTTCTTTATAGCTGCACCATAGCTACATGACAGACATTATTGGTAAGCTTTGAGCAATAGTGCAATGTTGTTTTTTAAAAAGTGACATCTGCTCAAATAGACTAATGTTCCTATTAGTCTGATTCATTTTTTGGGAACATGTCCACATGCCCATGCGAGTGAGTGGGGGTGACAGGGATGCAGGATAACAGAAGCATCTGGAAGAACATTTTTTTGTTTTTCAGATTAAAAATGCAATAATTTCATTTCCTTCAGAAGGCCAGTGGGCATTAGTTGTAGCAGTAGTCATGCCTAATGTTGTTGTCTGATAATGCCTGAAATGTACCACATTTCTGGATGGGGAAGTTGGTCATGCTTCTCAGATACATTTTGATTAACTTGGTGACTCTCATCCGTGTTTCCTTGTCCTCCACAACCTGGAGGTTCTTCAGTTAATCTCCCTCCAACTCTCCTCTACTCAAGTGAACATCTTCATCTGAGGCAATCTCTAAGATTCCTCCTGTATACTTTCCTGCATTTTGAATTTGTTTTCTCATCTGCCCATTTGCCTTCCTCTCCTTGGAATCAGTCCTCAAATAGCACAAGAAGTCAGAGGAGCATGTGGTTCTCTGTCAGAGTCCATTTACTCATCACTCAGTCCATTTTCTGAGTTCCTCCTATGGGCCAGGCCTTGGGGACACAAGGATGAGTAAGTCAGGACTCATCATAAGGGGCATGATCAAAGGAAGCCCCAGGGCGCCATAGGACTGACACCCAAAGTGGAGCGTGAAGGTGGGGTTTAGATAAGGCTTCTCTGAGGAAGAGACATCTCAGCAGGAGGCAAAATGTTCACTTCTGCTTAGGAACTTCAGACACCCTTCACTGGCTGCTTCATAATACCCTAACCCTCCTGTACGAAACTCCAGGACCTGCATAATCTGATCCCACCAGACTTTCTCCCTGCCATTCCTGCCAGGTTAGCCTGTTCCTTCGCTTCACCTTTACACCCACTTATCCTTGACTCTGTGTCTTTCCTTGTGTCTTCTATTTTAAATGAAACTTCCACTGCTACCTCCACCAACGACACCAGCAACAACTATTCTGACACTTCTTACCTTCAGGGACCAGCTCATTTCCCAGCTCTTTATGAAATTCCCTCTAACCAATCAAACATTAGATAGCTTCTCTGAACTCCCATATAACTTATTTAAAGAAAAAACACTTTGGTGTTTATTTTTACTAGTTGGTTAAGTGCTGTACTGGTTTGGATGTATTATGTCGCCCAAAATGCCATTATCTTTGATGCAATTGGCGGGGGGGGGGGGGGGCAGATGTGTTAGTGTTGATTAGATTGGAACTGTTGGTTCAGTGTTTCCAAGGAGATGTGACTCAATCAAAGGTGGGCGAGACATTTCTCTGGATTATTTCCATGGAGGTGTTGCCACACCATTCAGGGTGGGTCTTTACTGGATCACTGGAGTACTTTAAAAAGAGCAACACAGTCCCAGTCACAGAGCAACGGAGAGTGACATTTTGAAGAGGAGCTGCAGCTAAGAGAGGACAAAACACCTTAAGAGCAACATTTTGGAGAACACCATTTTGAAACTCAACCTTGGAGCAAGCAGACATCAGCCACATGCCTTTCCAGCTAACAGAGGTTTTCTGGACACCATTGGCCATCCTCCAGTGAAGGTACCCGATTGTTGATGCCTTACCTTGGACACTTTATGGCCTTAAGACTGTAAATGTGTAACCAAATAAACCCCCTTTATAAAAGCCAATCCATTTCTGGTGTTTTGCAGCATGGCAGAATTAGCAAACCGTAACAAGTTCCTTGGTTTTTTCCTCCCTAGGTTATAAGCAGGGGCACAGTTGTCCATATTCTCCATAACACGTGGTACATGCAATAGAAGGTACTCAACCACATCTCCCCTGCTCTGTTTTTCCCTCACTGCCTCCTGTTTTTCTCATGGACATTCTGAATGTTAATTAACAATATGGACACCAGAGGGGTTCGATTCAAGGACAGCTTTCAGAGACTGGAATGTCAGTGCACGGATGATCCCAGAGAGAATTAAAGATGGACCTTGAGCTTTACCAAGGGTTCAGTTAGAAAAGATGGATTAGGTGGAGGTGGTGAAAATAGCATGGTGAAGGAAGGTTCCATGGCTAGCTGTTGAAATTGTTCTTTTATTTGCTAGCATGTAGGACTTTCCAGTTTTTAGACTGTCTTTTTTGTGTTTTCTGTTAATTTCTGTATTAGTGGATTTCTTTCATTGTGATAGTAAAAGGAAAAAAAAAAACAAAAAAAAAACTCAGCATCTTCTCTCACCAAGCTTTAGACATCTATTTGCTAAAAGATATTGAGAGATACATGACGATGAAGACAGATAGAAAGATAGATAGATAGATGAATAGATGGATGGAGAGAGAAAGAGAGATTGTTGAGATCAATACATTTAGTATATGAATTTCTGGGAAAAATACAGAGCTTCGTTTTCAGGTAAACTAACTCTATCTTCCAGTAGCATTGAAATCCCTGGAAGGAGGAGATTGATTAAAATATCCCTTGAACCTGGTATTTTGTAATTTGGTGACATCATCTCGTTTCATTCAATATATTGAACCAAGAAGGAAAATTCATGGGGAAATTCTCCAGTATTGATTATTGACAAGAGTGGATCCATGACTGTGCCAAATGCTGTAGGGGAACAGTACGAGACACAGTCATAGCCTTCGGGACATTCCAATACAGCTGGGGAAATGGGGAACAACATGAACCAACTGGGGAACAACCTGAGAGTTTATAATCAAGGGCTGATGTTTTGGAGTTCAGGTTACACTTGCTGTAAGAGCTCAGAGAGCAGGGAGATGGGTGTGAGATGGAATGCCTGGGAAGGCTTCGTGAAGCTGCTGAACTTCTAGCTGGGCCCTGACGAATTAGGCAGTGTTCAGAATATAGGGCAGCAGGGAATGGTCTGTCACTCTTATCTTTATGCCCCATTCATCCAGAAGAGGGAGAAGTGCAGAAGTAGTTAAGAATGTAGGCTCTGGGTTTGGAGACATCCTGGTTAGAATCTTAGTTCCATACCTTAAAGGCTGAGGAAACTTGAGCAAGAGGTTTAAACTCTCTAGGTCTCAACTTCCCTATAAAATGGATTTAATATTACCTACCTTATCATGCTATTTAAGGATGAAATTAGAATATATGTAAAGTGTCTGGTATCTCTTGGAGATATTATTATTAATTAAAAATACTCCAGAATCCTTCCGGTTCTGCTGAATTTTCCCAGGCTAAAACCTGATAATTCATGGAGTTTAATCAGGGCAGGGGTCTTCTGCTTGAATATTTTCAGTGACCAGAGGTTCGCTACCCCCATGAGGCAAGCCAACAACCCCTTTTATGAATGAGCAGAACTATTTAAAAGCCCTTGCTTCTGTTAAGTCCTACTTTGCTTCTTTGCATCATCTTCCCACTGTTCTCTGTTCTCTGCTCTGAAACTAAGTAGAATAAGTCTGAATCCTCTTCTACATGAAAGTCTTTTACATATTAGAAGATGATGATCACTCCCCCTAGAAGTCTTCTCTTTTCTGGAAAAGCATACCCAATTCTTTAAACCATTTTCCACATGGCCAGGTCTGCAAACCCTCCTCTATTGCACTTGTCTCATCTCCTATAGAACTGCTGTCATTGATCAGCATCTCCCTTACCAAGTGCTACTCAGGCTGAACCTGGTTCCCCAGATAGGCTGTGACCTGTAAGGTCCAGTTAGTGGAAAAACAGACAACACATAGCACTACAAGAGACACAGGGATCAAGTCTAGTTAACATAAACAAGTATGGATCCCTTGAGTAGAAGATAAACACGATAATTTCAATGTATAAAAAGTGAGGTGCATGGAGCCAAAGTTCTCTACTTTTAAGACAATAAAATAAGAAATGTCACAATCTGGCCACACCTTTTGACTTCCCTCCTTCCCTCTTCCCCTCACTCCCCTTCCTTCACCATCTTTTCTACTCTCTCTTGCTCAAAACATGGGTGCATGAAGTAAGATGTAGCCCCATGACAGCGATTCAGGTAGTAGGAAAACTACAAAAGAAATCTGATTTATCACAAGTCGCCCCAGTGACTCTAAACATGTTAGTTATCTATTACTATATAACAAATTTCCAAGTTTAGCAGCTTAAAGCAATGACTTTTTTTATCACAAAGTGTCTGTGGGTCAGAAATCTGGATGTGGTTTCCCTTCATCTTCTAATTCAGAACCTCTCATAAGACTGCATTCAAAGTGTTATCTGGGGCTGCCGTCTCACCTGAAGGCTCAGTGAAGGGAGGATTGGCTTCCAAGCCAATCACGAGGGTCAGAACTCAGTTCCTTTCAGGTTGTTGCACTGAGGGCCTCTGTTCCTTGCTAGCTTTGCCTGGAGCTCCCTCACTTTCTTACCATATGGGCCTCTCTGTAGGACCACTTCCAACACAGCCACTGGCTTTCATCAGAACATGGAATTGAGAGAGTGAAAGATGGAGGGCAGGATGGAAGGCAGGGTCCAACCTAATCTTGAAAGTGACATTCCATCACTCTGCTCTATTCTCTTCATTAGAAGCAAGTCCCTTAGTCTAATCCCCACTGTAGGGGAGGAGATCACACAAGGTTGTGAATACCAGGAAGTAAGGGTCCTTAGGGGCTGTTTTAGGGGCTGCTACCACACTGGGCAAAACCAGACAGGCCGGGTCTTGGTGCTGTTATTTGTAAAGTGGTGATAAGCATTCCTCTTTTTCCTTTCTAACTCACAGACCACTGAGAGGATCAAATTAGATATGTATGTAAAAAATAATAGCTAAAAATTTGTAAAGCACAATGCAAGGTTAAGGTATTACTATTATCTTTCACTGATAAGGGGACTTTTGAAGCCCTTATCAACACTGACTTTATTTTTCCTCAGGCAAGTTGGTTCTTCAGCTGTTAAAATAGGAAAAACCTCTACATTGCAGGATGTTATGAAGATTAATAAAATATATCAGCATGCATAAATGTCTGGCTTGTGGTAGGCAGTTCTTGATGTTGCGGTGATAGTGGTAGTGGTGGAGTTACTTTTCGGACAGGGTTAGTCTTTTTCCTTGTTTTACTGTCCAGTGAACCAAAAAATGTTCATGTTTTAGGGTAGTGTGGAGGAAGAAAATTTGTCTTACAAAGCAAAGGCTGATCATGAAGGATAAAGCAAAATATCCTTCAGAGCTCTGCAACTTGCATCACAAAAATCAAAGAAGAGCTATAATACTGTAATGGGTTGATGATTCCTCATTTCCCGTGTTACTGCTTCTTGGCAGGATGACAATGGTTTGGCCCTGACACTCCCTTAGAGACTATGGAATCATTGTTCTCTAGTGGACAATGTTTACCAGAAATGAAAGCACTCACTGGCTGAGTGAGGTAGAGAAGGAGAGGGATGGGGTGACAGCTGTCCTCCTAGAACGTAATGACTTTCTGACCTTTAGAATTAAAAGGTTCTGCAGTTCAGTGCTTGCATGCTGAGCCACCAACACAGAGCAAGGGTTCTCAACCAGGGGTGATTTTGTCCCCAGTCACTTGGTAATGTCTGCATACATTTTTGGTTGCACTTCACTTCTTGGGTAGGGTGGGGGTGTCTAGTAGGTACAGATTAGGGATGCTGCTAAACATCCTACAATATACAATACTGCCTCCACAATAGAGTTATCTGGTCCAAAAGAGCAATAGTGCCAAGGTTGAGAAGCTCTGGGTTCTGCTAATACTGTGCTGAGTTAACTGAACCCCAAACCATTTCTCCCCTTGTGTCTTCCCTAAGCCCAGAGTTCAGAAATCAAATTGGGATTAATTCGTGGAAATCAGTCACTGAACTTTGAAGACCCAGTACAAATGTCACTTCCTCTCTGAAGACTCCCCTAGATAGAATACCCCCTCCTGTCTTGTTAGGGTCTGACCACTTTACCTGCTTAGAAATGGGGGAATTTAATACAAAGCATTGATTCCAGGTGATGGAAAAACTGAGAAACAAACAGGATTGTGAAGCAACCCAGAGATTAACAACAGCAAGAAGCCGCCACCACCCCTGGACTGGAAAGACAAAGAAAGGGCAGTGTTACTAGAGCCCTTGGGCTAGTGGGAGCTGGAGCCACAGAAAAGTTGCAGTCATCACTGAAGGCATGCACGGTACAGAAACAGATGCAAAGAATGCCCCAGCTTCTCCCTTCCTCCTATCTTTTAATCTCCCACCAGTATATCACATTGGCCAAATCCAGATAAAAGAGAGGGGAATCTGGAAAAGCCAACCTACATCTGAATGTGGGAAATGCAGCCTGCTAGGATCAACCCTTTAACGAAACAGAAGAAAAGGGAAACAATGAGGAATGTATCTAAGGGCAAAGAGGCCCCAAACCAGCATAGCAGCCAGTGTAATTTAGATATGCCGTTTCTGTAGCTCTGATCATGTGGTCCCAGAGTTAATCATTTAAGTATGATTTCTTTCCCTTTTCCCTCTTCCCACTGACTGGAATACAGATGTGATGGTAGGAACCAGAGCAGCTATCTCGAACCACAAGATGGGAGATGCTGTTGAGGATGGCAGAGCAACAAAGAAAAGAAGCCTGGCTCCCTGATGATGGTGAGGCTGTAATGCTGCCCACCTAGACTTCTATAAGAGATTGATAAACCTTTATTATGCGTAATCCATTTTCATTATTACTTTAGATCTTTGTGTTACAGCAGCTGAAGCAAAATCCCAAGAAGCACAGTCCCCTTTCCTCCTGGGTCTTGATTTCTAAAGCATATTAGAGATTCTCTTTCATTCATTCATTCATTCACAATCTAGAAGCTAAAATAACAGAGGCAATGCCATGGTAGCATCATGTTTCAGTGATGTCTTTTGAGAACATAGAATTTTGTAGTACATTTCAAATCACTTTATTTAAGCAGATATTTAATTTTTTATCCCCATATTCAAAAATAAAATTTTGGTCAGTAGCAAACAACATCAGTACAGGAAAGAGAAAAAATATGAAGTGAGAAATGGAGTCCTTTAGAATAGTACTTTGTAAACTTTAGCAGGGCATCAATATCACCTGGAGAACTTGTTAAAACACAGATTCCTAGACCCCAAACCTGGAGATTCTGATTCCTTACATCTGGGGTGGGGCCTGGGAATTTGCATTATTAACAAGTTCCCAGGTGATGCTGATGCGTCCAGGTCCAGGGACTGCACTTCCAGTAGCATTGCTTTAGAATATGACTCTGGAAGGGTGGAAACAAACAGAGAGAACTGTTCACTGTCTAGAGACAACCTAGATCTGGGGCCTTTTAAAATCACTTAAGAGAAACAAGTGCAAAAAGCTGAGGTTATCCACATTTTTACAGTGGAAAGACTGCCAAAGAACCAGAAAGAATATAGAAATTATTGGGTGGTTTGGATAAAGGATTTAGGTGACTAGAGGAAAGGGGGATTCACAAGCCTACAAAGATCCTGGGGGTGCCTGTGAGTCTGAATCCCATGGTCCCGGCGACTACCTAGGACACCGACACAGAGAGCTCCTCTCACAATCTTGGCAATTGCAGTGGCCCCTTCTGAGCAGAGGTACACGGGGGGATTTGGGAATCTTGCAGAGACTTTATTTGCCTTCCTAAGTCATCACAAATAAGTTCATGACATAAGGTTGTTGTTTTTGTTGTTTTTTTTTAATGTGCTTGATATTCAAGTGCAGTTTCAATGCAAGCCCTCTAGCTTTCCACTCTCTTCCAACTAAATTACTAACCCTGAGTACTTCCCACATAGAAATAATGGCACTGCCACTGCCAAGGAGCATGGGTTAAAATCCTCCCCAACCCCCTCCACTCCCAGGGCTCTAATCCATTCCTGTGAAGTGTATATGAAATTTCAAGCAGACAGCAGAGCAGAATAAGCGATTTCACAGACCTTGAAATAAATTATTGGCTGTCTAAACACAGACACCAAATTTAGATATTGATAGAGCTTAACATAAAACTTCCTCCCTCCTCCTTCCGTTTTCCTGTTTCTTCCCCTTTCTCCTTTGTTTCTTTTTCTCTACACAGTCAATTCACACTCCCACCCCTGTCCCTCTGAACAATAGGGGACTTTTTAGCGTTATTTGACTTTGACCTGAGCAGTTCCTCTCTCTTCTTTGTGAAACTGGCAGAACCACAAAGACGTGTACATCACCCTCCTTTCAGTAATCAAATCTCTTTGAGGCCTTTCCCTTAATTACCCTGGTTGGTCTGTAAAGATTGGGTCAACTTCACAGCAGAGGGGGAGGATCCTCTCGTGTCATCTCTGTGTCTGGATGACCCAGTCAGAGGATTCACATCAGGGAGTGGCTTTGCTGCCTGCTTTATCTGTGTGCTTGAAATCTTTCTATTAGTTCAGAAATTGAGTCAAGTGACAAGTTTTTATATTGTGTGTGAAGATTGATCATTTCTCTTCAGTTGCCCCAGAATAAATCTTTGTAAATTGTTCATTTCAAGAGTTGTCACACCCTATCCCCAGTTACCTCTCCCTACCCCTCCACAGCCCCAGGTAAAATCCATCATAGAAAACCTGGTCCATGTAATTATGAGGTCAGGTTTCTGAAATTCTCTTCTTGTTCTTGGGTCATACAAGCTATCTGCCAAGTGTACGGTCATGTTTCTGGGCCCTTGTCTCTGGTCTCAGTTCTGCCTTTGGCCTTATCATCATCACCATCATGCGTGGGTAGTGACGCGGCTTTGGGAGCACGGGGACATCACATTAGGAAGTGTTTAAAATTGCCCCACAGGTCAGGGACAAAAGCCAGTGCTTGGTGCTCTCCCTTCTCCACATAACGAGTGTCCTGGACAAACAGGGAGGGAAGTCCATGAATGTGTTCTAGAATGGACTCTGCCCCTATGCACAGGACGGGAGATTGGCTGGAACAGGGTCTGTGTGGGAATTATGAGCACTTCTGGGGCCAAGGTGAATATTCCAGAAAGTAAGGGATGAATAGTGAGTCCTAAAGCCCCTGTGGTGGGGTAGGATGGTCAGCAGGGATCTCCCAGCCAGGACCTCTTCCTTGGACCTGACTTCATTTATTTTTTAAACCAGACTGAAGGGCTGCTAAAGAGCTATGAAACACCTTACCAGGAACAGCTGCTTCTCACCTGGGTGAAGAGGCTACTCCTGAATTTCCCTGCATGGATTAGGAACCCACTGAGAAAGATAATAGCAATGAGGGAAAGGAATAAAAACTTGGGATTTGGGAAACATTTTTCAGATTCAAGTATCTGGCCTTTGAAGCCCTCAACAATAACTTCCAAATAATTTTGATGTCCCTGAAAGTGGGCTTTTTTGCGCAAACACACAAAAGACAATCTGTAGTTCCTTTGGATTTTTAAAATTTAAATTTGATTTTTAAGTAACAAATTTTAAAACCTAATGTTCCTTAAGGTTTTCACTTCCACTTACAAATTTTGTCTTTCTAGTTAGGTATCTAGAAAACGTTAGCACAGCTTTTAAAGAGGATTTTACAAATTAAATACCCATAAACATTAAAATGTATTGATTAACTTAACATATTTGATTTGCTTTTTAAACACATTATTTGACTAACTCCTTAACAAATATTTAGGTAATTTTCATAACATCATGGTACTTAGCACTATGGTGAGTTTTATGTTCCCTTAACACTGTATTTCTGTTTATATGCTTAGCAAATTTCCCTTCTACTTTTCATTGCAAAAATCACAAATCTGAATCAATTACTCAATTAAACATTTTAAATTGGAATCATAAGTCCTATTTGATAGCATGTCAATTATCTCTTGCTACATAACAAACCACCCCAAAATCTAGTGGCTTTAGCTAACAACCACCTTATTTCCTCTTGTGGTTCTGTGGGTTGACTGGGCTTGGTTGGGCAGCTCTCATTTATTGCAGTCATATGACAATTGGGGCTGACATCACCTGGTGGCCTGACTGGGATGCAGGAACAGGTGTGCCTCTCTCCTTCCATGAGTGGTAAGCCTGTGAGTGGCCTCTTCACATGTGCTCTCCAACAGGACAGCCAGACTTCTTACTCAATGGTGCATGGCTTCCAGAAGTGAGATTTCCAGGAGAGAAAAACAGCAGAAGCTAATAGCCTTCCTAAAAGTTAGGCCTAGACCTGGCACAGCGTCATTTCTGACCTTCAATTGGTTAACACAAGTCCAGGCCAGCCCAGATTCAATGTGGGAGGGGACTACACAACAACATAAATAGTTCAGAGGTATGATCCATTGGGGCATCCTCCTTAGATACTAGCTACCACAGTTAGATGTGCAATATGCCAAAATCTCCTAAACCTGGCAAATATAAAAACCAAAAATATACGTAGGTTCTTATGACAAGGACTGGTGGTACTCATCAATATGTTTTTATTCCTCTTCTTCCCAGGCACACAGTTAGACCACTTTTACCAGCCCACCTTTAAGTTGGGTGCAGCCCCATGTCAATGAGGTTTCAGCCAATGGAATGTGCATGGAAATGCTATGCCCCACCTCCAGGCATGGCCCATCCAAATGTCCCACTAGATTAAGCATCCATTGTTCATTGTTGCCTGAACCAATCTTTACTATGATGGTTTCCAACTCCAGAATTCCCTCCGTATTTACCAGTCAGCACTCAGTTACTGTGAGCTAAATCCCTCTCTTCTCACCCATTTGTTTGTTTGTTTACCTATCTATTAATTATCAATATGGATTCATTACAGTCCCTAATTACTTTGGTGACCAAATTATCACAGATTTGGCCACTGGGAATCCCTTGAAGCTGGATCCTGTTATTTTTCTTTTCTAAGCATGTAATTCCTTATTTTCTAGAAATAGAGTATCCCAGGCTCATTTTCTACCTACCCAACACCAGCTCTGGGATTAGTCATTTCTTTGGGGAGTTCTGATTTCTCTGAGTGGGGAATAGTATTTAGAAACCAACGTCTAGATGCTACATGAGTTAATTGTTATTGGGATGTCTTTGTTTCTAGGCCCTTTCTGCAAACAAAGCCAGAAAATATATGGATGTTTATCTACATATACATATACAGAATATGAACATAAACAAGTGCACATACTTACATACGTATGCATATATAAACACATATGCATATACATAGTTAAGAAATCATGACTTCAAACATATAACAGTAAGTACAATCCATCCCCATAGAATTTTTCACTATTCCATATTTACATGTCCCTTCTCAACAGTGAGATACTTGGCTCCCTACTCACTTGCTCAATCCTATATTTACTCACTTGCTCAATCCTATATTACATCTAAGATAGCTTCAGGATTTCTTTATTCATGTGGCTATGAAAAGCAAATCTGCTCAAGAGAGTTCAAGGTTTGTTTGCTGTTCTCTTCCTCCCAAGACTGAGGGTGTACAGTTAAATATCATGTCCATGAGATACTGGAATTAGCACATGCTTTCTCTCTCTTTTTTCCAATTCCATGGAATTATATGATTCATTTGAAAATCTTTAGGGTTCATATATTTCAATTTGCTTTCAGTGTTAGGATTTCCCCCTCCCCATCCTTCTTGATTTAATTATATTTTTAAAACATATAGAACATGAACATGCTTCCAAAAGGCAAAACTATACAGAAAGAAATTCTTAGAGAAATACCACTCCCTCCCATATCTCTTCCACTCCATTCCCCTCCCAACACCTCTTGTAAGTAGCCAACTTCATTGTTTCCTCATTTATTCTTCCTGTGTTTCTTTTTCTGAAGATAAACAAATGTACACATATGTTTTTATTTCCTCTTCTTTCTTACACAAGCGTGGCATACTATATATATGCTCTTTTGTACTTTGCTATTTTCCACTTAACAGCATCATTTGGTAGTCATTCCATATCAGTTCATAGAGATTTTCTTCATGTTTTTCTCTACAGTTCTATAGCATTCCATTACGGGAGTGTACCCTAGTTTTACTAAACTGATCTCCTATGCCTGTAAATTTATGTAGTTCTAAATTTTTTCAGTTTAAATAATGCTACAACAAATAAACTTCTGCATATTGCTTTTGTTTCCTAGGTGCTTAAACAATGGGAATTTATTGGCTCACAGTTTTGAAGCTAGAAGTCCAGAACTGAGGCATCAGCAAGGCAATGCTTTCTCCCAAAAGACTGTGGCATTCTGAGGTTGGCTGCTTGTGATCCTTGGTCCTTGGTTTTCCATCACATGGCAGTGCACATGGTGGCATCTTCTGTTTTCTCTTCTAGGTTCCATTGACTTCCAGCTTCTGGCTGCTCCAATGACTTGCCCCTCTGTGGCCTTCTCTATAAGCCTCCAGTAATAGGTCTGAGATCCTGATTCAGTTGGGCTACACCTTAAATTGTAATAACCTTATCAAAAGGTCCTGTTCACAATGGGTTCACACCCACAGGATGGATTCAGATTACGAACATGTTTCTCTGGGGTATATAACTTCAAGCTACCATGCATATGCATTTTTGATTATTAGAAGTATATCTTCAAGCTAGATCTTAGGGTCAAAGGGTTAATCCTGCATTTTACATACATTACATACAAATGTACATTTCCACTGCAATGCATGAGAATGTCTGTTTCCTCAGCCTCATCAATACAATATATTATCAAGCTCATGCACTTTTGCCAACAATTAGTAGAAAGTAGATGTCATCTACACACATTGTATGGTTTTTCTCAGAGTGAAAAGACACAACTCACAAAAGAAACAGAAATACTATCCAAGTGAACTGGGGTTTCCAAGCAAACTGGGGGAAATTCTCAACTCACAGATGTTCATCCGAGACCAGTGATTTGGGTTGGGATGTAAGTTATGGAACTGCCCTTGTCCTCAGTCTTATTTATAACTTGCTCTGCCAATTAGAGATATAATCTAATGGAGTTATTTCCTCAACTACTCCCCAAAGTTTCTAGCCAAGCCTTCATATAGTTATTTTATAATCCATTTTAATTTTTTTTTGCCTGATTAAGGTGACAAAAATACTCCATATACCAGTCTAGGTTGCTTTAACATTCAATTGGATTCAATTGCCACACTGATCACTCTATTCTATTAGAATTCTTTGCATATTCCTCCTCTCTGGCATGAATATATTTTCTATAGATATTTAAAGATGTCCAATTGTATTCTGCATCTATTTCATACCTGTATCTAGTTCTATAGTCAGAGCTTCTAAGATCATTCTAGGATATTTAAGGCTCCTGACTGTGTTTCAAATCTTCTCTCCAACTTTTCCCATAGAGCTGATGATTTAGATCAGGGTTATCAGATTCCTTTACAGTGGAAAATTTTTAAATTGAAACAACATATATAAAAGTATTTATAAAAAGGATAAATTAGGGGGTGGTCATTTGATGCACAAAACAAGTTCAAATGGTCCTTTATTTAGAAAAAGTACCTAGATGAATTTCTTTGTATAGAGTTGAATGTATAACATAAAATGATAAGAACAATGAAGCTCTAATAAAGAATATAAAATTTTTAATTAGAGAGTTATGAAGATACTTGTATCTTTATATTGAGCTCAGCATCAATTTGTTTTAATCACATCCTTGAAATCTTGAGTTATTCTTCAATTAAGTAGACTAAAGAGGAGTAATAATGTTTCATAATTTAATCACTAGCAATTTCTAACAACTGTAGGAATGTCTTATCATGAATATAAAAGTCAAACAAATCAAACATAAAATATGCAATAAGAGTGTCAATCAAATCATATTATCGCAATGCAGTGTGTTACCAATTAGCTTGGTATTGAACCATTGGCTTCAGAAGAATATGGGACAAGTGTGGCTGTACCTGAGACTTGCCAGGAGTACAAGTAGATCCCTAAGAAATAAACATTTATAAGAAGTTAAAACATGCACAAGGTGGCTCTTCTATAATTCTGCCCTAACATGAGTTAAAATTGGTGGATTCTAAAGTGTCCAACTTGTCATTCAACACGACTAGATTAGTACATGCTTTTTAAATTCATTGTTTAAAAATTTAATAAATATATTTTAATGAAAATATATGGGTAATGTATTTTGATATCTCACAGTGGGCCAGGCAAAGTGCTAAGTGCTTTACATATGTTATTTTCTGCTAAGTCTCATCACAAGCCTATGAGGTAGATAATATCATCAGTTCCATAAAGCTTAGAGAAATTTAATGCATGCCTGAAAGCATTCAGCTCCTAGAGATGGAACTCAAGCCCATCAGTTTGACTCTAATTGACCCCTTATTGTATGTTACACAGGTTTCCCACCCCACATCATTCCTAGCCCTCTCTCTAATGCTCTCAGAGATTCTAAGAAATAAAGGAACGGTAGCAATTATATGGGAATATTATTGGCCTGATTTAATAGTAAATTAAAGGATGACCATTTTCTGCCTAAAAGAGTTCAAAATAATGTTTCTATATGTAGCACACTCCCTGGATACATTTAAAATATCTTTCAGTAAACTAAAAATCAAATAACACAGTTCTTCAAACTTTAATAAGCCTCATGCTTATGAAATAATGAATTGGATTGCAAATACACTGTGTAGTCCCCTCCCACATTGTAACAGGACTGGTCTGGGCCGACAGAATAGGGCAGAAGTAATAGCGTGTCTCTTCTAAGACTAGGCTATTAAAGACATTGCAGCTCCCATCTTGATTGCTCTTTCGCTATTGGATCAGACACTGGGAGGGAACCCAGCTTCCAGGATGAGTAGCCCATGGAGTGACCTGACAGTGAAGAACTGAGTCTTCCAGCCATGAGCCTGGAAGGAACTGAGGTCTCCTGCCAACAGCCATGTGAGGGAGCCATCTTTGAAGTATATCCTCCAGCTCAGTCAAGCCTTCAGATGAGATGGATTGACTGCATCCTCATGAACAGCCCCGAGCCAGGACCACTGAGCTAAGCCACTCCCAGGTTCATGACCTGCTAAATTTTGGAGTAATTTGTTGCACAGAAATAGATAACTGATACAGGATCTCTACATTATGTTCTACAGTTTCCCCCAAACTCACTGAGGATTTATTTATTCAGTCATTCAACACATATTTATTGGATGTTCACTATGTATGTGACAACTCAGGTTGGGTGTTCAAGAACCTAATAATAGTGCAGTGAATAAGTCTCTGCTTTTATAGAGCTCAGATTTATAATGGAGAGTTATTTATAGTTATTTGCATATTTTTCTTATTGTCCTGGCAAGTTCACAAAATTATTGAGAAAAGGAACACTTATTTATATATCCCTACAAAAATTAGCACAGAAAATCTATCTATTGTTTTGTATTACTCTGCAATTTTTTCAAATACCTATGATGATTTGCATCCAGAAAAGATTTCAAGATGTTTGAGTGCAGAAACTGTGTGAGTGTCTGTGTGTGTGTGTGCGCATGTGTATGAGAGAGAGAGAGAGAGAGAAGAAATAGTGACAAGGTCCCCAAACAGAAATCCCCCTGGGTTGGGCCAGTGTTGCACCTTGCTTTGGTTAACCTTCTACTAGCAGTATTGAGAACCAATAGAATTATAGTGAGAATTCTATCCTGGAATATTCTCTAAGTCTCACAGTTCTGTCTCCTTCTCATCTTTCCCAACAAGATGCTTAGTCCCAATATTTCTATGGAAGTTCAGCATCCCCAGGGTGGGCAAGTGCTCAACAAACCTTCTCTGAGAAGAACAGGACTTTTAGGATCTAAAGTGCATACAGATAAGAAAAGAAGTCAAACAAATTATACTGAACACATTACTTGACCTCATCTGTAAAGTAGGGGTAATGATAGTACTAGCTCCATAAGGTTGTTTTAAAGATTAAATGAGTTATATATAAAATGCGTAGAATAGTCTCTGACATAATGGCAAGCTCAGAATATGCTAGCTATTATCAATATGTATAGCATGTCTACTATGCGTCTGGTGTTCTATTGAGCACTTCAATACATTATCTTAGTTAACTAAAGAATATCCTACCATTAATCAACTTCTCATGGGTGAGCAATACTAAAAAAATGCTTAATTAAGATTTGCTGAATGAATGAATGAATGAATCTGTCCTTTCTAGACCTTCTCTCATCCCTCTTCATATCTGGATGGAGGGGAAGGGCAGGCTGATGTTTACCTTTGTGTCTTTTAGGGAAAGTTCCTGGGGGGTTGACGACATGCTCTCCATCATGTCTCCACCATTGCCAATTGATAACAATGTTTCACTACCAGTGCAGCACCCACGTCCTATGTATACTATTTACTCTCCTAAGCAGCATCCTGAAATGCTGAAGACACCAAAGCGGATGCTCAGTGTGGTGGCTCACCTAACTGTGCCAGGATTTCAACTTTCAAATAGGAAATAAAAGTATGCACAAGGTTGGCACATGAGGCGAGGGCAGGGAGGGGGAACGAGAGAGGGGCAGGGGCGTGAAGAATTCTGGCCTAGTGCAGAGGAGACACTGGGCTTTACAAGAGCTCACTAACATAAAGGATTGAACAGAATGTTGCCAAAACTAGGCTGCCAGCAAATGCCAAATAATAAGATTCCTTTATCAGGAACACTCGGAACCCATTCAGGAGAGAAGCATAAAGAATTCCAGGAAGCACATATTCAAAGCTTGTTTCCTAGCAGCTGAAGCCACCCACTTCCCTTGAACAAATGGAGTCGAATGCAGTTCTCAAATGTGCCATTTTGCCTTGGCTTTCAAAACACTCCTGAGAGCTTGGCTGGTATCTTTTGCTTTCTGAGAGAAGCCTGCACGAGGAAGGTTTTTATGCTGCTCTCCATCCGGCCATTGGGAAGCCTAATCCCAAACCCACCTTGCCTCCCAAATGCTACTCTTTAGTCCCTGCCCCTACCTCTGTAGTAGCAGCAAGCAGGGCTGTCAATTCAGTGACTGTGGAATTCAACGCTGCAGCTGATCTCCTGCAGTTCTTTGAAGTTCTTAGGAAGGAATAGAGCAAACCATGTATTGCTGGTTTCCGGGACCCTGTGTTTATTCTTAAAAGTCTGGTTTTACTGGGGACTCACGACTTGACATGCTTGTTACTGCAAAGGAGAGGCTAAACCTGCTTATAATTGTGCCTAAGAGTCTCCCCCGAATGTCTCTTTGTTCCTCAGATGTGGCCCTCTCTCTCTCGCTAACTAAGCCACCTTGGCACTACGTGGGACCTGACTCCCAGGGGTGTAAATCTCCCTGGCAACGCAGGATATGACTCCCGGGGATGAATCTGGACCCCGGATCATGGGATTGAGAACATCTTCTTGACCAAAAGGGGGATGCGAAATGAAATGAAATAAAGCTTCAGTGGCTGAGAGATTTCAAGTGGAGTCAAGAGGTCACTCTGGTGGACATTCTTACACACTATATAGATAACACTTTTTAGGTTTTAATGTATTGGAATAGCTAGAAGTAAATACCTGAAACTATCAAACTCCAATCCAGTAGCCTTGACTCTTGAAGACGATTGTGTAACAATGTAGATTACAAAGGGTAACAGTGTGATTGTGAAAATCTTGTGGATTGCAATCCCTTTATCCAGTGTATGGATGGATGAGTAGATAAATGGGGACAAAAACTAAGTGAAAAATAGGGTGGGATGGGGGGGATGATTTGGGTCTTCTTTTCTACTTTTATTTTTTATTCTCATTCTGATTCTTTCTAGTAGAAGGAACATGGGGTGATGAATGCACAACTATGTGATGGTACTGTGAACAGCTGATTGTACACCATGGATGATTGAATGGTATGTGAATACATTGCAATAAAACTGAATTAATAATTTTTTTTAAAAAGTCTGGTTTTAGGGGGTGTAAGTCTCCTGGGCAACTTGGGACATGACTCTCAGGGATGAGCCTGGCCCTGGCATTGTGGGATTGAGAAATCCTTCTTGACAAAAAGGGGGAACAGAGATGTCAAATGGAGTCAAGAGGTTATTCTGAAGTTTATTCTTACGCATTATAAGTTTTAGCGCATTAGAATAGCTAGAAGGAAATACCTGAAATTGTTGAACTGTAATCCAGGAGACTGGATTCTTGATGACGACTGTATAAATATAGCTTTTATCACGTGACTGTGTGATTGTGAAAATCTTGTGACTGACATTCCCTTTATCCAGTGTATGGGCAGATGAGTAATAAAATAAAGAAAAATAAATAAATAATAGGGGCAGATAAGGAGTATGGGATTTTTGGGTGTTTTATATTTTCATTTTTATTTTATTTTTTGGAGTAATGAAAATGTTCTAAAATTGACTATGGCAATGAATGCACAGTTTTATGATGATACTGGGAGCCATTGATTGTATACTTTGGATGTATTATTTGATGTGTGAATATATCTCAATACAATTGCATTTTTTAAAAAAAAAAGTCTGGTTTTAGTTGGAATATGGAACATGGAGACAGATCTTGAAGGGGGAATGAGAGTTTGTTTAAATAAATTATAGTACATTTGTATGATGAAATATTACATGGCCATTAAGAAACATGTTGTATGAGAGTATTTAACCATAGGGAGAAAAGTTCAGGATAAAGTGTTAAATGAAATGAAGCAGTTTTCAAAATAGAATTGTTCCAATAGAGTAAGAAAGCATACATCTAGAAGAAAAAATACCAAAATGTTCATTGTGGTTACATCTGGGTAATAAGATTACAAGTAGTTCTTAATTCTTTGTGGGTTTTTTTTTTCGTTCAAATTTCATAGGATGAACACATTTAATTTTAAACAGAAAGGGGATAATAAATTAAAATAATAATAAAGAACTATAATGTATAAATTAGATTATGACCATAGAGATTTCCCCAATCTTGCATCCCTTAGCAGTCTCTCTTCTCTCCACCTCCACACTTTTAGTCTCGTCTTTACAAATTAACATTTCATAATACATTTTCCTAGGTCTTTGGTGGGTCATTGAAAGCATATGCTGTTTCCCCAAGACTGTCTCATTTTTCTCTTGCACACAAACATTCACCTAAGTGTGCTAAGTGGTTTTAAATACACAGTGATATTATACAGTATCTTGAACACACAGAGGGTAAATGGTTGCTTGGTCAGCTCAGCCAGGCCAGCGTCAGTGTGAGGGGCAAAGTATGTGAGGAAAGAAAGTGGTGAGCTAAGTCATCCTAAGATGAGGATCAGTAAGCAATTTTATTTCATTCCTGACTTCTTGTACCCTTTAGGAGGGAAATGAGGGAACCTTCTAAACTATATCTTAATTTCAAAAATATTCTCTGTCTCTCACTCTTGCTCTCACTCTCACTCCCATTCTCCCTTCTCCCCTCCTTCCACCTCCCCAACTCACTTCCTCCCACTCTCACACACAAGTACACCTGCACACACACACACACACACACACACACAGTTTCCATCAGAATACCTAGTGCCTAGAATAGAGTTTGGTAGTGCTCAATAAATACTTCCTGAATGAAAAAAAAAAACAAAAAAAAAACTGAACTCTGCATTGTTTTGTGCTTTCTCTTATACTTGTGAACAATATTACAAACATTGGTTCTGATTAGAGAACACACTAAGCAGGGCAGAGCAAAGCGCCAATGCAGTCATGAAGTTCAGAGCCCTCATTAGGAGAAAAGAGTTCAGAAGAAGCTGCTGTGGCCAAGGTGGAGAGGACAGACCACCCAGATAAAAATCACTCCAGAATCTTTGAGCTTCTCAGGAAGCCTGGCAAGCACTTATCAGGGAGAATGCAACGAAACAGTCCTTTCCTGCTAGGACTGTGAGAGCTAGAGGACTATGAGAAAGATTTAGAGTAAGCCAACAGACAGTCCACCAGCCAGAAGTGTTTTTTGTTTTAGTATGGTTTGATTGACTTCTAGTACATAGTGTTTTGTCAACACTTGATCTTAAATGCCTTGCTTTCAGTGGAGCAGGTGCACTCCAGTTTACCCTTTCCTAGTCTTCCACCTAGCAGTTTCTCTAATTTACATGATCCACAGGCATTTGAGCTAGCAATTTCTTTGCAAACCCATCTAGTAGTTTCTCTGCTTGGATGAGGCTGTAGGGAACAGTCTCTAATATTCTGGAAGAGAGAACAACAATATAAATTACAGTAGCTAGCATTCGGTAAGTGTGTTCTCTGTTCTAGGTTCCATGCTAAGGGCTTTACATGCATAATTATGTTTACCATCTAACCTTCAAAGAAGGCTGAAGCAGACACTGTGGGGGCTCCATTGAGACCCCCTAGGGCTCCTCTTAATGGCGCTGGACGTTCCTCTCCCAGCTTCTGTGTGCTTATGGGTTTACATGAGGCACTTAAATTCTTTTCAGAGGACTGGTTTAGGGCTGTTTGAGTCCGGTAATTTGAATCTCTCATCCCACCCCACTCCGAGTCTGAGTCCGCCCCCAAAACCAATTGGCTACAAGAGCATGAGCTCCTTTGCCTCAGAGAAACTCTGAGTAACTCAGTAATATACTCCAGAGTTACTCTGCAAGATCAGGGGGCTGGGGCTTCAGCTGAAAATGCACCCTTATTTAACTTCTTCCCCTTACCTGTCAGGCTTGATTATTCTCACTTTACAATGAGGGAACTGAAGTTCCAGAGTAACTTGGCCCATAAAATGGTTAAGTGGCAGAACCTAGATCTGTCTGTCCTTCTGAGAGCTTAAGCAGGGCAGGAGAGTACTAAATTGTGAAAAAGAAAACAAGGCCTGGACTCTTTCTTTGGACACACAACTTATAAACCATTGATACAGTAGTGATGGCTGGTCCAGGTGTGTCAGTCTGTCTCTCCTTTCATCTCTCTTCCCTTCCCTTTCTCCCATCCAAGTACTCTCACCTTTCATCACGCTCTGGGGTGAAAGCAAGAATAGGTTCTCTCCAGGGTACACTGCAGAACTTGCCCTGAGTTCCAGCAGGCTCCTTGCTTTAATATCACTCTCTAAACATCACACAAAAGCACAGAACTGTCAACTGAGGGCAAACCATAGCCATGATCCTCTACATCCTCCGTGACTTAAATACTTCTTTTCTGTTTATACCTGGACTCCTTATCTTTGTGATAGACAAAAGTAAGAGTCAAATGATGAGCCAGAAAATGGACAGGAACTAAGATTCAGAACAAAAACTTAGGAAGTCACGAGAAGAAGGCACAACAAAACTGAAACATGTTCTGGTTTCTCCTGTTTTTTACAAGTTATTGCAGGTGACTAGAGTCATTTTTCCCCCTCAAACAATGATGCATCTCGGGTCCTTCATAGTTGCCTTTCTCACTGATTTTTAAACAAAAAGAAAAACAATCTACTACCAATAACAGTAATTTTATAAATCAACCATTATTTTCCAGGTATTTTATTATGGTATATGTATTCTTATTTAAAGAATATTTATTTAGGAATGTGCAGAGTATATTCATTTTTTTCAATTTAATCTTATAACACATTATTGCCCCAATTTTATAGATGAGAAAATTGAAACTTAGAGCTTTTAAGTAACTTGCCCAAAGTCACACAGTTTTGCTTATTTCCACTATACAAAACCAGTTATTGATAATTTTGCCGGAGTGGATATTTTCATTTGCTTTCACTTTTCTCACTTTCATATATATTCCAGAGAATATTTTCTTCCATTGTTTATTCTGCTTTCATTAAAAGAAAAATCAAAGAAAATCTACTTTGTTTTTTATTTTTATACTCTTAATATATAAGATTATCTCGAAATTAGGTTATAAGGACCATAACACTTTAATATTTTTCACTTTGCTTCTATAATTGGCCAATTACAGAAATGGTCCACTATTTATATTTCATTGGTTACATTAATAATGAACTGTTTTTGTTCCTTAAATGGGATTAGTTAAAACATGATGTTGAACCAATATTGTGGCTGAAATTTCTGATAGGCAATTTAGCTCAGTCTCTTTATTATTAATAATAATAACACTAATAATGATATAACAAATAATTATATATTATCAGCTTAATAGTTCAAAAGAAAAACATTTCTTGAAACATTATCCTGTGCACTCTATGAAGACAAAAAACTTGTTTCTTTATTTCATGCCTGGGACAAAGCAGGCCTCTGTGTGTGTCGTGCTGAAAGAGCAAAGATCTGGAGAACAGAAAATCCCAGGTCAACAAAGATCACTAATATAATGTGAAAGTGGTTGAATATAGGTAGGAATGAAATACAAAAGGCTGGCACAGAGAGCCAAAGGAACTGAAAATAAAATTAGCTAAAAAGTCTTGATTGAAATGAAGGTTGAAATTACTGAGCTTTTAAAGAGAAATTCAACACTTTAATTTTACAACTGCATTTCCCTTTTCTTGTGCCTCCCTCCTATATCTAACTGTCTCCAGTGTCCCAGTGCTTATGAATAGGGTTTCTCAATGGCAAATATAGAGAAGACCTATGTGCGATGCTAATTACCTAGTCATCTTTACGCCAACCTTTAAATACTTCTTTCCCTATAGGATCATACTGCTGTCAGTAGAGGGAATTAAGTTGGATTAGAAGTGGAAAGTTGCTGATATAAAGATCTGCAGAGGAGACCTCCTAAGTTGGAGTCTAGGTATCTGTTTTTTGGCAGTAATCAAATTGGTTGTTGGTAATTTTTAAAGACATTCATGCAATGAAATGGAGAGATTGTTGCTTCTTAACACTTTTCAGTTTAAGAGCATCTGAAGTTCTTATAAAAACAATGGCTACTCTCTACAGAAAAATGGCATACTTTTATATGCACTCTTCCTTGTTTTCAATTTCTCCTGACTCTCCCACTTCCTGATGGACACATGGACTCCAGATCCATGGACCCAGGGCAAGAATTTTGGTCTATGATTTCTAAGACCCCTTCTAAAACTCATATTCACTAATTTTCTATTTGTCTGTAAGTTGACATAGCTGTATTCAAATCCCAGAATCTGTTCTGATTCTGGCTCATCATCTGACTCTTACTTTCATCTATCACAAAGATAAGGAGTCCAGGTATAAACAGAGAAAAGAAGTATTTAACTCACGGAGGATGTAGAGGATCATGGCTGTGGTTTGCCCTCAGTTGACAGCTCTGTGCTTTTGTGTGATGTTTACAGCTGTGTGACCTCGGTTAAGTACTTTAACATCTATGAACTTCTGGTGCTTCAGTTAAGTTCTTTAACATCTATGAACTTCTGGTGCTTCGTTGTAATTATGAGGATTAACAGACAGAGAAGGAGGTCAGAAATATACAGAATGTGAAAAGGACTCAACTAGAAATTGCTGACTTTGAATATGGAGGAAAGGGACCACAAACCAGGGAATGCAGGCAGCTTCTAGAAGCCAAGAATGACCCCTGACCAATAACCAGCCAGGAAATGGGAATGTCAGTCCTACACCTATCTGGAACTAGATTCTGCTAACAACCTGAAAGAGTAAGGAAGCAGGTTCTGCCTGAGAGCCTCCAGTAAGGAACACAGTCGTGCTGACACCTTGATTTTGGCTTTGTGAGACCCTGAGCAGAGCCCAGCCAAGCCACCCCAACTTGTGATCTGCAGAACTGTAAGATATGCTCCTACCATACCAAAAGAAAATCAATGAACCAAAGTCACACCTGAGCATTCCCATATGATGAGCATATTAGAAGGAATGAAATTATTTCAGCATATTTGTTTTCCCATTGCTTTGCTTTGTTTTGTTTGGAAATGTTTTTTAATTTGATAAATAACATTAATTTTTAAAAAAAGAACTGTGGGATAATAAATGTAGATTGTTTTAAGCTTGTGATAATTTGTCATGCAGCAATAGCAAACTAATACAACCTCTTCTCCTACTCCCATGAAAGCCCACCCTCAGCAGGATCAGTCGGTTGCCCCCTAAGGTGAATTTAAACAGATGTTGCTTCTCCCTAGGTTTAAAAACAAACAAACAAACCTCAAATTGTAATTATACTCTTCTCTCTGCTTATAAGTGAAAGGAATTTTAGGCAGCAACAAGCAGGAGGGGGTAAAGGTGTTTTGAAAGGATGGTGATTTTTTTTTCTTTTTTCTGGTATTCCCAAAATTGAACCACTGTCTTACTTTCCTAGGACTGCTATAACAAAGTACTACAAAAGGGGTAGTATAAAACCATGGAGATTTATTCTCTCACAGTTCTGAAAGCTTGAAGTCGTAAACATCAAGACTCAGGCAGGGCCATGCCCTATCCAATGGCTTTAGGGGAGGATCCTTCCCTGCTGCCTCCGGCTTCTGGTAGCCTCTGGTGCTCCTTGGCTTGTGGATGCATCGCTCCACTCTCTGCCTTCATCTTCACATGGATGTCTTCCCTTTGTGTCTTCATATCTAAATTTCTCCCTTTTCATAAGTCTCACCCTAATCCAGTATGACCTCATCTTAATTATTTACATCTGCAAATCCCTATTTCCAAATAAGGTCACATTCTGAAATTCTGGGCAGACATAATGTTGGAGGGACACTATTCAACCCATTAGGACCATAGGAGAAGATACCAGTCTATTTGGCCTTTTTATGTTCATGTGTCATGTTCATGTGTCATGTCCAGAGACTGTGCATGGAAGTCATTATCTGTTGAGACAGGTTCTTCAGGCAGCATCCTACCCTCACTACTAGATTGACACCTTTCTTTTTACTTGACCTCCAACTCCTATTTAACTTCTCTCATCATCCTTAGGTCACCTTCCACATCTGTGCTAGTTAGCAGATTCCTCCTGGGACATGGTCTCAGAACTCTACGTGGTTTTCACAAATGAAGGATGCTGTCAGGAAGCTGGAGGCATATCTAGATGAGGACATACGAGTCCTACAGAAAATATTCTAAGATGGAACTCCTGAGCTATCTTAGAATCTCTCAGAGCACCATAACTGACAAGAGCTGATGCTGCAGGTAGATTTTATCAAGTTGTTCCTTTGAAGACAGTGAGCCCCAGTCTTCTAACCCCTACTTTGTCTGTGTGGGCCAACATGCTAGACTGTCCACTCATTTCCACATGGAAACAGGTGACTTGGCTTGGATGTTTACAGGATCATATCTGCGGGTGCAGCTATCTGACGTGAAGGACGCACCGATCTGGATGATCCCACACAACACACAACTTGGAAGCCAAGACATGAATGAGAGGAAACCATTGAGAGTAGTTCCAAAGAGTCTGTGCAGGGGCCCAAAGACTCATCAGAAAATATGATCACAGGGTCTGTGCTTGTTGGAATGCATCATGTGACTGACCACCCATGTTTACCAGAATGTCAGAGCAACATGGGAAAGAAAGATTTTGACTCTTTTCAGTTTGTACCTTCATTGTCAAAAGGACTTGAACCAAAGCACAGGAGAAAATTTTAGGAGTGCATTTCAGAAGATTTTCCAGATAACAAGTGCAGAACATCGTGTCTTGTCCTCAGGGGATTAGCCTGGCTTTTCATGCTAGCTACGTTTCCACTCACCTCTTTGTTCCCTGATTGTTCAATATGCCCTTGTGCTCAGTATTTCCAAGATTTAGGGCCACAACTTTCTCTCTTTTGCCTTTCTTCCTCTTGTTACAGTCAAAACATTAGATTGTGTAGATTATAAATCTTAACCCATTTATGAGAATCCTGTTGCCATACTGCAATAACTTTAAGGTCAACCACCCACCACACATTTAAAAAATATATCCTAACCTAGTAGATACAACTTAGAATTTAATTTGTTTCTTATTACACTGCTCTGTATAATTTTTTACTTAATGTCTATTCTTTAGAAATGTGCATCAAAAGATGTGTAAGTGTTGTAGACATGGCTGTTGTCCAAGGTCTCTACTCAAGACCACAGGAGTGGAAGAATCCTCAGGATGGAGAGAAATGAGGATAAAACAGTAAACTGTAGAATCAGAAATTCTGGCTTTGAATCCCTGATCACCCCAAAGTAGCCTTGAGCAAGTTATGAAATTTCTCTATATACCTCTCTATCTGTAAAATGTGGGTAATTAGGTGTATTTGTTGGAAATCCACATTCTTAAAATGACCTCCAAGCCCTCTGGATTGCCCTCCTTACCTCCTCCCTACCTTGCCTTCTCCTCTCTCCCCTTATACCCCCTGCTCCAGCCACACTGTTAGAACTGGATATCCCTCAAATACACCCAGCACTCGCTCCCTAGGACATTTTCACTCTCTTTTCTTTCCCTGGAAAGCTCAGTCCCCAGATAGCCGCATGGTTTACTCCCCATTTCTTTGGGTGATCTGCTCAAATCAGAGACCTTCCCTCATCAACTGTATTATGTAGCAATATCACTCTGCCACTCCTATACCACCCTTCCCTACATTTCATATCCCTCTTGAGTACTTTAAATTTATCCTCAGCTCTTATCACCCCTTAACATATTACTTATTTGTTTACAGTCTGTCTTCTCCCATTGGAGGGCTGGGGTTGGCTATTTCATTCCCTATGATATCTCCAACAATTAGAAGCATGCCTGAAACATTTTAGGTGCTCAAAAACCAAATGCTGAAAGAGTGACTTCTGTTAAAGTGCTAATGCTCAACTCAGGAACAGACAATACATGGAAACTAAATACAGTATATCTGAAGAATAGCTGTCTACTAGAAACTGTTTTCAGAGTTTTTCTTGGTGACTTAGAATTTAAACTTACTTCACTCTGAAGCTTTAAGAGGAAAGACTTAGTTTGGATCTGGTAGACCAGAGTTAATTCACTCCTTAGAAGTAGTACCCACCACACCAGCAAGCAACTCCAAACCTGGTTCTGGGATCCAACATGCTGATGCCTCACTGAAGAGGTGATAGATCATTTTTAATGGGCTATTCAGAACAGGACAGGAAGTTGGAGAGGAATGGGTATTTCGCTCTCTGAAGAAGCTGCCCTGTGTAGTGGGAATGGCATGGACTTTGGCACCTTAAGATCTGGGTTCAATTCCTGATTCTACCACTTAATAGCTGAGAGAACTTGAATAAACTTTATCCTTCCTGATTCTTGGGATGTCTTTCTTTCAAATGATGATAAGAATAGCTATTGTCTCACCGTGTTGCTGATTCACATACACCGTCTTATTTATGAGAAACGAGGCCATGTGAGAGTGCTCTGTAAACTATTAGTCATCGTATGGAGGCTGGTTGTCATTATTGTTGTTTAGTGGGAACTGTAGGCTCTACAGATTCTCTTGACCTCAAAAAAATACCACTTAGTCATTTGTACAGGATTTTGACTTCAAGGTGTTAAGTTATATTTTGCAAGTTCTTCACAGTCTATGACTTTCTTTGCTTCAAGCTTTGATAGCTGTCTAGCACATTCATTTTTATATTCAGAGGATACTTTTCTTCAAGAAATTCAAAATGCATTGTAGACAATTATCCCATTCATTCTTGTAATCTGAGAGAGAAGAAAGAAAATTCTTTAGAGGTTGTTAAAATGGAGGAAAGCAGAATCGGGAGACTCAGACAGATTTCTCACCCATGCATTTGATTCCCGTTTATATGGATCCATGGATGGAGGGCTTTTTGCCCTCTCTTCAGCATGCTCCCATCTCTACCAGGAGCTTAAGTCAGGGTGTCAGGGTTTCATATAAGACATATGGGAAGAAGAAAGGGACTTTTACAGAATTTAGTGGTAGAACAGAAACTCTAATTTACACCATATTAGAGAGGAAATTAAGTAGTTCAACTCTTGTTGGCTATTATAGGCAATGCCCTCAAGTCCTCACATCCTAATGGCTCAGCCACACCATTACGTTATACTACATCATAGCTAAGGCCATTATCTTAGATCCTTGAGTAACAGCTTCTTTGAGAAGGTCCTCATGAGACTGACTCGCTCCTATTTGGATCCTCAGTGATAAATTATGCATTCTTTCGTAAATTACTAAAATAGCCTACTTTCATCTGCCTTTTTTTTTTTTACAAACCATAAGTCCCTGCGTGCATGTATATGTATATACGCATATGTATATACACTTGTATATGTATATGTATATGTATATGTATCTATTATGCTGTGAATTCATAGAGAATAGGTTCCAGCAGCTCAAGCTCCTTTCTATTTGGTCTCATATTCTGCTTCTCTAAGTGGAGCAGGCTGGTGCTTCAGTTGAACCCAGGTGCCTTCTCTTTGGTTTTCTTCTTTTTATGATCATTTTCCTTCATGAGTTTCAGGTTCTCAGCTCTAAAAGAATGCTTAATATGCTCAATATGTACATTAATTTTCTTGGCAAGAATCTTGCCTTTAACTTGTTTGTTTACAACATTACCAATAGGATGCCGGGCAACACTGTAGACTCTTACAGTACTGCCATGGTAACATCTGTGGGGCATTCAGGCCTTCCTTTCTGAACAGTGCCCATTCCTTTGATGACTACAGCAGCATCTTTCTTGTAAATTCACGTGTATGTTGCCAAAGGAACAAAGCCATGCTTTGTAAAAGGCCAAGAAAACATGTAGTGGGTGCCTCTCATTTTTTCCTTTGTGTTTGCCATTTTGGTGAATTACTGCAAGATGGCGGTTCTGGCAGAGTCTTCTGATTGTGCCTTTTGCTGAACACTGGGGTAATGGAAGAGATTATGGAAATTTAGATGCTACGGCTATAGTCAGCCTCACATTTTCTGAGTTGGAATGTAATACCCAGAAATAGATTGGTGGGACAGTACTTCCTGTGAAAGGCTCAGCAAAATTTGGCCCATTTATAGTTTTTTCCCCTTAAACAGAACTGTTTCCTTAGGGAAAACCAATATTCAGAAAGGGCAGGACACATGAAGAAGAAAATGCTTCCTGTAAATTCTGGATTGTGTTTTTCCACATTTGCTTTTGTTCTTTTCTGCTTTTCTTTGGCCTTTGCTCTCACTCACCAAGTAGCTGGAAGCACAGGCTTCACCAAGGGTCCCTGTGCCCAGAGAAACCACAGCGGTTCTATCCCGGCCAATATTCCTGTCGCCGAACATCACTTAACCTCTCTCTGGCTGCCCTACTGGCCTCTGAAATAAACATACTACTTGACTGTCTGTGAATTATAGAACTAATATGTGGACAAAGCAAGATGATATACAACCCCAGAATAAGCTGGCACTACACTGCCCTTAAACAGTCGAATGGAATTGTCTCGAAATTCCTGTTGCATGTGGTGAGAAACTTGGTGTCTCACCTGATCTTTAAGATTCTTTTATTTCTCAGAGAAATTTTCTCCTAGTCTACCCTGGCTCTGAATTTCTGCTCCCGCCAAACTATTTAATTTATGGATCATGTTGCAACTCCATTCATGCAATCTCTTTTCTGTACTATCTCATACTTCATTAGACACCACTCCAACCAATTCCTGAAAACCTACCAACCCTCCTGTGTGATTATATAAGACTTTCATTAAATCTTTGAGATTTGCTCTGGCAGCATTGCAAAAAAAAAAAAAAGAAAGAAAATAATAGACATCAGAGTTCTTAAAAGTTCTGGCTAATCCTCTCCCAGGAATTTCTCACTGGTCTCCACAGTCATGTTGCTTTGCCTCTATCTAAGCCTCTTTAAACTCTTTCAATCTCCCTGATTGCATTGACCATGAATTGTGTTAACTTCTTACACACAGATGTTTAGCTATCCTCCCTAATGTAGTCTAGGAGGTTATTTTACAAGACAAAAGTCTATCTGCTCCAGAGAAGTATTTCACTGCTCAGCCAGGAGGCAAGAGTGGCTACCATCAGTTATGATTTCTAACAACATTGTTTATATTCTGTTGCACCAGATTTGAGAACTCAATATTTTCACTGAGAAAATTTCTTTCATTGAGTTCTAATTCCAGTAAAATCTGACATCCAACAACTGTACCTTCAGAAATTTGTATCAGTTGCTATTCTATACCTTGAAACTTCTTTGATAACTGATTTTCAAAAGAATGACTCCAAAAGACTGCTACATCCTGAGGTGACTCATTTTGGCAGGTTTATAGAGTCAATTCTTAGTACATTTTGACAGGAGAAAGGTATGGGAGGGTGTCTTTTGGGGAAGGATACATCAATAGCCTTCCAAACACTCTCCCCTTTACCCCTTTCCCCCTTGCAATCCATTTTCCAAAGAGCAGCTGAAATGATCATTTAAAAATGCAAATCAGATCATGTCATTCACTTACTTAAAATCCCTCTACGGTTTACCAGTTACTATGAGTCAGTCTCCCAGTTACTACTCTCCAGCTACAAAGGCTTCTCAGTTCCTCAAACATGCCACACCTGTCCCACATCATCACATTTGCCATCACCTACCCCCATCTCCAATGGCTGGAATAGAATTGCCCCTGTTCTTGGCATAGCTCTATCCTCACCCTTTGATCTTGGCTTGAGTGTCACCTCCACAGGAAGACATTCTCTGACCACCCTATCCACAGTAACTGCTCCTTGCATTCTCTATCCTGGCCCCATTTCCCCCCTTATCACCTGCCACAGTCTGTGATTATTTTATTTATTGTGTGCTTACTTGTTTCTTTTCTGCCTATTCCACTAAATCAGGGGTTGGCAAACATCTTTTTTAAAGGGCCAGATAGTAAATATTTTAAGTTTGCAGCCGTGAAGTCTCTGTGGTAACTATTCCAGTCTGTCCCTATCGCATGAAAGCAGCCATAGACAAAACATAAACAAATTAGTGTGGCTGTGTTTCAATAAACCTTTACTTATGGACATTAAAATTTGTTTCATATAAATTTCACATCATGAAATATTATTCTTCTGATTTTTATTACATTTTAAATTATAAAAATTATTCTTAGCTTGCAGGTCACAGAAAAAACACAAGGAGGGCTGGGTTTGACCAGTGAGCCATAGTTTGCCAAATTCTGCATTAGATTGTAAACTCCATGACAGCAAGAATAAGGACTACTTTGTTCATCATTGAACCTCTAATGCATAGCACAATACTTGGCACATAATAGGTGTTCAAGAAATATATATTAAATGAAAGAGGCAATGATGTCAAATTCGAAGCAAAAGACTTGTGAATTTATAGGAAGGCCAAGGGAAAACAAAGATAATAGTAAACATCTGATACAAAAAAAAAAATCCTTTGGGCAAAAATTGAATATAGAAAAAAACAAAACAAAACTTATGTCTTTCAACAGGTTTAACTGTGGTACGTCCATGTCATGGAATACTATGCAGTAATAAAAGCTATAGATACATGCAAAAAATATTGAATATAGGACACTAAATATTGTGCCAAACTACCCATGCCTAAATGCCTGCTCTCCTAGGAAACAACCCATGCCTCCTTCAATAATACATGAATCCAACAGATTCTAAAGAGAATTCAGCATACATCAGGCCCTATGAAGTTTAGGTACATATGATAGAATGTGGTGGGGTTTATTATGTTTATGGTTTGGAGACTTGGAAATATTTAATTAGTGATGGGAGGAGCTGTTGGTATATATAATCCATTGGGTTCTCTAAGATTTAGGTAGCCTGGATTATATGAGGAAAAAACTTGGAATCCAGCCATTAAATGACAACAATTTAAGTTGATTTAGAAAGTTAAATTATTGATTCAAAGATGTGAATAATTTAAGATCTGTTTTCCAAAGATGACTGTACCAATTTTTAATTTAAACAACAGTGAGTATAGTCTTATCAGTGCTACTCGGCAGCATATATATGTGTTAGTAGGGGTGCATGTTTCATCTGACTAATTTAATAGGCTAAAAAATATTAATTTCTGATACTTAGACTGCCTGTGGTTGAAGTTTTCTTCAAATTTTTATCATTGTCTATCTTTTCATTGTGCATTGACCTATCCTTTTATTGTGGCTTCTCCTGTTAATTTGCATTGGGATTTTACATTTGTCATATTTTTTAAGAACTTTTAATTTTCCAACCTCATGCTATGATGGAGGGATTTCTCTTAAAGGATTTTTCAACTTGAAGCCCATTGGATCTGGGGATAAAAATGAGGGGGAGTAGATTGGTGTCTGAAATTGCCCAGAAAAAAAAAATTATGTATTTTTTCAATCGTCTTTACCTGAAACTGGGATCCCCTTCAATTATAAATGTAGGTAATTAACCATATTAATACTAGCAGTCCCTGTGACTTTGCCAGCAATAGAAATCAAAGATGCTTGCATATCACATTACATATCTTGATATATGACTTATGCACATAATTACCTAGAAATTAGAGTAGTTATTAGACCTGATGTTGGATCACAATGTTTAGTGAGCAAGTCAATAAGGACATATTTTACTATACCACAAAATTTCAAAATTATTTGTATAACTGAATTTCAGTATAATTGGTTTCTTTTGTAATTCTGGGCATTTTATTGAATGAAATTTAAATCATTAGTCTGAGAAAGTATCCACAGTTTTCACCAGACTGCCAGCATGGTCCATGGCATAAAAATCAATTAATTAACTTAATTATTCCCAAATTAAATTGCTCCTAAACTGGTGCAAACTTGAAAGTTAAGAGAAGCATGTTAATTATGATTCCCCTAAAACCTAAACAATATTTTTGTAAAGATTATCCCAATTTACCTTTTCTTTTCTTTCTTTTTGAATTCAGAAGCTTTTAATTTTGAATTAGTCAAATCAATTAATCTTTTCCTTTGTAATTCCAGCCACTGCATTTAAGTTAAGAAAATCCTTCTTCATGTCAAATAAACAATCCCCTATATTTTCTTAAAATGTAATTTTTAACTTAAAACTTTAATCTGAAATTTATGTTATTATATGCTATGAGATGATTTTCTCAATAGATATTTTTTTCAAATTTCAAAACATGAAAAATTTATCAAATGATTATTTGTGATAATTTTTCTCTCTGGATTCAACTTTATTCTCTAAAATATCATTTAGCAAAAGCTTACAGAGGTTTCAAAAAGAGATGCTAGCAAACATCGTGATGATAAAGCCCGCAATGATAAATTTGAATGTGGTTTAAGGATAAATGTTAGGTTGTATCTATGTTACTAGAATAAAAATAAAAAAAAAAAAAAACCTAAGGAATTGTACAACAGTGAACCCCAAGTTAAACCATAGACTATAGCTAATAGTACAATTATAAAAATGTGCTCTCATCAAATTGTAACAACTGTACAACACCAATGCAAGGTGTTGATAATAGGGTGGTATATGAGAATTCTGTATTTTATGCATAATTTTTCTGTTAACGCTCAACTTCTCTAATAAAAAATAAACTAAAAATAAATATTGCAAAAAAAATGAATCAATGACTCAGATGTAAAAGATAAAACTATAAAACTCTTAGAAGAAAAAATAAGGGAAAATCTTCAGGACCTTGTATTAGACAATAGATTCTTGGATTTTACTCTAAGAGCACAAACAGCAAAAGAATGAAAATTGATAAGATGGACTTCAGTTTTAGAGTATTTGGCAAGGGTTTAATAGCCAAAATATATAAGACTCATATAAATCCACAACAAAAGAGAAACAACCCAAATAAGCAATGTGCAAGGGACTTGAATAGACATTTCCCTAAAGAAGATACACAGATGGCTAATAAACACAGGAAAAAATGCTCAACATCATTAGCCATTAGGGAAATGCAAATCAAAACCACAATGAGATACCACTTCACACCTATGATGATGACTATTATTTAAAAAACAGAAAAGAGCAGTACTGGCAAGGATATGGCAACAGAGGAACCCCTATATATTATAGGTGGGAATGTAAAATGGTACAGCCACTGTGGAAAACAGTTGGTACTTCCTCAGAAAGTTAAATATAGAATTACCATATGAATCAGCAATCCCACCTTTGGGTATATACCCAAAAGAATTGAAAGCAGGAATTCAAAGAGATACTTGTACACCAATGTTAATACAAGCATTATTCACAATAGCCAAAAAGTGGAAGCAACCCAAACACCCATCAACAGATGAATGGATAAACAAAATGTTGTATATACATATAATGTAATATTATTAAGCCATAAAAATGAATGAATTTCTGATAAATGTTACAATATGAATGAACCTTAATAGCCAGGTGCAAAAGGACAAATATTTTATGATTCCATTTATATGAAATACCTAGAATATGCAAATTCATAGAGACAGAAAATTAATCACAAGTTACCAGGGACCAGGATGCAGGAGTAATGGGGAGTTATTACTTAATGAGTATAGAGATTTGGTTTGGGGTGTTGAAAAACTTTGGTTCTGGATGGTGGAGATGGTAGCACAGCACTGTGAATGTAATTAATACAAATGAACTGTATACTTGGAAGTGGTTAAAATGAGAAATTTTATGTTTTGAATATGTTACCAAAATAAAACTTAAGAAAAAATATCTATAGATAGTGTTCTCAAAAGAATACCACTAGCATTTTGGGGAGTGTTCCGGTTTGCTAATGCTGCCATTATGCAAAATACCAGAAACAGATTGGCTTTTATAAAAGGGATTTATTTGGTTACAGATTTACAGTTCTAAGGCCATAGAGTGTCCACACTAAGGCATCAACAAGAGGATACCTTCAATGAAGAATGGCTGCTGGTGTCCGGAATACCTCTGTCAGCTGGGAAGGCACGTGGCTGGCATCTGCTGGTCCTTTGCTCCTGGGTTGTGTTTCAAAATGGCTTTCTCAAAATCTCTCTGGGCATCTGTCTTAGCTCCTTCATCTCAACTCCTCTGCATCCTTATTTCTTTCTTTCAGGGCATTTCTCTCTCAGCATCTGGGGGTCCTCTCTTTGCTTCTCTAGGGCAAACTCTGGGCTTCATCTCTTAGCTTAGCATCTCCAAACCTCCTTCTATCTGTATCTCCAAGCATCTCCAAGCATCAGCAAGCCTCTGTGTAAGCTGTTGAGTTCTCTTAAGTACTCCAGTGAACCAATCAAGACCCACCCTGAATTGGTGGGGTCCACACTTCCATGGAAATAATTCAGAGTTATCACTCACAGTTGGGTGAGTCACATTTCCATGGAAACACTCAATCAAAAGGCTCCACCCTAAGATTGGGTTAAAAGATCATGGCTCTTCTGGGATCCATAATAGCTTCAAACCAGCATGGGGAGACTCTAATAAACATATAATTTAATTTGGGGAAAAATGAAAACTTCACAGCATTGGCTTCTCAGAAGCATAATATGTATCCTCATTTAATCAAGTCTTCTTTTATTCCTTTGCAATTTTACTTACATGTTTCCCTAATCTTTCTAGCTATGGTTGTTCTTATGTATGTTGCATTGGTCTTGCTACTTCCAGTATTCTTCTCAATTACGACCTCAGGTATAATTTCAAATATATGACATAATAGAAAGAAAGAGAAATAAATAAACATACAACCAACCGCCTCTTAATATGTCAATGGCTGCCTTGTGGAGTGGAACAATCTCTGTGGTAGGCAGACTGGTAAGACCATGACCTTGGCAAAGGGGTCCATAAACCAAAGGTGATTCAGACCAGATGCCTTTGATGGACAATTTAGTTAATCTCTTCCCTCCTCAACTGCAGTGACTAAGGCTTGGTGTAACTGCCCTGGGCAGGGAAGCAGTAATTAAGAGGAATGGTCAGATCGCATTAGTTAGGGTCCACAAATATCACTGATACCGAAGGAAAGAAAGAAAACTGAGGTTTCCACATCAGATGAACTTGACTCCAGGTACCGTCAAGGTGAGTGTGCTGAAGTGAGAGAGTTATAGGTAATACTAGAGCTAAGTTCGTCGGGGACACACTTCACAAACCATTAATACTTGTTCATGGTATAACAGGTGGGAAGGCAAAGAATCATCCAGTCAGAATTGGAGAGAGGGGAGAGGAATAAACGTGGACTCAGGTCTTCAGGCAGAATCTGGCGTTCTTTGAGAGGCTCTTTACCAACAGGAGTCTGCAGCTCACACTGGCCTTTCATCAGATTGCCTCCACAGAACCCATATTGGAGGACAAACAGTGGAGGCAGTTACTGATACTTTGCTTTGGCCCTTCATGCCTCATGGGACCTACATGTGAGGAGCTTACTGTGATGGCCAGCAAGTTGGCCCTGAACTGGCCAACTTATCCTTGTACCATCTGTCAAGTATCTGAAAAGAAACCAGAGTCAGGGTCTCCCATTGCTTATCCAGCACCACAACCCTGGAATTCCTAGCACCATACCTCTCCCTGCAGGCACAGGCCTGCTCAGAACCCCACACAGGCCCTGTGGCATGGGCCTCTGTCTTCAAGAGATTCATAAACTGAGAATGACCAAAATATCTGCTGCCACAACTTCTGTCAGAGTCCCAGCTTGGCTTTTCCCCATCGTCTTTCTCTATTTCTGTCCTCTAGCCCCTGGCTTGCTTGTCTCTGGGAACAAGGCCAGACCCAGTCACTGAAATTCATGACTACTTTGTACTCTGTGTTAATCAAATGACCTCCTTTCACCACCTTCGGCTTCTTTTCATCTACTTATTTTTTCTGTTTGCATTTTGTTTCTGTCATCCCATTTTTTCTTTATTTTTTTAGAGTTCTCCTTGTGCATGTCTCCAAGCTGAGAATGACCTCTGAGTCTGGGAAATGCACTGCTAGAATGCATTAAAGAATGCAGAACATTCCTTAAAGTAAATTCAGGGCAGTAACCCAAGATCTTTGCAAAAGGGACCCCCAAAGAAGAGCAAATGTTGCCCTCTTTGGGTTTCCCCAGTTACCAATTATGTATATCCCACCAGGAGGTGGGGAAAGATGGAAGGTCTTTCTGAATGGATTTCCTGATTGAGTTAGCTTTTGTCTGGAGGATGCAACTCTTGGAGTGTTTGTGCTTCTGCTATGGATGTTATGGTGGTTGCTGATGTCCCACTCTTCTCCCACTCATCTCTCAATGCTTAAATGCTGGTGCCTACTGTAGACTGTTTGCATGCCTCCTCCAACCCATCCCACCCTTGCAAATGGAAAGACCACAACAGAGTACACTCAGTGGTACATACAATTTGAATTATTTTTCCCAAAGTGGAACTCCCATCCCCATGTCAGCACTCCCAACAAGTCTCAGACTCAACACAATGGTGTGCTAACTTCTCTCACTAGTCCTGGGATCCTCTGGCTTTGACACCCAGCCCTGATCCCTCACACACATAGCTTTCCTCAGTCCCTGCCAGTAATTGTTGAACCTCAGATGTTGCTATCGACCTCTCCATTCAACCATTAAGCAGCCTTATTCATTCCAGCTCACCTCAGTTAAGTAAGGCTAATAGGAAATCAACTCTCCTCCATCCAAGCTAGGATTTTGAAGAAGGCATCTAGTCCTTTAGTAACATCCACAGGTGACAGGGTCTTGTAACAGAGCATCAACATGAAGACATGTCTTTTCCCTCAGGGGCTTGTTGAGGGCAGGGCCCTGCCATCTCTGAATGCTTGACCCCAGCACACCCTGGCATTCGAAGGCTGAAAGATGTGAACAGAGATCATCCCTAGCATTTTGACCTTATTGGTATCATAGTGCCTTTGCTGAGTACCACCTTCTAGAAGCCACATTGACTAAGTGGAAGACAAAAGAGAAAGACCAGGACAAAGAATGACCTAGAAACCATGTGACATGAGAAAGTGTTGAAGTCTGAGTTTGTGTAGAATAGCGTGATTTACTAAAAGAGAATATTAAGTGGGACATGATGGTTGTTTTCAAATACTTGAGGTTGGCCATATGAAGGGGGATCAGATTTATCTTGGATAGTTCTCATTGCATGGATAGGGTTGGGGAACAGAAATAGGACCAATAGGCAAAAGTTACAGAGAAGCAATTTTCAGCTCAATATAAAAGAACATTTTGCTAACTATAATGATCAAAATGGATCATGTTGTATTATGAGGAAGTGAGCCACTGGAGATGTTCAAATAGACAATAAAGCCCACTCTGCAGAGGATTTCTCTATTAAGTAGTACAATGGAGCAGGTGATCTCTGAAGTTCCCACTACCTCTGGTATATATTGTCTCCTATCAAGGAGAAGAGGAGAAAATGGAAGGTGAAGTTCAGTTCAGTTGAACATTTATCAAACCTCCTCTATGTGCTGTGATACTGTGGTTTTGTCCCAGTCACAGTGCAAGTTCTGGAGCCACCAAGAAGACTAAGATAAGATTTCTTGACCCATTCATTCATTTATTTAGTAATACTTGGAATTTTGTGCAAAAACATAGTTAGCAAAGGAGACAGTCTCATTTAATTCTTCCTGAGAAGGTTGGTAAGGACTTCCGAGTTGAGATGACCCGATAGCAGGGCTTTAAAAAAGAATGTCTTCACCAGGAAAAGCTATTCTAGACAGAGGGATTCCCCATGGAAGGCACCAGAAGAGACTAGAAAGGTCTTGTTCTAAATGTCGATATATCCTCCCACATATACAGAAAACTGCCAGTGTGACAAACACACATTCATGACTGGAAAGCTAGATCAAGCAACAAAACTAGATCCAAGCAGCAAAAATATGCTATAGCAAATGAAGGAATGTGACCCTGTAATTAGCAAAGAAAAAGATCTCTCAAATGGGGTACTACGAAGGAGAGCCCTAGGACTTCTGAAAAACTCTCACCTCCCCTCTCTTTAAGAAACCTTGTTCTAAGTTCTCTAAGGACTACATTTTCTATCTTCACTAGTATCACACAGCTTTCCTACATGAGACTGAAGAGCAGAAACCTTTGGCTTTTTCCATGTGAATTACCATATAGTGGATGGAAGGAGAGGACTGGGAAGGGAGCATCAGAAAAAGAATTCTATTCTGGAAACAGAACTTAAAATCCTCCACCAGATATTTCAGGCCAGTGTCATGAGGTCAAGCGTGGCTGGCTTTCAGCAACTCTTTTTTTATTTGTTCAGGTTTTTCTTTCTTCATGTTTATTCTATTTCCTGCCTTAGTGAGGCTCCTTTTCCATTCAACTTCCGAAGTAATGATTGATTAATATGCACATTTTCCAACATACTTTACCTGTACTTCTCCCCTGTCACTTTTTCACTCATTCAACAAATCTTCATTGACCCCACACTAGGTGCCAAACACTGTTTAAGAACTGGTGATATAACAGTGAACAAACAAGACAAAAATCCTATGCTTGTGGGACTTCTCTTACATTCTCCCTTCCCGTCTTCTCCCTGCCCCCAGTGCTGAGTGCAGTAGAACACACCCAGAGAGGAATAATCCTTCTTTAAAAACACCATCCTCTAAGTGGATCTGCTTCTTGATTTGCCTACTCTGGATAAGACCTTGACTATAATTCTCAGAGCCCAACAGACCCAGATAGCTATTTATAACTATATCTGGAGGGTACTTTGAGGAGTTTATGGAAATAAAAATTGAGAATGGTTGAACTTCCTGGTATTGACTTGCTGTAATAAATAGAAAATTCTGAATCTCTGCTTCTATAATTGTTGTAATTCTTGATGTTAAGTATCCTCATCAACAGATTTTTAAAGATACTTCTCTTCCCTCAATTCTATTGAAGGCCACTGTCCACTTAAGGACCAGATGAAAATGGCTTTAACCTACTTTTGTTTGAGTGGATAGCTTCTTGTGTCTTTCTGGGACTCTGAGTACTCTCTTAACCACTTGGTACCTGTTTTTTCACCTGCAAAAGAATATTATAATAGAAACGAACTCATAAGATTATAGTGATGATCAAATTAATCAAACATGCAAAGTTCTTTAAAAAGTAAATGAGTTCAGTATTTGCTAGCTAATTATTGCAGTTGCTGTTGTTTTCTTTTTTGTTCCATGGTTTTACTCTTTCAAACCCAAAGGCCACAAAATAGAGGGTCTTGAACATGGTATATACCAAAAATACAGCATGTAGGATGAATTAATAAACCAGCACATGAGATATGAACCCTACTCTTGAGAAGTTCACCATCTGTGAGAGAGGCCTGTGAGAGAGGTAGATTCAGACAATATTTTATACATATATATGAGATATAGATATAGATACATAGACATATAGATATATAGATACATAGATATAGATATAGATATATAGGTATACAGATATAATCTTCCTGGAAAGATTAAAGAAGGTGTCACAGAGAAGAGTTGGCAGTTGAGATCAGTTCTAAAATCTGTATTGTCTGACTACCCAACAAGATCTCCCCCCTGGAAGACCATATCTGTTCAATATCTGTTCATGAGATGATGAATTCTGGGTGGGGAAAGACAGAGAAGGAGTTACGGACACCAAGCCTCAAATCTGAAGATCCCTTCTATACAGCAGTTTTCTTTTCCAAACCCTGCAATTAACCAAACTTGCCTCACTCCTCCAGAAGACAACTGATGACTAGCTGTTGTTGCTGGAGCATGATTTTCAAGAGTGTCACCCTTCTCCCCAAAGTAACCCTTCAAACCACACTTTGCGCTATCCTTGAGTTAATGCTGGTAAATACAACTTCCCCAGTCTTGTTCCAACCAAGCCATGTTTTAGGGTCCCCTATCAATTGGTGCCTCCCACAGTTGCCCCCTTGCATGCCCCTTAATCTCACTATTGTGGAGAAGGAGTACCCATGCCTAGGAATCATGTCAGGCAGGTATTTGATGACAGTGGACACTGCCTGGTAAATGCATAGTGCATGCCTGAGGGATGGAGATATCCAGTTCCCAGATTTCAGGAACTAGGAGACAGCACCACCTCCATCTTGGTATACACGGCTCATGTAGGACAACATTATTTGTGGCCAGGGTTTAGCTTAGAGGCCAATATTAAAGGAGAGTGAATAGAGCAGTGGCTTTCAAATGCCAGTCATCAGTGGGCTGTAGAAAAATCACCTGAGGATTTTTTTAACAAATATAGATGTTCTGAACCTTCCAACTCCAGAGATTCAGATTCAGAATATCCAGAAACAAGTATGATAAAAAGGCCCTAAAATATTTCTTCTGTGTGGGCAGATTTGAAAACCACCAGGCCAGAGACATCTATGTACAGATGTCAAGGCAACCCCTGCCAGGCATATTCATCAGCCTCTTCTGAGCCTGCCCTGGGAAGGACAGTCTAGAATTTTCCCTGGACCTCAGCAGTGACTGGGACTGGGACCTTGTGTGTTTATTTGAAAGCAGCGTGCTGCACCATTTGATTGTTTTCAGCAGCACTGCTCCCAGGTGCGGGGAGGTCATGCCTAATTTTCCTCAATCTGAAGCTTAGGAGATTTTTCACTGCTTTTAGTAGAGCTGAGCAAAAGCTGCAAAGGAACAAAGGAAATATGTCTTATCAGGGGTGTGAATGTTAAAATGGTTTCTAGCAGAAGTGTGAAGGGTACCCAGAGTTCAAAGACCATTTGACAGTCACAGCTTTTATGTAAGGGTTCACTATTCATATCCTTCTCCTAAAAATCCTTGTGTGTTGAAATTTTTTATCATCCTCCCAGATGTTAGCATAAGTAAGCTAAACATGGGGGAGGGATGTAGGGAATTGCTGTATTGATGGATCTGGCTAGAGGGAAAATGTGGAGTCTCTCCCCCTCCCTCTTCTGGCCTGCCTCCCTCCCATCTTAAGGCCCGTTCCCACCAGGGGCCCAAAGTAATAAGTGGGTGTGAGGGTGGGGGAGCAGAGCAGTGTAATGAGGGGAAGGGAATTTGAAGTCAAGTGGGATAGGGTGTATTTTAAATGGATTGGTCTTACTAATAAAGTGACATTTGAGCAAAGACCCCAAAGAGAAGAGAGTGTGACTCTTGCATATATTAAGAGAAAAAGTGTTTCAAGCAGCAGGAACCACAAGTGCAGAGACCATGAGACCTGAGATGTCAAATCTGAGGAACAAGGAGGCCAGGGTGGCTAGAACGGAATGAGTGAAGGAGAGGGTAGCAGGAGATGATGTCAGAGAAATAATGGACTGGGCAGGATGCAGATGGTAGAGGGCCTCACAGGACACTGCAAGGCCTCTGGCCTTTATTTGGACACCTTTGTTTGCTGGGAGGACACATGGCTGGAGTCTGCTGGTCCTTTGCTCCCAGATTGTGTTGCTTTCAGCTTCTGATTCCAGCAACTTTCTGTTTAAGTGTCTGTGGGTTCTCAGTTCACTTCTCCAAGCAAACTCTGGGCTTCATCTCCTAGCTTAACATCTCCAAACAACCTTCTGTCTGCATCTCCAAGCATCTAAGGTCTGTAACAGTTCTGGGCGCTCTCTCTCTCTCTCTCTCTCTCTCTCTCTCTCTCTCTCTCCCTGAGCTCTCTTAAGGACTTCAGTAGACTAATTAGGACTCACCTTGAATGGGCAGGGTCATCTCTCCATGGAAACAACCGAAATCAAAAGATCCCGCCCACAATAGGTCGTCCCCTATAAGAGTGGATTTAAAAAAAAGTCTTTCATGGGATACATAACAGATTTTAACCAGCACAACTTCTTAAGCTATTGTCTTTGAACTGGTTTCCATATCTGTCCTTCTCCCACTCACCCTCTCATTTCTTTCAAGAATTTCAAAGCACTGCTCTAATGTTTTCTCTCTCTTGCCCATGAGGCTTTGAAGGTACCCCACTGTTTAAAAATTAAAGGGAAAAATGCATTCAGCTGAGAATTCAAATCCTCCATGATTTGGTGGTAACCTTCCCTGCAAACATGATTTACTTTCCTATAAACACCCTAGGATGCAGTCCAAACCAAGCTTCTCTGTGTTCCTTCTAACATGCTTTGTATTTTCTGCCATGAAGCATTTGATCACATGGTTCCTATATCCCAAAATCACCCTCCTCACACACTCCCAAGCTAATTCATTTCCGAATTCACTATCACATAAGCCACCTCTTTCACCAAGTCTTCCTGTATTCCCCCAATCAGAAGCAAAGCCCCATTATGAGGAGAATCAACCATATGCTGCCTATACCTTTGCGACATTTAATACTTTTCTCCTTGTATTGCTATGTTTGTATATATATTGACTACAAAATATCTTCAAGGACAGGGATAGAGATTTATTTTTCTTTGTATTACACATAGCATAATGCATTATAAAAAGTAGTAATGTTTATTGAATTAAATTCATTTATTAAAAATATTCTTAACAAATGATCATGTCACATCATTAAAATAAATCAGTATAAATGTCATTATTCTTGCTTCTTAGGCCAAAAATTCATAGCCAAAACATAAAAACTTGCAAAAAAAAAAAAAGTTTCTTTAAGACAATATCTCCCCAAATGTGCTCCATGGAAATTGTTAAAAATTATTCTGTGAAAAAAAAGTGGGGGTGGGGTGAGGTGGGCAGATTCTGTAATCAAATAAGTTTGGAAAATGATGCATACTATGCCCTTCATTTTAGGAATTCCAAATGCACGTTAACATTTTAAATATTTGGGAAGTCCTACAGTCAAGGAACCTCTTTAACAGTCTTTAACTTGAGAATCCCCAAGCTTTAAATGTGTGGCAGTGGTGGGACAGAAGTCAATAGATCACAGAAAAAAATAAGTAAACACTTTACAATGATTAGCCATGACCCATTTGTCCATGACAAAGTACATGGGGAAGAGGAATAAAGGCTGAGGGGAGACATGAAGCTAAGCAAGTCCTTCAGATCTAATTTCTGGGTTACAGGAAATACAGGAGATCAAGCACCTAGTTAAATTACACCAAGAAGAAACAATCAAAAAAGTCCAGATTGTAGGACATTTTACAGAACTGACGTGCTTTCTTCAACAAGTAAATAGCGCGACAGAAAAAAAAAAGTTGGAGAGCTGTTTCTGATTAGGTGAAAACATGTAAATTTTGTATCCTATTTTAAACAAACTGATTATTCAAAAACATTTTTGAAATAATAATGGAACTTTCTTTAAAATGCTCCTACAAAAAAGATAAAAAGTAAAAAAATGGTGATAAAGTAAAGGTGGCAAAATAGTTATAAATTTTGAATCTGGGTATATGGGAAATGATTATTCTAGTCTCTCTACTTTTGTATGTGTTTAAAAACTGCTGTGATAAAAGTTCAAAAGAAAAGTATGAGGAAGTATTAAATTACTGAGGAACTACAATCCCAGAGAAGAAGCACAAAGAACAAATGGCTTTCAGACACAGGCAAGGGTTTTGTCTTTTGAAACAGGAGAAAAAAATCAATCAATAAAGGATATCTGAAAAGACCTTGTGTTGAGGAACAGAGAAGGGAAGGGAGAGAAAATAAGGAAGGCCTTGTTTGGTGAGCTGAAAATTCTCAGCAAAGGAAGGGGCAAAGTTTTCTCCCCACAATGGAAGAAACATGAAGTTGTGGTTGGGTGCTGTAGAGGGAGAGAAGATTTGACACAACCATTATAGGTGACGCCCAAGGTAATAAATAATGGAGGAAAACCAGCACTCTCAAAACACACCAATGACCTGGTTGAAGCTGGACTGCATGGTTTTATAGAAGTCTTCCTCAGAAATCTCTGAAACCCATACTGTTACTGGGGATTTCCATACTGCCACTCAAAGAGGTAAATTAAATGAGGACTCCGGAATTCTGTCAGGACCAGTTAAAAGTAATTCGTTATTTGTTTATTCATACAATTGTTTTTACAGTAAGGAGATTTGTAGTCTCCCTTGGACCAAACCAGAGAGATGGCTTTCCCTTTTATCAGCATTCAAGACAAATTCTGCCCATAGTACTTGCTTAATCTCCAAAGATTACACCACCCCTCCCGACCAAGAGTGTGCTATAATAGTAAGTACCCAGCCTCCTTATCATCTAAATAGGTCAGACTCTCTTCAGCACAGATCCTGGTAGATATAATGTTACTGTATATATTTTGTGCTCTATAACTCTGAGTAAAATTGATAACAATATTAACTTCTAGGCTCTCAGTTCTTGCCTTCTGGTCTAGATTGGTCTCCAAAGCAAAGAAACAGCTGCCAGTGAACTTTCTTTACATTGTTCCATGAAAGCTGAACCTCCTCTGCCCAAGAGATGACTTTTTCTGGCCCTATTTCTACCAGGGCTCTTTAGGTTCCTTTCTTCCCAGCCAGACTCTACCTATAAACCCTCCCCTGTCACAAGCCCGAGGAATTCAGAGAGGTGATGCCCCAAACACTCAGTGTAAATTTTGTAAGAACCTTGAGTGATTACAGTGGTCTAAGAAATTTTCAACCCACAGTCGCCTTCACTATTCATAGAAATTAGCAAGTTTCAATCATGCTGGTCCTAAAGGAGGGCTTTGCGCTGAGGGGATTAGGGAAAGACATACAGGCTGACTATTTTCTCCTTGGAGAAGGAGGAGATGCAGAAAAGCAAGTCAAGTAATCCTGGCACCCGTTTGCTGAAGGGCCTGGCACACAGCCATCCAGAGGAACTGCCATTTCCCTGCTTCTGCTTAGGGGCTCTAAGGCCTCTGGCATCATGGAAATTTCCTGCACTTGTGGGAAATCTCCAGGAATGCAGAATTGTGAGAACTGTATCCATGCTGGGCTGAAGGATTCTTTTCTGGCTGTCTCAAAGAAAGGGTTTGCTAATTAAATAACTATTCAACTAGTTTCCCAAAGAATAATTTAACCCAGGTGAGAGAGAAAAAAAAATCTGCTTTAAACATAATACATGTAGAAGACTTTGCATTGAGCCAAAGATGCAGCAAGTGCTCAAAAGTACTGGTCCTCTTTTTTTATCTAAATTTTCTAAATGGTACAACTCTACAGTCGATTTGTTCAAACACCACAACTGCATGTAACTTTGAATAGGAAGTGAGATACGGTAGGTTAGTATAGGCTAGACTGAAATAGTGACACATCCCAGAGTAATTTGGGCAGATAATAAAAAATATATTTACAGCCTCCCCCTCTCCAGTCCCAAGGATCTGGGGGAAGGTGTGGATGTGTTGGACATCCTCACCTGGACTGGTGTTGATGTTGTCACAAACATTGGGACTTGTGGTTTGATGTGCTGAGTCCTCGATCATGGGACTTGCCCTTATGAAGCTCATTATCGCAATGGAGAATCTAAACTTGCATGTAATGGTGCCTTAGAGTCTCCCCCTGAGTACCTCTTTGTTGCTCAGATGTGGCCCTCTCTCTCTCTAACTGAGCCGTCTCGACAGGTGAACTCGCTGCCCTCCCCCCTACGTGGGACCCCACTCCCAGGGCTGTAAATTTCCCTGGCAATGCAGAATATGACTCCCGGGGATGAATGTGGACCCGGCATCGTGGGACTGAGAGTATCTTCTTGACCAAAAGGGGGATGCAAAATGAGACAAAATAGTTTCAGTGGCTCAGAGATTTCAAATGGAGTCGAGAGGTCACTCTGGTGGACATTCTTATGCACTATATAGATAACACCTCTTAGGTTTTAATGTATTGATACAGCTAGAAGTAAATACCTGAAACTACCAAACTCCAACCCAGCAGTCTGGACTCCTGAAGACAATTATATAATAATGTAGATTACAAGGGGTGACAGTGTGATTGTGAAGACCTTGTGGATCACACCCCCTTTATCTAGTGTATGGATGAGTAGAAAAATGGGGATAAAAACTAAAGGACAAATGGGGTGGGATGGGGGGATGATTTGGGTGTTCTTTTTTCACTTTTATTTTTTATTCTTGTTCTGGTTCTTTCTGATGTAAGGAAAATGTTCAGAGATAGATTGTGGTGATGAACGCATAACTATGTTATCATACTGTGGACAGTGGATTGTATACCATGGATGATTGTATGGTGTGTGAGTGTATTTCAATAAAACTGAATTTAATTAAAAAAATTTAAAAAAAAAGTACTGGTTCTCTTTTAATCTGAATTTAGCAAATGAAAGGGGCAATGAGCAGAGTTTCTGGAATTCTGGTAATGTTCTGTTTCTTGATTTAGGTGCTAGTTATACAGATGTGTTAATTTTGTGATCTCTTGACACATAATCAAGTTTGACACTTATGATCTCTGCACTTTTCCCTGTATGAGTTATGTTTGAGTTAAAATTTACTAAAATTTTTAAAATATATATTTCTGAAAGCCTGGCCAACATTTTTAGGGGCTTTCTTAGCAAGTTAGGGTAGGAATAGAGACAAGAAAAAAGTGGCTCTATTACATAAGAACACCCTACATTTCTCCTCTATAACACTTATAGCAGTAATTATATAATCAATTATGAAATGAGTGGGTATTATTTGCTTAACAGCTGTCTCTCCTGCTAAAGTGTAAGTTTCCGAAGAGCCAGGAGCACACCCTTAGGTTCATCACTACATTCCCAGAGCTTAGCAAGATGCCTGGTCATAGTAGATGATCAATAAATATTTGTTGAATGAGTGAGTAAATGAATGAATAATTGAATGGATGAATGCATTTTAAACTTAACATTACTTTTAGTTGGGTAAAAAGTTAGAGGATACATTGGCCAAAGTCTGGGTAAGACACAAAGCCGGGCCCCTAAAGTGATAAAGAATACATGCAAATACAGAAAAAAATAATCTTTCAAGGAGGTGGTCAAGTTTTAATTGCATAAATTGTTCAAAATAAATAGATGTCAGCTTCCTTTGTCCATATATTTATTGTACAGAAATTTTCATCTCAGAAGCATTTGCTATACTGGTTTCCCTCATTTTAAGTGTATTAGTGAATCTTCATATTTAAACATAATAAACCTTTATGATAAAGTCACAAAAGACCCAAGGGAAGAATAAATAAAATCTCAAAGTCCAAAGCTGACTTTTTCATAATAATAAAAGAAAAATAAATAGCCTATTGCAAAAAGATAGAAAGTACACTGGTAAGCACAAAATGAAAAGAGGAGAAACACATGTCAAAAGATGTAGAAGCCAGGATAGAGGGCAACTAACGAGATGAAAGACCTGAAAGAAAAATTAGGCCATTAGCTGCCTGGATATAGGTGTGGAGAGTGTGGGAAGGAGAGGACATCCATTTAGAAAGACATACCCATGTGTAAAACTGGCCAAAGGCAAGAAGCAGCAGGAGGCTGCCTCGGGGTCTCCCCAGTGCTCTCAACCAATGCTTCTTTTCCATATCAGGACATCCCTATCCCACGCTCAACCACCAACAAATGCCCACAGTCCTCCTGCTGCCTGCCATCTACCCTGACCTCCCCAAAGAGCTGTATTCCAATCAACCCCTCCTCCCTGGGAAAGACCTCTTACTCCTGATCTTTTTCTCTTTTCCGCCCTCTGGCAAAACCGAACAGTGCTATATCTCATTTTGCCAAGGCCCAAACTCTATTCTCCTCTCAAAAGTTCTTTCACAGTGTTCTTTTTTTGGGGGAACAGTTTTGAGATATAAATCACATACCATATAATTCACCCATTTAAAGTGTATGTACAATTCAATGGTTTTTAGTATAATCACAGAACTGTGCAACCATCGCCACTATCAACTTCAGAACGTATTCATTGCACCAGAAAAAAAAAAACCCTTAGCAACCTATTAGCAGAGTCGCTCCCGCATTTCCTCCTAGAGTCCCACCCCTCAACTGTAGGCAACCACTAATCTACTTTCTGCCCCAAAGATTTGCCATTTCTGAACATTTCATATGAATGGAATTATGCAGTATCTTTTGTGACAGGCTTCTTTCAAGGTTTCATCCATTTTGAAGCATGTACTGATCCTTCATTTCTTTTTATTGCTGAATAATATTCCATTGTATGGATAGACCACATTTTATTTATCCATTCACCAGCTGATGGACTTTCAGATCAATCATACTGTAGTTTTGGCCATTATGAATAATGCTGCTTTGAATGCAATCTAACATAGGATGTTAGAGCTGGAGGGAAGTTTAGTAGTCATCTGATCCAATTGTCATTAAACTCAGGAATATTCATCTACAATATCCATAAAACAAAGTTTAGCTTCATTTGAATAATTCCCCAAGGAGGAAACTTGTTATTTCCTAAAGACTTCTATTCCAGTATTGGACAGCTATAATAAAATAAATATTTCTCCTTAAGTTCTGTCTGCCTCCAACTTCCTAGCTTTGGTTCTAGCTCTGCCTTCTGGGGTAAGAGTAGAGTTTAATTCCTTTCCAACACAACAGCACTTAAATATTTTAATCTAATTATTATGTTCCCCCTGAGTTTTTATCAGGCTCTATATTAAGAGGACTAGTCTGGATTTGAGGTCTGTTTCAACTTTAAAATTCTGTGAAGGTAAACATCCCAATATGTCTTGACTTCTTTCCACATAACATATCAGACGTGTACTGGTTTCCTCCCCAGTATGCCATCAGCACCCAGACTTTCCTTTGACCTACAGTTAAACAGTTTGGTTGACACGGAATTCACTTTCAGCTCCAGGAGTAAACCCCAATGGACTTAAGTGAATTAGTAACTCTTACTCCCTCTTGCCCCAGTGACAGTTTTGGGGGGAAGGGGATATGACCCAAGTCAGTCCAATCAGAGAGAACTTCAGCACCTTTGTGGCAAATGTCAGGACACAGATTTTCCTCTTCTTCCCTGTGCTTGATAGTAGAAGGATATGAAACTTGGAATACCTACCCAGGAACCACAACATGAAACCTGAACTTGATGGTGGGCTCATAAGAGAGGAAGCAGAGTTGAGAACCGTATCCTGCCAACAATATTTCAGTTCTCAATCACGACAACTGCAGCTCTATTTACTCCCCTGAATTCTTCAGTTCCATGAATCAATAATCCCTCTTACGTTTTCCTTCAGTCAGCTTGGGTCAGGTTTTGCCACAAGCAACTCAAAGAATCCTGATATATATCTTGGTTGATAACTTATTCTACTCATTCTACTACATATTACGTGTAGGACCAAAACTGAATGCAATTCTCCAGGGGGTTACTTGAGCAAGTCTTCTTTCTCTAAGAGTCTACAGCACACTGTTCACTGAATTACACCTTTAGACAATGCAAATGCCCTGAACACAGTAGATGCTAAATAATAGTAGATGTCATTATTCTCCACACACTCCCCCAAAAAACTGATAGTTTCTGGTTACCTGTTCTGAAAGAGTAACTAAGATATTGGGCTGTCTCTGAGGCATTGCTTATTTATGTATTTTTTAAACACAAAATCACTATGATATTTAGATCCAGATTTATATATTGAAAATAATGATGCAATAATTTGTTTTATATATTTTTATTAAGGTATTGATGTACAATAAAACTTACCAATGTCAAGTATACAGTTTAATGAATTTTTTAATAATTATACACAATTGAGTAACCACCATCACAATCAAGATAAAGAACAGTTCCCTAACCCTAAAATGTGTCCTGGGTGTCCCCTCTCCCCAACCCAAGAAACCACTGGTTTACTTTCTGTCCCAATGGTTTTGCCTTTTCTGGAGTGTCATATAAATGAAATCACACAGTACGTGGTCTTTTGTATTTGGCTTCTTTCACTTGGCATATTGTTTTTGAGATTCATCCGAGTTTTTATGTATGGATATACTACAATTTGTTTATTCATTCACCAGTTGATGGAGATATAGGTTGCTTCCCTTTGGGGAGCTCTTTTGAATAAGGTTGTTATGAATATTTGCATGCACTCTTTAATGAAGCATATGTTTTCATTTCTTTTCAGTATTTACCTATGAGTCTGACTGCACAAAGTAAATGTATGCTTAATTTTATAAATTACTGCCATACTATTTTCCAAAGTGACTGTACCATTTATATTCTGTCAATAATGTATGAGAGTTCTAGGTTGTCCATATCCTCAATTTTTAACTTTAGCCATTCTAGTATGTGTGTATTGGTATCTTGTGGTCTTAATTTGCATTTCTCTAATGACTATGCTAAATAATTTTTCATACATTCTTTATCTTCTTTTATGAAGTATCTGTTCAAATTTTTGTCCTTTTTGCCTTTTTTTCTCACCTATGCATTTGAAGGGCAAATGTTTTAAACTTGATAAATTTCATTTTATCAAATTTTCCTTTTATATTTTGTGTTTTCCATATCCTGTTCAAGAAAACTTTACCTAACCCAATGTTACAAAGATTATTTTCTCTTGTGTTTTCTGCCACAAGTGTAATAGTTTTAGCTTCTGCATTCAGGTCTAAGATCCACTTGAGTTAATTTTCATTTATGGTTTGATGTAAGATTTGAGATTCATTTTTTCTTTAATTAAAAAATGCAGTTGTTCCAGCATCATTTTTTGAAAAGACTGTCTTTTCTCATTTAGTCACTTAGGCAACTATGTTGAATATCATTTAACCTTATAAGTATGTGTCAGTTTCTGGATTCTCTAGTCTGTTCCACTGTTCTAAAATGTGTATGCATAAACCATTCTTGATTACTATAGTTTTCTACAGATTTTAAAATCAGGTAATGTAAATGCTCCAACTTTGCTCTACTTTTTCAAATTTTTTTTTTATTAGAGAAGTTGTAGGTTATCAGAAAAACCATGAAAAAAATGGAGTTCCCATATACCATCCTATTGTTAACACCTTGCATTAATGTGGTACATTTGTTACACCTGACAAAAGAACATTTTTATAATTGTACTATTAACTACAGTTCGTGGCCTACATTAGGGTTTACTGTTTGTGTTGTGCAGTCCAATTTTTTTTAAATTTTTTTCTAGAAACTTAAAATGTCCCCCTTTTAATCTCAATCAAATATACAATTCAATGCTGTTTCAAAATTGTCTTAACTACCTTAGATCCTTTTCCTTTCCATATAAATATTTTAATCAGCTAGTCAAATTCTTCAAAAGAGCCTGTCAGGTTTTGATTGTGATTGCTGTGAATCCATACATGAATTTGGGGGGATCACCATCTTAACAATATTGAGTCTTCCAAATCATGAATATGGCATATTTCTCCATTTATTTAAGTCTTTATTTCCCTTTCCAATGTTTATACTTTTTCTCAATATATTTATTCCTATTTTATTTTTATTTTATTGTGAAGGAGTTGGGTTTTTTAATTTTCAAAGTGCAACTATAAAGATATAGAACTGATTTTTGCATATTGTCCTTATATCCTACAACCTTGCTAACTTGATCTTTTGTTCTAGTAGCTTTTTATGGATTCCTTAAGTTTTTCTATGTACATGACTGATTATCTGAAAATAAGGATATGTTACTTCTTTCTTTCTAATCTTGCTTTGGTTTGCTAAAGCTGCTGGAATGCAAACCAGAAATGGGCTGGCTTTTAACAATGGAAATTTATTAAGTTACAAGTCACAATTCAAAGGCCATGAAAATGTCCCAATTAAGGCATCAACAGGACAATACCTTCTCTGAAGAAAGGGTGATGGCATCTGGGGTTCCTCTGTCACATGAGAAGGCAAATGGCTGGAGTCTGCTGGTCCTTTGCTCCCAGGATCTGGTTTCAATATGGCTGTCTCTCTCCAAAATGTCTCTCTTAGCTTTCTGAGCTCTCTAAGTTTCATCTTCTCAGAGAGGACTTCAGCAAGACCCACCTTGAATGGGCTGGATCACATCTCCATGGAAACAACCTAATCAAAAGGTCCCACCCAACAATAGGTATGCACCCATAGGGAGAACATGGCCTTCTATGGGGTACATAACAGCTTCACACAAGCACAGATCTGTATGCCTTGTTTTGTCTGGATTAATTACACTCCAGTACTTTATTAAAGTGGTGAGAACAGACATTCTTTCTTCTTGATGTTAGGTAGAAAGTATTGAGTATGATGTTAGCTGTAAGTTTTTCACAGATGCCCTTAATAAGGATGAGCAAGTTCCCTTCTCCTTTTAGCTTACAGAGAGTTTTTATCTTGAAAGGGTGTTGAATTTTGTTAAATGCTTTTCCTGAAACTATTGAACTAATTATATTATTTTTATCCTTGCTTTCAATAATATGGTGAATTACATGGTTTGACTTAAGGATGTTAACCTCAATCATATCATATTATCTCTTTATGAATTGATGTATTTGATGTGGTAAAATGTTGCTAATATTTTTGTGTCTATATTTATGTGAAGTATTACTTGGTAGCTTTCCTTCTTTTCTAATGTCTTTGTTTGCTTTTGGAATCAAGATAATACTGGACTCACAAAGTGAATTAGCAAGTACTCTCTCCTCTATTTTTTCTGAGTTTATATTTCATAATAAGACTGGTATTATTTCTTCCTTAAATATTGATAGAATTCAACTGTGAAGCTATCTGAGGCTGGAGTTGTCTTCATAGTAAGGTTTTTAACTAAAAATTCAATATCTATAATTGATATAGGGTTATTACAGTTTTCTACTTTTTTTGGCTCAGTTTTGGTAGTTTGTGTTTTTCAAGGAATTTGTCCATATGTCATCAAATATATTAGCATAAAATTGTTCGTACTATTCTCTTATTATCCTTTTTATTTTTTATTTTTATTAAACTACTTTATTTAATAACCGATGTTTGCATGTGATTCAAAATAAAAGGTGCAGAGTATCCAGTAAAAAGCTGTCTTCCTCCTACACCTCTCCCCTTGCCAGCACATTCCCCTCCCCAAAGGTAACCACTGTTATTAGTTTCTAGTGAATTCTTTCAGAGATAGTCCATACAAGATTCATTTTTAAACACATAGTAGCACACCACAAACTCTCTCTCTTGTGTGTGTGTTTAAATTTAACAATATCTCTTGGAGATTGTTCTTTACTAGTGCATAGAGAGCTGCCTCATACTTTTGAAAGGCTGGATAGAAGTCTAGTGATTGGCTATATCATTATTTACTTAACCAGTAACTGTATTTTAAATGGATGGGCCTTAGAACCCATTTTGATTAAAACCTATAGGAGTGGGTCATGAAGAATCCAGCACCAGGGCTGGAACAGGGTGAGGGGAATTTTCACTTATGCATCATCCAGGAACATTTTGCCTCAATGTGGCTCCCAAAGGACCTCCTACCTGCCCATCCGAAAAGGATCTGAGCCTAAAAAAGAAATGCTTGTGTAAATGTATCTTTTACTCTTCCTAAAGAGAAATGCTTTGGTATATATATCAATTTATTTTCCCTTTCTCAGAATATGAGCTCTTTGAAGACAGAGACCATCTTTTAGATTTACTCAGCAAAACCTCATGCAATTCCTAAGCCCATAAACATTTTAGATAGTACAAGTGACATCACTCAGAGAGGCAGTAGAGCCAGAAAGGAATGAAAACTCATTATGCTGGCTTTCCGAGATACATGAAAATCTTATACAGAGTTCAGAAGAGATGCAGGAATTTTGCTTTTAATCAATGGGCTCCCAGCACAGTGTTTTGAAAGAAGTGTTTCCCTCTTTCCCCTGGGTGTCCTCAGCTAGGAGTCTTTCCTCACCCTTCCAGGGGGGCTCCATGTTCTTCATCATCATCTTCATCAGAATCCATTTCAGATGAGTCGTCATCATCATTTTCACTAAAGCCCTGCTGAGGCGTCACTGCGAGGTCTTCTCCTTGTTATTTTCCTCCTCATACTCATCACTGCTATCAGCCATAGTCTTCTTAGGGAGACCAGCTGAACGAGGAAGTCCTGGGTGTCTTGGGGTTCGAGTATAATTACCAGCAACCTCTTCAGCGTCACTAATCCCTAGATGCTCATCAGATGTCTGGTTTTCAACAATCTTGGTCCATGTGTCACACGTCTTCCAACAAAGGATCTCTATGCGCAGGAAATAGGACCTAGAGGGGCTCAAATAAAGTCTCTCTCTTATTATCCTTCTAATGTCTGAAGGGTCTATAGTGATGTCCACTCTTTTATTCCAGATGTTAGTAATTTTTGTCCTTTTCTTCTTTTTCTCAATCAGTCTAGCTAGAAGTTTATTAATTTTTAAAATTTTTTTTCAACAAACCAGGTCTTGTTTCATTGACTTTCTCTTTTGTTTTTCGGTTTTCTATTCCTTTGAATTCTGCCCTTCATTATTTTCTTCCTTTCATTTGCTTTGGCTTTAATTTCCTCTTTTTTTTTTACTTTCTGAAAACTTAGCACATTATCTTGGGACCCTTTATCCTCCCTAATATAGGCATGAAATCCTTTAAGTTTCCATCTAAGCCCTGCTTTACCTGCATCCTGCAGATTTTGATATGTTGTATTTTCCTTGTCAATCAGTTCAAAATAATTTCTAATTTGTTTTGTGATTTTTCTGAACTCAATAATTACTTAGAAGAATGTTATTAATTTCCAAATATTTTGGGTTTTCTTATCTTATTGTTATCAATTTTAGTGTAATCTCATTATAATCAGAGAACATACCTTATATGATACTAATCCTTTAAAAACATTGAGACTTGTTTTATGACCCAAAATACGATCTATTTTAGTAAGTATACCACATGTTCTTGAAAAGAATATGTCTTCTGCCACTATAGTAGTCTACAAATTTAAATTAAGTCAAGGATGCTGATAGAGTTGTTTAGAACTTCTATGTCTTACAGAATTTTTTCTAATTATTCTATCAATTGCTGAAAGAAATAGGTTAAAGTTTCCAACTATGAAGAATTGTCTATTTCTCCCTTTAGTCCATCAATTTTTGCTTCATGTATTTTGATTGTTTTGTCTTCCTGTAGAGTTGACTTTTTATCATTATTAAGTATCCCTCTTTACTCTGGTAATGCATTTTGTTTTGAAATCTATTTTATGTGATATTAATATAGCAACTCTACCTTTCAAATACATACCGTTTCATACCGCTTATTTTCAATCTACTTGTGTCTTTATATTTAAAGTACACCTGTCATTCTCTGCCTTTTAAGGGGAGTGTTTTGTCCATTAATGCTTAATGTAATTATTAATATGTTTGTATTGGGGGTCTATCAAATTATTTGTTTTCAAATTGTCTTATCTATTTCTTATTCCTCTGTTCCTCCTTTCCTGCTTATTTGTCTGTTGTCTGTTTGGTGATTTGAAGTGATATGCACTCCATAAAAACATGCTCTTAAACCTGATCCATTCTTGTGGGTGTGAACCTATTGTAAGCAGGTCTTTGATGATGTTACTACAGTTAAGGTGTAGCCCACCTCAATCAGTATGGGTCTTAATCCTATCACTGGAGTTCTTTATAAGCAGAATGAAATTTGGACAGAGAGAGAAAGAGCCACAGAAGGAGCAGCCAGAAGCTGAACATCAACAGAATTTGAAGACAAGGGAGAGACCAGGAGATGCTGCCATGAGCCTCCCCATGTGAAAAGTAAGGACCAAGGCTCACCAGCAGCCAGCCCTAGAAATGTCATAGTCTTCAGGAAGAAAGCAACACCTTAATTATGCCTTGATTTGGACTTTCCTTTAGCTTCAAAACCATGAGCTGACAAATCTCCATTGTCTAACTAGATCCATTTCATGGTATTTGCTTGAGCAACCAAGGAAATTAAAAGCTAAAACAGTCTGTTTTCTGGTTTTGTTTTCTGTGTTTTACTATTTGAATAAGTTTTAGAATTCCCCTTAAATTTCCTGTTGGCTTTTTATCAATTTTTTTTTTTTGCATTTTTTCATAATAGTTGCCTTAGGGACTACAGCATATATTCATAAATTTTCACAATCCACTTATGGTTAATATTGCCCATTTCATATAAAGTACAGAGATCTTGCAAAATTATTGCCCTGTATTCCTCTGCCCTTGATATTATAGTCATTATATGCAATACATTTACAAAATTTATCAATCAAGACAATTTTATAATTTTAATTTAAACAATTATGCAATTTATAAAAAATAAAGACAAAAGGGGCAAAAATATAATATTTTGCATTTATCCAGATGTTTACTATTTCCAATGCTCTTCATTCTTTTCCCAATCCACATTTTCATTTGTATATCATTTTTCTTCAGCCTGATAAACTTCCTTTAACATTTCTTGTAATAGAGAACAAGGAATTCTCTTTTATCTGAAATTGTCTTTCTTATTTTCATTAATAAATGAATTTTAACTGGTTATAGAATCCTGAATAGGGTGTATTTTCTCTCTCTCTCTCTGTACTTTAGAAGTTGTACAGAAGAGAGTAAGTTGTCTTACTCTCTTCTGACCTCCCATGGTTTCTAATAGGAAATCAGTCATCAATTGGTTTGTTGCTCCCCTGTATGTAATATGTCCTTTTTCTCTTGCTGTTTTCAAGATACACTCTTTAGTTTTCAACAGTTTGATTATAAAAAGACTTGCAGTGGGTTTCTTTGTTTACTCTGTTTAGTATTCATTTAGCAACTTGTATCTGCAAATGTCTGTCTTTCATCAAATTTAGGAAATTTCAGGCCATTATTTCTTCAGACTTTTTTTGTCCCATTTCCTCTTTCCTCTCCTCCTTGTATTTTTAATTCCACATATAGTGGACTGTTTGATATTATTAATGCATCCCTGAGGGTCTCTTCTTTTTTATCTTTTTCTTTCAGTTCCTTACCTTGGATAATTTCTGTTGACCTATCTTTGAATTTACTTACCTTTTTCTCTGTTCTGTTCATTTAGTCGTTAAGGCCATGCATTCAAGATTTTATTTCAGAAGTTGTTTTATTTTAGGTCTAGAAATTCCATTTGTTTGTTTGTTTGTTTGTTTGTTTATATTTCTTTGCTGAGACTTTCTGTTTCTCTGCTGGGATTTTCCTGCATTAAAAACATGTTATGTTTTACTTCATGGAGGATAGCTATAATAGCCACTTTAAAAGCATTGCCACTTCCAACATCTGGTTAATCTAAGGGTCAGTCCTGATTAATGTTCATTTCTCTTGAGAGTGTGCTTCATCTTCTTGTGCCTTCATGTGCCAGGTAACTTTGGGTTCTATGTTGGATGTTAGGAATGTTATATTATGGAAATTCTGGATTCTGTTATTTTTCTCTGAAGAATATTGTTTCCTTTGCTTTAGCAGGTACTTTTCTTGGCTGGGCTTTAACTGTAAACTCTGTTTCCTGTGTGACATCCTCAGTCACTGCTTAGATCTTTTGTCTTTAGCTGGCTGCTTTGGTCCATTCTGTCCATGCATAACCACAGTCAGAGATGTGGGTAGACACAGTTTGAGGACCCCCTCTCTTACTCTTTTCCTTCTGGAAACTCTCTACCTTCTTCAGTATTTGTGGTATCCTGTCTTAACTTTTCTTTTTCCCCCTGCTGCAAAGATTGCAGGTTTTGTCATACATGCCACTGCTACAACTATATGCTTCCATGCATACTGGATTTAGCCCCAGGCTTAAAATCCCAGAAACAGGAACTTCTTGAATAGATCCCAATCTTCTTTCTCCAAACAAGTGTGGACTTCTCATTATAGTCTGTTGCTTCTGTTTACTTTCCAGCACCTCGGGTAGCTGCTGTTTGTATTATGTCCAGATGTTACAGCTGTTTTCTGCAGGGATGATAGGACATGGGAGGAAAGTGGTCTTCCAGTAGGCTCTTAGTTCATCATACCTGGACACATTCCTTAATAAAATGTCAACATATGTGATAGGCTTTGCCATTATTTAAACTGATGATAAAAAAGTTTTAGACATCAACTTTAAGATATGCAAGGGGTATATATTTTTTTCAAAATTATTTTAGGAGTGTATCAGACACCCCTTATGTGTCACTTCAGATGCTCTCAGCCACACCTAACTCTTGCTCTAGCCACCACTGTGGCTACCAACTCTGCCTGATTCTGACCAATTTCATGCAGGTAAAACCTGATAGCACCTCACATTATGCCTATACCAAGCGCCTCTTTCCTCTCATCCTATTGACAACAGGCATGGGATATTATGGGACTCAACTTGGAACCCACATATGAGTGATCCAGAAGTTTGTGTAGTTAATACTCTCTGGGGTGAAACATTGACTAATGGGAGATGGAAGAATGTGGATAAATTCTTCCCTCTTTCTATCCCCAGAAGATATGTCCGAAGATGCAGTTTTCTGACTTCACAAGGAGGTCTGGTAGAATCAAGCAAGCAAGTAGTCATACATAGCAGAAGACAACTCAATAATGCATTCTGTGTAGTAACACAGAAACCCTTTGCCTCAGGCTCTGCTTTCTGGGGTACCCAGGTTAAGAGGGAAGTACATGATCCTATGGACACAGAGACACTAGCCTCCTTCTCATCCATTCTTCCTGCTCTAAGAAACTCTCCCGGCCACTTTGACCTATGACAACTATAAGCATCCTAGTTTTGCCTGTTGTTAAAACTTGGCCAAGTTTCAATGATCCACTTTGCTCAACAGGAGAGATTTTATATTCAACCTATGACTTCGGAGGAAGCAGAATTATCTTCTTGGCCAGGGCTACTAGAAGGACTAATCCCTAAAGAAATAGTAGACCCTTAAATCCGGAGTCTTTCTTTGTTCTTTTCAAAACTATTTCCCTTGTATATTACTCATGGGGCAAAGGATAAAATATCTGTGGTAAATGTACAAAAAAGATAACTGGCATTGAAACTACACATGTTCTATCAGAAAAGTTCTTTTTAATACTTTAGCAATTTCCTGTTGTTGATCATGTGAATTTTAACAACTATATTCAGCTATCACATTGATGGGACACAGGGCAGACACAATTAGTGAACAACATAGAGAATCAAATTGTACTCCAATATAAGGAAGAACTTTCTAACAATTAGTGGAGTAACTAGCAGAACAGAGAGAATGACTGCTCCGTCTCTGGAAGTTTCAGCACAGAGGCTGTATAACCACCTGTTTGGAATGGTTCAGGATGGTGCTACTCAAACAGAGCCCCTAGAGTTTCAGATTCAATAATTTGGGGTAGCCTGAGAATCTGCATTTCAAACAAATTTCAAGGTGATGCCAATAATGCTGGTTCAAGAACCACACTTTGAGAACCACTGTAAGGATGTTCTGATAAGAGAACTTCTGAATTGAGAGGGAGGAGAGTATAGTGGTTAGGAGCACAAACTTTAGAGCCAGATTAGACCTGGGTTTGATCTCAGTTCCACCATATATTAGTTGGTGCAAATTAGTCAAGCTACTAAACCTCCCTAAGCCTGCTTCCTCATTTGGATAATTGGAATATTGGTAGGACTTACCTCATAGGGTTTTTGTGGGGAATAAGTACACAAAAGGAAAGTTGACATTAATATTATCCTCCATTATCTGTGAAGAGTTATGATATTATGCAACTCCTGTTGGAATAAAGTCCCTTTCCTTTCCAGGGTAAGAACACCTGTTTCCTTGATCCCTGAAAAAGCCAGAGCAGAAGAAGTGCCACCCATCCACAGCAATAGTCCAAATACTGCGTATGTCAGCAAACAACATTGGGCACCATTTCTGTTCCCAGGAGCAATAATATATCAGCATATAAACATCCACCTCAATTAAACTAACTTTCTGGAGGAAAAAAAAATGGCTTCCCCTGTATTAGCAAATACCATAATCAAAATAATCACATCTCTGCTCAGGAAAGTCAACATTGACCACTAAAGGGGAATCACTGTAATCCAAATGAGGCTTTCTAAAAATAAAAGCACAAGCACTATTTTAGGATACCACACAGAAACCAGATATTTCTTTGAAGGGAAGAATTCAATGAAATCATCCTCCTTTTGACATCACTGGACATTCCAGGCAGTCCTGGGAGCCTGAAAGCATCTCCGCTGACTGGAGAGGAAACCTCCACAAATGGGATTTTTCAATCACATCCTTTAAATGTCTTTGCCCACTGAATCTCTGCAGCAGCCTTTCCAAGCAGGAGAAGAGAATTCGTAATTCGTTTCTCACGCAAATTTCTCATCAACAGAGTGCAAGCAATCCCCTGCAGCCACAAAACAGCCATTTGATGCACATCCTGGGCTTTGAAAACAAGAGCATTTGGATGGGTATGGTCTCAAGGGAGAAAGAAAACAAAAATAGAAATAAAAAACCGGCTCTGTAAGAAGTAAGATCACCAGGCAACTACAGCCCAACTCTTGCCCCCACAGTTTCTTACTACAGCACACAAATTGGAATTCTCTTTGTCTGTGGAACCTTCCCCATTCCCATAGGATCCTGGCAGATAAGGAAAGCCCTTTACAAGACAATATCACTATGGAGATGGAGAAGGTTCCGGAAACTGAGTGCCTGAGCGACAGATGCCCATTACTTTAGAAGGCACTTCAGCCAGGTACAGGGAAATCTGCACTCCATTTAATAAACAATGAGTGAGCACTAAGCATTTGTCAGGCATGATGATAGGCAGCTGTGATATGAAGAGGATATAACACTTGGCTCTGCCTTCAAGAAGGCTCCATCACCCATGGAGCTTCCAAAGCACACATAGTTCCTAGAGGCATTTATCAGGGAAATAGAGAATTCTCTGTCTTAGGAAAAGACACAGGGAAGCCTGAGAGGAGGTGCCCAGGACTTTGCACAGCACCAAGGACAGCCGCTCCAGGTTCTCCACAGGCCTTGGAGAACAGCAGCTACTTGGAGCCTCCTCCTCGGGGGGCACAGACATGGAGCCTCCCCAGCCCTCCACGCCCAGGGAGCTCATCACTTAAGAAATATGTGTGAGAGACAAGCTCATCTGGCTCTTTTATAACAGGTGCTTCCACTCTCACAAAGTGGGACTTGGAGGTCAGACTAGCAGGAGACCATGAAAGTATCTCACTTTTTTTAAGACACTTTGCATTTCCCCAAAAACCTCCATACCCAATCAAAGAAATATTTATGAAGCACCTAACAGATGTTGAGTAGTTACTAGGCACTTTTGATCTATTAACTTTGTTATAATTTTGATATCCACCCAGTTAGCTAGTTATTATTGTCAGGAATTGAATCAGAGAAATTACAAATTTTGTCCAAGTTCAAACATCTAGGAAGTGACAGTGGAACTAAATCTTCTGGCTCTATTAAATCTCCTACATTCATTGTGGTTCCTCCAAGCCATTTGCCCACAGGCAGTCTCGGAGAGGAACATTTCTTAGAGTAGATGTTGTTGGTAGTTTGAATCTCTCATAGCAGCCTAAAGAAAGAATGAGGGGAACTAACATTGATCGAGTGCCTATTATACACTGGGTCCTTTAACATACTACCTCATGTTATTTTTAAAATTTCCCTGTAAAAGTTGGTAATGATGTCCACTTTCAAGTTGAGAAATGAGAGGCTTAGAAAGGTAAAATAAATATATTAAAGTGATACAGCCAGTAAGCGGCAGTGCCAAAGTGTCTGATTCTAAATTCTCTTCCAATGCTCCCATCTGGCCTCTCAGGTCACACTTAGTTGTAACCTTGAAATGCCACTCTTTGTGCTCTATTCCAAAATCACAGGCTTAGGAATTCCTTTGAAGATAGAAACATTAACAGGGAGCATTCCACAGGAACCTGTTTCTGAGAATTTCCAAGGCAGGTCTTATCAGGGCTATTTGAGTCAATAAAGTCTAAGTAATAACTGCAGTATTTGTCAGAAAGCAATGGGGAGACCAACTTCCCAACCTTCTCTTTGAACCACAAATCTTTTAAGTCGAAGGCACTTCACACTTTTTTCTTCAGAAGAGAATCTACCACATTTTCTGGTTTTAGAGGACACAAAGACTGAAAATGCATCTTTAGCTGGAAAAATCCTCAGGAGAACTCTTTGCCTAACTACATGCTTTCTAGTCAACATTGGTGTAGCTTAGTTTGCAAACTACATGACTCAAAAGTGCAAGAAAATTGCAACTTTATTCCTCTGTAACTCATCTATTTCATGCATCAATTCTTCCCAGTGGCAAAAAATTTATTCTAGTCCCTTGAGGTAAAACAGTAGTCACTTCAAATTTAAACTTGGCAATTTCCATATTCCCCTCACCCAGCCCCCTCTCGTCAAGTTAGCAACTCTACTCTGGGGGTGTACTAGGCATGATGGCCCGGGTGAAAATCACCCTTGGTTGTTGGCAGCTGTCCATGCCGTCCTCATTTGATCATGGCCCGTCCCACTGGCTCTTGCTGGTAATTCTGAGATCCCACGTGGTTTCTTGCCCTTGGTCCACATTCAGATCTCAAGGTATAGAGGCCATCACTTCACTAATCCTGCACTACTCTTAACCACCCAGGAGGATATTTGGCCCTTGGCTCCTGATAAGCCATCCTGGTAGGAAGAGTTCCTGCAGCCAGCAGTGACCCATGAAGCACTCTCCACTCCATCTTCAGAGGCTTAGTTGTCATGTCCCAGAGCAAAAGGTGATTCCCAAAACCCCAGCCCTCACCTCTCCCCCACGTCAGAAACACCTCAGACCAGAGAGGGGTGGCAGTACTCAGAGCCCTTTTCCAGGGATGCTCAACTTGCCTACAGTGGCTCTTGCTCCCATCTAGCTCCTCTCTCTCCTCAGCCCGGCCGCCCTTAACTAGTCTCTGGAGGGTCAGGGCCACTGGTGGCTTGAGTCTTCTCTAAACAATCTACTGCTTTTGAACAGATTATAAAAAGGGATTAGACTCTTGCAATTCAAAACCTTGGCTTTAAGACCACTCTTTCTGCTCTGGGTTTCGAGAGTTACTAAGCTTCAGATTCCTCACCTCAAAAACAATGCCTACTTTATAGGGAAATTATAAGAATGAAATGAGCCTATTTTGGAACACAAAAGCCCAGAATTTGACTGTTTGCTATCGGTATTTTGTGAAATCCCTGCTGACACAATCATGCTACTGAATGAGTCGAAGGCAAATCCTGGGCTAACAAGTCATCGCAAAGGTTAAAAAGCGCTCAGTTATCGTTCTATATCAGATTTCTCTGTCACTCATAGAACAGAAGCTTGTGTTTCAGCCAAGTCCCGCCTCCTTGAAGCACAGCACCCTCATTTTACAGAGTGAGACACTTCACGCAGAGATTCCCAGGTTCATTCCCTTGCTACACTCAGGTCTCTGTTAAAAGGTCTCCTCTTCAGTGACGCCACCCTCTCTCAGACTGCTCGAGCCCTTTTTCTCCTTACCCTGCTGTATTTTCCTTCATTGTTCTTATCACTACCTGACCTTCATTATATGGCTATTTTTTGTTATGCATTGTCCACCACACACACACCCCTAAAGTATAAGCTCTATGGGAGCATGGGGTCTGACTGCTTTAGGCTCAATATCATATCCCCAGTGGCTAGAACGAGGACCTGCACATAACAGAGCCCTCCATAAGTCTTTGCTAAAGGAAATAAGAAGGAAGGAAGAAAAGGATGGGACAAAATGAGCTGGCTCTCACCCTCCCTCCCTAGCATCTCAAACAGGACTGCCAAGGCTGTAGCTCAAGGGTGGGGTGCTTCCTGAGGCTTGTCCTCTGCCTTCTTTCAGGAACGAAAGGCTATGTTCCTCTTCTCCTTTTCTCCTACTCCGGAGGCTGTTGCTGACAGCACAGTTCTCAAAACACCCACCATCACCCTCCCTGGAAGTGGCTTCCTCGGAGGGCTGCACCCTTCAGGGGAGCCCAGGGCTGCCATTGCTCCCTGCCTCAGAGCACACCAGGCAGGACCACCCCAGAGCCTTTCCCTTCTCTATCCCCAGAGTAGTTCAGAAGAAAGGGCTAGGTGGGGCCAGGAACTGGTGTCTCTGGGGCATGCAGCGTTCACTCTCTTCAGGCAGGACTACCTCACCTTGAAGTCGGTGTGCTGGCCCAGAGCCTAAAGAAGAAGTCAAGTCACTAACCACACAGGACAGCCCACTGCCCTGCCAATTCTCTCCCTCTTTGACTTTGGACACGTGGTATAATCTTCCTGGAATGCTCTTCCCAACCCGCCTTGCCAGGCAAATGTTTCCTCGCCTTCAGGACTCAACTCAAATGTCAAACTTCCCTAACACCCACCTCCTCTTAATCTGGGTTAGTTCTCTGTCCTCCCAGGACCCCCTGGTGTTTTGATCTCAGTGTTTTTCACTCCGCATTGTACTTGTTATCTGCATCTCCTGCTTGAGAGGGAGCCTACTGAGAACAGAAGCCATGTTTTATCTCTTTTGTACCTCCTGTCTGTAACCCAGAGTAGGACATGCAGAGATATGCTGAAATGTACATTTGGTCATCCATTGATTCATTCAACAACTGTTGGACCATGCACTGCATTAGGAGCTGGAGGTACTAAAGCAAAGCAGACAGACAAGATCCCTATACTCAAGGAGTCTGTACTTTAATGGAGAAGACAGACAAGTAGACAAATAATTGTAGATCACTATTAGGGCCATGAATAAAATAAACAGTACTTTGATAATTGGCAGGGACATCCTATTTTAGGAAGAATAATTGGGGGGGGGGGGGCAGGGATTGGAAAATGATTGAGATTACAAACATAAGGAAGCTGGGTCCAGAACACAGCCTCATCACTAGAGGCTCCTCTATTTTGGGAGACGGTCTGTCATCTCCAGCTGGCAGTAGAGGCTTAAGCCTGACGGGTCTGCAAGTGACAGTACAGATAAATTCACTCCCAAATCCCTTTCTGGTTGCTTTCCTTTGGGGTTAGAAAGAGGGTGAGGTTTGGGACTGTGGACACCACTCTCAGAATAAAATGCAATCATTCCCTCCATTTGGGTGTTGCAGAGATGGGCTTTTCCAGAAGACCAAAACAATTGACCTGCAAGGTTTTCTGAGAAAATGGAACATACCCTACAGGGTTGCTGATAAGCAACATATAGTGATAAACCAGTTTCAGTCCAGCAGAGACAGCATATCAGAATGTTCGAGCATATCATACCAATCAATGTATATCTCCACCCCATTTTGTAAGACACCCCACCCCTGCTATGTAAAATGGAAACAATGTCAGCCAACCAGAATATTTCCTCCCATGCTTCCACGTTTGCCCTATGTAAGCGTCCCCTTCCCGCCTCCTCAGTGGAGCTCCCTTCTACTTCCTGATGGGGATACTGATTGATTCATAAATCACTCGATAAAGCTGTGAGACCCTGAATTGCATGGGAAAAAAAAATGCAGTCATTCCTAAGAGCCCATTGTGTTGAAGCCCTGCAGCTGGCCTTGGGGACACCATTAAAAGATCTGTGGTGCTCCCATTGGAGCCTCCAGGGAGGCACAGGTGTAACCATCTAATGATGACACAATAGAAGTACAATAACAGCAGTGTATGCATAGAGCAGTGGAAGCCTAGAGAAAAGACACGTTATTTTCACAGGGTTGGAAGCATAGATAGCAAAATAGGCATAGAAAGCTTCCGAAGTTTATTTTGAGATGGGCCTTGATTGGAAGATTAACACAAGGGGAAATGAGCAAGATCATTTCCAGCAGAGAAGAAAGCATGAAAAAAGGTGGGCAAGGGTAGAAGTGCAAGGGGAGTCCAGGTGTGAGGAGGGCTGCCCTGTGGTGGTGGAAGAGACCAGAGAGAAGAGGTTGCCAAATAATTCTAGGCCAGACCGGAATGTGTGGGGCTCACCCTGTAATTCTAGAAGGCAATTAGCAAATGATCAGGAAACTCAGATATAGTTTCTGGAAGAAATGCTCAGTAAAATTCCCTTCTCTGGAGGCATGGAGTAGAGGCAGTGTAGCAGGGCAGGGGTGCCCTGGTTAAGGAATGCGACTCTCAGAGGGGAGACACCTGAGAAGTCAAAGAAAGGCAGCAAAGAACCACAGGAAAGATGAGAGTCATCCAAGTTCCTGCCTACCCAGACTGCATTGTTGGGGGGTTCTTTCCTGAGAAAGGAGGGTTCCTGGGTGAGGGTCCTTCTGCACCTCCTCCTGAGGGGCTGTCCTGCTCCATGGAGATGATGGATGCCCACCATACCTCCAGCAACAGGTGCAGGGGACAGCCAAGTGGAACCCCGTCACTAGCAACAGCACTTCCTGGGCCTCCCAAGAACCGAGGCCACACCCGAGTGAGGCTGCATCTGTGCTCCCCAGAGGAGGGAGGTATCACCTCCAATTGTCTTGCCACATGTCCCAACAAGAAGGCCTCTTTGTGAAAATTCCCCAAAGGCCTACTCTGAGTGGGAAATGATGATACATGAGGACATACAACAGATACAAGACTACCATTTCCGAATACCAAAATGTGGTGATAGCCAACATGCACTGATGCTTACTCTGCACCAGCCTCTAGTATAAGAGCTCAAAACTTGCTTGTCAGGTTAAATTAGACACACAAGACAAACTTTGATTCTCAATTTTGCCCAAGGCACAGTGCATAGGACTTGCAACAAGAATCTTGACTTCTGTGCTTCTGTGTGTAAGGGACAGTCTGGGAGAAAACCCTCTTACAGTTCCTCATCTATAAGCTGTGTTCACTTTCTTAAAAAGTCTTGAGTCTGACACACTGAGGATGCAACCCCCTTCTGGAATGTCTGAAGAAGTGTCTATCCAAGAGTGTTTCAACAGTGCACACCTGATACTCAGTTGCTCTTATCTCACCCACATACAGGGCTCTCTGCCTGCCCTGCAGCCACCTTGGGCTTCATGGAATTTCCTGTGTCATGAATTGACACTCCCCCCCACCAATCCCTCGCAGCTATATGTGTTTTCTGGTCCCAGCTTTAGAGTCTATGACCTCCGCAAACACATCCTGAACTATGTTCTATGTTCAGAACTCTGCTCTCTGCGACCTTGATCTCAACTCACTTCCTATTTTGCCTTTGGATCCCCCTCAATGTCCCCACTACTTCGGAGTGGGCTGAGTTGGGCAGGCAGCCGAGTGGGTAAGAAACAAGGGAGAGAGGAAATAAAAAGTAGAGGAAGAAGAAAGAGGAGACAAAAATAAGAGCATAAAAGAGCAACAAAGAGAAGGGAAGAGAAGAGGAAGAGAAAAATGCTCAGGCAGCCGACGGATGAAGAGGAAAGTGAGGGGTAGAAAGGAAAGCTGTATGAGCTGAGGAAGCCCAGACAGCACTAGGCTGAAGAGGGTGAGTCTGGGAACCGAAAGGAACATATGGATGGGAGAAAGCTGATTGGGAGTAAGAGGGCATTACAGAAATCTGTGCTTGTCCTTGGCTAATAGTTCTCAAATTTTAGTGTGAATAAAAATTGTGTAGGATGCTTGTTAAAATACCAACTCCCAGTCTCTCTACCAGGCTTCTGATTCCTAGAGCTTGGGTGGGATCCTGGAAACCTGTATTTTTTTTTTTTTTCAAACAAGCCTCTCAGGAGCTGCTGATAGAGGTGTTAAGAAAACCATACTCTGAGCAATACTGTCCTGGCTTGTCAGAAGGACACATTGTGGCACATCAAACTCTGAGGTCATTTCTCTCTGAACTTGAAATTTTAAATGCCCAACACTGGGACTCAACTGCATTGGACAATGCTTGTGAAGCTAGGCTCCAGTGATGGCCTGATTGCACTCTCCAGGGACCTGCCTGAACCTGGGAGGGTGACAGAAACTCTTGCTGTGTGCAAGGTTAGGTTAGCTGATCCCCAAGAACGTTTTCATCTAAAAGAATCCCTCTATTCTCCTGAAATTTAATGCCCATCTTGGTCTCTAGCTAGATAGATGCTTGTATACAGAACCCAAAAACTTGGAAAAAATATTCATCTCTAGCCACAGATGTCATAAAATAGAGAGGTTTTACTCTTTTAAGAAGAGGTTTGAAGAACAGATTCTGTGCTTAATGACCTACTTTAAATTGCATTAATGAATATGCTTAATTACACGCATGGGATTTTATTCACATCTTTCTATTTGAGCATTTCTAATTCCTTGGAGGGAAGATTTTGTGTTTCAAAGTATTTTGGAAAAGACGATAAACAAATTTATGTCACAGCTTGGTTATCTTAACTGATTGGTAAGTGTGGTATGTTTGGTATAAATGAGTTAACTGAGAGTGACAAAACTCTCAGGTGGAATTCATGATGCTCACATTTCTGCCTTGGAAAATAGAATTTGCTAAATTAACTCCTCTGCCTGACTTGTAAAACCTAGCATTAATGTAGCTCATCCCACTTCTGCATCTTCACTCCCAGCTGCCTCTAGGAATGTGTCTTCCACCACACGTCATGAGATATCTTCACTCTTCTCCATTATGCTTCCCTCTGTACCTTCAGACCTTCTGCCTTCCAAAATGCTCCTCCTCCCTTTCTGCCTACCTAAAATTTCCTGTCCCCCAAAAATCTGAAAGGTGAAGAATACCTTTCTTGTTATTTTACCCCATATCTGGCCTTTAGAAAGCATTCAACAAATATTTATTGAATGAATGGAAAATTCTGCTTTCCCACAGAGAATGGATTTTCTTCCTCATAATTAGAAACTCCTTTGCAATAATGTTAATTTTTTTCTTTCCTATAATTATATCTGGTGAATGATTATACTCATGTTACCCTGTAGTTTAAAAAAAAATGTTGCTGGAAAATCCTGGGATGCTTGTGCCAGCAGATGAGCCCTAAGAACCAAAAAAAGTCCTTGGCCTGATTTTCAAGGTCCTTCATAATCTCCTTCTTCTCTACCAGGCTATTCCTGTCTTCTGTTAGTGCTCCACACGTCTGGTCTGCCCTACTCAGGACTGCTTCCTCACTGCCCTTTGCGTGTCAATCTCATCCCTACCTCTTTGCTTTTGTTCTCACTGATCACCCATATCCAGAGTGCTCTTTTCCCTCTGACCTGCCTCTTAAAGTCCCACCCAACTTAAAAGGTGCCATACGCATTCCACTATTTTCAGAAGGCCCATCTTCACTGCTATAATGTATATTAAGTTCCTTCTCTTTCTTATAGTGTGAACACTGTATCATACAATTTTCTGTGCCATATAGCTTGGCACTTAACTATAGCTAATTTTCATATATTGGTTTTCATATAAATTAGTCTCTTTTTTTTCTACAAATGGATTATAAAGCTTGAAAGAACAATCTGGGTGTAAGACAAGCTATGTGTCTGCCTCAGTCAGAATTTATACTGAGAATTATGAGAAGGAATTTATACAGTCAGTAGCCCCAAGTGAGCAGCCACGTTGGATTCCAATCACCTCTAGCACAGAAGCTTAGAGGAGGAGCAGATGCCTGATCCAAGGGTAGACACTCGCTAGGCTAGTCAACATCCCATCAAGTGGCTTGGTATGAAAACTGTCCAGTGACGGATGATGGTAATTACCTAAAAAAATCAGATTCTTTCTTAAGAACTTCAGATGTAAAATATAAAGAAAAGCACCAATTGGCCATGGGAGGGTATGATGCTTAGGTTTATGTGTCAACTTGGCCAGGTGATGGTACCTAGGTGTCTGGTCAAGCAAGCACCGGCCTAACCGTTACTGCAAAGACATTTATGGCTGGTTAATAAACCAGAAGGCTGGTTTACTAAATCATCAGTCAATTGGCTGCAACTCTGACTGATTACCTCAATGAAGGGCGTGTCTTCCACAATGAGAGAATGCAATCAGCTAGATTTGATCCAATTAGTTGAAGACTTTTAAGTGAGACAGACAGAGGACCTTCACTTCTTTTGCTAGCCAGCAAAGTGTTTCCTGAGGAAACACCTTCATCAGAGTTGCCAGTTCACTGCCTGCCCTATGGAATTTGGACTCATCCCCACAGTTGTGAGACACTTTTATAATCTTATGTTTACAGATATCTCTTGATGATTCTGGTTCCCTAGAGAACCCAAACTAATACAGGAGGAGAAGCTGGAAGGTCCACGTTATATATTTTCAGACTCTTCCCTCCGATTTGTACCACACCCTGGTGCTTAGTACACTGCTCATGGAGGGTGGATTTAGAATAAGATTGGGTCTCCCAGCAGTGTTACATTTCCAAGCACATTTTTTTCCTTCAGGCAGTGTCTGTTACCCTGCTTAGTTTCCTGAACACCAAGTTCCTTCCTTCTAGTTTACTAAAAGTGAAAGTGTATCTCCAAGCCCATCTTCAAAACTGGCTTCTATTTGCAGGCAATGGGAATAAAAATACAACTGTAGCAACAACGTTCACTCATTCCTCTGGTGAGAGGCAAACTCGATTCAATGTTCCCATTACTGTTGCTGTGATATAAATATATCCCACACTTATGACAAAAACAAAACAAAACAAAAAGAACAAAATAAAAAAAACATTTTTTTTTCCTTACCAATTCTCTGGGTCGGGAATTCAGAAAAAGTACAGAATGGACAGCTTGTCTCTGCACAATTTGTGCTGCCTCAGCTGGGAAGACTTGAAGACCAGGGGTTACATACTGGCTGCAGATTGGAGTTACCCAAAGGTTCACTCTGCTACACATCTGGTGGCTGGTGCTGGCTGGTGGCTTGGACCTCACCTGAGGCCATGGCTGGAACACAAACACATGGCCTCTCCATGCTGCTGCTTGGTCTTCTTCAGAGAAAAATGCTTGGGTTTTAAAAGCCAGAATTCCAAGAGAACTCAACAAGAAGCTTTATGACCATTTCTGATTGAGCCTCCCTTCTGCTGTAGTCATAAGTTTGCCCAAATTCAAAGAAAGGGAACATAGACCCTGTACCTCAGTGGGAGAGGTGTCAAAGTCATATTGTAAAAGATGGACATTTTGTTGTTGTCATCTGTGAAAAATACAATCTGCCAGAGTCCACCCTCTGACCACAGTAATACCTAGCCCTCCTTCCTGCAAAATATACTCATCCTCCAAGTCCCATCACATCGTGTGTTCAGTTTGAGTCATCTGAATCAGCTCTAAGAGTGTAAGAGTTCCTCAGGCACAGTTCTTTGAGTTTCTCCCAAGCTAAGCACCACTCAGCTGAAGTTATCAGTTCCCACACAGCACTCAGTATTCACTGTTTGGGCATAACCACTGTGGACACTTCTTTTCAAGAAGGAGGAAAGCAATAGGTACATAGCTATCACAGGTTCATAAACAATTTTGAAATCCAGCTGGGCACATGTTGCCAGTTTTCAGTTAGGGCTCAGGCCTTCTGCTTGTTCTCAGGGTTCTTGGTTCTGCCCGCTGAGTCATCATTCCTTTTCAATAAGAATGGCCTGGGCATGCAGATGAGTAGTTTTCCCAGCCAGCTTCCTCTTTTTAGTAATAGAGGGGTCCAAAGGCTTCTTTTCATTTTGTATTGTCTCTGTCCCTTTCAATCCTCGCTGATACAATTCTTTTAAAAGCTAGTGCCCTTTTGGTGTATCAATTTATAATTTGCTCCAATAGACTAAAAGCACAGCCAGAAATCTCTTTGAGATTTGCCTTACTCTACCCCCGGCTCCCTGTGAAGCTACTGTGGAATCACACCCCTAAGATTTTTATAAGTGTTATTGTTTAACGGACAGGGAGGTGAGATTCTAATAGCCTCTTTGCAGTGAGGCTAGTGAATCTTGGAGAGCAGGGATGTGGGGAAGCCAGCCTGGTATTTCCACTCAGAGTCAAAAGCCGTAAGGTGGGTTGGAGATAGTACTTCTACTGACTGAAATCAAAGTCCAATGTTCTCTGGAGAAAAACTTTGCCAACTTAGACCTTTAGGACTGTCAGAGATTAAATTCAACTAATGAACTAACAAAGAAGACAAAACACACAAGTAGCCAAACCACTAGTAACAATGGATTCAGCCCTCCAAATACTGCAGATGTTGGTATTGTCAGATAAAGGAAATTGAATTTTATGAATGAAGCATTGAAAGAAATTTTGGCTGCAATAACAAAGGTGGCCATACAAGAAACTACCAGTGGTGAACAATTTAAATAATCACTGCACAAATTACCTATTAACTAAAAACAGAAAAAAAAAAAAAGGAACCTTTAAATGGAGACATTCTGGTGGACACCAACTTAACTAAATGATCAACATAAGAGGATCAATAATGGGTCTATCTGCCATCTCATATCTCTTGATGCCACACACTGAGAAGGACACAACATTATATATGCAGTATGACAGCCAAAAATGTCTATTCTGAGTCTAATCATGAGGAAACAATGAGATGAATCCTAATTGAGGGACACTGTACAAAACAACAGTCTTGAGCTTTTCAAAAATATTAAAGTGGCCGCCCCAGCAGGAGCCACAGTTCCCTGGCCGGGTCCAGAATTCCGCTGGGCAAAAGTACTGAAACAAACTTCACATTTAAAGGGTCTGGATCCGGTATGGATTCTATTATGATATTTTAATTATTCTTTAGACGCAATACTTTCGCCACGTCTCACACATAAAACCTCTTTCACCTGTGTGACACCTTTTCTGATAAATCAGCATGTGCTTCTGAGTGAATCTTGCACCACGTTCATCACACACAAAAGGCTTCTCCCCTGTCTGAATTCACCAGCCTTCTGACCTCCCCAAACCTCTGCCGACAGGGCACCGCGAGCAGACCCAGCGTGACAGTCGACTAAGTGGTTTCGGAGTCGGATTTCCCATCCTGCCGGGTCCTGCCACCGCCAAGCCCACGCCTCGGGCTGACTGACGCCGGCGGCCGCGGGGACCCGTCTCCTGCCTCTCCGTCGCGGGCATCCACCTCGGCCCGCCGGACCCGGGCAGCGCAGACCCCACTCCTCCGGGGAGGCCCCGCGCTCCAGGAAGGGCCTGCGCCTCCGGGGAGGCCTCCGGAGAGCACCGCGGGACCGCTCACCGCTTCCCAATGAACTGCTGTCCTTTGCAGAAAACGGCCCTTTCCACCACCTGCCCCTAGTCCGAGGCAGCATTACCGGCCTTGCAAGAGAACAGTTCTCACCTTGGCCTGCACGTCGGGCGCCTCCGCGGTGCCCCAGGACCCTTGGCTTGCCAGCACCATCGGCGACCTTAGTGAACCGACGCCACAGATTCAGCCCCCTCCCCCGACACACCTTCACTCTGACCAACATGCAGTGAGAGGTTGGAGTTACGTGCCAACCAGTCCCGTCCTGCAGTCTTTGAGTGTGTTACAGCCATACTCAAGGTGATGCCAGTGACTGTGAAAAGGAATTGTCCGTGGGAAAAGAAGATGCGGGCGAGAATGGTTTCCACGGTTTTCCCTGAATGTCTGCTAACTTACGCATCTTCATCAAAGCATTTTTAAAGCGTTCCCTTTAAAAATCCTGATAAAAGCTTCCCTTTTATCAACAAACGAGGCAGTTACTGTAACCTCACCCAATTCTGAGATGGGTTGTATTCATTTATCATTCGAATGCTTATCTCGATGTCTGTGAAGGTTGGACAACTGCTTGAGTTAATTGTAGAGTACAAAGCAATGGTCTGCTCGTGAACTTGCTGTTAACTGTGTCCCTGGTCTCTCACCCTGCCTTATCCTTCTGTGTATGTTTATTTCTCTGATACTTTGAAGGTATTTTTCTACTATGTCTGAGTCAAGGCTGAAATGAGACTAGGGCCATGTATTTCCAGGATTTTCCCTGTCAAGCTGACGCAAATCAGATGTGCTCTGAGGAACCTCAAATGTGACTGGAGAAATGGGTTACTGCATTCCTTTTTTCTACTAGCTTTAGGCACTAAAAAAGGAATGCAAATTGAAGACCTGTAGAACAGCTCAGGATAGTCTACTCCTAGTACATATGCAGCTAGTTTGTCATCAAGTCAACCTTTGAAATAAGATGTGGCCATCTGGTTTCAGTCCTAAAAATCTGATTAGGTACAGGCAGTCCTACCAAAGACTGTAACAGCAGAAGTGTATTTTTTTTTGCAAAGAGGTGTGAAAAATTAAGCAAGAGGCTTTAGGAATGCGTGCAAGCTGTGTAGTTATATCAAAATGAGGTGATTATGGCAGATCTTAGAGCAGAGTATTAGTATTTTTGCCAGATTTTTCTGATTTAATTTCTGTAATTTTCAGAGATCTAGACTTTCTCATTTCCATGTTTAAAGACTGAGACAGGTCAATAATTGCCACATATTTGTTTCCTCGGGGGCATGTGTGAATATGACAAAAGGGACTGCTCGTCTTTGTGCCTTAAGAGTATGTTATGTGACTATATCTCAATAAAATTGCATTTAAATTAAAAAAAAAGTTACTGTGAAGAATCAGTAATTTTTGTCTCAAATGTTCCTTTGGTTGTCTCCTACTAAAATGAATTTTGCTCAAAATGAATTCCTATTGAAAAGATAATTCTGCTATATTTGCTAAGCCTAATTCTTGGTTCTGTAATTTTGGTATTTTGTCACATGCTTGTGAAGCATCTCCATTCACTTATAACCCTTAAACATATAATTTAAAAAAAGAGAACCTTAAAAGACTAGAGTTCTTTTGCTCACTAGTTGCTTTTGTTTCCTATGTTCTAATTTATTAAACTTGCTATGAAAATAGTTTTATTTTTTAAGAGGAAGGTCCTTTATCCATTCAGGATGAAGACACACCAGCACTATGCCAGAAACCAATGGGAGGACACATTTTTCCTAAGAGCACATTTTGTTTTAACTTTCAACATGTTAAAGTAAATATTAAAGCCAACATAAACTGTTTCAGGGGCTGATAACATGCTTTACACTTGCTCTGGAAGACAGTAGCCCCAAAAGTAATAAGGTAAGTAATAGTCCCAAATTACTTACAAATTCAATTATTATAATGTCATTATACCCTATAGTTGTATTAGTTAGGGTTCTCTAGGGAAACGGAATCAACAAGAGATATCTATGAATATAAGATTTTATAAAAGTGTCTCACGTAACTGTGGGTATGCACGAGTCCAAATTCCGTAGGGCAGGCAGCAAACTGGCAACTCCAATGAAAGTGTCTGAAGAACTCCTCAAGCAGCGAACTGGCAACTCCAATGTGGGTATTCAATGAACTCCTCAGGAAACGTTTCGCTGGTCAGCCAAAGTAAACATCCTCTTTCTGTCACGCTTCAAGTCTTCAACTGATTGAATCAAATCTAGCTGATTCCATTCTCTCATTGTGGAAGACACACCCTTCATTGATGTAATCAGACACAGTTGCAGTCAACTGACTGATGATTTAATAAACCAGCCTTCTGGTTTATTAACCAGCACAGACGTCCTTGCAGTAACAGTTAGGCCAGTGCTTGCTTGACCAGACACCTGGGTACCATCACCTGGCCCAGTTGACACGTGAACCTAACCATCACAGTAGTGTTTACAGAACAAAAAATAGTACCTAAAACTGTCACACAACTATTTTGCTCTTGGTAAGAGAAGAATGAACCTGTCCCCAGCTGATGCACTATTTCATGAAATAAAGTCATCTTGATGAGAAGGAATTTAAATAATAGATTATTTTTTGTTACCTACTGAGAGAATTTTGTCTTGAATTCATTTCTTTAGAAGCTCTACAAAAAACTGTTTAATGTGTTAGTAAATGTTTGCTTTGTAAAAATAAAAAAACAAAAAATATTAAAGTAATAAGGAACTTATAAAAATGGCTAAGAAACTGTTCTAGATTGAAAGAGACTAAATAAACAGTACAGCTAATGTAATAAATGATTCTTGATTGAATCCTGGATTGAAAATACAATGAAAACATAAAAAAATTATTGGGGCAATTGAGGACATTTGAAGTTGGACTACATATTAGATAATAGCATAATTTCAATGTTGGGTTTCATGAATACTTGGATTGTGATTTTGTAAGAGAATGTTTCTATTCTTAGAAGGTGCATTAAGATACTTAGGGTAACATTAATTGAACTCTTTGTGAAACTAACTCTCAAATGGCTCAACAAAAAATATTTGTGCAAATGTACATGTGTCTGGAGAGACACTGCAAACGTGGCAAAATATTAACAACTGGTAAATCTAGATAAAGAGTAAATCATGTTTATTGTGCTATTCTTGCAACTTTTCTGTAGATTTGAATTTTTTTAAAAAAATAAAAGATTGGGGAAAATTATTAACTACAAATAAAAAATACAGTGTACCATGTTAATTGTGAGTATCAACACTCCCACATATATCTTGGGGCCATTCATTTCTGTATGCCAAGCAAAGTGTTTTCTTACCCACTTTAGGCAAGACACAGGGCAATGAGGCAACTTTCCCAAGATCATAAGGTGCTAAATATGACAATAAACAGAACCAGAAAGCCAGAGCTTCAGACACACATCACCAAATTTCCAGAGCTTTCCTACCCATGCAAAAAAGAAAAAAAAAAAAAAAAAAAAAAAAAAAATCCCCTTCACCTGACCCAATAGGGAAATTAAAATAAAGATTCCTATTCCTTTTTTCTATCAAGTTAACTATCTAAACTGTTGTATAATAAGGAGTTCAGGAAGAGAATATACAAAAATAAAATGAAATCAGTTGCACTAGAGTGGTGGAATTAATATTGTTCTTCCCTGGCATTTTTCTTTCATTCCTTTGAAGTTGTTTGAAAACTATTTGGCCAGGGAGAGAGTGAGAAAGAGATTATCACTGCTATGAATAACTGCCATTAGACACCAACTGAGGGAGTCACTGGAGCAGAACCCTTTCCAGACTTCACTGTCTCATAGGTACATGTTTTCCTTTCCTTCATATAACACTGTTTGTCACCATCTCCTGCAAATTCCAGTTATATGTCATCTCTGGGCCACTGGTCAGCTCAGGTCCTTTGGACTCGAGCTCATAGCTGCTCCAAGTCACACTGTGATTTAAAAGCGTGAGTTGCTTGGACTGAGGGGTAGCCTTAGCCAGACACCTATGGAGCCAAAAGAGCACTTAGGGCTCTCTAGTTCTGTTGGCTTAAAAAATAATCCTCTGTACTTGCATGGCCTTGAGGAGAAGCCAGACTATTAGAAACAGATAGGATGACTTTCTTCAGCCTTCTCTGGTAAACCAAACACAATCCCCATTTTGGCTTCCTAGACTGAGAGATCAAGTTTGAACTTTTCTCCCTTCTTTTGATCAGAGGTGATCATCTTCAGGTTCTGCTTTGGCAGCTCATGAGGTATGTGTGATTGTGTGTGTAATACCTTACATATCACTTGTAGATAATCTGTTGTTTTCTAATCACCTTAAAATGGCTTGTTCTGGAAGAGATGTGGACTGTCCTAGGAAAGAGCATCTAATAAATGGTGAGATTTTCTTTTTTAACTACAAGTTCTGGTCATAAGCAAGTTGTGGATTCCAAAGGGTTACCTGGAATGTTCACAGGATTTCCTGATAAGGAAAACTACTCTGCAGGGAGGACAGTGGTAGAGTGGGTATTGATACATGACCTAGAAAGTTGAATTGATTGGATTGATAGAGAAATCCCTGAATGAGAGCATGGGGTTTCATGTGGCTGATACAGACATACACAGTGTGGAAGTGGTACTTCCTTTTCTGTCTCTGTCTCAGGGAGGAAAGTTTGACACAAGAATGACAGAAAAGAGTTTCCTGGACTACCCACCTCTTCCTGCTCCTGCCAGGCACAGTTATCCCTCCTCTAGCAGAGGAGCTAAAATGCAAGTCCTGAAAGTACTTGAGCACTCAGTGAATCAGTAGCCAAGCTATGGGTAAGGTTAGTGTCTCTTCACCAATCAGCAAGGTCCACAACTTTTGAATTTCTGAATTTGTGATAGAACCAGTCTGAAAAATCCATGCTGTATTTTTCCAGCATGGTCTCAGAAAGTTCCTTAATGAGTGGCTTCCTTTAAGGAAATAGAGAGACAGAGAGAAAGAAGGAACTAAGAATAGTCAGATTAAGGATTTGTAGGGAAAGTACTTAATCATAGCTAGATGTTATTTCTTTAGGTAAGTCATCTTTTTTAAGTATATTCTTCTTACGCTGATGATTAATACCTCTGAAGTTAATATTTTTAATAAAAAATCCATTATTTTAAAAAACATAATCCATTATACATATAACAGTATAGGGCAATTAATTATTTAGATTATTCACAAGATACAAGCATAGAGATAAGACCTGAAGAATGAAAAAAAGAACTACAAACAATTAGGTCAAGTGTGTTCTCTCACTAGATTTACTAGTTTCACCACAGCTCAGTACATTTTCTCTTCTCCCAAGCCTGAGTTTTAAATTGAACCTAAAGCCAGTCCTAAAGTCAGAAGTCCTGCAAACCATAAGACATCAAGCTAGGATTGGCTTTGCCTTGAGTTTCACAAGCTGACTAGCTGGTTGCAGTTGCATCGGCTCTTTAGCAGCTTTCTGTCATTAGATTTAAGGTCCAGTAGGATCTGGAAATGTCAGTATTAGAAAAAGCTTCTCCATCATGGTTCAAGCTGTGGAGCCTGGAATCATGTGGGTACCTGCTCCCCTTCGTTGTCCCACCAAAGAGAAAGAGATTATCTGTGGTTACTCAGTGTACATCTTCGTTTTCTCTTCTTTGACTCCTTTCTCCTTTCCAGGTTGCTAATTAGTTTAGCAACTTCTAGTCCCTTCCAGGTATCTTAAAGTGTTTTTCCTCTTTTTTGTCTATTAATGTTTTAAAAATTCAATCTTTAAATCAGCCAATAGTCAACAAAAACCTTTAAAAAGTAGATTCCTCACTGAGATCTCATTCTTTCTTCTTCAGGTTCTCTGTGTATCAGGAAATCTTAAATAAAACGGCAGGTGTTCCATGGGTGATGATGACCAAGCAATTTCCATCTTTGGTACCCAACACAATATGCAGTTAGTGTCTAGTCAGGAGTTCCTCTATTAAGGAGAAAGTTGGATTTCAAAAGGCTGTTAATAAGTACATTTGTTCATACGTTTATAGTGACGCTCAGTAAATTAGCAATGTGCATAGGCTGTACATACTGATGTGTGGGTATGAATCCCAACTCTGCCACTTATTAACTGTGACCTGGCTGTAACCAGAGTCTCTATGCTTCAGTTTCCTCATCTCTAAGACTTGGGGGAGGGCAGAAATCATAATAATATCTACCCATTGTGAGAATTAAATTAGTTCATACATTTAGAACAATGCCTACCCCACAAAACGTGCTCAAAAATTGTCAACTTTATTAGATGTCCTTACAAACTTAAATTTCCCGAGAAAACTATAGATATTGATGGTATCAGTTGTAACTCTTCTTTTTTTTTCCACCTCTTTTAAAAAGAAAAAAAGATGCTCTGATTTTGGCTTCCTTATTTTCATTGTACATAAAATGTATAATAAGAGACTAGATCTTGGACAACTATGGAGAGTCCCATAAATCTCTCTAAGTTAGGATCCCATTATCTGTGCAATGGAATAAACAGCAATAGGTGCATAAGTTATCCATGAAAGTTAGTAAGTTGAAATGTCATAAGCACAGGATGTTCTATATGAAAATAAAGAGTTAAAAATTTCATATTCTCAAAAAATTTGTAGACTCCATGTACCCCCAGTGCCTGGAAGAGTCTGGGCATAAGTAGGAGTACAATGAATGGCTGTTGTTGCGTGGACAAATGAGCCAATGCCAAGTACTTTTGTCAACACCCTATGTATATTATCTCTAATACTTTACACTAGGCCTAGTGTAAAGTTTTGGCTGTCAGAGATCCACATAGGGCTTTATCTTTAGGCGTAGGGCCTTATACAGTAGGCAGTACATATCAGCTTAGTCTTTGGATAAATAAAAATAATAATTGTGATTTTTTGTTTAACTTTGTTCAAGTAAACATGGTTATCATTTTCCCCTGGCTGCTCAATCACAGTGTTTTTGTTTAGGTGGTGCTCATAAATGTAATAGCCTGCCCAGGGGAGAACAGTAAAGGCCTGACTGGGGAAGTGGGACCAGCCTTGGCAAGGTGGCTGTCCTACAGGAAGCATGTCAGCCTGAGGGAAACAAGTTCTGAGGCAGACTGCATAGGCTTACATCCTGGATCCAACGGTAACTAGCTTGTAAGTTGGCATAAAATAAGGACAATAGCACCACCACAGTGTGGTAGTGAGTGTTAAATGAACCAATACTTACAGAACTTAGAACAGTGGGCAATGTGGTTGACACTCAGCAGGTGTTAGGTACGATTATGAGGAACTCATTTTCCTCACCTTGTTTCCATTTTGTGCCATATCCACCCAGCACTGTGGGAAATCAAAGAGAAAGTTCCTGCCATTTATTGAGCATGGCCAAGCATTGGACTAGATCCTTTATCTACATTGTCTTATTTAATCCTTACAACAATTTTATGAGGTAGGTATTTTAACCCCATTTTTCAAATAAAAAAAACTGAGACTGAGAGATGAAACTTGTTCATTGTCACAACACCTAGAAAGTCCTTTCTCTAGAGGACTTTAGAAAAACACATATCGTTGTTGTGTCTCACTAGCTATATACTTACCTTTTAGTTGGGAAGAGAAATCTAACACATGCAAACAAAATAAATTCCATCTAAATATTTATGACTCCCAGTGTTGATGAGGTTATGCATAAACAGTCGTTTCCTACAATTGGATAATAGCTATCCAAAACATGTAATGTGCATGCCCTTTAACTGAGCAGCTTTAATAGTAGGAATTCACCCTACATTTCCATTGGAATCAATATGCCAAGGTAAAAGTAGCACAATATTCACTACAACATGGTTTGTACCACCAAAATATAATGCCAACATAAAGGTCCATCAATGAAGAATGAAACAAATTATGCTACTGATATACTATATAGCCTTTAAAGGAATGAGGTAGACAGATAAAAGTATCTAAGATATATTTCTTGAGTGTAATTCTAATAGCGTGTCAGCTTTCAGTTCAAAGAACAGAAAAATCTTTGGTAACAGGGGCAACCAAGTGTGGCTTCTGAAAGAAAGTGTGCCAGTTTGAATATATTCTGTCCCCCAAATGCCATTATCTTTGATGTAATCTTGTGTGGGCAGATGTTATCAGTGTTGATTAGATTATAATTCTTTGAGTGCCTCTTTGGAATGCGCTCCATTCAGTTGTGGGTGATGACTCTGATTGGATAAGTTCCATGGGGGTGTTGCTCCGCCCATTCGGGGTGGGTCTAGGTTGATCAGTGGAGCCATATAAATGAGCTGACATAGCAGAAGGAACACAGTGCAGCTGTGAGTGATGTTTTAAAGAGGAGCTACAGCCAAGAGGGACACTTTGAAGAAAGCACAGGAGCTGCAGATGAGAGACATATTGAAGAAGGCCGTTGAAAGCAGACTCTTGCTCCGGAGAAGCTGAGAGAGGACAAATATCCCAAGTGCAACTAAGAGTGACATTTTTGAGGAACTGCAGCCTAGAGAGGAATGTCCTGGGAGAAAGCCATTTTGAACCCAGAACTTTGGAGCAGACACCAGCCATGTGCCTTCCCAGCTAACAGAGGTTTTCCAGACACCATTGGCCATCCTCCAGTGAAGGTACCCTTTGTTGATGGACATTTCATGGCCTTAAGCCTGTAACTTTGTAACCAAATAAACCCCCTTTTATAAAAGCTAATCCATTTCTGGTGTTTTGCATTCTGGCAGCATTAGCAAACTAGAACAGAAAGTGAGACTTGACTTGGGTCTCACCTGAAAAAAAATGAATTTTTTCAATGAGGCTGAGGAGAAAAGGAAAGCCCTTATGATGGAGTAGCCATTGACCTAGGAATGATTTTGTTGTATAATGGAAAAACCCCTGGTTTTAGAGCCCAAACCCCTGGATGTAGACTGATTGGGATCAGGGCCTCTCAGAACTTTCACATGGAAGTATCCAAATTGGCAGAGAAGGATGCATTCCCCTTAATGGTACAAAGTGACCTATTGAAAGGGAGACATTTCTTCTGAAGTCTCAAATTCCCTACCCCTCACTCTGGCTAATGGACGCTATGTTGGTTCATTGAGACTGACAGATTAGGAATGTTGGACTGAATTGAAGAGAGCTGGTTCAGCATATCAGGTTCAATGCCCAGGCAATTTCTTTTTCCTTCTTACAGAATCAGTTTTTAAAGAACTCAGGCTCACATAATTATGTGGATATAACGGTGGAACATAGAAACTAAGAATCAGGGACAATTTTCACAGACAGTTGGATTTATTTGTGGAAACCAATGGTTTTTATTAATTTTTACTTGTTTGCTTATTTTACTTGCTTTCTGGGGAAGTGACTAATTTTTCCAAAAGTTAACTGTAATGGTAGGCCTGTATATATGTACCTCTCAGAAAGGGCCATCGTGTCTCTGATTTATCTGATCTATATTAGGGTTCTAGGTAAAACATCATTTGAAAAATAAATTCAAAGCTCAAAAAGAAAAAGATTAAAAACCACAGCTTGGGAGGCTAGTTGGCAAACCCTGGGCAAGATTTCTACACCTTAAGTAGCCAACAACACTAAATGGCAGTGTCTGGGGTCATTTAAGTCTCCCAAAGAGCTTTTACCCCCAGATTTAACTGTAAGTGTAAAAACATGATACCTACCTGCGACTAACCAATAAGCCATGTAACATCTGTTAGTTAAGAACTAAGAAAATATTCGTACTAAAATGAGTGAGACAAAATCTAAGTCATGGTATCTGTCCTCATTGAGCCCACATCTAGGAGAGCAGCATGCAAAATGGAATAAATAGAGACAGCACTGGAAAGAGAACAGTCTCTGGAATCAGATAGACTTGGGTGTGCAGGGCACATGATGTTAAACCAGTTATATAAGCACTCAGACACTGAGCTTTCTCAACTGTAAGACACAGAAGGACAAGACCTATTGCATGAGTCTGTTGCAACATTTGCTATAATATATTTATAGTGTCTAATACAAAGCAGGTGTAAAGAAATGATAGTTATTATTAGACAAGTTACTTAACTCTGAGTTCAGCTGCCTTTTTTGTGAAAAAGGAAGACAATGATTCCTATGAGAGAGTGATATGAAAGGATTGCTGCATTATAAAGGTCTCTAAAGAGTAAGATTATTATCAATAGTTGGTAAGTCAAGACATAAGACAGAAAACATTAATACATAGGTTACTTAAGAGTGTGTGACTTTCATTTCTGAAAATGGTGTACTAGGTAATACACAAACCTTCCAAACATAAGACACATGAAATCGTTGAATCAAATATAGCAATTCTCTCAAATGTATAGCTGACCCTATATGCAAATAAGGGAATTTTCCAAGAGTGTGCTCAACGATAACTGCCATTAGCTTTAATCATTAAAAACAAAAAACAAACAAAAAACAAAAACATAAAAACAGGAGATAATTCCTAGGACTGCACAAAGTGGAGAACTGAATCCAAGAACCCTGCATAAATCCTAGAACATTAAAATGCTATTTTCGGTAATGATAAAAAAGAAAAAAATCTGCCCACCAACAAAGGGAGACATTAAAAAAAAAAAAACTTGCACATATCATCCAGGACTCGGAAAAAAATTCTCCTCTGAGAATTTGTCACCCCAACCCACCTTTATGTGGATTTTGGGTTCATATTTACACTATCTATATAGTCTCAGAAACTCCAAGATAAGAAATTAACATAAAATGGCCCTAGATTGGTAACACACTCATACTTTCAGCACACATACAAATACAAATCATAACTGGAAGGACAGAACCTCAAAACAGGCTCCACAGAAATCCCATAGAAAAAGACTAGTTGAACATGAACTCAAAATGGAAAAATACTTAAAACCTAAATAAAAAGCCACCATGAGTGATGATCAGCAAAAACAAAAACAGCTAGATTAGACTCCCAAGAGCTGAGATAGTGTGATCATTGATTAAATTATAAAATGTATCTTAAATATATTTTTTATTAAAAATAAAATTTAAAACATCAGAAAATCAGGTAACTATTAAAAAAACAGGCTATTTTGGAGAAAAAATGAACTTCAAGTAGTGAAAAAATAGTGTGATTGAATTTAAAGGTACGTTAGAGAAGATTAAACACATCTAAGGGGCTAATTAGTGAACCAAGGTTGAGCTGAAGGAAGTATCCAGAATTCAGCAGAGAGAGATAAATATGCAAGAGAAGGAAAACGATTTAAGGATTAGAATGGGAAGGGTCAGCATACATTTAATAAGAGAGAGGATAGAGAGAATGGGGAAAGGCATTATCTAAAATAGATAATGGCCTAAAATTTTTCTGGAATTGATGTTTTTTAAAAACATGAATCTTCAGATTCAGGTTGTAGAGAGGATCCTAAACAGGAGATAAAGATTGCTTTACATATTTTATCCAGATATTATATGTGTTTTGGGCATGAAGTTTAGTCTAATACAGCTAAATCATAACCAGAAGCAGAAATCAGTTGATGTTCATTAAAAACAGAAGTTTAGGCATTAACAGGAGACAAAACGGGAAGATTGAGTGGGGAGAAAGGCCTTCTAGCCATCCTTCAAAACACCCGTATAAGCAGCTGCATATTCTGCTGTGTATTCATTTGTTCGTTCTCTCATTCATTCAGCATATAAGCCATTGATCCCCTAAAAAGTGCCAAACACTCTTAGAAACTGAGGACACAGCAGTGAAGAGGACAGGCAAAATCCCTGCTTTCACAAAGCTTCTATTCTAACGAAGAAACAGACAGTAAACAAATAAACACAGAAGATAAATACAGAGAGTAATAGTACAAAAAATAAAATGGGATAAAGCAGAGAGTGATGGGGTTGTGACTAGTAGTTGGTAGGAGGCTGTTCCAGGTTGTTGCTCCGGGGCAGGTTCTCTGAGGGAGGTAACCATTAGACTGAAGTCTGCACAGAAGAGGAGTCGGCGGTCAGTATTTCCACCAGAAGAGAGAAGAGCAAATGCAGAGGCTTAAGGCTGGAATAAACCTGATTCTATTTGAGAAAGAGAAAGAGACCAGAATCCCTGGAGCGCAGAGGGGCAGGGGTCCGTGGAGCGGGACGAGGTCGGGGCAGGGGCAGGGCAGTTCACGGTCCTTGCAGGCTACGCTCATCTGTTCCTATTCTCGGTACTCTGGGGCTACTGGAAGCCATCGGAGGACTTCTAAGCAGTGAATGCTGATATCTGATCCTTTGGCTGCTCTGTACAGGCTGAATTACAGATGAGGCCAGGCAGGGTGGGAAAGGAATGGGAAGTTAAGGCTTGGAATGTACAGGATTCCTATTTGGAACGATGGAAATGTTTTGGTAATGGATGGTGGTAATAATGGCATAACATTGTGAACTTAATTACCAGCACTGAACTATATATCTGAACATGGTTAAAAGGGGAAATGTTAGGTTGTATATATGGTAATATAATAAAAATTAAAATCCATGGAACAGATACTGTGTCTCAGCAACATTTATGCCCACATTTTAAAGTACAGCGGTGTAGAGGTCAGGAGAGTAATGCTAAAGCAGCCATGGCACGTAAATCTTTTGGGGGCTAATTCAGACTAACTGCCTCCCCCAGCAGCAGCAGGAGGGCCCTGTGTTGTTTATCTCTAAGGATCATTCATCAGTCCCCACCATGAATGTTTTTCTCCTTGCTCTTCAGAACTGTTACATCGTGCCACGTCTCATTTCCTTCTCAGCTGTTCTACTCCTCTGACTTGTTTGTTCGTCTTCCTCCGCCATTTTCCACCACACAGCAGATGGCTCCTCCTTGCCTGCCCTAAGCTGGGGGCTTCCCAGCCTTCTCCGGGCCTCGCCAGGGCACCCTGGGCCTCCGAGTCTGCTGGCCGAACTCTCCCACTTGCAGCCCTGCTCTGAAGCTTCACGCGAAACAGAACGCTGTTCCTCAGGAGCTGTGTGACACTGAGAGCCTTCCAGTAATTTACTTCACAGGCTGGTTTTGCCAGTTACTTACAATGAGCCAAGAGTGTTTTTAGTGATCTTCTAAGAACAAAGCGATCGTGAGTTGAAACCTAGAATATTGAGAGGCTTGTAGGACAGATGCAGGAAAATGCATGTTTACCCATTTTCTCAACCTCCTGCAGCATTGAGTGGGGCAGCCTCATGGTGCAGCGGAGATCATGGACTCTGGCATCACACATGTGCACATCTGAATCCTAGTTCCACATCTTCCTACTGTCATATGGAGTGTGTTTCTTAAGCTTTCTCAACCTTAGTTTCCTCATTTGTAAAACTGAGAAGATAATACCTCTCTTATAGATTTATTAGTTGATAATTGATAATATGTATTTGTTATCTATCAGTGTATAACAAATCACTCAAAATCTAGGGGCTTAATACATCATTAATCATTTATTTGCCCTCATGGTTTCCATGGGTCAGGAATTTAGCAGCGGCTCATTTGGGCTATTCTGACTCTAGGTCTTACATGAGATTGCACTCAGTTGATGGTGTTGTTTTGAAGGCTTCTTCATTCACAAGTCTGGTGCCTCAGCTGGGAAGACTCAAACAGAAGTGAGTTGGACCAGCCAGGACCCTTAGACATCTCCCTCCATCTCTGCTGGGCCCACCACATGATCCTCCAGCATGGCCCCTCATGGTCACTGGGTTTGTTACATGGTGGCCCCAGGCTCCAAAGTTGCATATCCTGACAGAGAGAAACAGGTGAAACTGCATCACCTTTTCCATCCTGGCCTAGGAGGTCACCCAGCATCACTTCTGCCGCCTTCTATCCGATAGAAGCAAGTTACTACTCCTCTTCAAGGGGAGCAGAATTAGACTCCATCCTTTCCTGAGGACATGCTTTAAAACCACTGCAGTATGTGAAATGCTGGTCCTCAATAAATAGTGGCAATTATTTTCTTTAATTGATCAAATAACTTAGCAAAAAATAAAACGGAAAATCTTTTCTGCCCCCTACCATTCTGTTCTAGTTTGCTAATGCTGCTGCAATGCAAAACACCAGAAATGGATTGGCTTTGATAAAGGGAGTTTATTTGGTTACAAAGTTACAGCCTTAAGGCCATGAAGTGTCCAAGGTAAGTCATCAGCAATTAGGTACCTTCACTGGAGGATGGCCAATGGCATCTGGAAAACCTTTGTTACCTGGGAAGGCACACGGCTAGCATCTGCTCCAAGTTCTGGTTTCAAAATGGCTTTCTCCCAGGATGTTCCTCTCTAAGCCACAGTTCCTCAAAAATGTCACTCTTAGTTGCTCTTGGGGTGTTTGTCCTCTCTTAGCTTCTCTGGAGCAAGAGTCTGCTTTCAATGGCTGTTTTCAAACTGTCTCTCATCTGCAGCTATTCTCTCAGCTTCTGTGCTTTCTTCAAAGTGCCCCTCTTAGCTGTAGCTCCTCTTCAAAATGTCACTCTCAGTTGCACTTCAAAATGTCACAAACACACTCAACCTGTAAGGAGGTGAAGATGTTTATCAATTTAGGCAAAAATAAAAATAGTTAATATTTATTGATCACTGATTACATGCCAGGCATGGCACTCAATGGCCTTATATACATAATCCATTGTAATCCTCGGAACAGCCCACGTGGTTCTATTATTAATCTCTTTTATAGAGGAAAACTCTGAAGTATGCAACTGTTAAGTGAATTATACAGAGTTAGGCTGCTAGTAAAAGCCATAACAAGGAGTCCAACCCAGGCAGGCTGACCCCAGAGCCTGTGTGTCCAACCACTGCACCTAATGCATTGATAATCTTGGTAAGGATAATTGGCTGAGAATCCTTTCACTTACTTTTTCCCTCTCTTGGTTACTCTAATTTGAGAGACTGGGAACATGAGGGAGCAGATGGACCAGAACCCGAAAACTCAAGAAGTATAACCACTCAGAAAGAGAGATGCCAGGTTGTTGCTGCTAAAGACAGAGCAGGAGAACTAACCACTCAGAAAGCCAGGTGACAGGGAGGCTGGGGTACCTGGTTCTGCCCAGCTACTTACATGGTTGTTTCCTCTTACCATGTGCTTGGACAAAGGGCCTTGTGAACAGTTTCTCAAATGAGCTTAGCTTTCACCACTGTGCCAGCTTAGCTGTCTCAAGCTTGTACAGTTCAGCCCTACCTCACACCTCCCCTCCAGCCAGGAATAATTAAGAACCTCCCACACCCTCTTCACCCGATGTGGACATTTCCTCCCCCCACCCAAGCCCCTTTGGAGTTGACAGGTGTCCTGAAATTTGCTGGGATTGGAAGGCAGATGAGGTCATTGAACAGGGACCATGCAAAGTAGTGTCACCAGGCTCTGGGTGAGGTGTTAAGGGGATGGAGCACAGTTCTCTCCAGCGCCCACAAGAACATCACCTAGGAGGTTTTATATGAGTAAAGATGACCTTGGCTTCCCACATGGCTCATGAGAGCTTGAGCAATGTCTCTTGCAATGGGCCATCCTTAAGTACACATGCCTACCTCCTTCCAACAGCGTCTTCCTTGGACAACTTCCTGATACCTGCTCCTGGTTTCCAGGGCCCCATCCTCATTGTTCCTCTCCATTCCTATCATCTGAACTCTTTTTACACTCTATTTGTCCTCAAAGTGCTTTCATTTCTCCTACTGTAGCATGGCCTTCAAAGTTACTCTAATTCAATATTTTCAAAGTGAATCATTAAAAAAATATGTATAAAGCACATACAATATCCAAACAGAGTTCTAGGTTCTGAAGATTCAGTGAGAAATAGGACAGGCAAAGTTCCTGGCTTCCTTGAGCTTATATTCTAGGGGGCTCTTATAAATGGAGAGTTCAGGCTTCAACAACAATAAAAAGCCCATGTAGGTGAGCACAGTAATACAAGAGGAACTTAACCAAAATAAGGTCACTAAATTACCCTCTTCCATCTAACTGAAACTACAGCTTGCCAGGATTAGTGAAGCACTGGTAGCAGGGAGATACTGTCCCTGGCACTGAGGAATGGCCTGGGGAATGATGACCTGACCCTTGCAAGAGTCACCTACAAAGCCTGGGAATTCACCTTTACAGACCTCACCTGTGGCAGGAATGTGGCCTGTGCTTGGCTTGTCACCATGCTTGCTTGAAATTTCCAGCCTGATGATTCAGAGGGCAAAGTTGCTACATCTACAGAAGTTGTTTCCTCTTGCTTTGAGTCCTTCCATGTTTGCAGCAATAATCTCTTGGGTCTTTGCAAGTTCTCTCTGCAAACTCCTTCTATAAGCAGATGTTTGGTTTGCTGGCTTCATATGGGGCACAAACATTGCCAGGGGTTGGCATAGCATCAATTTTAATTGAAAATTTGCAGGGTAAAAGTTAAATAATTTAACTATTAAAGAGGTAAAAGATAAGTTTTATTTTAAGAAAAAGATATTTTAGGAAATAGAATGAAAATTTTACTAGAATTGTTTAGTTAAAACATAAGAACTCAAATAAAATTTCAGCTTTTTGGTGACTCCTTTAGGCTTTGCCCCCAATCCTGTAGGGGATTTACTTTCACTTTTCTCTGCTCTACCTCGCAGACTGGTTAGAAAAGCTCCAGTAGGAGACATGCACTGTGAAGCTTCCCTTGCTTTTGTGATACCTTTGCAATACCTTCTCCCAATCCTCTCCAAGAAGGAAGGGAAATGTGTGAGCCAGATGTTTGCCCAAGAGCCAAATTCATTTAGCTGTCTGCATGCTTTAACAATGGCCAACCCATATAAAAGTGGCCTGAACAACAAGGGCAAATTATCATCTCATACAATAAGAGCTCCAGGATAGAGAAGTTCCAGAGTTACTTCAATGAGCTGCTTAAAAAATGTCATCAGGACCTAAATACTTTCCATTTTCTCTCTCTGCCATCCTCAGCTTGTAGGCATTTGTTCTTATGGTATCAAGACAAGCTGCTATAGTTTCAGACATCACATACTCACATAATGACATCCGGAGGGAAGAAAAAAGGGAACATTTCTACGCTGCATCTGTTTTAAATAGCAAGAAAAACTTTCCTAGTAGGTTCCTCCATCCCAGCAGATTTCCCTCCCAGCTCATTGGATGGAGTTACAGCACAAAATGACAGGCAAGAAGAATGAAAGTGCTGTGACTGGATTATCTAATCCACCTTGTAGGGCTAGGGTAGGGAGAGATCTGCCATCCCATGAGGAATATAACTCCTCAATACCTGAACCAAATCAGGGTTCTGTTAGCAAGGCAGAGCACAGCTAATGGCACCAGCTAGAAACCCACAGAGTCTGGTAACGCAGTACTTCCTTCTGCCTTCATCCACCATCTCAGATAGCCTCGTGGCAAAAGTGGGATGATTAATGCGGGAAAAATAAATATCAAGTGGGTTACGTTCCTCAGGTGAAAGTGCTTCATTGCTTTTTTTTTTGGTTTTTAATCATAATTTATGCAACACTTCATCGGGCAAATCCATCAGCTCACTTTCCAAAATTGAAAACAAAAGTTCCAACAACTTGTAAGAAAGGAACCAGCCAAGTTCAGTTTAAGCATGACCCCTTCTACTGAGGAAATTATGGATCTGCCTCCCTACTGCGTGGCTACGACATGTGTTTATATACCCAAGTCACTGGGACGTGCAATCAGAAGCACAGGATGTGAAAGCTGGATCTTATGGATCATCTACTCTCACAGATGCTACACATCTCATTACACAGATAAGCCAACTGAAGAGCAGAAAGGGAAAGGGCTTGAGCAGGGGCAGGCAGCCAAGTGGCAAAAGCAGGAAGGGAGCCCAGCTTGATCCCCACTTGTTTTCATGAAGCCTTGTGGCTCCAGCACGGGCTCACCTGACCAAACAGCCTCCTCACAATTTCATAAATACCCACAAATAACCAGAGCCCCATGGATACCACAGACCACAGAAACAGAGAGACAAGAGGCCGAGGAGTGGTGGGGTGAAGGGAACAGGAGGTGACCATCCTGAAGCATAAAAATTCCTCAAAACATAGTGAGTGTAGGCATATCTGATCTTGGAGTTGAGTAAAACTGGAGTCAGTTCATCCTCTTTAATGTAGATGGATAATTTGCAGGAAACCAGAGGAAGGAAAAGGAGCAAGAAAAAGAGCATTTCATGATCTAGTTAAAAATAGGTAAGCTGCTAGACTAAGAGATAGGCATGAGTATTGTGGGTTTAAAATATAAAACAAGAAAAGGCCTTTGTTCCTGGTTCACATTCCCCATATATACATAGACAGGGCTCCCCGAATATCTCACAGGTTCTAAGCAGTCCTTCTTTTGGAGGTCTTATCCTTCATCATGTCAAGTGTATTAAGATGCACCCACAGAGCACATTAAAAACAAATCGATAGCCAGTGGTAAGAGTTCAGTAATGCTTTAGCTAACTAATTGAAAAGAAACATTTTTGTTTACTAAAATGAACATTTACTAAAATATTCATTTCCTTTTTTTTTTTTTTGCAGGGTTTTTTCACGTTTCATGTTTACATTTTTTCCACATTTCAACTATCTTAACGGGCCCTTGTAAAGTTCTAAGCCCTAGGCCCTATGCCTATAACAATAAATCAGTAACACGAGAAACCATGGATCTTTAGACCTTGTACCTCCATTTAGAGGGAGTGGTGACAGCTGAGTTGAGGAAGGCGACCATGACATCTGTCCAAGAGGACGAATTCACATCTGTATCACCTCGTACCTAACACAGCCCTTTCACATATTTGATTCTCTTCAACAACCCATAAAGAGACACTAAATTAGTTTTATTGACAAGGAAACTGGTTCAAACAAGTTAACCTCTTTAACATCACACAACTAGTAAGTGAAGGAATGCAGATACAAAGATAAGTCTAACCCCTCATAAAACTTGGATCACAACAAACTGCCTTCAACTCCTTGGTGACAAGTGTCATCTGAGTGTTCTGCTCCATGACTGGGAGAGGGAAGAAGCCACGTGACAGCCTTTGGATGAAGCTGCACTGGAGCAGGAAGTCAGCGGAGAAGGCGTTGCACTGCCTGGGATAGCCAGTGGCCTGCTAAGGGATTGAGGGGAACCCCAATGTAAAGCAAAAGGTCCCCCTCTTTGGAATGGTGTTTGCAACATACTAAAAGGCAAATAGTTCAAAACACACCTCACAACACTGACTCAAACCCTGAACCCCAGGATGGATGAAGCTGATCTGAGACAGCATCTTAAGTAGTCATCCTGTCCTATCTATTGGCTATGTGGACCCCTAAGATCTCAAAGGCCAGTGTCTGAGGCAGCAGTAAGATGCATAATAACCATGCATGTGGAATGAAGAACCTAATCATGAGTGAATAAAACAGGGGCCTTCTCCTAGTCCATCAATCCCTCTCCTGATTCTGATGTTCCCTACAATATTGGCCATCCCAGTGCCCATTCTAATGAAAACCAGAACAAATTAAAATGTAAGAAACTATGTTTTGCTTGGCTGATGTAGGGAAAGAGTTTTGGGGATGACCATATTTTGAGACACACCACTGGACTTTCCTTTAATTGAGTGCATGACTGAACCATCAGTAGCCTTTAAACAGATCAGTGGGGATCTTCCCATGGGCCCTATTTTATTGTGCAAAATGGCACTCCACCAGGGGGAGCTAAGGCCCCTTGCTTCCAAGAAAATGGGGGTCAATTATTTGGGGTGGGACATCATTGGACGGAGTTCAAGTCTAGCCTATTCATTTGAATAAAATTAGATCAAGTGTCTTGCTCAAGATGACAAGAACAGACTCAGGACCTGGCCATGCCAACCTATGACACAATCTCAGGGCATTTAAATTCCAAGTCAGTAGACCTGAACACCTGAGTTTTCTCTACACAAACTCTTAGACAACTGTGCCCTTTCTCCTAATCCATGCTTGATATCAGAAAAGTGCAGTATGGCATTGGGGACAGGTGCTGGGCCACCAGTCCTACAAGAAAACTGAAGTGATTGCTCCCATGGGCTCTCAGTGTTTGGGGAAATTGCTTTGACAGGCAGGGCTCTCAATATTTGCACAAATTTGCTGCCACTGATAAAAGGATAGAGTGGGTAAGGAGTTGGCTATTTTATTCCAGGTGTCTGGAATTATTCTTTGGGAAGGAAAAACACCATGTGAGGGGAATCTCAGCATTCATTCTCACCTGTTTGCTTTCCCAAACTCTTCCTCCAAATCCTCATCCCTTGAGCAGTTTGAATTCTGCATGTGATATGTCAATTAGAAACCCCAAACAGAGGGAGTTATAAATTCCCCTTATACACATTTTGGCCCTTGATTTTTATGGGATTGTTCTGGCATACTCTTTCTACCATTCCTACTATATTTTCAAAGTCCTTGAGGTCAAGGGCCATTTGTATGTCTCTGCAGTCCCCACAGCATCTATCACAGTGTTGGCCATTGAATAAATGCTCAACAAATACTATTTATTTTGACAATGCTTTGGTCTGACTGAATCACTAGAGGAAGTTCAGTGGGGGATCAAGTCATATCCAAAGGTTTCACAATTACTCCTGTGCCAGTTTGGATCTATTATGTCCCCCAGAAAAGCCATGTTCTTTAATGCAATCTTGTGGGGGCAGACTTATTAGTATTTTAATTAGTGCTTTTTGATTAGGTTGTTTCCATGGAGATGTGACTCACCCAACTGTGGGTGAAGTCTTTTGATTGAATATTTCCACGGAGGTGTGGCCCCACCCATTTAGGATAGGTCTTAACTAGATCACTGGAATCCTTTAAGAGGCTCAGGAAGAGAGACAGGAGTGGGAGCCAACAGGGATGCACAGAGATGCTTGAAGATGTGGACAGAAGGATGTTTGGAGATGCTAAGCTAAGAAATGAAGCCCAAGTTTGCCCCAGAAAAGCTAAGAAAGGACCCCAGACACTCAGAGGGAAATTTCCTGCAAGAGAGAAGAAAGGATGCAGAGGAGCTGAGAGAGAGGAGCTAAGACAGATGCCCAGAGACATTTTGGAGAAAGCCATTTTGAAACACAACCTGGGAGCAAAGGACCAGCAGACGCCAGCCATATACCTTCCCAGCTGACAGAGGTTATCTGGATGCCATTGGCCTTTCTTCAGTGAAGGTATCCTCTTGTTGATGCCTTAGTTTGGATACTTTTATGCCTTTAGAAGTATAAATTTGTAGTCTAATAAATCCCCTTTATAAAATCCAACCCATTTCTGGTGTTTTGCATAACAGCAGCTTTGACAAATGGGAACACTCCAGTAAGAACTTCCCTTCAAAACACATTGGCAATTTCAAGTTCTCAGAAAACCATTTTATTACATTAATAGTGCTAATACTGAAATTATAAATTTCATGCTTGATACAATGTAATTTATAACCAGGCATTGATCTTTATAAGTCCAACGGTTTCCAAGAAAACTAAACACTCTTCCCTTATGCTCCCCATTCAAGAGTGTGTTTCTTAACTCTAGAAGTGATATTACGTAGTTTCAAGTAGAAGTCATTGCCTACCTGTGACTTCCTGCTACACTTGGAATAAAACCAAAAATCCTTCCTATGGCCCCTGCCCACCTCTCCAAACTTATTTCCCGTTAATCTCCTTCCTCTCAATATTCTAGCCACATGACCTTTTAATTCCTTGAATGTACAAATCTGTTCTTACCGCAAGTTCTCAAAGTGAAGTGTTTCTTCTGCCTGGAAAGATTTTCCATCTGTTCTTCTCATGATTCCTTGATCCTCAGGTGTTGCTTTAAATGTTATTTCCTTCTGTAAACACAAAAACATAGTAGGTTGGCCAACCCCCTCATTTGTCTCTTTCACATTACCCAGCTTTTATCCTTTGCAGAACTTATTTGAATTTATTATTCAGTGTTTTTGCCACTTTCTCTGTCTCCCTTCCTAGATGGTAAACCCCTAAAGAGTACAGTCTTCTTCTATGTTCATGACGGTGTCTCTAGTGACTCAAAGCCTAACACAAAGTAGGACCTCAATAAACATTTGTTGGATGAAAGAATGAACAAATGCTTTAAGAGAAATTTATCCCTTGCTTTCTGGTTCTCCTATTTGCTCATCTCAGCTCCTTCCTGGAGGCTCAGGAGCATTTTCTCCTAACTAGAAGATTCTAGAAATATCTAGGGATATTGTGATGGTTAATTTGATGTGTCAGCTTGGCTAGGATACGGTGTCCTGTTGTTTGGTCAAGCAAGCACTGGCCTGCTTGTTACTGTGAGAGTATTTCATGAATTTAAGTCATTAGTAAGTTGATTACTTCTGTGGTTGATCACATCTACAATCAACAGAGGAGACTGCTTTCAGCAATGAGAATAATCTCCTCATTCTATCAACTGAAGTCCTCAAAGGGAGAATTTCAGGAGTCAGAAAGAAGAATTTCTATCTTTATTGCAGCTAGCCAGCTTCTCCTAGGGAAATCACCTTCATCAGAGTTTCCAGCTTGCAGCCTGCTCTACAGAATTTGGATTTGCCAGTCCCCACAATCACATAAGCTAATACCCATAATAACTCTCTTAATATTACATGTGTGTGTGTGTGTGTGTGTGTGTGTATAATCTCCTGTTGGTTCTGTTTTTCTGGAGAACCCTAATAGAGATTTAGATGAGTTAGTTTGGTGAGGCTATTTGGTTCCTCTCAGTTGAATGAGGAATGAAATGTACCAGGAACAAAGAAAATGTAGAGAATGGGGGTTGGGAGATCATCTTGAGTTTAGGAGCCCAGTTCCCAGGGCAGAAATGTGTTCTTAAAATCTAAGGAAACCAGAGTTGCCCATAGCTTAGTGGGTGACAAATTGTAACTCCTATCAAATGTGTCATCTGCCACCCCAAGGTAAGACTGGTAGTGGATTGTGCCATCTTGAAAAGATGACTTAAGACCTGCCTACCAGAAGGGATGTTTAGGTCCCTTAGGAGGAGAAGATAATGCAGACAAGGAACCACCTTCTCCAAAACTTCCCAGTGTAACTGCAGGTCTCCAGGATACTGAGCAAAGAGTAGGATGCATAGCAGCCCTCCTGGTGTTCATTGGCTGTTGTTGATGGCCTTAATTAGATTGCATTATTAGGGAGATTTATCCCCTGTTTAGTTGTAATTTTCCATGGGATTCTCACTCTAGGTTTCCCAGAACCAAATGTCCTCAATAAACCTCAGCTCAGCTCAGTGCATGTGGACTGAAGAAAGCTGCTGCTCTGCCACAGTTCTCTTTCCTCCTAAGATCCCCTGTTTTCAGAAGTGTCAGTCACAACTGCCTGGGAGTGATGTCACTGGGGATCTGTGGTTCCAGGCAGTGCTGGGGAAATGCGTAGACAACTTAAGGCACTCACTGTTCTGTCAGTGTGCTAGCAATTCGTTTGTTACCACAACTCTTGCCTAAAAATCCTAGTTTTTTTCATATTTAGATTTATTTCAGGTGAGATCGATTAGATAGATAGATGAGAGAGAGAGATTCTGCATTCATCCTTACTTGTCATACTAACTGATTTTTGCAGTTACTTAACTGCTGGATGCCTCATCTATAAAATGAAGATCATATTAGTAGCTACCACAAAGGGCTAAGTTAAGGAGTAAGTGAACTATTACATAGAAAGCACATAGAAGTGTTTAATAATAATTAGTGCCTAATAAATGTTAGTTGATATTACTAATATTACTTCACAGTGAGCTCCTGAAGGGGAGGGAATTGATCTCATATTCATTCTTGTGTCCCAGGGACCAAATTCAGTGCTTAACACCTGGAATTGCTCAACATATATGTTGAATTGAATTAAACACTCCTAACACTGTCTATGCCATTCAAATATTGCTTGTCACCTAGTAGCTTGCTCTGATATTTAGTGTGCAAATTATATTGCCCCAACTGGGCTGTTGTTTCCTGGAAGTACAGGATATGTCATTCACCTTAGTATGTCCCACACCATCTGGCTCATACGAGGTGCCCAAGAACTATTCACAGATGTAAAATGAATACATTTCTTAATCCCAACAACAAGGAAATCACATGGGATTATGTGTAAGAGCAGTTGGCATGCATCATTTACACCCCCAGTGATGCTATAATTTAGGAGTGGGAGGAAATGTTCAAACCATCAAGGGCACCAAGATTGAGGCTGAGGGACAGGAGACAGGGGTTTGCTTATAGGCAGGACTGTACACTTGGCTGGATGTTCCTTGTGGGCAGAAAAACATGTTTCCTTCTTTCTCAAGCACCCTGCACAGTGCCTGACATATACCAGGTGCTCAATTAATGTTAGTCAAATTAATGAATTTATTCATGTTTGAAACCCCAACACGGGCAGCTCCCATTTTTCACTGGTGTCAGATATGTGCTTCTCAGCATGTCCCAACACCTGGCTACAGAGCTCCTGCACTGCACCTCCACCCCACTACCACACACTCTCCATCTCTGGCCAGATCCTCACCTTAATCTCAACTTGGCAAGACAAGTGTCACACCTTGAAATCAGGTTCACACAGACATAGCCACAAACAGTTAATGCACACTTGGCTTGAATCTCTTCTTTGTGCCCAGGAAAGTTCCAACAATGAGTCCAGCCTCTTGTTAGACAGGAGAAAACCCTTCCTTGCAACATCTTGAATGTATTCTTTGAACCTGCTCAAACTTTGGAAATAATTTTCTATCAATACCTAGTCTTGAAAGAGTATTAGCAGAGAAGGTTCCTTAGGAAAGAGAGAAACCAGAACTGTGAGTCAAACATGGCTGCCTCCTATCTCTTTTCCTATGTGATAGATGAAGGAGCTTTCTACCTTGGCTTTACAACAAACATCACCTTCTCCTCTCCAAAAGAATATGGTATAAGATGTTTGGATATTAAATATAAGGAGATCTAACTAGAAGTGGCTTAAAAAATAAAGATATTTATTTTGCATAACATTAAGTCTGCAGGTAGGACAGTTTCAGGGTTGGCTAATTTGTTGACACAGAATCATCATAGATCTAGCTCAGCTTCTCTGAGGCTTTGCCCCAAGGTCCAAAATCTGCTGTAGACCAGATTGTCACTTGCTGTCAACAATCTTCAGAGACAGGAAAAGTAATGTTCCCATCTTGTGATCCTCCATTGGACTTTCCCCGTGTCTCACTGGCCAGAATTGGCACAATCTACACAAGCTTAAACAATCACTGGGCCAGGGAGAATCATTGTCCTCAACCAATAAAGATTTACCTGCTGAGGCTGGTTTAAAGCCAAGTTCCTAAAAAAGGACATGATGCCTTGGAAGAGAGTAACCAACAATCAGGGTTTTGATAGCAAGGGAGAAAGGGGGAAGTAGCTCCTTGGCAGGCAGTCAACAGTGTCTGCTACAGAGAAGCTTGGCTCCATTGACCTCTCTAAGTAGGGGAATGAGAAAGATCATCCCAATTTTATGCTTTGGGAAACCAAACCATTTTAAGACAAGGATCCTGCTCACTCGGACCTGCAATGGGATTGCAGTGATGAGGCCCCCTCCAAACGTATTAATCCAGGAGGGCTTTGCAGTCATTATCCCAGTGGGCTGCAACAGAAGCAAGTCCCCAACAAAACTTCTAGCAAGCAAAACATTAAAGTAGGATCATCAATGCAAAGAAAACAAAATCTTCTTGTAACGTTCAGTCACCTGGTTCGATGGTACACACATCCTGGTTCCAGATAAATGTCAAGACTGAAATGATATTTGGCCTTGATTTCAATCCCTATTACTGAATTGGCCAATGCCTCCCTCTGGAGAACACAACACATTTTTCATGGACAAGAAACACAATTCACAACTTCACTGGAGACTCTGATTTATAAAGGTTCTTTTGAGGGGAAAAAAAAAACTTGAAAACTTTTAGTTCCTTGTGGAAAAAAAAAACAGTTCTTTTTAAAAAGAAAAATAGGTAAGGGAACTGTTTGATCCTGAAGGTAAGACTTTAAGTTCCCTTCTCCAAGATTTATATGAAGCTTAAAATTTAGTGATCAAGTTGCAGTTTCACTGATCACTCATTCATTCAGTTGGTCCATCCTGCCCAGATTCACACTCTCTGGGATCTGGCAGGACCACGGGTGCTGAAAGCTCAGGTCTCCACCTTGGAATGCTCAGAAGAGGCCAAAAGGGAGCAAAGGGCACTGCCTGAGGGAGCCTCCCCGATTTCCCTACCTCCTCCGGCCCGGGGCCGTCCTCCCTGCTCTGTCCTCCCTCTCCACAGCAGCTGGCCTAGCCCCAGCTGCTGGGTCCTCCACCCATGATGAACGCAATTCACGTTCAGATTCCTCAGCGATGAACACGGAGCCCTGGTCACATTACGAAATCTCTTCCTTCTCTGACTCTGCCTCTCTCCAAATCGATCTGGTGTGTGTTCTGGGTTTGGGCCACAGAAGCAAATTTCCTTGGAAGAGTCTGGGAAAAAAGAAGTGCATCATGGAGCTGCAGAGTTGAGTTACACCGAAATCTCACCTGAGAAAACAGCCAGGAGTTTTCAAAAGTCTAGGTGGTGTGCTAAAGCACAGTCCCTTCTCCTATGCATTATCTGTGAGAATGTGGCTCCTGCCTGGCAGAGGAGTTGGCTGGCAGCAGAGGGATCCAGAAAGTGAACTTTCAGCAGAACTGAGTTTCAAATGCGGGCCCCTGCCAAACAGGGATCGAATGTCCTCAAGCAGACATCCTTTACCTGGGATCCATGGTATCGACTGCATGTGGCCCTTTTCCAGACAGAAATAGAAATACCAATCCAGGGTTAAAAACTGGAGGTTAAGATGAGAGTAGAGAGGCAGGATCACACAGTGTTTAAAATTTAAGCAAACTGCCGGGGTTATATTCCCTGCCCCCTGTCCACTACCACCACCACTTACTAATGATACGGCTCAGACATTATTTAATATCTGCAACTACCATTCACTCATCTCTGTAATGGGAATAATAGTCACTATCTCACCAAACAGTTGGGTGGAATTAAATAAGGTAATGTAGTAAAGCCAGCATAGAATCAGGTACATAAGGGGGTAGGTAGCAGCAGTAACTGTGTTGGCAGTTATTAACTAAAATGGACAACTAAGCAGAAGAATACAGGCTCACAGGGGCTACCACACAGGACTTAGGTCTGCATTTCTGCATGGTAGAGAGGAGGAAGTAGAAATGCGGGTGAGGAAGCTGGAGGCCAGGTCAGAGGTCCCTCTGGGAAGGAGGAATATTGGGTGGAGTCAGGGTTAGATGAGACCTTGAGACGGAGGCGGAGGTTGTGGGGAAACAAGCTGTGGAACTAGAGTTTCCTTCCTTGTCTAGCTGAGCTAAGTACGTTAATAAAAGTGAACCAATGCTTTTCCCATTAGAAGCCCTCAAGTTGCTTCCTCTCAAGAAGCAATCTTCCCCAGGAACTATTACAATTAGAATTACAACAATGAAACCACCCAGACACACCCCAGAGCAGCAGCCCAAGACACACAGCTCTACAGCAGCAGAAGAGCCTACTATTTTGAAAAGGAAATTGAAAAATAGGAGACCCTCTGATTTAGGTCAATAATGAGGCCCAGATTCTCAGAGCCCTTCCAGCCAGGAGAGACTCATCCAGAAAGCAAGTCACTCAGATGATTGCTGGTAAACCCAGGCCAGCATGGTGGGTGCTTCTCAAAGTCAGTCTTCTAAACTAAGCCAAGTCCAACTTTCATCCTAAGGAGGAGAGTGCTAATAAAGTCAGGAGAAATGTGAAGGGTGTTTTTCCTCTGTTAACAAAACCATCACACAGGACCTAGTTATCTGTAAAAGTTAGTAACCATCAGTAACAAATAACAAAATGTTATCTTGAAATCAGCTACTGGGAGGAAAATATGCAAATTTAACCTCATTCTAAGACTGTATAAAACTATGTTCTAAATGGGTTAAGGATTTAATGTTTAAAAAGAAGCAGCATAAGCAAACTAGAAGAAAATGCAACTGTACACATAACTGATCTTCAGGTAGTTTTAAAACACGACCACACCACGTGTGACCACAAGTTCTTTGCCATGGCTCCCACGAAGTCCACTTGAATTTGGGGGGACTTGAGACTGCTCTGACCAATAGAGTATGTGACTTCCAAGGCTGTGTCATTAAAGGCCTTGTGGCTCCTGCTTTGCTTGCTGGAACACTCACTTTTGGAGCACTGAGCATCCACATAAGAATTCCATCTACCCTGAGGCTGCCATGCTGGTCAGACCACATGTAAGCCCTCGGTGGACACTCCCTGCTGGGTCCCCATGAAGGATCCAGACATGTGGACCCCCTAAGCCAGCCCATCCACCAGCTGAATGACTTCTGTCAGCACCATGTGGAACAGGAAAATCACCCAGCTGAGCCCTGCCCCAATCCCTAACTTACAAAAATCATAAGATATAATAAAATGGTTATTGTTTTAAGCCAATAAGTTTTTGGGGTCATTTGTCATGCAGCAATAAATAAATGGACAGGTAAGGAAGGAGCTTCTAAGCACAAAAGCTTGGTAGGAAACAAAAGAATAGTAAATTTGACATTGTAAACTGTTCTGTGTCAATTTTCATCATATATGAAATTAAAAGGCACAAAAAACTAGAAAATTGTAACATCTTGTAATATCTAACAGACAATTAAGAATATATTATTATATTACAATAGGAAAATGAGCAAATAGCAAAAAGCAGTTATCAGAAGAATAGAAAAGGCAAAAAAGAAAAATATGTTCAATGCTATTAGTAATAAAATAAATGCAAATTAGTTAACAATTAAATATCTTTTATTTTTGCCTTCAAATTTTCAAAGATTTTGAAAATGATGATACTCAATACCTACAAGACTGCAGTGAGGCAGGAATTTTCCAACATTGCTGGTGAGAATGTAAATGATAGTCTTTCTTGAGAATAATTTGATGATATAAATCAAGAGCCCTAAATACCCTTTGTTAAAGTAATCCTGCTTCTAGGAATTTATCCTCAGGAAATAATAAGACATGTGGTCAAACATGTCTTACAAACTCATCACAGCACGATTTATGTTAGTGAGAAATTATAAACAACAAAATATTCAACAATAGAAGAATTTTTGCTAACTTTCCAATAATAGACTACAATGGAGCTTAATAAAAAAAATGTTTTCCCAAATATTCAACAGGGAAATTCAATTATAGCACAATTAAAGTGAGAAAAGATAGTTAAAACTGTACATAAAGAAAAGCCACAATTTTTTTGGCACAGACGAACAGACTGAATGGAAACATACCATATCCAACTTATCCTAATTTTCCAACATGAAACTGTATTAATTTTATAATCAGAAACACATTCTTCTTGTAAGTAGGTAATTTAAAAGACATTTCCAAAGCAGTACCTCCAGCAAACTTCAACACGAGGAGTTTCCAAGTACTAACAGGTCTGCAGGGAACCAGGGGCACCCACTCTGGAGACCGGCTGTGGCCTGTGTTTTGGAAGTGCCTGACTACCAGGCACTGCCCCACAGAGCCCCAAGTTCCCAAGCTCTCTATCGCCCCTCCCCTCCTTTCCCACCAGGCGTCCCACATGCAGCCGTCCCCCTACACAAGTCAGTGTCTCCTTTCCCTCCGTGTCCTTCTGTTAGTATAGAAATCACAAACCGTCAGTCAGCCCTCGGGTCAAATAAGGCATACAGATTTCTTTTCTTTGATACCCCATCCCAAAATGTTTTTTCCTTTTTCATTAGCTGCCAACATTAAAAAATTGTGGAGAGATTTCCACTTCCAGGACATGTTTTTCCCTATCCCTCCTGCTACGTACCACTAAAAAACCTGCACCTTATATGTAAAACAAACCTAAGACTCTGAAAAGTGGAGAGAAGAAACGGATTCAATAGGGATCTAAGAACCTGAGCAACTACACAGGAGGGAGTTCTGCGGGTTTTCCTTTTGCCTCATTTATCTCAGACTTTGAACTAAAGAAGCCAACACCCCAGAACCACCAGTAGGCACAGGCCAAAAAAAAAGCCCCAACAAAAACTGCTCTCCCTAGCCAAAAGAAGAGGAAAGGAGAAGTCTAGCCAGACAAAAAAACTTTTAGAAAATATCTGTTCTATTCCAGCCAAAGAGAAAAGAGCTGTGGACCTCCGCACCCATGGAAGCAAAGGTCACGTGGAGAACTGACACCCTCATGCAGCAAGGGATCACGACCACACTTCCGGGGTGGTTTCAGGAAGTAGAGAAGTCAGGACCTTCACGCACTATGGCTGCTATGGAGCCCCTCCTTTTCCCAACATGTGAAGCCCAGAATTCCGCACCCCCCCTCCAGCAGTAACAGGCACAGAAATTTTAAAACTGAAAGATACAATAATCAAAATAAACTCAGTGTATGAACTTGAGGTAGTTTCCCGTTGCTACTGTGACAACATACCACAAACTCAGTGGCTTAAAACAACACAAATATATTATTTTATAGTTCTTGATGTCAGAAATCTGAAATGACTCTCACTAAGCTAAAATCAAGGTGTGTCAGGTCTGCATTACTTTATGGAAGTTCTAGTTGTGAAACTTGCTTCCTTTCTTTTCTAGCTTCTTGAGGCTGCCTGTTCCAGTTTTCTAATGTTGCCATTATGCAAAATATCTGAAATGGATTGGCTTTTATAAAGGGAGTTTATTATGTTACAAATTTACACTTCTAAAGGCATAAAAGTGTCCAAACTAAGGCATCAACAAGAGGATAGCTTCACTGAAGAAAGACCAATGGTGTCTGGATATCCTCTGTCAGCTTTGGGAAGGCACATGGCTGGCGTCTGCTGGTCCTTTGCTCCCAGGTTCTGGTTTCAGAATAACTTTCTCCAAAATGTCTCTGGGCTTCTGTCTCTCTTAGCTTCTCTCTGTCAGCTCCTGTGCATCCTTGCTTGTTCTCTCAGGGCATTTCTCTCTAAGCATCTGGGGATCCTCTCTTAGCTTCTCTGGGTTAAACTCTGGGCTTCAGCTCTTAACTCAGTAACTCCAAATGTCTTTCTGTCTGCATCTCCAAGCATCTGGATCTGTGTCAGCCCCTGAGCTCTCTTAAAGACTCCAGTAAACTAATCAAGACCCACCCTGAACAGGCAGGGTCACACCTCCAGGGAAATAATCTAATCAAAAGGTCTAACCCACAATTGGGTAGGTCACATCTCCATGGAAACAACCTAATCAAAAGATCCCACCCACAATAAGTCTGCCCCCACAAGATTGCATTAAAGAACATGGCTTTTGTGGAGGGTAATAGATTCAAACCAGCACACTGCCCATGTTCGTTGACTTTTAGCTCTCTTCCATCTTCAAAGCCAGCAATGGTCAGTTGAGTATTGCTCACGTGGCATCACTCTGACACTAATTGTCCTGCATCTCTCTTTCACTCATGATTACTTTGGGCCCACTAGGATAATCCAGGATAATCTCTCCCTCTCAATATCCTTAAGTTAATCACACCTGCAAAGTCCCTTCTGCCATGGAAGGTAACATTCACAGGTTCTAGAGATTAAGATGTGGGTGTGTTTGGGGAGCCATTATTCTGCCTATGATAGTCTCTCCAAAGATTCACGTCCATCCCACATGTAAAATACAATCACCCAATTCCAAGAGCCCCAAAAATCTCAATGACAGCATCCATTCAAAGTCCAAACTCTCATCTAAATCCCGTCAGCTCAATGTTCCACATCTTATCACCTAATCATCTAAACCAGGTGTCAGTCAGTCTCTGGGTATGATCCAGCCTGGGGCAAAATTCCTCACCATCTATGGACCTCTGAAACTAGAAAACGAGTTATCTGCTCCCAAAATACAACGGTGGGACAGGCATAGGATACCAGTTACAGACATTCCTGTTCAAAAGGGGAAATGAAAGAAAAAAAGAGTGATCAATCTCAAGCAATTTTGAAATCCAGTGGCCAAATTTCTCTAGGTTTCAATAATCCTCTGTTGTTTGAGGCTCTCCGTTCTGGGCTTACAGCTCTGCCCTCTGGACACAGCTACCACCTTGGTGTGATCCTTTCTTTTTCATGAAAGGTAGCATGTGCTTGCCACTGAATAGTTGTATCAGCCTGTTTCTTGCCTGTAGAATTTGGGGAGGCCAAAAGAAATTGAAATGGTAATTAAAAAACACAAAAACAAAACAAGAAATTTTCAAGCCAAAGTATATCACTGGAGAATTGTTCCATATGTTTAAAGAAGAATGAAAACAATCTCTATTCTAAACAATCTCTTCCAAAAAACAGAAGAGCAGGAATCATTTCCCAATTCGGTTTATGAAATCAGTATTACCGCAATACCAGATAAAGACAGTACATAAAAAGACAACAACATCCTTATGAATATAGATGGAAATCTCCTTAACAAAATGTTATCAAACAGAATTCAGCAATATATAAAGAGAAGTATACACTATGATCAAAGGGATTTTATTCTAGTGATGCAAACCTGGTTCAATATTCAAAAATCAACCAACATGATCCACCACATCAACAGACTAAAAAGGAAAATCACATGATCATATCATTTGATGCAAAAAAAAATTATTTGAGAGAATTCAACTCTCAGAAAAACAGCAACAGAGGAAGACTTCCTCAAACTGATAAAGAACGTTTACAAAAACTACAGCTAACATTATGGCTAATGGTGAAAGACCAAATGCTAAAATGGGGAACAAGGCAGCCTGTATACTCTCATCACACTTATTCACTGAAGTACAGAACATTTTATACATATTTACCACTGACTGGGAATTTACATGCCACTTCGCTAAGCATCTTCCCAACACTACCTCATAATTCTCACAACAATCCTAAAAAGCAGGCATGCACTTGAATTGTTCCCATCTGACAAATGAGTAAGCTGAAGCATAGAGTTATTTGGTTATTTAGGCTTCATCCAGTAAGTCTGACTCTAGGAACCGCACATTTTACCTACTTTTTCTTTGCTTCGGCATAACCTGGTTGAGACTTTCTTTCCAGACACTCCCCAGGGACCAGCCTATACCGTTTGCGTGTTTTGCCTATGACAAAGATAAGACTAAGAACGATACTTACAGTAAGCAAAGACTTCCTGCTCAGCCTAGTTTTTTGACCTTGGGGAGACTTCGGGAATTCCCTTTTGTTCTCACCTTCTCTCGATATTTGCGATTCCTTTGGGGTGAGTGTGTAACCCAGGCTCCTGAAGCCTGCGTTGTGTTTGAGGATTTTCAGATACCATGTGCCACCCACAGAGTATCCTTTTCAAGGATTATTTCCTTATAGAAGCTTTATTGGCATTTCTTTCAGAGCCGATGATCTTTCACTGGCACTAACTTATGTTGGCAAAGAAGGGGACAGAAAACGAGGAAACTGGCCGAGTGAAATACCAGCTCTCCCCCGAGGATTGGCTGCTGGTGGAGCTGCTCAGGGCTCGTCACTGACCAGGGACGAAGGTATTTAGGAACAACAGACACTCCCTGACTTTTGCCAGAGTGTCCAGGGACTTCCCAGGAAATGAGACCAAAGAAATATCTTAGGCTTGTTTCTCGGTGGTTAGGAGCTTGGAGTATACAACAGGATAAAGCTGGATTTCATTCCTGGTTCCACCATTTCTTAACTATGTAAACTTGGGCAAGGTTTGTAACCTCTCCAGGTAAACCTCAGTTTTCTCATTTTTTTAAATGGAGATAATAATCATAATAATGCTTCCTTACAGGGTCCTTGAAAGAAATGAATAGGGCGATACAGGAAACATGCTTATTACAGTGCTTGGCAAGCAGTAAGCACTCAATGAATGCTAGCCATTAGTATTATTATAAGTGGTGGGATTTGTAAGAAGCCAGGAATAAAAGGGGAGTGTTGGTGGGATTTTAGCCATTATCAGCAAAAAGGGCAAAGAGAATAAAAGATCAGACTCCAAAGAGTACTCCAGGGGAAGCTTACTTCCCGCAAAAGTTGTATTCCTAAGAGAATCTCTGTATTTGAGTATTTAAAAATTAAATCATGTTTTCTTTAGAGTAGTTTGTAATTCCAGAAATGTTTTCTGTTTAATTTTGATTAAACTTAATGGAAAAGAAACCCCCAATTTGCTCTTTTAAATCTGAATTTTCAATAATATATGTTCTTAAAATAAGGCAAAACTGTGGAGAAAATGGTGCTAATGATGAACAAACATTTAATGTGAAGAAAAATATTTGAAAAGCTTCATTAGCATCTTAGAAAGGTAATAAAATTCTCTGTGTCCCAGAAAAACAACTGATGGTTGAAGAACAGAAAAAATTTCTTTGAGGTTATCATAAAGTCAATCTCTCCTGCTTCTCAGAAAGTCTGCAAAATATTATCAAATTAATGTCACAAACCACTGGTTTTCATCTTTTTGCTCCCTGCTCAAGAATTCCTGGGTGTCTACTACCTACATGAAAAGTCCTAATGCCCCAGCCTGGCTTTTAACTAACTTATTCTATAATATAAGGAAGCCCCTTCTCCAGCCTGGCCCCTGCCTCTGTCTAACTCGTGTCTCTAACTCCATCCAGTCTTCTTCTCCTGGATGATATATGCTTCTCTCCTACTCCAAATATTTGTTCATGTTGCTCCTTACCTGTATGTTTTTCCTTTATTCTTTTATTGACTTGAATCCTACTGACCAGGTTTATTTTTTCTTTTTTACCATCTGTATTTTCTTGGTTTTTCGTTATCCTTATTTAAATCATAGTTGCACCTAGGGCCAGTTTCCAAGCAGCCTTCCCCAGAAGTCCTGGCTCACTTTTCTAGGAAATTCTGGAACTTAGAGTGATAGATATCAGATCAGTGGTTGCTTCTGGGGGTGGGGAGTTGATTGAAAGGGGTACAAGGAAACGTTCTGCAACGATTGAAATGTTCTGTGCCTTGATATGTATTCATCAAAACTGATTGACCAGCCTGCCCAGGCCAAGATGGCAGAGTGAGGCACTTCAGGTCTCCATCCCCCCACCCAGACCTTTGAACAACCAGCAAGAACTGGCAGAAACATCTTTCTCAAAGCTCCAGAAAACAACCAAAGGACTACAGTAACAAAGCGAGCACTGAATCAAGGAAAAGGCTACTTAAAGGTGGTAGAATCTCATGGCACCCTGGCTGTCCCCTGCCCCCCAACCTGCTCACTGTGGAGCTGGCCCACATTCCTAATATGGATCCCTGGTCTTGGTGTCAGAGGGAGTAGAGTAACCCATCTGCAAATTTGGGAGCATGTATATCCAACCCAATCTGTCTGGTGGTATCCTGAGGGACTAGCCATCCCAGAAATTGCTCTGTGTGTAGAGCTCATTGAGCTCTCCTACAGAATGCTATGGTAGAGCAGTCAGGTAGTGGCCTGAGGCAAGGGATTGCTAGCTGTAGGATTTAAACAGCAGTGCCCAGGACAATGAGGAAACTGTTTCCTAGGGGAGAGGGGATATTTGTATCTGTGTAAATGGAATTTTCAGGGTCATACATGATGCATGGCCAAGACAAGATGCAAGAGAAGACACAGGCACAGAAGGGACCAGGGTGGCGCCTATGCTTTGGTCTGAAGCTATTCTCTACACTCATTGTATAAATAAGCCCTGAAGGACAGTACTCACACAGGTCAGTCTGCAGAGACTGGGAAAGGTGTTTTCTCTTTTTTCCCTTTTTTTTTTTTTTTTTGGTTAGTTCCTGGCATTCAAGCTGGATAATTGTCATATCATAACACTAGCTGGATACAAGGTTTAGGAACAGATGCTTAAGAGTCTAAATTCCAGTGATAATACATTAAATATCAAAATGACCAAGTTTAAACCAAAGACTACAAAACATACAAAGAAACAGGAAGTGATGGTCCAAGCAAAGGAGAAAGTTAAAGCATTAAAAACCATCAATGTGTATTCTTAGTTTAACTTCTGTTACTTAATTAAATCTGCATTTTCTTTTATTGAAATTTTATAGAATTAGAACTCCTAAGAGCATGTTTCAGAATATAGATGGTTGCAGTTTAATTCATAAGAATACATTATTTCTATTTTAATGGACTCCCCTGGAATTAGATCATATAAGTATTATATTTTAAATGAATAAATTGTTCCACTATTACTTTCACCAGAATTGAAGTTCGACATGACCAAGTGGAGATATTTGAAATATTAAAGTATATATATATACTTACTTTATATATATATGTGTGTGTGTGTGTGTGTGTGTGTGTGTGTGTGTGTGTGTGTATTAGGAAAAGCCCTTCAATGAGGAGGACCAGATCTGAGATATACCAGATAAAAATTTTTAAAAAATGGTCTCATATATGCTCAAAGAGCAAAAGGAAAACATGGACAAAGACTAAAGGAAATCAGGGAAATGATAGATGAAAACAAACAGAATATTGATAGAGAGATGGAAAATGAAAAGGAACCAAATAGAGCTGAAAACTACAGTAAAAGAAATTAAAAATTCCCTAGAGGTTTAACAGCACATTGGAGTTGGCAGAAGAAAGAATCAGTGAGCTTGAAGAAAAGACAATTGAAATTGTCTAGTCTGAGGAGAAGGAAGAAAGAATGCAGAAAACTTAACAGAGACAGGAACCTGTGGGGCACCATCAAGCTTGCCAGTATAGGCACTGTAGGAGTTCCCAAAGAAGAAGAGAGAATGGGGCAGAAGAGAATATTTTTTACAATAAGGGCTCAAAACTTCCCAGATTTAACAAGAATTATGAATATATACACCCAAGATACTCAACAAACTCTAAACAGGGTAAACCCAAATAGATGCCGCAGCATAATATATTCAAACTGTCAAATGCCGAAGATAAGGAGAGAATTCTAAAGCCACAAGAGAGAAACAGTATGTCAGCACAAGAGAGCCTCAGTAAGATTAAGTGCCAGTGTCTCATTGGAAGCCATGGAGGCAAGAAGTCAGTGGGGTGACATATTTAGTTGAAGTGCTGAAAGAAAAATAAACTGCCAACCAAGAATTCTATATCTGACAAAACTGTCTTTCAAAACAGAAAGTGAGATTGAGATATTCCCAGATAAACAAAATCTGAGAGATTCCTCACCACTAGATCTGCCCTACAAGAGATGCTAAAAAGAGTTCTGTAAGTTGAATAGACAATAAATCAAGCCAATAAGGGTAGAAGAAATAAGATTTCTGATGAGGGTGATGACATGCGTATATATAAATGCCAGTACTATTGTATTTTTAGTTTGTAACTGCACTTTCTATTTTCTACAGGACTTAAAAGGAGAATGCATAAAATGAATAAGAAATCAGTGGTTTGGGACTCATAATGTATAAACATGCAGTTTGTGACACAAACTACCTGAAGGTGGGGGGCGGCAGGGTCTAGGAACATAGCATGTGTATACTATTGAAGTTAAGTTGGTTTCAAAGCAAACAAGATTGTTACAGATTTAGGATGTTAAATTTAAATTTAAGCCCCCTGGTAGCTATAAAGAAAATATCAGAGAATACGCAAGCTCAAAGAGACAGAAATTAGGGTACAGGTTGCTAGGGGCAGAGGACAGGTGATATTGGTAGTTAATGCAAAATGAGTGTAAGGTTTCTGTTTGGGGAGATGGGAAACTTTTAATAACAGAAGGAGGCCACACCAATGCAAGGTGTTAATAATGGAGTGGGGTGGGGCGGTATACAGGAATTCTGTATTTTGTACATGGTTGTAAACCCACAACTGCTCTAATTTTTTTAAAAGTTTGTAAAAAATAATGACAATGGAAGGTGGTGAAGGTAGCAAAACACAGTGAATGTGATTAATCCCACTGAATGGTATACTTGGAAGTGGTTGGGATGGGAAAGTTTATTCTGTGTTTATGTCCCCAGATTAAAAAAAAAAAAAAGTAACTGAAGAGAATGACAAAAGCAATAGATTATTATTTACCTTTTTGCATATATGTTACATTTCACAATAAGGAAATAACTGAAACAGTGGAGCTGTAACCCATAGCATTCTTTGAAATTTTCTCTCTGCTTGTTAACTTGCACTTGGAAAGTTATCACTTCTATGTATATATGTGATATTTCACTTTTAAAAATTTGATTTAAAAAAAGAGATAAAGGCAATACTTGATCTTGAATGGGATCTTACAAGGGAAAAGGCTCAAAAGGACATTGGGACAATTTATGAAAAAATTGGAATATAGACTGTAAGCTTTATATCAATGTTAAATTTCTTGAATTTGATAATTGCACTTGAGGTGGATACAGAAGTGAATATCCTTATTCTTAGAAAATGTTCATGGCAGTATGAAGTGTTCAAGGAGCATGATGTATATGACCTACACTCAGATGTTCAGAGAACAGACAAATGAATAGATGGATTGAGAAATTTATGGATAGATAGAATGATATGACAAATATGGCAATATATTGCAATTGGTGGATCTGGGTATCTGCAAGGATAGGTTGTGCTGTTTTGAATATATTATGTCTCCCAGAAAAAGCCAGATGCTTTGATGCAATCTTGTGGAGCAGACATATTAGTGGGGATTAAGTTGGAACCTTTGGATTAGGTTGTTTACATGGAAATGTGCCCCACCCAATTGTAGGTGATAACTGATGAGATATTTCCACCGAGGCGTGGCCCCACCCATTCAGGGTGGGCCTTGATCAGTGGAGCCATTTAAATGACCTGACAAACAGAAGGAACTCAGTGCAGCTGTGAGTGACATTTTGAAGAGGAGCTACAGCCAAGAGGGACACTTTGAAGAATGCACTGAAACCAAGAGAGGAGCTTCAGCTTATAGAGACATTTTGGAGAAGGCCATTGAAAACAAACTCTTGCTCTGGAGAAGCAAAGAGAGGACAAATGCCCCAAGAGCAACTAAAAGTGACATTTTTGAGGAGCTGAAGCCTAGAGAGGAACATCCTGGGAGAAAGCCATTTTGAAACCAGAACTTCGAGCAGACACCGGCCACATGCCTTCCCAGCTAACAGAGGTTTTCCAGACACCATTGGCCATCTTGCAGTGAAGATACCTGATTGTTGATGCGTTACCTTGGATACTTTATGGCCTTAAGACTGTAACTGTGTAACCAAATAAACCCCCTTTTATAAAAGCCAGTCCCTTTCTGGTGTTTTGCATTCTGGCAGCATTAGCAAACTAGAACATAGGTATATATTGGAGTTCTCTGTGTGGGTTTTATTAATTTTGTAATTTTATTTCAAAATAAAAAATTTTTAATTAAAAAAATAGATTTAACAATAGTTACACTTAAGTCTTGACTATTTAACTATATTCAGTTATGTCTCAGTAAATAAACAAGCAAACTTTAAAAGACTATGCTGAGGGAAATTTGACAGTGATGGAGGTGTTCTAAAACTGGAATATGGTGATGGTTGCAAAACTGTAAAAATTTATTAGAAATCATTGAATGAGTCCCTAACAATGGGTTAATTTTATGATAGGTTAATTTTATGAGAGGTCAATTATACCTCAATAAACTTTCAAGTTAAAGGATAATGCAGAGACATATAATCACCACTCACAGATTTCTGGGTGCAACTTTTCTTGAGAGTTGTTTGATGATGTGTATCAAAAGCCTTAAAGTAAGCATTCCCTCAAGCCAAGCAATACCACAGTAAGATACCATTTCCCACCCATTAGAATGCTGTTTAAAATAAATAAATAAATAAATAAATAAGTGTTGGAGAAGATGCAGAGATAAGGGAACACTCATTCATTGCTGATGGGAATGTAAAATGGTGCAGCTGCTGTGGAAGACAGTTTGGCAGTTTCTCCAAAAGTTAAGTGTAGAATTACCATATGACCTGGCAATCCCATTACTAGGTATATATTATACCTAAAAGAACTGAAAGCAGGGACTCAAACATATTTCCACACCAATGCTCATAACAGCATTGTTCAATTGTCAAAAGATGAAAGCAACACAAATATCCATCAACCAATGAATGGATAAGTAAAATGTGGCATATACATACAATGGAATATTATTCAGCCATAAAAAGGAATAATGTCCTGATACATGGATGAACCTTGGAGACATCATATTGGGTGAAATAAGTCATACACAAAAGGACAAACATTGTATGAGCTCACTGATTGAAATGATTAGAATAAGCAAACTCATAGAATCAAAATCTAGAATACAGGTTACCAGAGGACAGGGAGGGGATAGGGAATGGGCAGTTAAGGCTTAAATGTACAGGATTCCTATTTGGAATATGAAAATATTTAGGTAATGAATGGTGGTGATTGTGGCACAACATTGTGAGCACAATTAGCACTGAAATATGTATCTGAATATGATTAAAAGGGGAAATGCTATATTGTATATATGGTAACAGAATAAAATTTTTTTAAAAAATCCATGGAACTACACTACACAAACAGGGAACTTTCAGTCAAACCATGGACTTTAATTAATAGTATAATTATAAAAGTGTCCCATCAACAATTGTAACAAATGCTATACACCAATGCAAGGTGTTGGATGTGGGGTGATGTATGGGAATCCTGTATTTTTTGCATCATTGTTCTGTAAACCCACAAATTCATTAATAAAAAAATTAAAAATAAATAAAAATACCACTTTAGGAATTGACTATAAGAAAATAGCAGGGGACTTGCACAAAAATGTAGTTTTAAAGATGTACATTTAAGTGTTGCTTTTAATAGATTAATAATTGGAAGGAATCTAACTTTCTATCAATAGCACATTGGTGAAATAAATGTACATGAATGTGTATACAAACTGTAGCTCTTATAATAATGTAAATTAATATTTATCAACATAGAAAGCTATCTACAACATATAATATTTAAAAAAAGCAGGTTGGAGAAAATACACAGGAAAACAGCATGATTATTATATATTATATAGTACTTATAGTATTACATACTATTATTATTATGTGTATATGGACCTTAAGGATATACACCAAGGTAATGAGAGTAGTAATCTCTGGTTGGGAGGATTTTCTATGATTTCATAACAATTATATGTGCCTTTTATAAAAAATATATTATTTTTAATTTTTCCAAATAATCTTTAAAACAAGTAATAATAGAATGCAGAGTTAGTTAGGTTTGTGGTAAATATTGGGAAAGGAGTTCACACTTTATGAATGACCCTAATGAGTTCTGGAAGTTTGGTGCAGTCTATTATATGCAATAGATGTGTATAAATTGAATTGCATTTTCCATTATGCTAACACATTATGCTAACATATGCCTCATGTTTCTCCTTTGGAAGTTCACATGATTTCAGCTTTCAGGTTTCCCTGAAGCAAAAAACACCCAAATCATTTTTCTTTTGTAATATCCTGATAAAATTATTAACCTCTATCATTTTAAGAAATCCCAGTTCTCTCCTGAGTTTTAACTTCCCCAATGGAGAACAGTTACCTTCTCAGAAATTCTGGGAACAACCTGAAAGGGAAGAATTCAGGGGCTTAGATAATTTGGTTAATTTCTGGAATTACTGACACTTGTATAAAGCTGCCTCTTACAGACTCCGATCAAGAAACAGAAGTTCCATGTCTAAGAAAAACAAAGCCATCTCGTTTGGTGAGATCAACCACTCAGAGCATTCCTTGGGCTCAGGTCACCTTGGCCCAGCACTTGAGATGGCACCGTCCCCATCTGAAGAGAGTGAAACTGAAGCTCAGAAAGGGCAGTTTGCCCAACATCATGCCAAAAATCAGTAGTGAAGCTATTATTAGAATCCCTTGTCTCTCAAAAGTGTCAGAAGAGCTGGTAAGTAAAGGAGACGGTATGGAGTAATAGAAAGACTGCTGACTGATTGCAAGTAGGAGTCAGGAAGCCCAGGTCTCGGTTGGTTTTGTCTCTTAACTGGCATGGTAGGTTGAATTACCTACCCCAACCAACACATGATCTTAATCTTAGTCTGCGTCCCCATCCCCGTGGGTGTGAACCCTTTGTCAATAGGAGCTTTTGAAGATGTCTATTTTTAGTTAAGGTGTGGCCAACTGAAGCAGGATGGGCTTTAATCCAGATAACTGGAGGCTTTAAAAAGAGGACCTGGAAGTCACAGAGATAAGAAAGGAAAGGACCTCACTATGTGTCAAGGAGCCCCAAGGATTTCCGGCAGCCAGCACCAGAACACTTCAGACTCCAGGAAAAAGGAAGCTTTGCCGTATCTTGATTTTAACTTCTTTTAGCCTCAAAAGCACAAACCAATAAATTCCCATTTGAAGCCCACCCACTGTGAGGTATTTGTGATATCATCTCAGGTGAACTAATACAACCAGCCCTGTGTCCTTGGGCAGGCACCAACCCTTTCAGAGACTATGCCTCCTTACCTGTGACACAAGGAGGTTCTACCAGAGGACATTTAAGGGTCCCTCCAAGTCAAACAGCCTAGGGTTCTTGGCAGCAAACACCCACCCCCACACTCCCCTCCTCTCACATTAGGTCCTGGTGGGCATTCTTGCCCCTCCACCTTTCCTCCTTCCAGGGTGCCCCTGGGAACACCTGTCCTAGGCCACCAAGCTGTGCAGATCAAACGGATGTCCTATGAGCCGCCCAAGCAGGTGCAAAAAGCATTTCCCTATTGCTGCTACTATTTAGCAAGAGCTAAGTAATTTTTTTTTCTTTCTGAACAACCGGATTAACTAGGCACACATGTCTGTGAACAGAACACTATTGAATACACTTTGCAGTGTAAATAGAAATGTAATTTTCCTTAAACAGAAATCAAGTCCCTGTGGATGTGTGAAGCTGGCAAGAATGATTTCCTCATGCCACAACCTTCTGGTGGGCAGCCTGCCTGTCCCAAGGGATGGGGCTGCCCAACTCCTGGTCCCAGAGGGGAGTAAGAGCTTGGGTGCAGTGAGACAGTTTCCGGCCACATTCAGCCAAACCAAATCGCCATCGAAGTGAAAGGAGAGACAGAACTGGGTTGGGTTATTGATTCAATTTTCAACTTCAGTTTACTTTATTGGCCTGATGAGGTAGAAACATTGCCAAAGTCAATATATTAGGTCTGTGTGCCTAAGGCAGGATTTGGTGCTAATGGAGGTTTTTATGCCAGACATTGTGTCCTCTGAGTGTTTCCTAATGTCCTTCTTGGTCTCCGGCTGCCACATGTTGTGATTATGATTCTGCTATTGAAGGTCATAAGATTAAACTTTGAGCCAGCAAACCAAACTTTTGGTAATAGTCTCATTTTCTCTCCTGAATCCCTTTTACTCTATCTTAAAAAACCTTGTGAACTTTTATATTTTTATTTTCTTAACATAATGCACAATAATAAAAATAAACAATATTTTCAGATGCTCAACATATTGGCAAATAGTTCATTTCCTATACATGTTTTTAAAGTAAAAGAGATTGCTAAGGAAACTCCCTAAAATTTTCTTATTAAAAAATCTTGCTATAATGTTAACATTTCTAGTAAACACCTATTTAAGCTGTTAATAACCTGGATCTTTCTGCAAAATGCCTTCACCAATAGGAGATATGGGGAAATGATTCTTTCCTGGTTGAACAAGGTTTTATTTCATGATTTTAGTGGCACAGAGATGTATCACAGCTATGGCATAAGCCTATCATTAGGAGTACATGACATATGAACGAGGAATCACCCTCACCTGGTGACAACATGCACTAATTTAAGAATTAGCATTTTTCTGTGAGTTCCTGCATTAAATTATTGAATGAATGCATTTGCACCTACAAATTTAGAATATTTGAGCTGTAAGGAATCTACTAGATCATCTAGTAAGTATAATTCTCCTCATTTTACAAAAACTGAGACCCAGATATTTTTGTTTTCTTGTTTTGCTCAAAGTTAGCATTTAACAAGTAAGGTGAGACTAGAATTCAGATCTCTTGATGTTCTAGTTTGCTAATGCTGCCAGAACGCAAAACACCAGAGATGGACTGGCTTTTATAAAGGGGGTTTATTTGGTTACACAGTTACAGTCTTAAGGCCATAAAGTGTCCAAGGTAACACATCAGCAATTGAGTACCTTCACTGGAGGACGGCCAATGGTGTCCGGGAAACCTCTGTTAGCTGGGAAGGCACGTGGCTGGCATCTGCTCCAAAGTCCTGGTTTCAAAATGGCTTTCTCCCAGGATGTTCCTCTCTAGGCTGCAGTTCCTCAAAAATGTCACTCTTAGTTGCACTTGGGGTATTTGTCCTCCCTCAGCTTCTCTGAAGCAAGAGTCTGCTTTCAACAGCTATCTTCAAACTGTCTCTCATCTGCAGCTCCTATACTTTCTTGAAAGTGTCCCTCTTGGCTATAGCTTCTCTTCAAAAGTTCACTCTCAGCTGCACTGAGTTCCTTCTGTTGTGTCAGCTCATTTATATGGCTCCACTGATCAAAGCCCACCCAATGGGCGGGCCAATACTCCATGAAAATTATCCAATCAGAGTCATCACCCACGGCTGGGTGGGGCACATTCCAAAGAAACACTCAAAGAAATCTAATCAACACTGATAACATCTGCCCGCACAAGATAATGGCATTTGGGGGACACAATATATTCAAACTGGCACACTTGACTCTTAGAATAATTCACTTCCATCATTCCAGAATTGTATTGCACACTTGGATTCTTTTAACATCCATATCAATGTCAAAACTGAAATCTATAAAGAGACTATATCTGCCAGCAATGAATTAACCAATAACAACCTACCTATTTTTCCACTTCTCCTTAGCAATTTGTTTGTTCATTCCAACAGTCCTTCTAAGGAAAAATTTTGGTTGTTGTTGTTTTTAATTATCTGTTGCAAAGAGACGTGTATTATGTGCAAAATCTATATTTATTTGTAGCACACTATATAATTTAACTTGTATGGTCAGTTTATTCAAACACCATAATTACATGGAACTTTGAACAGGGAGTGAAATCTGGTTGGTTTGTATAAGTTAGTATTAAGCCCTGATACATCCCAGAGTAATTTGGGCAGAGAATAAAAATGTATTTGCAAAGCCCCCTTGAGGGACTGGGGGAAAATGTGGAAATATTAACTTCCCCACCCGGGGAATTACTGATATTCTCCCAAGCACTGGGAACTACCAATTTAGAAGGCTGAGCCCTTGATCTTGGGGTTTGGCTTTATGAAGTTTGTTACTGCAAAGGAGGCTAAGCCTGCTTAAAATTGTGCTTTATAGTCAACCCCCAGAGAACCTCTTCTATTACTCAGATGTGGCCTCTCTCTAAGCCAACGCTGTAGGTAAACTCACTGCCCTTCACTCTACATAGGACATGACTCCCAGGGCCGTAAATTTCCCTGGAAACATGGGACAGGACTTGTGGGGATGAGCTTGGCCCTGGCATCGTGGGATTGAGAAAGCCTTCTTGGACCAAACGGGGGAAAAGTAATGAAACAAAATACAGTTTCAGTGGCTGAGAGATTTCAAACGGTTTCAAGAGGTCCTTTTGGAGGTTATTCTTATGCATTATATAGATATCCCTTTGTAGTTTTTAGTGTATTGGAATAGCTAGAAGGAAATACCTAAAACTGTTGCACTTCAATCCAATAGCCTTGATTCTTGAAGATGATTGTATAACCATGTAGCTTACATGGTGTGACCATGTGATTGTGAAAACCTTTTGGCTCCCACTCCCTTTATCCAGTGTATGGACAGATGAGTAGAAAAATGAGGACAAAAAGTAAATGAATAATAGGAAGGGTTGGGGGGTATGGGATGTTTGGGATGTTTTGGGTGTTCTTCTTTACTTTAAGTATTCTTATTCTTTTTTTGTGGTAATGAAAATGTTCAAAAATTGATTGTGGTAATGAATGCACAACTGTATAATGGTACTGTGAACAACTGATTATACACTGTGGATGATTGTATGGTATGTGAATATATCGCAATAAAATTGAATTAAGATAAGATCCATTGCAATTTAAATTTAAGAACTAAAGGATAATCAAGCCTTCATTATTATTCTGTAGACTTAATAAGCATTCCCAAGGAAGGGTCATCATTATTACTGATGTGAATTCAATATCACATATATGAGACAGAAGATATATATACAACCCTTCTTGCCTTCTAAAGGTTTGAGTAGTTTTTCAAAAAGTTACATTTTTCAAAGTGACTCTTTGACTTATGAGAGTGGAAATGGAGGACAGAATTCTCAGAGAGTGAATAAGACACAATTGTTCCATTTCTGGACCCTCCCTCCCCGCCACCCCACCACCATCCCCAATAGAAGACTTTGGGGAAGAAAGAACAAGTTCCTGAGTCAGGATGTCAAGTATTTCTGCACATTTCAAGTGTTATTATGCTTTAGAGTATTTTGTAGTTTTAAAGATATGCAAATTAAGGGACTGGGATGGAATCAAGGATTAATCAGTTTGGATCTCTGTTTCCTAAAGTATTGGGAGCTGTTGCCTAGAAGAATAGTTACACCATACTTTGATCAGGGGAATTAAAATGTTCCTCCAAGAAACTCTATTCATACAACATTTTCCAAATTGTATTCCAGTTGTAGAAATATTTTTGGCAAGTAAACAGCAGGGGGCTGAGAGCTTGGTCTGTGCCAGCCTTGCTGACTCCAGCAAGCAGGGGGTGGAGAATCTGGGCTAGAGAAGGATAAGCAAGAGCTGGCAGTGCTGAGCCCATGGAGAGGAGGGATAAATGCTTGCTAGGCAGTAGCTATTTAACCACTGGGCACCCCAGTCTGCTCCCCAGACTCCAAGACATAGAATGCTGCTGCATTGAAAGATGCATGTTAAAGATGGCAGGGGAGGAGGGAGAAAGAGGTTCTAGTGCTGAGGTCCTGTTTGAGCTATTCCCTTAAGGTCCAGTGAGTCTGAAGGGGATATAATGGGACAACAAACCTGCTGTCCTAAGGTCCACACTGAGCCAGTCTTCAGAGGAATCTTCTGTCAGAGCCAATGAGAACCTTTGTTGAGAGAAGCTGTGGAGCATCTGAAACTCACCAGTATCCCTTAGTACAGGGCTTGGCCCCAGCCCAGAAGAACCTTCCCTTTACCCTCCTTCCAGCTGCCAACACTCTTGGTTGCCTCTGGTCTGTGTCTGGATCTGTAGAACACCTCCAGCAGCTCCTAGACTTTGCTAGGTATGCTGCTTTTGATGTATTATGTCCCTCAAAATGCCATTATCTTTGATGCAATCTTGTGTGGGCAGATGTATTAGTATTAGTTTTGATTAGATTGTAGTTCTTTGATTGAGTGTTTCCATGGAGATGCGACCCATCCAACTGTAGGTGATAACTCTGATTAGATAATTTCCATGGAGGCATGGCCCCACCCATTCAGAATAGGCCTTGATTAGTTTACTAGAGCACTAGATAGGATAGACAGGAGTGAGCTTGCTACAGCCAAGAGAGACACTTTGAAGAACACACAGGAGCTGAGAGAGGAGCTTTAGCTTACAGAGACATTTTGGAGATGGCCTCTGAAGCAGACTTTTGCTCCGGAGAAGCTAAGAGAGACAAACACCGCAACAGCAACTAAGAGTGACATTTTTGAGGAGCTGCAGCCTAGAGAGGAACATCCAGGGAGAAAGCCATTCTGAAACCAGAATCTGGAGCAGATGCCAGCCGTGTGCCTTCACAGCTAACAGAGGTTTTCCGGACGCCATTGGCCATCCTCCAGTGAAGGTACCTGATTGTTGATGTATTACCTTGGACACTTTATGGCCTTAAGACTGTAACTTTGTAACCAAATAAACCCCCTTTATAAAAGCTGATCCATTTCTGGTATTTTGCATTCCAGCAGCATTAGCAAACTAGAACACTGGGTCAGGAGTGTGCCTGAGAGTCCTTATAGCCATGCCATTTCAAATGTCAATCAAAATGGGAGTTCGGTGGTCAGACATGCCTCTGCACTAATCTTCTGTCCCCTGGCAGCCCTGGAGTAAATGGTGATACATCAAGGAAACGAGATAAATACAGAAGCATCCAGCCCTGACATCAAGAACCTTTATCCTTTGGGTTCTGTTCTTTTAAGTAATCATAATACTGTCATTTATTAAATCTCCACTAAATGTGAGGTATTGCATGTGCAATCTTTCAATCCTACAACAAAGCTTTTGTAACCACATCTGTTGTAGGTTGAATTATATACCCCAGAAAAAAATGTGTTCTCAATCTCAATTTCTGTGGGTGTAAACCCAGTGTAAATAGGACCTTTTGATGATATTATTTTTTGTTAAGATGTGACCCATCTGAATGAGGTTGGGCATTAATCCTATTACTGATAGTATTATGAAGAGAACGTTACATGGAGGAGAAGAAGCTGGAAGACCAGAGAACCCAGAAGAGAAAGGGGAGTTACCTCACCATATGCATTGCCATGTGACAGAAAACCCAAGGACCCAATGATCTCTGGCAGCCAACTCCAGAATGGCACAGACTTTGGGGAAAAAGGCTTGCTTTGCTGACTCCTCAATTTTGGACTTCTAGCCCCCAAACCATGAGCCAGTGAAGTCCCATTGTTTAAGCCAACCCACTGTATGGTATTTGTTTTAGCAGCCAGGAAATTAAGACAACATCATTGTGAATTTCCAAATTTTTATTCCATTAAAAAATATTTGAGTGCCTGTTACATGCCAAGCACGCTTCTAGGGACTGGGAATTCATCAGTGAATGAAACAAATATCCCTGTTCTCATAGCATTTGCATTCCAGATGTGTTGCTAGATGATAAACACATAAAAAGATGGCATATTATTGGGAAAATAATCAGTGGAAGGGATAGGGAAGTAGTGATAAGGGTGTTACAAGTTTAAATAGGGTGATCAGGGTAGACCTCCCTAAGAAAGTGACTCTTGAGTAAAGGCCTGAAGGTGGTGAGGCACTGAACCATGCAGATGTCCAAGGGAAGAGCAGAGAAAGCAGTGAGTTGCCTCTGGCCTGAGCCAAGGAGGCAAGGATGAACATAGTGGAGTGGGGAAGAGTCAGGTAGCAGAAGAATCACTCACAAGGGTGGAGGGGAGGCTACTGGAGGGAAGTGGGGGGGCTGGTTGCTCTCAACCTGGCAACATTTTTTTCAAGTGAGTTTAAAAGAAAACCCATGATAATTGCAACAAGAATGAATCTCGAAACAAATATGCTGATGGAAAGAAACCAGATAAAAATGAGTGCATACTATATGAATACATTGATATAAACCCAAAAAATTCAAGCAAATCTATGGTGACAGAAAATGGACTACTGATTCCGCGGGAAGAGGGGAGGAGGACAGGAGAGAGAAAAGGGTTACAAATGGGCACAAATAAACTTTGAGGGTGACTGGTATGTTCACTGTCTTAATGGTGGTGATGGTTTCAGGGATGTTTACATATGTCAAATTTATCAAATTATACATTTTAAATATGTGCAATTTAGAGTATGTCAGTTATACTTCAATTAAAACAATATCCATGCCCAGACGACATTTCCAAAGATTGGTCCAGGCTGGTACCTGGGCATCAACATTTTTAAAAATCTCCCCAAATGATGGGGAATGTGCAGCCAGGGTTAAATTGTAGGGCCTTCGGGTTAAGTTGTAGGACCTTGCAGGCCACGATAAGAACTTTTCCTATTACCTGCAGTAGATTGGAAGCTTTTGAATACTGAATATTGCAAGAAATTCAAGTCAAGAAACTCTCCTTCCAGCCCAAACCTCAAAACCTTTTGAGAATATGGTCTCATTATAGGTGAACAATTACAAATACAGCTTTTATTAACTATGCTCAAAAGAGTCAGCAAGGCCATTTCTGCTCTGAAGTGTATCATATAATTTCAAAATAAGTTGGAGTTCATGTCATTCCACATGTTTCAATTTCCTTATTGTGTCTATTAATGACATTTGCAGTAGGTGGTTTCTTTTATGTTCTGGAATTGCCTATCACATTTGGATGTTGGTCAGTTTGTTTGCTGCCAGGTAGGAAACTAGCTTCCAGTAATCAATCCAGTCAAGGTAGCCACTGAAACATTAGATCACAAATTGCTCACCAACATCTATCATCCTCTGGCTCTCCTCTGACTTCTTTAGATACCCTCCTCAGTCAATAGTCTTTCTCCTAGAGGGTATACCCTCAGTTCCAGGGCAACCTGAGTTACAAGATTCGTGAGGATCCTTGGGAGGGATAAATGACTCCTAATCTTAATATGCATTAATTTAGGATGAGTCAGCAGAGGGCAGAGCTGTTTTAGGTCTGCATGACTGTACCCTCACTGGGAGGCTTTGGCTTTGCAGTTGGATGGATCTGAATTAAAATCCAAGTTCCACTATCTATTTACCTATTATTTGTCTGTCATTGAGCAAGTTACTGAACTTCTCTGAGCCTCAGTTTCCTTACTGATAACATAGAAATGCATCTACCTGACAGAATTGCAGTAAGAATTAAATGTGTCATCCTTCATTTACTGAAATTCAAGTATGTATAGTAAGTCAGACACGCATGAGCTGACTTTGATACTATCTCTAGACATTGGTGTTGCTATAAGCTAACCCAGCACTCATGGCTGGGTCTTAGTGCTCTGTTGAGCAAAAACAATTTCACACATCACATCTGAAAAGACCCCTCTGTGACCCTGATGGACCAAGACAAAATCGAGAGCACTCTGTGATCATGTCTGAACAGATGAAAACATGAACATTGCCCAAACTTCCAAAATGAGTAAACATCCCCAACCTTGACTAATATGAGTGACTGCTACTTCTTTACCAATTATGGCTTTACCCTTGCTTTTATCTGCCCTCTCCATAGAATTACCCCTGCTCCCTAATAGCATCCAATTCAGAGCAAAGCCCTACTTCTTTAAACTCTATCCCAAAGCACCCAAGACAAGCTCAAGTCCTTTACTGTTGCTGACAGGGTGACGCTGAAATGAAACACAGACACAAAGTTATGATTTAAGGGAGCAGGGGACCCACAGCATCTCGTGCCAAGTGGGTGCTGATGCACCTGTGCTCCAGTTATTTATTCGTTTGTTACACAAAGCAAGACTATGCTACGTGATCAAAAGCATTCAGGGTCTCTCAGGTATTAATCTTCACATCCTGCTGCAGATAAGAAGGAACAATCTGGGGTCAATGGTTAACGCTGCTGTCATAGTCACAAGACACACATCTTTATAAGGCATGCCTACATGGCATTCCATGCAGGCTTGTGGCCCAGCATTCCAGGCCACCACCCCGGACATGGTCTAAGTGACATGAAAAGCTTGGTTCCCCACAATTTACTAAGTCCTTTCTAATACTTTCTTACTGTGACACCCCATGGTTTCCCACGGAACATATTCTCTCTCTCTGCAACAAGTATTAAACCCAACTTGTTCAATCTCAGGTATGTTCAGGGTGGTCTTTCATTAGAAGGTCAAATGACAATAGTGTTTGTTCTATGCCAATCATTGTGCTAGACTGTGAGCAGACAACTCAACAAAACAGCTTTGCCCCTGCCTTCCTCCTTTAAAGGAGGAGTCAAAGGAGCACCAGGCAGAAGGACCTCAAGAGTCCTGACAAGTCAGACACAAGCCAACAGTATATCATGTTACATGCCCCTAAGAGTGGGGGTGATGTCATCAACATGGCGACATAAGAAATCCCCTGAAAAGAACTTTGCCAGAGATTCAGCAAATAAAAGGATACATCCCATTAACTTAGAACTCTGGAGGATGGTAGAACTGGAGGAGAACCCCACAAATGCTGAATAAAGGAGAAAGAAAACTATCAGGTAGGAAACTTCCACCCTGGACTTGCTGGTTCTCTCCCATCCCCCTCACTTGGTCCTGTGCAGCTCGGGAGTTACTCAGAGGGAGTGGGTGGGATCCCTGTAACCTCCCACCAGAGACACAGACTACAGAGCACTCATAGCAGTGAATCAGAACCCCATGCATATCTAAGCACAGGGACCCAACTTCCAGGGCAGAACACAAGCTAGCTGAGGAACGCTGAATGCAAAAAGGCCCCTGGTGGTAGGGGTGGGATGTGGGGACATAGAGACCACAGTAGAACTGTGGCTGGCAAGTGGTGAATTCACTCAATTTTGTTTCTGCGGACTGGACTACCTAAACACAAAACAGATTTTTCTGGGGTGACCCACCTTTCTGGATTGGCCCCATCTGACTCACCAGTGCAGGATACTCTAATGGGAAAGAAACCAGAGGCAGAAAAGCCTCACAAAAGAAATAAAAACAGGGGGAGGGGTGATTTAAACTGAACTGTTGTAAGACAGGAGGGTCCCAGAATGGAAAAGAGTATGGAAGATAGGAAATTGAGTGAGAGAGAGAATTTAAACAAATCATAGGAGCTGGGGAGAAAATTATGCACAAAAGCAAACAAAACAGATCAAGATTCCCACAGAAGCAAGAGGCGAGAAGAAGCTTTCTCTTGGAGGTGAAACAATTATACAAGAAAAGGCAATCTTAAAAATTGTACTGCATACTCAGGGCAAGAATCAGATGAAGAAGAGCTGAGAATATCTGATCAGTTAAACTCTGGCTATTCTAAAGGTCAAGACTAAGTTGGATCAAGCATCAAAGAAGAGCCTTAACACAAAGCCAATCAGCAATAAGACCCTAGACAAGAGGGAGAAACTGACCCTCAGAGTTAACTCATCAAAATAATCAATGCTTAGACATCAACAAAAAATTACAAGCCATATTAAGAAACAGCAAGATATGGCTCCATTAAGGGAACAAATTGAAAGTCCAGAGGAGACATAGACTTTGGAACAACTAATCAAAGAAGTTCAAACAAACCTCCTAAATCAATTCAAGGAGATAAAGGGAAATATGCATAAGGAGATAAAAGATATTAAGAAGACAATGTGTAAGCATAAAGAATTTGAAAGTCAAAAATGTAACATAACAGAAATTATGAGGATGAAAGGCACAATGGTAGAGGTTAAAAATACACTAGATGCATACAGCAGCAGATTTGAACAGGCAGAAGAAAGAATTAGCAAACTAGAGGGCAGGACAATCAAAATCATACAGTCAGCAGAACACAGAGAGAAAAGAATAGAAAAATATTGGATAGTGTCTCAGGGATTTGAGTGAAAGCATGAAGCATGTCAACGATGTCCCAGAGTGAGAAGAGAAGGAAAAGGGGACAGAATAAATACTTGTAGATATAATGACTGAAAATTTCCCAACTTTTATGAAAGACGTAACTACACATGTCCAGGAAGTGCAACATACTCCAAACAGAATAAATCCTAATAGACCTTCTCCAAGACACATACTAATCAGAATGTCAAACGTCAAAGATAAATTCAGAATTCTGAAAGCAGCGAGGGAATAGCAATTCATCACATACAAGAGATCCTCAATAAACTAACCACCAATTTCTCATCAGAAATCATGGAAGTGAAGGGGTAGTGGAATGATATAATTAAAGTACTAAAAGATAAGATCTGCTGGCCCCAAATTTCTTTCTCTGGCAAACTGTCCTTCAAAAATGAGGGAGAATTTAAACTATTCACAGATAAACAGGAACCAAGAGAATTTGTCAATGAAAGACCTATCCTACAAGAACTACTAAAGGGAGTTCCGCAGCTTGAAAGAAAAAGACAGGAGAGAGTGGCTTGGAGTAGTATGAGGAAATGAAGATTATCAGTAAGGGTAACAAAAGGGGTACATGCAAAACCAATAGTACTGTATCCTCAATATACAATTCTACTCTTTACTTCTTATCAGAGTCAGAATACAATTGGACAAGAAAAAGGCATATTTCCTGATAATGGACATGCAAAACATAAAGTGGTAAAGTGGAACAAAACAACATAGAGAAACAGAGGAATATGGGCACAGAGAATGTGTATACTATTGAAGATAAGTTTTATCTTTTCAAATTTGTAGGTTATAGATGTAGGTTGTGTAACATACATCCCAGGGTAACAACAAAGAATGTATTTTAAAAATATACTTAAACAGAAATGAGAAAAGGATCATCAGATACATCACAAAATATCAACTATACAGAAAAGGAGGTTGCAATAAAAGAAAAGAAAGACCGAAAAAAGATATGACATGTAAAAACCAAAGGGCAAACTGGCCAGAGTAAGGTCTGCTTTTACAGTAATTACACTGAATATTAATGCAGCAAACTCCCTAGTCAAAAGACACATATTTGCAGAATGGTTAAAAAAAAAAAGAACAGTCCAACTGTATGTTGTTTATAAAAGACTCAGCTTAGAGCCAAAGACACAAATAGGCTGAAAGTGAGTATCTTTTGTAAAAACATATTCCATGCAAATAGTAACCAAAAAGAGCTGGGGTAGCTATATTAATATTGGACAAAATAGACTTTAGGTCAAAAGTTGTTATAAGAGACAAAGAAGGACACTGTATATTAATAAAAGGTGCAATTGACCAAGAAGAAAGAACAATAATACATGTTTATGCCCTTAACCATTGTGACTCAAAATACATGAGGCAAACCATGGCAAAACTAAAGGGAGAAATAGACATCTCTACAATAACAGTTGGAGACTTCAATACACCACTGTCATCAGTAGATAGAACATCTAGACAGAAGATCAATAAGGAAACAGAAAACTTGAATAATATGATAAATGAACTAGATCTAACAGACATATACAGAACATTTCACTCCAATAACAGCATGATATACATACTTCTCAAGTGCACATGGATCATTCTCCAGTATAGACTAGATGTTGGGTCACAATACAAGTCTCAGTAAATTTAAAAAGATTGAAATTACACAAAGCACTTTCTCTGACCATAATTGAATGAAGCCAGGAAACAATAACAATAGAGAACTGGAAAATCCACAAATATATGGAAGTTAAATAACACACTCTTCCACAATCAGTGGGTCAAAGAAGAAATTGCAATGGAAATCAGTAAATATCTTGAGATGAATGAAAACAAGCACACAACATATCAAAACTCACTGGATGGAGTGAAGGCAGTGCTGAGGGAGAAGTTTATAGCCCTAATGGCTTATGTCAAAAAAGGTGAAAGAGCTAAAATCAAAAACCTAACTGCACACCTGGAGGAACTAGAAAAGGAAAAGCAAACTAATCCCAAAGCAAGCAGAAGGAAAGAAATAACAAAGATTATAGCAGAAATAAATGAAATTGAGAATAAAAACATGATAGAGAAAATTAACAAAAGCAAAAATCTGTTCTTCGAAAAGATCAATAAAATTGACAAACCCTTAGCTAGACTGACAAAGAAAAAAGAGAGGATGCAAATAAATAAAATCGGAAATGAAGTGTGTGTGTGTGGGGGACATTACTAATGACCCCAGAAATAAAAAGGATTATGAGAGGACACTATGAACAACTGCATGCCAACTGATTGTATAACACAGTGAACCCTATTGTATATTTGGGCTATAATTAATAGTTCAAGTATAAGAATGTTGTTTCATGAATTATAACAAATGTACGATACTAATAAAAGGTGTTCATATAGGGTGGTAGATGGGGAAAAATACATCCAATATAAACTATGGATTATAGTTAATAATACTATTTTAATAATTTTTCATCAATTATGACAAAGGTAACTCCTTGTAAAAAAAATAGTGCAATTACCAAAAAAGTGGTACCATCAATTGTAACAAATGTTCACACCAATGTTGTTGCTGGGGTGGTGTATGGGAATCCCATATTTTATTCATGATTGTTCCGTGAGCCAACAACTTCTATAACAAAAAAATTTTTTTTAAATCCCTAAGAGTGGTATGGTTCTAAGAATATGAAAGAATGGAAAATCCCATCAAGGTCAAGAGTATTTTTTTAGCTAGAAGATATGTTTACAAATATTAGGGTTTCCTCAAGTTTAAGTTATTTATAAATATATATATATATATCTTAAAGGGTCAAAGAAATGCAAAATCCAGTCAAAAGTGAGTACAAAGAATGGGAGCTGCATATTTCCTTGAATAAATAGAAGAATTAGATGAAAGGATAAGGGACCTAAGAGACTTTTAGCATGAAAGCCTAAAGCTTTATAACCATTAAAAAGTCTCAGTAAGTCCCATCCTGGTCATTAACAATCTTGCATCCCGGTCAAAATTACTGGTCAGAAGTAACTTCATTTAATTGCAATGGCAAATGTCTTCCCTTAGGTTGGTATGTATTTTTTAGCACAAGGAAAATTGAGAATTAAATATGGAAAGGTTTGAGATGACCAAACCATCCTATTATAATTTTTTTTATTAAGCAGAAAAATGTGCATATTTACTGTTTTGTCTGTTTGTAACTTTTAAGAAAATTGGATGTATTAGAGTAATAACTTTGTAATACCAATTTAAAATATAATTCAGTAATTGATTTGGATTTTTATGGTTTTGAGTTGAATTCTTACTAAGTATATTGGGGGCATACAGGAGGACTTTGGGATCCCATATCTATAAATTTTAAATGTTTAAATGTGTATGAACATTGAAGTACTCCAAAAGTTTTGTTTATTGAGACATATAAACACTATATATAATAATATGCAATTTATAATCACACCTTACATGTTTGAAGGTAATTAACTAACTTTGTAAATTGGTCCAAACCTTATTCAAAGGCCCTTTAGAAGTGATTGCTAGAATAAACATTAAAATAATTAGATTTATAAGCTGAACTAAGATAAACTAAGTTTTTCTAATTTTGACTTTACTAAATTGAATAGTAATTTTTAATCCAAAGTAAGCCTCTGAATAGTGTTTTCCACTTACAAAAGCCACCTTCAATAGCATCTAGAAACTCATGTGAGTTTGTGGTAAGTGCTGTGACAGGATAAAGATAGAACACTACATAGGAACACTCAGGAGGGGCCAGATTTGAAGTTTCTAAGAGGGACCTTAAGAATGAGGAACCAGTAAGCCAGGAAAAAGTTGTAAGGATTTAGGGGAAGGAAGGGAGATCCACAGGAAGCATTGGGTCCATGGGTTCATTCATTTATTTACAGAGTATGTACCAGGCATGAAACCAGGAAATGGGACAGAGTGGAAAACCAAATAGGATTCCTTTCCTCACGGAGTCCAAGGCCAGGAGGTAAGTGGGAACATAGCCTCTGTGGAAACGGGAAGAATTTCAGTGTGGTTGGAGCCCATCCTGAGAGGGTGAGAGGGACACCGGATGGGGAGCCTCAGGGCCCTGCAGGATACAGGCCTAGCATGGTGCCCCGAACAGAAGGCCTTCTGCAAACTGTTCCTTTCTTCTTAAGAGTGTTCCTTTTCCATACCCTTTTTGTTTGGGGGCACAAGCTTATTTGTAAACCAAACATTTAAATTTTTCTGGGGCTTACCCTGTCAACCAAACCACTAAAACCTACTGACCCTTTAGCCAAGTGCCCGAAGCCTAGAACAGGCTGAAGGTAAGTGAGAAGCTCGCCCTTTGCTGGAGCCTACGGACATGGGAAGCAGCATGTGGAAGTTGGCGTGATGTACTCATGCAGACCACCGAGGGCCAGCAGGTGACTGGACCATGTGTCTCTCAGGGTTGCCATGGGGACTGCTGGCTGCATTAGCTGAATCCTCTGTCAATAATGGCTCCTTTTTAAAGAGGAAATAGATTACATTTTCCAAGGTCTAAACTGGGAGTGAAGTGGTGGTGAAAGGGGAGAAATAGAAGGTCTGTGTGGGTAAGCAGCAGGGACCAAAGTTGGAAAGAATGAAGACAGAAATCCCTCTCACTTTAGGAAGCTTGAGAGCCATTCTAAACCACAGCCAGATCTTAGACCTTCACCAGAGGATGCTGGCTTCCCTCATACAAAGTATTTTATACAGAGAATGGTAGATCTGGGATTTGCAAAACTCATTTTCAATTTTACAGGCTACAGCCTTCAAATGACTAAGCCATATCACACGTTTAGCAGATCAGCATGAGTCTCAGGGACAAGCACCCAGGAATCATTCCCTGGAAGGGTCCTGGGGATATTAGCATATGGGCTCCATTTAAAGAACTATTTCCAACAGCGTGGGCAGACCCTCTGTTCTTCTGCTGTCCTTTTTGTCTAAAGTTATCAGGACATCGAAACCTTTCATCCCTGGGAATACAGTCTGAGTGTCTGGCAGCTATGAGGCTTATGAGGACTTTGGACATTTTCCCCAAGTCTCCATGGAATAATGGTCCCAGTGTTTCACATCAACAATAGCTAAGCCAAACTGCCTTTGACATCTCCAGAGTTATCTGATCACCCAGGTGACATTGAACAGAGCTAGACGGCTGGGAAATGCCAGCTCAGCCCTGACATCTGCTCAAGGCCAGCCATGAGGGTTCCAGGAGTTATATGAGCCACTAGGTCCATCCAATCTGCCATCTGTCACTGTCTGATCATGCCACCTTGGGTCACTGGCTTCCCCCACTCTGTGCCATCTGTGAAATGTGCAGGATGGCACACCATGTCCTTCTGTCCCTCCTCCTCTCCTATTTCTCTCCCTCCCCACCCCCTTTCTCTCTACCTCCTCCTTTGTAGAACATAGATAATGTGTCTATAAAGTGCTTTGAGCTCCTTGGAGATAGAAGGTCTATAAATATAAGCTGCTATTACCGTTACCATGGAAACACTCACAGAGAACTGTGTTTCACTCCTGCATTTGCTGAGTGTAATTCTGGCCTTCTCATCCTCCTAGCTTCTTCAGCCTGTTAAACAATCAATTATTTTGCATAGCTTTGCAGCCAGGTAGGGGGTGGGGACCCAGGGCAGAATTAGCTTGTTAACTCAACTCTTCCTCACATCAATTTTCAGAAGTTGTGTTTCTGTGCGCTAAGGTACAGGACGGTGTAAGGTTGGCTAGAGTCAGCTGTTAACCTGAGGATGCAAACAATGAAAGTTGTAGGTGTGCCACCCAACCCAGGACCCTGATCTATATCAAGATTTGGGCAAGGGAGAATTCAGAAATATTACTCAGATATTATATTCCACTCATTTCCTAAATTTGCCGGGACTCCTGACTCCGAAGCTACAGAAGCAGGGCTGGTAAAAATATCGGGGTAAAGAAGGTAAAGAGTCTGCACCTTTCTGCCAGATGTGACCTTCCAGAAGGCAGAGGTCATGTCTTTTTCATTATTGTCTTTACCAGGCCTAGTGCAGTGCCTGGTACATGGTAGATATTATTCAGAGGTTTATGAAAAGAAAATGAATAAATGGCTGTCATTTTCTATTGCAGAGCTAGAAGTATTGCTGAGGAAGCCATACGGCATCAAATGTTGGCTTGGACTCAAGATCCCAGAGTCCCCATGAAGCTGCTTGTCCCCCTGTACTCCCATCATAATGAAGGCTTTGATGCCACTTCATTTCCGGTTTCATGGGTGGTCCTCGGGCAAGCTGCTTCTATACTATGTTTGGGGGAGTCTAGAATAGTTAACCAAAAATCTGTGAAAAGTCCTGTGCAAGAGATAAGGGTGTGAAAACTCTGGGAAAAGCCATTAATCCTTTCAGGTGAGGCTCTTATCTCAGAGGCAAGTTTTCCAGGCCTTGGATTAGCATAGGTGGCGTAGGGAATGAAATGGGAATGGGCTTTGGAGTCAGACAAATCAGAAGTCCGTGTCCGAGCCCTGCCACTTCCAACTTCCCTGGGCCTCAGTTCTCCCATCTGTAAAATGAGAACCTTAGCACTTATCTCAAAGGTATCAATTAAACAAAATAAGCTATATAAACCAGAAGCTCAGGGGCTAGCACTGGCCAATGATTAATACATGCTCGTTCCATTTCATTAGTCTGGTTATACGCAAGAGGAGGGCCGTATATTTTGCATAAGGCACTTACTAACTGGTTTATTCAAAAGGCCTGGTAGACGTTTCAGATCCCACCAAAATAGGAGTATGTGATATCCCTGCCTTTGCGGAGGGAGGTTGGGGGACTAAAGGAGAGAGAGAAAATGCTCAAGCACACACAGGGAGGTAGGCAAGACTGGACCCATAATTTTGGGGGCCCTGTACAAAATGAAAATGTGGGGCTGCTTGTTAAAAAATTACAAATGGAAGATAGTGACAGCAGAGCATGAAACCAAGTACAGGGCCCCTCCAAGCTGGTGGGGGGAGGAGGGTGGTTGTCCGGAGCACACTGTGCAACTGCGCAGGTCACACACCTAAGAAGTCAGCTCCAGAGCCAGGGGCCAAGGTGAACTTGCCTTATATGGTTCCCAGTATGAGGAAATAAGTTAGAGCTGTACAGTTTCACAGTGTTATCCAAATATTATTTTTGTCATAGCTATAGGTCTAATACAATTAGAAAGGGTACTGGAATGTTTTCTAAGAAATGCTTGAATACCACCAAATTCATGTTCTAAGCTAAACTGAAATTTAGTAAAGTTCATTTCAGAAGGAAAAAGCTCATAAAAATAACTAAGGTCATATAGTGGAGATTAATGATTACATAAAATATGTTCACAGTTTCAGATTGCTCCTATATCCTTATTCACAGGATTATGGGGGTGAAGCCAAATTAGAAAACATGTAAAGGACATTCAATCATTTATTCAACTACTATTTATTAAACCTCTACTCTGTAAAAGGCACAACATGAGGCCATGTAAGGAAACAAAGAAACAAACAAAAAAGACATCTTTGGGTATAAAATGAGACAGTTAGACCAGATGATATCCAAAGTCCCTTTCAGTTCTAACATTTTAGGATTCGTTGACTAAGACACAGAGCCTACCTTTGAGAAACTTAAGTCTAGTACAATAACAGAAAGTAAAATGAAAGTTGCTCCATATAGAATAATTTTTATGAAGTGACCGTAATCTATGTATCGTTTATATTCATATATATGTATTCCTACATGCCAGGATTTTTATATGGTCTTCCATCGGGATATTTACTGAACCCTTCAAAGCCCTGGGCATATTGTCTTTTTTTTTTTTCCTCCTTAATTTGGTAGACAATGGATTCTGCTTCATTCACAACAAACAAACAAAAAAAAGATAGGGACAGAACATAACCCCCTCTTTATGAAATACTGAATTCATTCACAGCAGTCCCTATTCCCCTTTCACACAGACACACCCCTTTAATAAAGAATACCATTAAAATGGACCATACTCCTTTCTTTTTTTTCAAGGTATAATTATTATTGGGAGACTCTACTTAAATGTGTTGAAGCCAATTTTTGAGCACAAGCTTTAAAACTAGACAAACTTTTTTCAGATTCTAACTCCACCACTTATTAGTTATCAGTGACCTGGGCAAATGACTTAACCTTTCTGAGCCTCAGTTTTTTCATAAGTTGAAATATTAATTCCTCTCCAGGTTATGTGAGGATTAAAAGCATCTGGCAGTACCAGGTACACACTGACAACTCATCTGATGTTATGCCTACCCCTCCTTCTTCCTTTCCTTCTGTAAAGTCTACCATGAACAGTAGGTCATGGGACTGTAATTTTCCCACTATTTCACTGAAAATTGTGGGGTATTAAGACATGACACATGGAAGGGAAAACTACCCAAAGATTGAGCCTAGAAAACCAGAATAGATGAGACCAAGGACATATATTGAGCTGAGTAAGTCTAAACATTGACTTTATTTTCAACTTCAAATGTATAAAATCCTGTAGAGTGTTTCTTCTTATTTGCCTTACATTTTTTTATAACTCCTCACTGAACATGCCACTGTGCAATCCTGGCACTTTATTTGACTTAGGCATTTGTCCAATAAGGTCAAAATAGTCAACTTCAAGAGGAGGAGAAGATGTAAACAAGGATGGAGAGAGAGACCCAAGAGTTCTACCCATTTCTTCCAGGAAATAGAACCCTGAACTTATCTAAGTATTTCTGTGTTGTTATAGGATGGACACGTGAGCCATTCTAAATGATAGCTTAAAACTAAAAGGTAAAGAAAGATGCTATTTCCCTCCTCGGAATCCTACCCTGGAATGAAGACAAAGATGCTGCCATGACAAGGTCAGAATTACCCTCCTTGGGTGTTATTTGCAGGGCACCAAAAGCCCCTAATAAGCCAAGACTAACACCCAAACTGGCCTAAAATCCCCCATCACTGGAGATTCACAACTAACAAAAAGGCACAGAGTCCCCAGGAATCCCTAGTACATATGCCCACAACAGAACACAGAAATCTGAGGGAATAGACACAGGACGTGGGAGCTGTGATGGCAGAAAATGCAGAAAGAGGATGAGTACTGCCAGAGAGAAGCTAATACACTTCATAGTTTTGCCTGGGCTTGGCCCTCAGGGGAGGTATTTGCCGCACATGGCTGCCAAGTTGCAGACTACAGTTCCCAGCCTGCCTAGCAGCTAGGTATGACTGTGTCAGTAATGGGATACAAATAGAAGTGAGATATGCAAATCTGCCATCATCTTCTTAAAGGCAAAGCCACTTGTCCTGAATTTTCCTCTACCTGTGAACTGGAATGCAGATGTGGTGCTGGCCCCGTCTCCATCCAGGGAAGGAGGACAGCCCTCCAGGGGACAGCAAGGTTAACAAGATAGAAAAAGGGTCCCTAAATAACTTCAGGCAGCAGAGCTACCTTGCCAGCCTGGACCTTCCCCCTCCAGACTTCCATGCAAGAAAGAAGTAACTGCTATTTTCTTTGAGCCACTGTATTTTGGGTCTCTATTATAGCAGTTTGGGCTTGAATATAAGAATCAAGGGCTAGCCCACAGCTGGAGCGTCCCTAGAGTCAGGTGGCCACTCCAGTTCACTCTGCGTTAGCTGGGTGGAAGGAGCACCATGGGAAAACAGGCCAGCTCAGGCAAACCTTGCAGCTCCCAACCACGGGCCACGTGGTAGGGCCAGTAAGCGGAAGAAGTATTTGAATGCACAAGCTGTCACTCAGTTTAATTTCCTGAAACTTCTCTACTGGAAGGGTATTAATTCTGTAAGCATCATATTCTAAACTCTCCAATGGATTGTGCTGTCTAGGTGCAAGTCACCCATTCTCACAAATTGAGTACTCAGGTCCTTTAAACTACAGCACAGGAGAGTTTTATATATACCACTGGTTCTCGCCTTTATCATGCATGGAATCACCTTGAGAGCATCTTAAAATAGATTACTGGACCCAGAATTTTTGTTTCAGTAGGTCCCTGCTGGGGCCTGAGAATCTATATTTCTGACAAGTTCCCAGGTGATGCTGATGCTGCCGGTCAGGGGACACACTCTGAGACCTACTATCCCACATAAGCACACAACTGTCGCTGGCATACTCTGCAAAGTCTTAAAGCCAGATGCTAATCGAAACAGTGAACACCATACTATTTTAGTATATTCAAAATGCAAGGATGCATTTCCTGTTGATGGCTCAGTAAGTAAACAAATACATAATTTATTTAACAAATATTCCTAAGTGCTTATTCTGTGTCAGGTACTGGGCAAGCTGCAGTTAGAAAGCAGACAAAAATACCAGCCCTTATAGAGCTTAAATTTGAGTGGGAACAGCCATCATTATTGGATTTCATTATGTTCTGACATTTACATTAATTATCTCAGGTGTCCACAATATAAGCATTATCTCCAATTTCAAAATGAGAAAGTTGAACCTCATATAGTTAAGTAACTTTCTCAGAATCACATGGCCGTACCTCAAAACCAATGTACTTTCCCTAACACCAGAGTGAAATGTATTTGGCTAACTTGACAAAGGGACTTTCAGCAGAAATTCCCTGTATTTTTTCACTACCACAGTTTTTCACAATTTTTTTCACTACCATGACCCTAAAAGATCCCTGAAGCCTTGGGGACAAGAGCCTTCAAGTGTAAGACCCTAAGACAAGGTCTGGGAGGGGAGGAGCATGAAATGCAAGGAGGGAACAATTTCCATAATTCTGACCACAACCCATTTTCTGAACCATCTGGAAGGTAAATTTGCTGTTGGGTCAACATGAGCTGCTTGGATTCAAAAGAAATTTGCTTTGAACATCAACCTTTCGTTAAAACTAACAGGTCCCTGGTTAAAATTGGAGCTCCTTCCTTCCTCCAATCATTTATTCGACAAAGATTTCTTGAACCCCTGTGTGCCAGGCCCTGTTCTGGGAACCGTGGAGAATTGAGGTGAATAAGACTTTGTCCCTGCTTGCAAGGAGCTCACAATTTAAGAGTAGCTTCTTCTTCCTAGTTTTCTAAGGTTTCTTTCGGTTTGTCTTTGGGACAGAAATTTTTTTTCTTATTTTTTTAAAAACATTTTGAATGTTTAATGGTTTGAACCTTTATTCACAATCCCAATTCATACATCAGTTCATGCTCTTTTTAAATAAAGCTATTAATAAATAGGAGTTGGGTATTTGGTGTAATAATATGATGCTTTATTTTTTTAAAGAGTAATGACAGTGACAATATTTTCTTGGGAAAATATTTTTTAGAAAAGAAAAGAAAAAAAAGAAAAGAGAAAAAGAGGTGGTTCCTGGGGCAACGGGACAAAAAAAATGAAAAAAAAAATCCTGGAAGATAAAGAATCTATGATCCTAAAAATAAAGGATAGAAAGCTGCCCTCAAGGAAGGAGAGTGAAGAACAGACTCTTAGAAGAGAAAAAGAAGATATTTGGAGAGGGGTAAAAAGGGGGAGGGAGGCAGGCAGGCCCCTCATTGTAACACGTACTTTACATAGCCTAATGTCCTTTGTGGAATGGTGTTTAAACCTCATTAAGGGTGGTTTACATGTACACTTTCAACTTCAGGACATAATACAGTTCATTTTCTTTTAAGAAAGTGAGGATTAAAGTTTGCCGGCTCGCAGGATTGTCTATCTTTAATAGGTAAACCTACATATTCTTAAGTTTGGAGCCTTAAAATTAGACTGACCTTCCAGCGGTGGACTCCCGTCTTGATTGAGAAGGCCTGTCAGAAAGAATGTTGTGCATCCACGCACCTGAGGGGTGAGCTAGCAAGTTACTGGTAACAACCAAGCCTTTGTTTGCTTCTTTAAAATGCTGCGTGCAGAGGTGACCACGCATTGTTTTCATTTCCATGTGACCTTGACTCCCTCAACTCGACTGACAGCGCTCTCCAAATTTTCTCCGGCGTTTTCAAATCTCAAAGAGCAAAGTTGTCTTCGAGGTTTCTTCTCTTGAACTCCAAGCATACTGAGATAGTTTTTGACCACAATGGTCTCTTCTGGAGAGTCATTCCTGTGCCCAGCGCGGGGGTCTAAAGAACTCCCAGGCAGTGCTTAAGAACAGCTGGAACGCAGACCACAGGCCTCCCACACCTGACAGTGGGGGCTCTCCGACTTTATTTAGCATAATAATTTCCAGGGAAGCTTGTTCCCATGCAGATTCTTGGGTCCAGCCAGATAATCTGAATTGGTAGGACTGGGATAAAGCCCAAATTCTGCGTTTTAAAGGTGCTAACCAAGTAAGTCTGATGCAGAGAGTTCCTGGTCAACATATTGAGAAACTCTGGACAATCTGCATTAGAGTTAGAAACAAAAGTGTAAAGGGAGCCACTTCACTCGCTCAGCTAAATTTATTGAGTGACTACAATGTGCCTCTCTTGGTGCTAGGCACAGGGAATACCGTGGTAAACAAAACCTGTTCTCATCAAGTTCACATGTAAGCAAGTAATCACACAAATGAATGTAGAATTACATCTTTGACAAATGCCACAAAGAAGAGTTTTACAATACCATGAACACCTGTGACTGGGGCATTATCCAAAAGTCAGGGAAGTCTTTCCCTGAAGGCCCAGTAGGTGTTATCCAGTCAAGTGAGAATATATAAACATTCCGGACACAGAGAGAAAAGCATGTGCAGATGATTCCCTCTGCCTGCCATGGCCTTGCCCTCATCTCCTCACACAGACTCACTCTTCACTGTCCAGGTATCACCTCCTTCAGGAATCCTTCCCAACTCCTCAGGCAGGGTTAAGACCCTCTTCTGAGCTCTCCTAGCACCCCTGCAAATATCGGGCTGTCCCCCTCTTGAGAAAATAAACTGCTTGACTATCTCTGCTCTCCAGTGGTGGGCAAACTGACCCAGCACACTGTAAGGTTCATCAGTATTCAATGAGCGAGTAATTGAATGTTCTTCCTTCTCTGTTCCTCATGTGCCTGTCAAAGTCCTTTTAGGTCCCACCTCACCAACAAGGGATCTCTCCTGTGCATGTTTGGATATATTATGTCCCCCAGAAAAGCCATATTCTTTAATGTAATCTTGTGGGGGCAAACTGATAAGTCTGTTGATTAAGGTGGAAATGTTTGATTAAATTATCTTCATGGAGATGTGGTCCCTGCCCACTCAGGGTGGGTCAAATCACCGGAGTCCTACAAGAGAGCTCACATACAGAAGGAACTCAGAGCATCTGAGAGAGACTTTTGAAGAGATGCTTGGGAGCTAACAGAGATGCTCAGAGATGCTTGGAGATGCAGACAGAAGGACGTTTGGAGATGCTAAGCTAAGAACCGAAGCCCAGAGTTTGCCCCGGAGAAGCTAAGAGAGGACCCCCGGACACTTAGAGAAAAACTCCCTGGGCAAAAGAAGCAAGGACACATAGGAATTGAGAGAGAGGAGCAAAAACAGAAGCCCAGAGACATTTTGGAGAAAGCGATTTTGAAACACAACCCGGGAGCATGGACCAGCAAACACCAGCCATGTGCCTTCCCAGCTGACAGAGGTGTTCCGGACGCCATCAGCCTTTCTTCAGTGAAGGTATCCTCTTGATGCCTTAGTTTGGACACTTTTATGACCTTAGAACTTTAAATTTGTAACTGAATAAATCCCCTTTACAAAAGCCAATCCATTTCTGGTATTTTGCATTCCAGCAGCATTAGCAAACCAGAACATCTCCCTTCTCTAAATTACTATTGTACCTGTTATTTGTGATATTCTTTGTTGAACTCAATCATTTACCACCTTGCATTGTAGTTTGCTTATTCCATATATATCTTGCCTCACCCACCAGACTGCGTTCTGCTAAAAAGTCTGTACCACAATTTATATGTCTTTTGTGATTCCCTTAGTCTCTTAGCCAATTCTGTACATTCAGAAGGCACTCAAAAAATAATTATTGAAAGAGTGCATGGATTCAAGAAAGGCTTCTTTAAATAGTGACCCAGAGAAGATTTAAATTATCTTGGAGAACTCTTAACACTAACAACAAAGAGTCTTTACATGAGCCAACCCCCCCCCCACACACACACACACATTTTGGTGCCATGAGCTATGCCCGCACTCACCTTCAGTCTGTCTTGTGAAGAGGCAATGAGGCCTCATGACCAAGAGCATGGGCTCTGGAGCCAGACTGCCTGGGTTTGAATGCTGCCTCCCTGCTTGCTGATCTTAGGTTAATCTATCAGAAACCCAGTTGCCTCCTGGGACCTATTATGGGGGCTTACCTCACTGAGTTTTAAAAAAGGACATACAAAATAGAAAAACCAGAAAAAGAAATAGAAAAGATAATCCATATTGACTACTGGGCATTGTGTCTGGCTTATAGTTAGTATTTGATAAATGCAGTTATTATTCTTGAATGTAGCTTCTAATATGATGACAAGGTTTAAATGGAGTGAGACTTCTTGAGGAAACCAGGTGTACAGTGATACTGGTCCCCTCATCATTCCACTCATTTATATGAGCAGTGGTCTTGATGGTGTCACTGGAGAGAAAGGCACAGTGACAACTTTTAGAACCAGGAAGTCATGTACTCTGGTGGGTAGACTCTTACTAAGCGACTGGACGGGAGGTCATCTGCAGCTCAGGATGCATTTCAGTAAAGGGGGTTTACCGTCCAGTGGGATCATTGGATACAAGGCCATACATGGTAGGTAGGAAAGACCGAATGTTATCATTTATTAATGCCAAATATGCTGTTAACTAGGCTACAGATACTGTAAATAGCCAGTTTGCCTAAGGGATTTGCTTTTTTGAGAGCATAAAACCCTTCTCATTACTCAGTATAGAGATAAGTATAAATTAAATCATAATCCAGTTTATGCAAATTTTTTTTTTGCATTTAAAAACTTCCTGTCTCCCAGCAGCTCTTCCCCAAAGTAAAATAAATGTAAAACAGTCTTTTTTCATTTCTTCCCTTTGGTCTGACTCTACAAACTAGCCACATTAAAATGCAATATTATTAGAATGATTTGGAAATGCATATTACCTCAGAAAGAAAAAAAGCTGGCATAATAAGGTTCTTCGTTCTATGCATTTTGTCTGCCTACTGTCTGCCTGCTTTCCTGTCTATCTGTCCTGTGCGGTCCAATAGCCAGGCAGCCATTTTATACTGCATGGTCCCTTCTCACGATCTGGGCACATGGGAGGGAGGAACCTAGGCTAAGGCAGTCAATGCTTAGGCTTCCCAGCAACCCATGACCTGATAGGAAAATGTGAACCGTGCCAATCTGATTTCCTCTACCTGGAATGCAGACCAAAAGCAAAGCAGGCCCAACTAGCAATGGAAGCTGCAGCTGAAAGATCATGAAATAGACTTGTGAATAGTGGCCTTACCCAGCTGAGGTTGCATGTAAGTTAAGTCGGACATTGGAGGGAGCTGAGGAAGGAGAGGAAGCCAGGTGGTGGTTAGAAGGAAGAAGGCAAATGTGGAGTGCAGCTGAATCACATCCATGGGTGAACGCTGGGATAAAGACCTCCAGACCCTGGGACAGCACCACACCAGGCCAGTCTGTGCAAGGCCCATGTGCCAGAACACCTTGTCCTAGAGTCTGGGGATTGGTTTGTTTTATGCAACTGCAAGAAATTTTTCTAAGACATTCATCTGACTTTGGTATTACAGAGAGGCCTTGGTTCAGGGAAGTCATGAAGGCAATTCATTGGCTCATACACAGCTTTGGGAGGATAGTGATCGATAAAAATGATAGTGTCCAGATCACAGTGAAAAAAATAGCTCCTCTGGACATTGCACTCCTCAGAACCAGGGTGCCTGCTTAAAAGAGAATGCTAACAATTGAGAATATGTGCAGAGGAAGGCAGCAAGCCTCTTGAGGGGGTAGGAACCATCTCATACAGGCCCTGAAGAAACTGGGGAGTTTTCACTTGCAGAGTGAAGATTAAGGAGGCAGGAGAGTCATTTTCAGTGTATGTAGAGTGGCCACATTTAAGCCCAGTGTAATACCCAGAGTTGCCCAACAATGGAATGTTCCACTGTAAGGTAGGGAGCACACTGCCCTGCACTTATTCATATAGAGGCCAGCTGACTACCCAACTTGTCTCAGGAGATGGAGGTTAAACTAGAGGATCTCTGACATTATCTTCAATACTATCCACAAGTTTATCCACAATGACTACCCATCACCTCCAGGTCCTCACTAAGGCCTCATAAAGAAGATGAAGATAAAGCAGACCATAAAATAGGCATTCCCTTCACCTCTAGAAGACTTCAAGTGGTCCAGTGAGAAAGGAGTCAGAAAATGTCCTAGATCCATGTCTCATCTTCATCTGTCCCTAGGACTGATGAGACAAGATCATGCTTATCTGTCAGCAGACTGATGTAACAGGACCACCCCCACTGAGAAGACAGAAAATTCTAAAAAGGGACTTTTTCTTTAAAGTCTAGAGGATGATGGTTGGTGCTAGGCATGTTTTCAGGGACTAAACAAATTCAATCAACTAAATCCCCACTGGGGAAGTACAAAGGAAGTAAGCTGGTCCTGAAAGCTCTGACAATGGTCAGCACTACTTCCCCACTCACCTTCAATCCTACCACCCAGGCGGTTGTGACTATTTGTAGAGACTATGCACCTCCACAGTCTGGCCAGAGCAAACAAAATGGAAATCATTCGGTGTGTCCCCTTTTCTCTACTATGGTTGGGTTGCCTCCATTCTCCACACACTTAATAACACATTGGCAAAGGACAGGGTGCGTGGAAAGAAGTCCCAGCATGTCTCAACAAACAACGAATGCATTCTGGACTCACCAGCTTCCTGACACATGTTAGGAAACAGTGCAGCAGAAGGCAACTTCAGGAAGCTTCCCAGCTGGGACCTGGTGACCAAAGTGACGTGCAGGTAACCTGTTATTCTCATTGATGGCAGGAATAGTCCAATTTACCAACTGGGCCTTGCTGAAAAGGCTCTTTTCTGCTATTTTCACGCTTTGTCCTCACTCATGGCAAGGACTCAATTCCAGACCCAATGAAACAGGAAATGGCCAGGATAATATTAAATGACAGTAGTAAAGAGGTATTTCTACTTGTCCCTATTTCAGGGTCACTGGTTTGTTTTTTTGTTTTGTTTTGTTTTGTGTTTTGTTTTTTGTTTTTTACCTTTCTGGAGAATGAATGTTTTTCTGTCAAACATCCAGGATCCATTGTGCAACACAGAATGATGCCTGTGGAGCAACCGTACATCCATGATGGATGATTAGGACATTCAGGCCAGCCTAGGGTTAGGTGTTACTCAGGATCCATTCACACCTCGAGCCAGGGTGACCAGTCTGGTGGCATTTCCAATGACTAGCCCTCACCCAGTCCTTTTTGCCCTCCATTGCAGAGCTGTGCATTCTGGCTGCTTTCTGCTGCAAACAGTCTGCCATTGAGCCGTTTTCCCCAGCACTGCACAGTTTCTGCTGCCAGGATGAGTCACCATGTAACACGCACCCTCACCCCCTCCGCTCTGTACTTAAAATACTCTAGGGCAGGCCGAACAGAACCCCACTGTGCGTGAGCACGTGTGTGAACGTGGGATTGGCAGCTCAGGTTCCTGAGTCCTCTGCAAAGCAAACTGTACTGTTTGGCCAAGGAGTTGAGAGAGCCAGTAGCTCTGGGGGTTCTGTTTCTCAGATCTGGACCTTCCTCATGCAGCCTGCCAAGTTGCATTCTCTTTTTCCCAAGCAGGTGAATCTCCATTTTAGCCTCTCTGATCTCAGACAGAAGCACGTCTGCTGGAGGTTGATTTGTTCTGCCTCTTCTCTCAGCCTGGCTGCTGACTGGCCACTGTGCTACAAACAAGACAGCCCCGTCCTGCTTTCACCTGTGGGTTCCTGTCCCTCAAGCACAGCAGCATCTGGCTGTTTCCTGAGTTGGAACCCATCATCCTCACTTGGACAGAGGTCCCTAATCCCCTCTACTCCGCACTGCCTTTTGCTCTCTGCCTCTCCTCCGTCCACCCACACACAGAGCACTGACCGTGGGCAGAACCAATCACAGATCTGTAGAACAATCCCTCTCCCCTAGCCTGCATAGAAAAATGGATTAAAAATTGTCCCCTTTGTCCTGAGCCTTTGAGCTGAAGAATTCCCTCCTCCTCCTTTCTGCTGAGAAACGCTGAACTTCCATAGGCACGCACTAAACAGCTTCCTTCGTTCCGCATGGTCTACGCCCAGCCACACACTCCACCTGCCAGAGTCACCCCTCCTGCTGAAGAAACACACAGTTCCAGCTTTCAACCTGCTGTAACAGCACCCGTCATAGAAGGGGCCTCAGAACAAAAGCCCAGCCCAGCACAGCCTAAAGGGACATCCTGTGCCCAAGTTATTCATTATTCAAGTTAGAGGAGGTCACAGAGCAGGAAGCAGGTTGGAAACCAAGGGGAAAGGTAACCTGAAGTGTGGGGAATTAGTCAGGGTGACCTTCTAGGGCTGATGGGAATGCCAAGTCCTGGCAGAGGTGAGTACCATGGTGAGAAGGTGGCAAAGTCATAGCCACAGCCCCAAGGTGGGACAAGGTCAAGTGGAAACAGCTAATTATCAATAAGCTAGCTACTTAATAGCTTTTGCTATGCACCAGGCACTGTGCTTAGCACTTTCCCACATTGCTCATTTAATCCTTGCAAGACGTATCGTTCCAATTTTACAACTGAGGGAACAGAGCTGGAGAGAACAAAGGACTTGCTCAAGGTCACACGGCTAGTAAGTGGTGAAGCTGGGAGTCTGAATGCAGATCCGTCATCCTCGTAACCACTTAACTCTGAGCAGTGAAGGCTGAAAAAATTCTAGGTGGTCTAGAGTGACTGGGAAGGTGGAGTTTGAGGGGAGCCATGAGAGAAATCTGGTTCCCATAAGGTCTGAGAACATGTTTTCCAGTAGCAATACCAGGTTTGTGTGGAAACAGAGGTTTCTAGGAGCCCTAGGGGAAGCTGGTTTAAAATGAGATGCTGCGTTGGCTATGCAGGCATGACTCTCAGGACTTCCTCAGAACCTGAGAAAAGTTTACATGCACCGGAGGGGGAATGAGCAAAGCCAGGGAACTAAAACTTGACGGGCAGTATCCCCTAGAGGAAGACAATAGCTCAAGGACAAGAGAGAAAAAGGATCACTCTACTTGGCATTTATGACAGCCCTGGAGAACTAAGATAGGGCACTTCTTTTTAAGAAAATAAAAGGGGGGGTTTCTAATTAAAAATCTGTCACTGTGAGCCTCTCTCCACATAGAAGAGAGAAAGGGAGAAAGAGAGAAGAAAATCAAGGGTGGGGGGTGCGATGGGAAGGGTGGGATGGGTGTGGGAGCAGGAAGGGCCCCCCCTCCACCTCCTTATCCCTCCCCATGCCACCTTTCCTTCTGCCCATCCTTTCTTGCTGATTCTGCCCACAGGCTTTCCTCCCTCTTAAGCAGTGGGCACCCAACAAACAACATGCCCTTCCCAGAGACCTGTCCTGCTGGAAATTCCTTCATGAAGTAACTTCTGTTAGGAGGGGACTAGGGCATCAAATCTGTAGGTGCAGCCTCTTCTAGCAGCCCTCCTACAACGACTTGGGGCTTTTCCAACATAAACACTGCAGGGGCAAAGCAGGGGGTGGCTTCCTTTCCCAACACACTGTTCTCATGGTTGTCCTTGACAGAGCCCTGCAGGAGCCTCTCTGGGGCTAGATGGATAGGTGGCTGCCTCTCTCCTGAATTTCAGGAATTTTCAGGTTTGCCCAGGTCTTGAAGCAGGCCTTGAGAAGGGTTGGTGGGGGAAAAAGTCATTCTATTGAAGTCCAAGGTTGTCCTTAGGGCTGCATATTGACCTTGGGAACAGAAGGGTGGTCTAGACAAACATTCCTGTTTCGGATAATTCCTTTATAGAAGTCTGGGAAATCCTCCTTTCTAGGATGGGACATGTTGCCCCCTGGGGATAGGTTTTTCTGCAGTGACTGCGGTGGCACCCCAGCATTTTCTGCCCTGTCACGGGCCTTGAGAGGAACGTGTGAAGTTGCTCAGGGGCTCAGTTGACCGGGATGCAACCAAGAGGTTTGACTTTTCAGCAATAGCGGATAAAGAATGGGAAGGGGGACTGCATACCCAGGACTGCTCTCCAACGTCTTGCCACAAGAGCTCGGTCTGCCTAAAGGCGCCTTTGGACCCAGGAATTTTTACAGGAGGAAGTGGTCGGTATCCCCAAGGTGGCATATAAAAGCAAGCCAATGAGAATACCAGCCGCTGACCCAGCACGAAGAGTCGTGGGTGGCTGGGTCACGTGCAGATACTGTCGCCCGGGTTTAGACTGGCTTGAGCCGCCATGCAGTGCGACCGGTTTCCGATGCGAGGACTCAGTGGGAGCTGGTCGGCTTCCTACACCTCCTACCCTTCCCAAGCCCCGGCTCCGGGCTGCCGCGCTGGGTGGGAGGCGAGTCTCAGGGTTTGGCAACTGTCCTGCTCAAGGTGGTTCAAGCCGCCCACAGGGGCACACCCGGGCAGTCAGGAGCCGGGACAGCCCGCTGAGCTGGCCTGGAAGGAGGGGGACGGGCCGGAACTGCAACCGCAGTGGTGGGGAGGGCGGAGGGGGCGGCAGGTGCAGGAACGGAGAGGCGGGGCGGAGTCGGGCAGAGTCCCCGACTCTCAGGCGTCCTGAAGTGACCTTCCCTCACCCTGCTAGGGCGTAGGAGGGGTGACCTGCAGCAGAGGGAGGCCGGGAGCGTGCGGGTGAGCGCAGGCTGGCGGGAGGAACTGGATCGGGACAGCCGGGCCGGGGTCCCCGGGCATCCGCGCGTGGTAGCGAGCTACGGCGCCATGGCCGGCTGGGCGACTCAGGTGCAGGCCAGGAAAGCGCGCCCAGCCGGCAGCCGGGAGGGGGCTGCGCGCTCCTCTCAGCGCGCTCGTCGCCGTCCCCTCCGCCCTTCTCGGTGTCCGGGTTCTTCAGTTCGCCCCTCTAGCCGCGGCGGCCCCTTTGTGCCAGCCCGGCTCCCGCCCCTTCGGGCTCTAGACCCCGCCCCTCCGCGCCGGCGATTGGCCGGCACGGCCGCTAGTGGGCGGGATCCCGGGCCGCCGCGGCGCGGTATATAGTAAAGGTAGGGCGTGCGCCCTCAGCCAATTTCTTGGGTTGTGGTGGGCCTCTGCGTGCAGCAGGGCTCGGATTGTCAGCCTTTCCCTCTGACTTTCTCTTGCCCCTTGCCTCTCTCTTTGCGGAAGTCACAGGAGGCGGGGGCCAAGCACACCTCCCCAGGGGCGGCCGGAGCGGCAGCTGCGGGTTTGTGGAGCCCGGGAGTCCCCGAGGGCTCGAGCAGCGCGTGGCCGACCAAAGAGCCAGCGAGCGGCCGTGAGCCCACCAATAGGTGCGGGGCCCGGAGCCGCCCAGTGCGCGCAGTAGCACCCTCCTCCCTCCGCCCCCGCAGCCGCCGCCTCCCCTCCTCCCGTTCCAGCCTCAGCTCCTCCACCGCGCGTCTCGCACTCTAAGAGCCGCAGCGGCAGCGGCGGGTCGAGCCTGCGGAGAGTCAGGCGGGGGACGCCGAGCCGCAGCTGGGGAGGACCGGAGGGCGCACGCCGCAGTCACCCATCCTCAGTCCCAGCCCCGGCGGCAGCTACTGACCCGCCACCATGGCCAGGGGAAAAGCCAAGGAGGAGGGGAGCTGGAAGAAATTCATCTGGAACTCAGAGAAGAAGGAGTTTTTGGGCAGGACCGGTGGCAGTTGGTGTAAGTACCGGAGCCGATCCTCTCGCTCCCCCGCCATGCCTTTTCCGGGCGGCTCAGGCTCTGCGAACCGCTCCGCACCCATCGCGCGGGCAAAGGTGGAGAGGGATCGGGTGGTGGGCGCTGCTCGGATCGCGCCGGCCTGTGCTTGTCATCCTGGGCCGAATGCAGAGTCCTCAGGATGGGGCGGGAGCCTGCCAGGCAGAGGGTATATGTATTGTAGAAGTCTTGTCTTGGTAATCTGCAGTCTGTCCTACCTAGCATCGCTTGAGCCCTTACCTCCTGGGAATGGTTAGGTTCTGGGAGTCTAGATATTTCTCACCCTGCAGTCATGTCCCCGATCCTTCAAAAAATGAGTTTGGGGGCTATGAGAGAACCTCATGAGGTAAGCGAATCTTATGCAAGCGAGGTTGTGTGTTATGCATCTCTCTTCTAGTTTAAATATGTATCTCAGGAGAGGCAGAGGAAAGGGATGGGGGGAGGGTAGGAACCCATCCACACTGCAGTATTTCATAGCGATGGCCAGAGTCTCCTACGGTGACCTCCCCTGGAGTAATCACAGCCCAGAAATTGTCCAGCAAGCTCCATGTCAGGACTCAGTTTCTGGACTTTGGCCCGGAAATATGGCAAAGACTGATTGTTTTCAAGGTCTCCAAAGACAGATGCAGACTCACTAGCTTGGGTTGGTTACTGTGAGTCTAAGAAATAAATGGCACAAAGGCAGAAGCAGTTCATCTTATACGATTTTGTGCAGCCTGTTGCTTGGTTGGATGGACCTTTTTTTCCCCCATTGAAAATTAGCTACCTTACTTGTTTTCCTCCTCCCTACACAGGAAGGGGTGACATGTTTTTTGAAAAAGGTCATTTTGAAGGGCAGAGTTGTAGGCAAACCTATAAGAGTCGTGACTGCAGAAGGGAGGGCTGGAGGGAACTCCCCATCCTGCATCACTGCCCACCCCCCACCCCCACCCCCAGTACCACCCTCATCACCACCAGCATCAGCACTGCAACTCCTAAGCCAGCCCTATATAGGGGCTGATGCTTGATTGGGAGGATCTGTGGGTATTGGCAGGAGAATGAGTCAGGGAAATAAGTGCTTGGCTGACATTTTGAAATGGAAGATGCTGAAATATATGTTTTTGTTTTTGTTTTTTTTTAAGAAAAAAATGCAGCCCATCTTGGGTCTTTCTTGACTGAAAAGTAAAGGGTTAATAATGCATCACACTTCAAGGTTAGTCAAGGTGAAGCCTCATTCCAAGATATTGCTAGGAAGCATGGGTCTTCCCTAGACAGGGAAAATGTGGGTCTTTAAGGCCATGGCTTTTAGCTTTTATTATATTTTATTTTATTTTAATTTCAGGGAGACTGATATTCAGTTTGATCACTGCCACAGTTTCTGAGGCACAAGGATAGCTCCCTGTGTTTTCTTAAGGGAAAACCTAAAGAATGGCAGGGATAAAGCAAGAGTGTAGGGTGAATAGCTCCCAGTCAGAGCTATCTCCTAGCAACTCCTTGTAACTTGAGTGGGGCTTGAGAGGTGCACTGCGGATCTGGCGCCCTTGTCCCTGGGCGAGCTGGGGCTTCCTTCCCTGGTGGTCTGACCCCAGCAGCGTCACAGGGGGCCTGGACTACATTTACTGCAGCACAGTTTGAGATTTGCCCTCTAGTGTTTTTTCCCCTCATAAAATACATTTCTTTCTTCATTCCAATTCCATGTTTCTTTTTGGAATAATATTTGCTTTAGAGGGAAAGGCAGTATGGAACGACTTGTTCTTTAAGCCGACATATAATGTAGCTGTACTACATATGAGAGAGAGTGTATGCATGCATTAGTATTAGCCTGTGTATGTTAGTATTTGCGTGTGTATTGATATTTGTGTCTTGATAGTATATCCCGCAAGGTGTTGATACACCAACTTATGAATTGAAACACCAGGATGATATGCTGGTCTCATCTTTCCTTCCATTTTCCATGGTGCAGGTGCTGGGGTAAAAATCCAGTTTTTATTTTGCGCCAATATGTCTGTTCCCTTCTGGCAATGTAAGAAATGACAGAGCCTGTCTTAGGCAGAGAAAGCGGCAGCAATGGCTGCCTCCGATGGAGAAAACGCACCTTTTCCAGCACTGGGCCTAGCTTGGATGCCCTTGGGACGAGGGCAGAATGCCCTTGGCTCAGTTTTGCTGATAGGTAGATTTTCACAAAGATGGATGCAGGAGACTCGTCTGTCACCTGCTGGAGAAATCACATCACACCATTCCCTTTCTGCTTTCCATCTTTTTATTAAGTTAATGCTGGCATTGGTGGGCTTTTTATGTTTACAGCTGGGCCTAAGTGCCAGTTTTTCCATCTGCCTGTGACCCTTTGAAGGGTGCTAATTTTTTTTTTTCTCACTGAAAAACCTCTGCATTACATATGCATATATATATATATTTACTTAAGGAAAATTGCTTAAGAGGGAAAATACCTCTAAAGCTTACCCCCAGGATGTTGGGGGTTAACACTGGACTGGTGGTGCCACCTGTTCAGCTGCTTTTTGGAGCAGGCCCGGGTGAGTCTACTGCATCGACTCCCACATACTCCACTCCAACCAAGTGACTTCACAGCAGTAACTGGGGAGATTTTGCCAAGTAGTATCTCAGAGCAGAAGAGGAAAATTCCTCCCTTCTTTTGGGGTATCATATCAGGCAGAACAGAAAGGCTCTAATGTTCTTGAGGTTAATCACTGTGCTTGCAACATGAGTTATTTTTCCATTCCTGTACTTGTATTTTTAAATCATAGCCTCGATGATATACCTTGTTACATTATTAGTAGTAGGTATCTGGAGTTCAGGGAATGAATATAAAAATGCTCCAGCTGTTAGAGGAAGCAAATGTGGTTAAGCCAAGAGCATCAAGAAGAGACAGGGACAAACACGAAAATGTGACTGGAGGCTACAACAGCTCTCTTGCTGGCCATTTTATACCAACTCTTTTACCCTTTAGGAGCATTCACTGGAAAAAATTTCCAAATCTCTTGACGTCACAGCCTTGCCATTTGCCTACTGCTGCTTGGATACAGAACGCAGCATTTAACCCTTGTCCTGCTGGGAGGGAGTGGGAGTGTCTGTGTTGGGCATCTGTGGTTCTGGGTCAAAGGGATCATAGAATCTTTTCGTTCTTTCTTATCTTTGTTTCTTTGCCTTTTTCAGTTCTTTTCTTTTGATAGAGGAGAAAAAGAATTCTGATTAAGCAGTTTGGTATGGTTTTAAGTGTGTTCTGCTTGTTTTAACAGCTCTATCACATGATTTCCCTGAGCTATTTATTGCCTGACAGGAACATTGGGTTTTTTAATTCCTGCAATTGTGCACTCACTCCCCCCAACTCCCTACTCTCCTGCCACATACATGTACACTCCTTTTCAATAATACTTTTGTTCTGTGGCTTTCCCCAAGGACCCCAGAATTTAATGCATGGGATTGGACCTTTTAGAGGTAATCTGAGGCTCCTTTGTGCAGTCATACTTCTGGCTTGATAACCTTACGGTTCACTTGTTCCCACTTTTGCATTCTCATAGAGTTGTTTGGCCGGTACTGGGCTGCTGGGCAATGCCTGGTATAGCCTGTTACTGTGTGGCTAATCTGGGAGATAATCCTTGTAAACCTGTAACTGATAGCCCATTCCAGTCTCTGCTTTGTGGGGGGTGTGTGTGTGTGTGTGTGTGTGTGTGTGTGTGTGTGTGTGTTTTGCTATTTCAGCCTCCATCCTGTTATCCATGGGAAAAAAGAAACTGCACCTCATCAAGTCAGTTTTTACTCTGGTTCCAGTCTGAAGATGTAGTGAAAAAGTACTTGCCATTTTTACTATAAGATTTCCTTTCTTTCCCCCCCCTTGTCTTATTCCCTTGAAGGGAAAGACAATGTACTCAGTGTAAAATACAAATCGCAGTTAGGATGATAGTAAAAAGCAGGCAAGTGGATTTCTTGGCATCCATTGCTCTGTTATATCATGAAAACTTGCAGGCAGTTGAGCATTTGGAGCAGCAGCAGAGCCTGGATTGTATATCAAGGGATAAACAAGCAAAGAAAATATATGTCTCTAAGGGAGCATATCGTCATATTTGAAATGCATTGCATAAGCACACAAAAACACAGTTTTAGATATTATTGACGAGCGTCATGAATTTTTTTCTTTTATATTTAGAGAATAAAATTATTTTCCATGGAGACTCTTAGTTCTAGCTGCATATTTCCTCCTACCCTTATGCACACACACTATAATGGAGAGCTGCCCATCTGCCCACTTTCATCCCACTCTCAGCAGGTGTGAGGTTCACTCTCTTGATGAATGTTGGAAAAGGAAGCTGTGGGGGAAACATGTTGGAGGGAAAGTTAAGGAAGGAAGTCCATTCATCTCTGGGCAGATCAGGACTTTCGTTCTGAGCATGTGACTACATCACAGCCTCTTATTTCTGTCTGTTCTCCTTGCAGTTAAGATCCTTCTATTCTACGTAATATTTTATGGCTGCTTGGCTGGGATCTTCATCGGAACCATCCAAGTGATGCTGCTCACCATCAGTGAATTTAAGCCCACATATCAAGACCGAGTAGCCCCACCAGGTAAAATGAATGTGATAAGTTCAGTTCTTCCGGAGGTAAAATGGGTGATTTCTTTTTCAGTTGAGAAAATCTCTTTTGAAAATTGTTCTGTAATTTAGATTTAAACGAATCCTGAAAAGGGAAAATAGGCACTTCTGCCTGCTGCAGCCAGCTTTGCTACCCGCATTGCAGGCATGGCTCCGTGGGGCTGCAGACATCTCCTTTTTGTAGCTCTGGATTGAGGGTGAAGCACCTGGTCTGTCCCTGAGCCTCACGCTCGCCAGCTCTGTGACTAGGCGCAAATCACCTGGAGAAGAGGGTTTCAGTTCCTTATCCCTTAGGCTGGAACAGGTTTGTCTGTGTATCATTAAAGGGACTTTCCAGCTCAAATGCACATTTTTCACTTTCTTAAGAGGAATATGACTCAGGTAAATCCTTTAGAAAATCATTTGGCTCCTATTTGAAAAGGTTGACTCCCAGGGAGAGGAGCCATGACTTCAGGGCTCCATTCTCCCACCTACTATTGATTTGCAGTTTGACCTTGACCAAAGTCACTCTTTTCACTCCTTAATATTTATATCTGCTTGTTTAATAGGAGTCTCATTTACCTTCTGGCTGTACCTGCCTCGTAGTTTCACTGTCTACTTTAGCTTAGATGACTTGGGTTAACAAAAAGGTTATCAAGGGAAAATACAAAACCCCACCTACATCCCTTGCAGGGATTTGGTGCTGAGTGACTTGCTTGTGCACACAATTGCTGCACCTGCACACTGCCTGTCCACACTGCTCACTAACTCCAGGGAAGGCTATGACCATTTAGCCAGGGGCTGACAGAAAGAAAAGACAGTGGAGCAAAGCAAACACAATTTTACTGTCTGTCTCTTGTAAAAATCATTGTCGGGAGGTCCTGGAGAAAGGGGAAGTGCTGTGTAACTTCCGGGTTCTCTGCTTACAGGTGACCTTGAGGCTGCCGCTGGGAGTGTGGTAATGATTTGTCGCCTCTCGGCTTTCCCTGGGCAAAGGTTTAGTTACAGCTCTATTTAGGTGGTGACACTGAGGCTGTCTGAGTGGCACTGATCAGCTTAGGTCAAGTGCCGCCCCCTGGGGTAGACCTGTCCTGCCCACCTCCCTCATGGGTGTGGGAAAGACTCGCAGATGGAAATCATCAAAATATGAAGGTGGCAAATACGGGCTTATGCCTGAGTCAAATAGTCCTCTACTGTACGAGAAAAACCCAAAGTATTTCCAGATAAAGTTAAATTTAGATTTGGGAGACTTGGAAAGTGGAAAAAGAAAATGAGTAAGTATGTGAAGTGACTTAAAGCTGCTTAATAATACAGAGTTTCAAGCAACTATTTCCCAAAAGAAGTGGGTCAATGGAAAGGTTGATGTGCTCAAAAGACTCAGAATCTTAAATAAAAATGTTTTACACTGGTTTTTGTGACACTAAAGAATGGTGGATCTTTTTGTGTTCTTATCTGTCAGAATTTTTATGGTAATAATATTAGTAATAATTTAAATGTGTATAGATTTTTTGTTTGCCTTTTAAAAGCTATTTTTCAATCATGGTGCTATTTTACAATAATTCTTACACTTAAAGCCAAAGATGACTATACAGTCAAGTGTTTAATTTCCTAGATTAAAAATGATCATTTGGAGTCTTTGGGGGGAGTAAACCTTTCTTAAAATCAAATTTTTTCTTCATATTCTTTGCAAAAATGGAAATTTCACTTTGAAAAAAAAAATAGCCCAAATCCTGGACTTTTAAAATAAGGACTTGCAAATGACCTTGCCTATAAAGTCTACTGGCAGAGGAGGTGCAGTCCAGTCCAGTACCCTCCCTCCCCGTCCTCTAGTCCTTTCCTAAAAGACAAGTTCTTAGTATCTATATTTAGTGTCCTCACAACAGTTGGACTGACCTGACAAACCCTCACTTCTCTAAAGGAATGCTGGTGGCTCATCCTGGAAATATGCATTCCTGTCCTTTGGTCTGACTCACAGGGGTCCTTGTCTTTCTAATTTCCTCATAGCCTCACCCCTCACCTTGCCAGGAGATTCTGGGGTAAGTCCTTCCCCTTGTTCTGTGGGGCTCTCCTGTGCCTTTACCAGGATTCGTAGACATGACGTTCATTTGAAAATGGTGGTGACATTCCATCAGGGTTCAGCACATCAGAGGTTGCTCCTGAGAGACCCAAGTCCCCGTAAGCAGACCCTCCTCTCTTGGTGTCTTTCAGAGCAAATATTAAGAATTTGTATTTTTCATAGGCAATGATTATTCCTTAAGTACACAGATTAAACAAATATGTAGAATACCCTAACAATTTTTGGCTTTAACCTACTGTCTCTAAGCATCCATTTTCATGATGGTAGAAGAGGGAAGACAGTATATTTAAGTTAAATGAGTGTGGTGAGTCTGAAAGACTTTGTACATCACTTAAAGATTTCACGTTTAAGGACTTAAAGCCATTATTGACTGAATCTGAGGCATGAAGGCCAACCCAGCCTGACTTGGTTTCTATTGCCCTTTACTGGTGAGGACTTTGGAGGACTTTGTAATTTGATCTCTTCTAAACAACTCCTGTGAAAGTGGCCACATTAAGCAATGGCCGTCGTGCCTTTGGGTCTGTGTATCTATAATAATGGATAAGCTGGTAGGCCAAACATTAAAGTCCCAGAGAAAGGCCTCAACTACAAAATGGAAGTGAAATTTAAGAGGAAAATGGATAATGCATACAAGTTCTTGGCCCTGAGTGGTGGTGGCTGTTCGTGCATATGATATTCCTTACATGATCTGATTGCTGTGGGAGACTGGAATAGATCTGCCTACTCTGCCTGGGAGGCTCGGGGCCAGAGCCTCAGCTGAAATCTTAGGTGGAGTCTTTGTAAACTGCTATTTTTTCAGGTCAGAAATGATTGATTACTGGCAATTTCATGTTGTCTAACCTAAATATCAAAGCAGCCTCTGAGTTCCTTAGTGTCACAGTAAGGTTCCCCTGAGAAGGAAAAGCAGGGACTTCGGAGTTGGACACAATCCTTCCACTCCACTCACTACTTAACCTCACTAAGCCTCAGTTTTCTCATCTGTAAAATGGGATTCATACCTTGTGAGGGTGAAATGAGACCATAAATGTATGACAAGCAAATAGTTCTTTGTAGGGGAAAAACTAATGACACTAAATAAAGGATAGCTATTAAAACCCACCTCTATTTTTATCACCCTGCCCTTCTAGTAGAAGCAGCATTTTCTTACTTTTTGGATATTAAATTCAGTATTTCCATGCTGTGAGTTTTGGATGATATGGCAGAGATATTTGATGGAGTCAGAATTGTAGCTTTCTATGGAAAATGTTTGGAAGAAGCTGGATTAGAGAAAAAAGTTTTTAAAAAAATTGAAGTAAATTTAAGTGTTGGGGAATTCCAAGTTTTTATTCCCAACTATGCGCAGCTTCACTGTTTGGCTTCAAAACTCATCTAGCCATGTTGCTATCTTTTCATTATCTCCCATTAAAAATACTTGCACTTGTTGGGTGAGCCCCTGACAAGCTCTGTGTCACCAAGGACTTCTTATGGAAGCCCGTCAAGGTGGTCAGCAGGCATCTCTTCTGTTCATTCTCTTAATGCTTTTGGATCTGGAGAGAGATGCTGGTACCAGCTGTCCTGGAGAGGGCTAAGGAGACAGACAGACACACACACACACACACACACACACACACACACACACACACACACACTCCCATTCATCAGGCCCTGTCCCTGATTTGACCCTGCCTTGCTGCCTGCTCGGTGGTGTAATGGAAAAGCCTACTCTTCTTCACACCCTCTGCTGCCTACCCCCACCCCATGGCCAATTTAGGAACAGAGGAATGAAATGAAGGTCACTGTGTGTCAATCTGCAGGTCCAGGGGAGATTCCCAGCTGGTTTGCTTCCTGATAAGCAGGTACAAATGTACACTCCTGTTCTTCCTCTCAAGGTGGTTGTGTGTGACTTATCGTTTTGCTTTGCAGTAAAGATGGCTCAGTGCTGGCAGAACTCATCTTGGCATAATGCACATTCATAAGCAGAATCGGGGTGCATGAGTCGGGTGCCTGAAGATCAGCAGGCCACACTGGCACCACTAGCAGTCTCAATTTCATCCTGACTGTGAAAGGGAAATAGTATCCTGTCTTAAAAATCATTAGGTTAAAAGCCATTACAATTCAAATCCCGGGCTGTTTTAAGTAAAATTCTTGAGAAGTCATTACGTCAATCTCAGAATAGCTTATTCTTTCAAACTGTTTCACACTTGTGTTACTCTTTTTCACTTATAGACACATTTTGCTTTTATATACTTTGGAGGAATTGTTATCTCAGCATATGGTGTTTTTCTGCCCTTTCCAATTAGAATTTGTTGATTTGTAATGTAGCCTCTGATGTGAGACATACAGAGATGCTCTCCAGACCTGACTGCCTCTTACTCTACCTCTCTTCCTTCTTCTCCCACCCCCAGATGGATCATGTCAACCTGATCCCCAAGTTTGGGGCTGTGGATGAGCTAGCCTCGGTGGCAATTACTATTTCCAGAAGCTACTGCTCAGCCTCATGGTTTGATAAAGGGCTTAGGGCAGGGAACTCCAAGTTTTTATTCCTGACTATGCCCAACTTCACTCTTTGGCTTCAAAACTCATCTAGCCATGTTGCTATCTTTTCTCTTATAAATATGAGGATACTAGTATTAACTCATCTCTTGGGAACACTGGAAGTCTAACAATCAGCTTAAAAATGTTGGGCCCATAGAAAAAAGGATCCTGTATGCTTATTTTAGATGTGCAGGTACAGCAGAGACATGATAAGTAGGACCAGGTAATAAATCAGTGTGAGTGATGGTGAAACAAAAATGCTGGATCTCAGAACTTCATTTCAGCCTTCTCCGCTGTGTTCACCCAAGGGAAGGACTCCATCATGGAGGATGGCAGTGGAAAGCACATCAGTTCAAGGCCTCCATTTCTGTTGCTGGAAAATACAGTGTGGCTGGACTGGTTGATCTTTGTGGTTGTTCTGAGCTCTGATTCTCCTACTCTCACAACCTGTGGGTCTGTCTGCCATAGACAACACTAGAGAGGAAGGTAGGGAGATGAAAGGGAACAGGGATGTATTATCCAGTGGCTTCCAATCAGAAAGCTACATATTTTTACCCAAATATATGTATGAATAGACCTCTTCAAATATCATGTATAATATGGTATCTTAATTTAGGATGTTGGTCACTTAGCAAATGTTTGTTTTGTCTCTAGACAAGTAAAATTTTGTTCTTCACTAAAACCGTGAACAAAAAAGGATGACTAATGAAAAATATTAGGATTTGGCTATTTGTTTATATTTTCCATTTATTAAAAATAGTAACTTTCAATTTTTGGGGAAACAAGCACAATTACAAGCTATACAAAAGATCAAAGACTTAAGATTCTGTGAATTAAATAATTCTCCCTCTGCTCACCTGAAAATAAGTATCAACTACAGGGAAAAGTCTGCTATATTGGGTAATTCCAAAAACAGAAAAGGGCTTTCAACTAGAGCTTGATGCACTTAACTTAGGAGGAGAGATGTCCTTATACTGAGGGTTGTTAAACAGCTATGTTGTAGAGAAAGACCAGCAAGTCATCTTTCAAAGACTTTTCAAAGGGAGCAGATGCTCTGGTGTCTGGGAGGGTATAGACATAAGCCTGTCTTCAGCCAGGGGGATTGACTCCTTTGCTAAGCCAGCATCTGAGTCAAGGCTGAGTCAAAGGCAGCTAGTTTCCAGAAAGCACAGAAGCACCTTTTTTCCTGTATCCTCCCTGTATAGTCTAAGTAAATTGATCCTAATCCTGCAGATGCTGAAAAACAAAAGAAAACAAAACCCAGAAATATCTTAGGTTTTACGAGGGGGTACTTGAAAGGGGAAAAATTTAAATAAGCAGCATGTATATATATAACACATATATAGGTGTGTATATAGATATATGTATGTGTGTATATTCATATAGGAGGATATTTATATATACATATTATATGTATATATAATCATATCCCCCAGTTTTTTAAATTGAAAATTACTTTCAGCTTATATGGAATGTATGAGACCCATGACACAGATGTATCGTGTGCTTATTATTATTATTATTATTATTATTATTATTATTTTTAACTTCCTGTGCCCTTCTTACTCATATGGGAACCCTCTTGGGGGGTTCAATAGAAAATGATGTCTATTTAGAGTATTTGGTCTAATGATTCATCAGATATGTTAAATGATAAGTATAAGCAGCTATGCTCTGGGGGTTATTTGAGTAACGGTTACAAGGTTAAGATGGCTGCATTCTAGATCAAGTACTTCAAAACCGAAAGTAGATTGAAAAATTGTAAACTTGCTACAATATAAACCTAATTGGAAGCAAACTACTTCTTTCTTCATGAAAAGCCTCTCTTCTCTTTTCTTTCCCTTCCTCCTTTTCTTGCTTTTTCTCCTTCCTGCTCTGCATACCTACTAAAGCCAAAGATGGACTGTTTTCCATCTTCATTTCTCAAGAGATGGGGTCTGAGGAGAGGCAAATGTATTTCTAAAAAGCAATTAATTGTGAAGCCAAAGGTATATATATATTTTTTTTTAAATCCCAAGTTTTATGTTGAAATACTCATGGGAAATCAAATATGTATCCAAATTATTATTCCAGTCCTTTTAGGTAGCTTTTTAAATAATTTGTAGTTTAAGGTAAATGGTCTTATTGGCAAAGCTGTATGGAGTTCAGAATTGTTAATGTTAATTCAGGATCAGAAGATTGGGGAGGCAATAGGTTAAATAGGTTTCTGGAGTATAATTTTAAACCACAAGGCAGCGGTTGGGTGTTCTGCTATCTTTTGCCCCTGGAAGTTACCACTGCCAACAAAGCTCATTCTTGTCCAGAGTTACAACTAGTAACTTTAAGGAGTGGACAGTGTAGAAAGAGACAAATTCAAAGTATCCAATCTTGTGTTGAAAACAACTAATGAGAACCCCAGTCACCAAGGTAGAATTTGTATAGTGCTTGGAGAGTGTCATAGTTGAGGAATTTGTATGGACTCAAAAGAATAAAGAAGTTGGCAAATCCATTCCCATTCCTTTCTATTTCTTTCTATTAGTCTGATAAATGTAAAGTAAATGATTTCAAAGATTTGATCACTAGTTCAAGGGTCTTTCATCTGCCTCTCATGAGTATCTAATAACTTTAGAGAAATTACTTTTAAGAAGAGGAATTTTCCTTATGGTTTGGATACAATCTCATCGGTGAACTCTCCTAATTAAGACTATCCAGAACAGAATAGGCCAGGGGGATGATCTCTGGTAGCTTCCAGGAGAAGAAATTCTGAGGACATCAGGCTCCAGATGGAGAAAGGAGAGGAGGCAGAGATGGTGGGTGATAGAGTGAGAGACCTTCAGAAATGTGAGGAAGGAGAGCAGGAGAGCATCCAAGGAGGTCCTGGCCACTTGGCTATGGAGTGGATCCTGGTTAGTTATCTCTATATGTGTGTAAGTATGTATGTGCTCCATAGGTAAGGGTTTAGAGGAAGAAGCTGATTGCATGACATAAACCCCGACCATTTATGCTTCTTTTCTAGAAACACTTGGGATCAGAAGTTGGGGATTGTCTTGAAAGGTTGGCCACTAAGGCTTGTGTTGGTTGCCACCTTCTAAGACCCCTAAGATCTTACCTCTAAGATAAGGTAAATGTTAGCCTACTGAAGAGACATGGCTGAACTTCCCGAGGTTTATCTGTCTCCCTTTGCCAAGGTACTATCACTTAAAATGGAAAGGGCAGGGTGGAAACTTTGGCCCAAGGTCAAGTCGTGGGGTTAGAGACCCAATATTAACTGTTTCACCCTTTGAATTCTCGGTTTCATCATTTTCTGATGCTTCTCGGGACAGAACAAAGTCGAGATTCTTCAAACATCCTCAATCTGCTTTTCCCTAACGTGGTAACAGACTTGGCTGGGCTTAGACCCTGAACTGTGCTTACTGAAGGAGTTGGGTTCTCAGGTGGAAGCAGGTGTGATTCCATCACTTGTTTTTTGTTATTACTTATTTGCCCTGTCTAGAGAGACAGGAAACCAATTGTGTAAAACTCTTCTCTGTGCCAGTGGTGCCATTGCCTACATAACAGAAATATCTATTTGCACCTAGTTACAGAACTCAGATCTTAGATATCAACAGAGGTGCCTGCTAAAAAGGAATGCTGGTATAAGTTTTGGGGTAAACATGAATTGAGTTTTTTTTGTTTGTTTGTTTGTTTGTTTTCCATTCAATTTATTTTATTAGAGAAGTTGTAGGTTTATAGAATATTAATGTATAAAATACAGGACTCCAATACATTATTAACGTCTTGCATTGGTGTGGTACATTTGTTACAATTGATGACAGTACATTTTTATGATTGTCGTATTAACTATAGTCCATGGTTTAATTTCGGGTTGTGTTGTGCAGTTCCATGGACTTTTTTTTTTTAAGTTTTTATTCTAGAAACATATATATGACCTAAAATTTCCCTCTTAACCACATTCAGATATATATTTGTGTGCTGTTAATTATGTTCACAATGTTGTGCTATCATCACCACTATCCATTACCTAAACATTTCCACTGTCCCCAGTACAAACTACATTTTAAGCCTTAACTCCTTATTCCGTACCCCTATCCCATCCCTGGTAACGTATATTATAGATTCTGACTCAAGGAGTTTGCTTATTCAAAGTATTGCATATCAGTGAGAGATCATACAGTATTTATCCTTTTGTGTCAGGTTTATTTCACTTAACATATCTTCCAGGCTCATCTGTGTTGTCATATGTAACAAAACCTCATTCCTTTTTATGGCTGGCTATTATTCCACTGTGTGTATATACCACATTTTGTTTATCCTTCATCAGTTGATGGATACTTAGGTTGCTTCCATCTTTTAGCAATTGTGACTAATGCTATGAACATCAGTGTGCAAATATCTGTTCAAGTCCCTGCTTTCACTTCTTTTGGGTATATTCTTAGAAGTGGGATTGCCAGCTCATATGGTAATTCTATACTTTACTTTTTGAGGAACTGCCAAAGTGTCTTCCACAGTGACTGCACTATTTTACCTGCTTGGTAGAATGGTAGAATGGTAGAATTCTACTGTGACACCATCTTGTCCTGGGATTTTCTTTGTTGGGAGGCTTTTGATGACTGATTCAGTCTCTTTACTAGTAATTGGTTTGTTGAGATTTTCTGTTTCTTCTTGAGTCAGTGAAGGTAGTTCATGTGAGTCTGGGAATTTGTCTGTTTCATCTAGGTTATCTAGTTTGTTAGCATACAGTTGTTCATAGTATTACCTTATAGTCCTTTTCATTTCAGTGGGGTTGTAGTAATGTCCTTCTTTTCATTTTTAATTTTAGTTATTTGCATCCACCTCTCTTCTCTCTCTCTCTCTCTCTCTCTCTCTCTCTCTCTCTCTCTCTCTGTCTTTCTCTCTCTGTGTGTGTGTGTTTTCGTCAGGCTAAAGGTTCTTTTCAAAGAACCAACTCTTTTGGTTTTGTTAATTATCTCTATTTTTTTTTATTCTCTATTTCATTTACCTCTGTACTAATCTATGTTATGTCCTTCATTCTGCTCTTCTTTTTCTAGTTCTTCCAGTTTTGAAGTCTCTGATTTGAAATCTTTCTTGTTTAATATAAACATTTAGAGCTATAAATTACCCTCTCAGCACTGCCTTTGCTGCATCCCTTAATTTTTGGTATGTTTTATTTTCATTTTCATTCACCTCAAGATATTTCCTAATTCTCCTTGTGACTTCTTTTTTAACCCAGAGGTTATTTAAGAGTATGTTGTTTAATTTCTACATGTTTGTGAATATTCCATTTCTCCCTCTGTTACTGATTTGTAGTTTCATTCCATTGCAGTTAGAGAAGATATATTGTATGATTTCAGTATTTTTGAATTTATTGAGACTTATTTTGTGACTTAAGATATGGGCTATACTGGAGAATGATCCGTGGGCATGCAAGAATGTGTATTCTGTTGTTGCTGTTGGGTGAAGTATTCTATATATGTCTGTTAAGTCTATTTCGTTTAGAGGATCGTTCAAGTCTTGTATTTCCCTCTCAGGCACCATTAAATTACGTGAGGGTCCTGACTCCACTGCTGGATGTTGCTCGAGTGGGGTATGAGTAACTGCTGCTTGGAGAGAGCAATTTACTGGTATTACCATAATTTATCAGCCTCTTCCTCCTGCTCTTCCCTGGATGCAGTACAGTGTTCTGTTGGACTCCGGAGTTTTGAAATAGTTGACTCAGACATTTCGTGCCTGTTTAATAGTGGTTCTTTGGGGGATCTGATTCCTGGAGCATCCTACTCTACCATCATCCTAGAATCCTCCCTGTGAACTTAGCTTTGACCATAGCGCCCGGGCTCCTGAAAAATGCACTAGCAGTAGCATTTTGTTAGTAGAGTCCGGAGGACTGAGAAGATTTGATGCTTTGGTATCTAAGCACATTACCTGCTCTTTTTACCATTTAGGATTATACTGGGGGCCCTGAACTTGGCATCTTGAAGGATTGAAAAATGCTGTGTGACCCTCATCCTCTCCTTCTCTTGCCCTCCTTTTTCTCTGGGGAAATCAGAGAAGTAGCCTCACTTTTCCTCATGCACAAATCAAGGGAATGGAGCCTTGAGGGACATGCATGCCTGAAGAGGCACTGGAAGGGCAAGTACACAGGCAGCCAGATCGGACATTGACACATGCGTTTTCTTGTCATACTCACCTTGCAGTTTTAGGTCCTGCCATGTTTTTTCTTAACATTATCTTCTAGATTCACTTTTCTCTCTTTAAGTTGTTGGGTGAGGCTCTCCAAATCTTGCACCAGGCTTGTTTGCATTTTGTTGACATTTTGTCTTTTGCTATGTCAATCCGCTCTGCTGATGGGCCAGGCAGTGTGAGATTGTTACTCATCATGCTGATGCCCACTGGCAGCAGCTCTTCCCACCTTCTCCTGAAGGTTAGGTGACATCTCTCCTTGGTTAATCTCCTTGCCTTCTTCACCATTTACCGTGTCTCCTACCCTCTGGCCTTCCGTTTCTCTGGCTTAGTTAACACTGTTTCACCATGTGTACAGAGATCTTTTCTGAGTTCATTTCTGTCCCTCCACCAACATCATTGCACAAAATGACCTGAAAACGGTTCCAACAAACCTCCTACGTGACAAATTCAAAGGGATTTGGGCCTTGTTACCTTCCTTCTCCTCTCCACAACACACGAGTCAGCATCCCCTCTGACCTGGCTTTTGCTGGCTTCTCCTAGCAGTCTGCTTCTGACTTGCAAACCGCTTTTGCTATCTTTCTTCTAGTGGTACTTCAGATGCGAATGTCCCTCAAGGCTCCCTTTTCTCCTGACTCCTGTGTTATTCCAGGAAAATGCCCTCTCTTCCTGAGTTTCACTGAGCTTCTGGCTCTGGGCCTGCTACTGTACTTCTCCCAGGCCTGGGCAGGTCACCTTGACTTAAATATCTTGTTTACAGCTCAAACCAGGAGTGACCCTCCCTAGCTATTTCCCTACTTCCCATTGCTCCCTCAAGCATGAAGTCTCAGTAAAAGCTTCTATTTACCCTTGTTTATTTTTAACTGAAGTTTTTAATGAGCAAATTCTGCTACTTCTCATTTGATTCATTTTCATCACTGTTGATAGCTCTTTTCCTCTTGATTCCTCAGGTTCCACATCATCCTTTTTTAGGTGGTTCTTAATGTCACTCCTAGAGTGGTTTCTCAAGCAACCGCTCGGCTTGCCCCCAGACACCCACTTTCCCTTGCTTTCGTCTTCATCCCTTCCATTCCTCTAGGGAACTGCACGCTAGGAAGAAGCTGTCCGTAACAGCCCCTCCAAGTTGGGCCCCCTCATTATTTAACCCCTCATTATTTAGCCCTCGTCAATCACTAGAAAAAAATAATAGCTATTTAGTCCAGCCTCTACTGAGGCCTGGTTCTAAGGCCACACAAACAGTGCTGCTAAATAATTAGTATTCTCAAGTAATCACTTCTTTTTCATCACTATTGCCACACTCGGATTCTAATTCTGGACCAGTGATTCTCAGATCGGAAGTGCTTAAGGATATTTTCATGTTTGCTAAACAGAGATTGCTAAATCCTATCCTTAGAGGTTACGATTTGGCAGGTCTGGGGTAGAGTCTGTGAGGCTGCAGGTGTAACAAGCCCTCTAGGTGAGTGTGACGCAGGGGCTGGTGGAGGGAGACCAGGGCATAGCTATTCATCAAGGATTGTTAATGATGAGTCACCTTCTGGGCCCACCACAACAAGGGCACCTCTGGGGGTGAGGATTAGAATAGGGGTGCCAGATTCGGCAAATAGAAATACAGAACACCAGTTAAATTTGTATTTCAGAAAAACAATGACTATTTCAGATAAACTATATACACACACACACACACACTCACATACATATATATAATATGTATCACTATACATACATACACACATACATATATAATATAATCACAATATTTGGGGCATAGTTATACTAAAAATTTTTTTGTTGTTTTCCTGAAATTAAAATTTAACTTGATGCCTTGTATTTTATCTGACAGTCCTCAATTAGAATGCAGGTGTGATTGACTCTCCAACCGTTGACCCCTGGATAGAGCTATATAGTGTTCTTCAAATATCTATCTAGGAAGTCTTGTGATGGCAGAGGCTTTTGGAAATTAAAGAATCTAACAAACTGGTTAGAGAGTATGAACCCAAGGCACACATCCATTGACTGCTTCCCTGGGGTGGCACTTGGCATGCTCAGAATAATCACTTTCTTTTGTATTGGAAAGCAAAATGGTAACTGCACATGTATCCCAAATTCCTCCAACTTTGGTTTAAATATCCAACTGAGGTCAAAAGATCCAGCCAAGGTTAAAAGATTCAAAGAAATAGCTCCCTTGAGCAGTCTTGAATCCATAGAGTTTGGAAAGGTCATGCAATTCATTGACAAGAAGTCCTCTGCCCTGAAGGCTTACATGCAATTAGGAGAGGAAAACCACCTGCACAAAATGCTAGCTAGTGGGGGTACTGGAAAGATAAGAGGCTTTTGGAGTACGGCCCACCTGGTTTGGAATTCTGGTTCTACCATTTTCTCTGCCATCTCGGGCCAGGTTCTTAACCTGAGTGTGCAATCAGTATTCTCATAAAATGGAGATAATGCCTGTGGTGAAGTGCTGCTATGGAATATTCAAGCATAGGCATTGGTACTTAAGTACTTAATCTAAATGCCAGAGGAGGGATTTCATAAAGGAGGCAAGAATTTAACCTGTTCTTTTTAATGAGGTGGGATTGGCGGGCATATTCTGTATGGAGTGTCTGCTTTTGAATTGTCTTGGTTGACTGCCTTCCCACTAATGATTTTCTCTGTGTTTTTCTAACTCTCTATCTGGTATAGGACTAACACAGGTTCCTCAGATCCAAAAGACTGAAATTTCCTTTCGTCCTAATGAACCCAAGAGCTATGAGGCATATGTGCTGAACATAGTTAGGTTCCTGGAGAAATACAAAGATTCAGTCCAGAAGGATGAAATGACTTTTGAAGATTGTGGCAGTAAGTAGACTCATTATGGATGTTTGTGGTTGGTTTCTTTAATTCTTATATCACTTTTCTATTTGTTATTCAGTGATTGAGGGAGAGCCCTGAAATAGAAAGATTGAATTCTGACCTTATTGGGAAGATACTTTTTTTTTTAATCAACTGGGTTTTCTATGATTGAGGCTCATTTGAGATGAAAGAAACAATGTAGCCTCAAGGATTACTATTACTGCATCTGAAAGTTGTCTTATTTTAGAATCCTCCCAGACACTTCTGATTTTTATCTCTCAGACACATAGACCACAATTGCAGTTTTGGTTCTCTTATCCCCATTGATTTTGAGAAGCACAACTGATTAATTGATTATATTTCTAGATTCCCGCCTCCCATATCACCCCACTTCAAGTTCTCCTTACAGAGGAGTACACAGGGGCTTCTCTCAACAGAATGGCTCTTTGGTGTAATAACTGTAACCACACTAATATTGATTTAGGAGGATTTAAGGTCAGGGTGTACTTAATAGATCCTGATTGGGATGGGTAATTAAATATGTATTAGGCAGTTGAGCATTTTGAATGTGGAAATGACTGATGAAAGGTCAGTGATGAAGTCATTGACCTGAGTCCAGATCTTCCTTCTCATTACCGGGAGTGGGACTATCCCAGCCCATGTTCTCACACCTGCCAAAGCAAGGTAGCTCTCCAAGTTGCTAGGTGATATCAGACCTCCTGATATAGTTCAAGCATTTGCAACTCCAGTTCTTTATCCGGCATACTGATAAATTGCCACTTTCAAGTCATTTAGAAAAAATTTAGTAATTTAAATGAAATAGGAACATTTTCACTGTGAATTTCTTTCATTAGTGTTTCAAGGAGGTTTCCTCTTACTTGGTAGTAATTAAAAGGCCTGTTTGAGAACTAGACTGAATCACTTCACAGGAAATGGATTAATTGAAGTACTTTATTATATGAAGGGAATATAATTCATTTTTTGAATTAAAAATATGAATTATGGTATTTGCATCAACTTTCTGCAGGATCCTTTGTATTTAACTTTAATTTCTACATTTATTATCTTTCTGGCTTTGTTATGAATTAAAAATGCTAGGCTAACATTTCTCAACAAATGCTTTTAAGAACTCAAAGCTTTAGAAGACAAAACTGAAGTTAACAAATTAGTAAACAAACCCAAATGGTGGTTGAACAGGGGAAAATTGTTTCCTGTTCCTTCTTTACTATCTACCAAGCTAATGAGGGGCACCCCACGTGTAGGCAGATTCTAACCAAGAAAGTTCCAGTTTTAAAAATTATTGACAATCCTTTTAATTTGTGTTCTAATTCATCACAATGTCTGTTATGGAGCTGAGCACATGCTGACCTGTGTAAATGATACTGGTCATGAACAGTGATCCGCTTTCCTTTCAGTTTTCTAAATAGCTGAGTAATCCATTATTTAAAGGAAGAGGAATCTTACCAGAGGCCAAGACATGTGCTGTTATACTGTGAAGCTGTCAGTGTGGGGTCGTGTACCAACTATTGCTTTTGGTAAAACATCTTTTTTCAGTGTCAGTGAAGAGACTAGAAATTGTTGCTTCATCCAGCAGATACATTAAAGGCAGAATAGCACTGTTTTAGAATAGGTAATTATGACAAGGAACAAAGTTCTTTTTCCTTCTTTCAGTGGTGCTAAGGGAATTGTTGGTACAATGTAAAAATGGTGTTTGCATTTTTAGATGTGCCCAGTGAACCCAAAGAACGAGGAGAATATAACAATGAACGAGGAGAGCGAAAAGTCTGCAGGTTCAAGCTTGAGTGGTTGGGAAATTGCTCTGGATTAAATGATGATACTTTTGGTTACAAAGAGGGCAAACCATGCATTATTATAAAGCTCAATCGAGTTCTGGGCTTCAAACCTAAGGCAAGTATTTTAAATCGTAAAATGTAAATAAGCCATTCACATTTTGGATGTACTTAATGGGTATGAGAAGAGAATGTCAGGGAGTTTTGAGGTACACCCAGTGCCGATTCAAGGCCCACTCAGCAGAGTAACTCCAAACTTTGTTGTATCCACCATGAAATTCCTGTAATTAGGTCATTCATCTCATTTTCTAAAAAGTTAGAGAAATTCTGAATGGCAAAGCCAAATTCTGAAGTAAGTCCTGTGGTCCTGTTCTTAATACTTCTCCTCAGTATCCAGATAACAGTTTCTATAACAAACTCTTTAAACAGGAAAAGATATTTTTAAATTTAAAATCCACTTACACGTGTAGTCATCCTGCCGTTTTGGTTCTCTTGGAGCCATAAGAGTATTTCAAATGGTATTTGTTTGATAATCTGGAAAACCAAAATTTTTTTGAAGAAAGATTTCATTGCAAAATTGGTTGGACACCATCTAGGTTGAACTTTGATCATGCTGTTAGCTTTGGGTATTATTGCAACTTATAATGGACAAGGAGTACTGAGATACTGGAACATGGGAAATTGCCATTGCTCACCGTGATTAAACTAATTCTTTAAAAGGAGGGAAATTCATAGGTGATACCTGCTTGGATGAGACTCAGTTCTTCAGACCATGAATGAATAATGCTGGCCTTTTTCCAGAAGCATGGCTTCTTTCAGCAGTTTCCCCCTAAGTGCCCAAGTGGGCATTGTTGTTATCAGTGTAGTTTTCAATTCTGATAGGAGAATGCCATGGTGGATTGCCAATATATTGGTTTATGAGCAAACCCACTTCAGTTCTGAACTTGGGCTCTTTTGTGCATTAATTTTCTGTTGAATGTTATTAATTTGTTTTCACAATGCTTGTAACCTATGACTAATATTTTCAAAAGAAAATCAACTTAGAGATGAAAATTTTTGGAAAAATATTCCTTGTTTGTTAACTAAAGGATCCATCAAAGCTCCTTTACTGCCACCAAGAGGCAAAAAAAAAAAAAAAAAAAAAAAAAAAAATTAGATGGATGGGTGGATGGTTGCCTGGCTGGGGGGCTTGATATATGTCCTACAAAAATTAATGTACTGCCCAACAAAATGTTATTCTTCTTTTCATTTAGACTAGAATATAATGGAAGAAAAATGATAAGAACTATTATGTCATACTTGTATTTGATATTCATATTCCTGGGGAGTACTTCACCAAGATAAATCAGCCATACATTTAGAATAATAAAATAATGGTTTAATGCTGTGGTGTGGCTGAGAATAGACTAATCTGAATCTCTTCCTCTCTGCCCTCTGAATCCCTCATTTTTTACATTCTTCTGAGTAAGAGTGAGAGACCGTCAGTCCAGTCCAATGTGATTCCCATTTCTCATATCTATTTAGATGCTCTGTTAAGTGAATTCAGCTACTCTTTCAGTTCCTTTTTAATATTATTATTATTTTGATCTCCTTCATTGCTGCTTTCTAATTTATCTTTTCAATCCAAATCCCCAAGGACTTCATCATTAGAAATATTTTTGTCATATATTTAGTAACCCCAGTGTCTTACTTACTTGTTGTGTCTATTTTCTCACCCTCTGAGGATAGATTCTGCAACTTTTTTTTTATCAATGTTTATCAATAAACATTTTCTTATATTTTCAAAGGTGAATATATTGCTAGCAATAAGTTCCAAAAAAGTCACATTTGGATACTTATTTTCTTGCATTCTAAAACAAAGACCTGTACCAAACCATTAGTCCCTTATTGATACAGAGAACTGTCCATTATATCTGACTTCGATTAGACCATATATGTGTTACATCTCCTTTCAGGACTCACATGCTATCCTGATGTGAGTGAGCAAGTGGCTGTCTTCCAGTGATGTATGTTCATACACTTCTGAGATGAATTCAAGCCCGGGGTGTAGGAGGGAAGACTGTATATTTCACAGCAGCAGTAATTTCAAGCTATATGCTATTGGTCCCTTTAGTGGATTCATCCCTTCACCAAATCTGTTCATTTAGGGCAATGCCACCCTTACCTGTTTTACATACTGACCTTTCCTGTTAGAACTGGAAATTCTTCTTAAATAGCAGTGCCCCTTCTGGAGATTAGTAAAAGGAACGTCTACTAGAAGAAGGCATGCTTGAAGGGAAAAGATGGTATTGTTTATTCATGGTTTAGGAGGAAAGCCTGTTTTATAAAAACAGAAATGTCAATTTACTTTCCCATCTAATTATTAAAATCTCAGCAAATAAGCATTATTTTTGGTTTGGCTCTTATTTTTCGGGGTCCTTGAGTCAAGTTATGAGTCACTGTTAGAAGTTCCATTTAGTACTGTGTTGCATTATAGCTTAATTGTGGGAGCTACAAAACTTGAGCATTTATTTTCATTGCAAGAAAGTCACAAACATAACCTTTCTTAGATTGGTTAAGGGGATTCATTCGTTTTGCTACCCTGAAGTGTTTTGTAATTTCAGTTGACTTATCATGACCAGTGCATTTGGGCTACAAATTAGGTTTATTTTTCAGAAATTTTACAAATTATTTACAATCTTACTGACGAATGTGGATTTTCTTTTAGCCTCCGAAGAATGAGTCCTTGGAAGCTTACACAGTGATGAAGTATAATCCATATGTCCTGCCTGTTCAGTGCACTGGAAGGGTAAGGAGATATTCCAGGGGCCTGAGGGTGGGTGGGAGGGTAAGGCGGGGGCGGGGGGGGGCGGGGATTGAGTGAGATTGTTTAAAGTTAGAGGTAAAATTTGAATACATGAAATAAGAAATATTACTTATAGATATTAGTCTCAGTTGAGTTATAGCTATACTGGGTACCACTTCTTAAAAGGATAGGCAGATGTAAAGAGAAAAAAACTGTTTATCAGGCTTTCTCTTATGTTTGTGAAGAAGTAAAAGTTTTCCCACTGGAATAAGAAATGGAAATATATGAATTCAGTCAGTTGATTCATATAACTAGAGGTGAATTAGCCCACAGAAGTGCTTCCTTGGTTGGTGCACATGGTGTATGAAAAAATTGGGGGCCAACTTTTTTTAATTGGCAGTTTTACATAAAAAATTGTTTTTGGCTCCTCTTTTTAAAATATATGAAAAATTAAGGTAACAGCACATGGTTCCCTTTAGATCTAAAAATGTTGCCTGATTATTTAGAGAGAGATGGCAGAGTAATGAAAGGGAATCCCCCAACAGTCCCATTTTATGCTGACATCAAGAAAGGAAATGGACACACAAGAAAATGAGAGGCAAATAGCAAAATCTTTGGAGATAATATTGTGGGAAATATCATCCACTGGGACAACACTGAGGAAGAAAACATAAAACTGATTTTCAGTGTTGGCCGTGTATCTGGGAGGCTGTGTTGGAGAAGTATGTCTTTGGTCCTTGCCTCAGTTTCCTCATTTATTCAGTGAGAGTAGTCTCCTATTATGAGCATTTCTCAAGGCTGCTATGGATAGGACTGAGTACATACTGCTTCCTGTCGTGTCACTACCAGTGCCCTCCAGTGACTGATGTTCACTTACTTCTGAGAGAGGTTTGAGCTAGGCATGTTGGAGGAGGACTGTGTTTCCCTGCAGTGATAGTGTATGAACTGCTTTGTGGACTTGAGTATATGATTACAAATAGTGATCCATGTTGTGTATCATTAAAAAAATTGCATTTCACTCTGGGTTTTAGCGAGATGAAGATAAGGAAAAAATTGGAAACATGGAATATTTTGGACTGGGCGGCTACCCTGGCTTTCCCCTGCAGTATTATCCCTACTATGGCAAACTCCTGCAGCCCAAGTACCTGCAGCCCCTGCTGGCCGTACAGTTCACCAACCTCACCATGGACACTGAAATTCGCATAGAGTGTAAGGCGTTTGGTGAGAACATTGGGTACAGTGAGAAAGACCGTTTTCAGGGACGTTTTGATGTGAAAATTGAAGTTAAGAGCTGATCACAAGCACAAATCTTTCCCACTAGCCATTTAAAAATTTAAAAAAAGATACAAAAACAAAAACCTACTTGTCTTGAACAAACTGTCATACGTATGGGACCTACACTTAATCTATATGCTTTACCCTAGCTTTCTGCATTTAATAGGTTAGAATGTAAATTTAAAGTGTAGCAATATAGCAACAAAATATTTATTCTACTGTAAATGACAAAAGAAAAATGAAAATTGAGCCTTGGGACGTGCCCATTTTTACTGTAAATTATGATTCCATAACTGACTTGTAGTAAGCAGTGTTTCTGGCCTCTAAGTATTGCTGCCTTGTGTATTTTATTTAGTGTACAGTACTATAGGTGCATACTCTGGTCATTTTTCAAGCCATGTTTTATCGTATCTGTTTTCTACTTTATGTAAGCAAGGTTTGCTGTCCAAGGTGTAAATACTCAATGGGAATAAAACTGGCATGGGTACCTTTTTTTTTTTTTTTTTTTTCTTTTGGTTTGGCTCTTTCAAAGATAATGGCCCATCAATGAGCATTTTTAACACACTCCATAGTCTTTTCCTGTGGTGTTAGGTCTTTATATTTTTTTTCCTGGGGCTGGGGGTGGGCTGTCATGGGGGGAACTGCCCTTTAAATTTTAAGTGACACTACAGAAAAACACAAAAAGGTGATGGGTTGTGTTGTGCTTTTTACTGAATGCTGTCTTGTCATCTCTTCCCTTGTCCTCCAGTATGTTCTGAAGCTGTGTATGAGATCTGGATCAGCCTATCACTTTGTAGTGATAAGGGCTAATTAATTTGCTATGTACATTTTCTTTTAACTCCTTGTTTCCTTTCTCTGGAGGCATCACATGCTGGTGCTGTGTCTTTATGAATGTTTTAACCATTTTCATGGTGGAAGAATTTTATATTTATGCAGTTGTACAATTTTATGTTTTTCTGCAAGAAAAAGTGTAATGTATGAAATAAACCAAAGTCACTTGTTTGAAAATAAATCTTTATTTTGAACTTTATAAAAAGCAATGCAGTACCCCATAGACTGGTGTTAAATGTTGTCTAAAGTGCAAACTCCATGTTCTAACATATGTAATAATTGCCAGGAGTACAGTGCTCTTGTTGATCTTGTATTCAGTCAGGTTAAAACAATGGACAATAAAAGAATGAACACATTCCTTGTGTGTGTGACTCACTCTTGTTTAAAAGCCCCAATCTGTGATTTCTTTATTTTCGAAACTGCTAATTATCCAGGATCTTGAAGAAATACTGAACCTGAAAGACAAGTGCATGGTTTCATTAGTTTTCCTGTACGTTCAGCCTTTTCCACACAATAGAGGCCAAGAGCTTGGTGAGGAATCCATGGCACCAAAGGCCAGCCCTTCCCAAAAGACACCTCAGTTGATCAGAGGCAGAGACTCTACCAATGAAGTTTTGGTTTACTTAAAGTTCAATTATAGAAATATTCTGAAGTTCTACTTCATTTTAGAAAACATGAAATTTGGGTTCCTGCTAGTGCTTCATTTTGTCTATTAAAAACAAAAAGTCAATGTTTTTAGCAGTCCAGTTTAAAAAATAAATGAGGTTAGGTTTGAGGTTCAGTAAATTAACAAGGTTCATACCTTACTTTTTGGTTCATGGTTTGGGCTAAGTCCTTATTTATCCATATTTAACAATTAGCCTTAGTGTGAAAGAAGACAAAAATCAGATGAAAAATATTTTCCAGGCATACTAAATTTATATGGTTGAGTTGAAGATTTAGTATCACTATCCAGCCTGGGAAATATCCAAACTAAATACATAGCATCATATTTCTGAAAATGGAAACCTTGGACATAGCCTGTGCAGCCACAGCTCAGGCAAATATTTCTTGCCTTTAGGCCAGTCCTGAGAAATCCATTGGTGTTAGGTTGAACTGTTTCTTCAGGAATGCTCCCCTTTTACAGAGACAGACCCAGAGGTCATGGACATTTGTATGACAGCACAACTAATTTGGAAGCACTAGATTCCCCCCTTATTGCTCCACATTTATAATCCTGCTGACCTGATTCTCTTGTTTATACTTAAAAAAAAAAATCACCTGAGACTTGCTATTTCTAGAGCAGCAAATTGTATGATGGCAAATTAATACCAGAGGAACAATGACTCCGTTTAACAAAAATAGCAAGGGAAATATGGAGTGACACAACTGCTTAGCTGCAAAGTTTTTAGGAGTCCTTACCAACTGAGAAAATACAGCAAAATCTATAAATAACATGGCTACCAAATGTTGAGTTTCTCATAAAGAAATCTATACATTTCTGGAAATGCAGGTATTCATGTAACAGAAGATGCTTTGTCTACCATAACATCAGCTCAGTTTACAGGGTTTGTACTAGTCCTAAATGTTTGGTGTTTGAGAACAAGAAAGGGATGGCTTTAGGATTGAGGAAAGGGAAGCATTTATTCAAACTGGAAGATTTTGAGGCTGTAATAAGGTCATGACCTTCATCAGACAAACTTAACCCACTGCTTTGGTAAGTACCATTTACCCTCTGTTCTGAGTCATTATGTGTGTGTGTGCACACACAACAACTTTCTGCCGATCATTTCCTCTAAGATCCCGTCCAAATTTGGTTCCCCATCATCCTTCCAGACTATGCCAGTCAACCCACCCCCCATTCATGATCCTTAGGTTTCTCTCACCACCAGCAGACTGGGGAATATGGTTTATGTTCTTTGACTCAGCAGGTATGTATTGATTGCCTATCTTCTTTCCTCTGGAGCTCACATTCCAGTGTTATATACTTGCACATTTCTGGCACTCTTGGCTCTATACATTTTTGTCTGTTTCTCTTCTTGGATCATCAGTTTAATCCCTCTCTTATATGATACATTTCTTGGTGTAGTGACAGTGTCATCTACCTCTTTTGGGATGTTCTTACACATACTAGAAAGGAGTTTTCACACGAGGTCAGCCAACCAAACCCGTAATTCCTCACATAGACTATAAGAGAAATAAGTTTTTTTTTAAGGCAATGTTTCCCAAAGGTGGGATGAGTACCATGTGGAATTAAAAGCATTGGAATAGTTACTGAATAGAGAAAACAAGGATTCTCTTCACTATTTCCTTTAAATCTATTTTATAACCTCAAAGAGAAAGTTTCAACACAAGGATAGCATGTTTTTAACCCCAGTTAATCTCCCTTTCAAATAGAGAGAGAAAGATTTTGGCTCAGAACCTGTGGCAAGCAACAAAATTTAGTTAGAATTTAGTAGTTTCATTTTCATTGTATTTTAATACCTTCTAAGGACAGATTGATACTAGTTTTTCATTGATCGCAGTAAAATAAACTTATTAAAGTATAACTGAATAGATTTAAAGAAAACTAACAAATAATATTTCAAGTGGAACTCAGATATGGCAAAAATGATGAAAGTGATAAATCACTGACCACTGCTCAAAAGTACAGCCTTAACAGAAGCCAAGATTTTCTGTTCTGTACCTGTTGGGCAAAATCTAATTTGAACCCTACCTATTTTAGAACAGCATGCCTTGTCTGCTCAAGCTGCATTTATTACCAGAGGGAACTGCTCCAACTCTAAATTAAAAACATTATCTGTGATCAGAAATGAAAATCTAGTTATCAGAATCTTTCAAAGTTGAATGATTGCTCATGGATTAGTAACACCTTGATACCAGTGTATATTTGGCCCATGGAGGAGAACCAAGTGAGGTTACCTTGAAAATCTGGGACTAAGGATCTTATGAATACAGAGGTAACTATCCAAGGAGCATTCAAGAACAGTTTTAATCAAGTGAGTAAACTGATCTTGGTCTCAAGTTCAGTAGAGAAAACATGACTCTCTCCTTTCCTCTTAAGAGGTGGCTAGTATTAACCAGATAGATGTTATCTATAGTCCTCTAGGTTCCACAGTGGGAAAGATGACTTGATCACGAATTAAAGAGAGAGAGGGACCTATTATTTTTCCAACTGATGACTCCAATTAGGACTCATATCCTCTTTAGTATCAAACAGAAAGGGCTGGACCAAGGCAGCTATCTTGGTTCAAGTTTTAATTCTGTATTTTCCTCCACGAGGTAGTCTCTGCATTGCTGATGTCTATATTAAATCATTACAAATTCTGTAACAGTGGAACACAAATAAATGTAAATTTTCTGTAATTGCTTCAAGTGTAGGTTCAAGAAAAGTTTCCAGTGAATCTCTCATCTTTGCCCTGAGTACAGTGACTAGCAAAAGTGGGCTTCAATGCTAGTGATTTTAGTCCTGCCCTCTGCTCCACCAATGGAACTTTTATCATACTAAGCTATCTTGAAGCTTCTTTGCATATTTTCATAACTCTGGCTTTGCATTAGAGTCTCCAGTGGAGCTTAATTCTACTGAGTCAGACGCTTTTCTTAATGTCGGTTGAGCAGCAGAATACCTGTAGAGTTTTTTGTTTGTTTGTTTGTTTTTATTAAAGTGTAGATGTGCTTGAACATTTACAGATTTATCTTTCCCATTGCCAAGGAGTTCTGGCCCCCAATTAGAATATGTGTACCTGTGCCATTATACCAGACAGATTTTCAGTGAAAATCTAGCCAATCTTAATTTGATTGGGGTATGATTTTGCTAGTGTGCCAATAATGTGTCATGATTTTTTCAATAACATTTAATAGATATATGAAAATACTTACATCTATTCAGTAGGAAAACAACTTTCAACCCATTTGGGTCTCTTATAATCAGGGCCAGTTTCATGGGTCATGCTTACTTAGAAGGGCCCCAGGCCCTATACTTGGTTCAATGCTTTGCTGTTACTATCTTGAAATTCTGAATAATTTTTGAACAGGGTTCCCTAATTTTCATTCTGCACTGGACCACGTAAATTATGTAGCCAGTTCTGCTTATAGCTGAGGGCCTCTACATGATGGCTACTGCAGCATGATTTTACTGTTGACTGAATGGGAAATGTAGTTGAAATGGATGCTTTTTAAATAAGCAATGAAAAGATCTATGGTGGGAATAGGAAGCTGGGGAAGGTTGTAGACTGAGGTAGACTACAGAAGATGAGAGCTGGCAGACTCACTGGGAGAGGAACAGAGGCCTGGGGTGTACCCCACAGCCTTAGGTCCTATGCTGTGGGTACTGCTGGAGGAGGCTACTGGCAGGCCCAACACATGCGAGACGAATCCTTTCTATACCTTTGCTGGGTTCCTTTTCCCTCTGTCTTCCTTCCCTGAATCACTACTTATTTTCAGCTCCCAGAATACTGAGCTCAGAAGTGGATGGTTCTGAGGAAACATTTAGGCCTTGCTCTAAAGGCGATGAAAAATTGTTCTTGCCTACTGCTACAGCTACAGAGCACCCAAAGTCCAGGGGCTGCTAATGTAACTCCTAAAATTGATTTATAGGCTATAAAAAAAGTTGAAATAACTTAGTCCTAGAGCATCTCCTTCACATATGTTTATCTCCTCCATTGGTTCAGGAGTCATATTTGAAATGTTTTAAGACAAAATGAAAAAATTTCACATTAAAAATGACTACATTTCAGTAACTCTGTAAATCTAATGTATTCAAAGTTCTTTTTTAAAGACCTCTTGACAATTCTGACCTCTAGACACTAATGAGAACAACTAACGTTGAAGGTAATCACTCCTCAATTCAGAATACTGTGGTGCTGACCTTTCTCTTTATGAGAAATACATACCTTCTTTCTAATAACTAAAGACGTAGGAGCCCTTTCCATAAATTGAGTGCCAAGTGCTTTATACAGACTATCATATGCAAGCCTTATGACTAACTTAACAAAGTGGATACCATCATTCTCATTTTTCAGCTGAGGAGACTGAGGTTTTTAAGAGATAATAACTTGCCTGAAGACACACAACTCTGTTTAGTGTCTCTTGGGTTCAGCCTTTGCTGTATGAGCTACACTTGAGATGGAGCTTGGCTGCTGGGGTTAACTCCTGGCTCTGCCATTTACTGGTTGGGTGACTTTGGGCAAGTTTCTTAAATTAAAAGTCAATGGAGAGCTGGCAATTACCCAAGAACGATATGAAACAGTGTTTTCAGGGTCTCCAGTAACCAGTCACACATCAGACGCAAGTTTGGAATTGGAGGAAAAGCTAAGATCGCAGCGAACATTGTAAGTTCCCCGGACCAGGGGTCTGGCGCTCCTCCCCACCCAGACCTCACAGATTGTCTTGCTGCCAGCTCCCTGAAAGGGGAGAAAAAAAAACCAAAAAACAGCAATCTGCTGAGGGCAAGAAAGGAGGCTCAACCCAGCCTCAACTGCAGAATTAATTAACAAATTAATTAACTAACTTTGGGAGCTGGGGTGCTAAAGAAGGGCTGGGCTCCGAGAAGTGGGGGCATGTAAAAGCGGGCACCCATTCCCAGACTCCAAAAAAGCCATTTTTTTTCCTTCATTTTTCCTTCATTTTGTCCCTTCTGGCTTCTCACTGATCCCTTATCTTTTTGCATTTCAGTAGCAGGGGTGGAACTGAAGCTGTTGGAGAGTAATTATCAGACAATAGCCCAAAGCATATCTTTAAATGCTCTATTCTGACACTGACAAAACTTCCAGGATGGGGAAAGACTTTTAAAAGAGACTCTTTTTTTTTTTTTCTTTTTTCTTTTTCTTGTTTTTCTTTTCTATTTTTTTTTTTTTTTAATCTAAAAGTAATATATGTGGTTATTTTCTATCGGAAAGCCCAGGTTGAGGGACCAGGCTGGGCTTGGGAGGAGACAGAGTACCTACAGTGTCTTTGAGTTCCATATTCACTACTGAAGGTCTCCACCCCCGTCTTGAATTGGCAACTCAGGCTGATCAAGGAATCTACCTGGAGAGGCCCCAAAGAGGAGAGGGGAGAAGGGAATAGTGCCCCTGAGAGACAACTGGAGTTCTGAGGATTGGGAGAGTGGAGGGAGGCCCAGCTTAACTGGCAGTCCTCCTTTTGGGAACTCAGACCCCAGGGGCTGGAATTCAGATTCCGGCTTCAGTCAGCCACACCCCCGACAGGATCAGAGTCACCAGGAGAACTAAAGTCTCCATACCTCCTTACACTGGTGGGAGAGCTGTGGGCTGGCCAGTGCCACCTGCTAGACAGGAGAGGAAAAGCACCAATTCTAAAGGCCTCATAGAAGGGTCTCATTCTCAGGAAAACTCCATACCCTCCCAATGAGACCTGGGCCTCACTAGACTGGGAAAATCTGACTAGGCTCGACCATATCTGAGGAGACCCACTCACAAAAAGGTTACATAGAGGCAGAGCAAGAAACAGAAAAAACAAAAGGGAAAAAATTCTGATCAACTAAATAGAACCTAAGTTAGAGGTCTAGAATAAGTTGAACTGAATAACAGAGGCCAGAGAACAAAGCCAACCAACAAGAAAACCACTAGATAAAAGATAGAAAACAGGCTCCAAAATAAACTAATCAAGAAAATCAGATGCCTAGACAACTTAAGATAACAAGCCATACCAGGAAACACAAAAACATGGACCAGCCAAAGGAACAAACTAATAGCTCAGCTGAGATACAGGAGTGGAGGCAACTAATGCTAAATAAATTTGATGAAATGAAGGAAGATATAGCAAAAGAACTGAAGGATATAAAGAAGACACTGGCTGACCATAAAGAAGAATTCATAAACTTAAAAAAACAAATGGCAGAACTCATGGGAATGAAGGCCACAATGGAGGAGATGAAAAACACAATGGAGGGACACAACAGTAGATTTGAACAGGCAGAAGAAAGGATCAGTGAACTGGAAGACAAGTCATTCGAATTCATACACACAAAAGAACAGATGGTGAAAAAAATGGAAAAATATGAGCACAGTCTTAGGGAGCTGAGTGACAACATGAAACACACAAATATACGTGTTATGGGTATCCCAGAAGGAGAAGAGAGGGGAAAAGGGGCAGAAGGTGTAATAGAAGACATATTCACTGAAAAGTTCCCAACTCTTATAAAAGAAAATTAGAGATTCAAGAAGTGCAACGTACCCCAAATAGAATAGATCCCAATAGACCTACTCCAAGACACTTACTGGTCAGATTGCCCAAAGTCAAAGACAAAGAGAGGATTCTGAAAGCAGCAAGAGAAAAGCGATCCATCACATACAAGGGAAGGTCGATAAGACTATGTACAGATTTCTCTGCAGAAACCATGGAGGCAAGAAGACAGTGGCATGATATATTTAAGATACTGAAAGAGAAAAAGTGCCAACCAACAATTCTATATCCAGCAAAACTTTCCTTCAAAAATGCGGGAGAGATTAAAACATTTTCAGACAAACAGACACTGAGAGAGTTTGTGAATAAGAGACCGGCACTACAAGAAATACTAAAGGGAGTGCTACAGGCTGATAGGAAAACACAGAACAGAGAGAGTTGGAGAAGAGTGCAGAAATGAAGATTATCAGGAAAGGTAAAAGGATAGGAAAAAATAAGATATGACATATAAATTCCAAAAAACAAAATGGTAGTAGAAAGTACTGCCCTTACAGTAATAACACTAAACGTAAATGGATTAAACTCCCCAATAAAAAGACACAGACTGGCAGAATGGATTAAAAAACAGGACCCATCTATATGCTGTCTACAAGAAACTCACTTTAGACAGAAGGACAAAAATAGACTGAAAGTGAAAGGTTGGAAAAAGATATTTCATGCAAACAACAATCAGAAAAAAGCGAGAGTAGCTATATTAACATCAGACAAGTTAGACTTCAAAAGTGAAACAATTAAAAGAGACAAAGAAGGACACTATATATTAATAAAAGGGTCAATTCATCAAGAAAACATAACAATCATAAATATTTATGCACCAAGCCAGAATGCCCCAAAATTCATGAGGCAAACACTGCGATCACTGAAAGGAGAAATAGACACCTCTACAATAATAGTTGGAGACTTCAATACACCACTCTCATCAATGGATAGAACATCTAGACAGAGGATCACTAAAGAAACAGAGATGTTGAATTGTATGATAAATGAACTAGACTTGACAGACATTTATAGAACACTACCTCCAACAACAGCAGGATACACTTTTTTCTCAAGTGCTCATGGAACATTCTCTAGGATAGACCACATGTTGGGTCACAAAGCAAGTCTCAACAAATTTAAAAATATTGATATTATACAAAACACTTTCTCAGACCACAATGGAATGAAGTTGGAAATAAATAAAAGGCAGAAGGTCATAAAATTCACAAACATATGGAGGCTAAACAACACCCTCTTAGAAAACCAGTGGGTAAAGGAAGAAATTACAAGAGAAATTAGTAAATACCTCGAGGCAAATGACAATGAAAACACAACTTATCAAAACTTATGGGATGCAGCAAAGGCGGTGCTGAGAGGGAAATTTATTGCCCTAAATGCCTATATTAAAAGAGAAGAGAGAGCAAAAATTGAAGAGTTAACTGCTCACCTGGAGGAATTAGAGAAAGAACAGCAAACTAACCCCAAAGCAAGCAGAAGGGAAGAAATAACAAAGATTAGAGCAGAAATGAATGCAATTGAGAACAGGAAAACAATAGAGAGAATCAACAAAACCAGAAGTTGGTTCTTTGAGAAAATCAATAAAATCGATGGACCACTGGCTAGGCTAACAAAAAAAAAAAGAGAGAGCAGATGCAAATAAATGCAATCAGAAATGGGAAAGGAAATATAACTACCGACCCTGCAGAAATTAAGGAGATAATGAGAAGATACTATCAGCAACTATATGCTAATAAACTAGACAACTTAGATGAAATGGACAACTTCCTAGAAAAGCATAAACAACCAACATTAACTCAAGAAGAAATAGATGACCTCAACAAACCAATCACAAGTAAAGAGATTGAGTCAGTCATCAAAAAGCTCCCAAAAAGGAAAAGCCCAGGACCAGATGGTTTCACATGTGAATTCTACCAAGCATTCAAGAACAAATTAGTACCAATCCTGCTCAATCTCTTCAAAAAAACTGAAGAAGAGGGAAAGCTACCTAACTCTTTCTATGAAGCCATCATCACCCTAATACCAAAACCAGGCAAAGATACTACAAAAAAAGAAAATTATAGACCAATTTCTTTAATGAATATAGACGCAAAAATCCTCAACAAAATACTCGCAAATTGAATCCAGCAGCACATTAAAAGAATTATACACCACGACCAGGTGGGATTTATTCCAGGTATGCAAGGCTGGTTCAACACAAGAAAATCAATTAATGTAATACACGACATCAATAAATCAAAACAGAAGAACCACATGATCATCTCGATTGATGCAGAAAAGGCATTTGACAAAATTCAACATCCTTTCCTGATGAAAACACTTCAAAGGATAGGAATAGAAGGAAACTTTTTCAATATGATAAAGGCAATATATGAAAAACCCTCAGATAACATCACACTCAATGGGGAGAGACTGAAAGCTTTTCCTCTAAGATCAGGAACAAGACAGGGATGCCCACTATCACCACTGTTACTCAACATTGTGCTGGAAGTTCTAGCTAGAGCAATTAGGCAAGAAAAAGAAATAAAAGGCATCCAAATTGGAGAGGAAGAAGTAAAACTTTCACTATTTGCAAATGACATGATTCTAGATGTAGGAAATCCAGAAAAATCTACAGCAAAGCTACTAGAACTAGTCAATGAATACAGCAAAGTAGCAGGCTACAAGATCAACACGCAAAAATCTGTAGTGTTCCTATACACAAGAAATGTGCAACAAGAGGAGGAAATCAAGAAAAAAATCCCATTTATGATCGCAACCAAAAGAATCAAGTATTTAGGAATAAACTTAACCAAGGACACAAAAGACCTTTACATAGAAAACTATAAGAAACTGCAAAAAGAAATTGAACAAGACCTAAAAAAATGGAAGAACAGATCATGTTCATGGATTGGAAGACTAAATATAGTTAAGATGGCAATTTTACCTAAACTGATTTACAGATTCAATGCAATACCAATTCAAATCCCAACAACTTACTTTACAGAAATAGAAAAACCAATAACTAAATTTATTTGGAAGGGTAAGGTGCCCCGAATAGCCAAAAATATCTTGAGAAAGAGGAATGAAGTGGGAGGTCTCACACTACCTGACTTTGAAGCATATTACAAAGCTACAGTGCTCAAAACAGCATGGTACTGGCATAAGGACAGATATACTGATCAATGGAATCAAATTGAGTGTTCAGAAGTAGACCCTCGCATCTACGGACAACTGATCTTTGATAAGGCAGTGAAGCCGAAGCAACTGGGAAAGAGCAGCCTGTTCAATAAATGGTGTTTGGAGAACTGGATATCCATTTCCAAAAGAATGAAAGAGGATGTCCATCTCACACCTTATACCAAAATTAACTCAAAGTGGATCAAAGACATAAACATTAGCACCAAGACCATAAAACTCTTAGAAGAAAATGTAGGGCAATATCTTAAAGATCTTATGATAGGAGGTGGTTTCTTAGACCTCACACCGAAGGCGCGAGCAACCAAAGAACAAATAGACAAATGGGATCGCCTCAAAATTAAACACTTCGGTACATCAAAGGACTCTGTCAGAAAAGTAAAAAGGCAACCTACACAATGGGAGATGATATTTGGAAACCACATATCAGATAAGGGTTTAATATCCCAAATATATAAAGGAATCGTGCATCTCAATTACAGAAAGACAAACAATCCAATTAAAAAATGGGCAAAAGACATGAACAGACATTTTTCTGAAGAGGAAATACAAATGGCTCAAAAACATATGAAAAAATGCTCAACTTCACTGGCTATTAAGGAAATGCAAATCAAAACCACAATGAGATATCATCTCACACCTACCAGAATGGCCATTATCCAAAAAACAGAAAATGACAAGTGCTGGAGAGGATGTGGAGAAAGAGGCACACTTATTCATTGTTTGTGGGAATGTAGAATGGTGCAACCACTCTGGAAGACAGTATGGAGGTTCCTCAGGAAGCTAAATATAGATTTGCCATATGACCCAGCTATTCCATTGCTAGGTATATACTCAGAGGAACTGAAACTTAAGACACAAACAGACATTTGTAAACCGATGTTTATTGCAGCATTATTCACAATTGCCAAGAGATGGAAACAGCCCAAATGTCCATCAAAGGACGAGTGGATAAGCAAACTGTGGTATATACACATGATGGAATATTATGCAGCTGTAAGACAGAACAAAGATATGGATCATGTAATAATGTAGATGAACCTTGAGGACATTATGTTGAGTGAAGTTAGCCAGAAACAAAAGGACAGATTCTGTATGGTCTCACTAATATGAACAGACATTAATGAACAAACTTTGGGAGTTAAAAGCTGACAACACAGGCGACCAGGAGATAGAAAGAGGGCAGAGACCAGCCATTTGATGCTGAAGGACTACAGAATGTTTAGGATTGGTTGCATAGATCCAGAAATAGATAGCATAATACTGTATGATGGTAGCACAGTATTGTAAGTACACTGAACAAAGATGTCTGTGAGTAAAGCTGAAAGAGGTGGGATAGGAGAATGTATGACACCAGAGGTAAAGATAGATGATAAAGACTGGGACTGTATAACGTGGCAAAAACTGGAGTGGCCAATGACTGTTACTAAATATACAAATCTAAAAATGTTTTTGCATATGGGAAAGCAAATGAATGTCAACCATGTAGAGAGTTGAAAAGGGGATGGTATTCAGGAAAAAACATAATCAAAGCAAACTGGAGTCTATGGTCAACAGTAACATTGTAATATACTTCCATTAAATGTAACAAAGGCAATATGCCAATGCTAAATGTACATGAGAGGGGGATATAGGGGAGGAATATGGGATTCTTGGTAGTGGTGTTATTTGCTGTCCTTACTAGTGTATTGTATGACATGTTATTTTTCTTTTTATCATTTTTTTCTTATTGCTTAAAAAAAAACAATTTTTCTTGTAGTAATCAATATGTTCAAGTGCTGATTGTGGTGATAAATGTACAACTTCATGATGATACCATGAACAACTGAATGTACACTGTGGATAAATGTATGGTATGTGAATATAACTCTATAAAGTTGTAGGAAAATATATATATAGGAGTAAAAGTGTTGGAGAAAACATGGTGAGAGGGATGATGCCTCACCAATATGGACTAACTACAATGTGTAAACTCAGAATTGAATCTCAGAACATAGCCTAACGTGGACATAATAATTGTAATAGTCCCTAGATTGTAAGCTCTTACAGCAGTTAACTCTATCCCTGAATTGTAATGCCTATCTCTAAACTTTGAGATGCTGTTCCCCTAGCGTATAACCTGATTGGTCTCTGGAACAATGCATATCTCTGAGACACCTGAAACTCAGAGCTAGAGCTCGGCAGATATGAATGTCAGTATTAGTGCATACAGCCACTGTCAAAAAAAAAAAAAAAAGCTGAAAAAGAGCCCAGACTTCAGTTAGTGATATGAATGAAGCAGGTCTGGTTAAGACCAGGGCAAGCCAGGCGAAAGGGTAAAGGTTGAAACTGATTGTGTTTTAAAACTTCAACTTCCATATGAGACCAAGGGAAGAGATATCTATTTGGTACAGGATCTAAATTTTCTAAACGGTACAACTCTACAGTCGATTTGTTCAAACACCACAATTGCATGGAACTTTCAATAGGAAGTGAGATACGGTAGGTTAGTATAGGCTGGAGTGAAATAGTGACACAACCCAGAGTAATTTGGGCAGATAATAAAAAACATATTGACAGCCTCCCCCTCCTCAGCCCCGAGGATCTGGGGGAAGGTGCGGATGTGTTGGACATCCTCACCTGGACTGGTGTTGATGTTGTCACAAACATTGGGACTGGCGGTTTGATGTGCTGAGCCCTCAATCATGGGACTTGCCCTTATGAAGCTCGTTACCACAAAGGAGAGTCTAAACTTGCATGTAATTGTGACTAAGAGTCTCCCCCTGAGTACCTCTTTGTTGCTCAGATGTGGCCCTCTCTCTCTCTAACTGAGCCATCTCGACAGGTGAACTCGCTGCCCTCCTCCCTATGTGGGACCCGACTTCCAGGGTTGTAAATCTCCCTGGCAATGCATAATATGACTCCCGGGGATGAATGTGGACCTGGAATCGTGGGACTGAGAGTATCTTCTTGACCAAAAGGGGGATGCAAAATGAGATGAAATAGTTTCAGTGGCTGAGAGATTTCAAATGGAGTCAAGAGGTCGCTCTGGTGGACATTCTTATGCACTATATAGATAACACCTCTTAGGTTTTAATGTATTGGAATAGCTAGAAGTAAATACCTGAAACTACCAAACTCCAACCCAGCAGTCTGGACTCCTGAAGACAATTATATAATAATGTAGATTACAAGGGGCGACAGTGTGATTGTGAAGACCTTGTGGATCACACTCCCTTTATCTAGTGTATGGATGAGTAGAAAAATGGGGATAAAAACTAAAGGACAAATGGGGTGGGATGGGGGGATGATTTGGGTGTTCTTTTTTCACTTTTATTTTTTATTCTTGTTCTGGTTCTTTCTGATGTAAGGAAAATGTTCAGAGATAGATTGTAGTGATGAACGCATAACTATGTTATCATACTGTGGACAGTGGATTGTATACCATGGATGATTGTATGGTGTGTGAATGTATATCAATAAAACTGAATTTAATAAAAAGTAAATAAATAAATAGAAAAAGTTAATGGAACCCAGAAGAGAAGGGAAAGGCCAAGACATTGCCTCATGACAGAGGACCACAGGACCAAGGATCACCATCAGCTAGCCTCTGAATACCAGTCTTGAGGAAGAAAGCATCACCTTGATTTGCACTTTTTCCTAGCCCCCAAAACTGTGAACTAATAAATTCCTATTTTTTAAGCCACTCCTTGCATGATATTTGCTTGAGCAGCCAAGGAAAACTAAAACTTATTGATTCCCATGGCTTTTTCTCTCTGTCTGAATTTCATTCTGCTTGTAAAAGACTCCAGTAATAGTGTTAAGACCCATCCTTGTTGAGTTGGGCACACTTTAACTGAAGTGAACTCATCAGAGTTCCTATTTACAATGGGTTCACACTCACAGGAATGGAGTAAGTTTAAGAACTGTTTTTTCTGGGGTACATTGCTCCAAACTACCACATGCCACGTAATTATGTCTGTAATTTACTGCCAAGTATATATAAAGAACTAATAATTAAATAAATAAACACACCTGCACACACAGAGAGAAAAAGAAGAGGAGAGAGGATGATAAAGTGAACGTTAACATTTGTGTAGTCTGGAAAAAGGGTTTATGGAAATGTTTTGTACTATTTTTTGCAATGTTTCTAGAAGTCAAAAATTATTTCAAAAAAATTAATCAAATATTAGTCAGTAGAAAGAATAACATAGGACAGTAAAAAGAGAACTGGATTTGGACTTGGAAGAACTGACTTTGATTCTGGCCACTATTTTCTAGTGCTCCTCGTCAAGTCGCTTAAACTTTCTGAGTCTGTTTTCTAATCTAAAAATTGCGAGTAATACAATCTACCTTATTGAGTTGTTGTGTATTAAATCAGATAAGTTTATGAGTGAATGTACAAAATTGCAGCAACTTGTATAAATAATAAATTAGAGCACATGTGACCCAATGTTCCCACTGAGACCAGCAGCTCAGGATTGGCTCTGCCCCAAATCAGCTACAGGGATCTTAAGGAATGGGTTATCTCAGCTGGGAATGCCAGCAAGCAGGGGAGAAAACTTGGGTGAACTTCACACTTCATATTAGAAATTCATTTTTGCTGACTCTCCACAGAAGCTTTTGACAGGGAATATATTCTGTCCTTAAAAAAATGTCTTCAGATAAGAAAACAGAATGTACATAAATTTATCAATTCTTGAGTAGTGATTTTCCAACTAGCCATATATCAGAATCATTCTAATGGAACTTCAAAAAAAAGAAAAAAAAAAAAAAAAGGAAAAGAAAAAGAAAAAACAAAAGAGTTGCTTAGACCCCCACCTCTGGAGATTCTGATTTGTTAGGTTTTAGGTGGGTCCTGGATATCCACATTCTCAAACAGCTTCAGAGATAAGTCTGCTATTTGCTGGGGTTGCAAATCACTGCTCTAGACAGAGAAGTAGCAAGAGGAGGTGCCCCAGAAACCAGTTTGGAGCCAGGCCCATCTGATGTTGTTCTAAGTGATCTGAAGGAAAGAATAAAATCTCCAAGTTCCTTCGGCTGTTGCTAGTAACCACAGGACAAATGACAGGCCAAGGAGTTGGATAAGGCCTCAAATGAAATGGGAAATGTGGGCAAAAGAGTAGACAGTAAAATTCAGTGGGGTCACCCTGGGTATTTACAAGGAAAGAAATCAAAGCAGGCTTATAGAATGATTCAGGAAAGGGATTTTGGTGGTTCCCTAAGGACAGACCCAAGGGGCAACTGCTGTCTGGGAGGCCATCAATGCTGAGTGTTCTCATAAAGGACACTGGAAATTAAACTCAAGGAATTACAGTACCCTTTAAAAAACAAAACAGGGCATTTGTTTCTTGGAAAGTTCTTGCTGGTATACTTCATATATATTTTACTTGGAAAAGCTCCAAGAAGGAAGTTAACAGAACTAGAAAATAGCAACTAAAATTATCAAGAAGATGGGACACTTTCTTTATGAAGATAGACTAGAAAAGTATACAAGCTCTTAAGTCAGCTCGGATAAAGAAAAATGACGGAATGCATAATCAGAGTTTCTGAGACAGTGAAGGCAATGGTTGGGATGGCTTTTTTTCACTTAAATCTTGGAAGAAATTCAGAGAACAAAGGTTGAGATAATGTAAGATTTTTTTTTTAAAGCACTTCGTTACCTCCAAAGACAAAGGGTCAAATGGTTAGAAACATAAGTTGACAAGACCTTTTGAAGGAAAAGTTGGAGATGCTGAAGGCACACTCTTCATCTTTGATAACAATGTTATAAAAAGAAATTGCCATACTTTTTAATAAAACATGCCTTGTTGCTACTAATGTTATCCTGGGCTGAACAGATTTGAGTGAAGTTCTAAGTTTCTTATTACGTGGTTAATTAAAGAGTTTGTTGCACAGTCCCTGGATAAAGTGAATGGGGACAATGGAACTGAGATGCGAAGGCAGTGCTAGAGCTGGGTAGATAGTAACCCGGGGAGACAGCTGCAGATGGAGAAAGAGATGGGTTTGCCACCTAATGCTAAGAAGCCACGTGGGCTCCCATTCCCTTCCTGGGTCTCACCCACCACCAGCATCACTGCACAAAGCAGCTGATGTGAATACTGACTGTTCGCCAGCTCAAAACCTCCACTGCTCTGTTTCCCACCATTATCACATGAAATCTTTTTGGCCCGGCTTTCATAAAACCTGACAATATAGCCCACTAATACCAGCAGGCTCTTGGCTCTAGCTAGGCTTCCTTCCCTGTTGGTCAAAAGGAGAAAGAACTTTGTTACATGAAATGTCTTTTCTTTCACATCTATAATTCCTTAAGGCCAAGGGATGTCCTTTTTACTTCTTTCTACACTCCAGAGTTCTTCACACATAATAGACAATAAACATTTGATAATTAATACATCATGCATTCTCTATTTCTCTTCTTTTCACAACCTTATCACTGACTCTTTCCCCAAGTTGGCTATAGATTAAAAAGAGGCTTTCTCTCACAATCTCCTTCACTGCCTTCTGCCAACCATACTGATATAACAATTACAAACACTTCCATTCATGAACAGAATGAAAAGGACTCTGTCCCTAGGCCAGAAAAGACCATGGCTGGTTTGCAATTAACAATCTAGGGCAGGAAAAAACAAGGGAATTTCAGGAGGGTAAGCGATGGATGGCTATATTATGTTTGAGACAGGAAAGTGAATAAGGCTTTCAGAGACGAAAGTATGACAGAGACATACTTCAGAAGAATACTTTTTCTATCATGAATTAATTTATTTTCAAACAAGAATATAAGTGGCCCATAAATAACCTCAAAGTGCTTGAGTTTCTGGAATGGCATAAAATACTGACTTATCAGTTTAAATATTTTATTGAGTATCTATCCTGGTTCTTGATTATAGTTTATTTCAAGTGTTCTGACTCTGGCCTCATCAAAAGTCTGGATAATTTATTTTAATTAATTTTTAATGTCTTTCTCTTAAACTACCTATAACAGAATGATAACATCAAAGGCCAGGCACAGAACCAGTTAACATATAGATGACTTTTCCTATTGGCATATTCCTTCCGGTGCCATTTTCAAGATTAATGTTGCCAGATTCAAGAAGAGTTTAAAACAGGGTTATACTCTCGTTCTATAGATTCCATCTTTGGGACTTTGGCAGCAGAGAAAGAGGGTGGTGTTTAAAGATAATAATAGTAACAGCAACAACAATAACAACAATGAAAGTAATGTGGTACAGATGGCCAGCACCAACCTAATACTCATTTTCCTTTTCTCCTTCATAAAGAGAATTTTGATTTTTTTTTTTTTTTTTTTTTTGGTGGGGTGGTGGTGGTAAATTGGCTCCACTCTATTATAGGTATGGGTGGCTATATGACCATTTTTGACCAATGCTGTGTAAGCATAAGTTGTTGGTTGGGGCTTTAGCTCCTTAAAAGGATGCACATTCAGCTGGTTGCATCCTTTTTGCCCTTTACCCTTCCTGTTCTTTCTGCCTGGAATGAGCACCTGATGCTAGAGACCGAGTAGCCACGTTGGAACCAAGAGGCAATCAAAAAGTTTCAAAAGGCAATTATTGCAGAGATCTCAGGCCTGAATCCTTGAGTGGCTGAACCAGTGCCGGCCACTGCCTACCTCCTGACTCCTTGTTACACAAGAAGAAAACCTCTAATTTGGTCTATTTTTGATATTTCTGATTCTAGCAGCCAAATTCTTAACTGCTATAAATAACAACAACACAATAGTAGTAATAGCAGTGTTCTAAGTGCTTTACATTTATCATCCCATTTAATACACTATTCACTGATCTATCATTATCTCTTATCTGACAGGAGAGGAAACTGAAGTTTAGGTCCCATAGCTAGCTAAGAAGCAGAGTAGGATTTGAGTCCAGGCAATCTGATTTTAACTATGGGTGCTATGCTTTCTACCACCCTGCTCGGTAAAGTAAAGCAGCAAGTAGCTCAATTGAGGTTCTCGGGTCGTGGGTACAGTTCTCCATGCCATGGTCATTTATACTAAATATATATCTCCAATTTAGGCATCTCCAATCCAGATACCTAAAACATACTGAATACTGTTTAAAAAGAGGGGAGTCATATCAAACAGTTTCAGAAAGAAAATCTTCCCCATGTGAGGACTGAGAACCACCTGTCCTGGGGTCAGTCAACTTCCGTACACTTCAATGAGGCTAAGCATTTTAGCCTGATCTTGTCCTCACCCTTTATGAGACTGGGATGAGATCTGTCTTCATTGATTTACTCAATCCTTACCCTTTCAGGTGAAATTATTACCAAGGGAGCTAATTAGTGCAAGCTTCAGTGATGTTTTCTTCAGTGCAGGTGCCCACCACCTGGGACCTCTCACTCCCCTAACACAGTGGGAATGATCTCCCTTCAGTGGGATACGCTTGGGTTGATTTTGAAAAAAACAAAACAAACAAACAAAAAAAACTCTAAAGTTACCTAAAAGATCTCCTGAGGGAATGCTTCAGAGCCACTTTCCAAGCAGAGAATGGACTTTCTGACAACAAACGACCTTTGAATCAATTATAGCACAACAGTAAATTTAAAGGGAAATTTTGTTTACTGGCTGTTCGATTAGAGCAAATGAAAATTAACTGAATAGTCTGGGAAATCAGTATCACAGAAATTGTGAGCTGAAAGAGATCTGAGAGAATTTTGTGCAACTCCTCAATTTTGTTGCTTTCTCTTTCCTATGCACTTTCCATTTCTTAAAAATAAGTAAGAGTAGAAAACGCCGAGATTAACATTCTAGTTCACTGAGATTAATATTAGAATTAAGAAAATGCAGGAAAATATTAAGGAAGAGAAATATTTTACAATGCTTGTCAAGAACAGTATCAATTTAGAGAGAGCTTATAACGCTTTTTCCTTCCATCATTTCTAACATTTTTATTATTGAGTGCCTACTAATGTGCTAGGCACTGTGCCATGTACTGGGAATGCAGCTTAATAATAAAATATACAAGAAACCAACTCCCATGAGAGCTTACATTCTAGTTAAAAAACCAACAGCAATAACAAGCAGAAGCATTTTTAAAAAGACCTATACAATGCTGTAAGTGCTCTGAAGAGTATTTTAGAGACCCTGACTTTTGTGCTGCGGTTTGCTGATCCATCATCTGAATCATGCTATGTCTAAATAGCGCAAATATCTCCAGCTGGTAACAACACACAAAGTTTTCCATGTCATGCTGATCATACACAAGAAAAGATATTTTGCCACAAGTCTTATCTGCCATGTGAGATACCTTCATAATTTTACACACAAAAAAAATCTAATTAAAAATAATAAAAGCTAGTTTTTTTAGGGTAAGGATTATTGATCATACGTGGGTAAATGATATAATATAGATTCATATATCTAACAGTTTTTGGTAGTTAAATGCAAAAGATAATGTTATTGAACCCAAATGGAATACAAATTCATTTTGTTATTGGTGAGTTGTACAAGGTTTCTGTCTTATTTTGGTTTGGTTTTTGGTATTCATTTCTTTATTTAAATTTTAAGATAATCATCTGAAGGAACAAAAAATCCACCCCAACTTTACTCACTGCACAAAGTCCTATCAATTGTAGCTTAGAGAGAACAAAGACATGGAGTCTGGTTCTAGTGAAACTCAAGCCTTATTATGTTTCTTAACTGATAGTTAAGCCTCTTCAAGTTCTCATCACAGCTCTGAGCTAAGGAAAACAGTCTTATTTGTCTCTCAAGGACTCTGTTTCCTACACAGAATAAGTATACTGTATCTGCGTAAGTCCTTTTCACTGATGTTACTTAAATATTAATATCCTAAAAATCTTCTCACTCTTTGCTTATAAAGTGTCTCAGAGATACTTCTCCATTTACTTCTCTATTGATAAATCACTCAATATTTAATATGCAGCTAATGTCATTTTTTTCATTACTCTTCTTTAATAAGTTTGTTTGGCAGCTTTTACTCTAAGGATGGCTCCTGTGAGCCACATCACACAGTCAGTAGTCATGGTCTTGTATAGTTTCCTTCTACTTGGAATATGGGTTGGCCTGGGACTCATTTTAACCAACAGAATGTGGTGGAAACGACACTGTGTCAGTTTTCCACCCAAGCCTTAAGAAGGCCTGGCAGCTTCTGCTTTGGGGAGCCCTAAACGGTCATGTAAGAAGTCTGGCTACCTTGCTGGAGACAGCACCTGAGAGACCACAATATGAAGAAGGAGAGGCTCTGAACCTACATGCTGTCTCAGCTAAGTCACTCGTCTGGTTCTCCTCTGCCAAGATGTCAGACATGTGAATGTGCCACTTTGAACACTCTAGCCTGGTCACATGGAGCAACAAAGTCACCTAGCTGAACCTAGTAGCCCAGTCAACTTCAAAATTGTGAGTGATAACAACAGGATTATTTTTTTAAGCCACTAAGTTTGGGGGTGGCTTATTATGTAGCAATAGACAACCCAAACATTTTTAAATTATTAAAAGAAGATACTAAGATTATTATTCTTGTTTTTTTTTTTTTTTTTTTTTTTTTTTTTCTGGGAATAATTGCAGTGAATGATCTAACCATACAGAGTTTCACCTGGAGATATATATATATATACATATATTACCGACCTGAACTAGACTTGGTCAAGAGTAGTGGAAAGTGACAAACTAGACCTATAGTCTAGGATAATTTGGGGATTATGAAAATACATAATCAACCAACACATTTGTTTTCTACAGAGAGAAGCAAATAAGTGCCATGGAAAAATCACCAGGTTTGGAATTAAACAGAAACCTTGGTTTGAATCTTAGCATTTTTGCTATGAGATCCTGGGCAAATCATTTAACATCTCCATACCTTAGTTTCCTCAGCTCGTAAATAGAAATAATAATAATTCCTACCTTGCAGGACTGCTTTAAGGATTCAGTTAGATAAATGTATGTAAAGTACCTAGGACGGTGTTTGGAACATAACAGTACTCAATGAATCGTAGTTCATTCCCCTTCAGAGGTTTCATGTCAAGAATTTGGCTGAACTGAACGCTGTAAGAAGTCTACCTCTGCTGTTAGACCACCTTCTTCCCACCACAGCCCTCCCTTCTCCCAAGATAATGCGCCATTCTCCAGCACCTCCTGAGGAGATCAACTGGATACCAGGAGTTGAATCCTGCCCCTGACAAACGAGTGTCATGATGCCCATCATTCTACTCTGAGAAAAAATTAAGGAAACAAAATAAGCTAACAAATCACAGGTGGCAAAGGAAATGGAAAAGGAACCTTGTACTGGTCCCTTAGTGGAAGAAGGAGAGAGGGGTAAGAACCATAGAGGGGAGGTAGGCCTCATCAGTTGGGAAGCTGGGTTTGTGATGGTCACTTAGGATCTGCCTATGTCAAAGTTTTAGCTTGTTAGGAAAGAGGTTCACCCAAGCACACATAACTTCAAAAACAGGAAAAAAAAATCTAAACCAATTGCAGAAAGAGATGAAACCATCATTTTGGGCCTGTTTTCTTCTAAAAAGTTTTAAAACATCTTATAGTACAGCAAAAAGGGAAAGTGCTTTGCTATTTTGGGCCTCCTCTTTCATTCTTATAAACAACATTTGTAATATCAAGATTCAATGAAAGCTATTCAGAATTTGGTACTTTTAATTCATGCAAGAATGCCAATTCCATTGAGTATCGAGGCTATTAGAGTTATATTCAACATAAAGTACAAATATGGCATTGAGGTGAGTTAGGGGAAAAATGTCAATTGTATGTAAAATTAGATACCACCTTCTTGCATCTTTTGTCCCCGCATCATGGAAAATTTTCCAGTGTTCTACAGCAAGAGCATCAGATCTTGGTAACAGTTATTCATAAATGGATTGGTTCCATGGTGAGTCAGAGTGACTAAAATACTCTAGATGAATGATTCATGTATTTATATTGTTAGGTCAAAACCACAATTTATTTATCTATGTGGTAACATCTTTTAAAGAGTTAAATTTATCATTTTCCATTTTCCCAATGTACCCCCTATGTTGCTGACACATACAAGGAGCTGAGTATACATGGTTAATTGAATGGGTATCCCAAGTCTCAAAAGCCAATAAACAGGGGATTACTTTAATTAAATAGACAGCCAAAATGAAATTATTAAATAATAATGCTTACTCCCCATGAACAAATGGCTCAGGCATTAAGGCAAGATCTTCTGAATCATTGTTCCAGGGAATTCTAAAATAATCTCTTCTAGTGAACCAGGAGCAGCATATTATAAATGTAATTCAAATTGGGAGAGATCGAGAGAAAGAAGTTTTTTAATTAAGACAAAACCAAAAAAAAACTTAGCATTTTAATATACCTCTTTTAACTTTCTTTTAAAATTCAAATCTTTAGATGACATGGAATCTCTTCTATGGATAAAATTTGTCTCAAATATGAACCAAAGGTACAGGACTTGGAAGCTGTGATTAAATATACTGTCTTTCAAATTAGTCCTTATGGCTTTTACAGTCTTGGGAGAAGTACATTGGAAGAAGAGTTACTAAACCAATACTTCTATTATTTTAACAGTCTAATGTTTCCCTTATTTGTGGGTTTAGTTAGTAGCAGAGTGAATTTTGAGTCCTTTAGTGACACTGTGGAACTTGACCATGCTTCTAATTTGGAAATTAATATTCAAAATAATGTAAAAAATATTGCTCTCTACCTATAGAGGTTATTGCTTTTGTCTAGATTTACTAATTTAAATTTGAAACAACATTTTTAATTTGGGGAAAACTAAATCTTTAAATATGTTAGGAAAAAATGCCCCTAAGATCAGCAAGACAGTTACTGCTTAGCTAAAATATCATGTACTTGAATGAGTAAGATTAATATGCACTCCTCTCACTGGAATGTAAATTAGTCATAAAATCTTCAACTTTAAAAATGCTTACTCTGGATTTTCTATCATTCCCAAAGTACCAATGAAAATCTCCATACAAACCCTTGAATAAAAAAAATATTCTTGGCTTCATTTCCTTTAGGTTATAAATCTATAATTCATACCTTTTTTTAAAGCATTTTTTAAACTTCAGTTATCAAAAAATTAAAAAACAATTAAAAAAACATTTCAAACAAAACAAAGGAACAAGAAAAAACAATTAATCTAAAATAACTACATTGCTTCCAACATGTTCTTACCATACCCAAAGAAAATTAACAAACCATAACCAAACAAAGGAATAAGAAAAACAAATAAGCTAAAATAACTACATTGCTTCCAACATGCTTCTGTCCTACTCCAAGAAAATTAACAAACCATAATCAAACAAAGGAATAACAAAAGCAAATAACCTAAAATAACTACATTGCTTCCAACATGTTCCTACCATACACCAAGAAAATTAACAAACCATAATTGTTCCTGAGCGTTCCCATAACATTAAGATTACTCTCCATAACTTATCTGTTTTTTTTTATTAGATTATCATTTCCCCTTCACTAGTTGCTGTCTATCACTAGGTCCCCTACATTCTACAATATAAAACATTTATTTTATATTTTTCACAGAGTTCACATTAGTGGTAACAAACAATATCTCTTTTTGTGCCTGGCTTATTTCACTCAACACTATGTCTTCAAGGTTCATCCATATTGCCATATGTTTAACAACCTCATTCCTTCTTACTGCTGCGTAGTATTCCATTGTGTATATATACTGAATTTTGTTTATCCACTCATCTGCTGAAGGACATTTGGATTGCTTCCATCTCTTTGCAATTGTTAATAATGCCACTATGAACATTGATGTGCAAATATCTGTTCATGTCACTGCTTTCAGATCTTCTGGGTATACACCAAGAAGTGAAATTATTGGATCAAAGGGTAAGTCAATATCTAGTTTTCTAAGGAACTGCTAGACTGTCTTCCAGAGTGGCTGTACCATTATACAGTTCCACCAACAATGAATAAGAGTTCCAATTTCTCCACATCCTCTCCAGCATTTGTAGTTTCCTGTTTGTTTAATGGAAGCCATTCTAATTGGTGTAAGATGGTATATCATTGTGTTCTTAATTGGCATCTCCCTAATAGCTAGAGTAGATGAACATTGTTTCATGTGTTTTATTTTAGCCATTTGTATTTCCTCTTCAGAGAAATTTCTTTTCATATCTTTTGCCCATTTTATAATTGGGCTGTTTGTACTATTGTTGTTGAGTTGCAGGATTTCTTTACATATGCAAGATATCAGTCTCTTATCAGATACAGGGTTTCCAAATATTTTCTACCATTGCATTGGCTGCCTCTTCACCTTTTTGTCAAACACCTTTGAGGCACAGAAACTTTTGATTGTGAGGAATTCCCATTTATCTATTTTTTCTTTTGTTGCTTATGGTTTGGGTGTAATGTCTGAGAAGTGACCTCCTAATACTAGGTCTTGAAGATGTTTCGCTACATTATTTCTAGGAGTTTTATGGTACTGTCTCTTATACTGAGCTCTCTGATCCACTTTGATTTAATTTTTGTGTAGGGTGTGAGGTAGGGGTCCTCTTTCATTCTATTGGATATGGATATCCAGTTCTCCCAGCCCCATTTGTTGAAGAGACTATTATGTTCCAGTTTCAGTGAGTTTGTGGGCCTTATCAAAAATCAGTCAACTGTAGATCTGGGGGTATATTTCTGAATTCTCAATTTGATTCTATTGATCAATATGTCTATCTTTGTGCCAATACCATGCTGTTTTGAGTACTGTGGCTTTATAATAAGTTTCAAAATCAGGAAGTGTAAGTCCTCCCACTTCGTTTTTCTTTTTTAGAATGTTTTTAGCAATCTGAGGTATCTTTATCTTCCAAATAAATTTGATTACTAGCTTTTCCAAGTCTGCGAAGTAGGTTATTGGGATTTTGATTGGAATTGCACTGAATCTGTAGATGAGTTTGGGTAGAATTGACATCTTAACATTTAACCTTCCTATCCATGGACATGGAATATTTTCCCATCTTTTTAGGTCCCCTTCTATTTGTTTTAGTAAAGTTATGTAATTGTCTAGGTATAGGTCTTTTATATCCTTGGTTAAGTTTATTCCTAGGTACTTGACTTTTTTAGTTGCTATTGAGAATGGAATCTTTAAGTGTCTCTTCATTTAGGTCACTGCTGGTTTATAGGAACATTACCGACTTATGTGCATTAATCTTGTTTCCCGCTCCTTTGCTAAATTTGCTTATTAGCTCAAGTAGCTGTGTCATTGATTTCTCAGGGTTTTCCAGATATAAGATCATATCATCTGCAAACATGACAGTTTTACTTTTTCCTTTCCAATCTGGAGGTCTTTTATTTCTTTGTCTTGCTGGATTGATCTGGCTAGCACTCCTAACACAATGTTGAATAACAGTGGTGACAGCGGGCATCCTTGTCTCGTTCCTGATCTTAGAGGGAAGGCTTTCATCTCTCACCATTGAGTACTATGCTGGCTGTGGGTTTCTCATACATGTCCTTTATCATATTCAGGAAGTTTCCTTCAATTCCTACCTCTTGAAGTGTTTTTGTCAAAAAAGGATGCTGGACTTTTTCAAATGCTTTTTCAGCATCTATTGAGATGATCATTTGATTTTTCCCTTTTGATCTGTTAATGTGTTGTAATACATTGATTGATTTTCTTATGTTGAACCATCCTTGCATGCCTGGAATGAATCATGGTGTATGATTTTTTTAATGTGTCTTTGGACTCAATTTGCAAGAATTTTGTTGAGAATTTTTGTGTCTCTATTCATGAGAGAGAATGGCATGTAGTTTTCCTTTCTTGTAGCATCTTTACTTGGTTTTGGTATTAGAGTGATGTTAGCTTCATAAAATGAGTTAGGCGGCATTCCATTTTCTTCAATTTTGTGAGAGTTTAAATAAGATTGGTGTCAGTTCTTTTTGGAAAGTTTGGGAGAATTCCCCTGTGAAGCCATCTGGTCCTGGGCATTTATTTGTGGGAAGCTTTCTGATGACCGACTGGATCTTTTTGCTTGTTACTGGTTTGTTGAGGTCTTGCATTTCTTCTCTGGTGAGTCTAGGTTGTTCATGTGTTTCTGGGAAATTGTCCATTTCCTCTACATTATCTAGTTTGTTGGTGTATACTTGTTCATAGTATCCTCTTACAATTTTTTTAGTTTCTTCGAGATCTGTGGTAATGTCCCCTCTCTCATTTATTATTTTGTTTATTTGGGTCTTCTCTCTTGTTGATTCTGTCAGTCTAGCTAGGGGCTTGTCAATCTTGTTGATCTTCTCAAAGAGCCAACTTTTGGTTTTATTCATTCTCTCTATCGTTCTTTTGTTCTCTATGTCATTTATTTCTACTTTAACCTTTGTTATTTCTTTTCTTCTACTTGGTTTAGGATTAGTTTGCTGCTCATTTTCTAGCTTCTTCAGTTGTTCCATTAGTTCTTTGATTTTAGCTCTTTCTTTTTTAATATATGCATTTAGACATATAAATTTCCCCCTCCATACCACCTTTGCTGCATCCCATAAGTTTTGATATGTTATGCTCTCATTTTCATTCATCTCTAGATATTTAGCAATTTCTCTTGCTATTTCTTCTTCAACCCACTGACTGTTTAGGAATGTGTGGTTTAATTTCCAGATATTTGTGAATGTTCTAAATCTTTGATGGTTATTGATTTCTAGTTGTATTCCATTGTGATCAGTGAATGTGCTTTGAATAATTTCAATCTTTTTAAATTTATTGAGGCCTGTTTTATGATCTATTCTGGAGAGAGTTCCGAGAGCAATCAGAAGAATGTGTATCCTGGTGATTTGGGATGTAATGTTCTATATGTCTATTAAGTCTAATTCACTTATCACAGTGTTTAGGTTTTCAATTTCCTTATTGGTATTCTGGTCTTGTTGATCTATCTATAGGAAACAGTGATGCATTGAATTCTCCCACAATTATTGTGGAAACATCTATTGCTTCCTTCAGTTTTGCCAATGTTTGTCTCATGTACTTTGGGGCACCTTGATTGGGTGCATAGACATTTATGATTGTTATTTCTTCTTGTTGAATTGTCCTTTTTATTAGTATATAGTGTCCTTCTTTGTCTCTTATGACATCCTTGCATTTAAAATCTATTTTATCTGAGATTAATATTGCTACTCCTGCTTTCATTTGGAATATTTTTTCCCATCCTTTCACTTCCAATTTCTTTGTGTGTCTGGGTCTAAGATGAATCTCCTGTAAGCAACATATTGATGCTTCATATTTTTTAATCCATTCTGCCAATCTGTATCTTTTAATTGGGGGAGTTTAATGCATTCACATTCAATTTTATTACTGTGAAGGCAGTTCGTGAATTGGCCACCATATCTTTTGGTTTTTATTTGTCAGATATATTTTTTCCCCTCTCTCTATTTCCTTTAACATACCCTTACTAAACTCTTTAGTTCTGTGCCCTTCTCTAGACCTCTCTCTCCTTTCTTTTTTTCTCTGCCTGTAGGGCTTCCTTTAGTATTTCTTGCAGGGCAGGTCTCTTGTTAGCAAATTCTCTCAGCATTTGTTTGTCTGTGAAGATTTTAAGCTCTCCCTCAAGTTTGAAGGAGAGCTTTGCTGGATAAAGAATTCTTGGTTGGCAATTTTTCTCTTTCAGAATTTTAAATATGTCATACCACTGCCTTCTCACCTCTGTGGTGGCCACTGAGTAGTTATTACTTAGTCTGATGTTGTTTCCCTTGTATGTGGTGAATAGCTTCTCCCTTGCTGCTTTCAGAGCTTTCTCCTTCTCTTCAGCATTTGATAATCTGATCAAAGTATGTCTCGAGGTGGGTTTATTTGGATTTATTCTGTTTGGAGTTCATTGGGCATCTATGATTTGCCTATTTATGTCATTCAGAAGGGTTGGGAAGTTTTCCCCAACAATGTCTTTGAATACTCTTCCTAAACCTTTACCCTTCTCTTCCCCTTCTGGAATACCCATGATTCTTATATTTTTGTGATTCATGTTGTCCATCATTTTCCTAAGACCTATTTCAAAATTTTCAATTTTTTTCTCCATTCGTTCTTCTGTGCTTTCACTCTCCAAAACACTTTCTTCAAGTTTGCTTATTTTTTCCTCTATTTCATCTAATCTGCTGCTAAGTGTTTCCAGAATCTTTTTTAATTTGATGAACAGTTTCTTTTTTTTCCATAAGATCTTTTATTTATTTATTTATTTATTCTTGCCTATTCTTCTTTATGCTCTTCTAGGGTCTTCTTAATGTCCTTTATATCCTGACCCATGAAACTGGTGTTTGTGATTACTTCTTTGATTAATTGCTCCAAGTTCTGTGTCTCCTCTGGTTTTTTAATTTGTGCATTTGGGTTATCCATATCTTCTGGTTTCTTCATATGCTTTAAAATTTTCTGTTGTTTTTTGGCCTCTTGGCATTTGCTTTTCTTGAAAGGGTTCTTTTAGGATATGCAGGTATATTTAAACAATTATCTATAATTTGACAGAGCTACAGCTTGGTGGAGTGCACTTTTCCTGACCCACCAGCAGACGGCACTCCCGAGCCACCTCTCACCCTCAAGCCAGTTCTCCCCAACTTCATCTATGCAGAGAGTGGGGGTTCCAAACCTTGTGGAGGTTCAATCAGTGCACCAATTTTCTGTGTGCAGGGAGGACTGCCAGCTCTGTGGGTGGGGGGCGTGCCCTATGCAGTTTTGCAGGGAAGATGGCTTTAAGACCCAGTATTCCCAGCCATTCCCAGGGCTGCGGCTGGAATACCTGGAGGCTGCAGCTTGTGTCTAACCCTTCAGCTCAGATTCCCCACAGTCCCTCTCTGCCGTGAGCCCACAAGTCCCTGAGATTGATGTAGGATTCCTGACACTTCCGTGCAGCCCCCCTACCTCTAGGCTGTGCACTCTGCAGGCTTCCATGGGGGATGATTATGAGCCATCACAGGCCCGTGGAATCCCTAAGGAAGCTCTCAGTCAAGGTGCAGCAAAGAGGCATCTCCCAGCCCACTGCAAAGATGGAAACTACCTACTTCAGCGATCCTCCGCCTGCTGCAGTGGCCTGATCCTGGCTTGGGGGCTGTTAGCTGTGGCTGTGCAAAGGGCTATCTCCCACGCCAGATACTGAAGCAGGTGCCTGGGGTGTGGAAGGCACTCCCCACTGTGCTTGACTGTGGCTCTCACTGCCAGCTCCCTAGCCGTTTTTTTGCATTTTACACTAACCTGCCTCCAAACACCGTCTCTTGGCTTCTCCCTGCCATGGCATGGCTCCGGCTGCCGTTTATCCCAGCAGCCTCTGGATCAAACACTCACACAATTCTGAATGCAGTCTCTTGGTTTCTCCAAGTGCACAGTCACTATGGATTTAGAAGTCCTTGCCCAGCCAGTGGAACTCTGGAACTGCTATTCTGGAGCACTTTCTGTCTTTTATCTAGTGTTTTTCACAGAGGAGAATTTTGCTCTGAATCTCCTAATCTGCCATCTTGGATCTCCTCTTTAAAGTATTATATCCATGTTTGGATGACACTTGAAAGGCAGGGGCTCAAACCAAAATTTCTTAACATTAGGTTCAATTAAAAATAATCTTGACCTGAACTTATAATGCTGCCATCAGCATCCAATGATATTTTGTAGTTATGGCCATTAAGTAATGAAGCTAATTTCTATCATCTATTACCTGATTCCCATTATTGTGCCATTAAATATTACCAGAGCCTTAGTACTGAGACATTCCAGGAATTTATCACTCAGATGGGATGTGTAGAGAAGTTTGACTTGTAAAAAAAAATCTGTTTTCACTTAATTCCTAATCAGTTAGATCATGCTTCTTTAGTCCAGCAATTTGCCTTATAGGGCTTCTAAGATTAAATTACAACAAGAATGAAGTTATTGGGGTGAAGGCAATTCTGCTTAAAGTGGACAGGCTAGAAAGGGATTGATTCACTATCAGGAAAGTGATACATTATCCATTCTGTGAAAACTTTCATTTTTCCTGTTAAAAGCATACTTGTGGTTTCTAGTACATACAGTTTAAGACACAAGATAGTACTATTTTTGATAAATGATAGTACATGAAGAATGTTTCTCCCATAAAGGTTCCAAATTCTTCATAATCTTTTGCTATCTAGAGAGTTATATACTTATCATGCCACTCAATACAGAAAACTATCCACCTAAAAAGGCTTTGAGGCAGATTTTATAAAAGTGTGCAGAAATATTCCATATAAAACAAACTATTCTCTTTCTGAAATTCTAAACTCCACATCCCCAAATTACAGTTTCTCTATCTTCTGGCCTATATTTTCTTATTTAAACTTATTTCCACATCTGTTCCTCATTACATGAACCATTTCACTTCAACCAAAACATGTATTCATGTTTTTTGAACATGCACATATATTCTTTCTGCCATATCTTTATTCAACATACTTCCTCTTTGTAGAATGCTCATCTTTTCATACCTTCCTTTAATGTGTAGCCAAGTCTCACATCCACATAAGACTTCTCCTAAATGTGGCTCCTCAACTACTCTCTCTTGACCCCTATTTGTACTTCCTTTGGGGAATATATTTTAAGACTAAAAACATGGTATAACCAGTAAGCAAAGTATTGTTTTATGTATATGAACCTGTCTCTTTAAATCTTTAGATCCCTAGTAAATTCAGAGCATTCAATGTGCATTTGTTGATGATGATGGCAGAATGCATTTCAATATGTGAATACTTAGGCTTGCATTTGCCAGGGAGGCCTTAAAAAGTACAATGTTCATAATGCTAGATCATTAACTCACTATTTAGTATCACTGTATTTATTAAATTATGTACAATAATATTTTGCCCATTGTCATTTTATGTCCATGCCTTTCACCTTCTAGAATGTTGGCTCCATGAGGTCAGGAACTATATCACATATTCATTCCCTAGTGATATTTCTATAGCATTTAGTAAAAGGTTTACTTTTAAAGTCTACAAATAAAATGTGAAGCAAAGAAAAAGAAAATCAATGTAGATAATGAATGTAGAAAGTTTTCTGGATTCTAATGTAGATAAGTAAGAATCCAAGGGATATTTCTTGAAGACATAAATGAATAAAGGACATCTTCAATTCTATTGACTCTAAATATTTAAATTTCAGTTTCTCATACTGACTCTGAAGATAAGCATCCTCCTCCTATATGCTGACACACATAAAATAGAGGATAAAATAATAATAGTTTGAGAGAAGATGATGTCACAAAACTTCAGGTAGGAGAAAACCACATTACATTTCCCTCTGCTTGACCTTCAAAAGACAAGTCCAATGCCTAATCTACTTACTCTTCTAGGTATGTTCAGTTAGTTGCAAAAGTGGCAGCATGTTCTTATAAGTCATTTCTGATTAGACCATCCCTTCCTCAAGCAAAAATAAGAGTTCAATCTAAGAATCCCTTTGTGAAGAGAGGCATTTGGAAAACAGGTATCCTTGCATCAGAAAGATGAGGGAACGTTGTAATTGTCCTATTATTTTGCACTTTTGTTATTCATCCTCAAACAGTGCTGAAAATAACACAGATGTTTTGGTTTTAGAGCTTCTGGTTGCTAATAGCATATAACAGTAGAAGGAAATGTTTAGAGAAAATGAAATAAACAAATAAAAGAGGAGAAAAAAGAAAATAATGGTGGTGAGAGCATGGAACTATTGGTACAATTACTGCTTCATTAGCTTTTAGAAAACAATAATTTCAATATTATTGTAATATTATGCATATATTATTACAGGGAGAGAAGATTTAGGCTGTGCCTAGACACCTAATAAAATCAATTAGCTGCTTACAGTTGAATGATGCAAGGCATTCCCATTACAAAACAGTGAACTGAATTTAGTCCTATTACTTTAATTGCTGTATTAAATGAATCAGATAATACATAGAAATTTGCTTCATTACTTACTACCATCTTACCATGGAGACAAATGTATCTAAAATAATGAGTTCACAGTGTGGATGAAGATTTCTATTTAATTGCATCCTTTGTTGTATCTCCAAAAAAATATAATCAAACCAACCTTTTTGGGTTAATAAAAATCTACATAGTGAATTTTGTGTTGACATTAGTTAATACCAAGATTCCTTCTACTAGTAAACTATCACCAGAAAAACTAACAATAACTGTTATTTATTGGGCATTTACTATATGCCAGACTCTGGGCAATTATTTCCTTGTTATAGACATTTAGATTGGGTGTCTCAACTTCCATTCTACCCTCCTCCTATTTGGAGAGACTGGAAGCTACAAACTGCATTTCCCAGAGTCCCTTGCAACAAGGGCTCTAGTTACAAATTAGGATCCACCAATTAGATAATTCATGTGAAATTCAGAAGACAGAGGTGAAACAAAGGCCATTTTCCTACTGCTATGAATGCTGACAAGCAAGTCAGAGAGAACCTGAGCTTTTGTAGTGGCTGGATTCAGCCTTCCAGTGTTTTATCATCAGCTTCATGGCTGTGAGAGTTAGTTGCATCAGCAGCTGTGACTGAGATGGCAGCTAGCTGCCTGAGCTCTGGATTACCGTTTGAGTAATATGGGTAAAACATCAGAGGTTTTGTGGCCTCCTTACTAGCTTCTCCTCTTCCAACCCCTCCAATGATTTTCCCTGTATTAATTCCTTTTTTCTTGAAACACCTATAGTAGTTATATTTTTCTGCACTGAGATAGTCATATATGTATATATGTATATATATGTATACCTCATTTAATCCTTACTGTGAATTGTCATTATTTTTACTCCGTAAGTGGAGAGAATGAATCTGAGAAAGGCAATTCTCCTTAAATCACAATGCTGATAGGTGGAAAAGATGGGGGTTTGAATTCAGATCATCTGACTCTAGAGCCTGTGCTCAGAACCACTACACTCTTAGGCCTCCCTCATACTTTAGAATTTAATTAAGGCTAAAGGAAGCCTGTTTGGCATAGTAAGATTCAATTTCAACTTTAAACTTTTGATTTACCTTTGAAATCAAATTCAAATCAAGTAAAGTTATTAAAAGCTCAGCTAATTCCTCTTTCTACTCATCACTTCTGTATGCTTAAAAACTTTGGACTGACTTAGAAATAGAAACACTGGTCTCGCAATATTTCAGCTTAGCCAGAGTAAAATGTCTTGTTCTCCTGAGAATTCATTTCTCAGTTTTCAAGCTTCAAGCTTTAAGTTTTAGTAAAAAGATGCTTGATAACTTAGAGCAATAAATTTTTTTCTAGTGAACAAAAAAATGAACTTCTGCTCATAACTAAAGGAAAAAAGAAGAACCTGCAATCCTGATAATTACAATAATCAATTATACTGATTACAAAGGATATGGAGGAAGTATGGCATAGCAGAAAAACCCAGGATTACTGTTTAGGAGAGTAGGTTCTTTATACCTAGCCATGAGACCTTAGGTAAGTCACTTCCCTTCTTGGGCCACACTCTCGTCAATAGTAAAAATGAGGGGGTTGGATTAGAAGTTTATTTCTTTAAAACTAGAACCATGAAGTGTTAGTACAGAAAGGAGTTTAGGGCAGGGCTTCTCAGCCTTTATTACCTCATGACACACAAAGAAAATGCTAAATTCATATCTGATACACCTGAGCAAACACAAGAAGCAGTTCAGGGTTGGAGGGGCTGCCCCTACATCTCAGAGGATCAGTTTCTCAGCTCATTTGTGGGGAAGTCTGAGCTTAGAGAACCAAAAGTTCAGCCTCATCATTTTCTGTGTGGAGAAACTAAGGCACAGATACATGCTATGAACTTATAACGACCCATGAATTAAAATAATTAAAGCACGTCTTAATATATTTTCAGTTGCTACACTAACATGCTATTTGACAAACCTGTCATAACTTGTCCATCTTCAGTTCCTTTCCCACACAGCAACCAGAGAGATCTCTTTAAAAAATATAAAACTAATCATGTCAGTGCCCATCCCCTACTCCCACACTCAACTGCCTCCCCTTGTTCTTGGGATAAAGATCCATGTTCTTAAAATATCCCACTAGGCTTTGCATGGCCCCAGCTCTATTTCTCCAGGGTTATCTGAAGCTATTCTACCCCTTGAACTTTATATTCCATTTTTTCTTTTCTAAAACACACCAGGAATTTTCCTGCTCAGAGCTTTAGAACATGCTATTCTGTCTGCCTGGGGTCTCTTTTTGCCTTTTTTTCCCAGCTGACACTTACTCATTCCTTCAGGTCTCCATTCAAATGTCATTTCCTCAAGAAAACCTTCCGTAATAACCCATCTAAATCAGGTTCCCCTATTACAACAACTTATCTTGTCTTCCACTGCACAACACTGATTACAGTTTCTACTTCCTAACTTCTTTTGTGATTATCTGAATAATGTCTGTCTTCCTCACTAGACTATATGTCCTGGATAGGGACAGTGCCTCTTTTGCTCACTACCCATCTCGTAAGTGCCCACCACAGTGTCTAGTACAGAGTAAGTGCTCAATTAAATATTTGTTCAATGAATGAATTTATGGTTCTGTCTTGGTTATAGAAGTCTTCCAAGCAACTCTTAATTCTTTGAACTGACAGTTCTGTACTTCAAATTTCTCATGACATGGAAAACGGATACAGAAATGCTTTACTTTATTCTAACTAGTGAACGGTATGGCCATTCACTTGCTTAAAACCTTTCAGTGCAATTATTCTTAACAATTTTTGGATCAGGGAACCACTTCGGGATCTAATAAAAGCAATGGGTCCTTTTTTCCTTAAAAAATGATTATTTTCCCAACATTTTGTAAATAATTTCAGGGAATGAGTCCATGGACTAACTCTATGAATAAATCTCAAGCTCCAAAATATGGCATTAAACAATCACATAACTTGATCTTTAACTACCTTTCCAAGCTCATCTGCCATTCTCTAATATTATTTTAAACTCTAATATAACAAACTGCTTGTAGTTTTCCCAGCATACATACCATTTCCTTTCCCTGGAATGTCATTCCCACCTGTTTTACTTATCTTCCAGTACTTGGAGCAGGTCTTATCTTTTCTGGAGCATTCCTTGACTCCCACACGGGAAAATTGATATCTCATGGAGGCTCCCATCACTCCCAGTGAGGATAAGCCTGCTAGCATTTACTTCCTGGTGCCAGAATTATCTATTTCTATGACAATCTTTCTTAGATAACATTAAATTCTTTGAGAGTAGGGACCACATTTTATTCACCTCTGGTCCCTGGAACAGTGAACAGCACAAACAGGCCTTGAATAAATGTATGTTATCCTGAATTGTTGAAGGAACAAGATAAACAAAGGGAGAAGGACTAAGAAAATCCAAAGGTAGAAGGACTAAAAGAGGCACTGTCCCTATCCAGAACATACAGTCTAGTGAGGAAGACAGACATTATTCAGATAATCACAAAAGAAGTTAGCAAGTAGAAACTGTAATCAGTGCTGTGCATGGAAGACAAGATGAGTTGTTGTAATAGGGGAACCTGATTTATTTCATTTTCCCTTAAATGAGAAGACAAACTGGAATATCAGTAAATAAAGTGAATACCTGCAATGTGTAATTGTCAACAAAGGCTATCAATATAGCGAACACATGATGGGGTTATTTTCACCCTAGTAACATGACTAAAAAATACCTTAGCCTAAGATAGTGATATCAGTATGGGTTTCTATTGCAGAAAAGCATCATGCAACTAAATAGAAACAATGGATTCTTTATTAAAGCAGTTTGAAGGCAATACTCAGAAAATGTATCATTACAGTGCCCTTATGGAAAGGTTCAATGCCATGTTGTGTGCTATTCCAGGACATTTTAAAATCCTATTTGCCCCATGAATAATAAGAGCAGATCTTAATTCTTAGAGGGTGATTATACAGTAACCAAAAAGTTAATGTGTAACAAGCAAAGGGGAGAACTTTGTACAGAAAGTTATGTATACTGATATTACAAGTACAGAAACAATTTTTGTTGTTCTATACCTGCAGTTGCTACTCACTTATCCAGCATATTATGCTATTTGTAAAACAAAGTTTGATGCCAAAAGGGACCCCTATTTAACATTAGAAAGGTTACCATTCATTATACTACTGAGTAAAAGCATGACGCATAATGGAATCTTGCAGTGATTGGGAAGAAACCAAAGAGATGGTCAATTAAAACATTTCTGTTTCACTAACTCTGGCTCTCTTCCCTCTTATGCCAGATTATTTGCTGCCATAAGGTCAGTTCAAGCAGCACAGTGAGGAGTGGGATGAGGGTGGGGTGGAGGCAGGGGACAGAGGAATTATTAGAATCTTCCAAGGAAGAACAATTATTAAACCTACACACACTACCCTCTGAGAGTTGATATGTGATCTTCTCTCCAGCACATTCAAACCCCTACTCCCACTCAGAGTATGGCAGTAATGAGATATCAATAATGGAGCAGACTCTTCCATATATAAAATGACAGGGGCAGTAAAATTAAAAAGTTGAAAACCACCAATCTAGATTATGGTTATGAAAGATGAAAGATGAAAGCCTATCATCAATGTTAACTGAATTTAAAAAAAAATAAAATTAAGTAAGAGAATTTTTAAAACCTCTAGAAATAAAAATGGTGCCTGGCACATTTGTGGGCACACATTGTATAAGCAAAAAGTGACTCAGGAATGAATAAAAGATGTAAGAGTTATAATGTGGTGAAATATAAGACTATGGTGGGGACAAAAGTAGAGTAGAGAGAGGAGAGGTATAGTATTTAATATAATTGGGGAAAAAAAAGCAACCTGGGCAGCACATTTGTCTCAAATAATAGGCAAATTTGTGGTTTTTCAAAGAATCAGCCATAGTTTTCCAAGGCAGACTTCCTAGCCTCTATACTGTGAGATGGAAATTTGGATGCTGCAGTGACTTGGGGCCATCCACATAGGCATTCTGTATAAATGAAGCAAAAATGAATGTGTTTATCAATAATTACAAATGAACTCACCAAAGCACAGCCAAAGCCCTTTAGAAGATGATATAATTATGCAGCAAAATTGGGTGGTATTCCCAGGGCGATGGTATATAAATGTGCATATTGTTTGACCGCTGGTGACATTTTCTCAGGGGCTAAGTCACAGAAGCAGTATCAAATCTAAGGAATATCATCTTCAAATTTATTTAAAAGATTCAAGTGATAAAACCCAATAACTTCTTATTAAATTTAAAATAGATACACAGGGATACTTGCTGTATGTCTGCCTGCCTGTCTCTCTCCTTCCTTTTCCTCAACAAACTTTTATCACGAATAGGTCACTAAACCAGGTGCTAGATTCTTGGGATACAAAGGTCAATGCCTTCAAAGAGCTAACACTGAAGGAAGAGCAACATAGACATAATTATTTTACAATGTGACAAATGCTGTACAGAAGTATATATAGGAGAAAGTATCTGATTATATGTTTAGTCACATGACATGTAAACATTAAAATGGGAGACAAGAATTATGCCCTCATTCACTCCACAGATACTGATTGTGCCTCTATTATGAGTAAGCAATTTACACTGTGAAATCAGAATCCTTTGGAATCCGAAGGGCTCCCAAACCTTCCCTCATCCCCTTTAAGAGCTTAAAGATGTCCTGCTGCTGACAATTATAGCTGAGATTTTTGAGGAATAAATAATTTTATGTTTTTCATCTAAAACTGAGATGTGTGAGTCTATGAATAAAAAGATAAGTAAACAAGGATGAAATATAAGTAAATATACAGTCTTTCTAATTATTTGGGGGGGACAAATATCGTGGTTCAGTATTCTATAATATCTTTCTTCAAGATTATTTTTTTCTGTTCTTGCTTACTATTCCATCATATATTCTGGAGGAGTAAAACTCATTACTTTAAGATTATGTAGAAAAGCAGTGAGGATAGAGAATATAAATTCTGGACTAAGACTGCTTGGACTTAAGTCTCCATTCTGCTGTTTTCTAGCTACATGACTTTGGGATAGTTGCTTAACCTTTCTGTGCTTTAGTTACTCATCTGTAAATGGGATAATAACATTTACTTCAAAGGGTTCTTATGAGAGTTATATAAGCTAATCCATGTAAGATATTTAGAACAGTGCTTGGCAGATAGTAAATACTCTTTGAAAGCTAGTTAATATTGCTACCATATACATAAAAATACAAAATTAATAAGTAAATGACATGAAGGAGTTAATACAAATAAATGTCAATGTATATCTTTGAAATTTTTCTGTATCAAATTCCTGACTATATCAAGTAAACATGCGTTCAGTGTGAGATTTTAAAATAGTAACTACAACAATTTGGATTTCATCCATATTTGCATCAAGAAAAGAATGTGTGCTTTTTCATAGATAAGATACTTTCAAGATGTCCTCATAGCTGCTAGCTTTATGACTAAAAGAATCTTCAGGTTAAAGGAGAGCAGGAAGTAGCTATTGCTATACTTTCCCTCACAGTTATCTTATATAAAATAGTTTATACAATATTGGTATCCACGTGGTAGCAATGGTATTTGACATTTGAAGGCCAAAGTCATTCAAGTTTCTTTAAAAGTTTACATACTGCAAAACCTTCTCAATACATATGTTCTTGAAAACATTGGGCCTGATATTTTCCAGATTCTGTTTGACTATTCCTCTGTTTCCTCTCCTGTTAAAACAGAAATGTCCATAACTGTCTAACGGACAAAGAACAGTGAGTTTAACAACTTTTATTCTGAAACCGTAGTGGGAGTAGCAATAATACTCTATGAATGAAAAAGAGTATGGATATGATTACATCAACAATGTTTTAGGCTCCTTTCCATCCCCTCTCTATGGACTTTTAATCAGTCACCCGAGAGTTACTTATTAACTCAGAACATGCTTAGTCACTGGCTAAAAATACAAAGTAGTGTGCAGACCCAAGGCAAGAGTTCAGGGTCAAACTACAGAGAATAAATGATGATGAGTGGAATGGTTACGCCTTCCTCCTCACTCTTTCAGTGTAACTGAAACTCAGGTTTAAAAGGACACTGTCTCCCTTATTTGGTATCAGAATCAAAACCATATATCCACATGTGAGCTGTGCTTGGTAACTTTTTTCAGTCATTCTCTTTTACAGAATACCCAGTAGGTACTATACCAATGCTATTTTGAAAGTTCTTTCAACTCTAGGATGATTAGAAATTGGAGCACTAGTGAACTGAGAGAACATAATATTTTAGTTACCTATTTCTGTCTATTGCTAAAGGATTTATACTTAGTTATAATATAATCTTATCAAATGTGGATTACATAGTTTTGGGGTCAGTCAGTTTTTTAATTTCTTTCTAGTTTGTGACTTTGGGTCCCTTCAGGATTCTTAATCATCTTTATTCAATCTTAAAATCTTTATTTTAAGCCTATAAATATTTTTTGTGTTCTATAAGAAGATGGCTAAGATAAACAAATTTAAGAGCCAAAGAGAAGATTAGTCCAGTTAGATACTTGTTACCAAAAGGTAAAACATATCTTGGTGAACAGATTGCAATTAGTGGGCAAACAGTTGTTTTTTCTCTAGATGTTGAACGCCCTTGCTAGCCTCTTCATTTTTCCAGAATGGTTAATGATCGAGAATTGGCCATATTTATTTAAGTTAATATTTCAGTATTACTGAAGATCATCAGTGGTACAGGCCTACAAAATAGAGACAAGAATTACTCAGTGGGGATGGAACAACATTTTGATTTGCTTTGTTTTTAGTAAACAGTAAAGGGGAAGTTATACTTGTCTAGATAAAACATCTATTCTCAATCAAATCTCAAAATGGGAACATCCATGAGTTTCATTTTACTGCCAGATGACTGACAGTGTTCATAAAATGATAAGAAAGAATGGAAAAGGAAAACACAAGAAGACCAAGTTTAGCTTGCTATGCCACTGATGCTAGCACCCTAGGGGCTGACATTTAGATTTCTTGCAATGGAATATAACCTAATGTTTGCTAATAAATGATTACAGTGAAAGAAGCAAAGTCTCTTTTACATATTTTATAAAACATGTTATGTGTTTTATATATGGTGAAAACAGAATTAATAAGCTTCTGACAGTGAAATTACACTTAATGAGTTTTAACTTCAGTGGGATATCATTTGTGAAAGAGCCTAACAGGCCTGACACATAATAGGTACTCCATAAATATTAGAGCCTTTTCTAACATATCCATTTTCTAACACCAAACAAGGTAATGGTAAGGGTTATGATAATAATGATAAATATAATTATAATAACCAACAATATTGAGCACTTCCTATTCATATTAATTTGCAAATGTTGATTAATTTATTTCTTGCAAACCCTCTGAGATAAGTACTTTTATTATTTCCATGTTAAAAGTAGGATATTGAAGCACAAGAGTTTAACCAGCTTGCTTACACAGCTACTTAAGTGGCAGAGTTGGAATTCAAACCCAGGTTGTCTGGTTCCAGATGCACTCTGTTACTACTAGCTATACAACTTCTTGATAATGTATGTCAAGTACTTGAGCCTGGCATAAATAAATGCTTATTATTATTATTATCATTATTATTAATATTATTGGATTTATTTAAGAAGAAAATATTGACTGCCTAGGCACTGGGGATTAAAAAATGAACAAAAATGCAAGGTCACTGTTTTCATTGGGCATAGAATTTAGTGGAGGAGACATATTATTCAACAAATTGTACCTTTAACAGTAGAAATGGAATACCTGAAGTAGAAGAATATCTCTAGATTGCCTCATTTTAGACCATCGTGTCCTTAAGATTTCTTTTTTGGATGATTAAAGCACATGCTTCTGTGGTGGCTTGAAGCTTTATGTACCCCAGAAAAACATGTTCTTAAATCTAATCCATTCCTGTGGGATAAATCCATTGTTAGAAGGATCTTCTGATGAGGCTACTTCAGTTAAGGTGTGACCCACCTTATTCAAGATGGGACTTAATCCTATTACAGGAGTCTTTTATAAATGAAATAAATACAGAGAGAAAAAAAAAAAACCACAGAAGCAAGAAGCTGAACTAAACAAAATGGAAGAGAAAGGAGAGACCAGCAGATACCTCCATGTGCCTTGCTATGTGGCAGAGGAGCCAAGGATCACCCACCAGTCTTGAAGAAAGCATCACCTTGGTGATACCTTGATTTGGATATTTTCTCAGCCTCAAAATTGTAAACCAATAAAATTCTCATTATTCAAGCCAAACCATTTCAAGGTATTTGTAGCCTAGGAAACTATAACAGATTTTGGTACCAGGAAAGTGGGGTGCTGCTATTGCAAATACCAAAACTGTGCAAATGGCTATGTAATTAATTAATGGGTAGAGGCTGGAAGACTTGTGAGCTGTTTAATAGAAAAGGCCTACATTGCTTTGAAGGGTTTGTTGGTAGAAATATGTACACTAAAGGTACACTCGATGAGGCCTCACACAGAAATCAAGATGTGTTATTGGAAACTGGAAAAAAGGCAATTCTTGTTTTAAAGTGGCAGAGAATGTGGCAAAATTGAGTTCTGATTTTATTAAGGAAATTTAAATTGATCCCTTCAATCACAGCCATACTGGTGTCCACTAAACACTCATCACACTTATTGCCTGTCTCTGACTCTTCATTGTGCACTCACTGCATGGCAACATTCTCTTATGATAGTGTTTAATTTTATATTACAATTTAAATCCATATGTGTATTTATCTTGTTTTCCCGGCTAAAATATTCCTTAAAGGCTGGGATTATATAATATCTATATCCTCCAAATGTGTACTTTGGAGCCAATGGGAAGAGAAAAGTCACATTTGTATTCTAAACTCAAGCTACTTGAATTATGAGAAGAATTTGAATTTATTTTCTATAACTATAACCATACCTCGTTCAAATTGCCAGCAACAATCCAGAACAAATTCCGAGAGGGAGATTATGAGTGGGTTTAATACTGTTTGTCGTTTTTTCTTCTAATAAGCATGCAACAAATGCCCATTTGTGTGAGGTGGTGTGGTTATAATTACTTACGAATAAAACTCAGTCTCTATTTTACTTACATTCTTATGAGCAAGACAGGCAAGAACACAAATAATTAAAATGAAATATGGCTTTTAAAAAAAAGAACAGAAAACTATAATGTAATAAATGTGACACAAGCCTATGTCACAGCACGCACACACACACAAACTATTCTAAGTAAAATGTTTCAATGTAATACACTCAAGTGGGTTATAATGCAGATGAAAACCCACAGTTAGGTTCTCTGAACAAAGAAGAGATTTGCCTTACATTTAACAAGATTTCTTTAATGGGAGGACTACTAAACACCAAAGTATGTTGTAAAATTTTCTGAGGAAGTCCTAAAAATTATGCCTGTTTTGATGGACATGAACAGGCAGGAAGATAACTGTCATAAATGTCCCTTTATGGTCATTTTTAGTCCAATGATTTCATATCCACGTATTTTATATTTGTACAGATTTTCCATAGGTATTCCTCAACCAATCTTTCAAAACTAAATTAATCTAAATTTATTTCCTCGAGTCTTCAGTGAATGATTTTATAAGTGCCTATACAAAGGGAGAGCCCCAGCTGCTCTGTCCTTGTTAGTCGGAGCATTGCATGCCATCTCCATGAACATCAGGGCCTCTAATCACTTCATGGGAGGGATTATAGTAGCCTCAACACTCATACTTCTCCCAGGTCATCAACCCAGGTTATTCCCTATCCTCCCATATTGCAGAGACCAGGATTCCCTTGGAAGTATAACTCGTGGGTGCAGCTGAACCCATTAAGAGAGAATATAGATCCCTTTAAATTCCAGAGGCTGCTGCTGTTTCTAACTCTGGATGAGTTCTGAAAGCAAAATAATCCCTTTGCTGGCTTCCTCATAGCGGTCCAGGTTTTCCTCAAAAGCAGATCTAAGGCTGACTTCTTTAAAAAAGTCTGCATGTGCCCTCATTCACTAGGGCTGTGGTTTCAAATGATAGTTTGATTATTAGCACCAACAACCATCCTGGAAGTACAAGGAAAACAGCACACACTGAGATGGCTGAGAGGAACGGGAAGGAGGAGCCTATGTTCTTGATGGTACTGTGGAGCTTCCATACCAGCCCACAAGACCTACCTTCAGACTGTTAAGAAAAGAGCAAAGAAGTACATAAAAGTCCTGATTTTTAAAGACATTATTTTGAGGGTCTTTATTACTAGTGTTTGGAAATACAATTCTTAACATATAACACCCCACACACTAGATGGAGGCTATTATAGTTACTTATTTTCTCCCTTCCTGCTACTTTTACATGGCTTTGGTTTTCCTCTTTCCTAGCCCAGTCTTCCACTTCCTCTGGCTCCTGCTAATCACAGTACCAAACTAAACTCTCCTGGAACTTGAATCTCTTCACTAAAGCCTCCTAGCCCTAAATGAAACCTGGATATCCCCAAGGGCATGGCTTCCTTGAGCCCTCAGGTGGAGGCTGCTCAATTTCTTACATGCCAGCATCTCTGGCCAGGAGGATAGAAGTGGTGCTCTCCTTCCTAGCCCATGTATGAGCCCCTGCTTCTTTGAGGCTTATCTGATCTGGCTAGACCCTCTCTTCTTGTTGCTGCCACACCTCAGGTTCATTGCTCTCCTTTGCTGAAGACTTCAGACTCTATATCAATATTTTCCTCTCTAGCCTGCCTCTTGGTCATGATCCTATGTGATTTCAATGCCACTCAACATTAGAGCCTCTCTCAGTTCCTGGGCCTTCATATCTCTAGTAACCACTACTGACCTCTACTCCACCCTGGCTTACTCTTCCATGGCCATACCCTGAACTTTGTCATCACCATGAAAGGATCTGACTCTGAAGTCCTAAATTTAGACATGCTACTCTAACCCCAGCCTCCTCTACTCAGCTCCCTCTGTTATTCCAGGAACCCCTGCCTGTCAGCCTCAGAAAGATCTTCATTTCTTTGGCCCATTTTCCAGCTGAGTGTCATCACATCTTTCCTTATTTATAACTTCAGCCACTCTTTTGCTAACATCTTCAATTATCTTTCCTCAGTGCACCCATCGACCCACCCTGAATCAATCTGTTAACCAGAAGAATAAAAAACAAAACAAAACAATGCAATACATGCAATCTTTCAAAGTAAGTGAACCGTAAGTACCATCTACAATCTAAATTCTATGATCAGTTCTTTCTCTTTGGAGACAGTTTCAAACCTTATTCAAAACCCTTGGTGTCAGATGTGCTTTGGAATTCAGAAGAGTAACATGGTATTATATACTATATATTATGTAATACCCCAAGGGGTCTGGGTAGTCTCTCATAATCTAATACATCAGTATTTGTGAAGCATTGTGAGTCATCACACCAAGTGTGTTAAATAAAAACTAAATGTAGCCTTTTATAAGTTTAGGTCAGGCTTTAGGTCATCAAACTTATTAGTAAAACCTCTGATTACAGACCTTTTTATATTTTGATATTGCAAATAAAGAATTTTCAACATGTACCACCATTCTTCCTTGGGGATGGGAGTTAACGTTGACTCATTCCCATACGTTATCCTCCACATCTAATTAGTCTCTGAAACTTTCAATTCGACTCCACCATCTCTGAAGCTTACAGCTTGTGGCTGGCTCTACTGCCACACCCATTCAAGCTATCAGCTTTTCCTTCTGAATTATCTCAATAGACTACTACCTGGTTTCTCTGTCTCCAGACTTGTCCCCTTTGATCTATTTTCCATACTGCAGCCAGAATGATCTCTGTACAGATATGATTGCACTATTCCCTTGTGTAAAACATTTATTTGGATCCCTATTGCCCTCTGGATAAAGTTCAAATGTCTTAACAGGACTTTACAAGGCCCCTGCTGACTTTCCCAGCCTTGTCTCTTGCCATTTCCCACCTCACTGTCAAAGCCCCAGCCTTGCTAAATTATTTTTAGATCTGCAAGAGAAAGCTGTTCACTCTTAGACATTGTACTTGTAAAAATCACAACTCTTCCTTTAAGATAGAAACTGAAACCAAAGATAATTTTTGAGTGTCAGCATGTACAAAGGCATGCACTTACCATGGTCAAGAAATCTGGGCCTGTCCAACCATCTTAGTCACTCTAAACCTAGGTTTATTTCTGGTTAATCCTTGATTCATTCACTTTTTCCCCAGCATGTACTAGAACATGAATCCATCTAACAGAAGTAATTTGATATCCAAATTCAGATTTGTTTGAATTTGATCAACCGTTCGAATTCAACTATATACATATATATAGCGTATAGGTTACATACAATGAAATATTTTATGTACTTCTTAAATTTTTATTTTATAATCAGAAAAGTGGTATATTACACAAAATTGGAAAAGAAAAATAGAGGAATGATCCATATTTTTATTATTGTAAAAAAAAAATTCCTATAAATACTATCTCCTAGAAGTTAAGCTCCATGAGGACAGGAAACACATATGTCCTGATTATTGCTGCATCCCCAGTGCAGAGTTTTTAGTTAAAAAGAAATTAAAATAAATTTCTGAATGAATGATTGATCTATCATTTTGGTGTACAGAATAAGAAATGTAAACAAATTTGAATTTTCTACCATATACCTATATAATGGGTACTCAGCAACTCAATTTCAGTAGGTACAAAGTGTTGACTGCTCTGTTGGAGATCATCAGAAAAAGAGGTCCTGAGAATGGACTGTAGAGATAAGGTAAAAGACAGAGATGTAGTTAATTTTTCAATGAATTCTTCAGGAAGATAAAGTGTAGAGAAAGTAAAACTGGCCCTCAGAAGTCAGTGGCATGGGAAAGAGGAGAGCTAATGCTGAAGAGGACAGAGGGGAGGCATGGACAATGTTGAGTCATAAAATTAAATGCACAATTCATTTTCATGGATAACAGAGAGCCAAAAATGACTTTTAGTATGAGCAATAAATGCTGTACATCAAAACGAATTTGCCAATAGCTTAGAACTACAGAGGAAAGCCATTCCGAAAAGTTTTTGATGAGCAGAGAAATAAATGGATCAATTAAACTAGAATCTCTGCTTGTTTTCTTCAAAGGTGTCAAAGTCACAAAAGTCAGGGAAAAACTGAAGAACTGCTCTAAATTGAAAGAGACTAAGGAGACAACCAAATGCAATGCATGACTCTGACCTGTATCCTTTTGCTATTGAAGAACATTATTGGAATAATTTGGGAAATTTGAATATGGTCTGAGGATTAGATGTCAGTAATGTCTCAATGTTAGTATCCTAATATGGAGGTTTATACTGTGGTTATGTAAGAAAATGTAAGTTTCTGTTAAAAATACACATTAATATATGAGAAGGGGATATAGGGGAGCAATACGGGATTCTTGGTAGTGGTGTTATTTGCTGTCCTTAGTAGTATACTGTATTGTATGACATGTTATTTTTCTTTTTATCAGTTTTTTCTTATTGCTAAAAAAAAAAAAACAATTTTTCTTGTAGTAATCAGTATGTTCAAATGCTGATTGTGGTGATAAATGTACAACTTTATGATGATACCATGAACAACTGATTGTACACTGTGGATAAATGTATGGTATATGAATATAACTCTATAAAATTGTAGGAAAATATATATATAGGAGTAAAAGTGTTGGAGAAAACATGGTGAGAGGGATGATGCCTCACCAATATGGAGTAACTACAATGTGTAAACTCAGAATTGAATCTTAGAACATAGCCTAACGTGGACACAATAATTGTAATAGTCCCTAGATTGTAAGCTCTTACAGCAGTTAACTCTATCCCTGAATTGTAAGGCCTAGCTCTAAACTTTGAGATGCTGATCCCCTAGCGTATGTTGTCACAAACATTGGGACTGGCGGTTTGATGTGCTGAGCCCTCGAGCATGGGACTTGCCCTTATGAAGCTCATTACCACAAAGGAGAGTCTAAACTTGTATGTAATGGTGCCTAAGAGTCTCCCCCTGAGTACCTCTTTGTTGCTCAGATGTGGCCCTCTCTCTCTCTAACTGAGCCATCTCGACAGGTGAACTTGCTGCCCCCCACCCCCACGTGGGACCCAACTCCCAGGGGTTTAAATCTCCCTGGCAACACGGAGTATGACTCCCGGGGATGAATGTGGACCCGGCATCGTGGGACTGAGTATCTTCTTGACCAAAAGGGGGATGCAAAATGAGATGAAATAGTTTCAGTGGCTGAGAGATTCCAAATGGAGTCGAGAGGTCACTCTGGTGGACATTCTTATGCACTATATATATAACACCTCTTAGGCTTTAATGTATTGGAATAGCTAGAAGTAAATACCTGAAACTACCAAACTCCAACCGAGCAGTCTGGACTCCTGAAGACAATTATATAATAATGTAGATTACAAGGGGTGACAGTGTGATTGTGAAGACCTTGTGGATCACACCCCCTTTATCTAGTGTATGGATGAGTGGAGGAATGGGGATAAAAACTAAGGGACAAATGGGGTGGGATGGGGGGATGATTTGGGTGTCCTTTTTTCACTTTTATTTTTTATTCTTGTTCTGGTTCTTTCTGATGTAAGGAAAATGTTCAGAGATAGATTGTGGTGATGAACGCATAACTATGTTATCATACTGTGGACAGTGGATTGTATATCATGGATGATTGTATGGTGTGTGAATGTATTTCAATAAAACTGAATTTAATAAAAAAAATACACATTAAAGTATTCAGGGGTGTTGGTATCATTTTAGCAACTTACTATCAACTGTTCAGGAAAAAAATTTTTTATACCGCACCTGCAACGTTTCTATAAGTTTGAAATTATTTCAAAAGAAAAAAAATGGAATCTTTTGGGGTAGCACTGGGCATCAGTATTTTACAAACTGCCTAGATGTTTCTAATGTGCATCCAAGGTTAGAAACCACTGTTATAGAGACTTCATTATCATCATTAACAAACCAAAAATAAAACTATCTACTTCTTCACTGGGTGGATGAACTATAATTTACTTAACCAAACTCTTCCCTCCTTTCCCTCAAAAATCATATATTGAAGAACTTGTACCTACCAGACAAAAGACACAATCTCTTCCCTATGAGTACTCACAGTCTTGTCAGGAAAATAGACAAGCAAAGAAACAATGTGCTATAATAATAATATAATTGTTATTTATTGAGTAATTATCATGTGCTTGGCACTATGCTATCCTATAGGGCAAGTACTACTCTTATCCTCATTTTACAGAATGAGAAAATCTATACCCAGAGATATGAAAAACTTGTCTAAGAGTACCTAGAGCTATTTTGACTACAGGCTACACTACTGTGTAGAGATGAGCAAAGTGCTATGAAAACACACAGATGCGCCCCTGGTGCAGACTTTGAGTGTCCCAGAAGGCTTCTCAGGAGAAGGGAACATCAGCTGTACCTCTAAATATGTACATTATTTCCCATTGTCATTAACACAATTACTCCTTCAATGAACATCTGTGCAGATAACTTTCTGTTGTAGTCCTGCTGCCACCCTCCTCCCCTGGCTAGGATTCTAAGAAGTAGAATTCCAGCACAAACTGAATGAAAAATCTCATGGCTTTCAATACCTTTTGCCACATAGCTGTCAACAAAAATTTGAGGGTATCCATTTCACTGCATCCTTCTCAGCAGTGGGCATTACTTAAAAATTCTTTACCATTAGTAGAAATCTAGCATTTTTTTGATTACTAGTTGAGCTAAATATTTTTCCAGCAATGAATCCTTTAAAGCACAAACTTAAAATCCTTATTGGGGAATACTGTCAGTGAAATAAAATCCTACAATGTCTCCTACTATGGATGTGGCATTTTTTTTTTTTTTTTTTTTTTTGGTCTATAACCACAAAGTGGCACTCAATGAACTCAGATTGTCTATATTCGTGCTAAGATCCTTGATATCTGAAAACTTATTGGGAGCTCTATGAAGACAAGGAAAATATCTTGTTTCAATTTGAAACCCTATCACAATGTCAGCAAGTAAAACATGCTCTATAATTATTCACTGTAAGAATAAATAAATGAAATAATGGAGATGACAAAATAAACTGAAATAATACTTTCTTAGCCCTATATGTAGGACACAAACCAACACAGTTCAGGACACATAATATTAGAGAAAGATTAAGGAGAAGTAACATGTCCCCTTCTTTTTCTTCTTGGAATATTAACAGGGTGGTCATACATACTAGTTTGCCTTTGTCAGTTCTGGTTTATGCCTGTTGTCCCAGCATCCTGTCTGAGTGAAGCTGCCTTTCAAAAGGATCCTGGATTGGGCAATAAATTTTATGGTCAGCCTATATCTAAAGGATGTTCCCTTAATGCATAGCAGATCTTAAGTACAAAGTGCTTCTCTGATCAGACAGCTTGTGTCATTCTGAATTTTGCTTTGAAGGCCTATGAGTAGATAATCTTTTGGCCTTTATTTAAGTGTTTTTTAAATAATACTTTCCTATTTAAAGCCAAGTAACAATCTGCAAATAGTTAATCCCTAACTAAGAGGATATCCTTTGGTTATATCATCATTCTCTATTCTGTTTTATTGGTAAGAGAAGTGAAACATGGAAAGGAAAAGTGACTTATCAAGGTCACATCAAGGATCATCAGCCACATGAGAGACAGCTGTTGGAACTCCAAACTTCTGGGTTTTGACTAATTTTCTAAACTGCACAGTCATTAATTTGCAATGAAATCTCTAGTGCAGTTAGGTTCAAAATATTTTAATCATTTGGTAAATGGCTTGGTAAACTGGAGGCCCTAAGTAATGTCTTTCAAATTGTATAAGTAAAATCACAGGCATACCTTGGATACTATATTTTAATGGGCATAGATCTCATGGTTATTCATATTTCAGTTTCACTGAATTAACAGTCTCTATTCAAATCTAGTCTACAGGCTGTAAACTATCAGGTGAAGAGAATATTTACAACATAGGTGAAAACTTTTGCAAAATATCAATAAACTATAACCTATTCCATTAGAAAAATAGTATTTTGCTAGCACAGACAAATGGAATAGAATAGAAAATTCAGAAGGAGGCACCAGTATATGTAAGTATTCAATAAATGAGAAAGGATGATGTGACAGCTGGCTAGCAGCACACCTCACACCATCTAGCAAATAAATTCCAGGTGGATTGAAAATTTCAAATGTAAAACTCTAAGAAAACAAAAGCAAAATATCTGAGGAAAACTTTTCTATGTTTGACTTCAGAGGCAGAAATCATAAAAAAATGAACACTGATAGACTTGACCACATGAAACATAAATAATACTCACTAAAATTATTCTTTAAGTATATCAATCATTTTTCTGTCATTTATACTTAATCATTTAAATTTATCATTTGTCTTTTAATTTCTTTAGTTCCTTTGACATATAAACATTTAAAAAACTGTAAGAAGTTAAAAAAATTTCAATCTTTTCTTTAAGATTTCTTTATTTTTGGCTTAGGCCTTTCATAACCCAAATCAGAACAATACTAACTTACATTTTCTTAGAATTTTGCATTTCTTATTTTATGTTAATTAAACAGATGAAGGGTTAAACATGGCTCTCTCCCTTATTAGCTATTTAATTTGCATATGCTTCTTAACATCTCTGAATCTCAATTTCATTTCCCTGAAAAAACAGACATAATACCAGTCTGGTAGAGTTTCTGTGGAGATTAAAAGAGATAATTTATGTGAGGCATTTATCATGGTAGAGCCTGGTATATAAAAATTATCATCAATGGTAGGTAGCTATTACTCTTAATGCTATTACATTTTATATTGGTCTTTTTAATTTCAGTGGAGTATTTCCATGATAAGCAACTTATGTTAAAGGTATTTTTACCTGACTTAAAAACAAATTTCACATGATTATTTAATGTTATAGTTTTTACTTTTAAAACGATCCTTATACCATAACATATGCCAGTCACAGGGAAATATCTTAATTCTTTGATGACTACCCAATTATATACTGCATCCTACAAAGGTGTCCACTAATTTGGTTTTTAAAAGCTGCAGTCTCAGTTGTTAGATAGCCAAGTAACTGTTTAAACCAAAAATATTAACAGGTTTCTTATACATTAGAACTGCTGAGATTATTTATGAGCTTGAAATATTAATAGGATTTTTACCCAACTTTATCTTACCTCTAATAGGCCATCCTCAGGCAGATCCGTACAGTGAACAGCATTCTGGATCTTAGTTTTACCAAAGATTGCTCTCAGGGTTCCAGGGCATAAATGTCGGGCAATTTCCTGTTAAATACAAATACACTTATAATTAAAGTCAGTCTTATGGTCCTAATAAGAAAATCACCAGCTGTATGAAACATTTGAATTATTTTATTGATAAAAATATGTCCAAGCTGCTGGTGCTGATTTCTCCTAAAAATAGCATATGAAACCTTTTGGCATTGAAAATGTTCAGTTTACTCATATGGCTTTCTCTGGGGCCCAATGTGAAGTCCACTGTCAGAAGGCAATCAAGAGTTACATTTCTTTTTATCAACAGATTATGGGAACCACATAAAATATAAGCCCAACTCGTTATTGTGAAAAATTTATTTTGCAGACATAATAGAGATCCTAGCAACTTAATTTAAAATGAACCAGTTTGGTGGTATCAATTACAAAATGGGTTTCAAATGTATTGGCTTAGGACTACCTCACCTTTATGGAGGAAAAATGGTTAAAAATAACTCATAAAATCCTGATAAAACAAAAGGATATGAAAACATTAAAGATGAGAGTATTAACCATCTACTTAATAGTCTTTCTTTTTTTCTAATTTAAGAAATTTCAAAAATCCTATTTTAATTTTGAAATAGATCATGCTTACAAAAAGAACATTTAATATATATGTCTCTTTTAAGGAATAATAATGAAATGACTACATAGGTTCCCACTATTAATGTGAATTAAAATAATATTACCTATAATTGTGAAGGTCCCTGTGTACCCCATCCTAATTGCATCCCTTCCCTGTCCCACCTAGAGATGACCATATATCTAAATTTTATTTAGAAGCTCCATTGTTTTCTCTAGTTTTCAATAACATGGTTTTTCATATTTGTCCATGTTAATTTATGTATCCGAAATTCATTTATTTTTATCATTATAGATTCCAATGTATGGAAGAACATATTTTATTTATCCAGTTTCCTGTTGATGGAAATTCAAGTAATTACTTCTCTCTCTCTCTCACAATCACAAACAATTCAGCTATAAAATTATTGTACATCATTTTTATGGTGTACGGGTGCAACTTCAAGTACATGTATAAACAGGTCCAATATTACTAAGTGCTTCCAACTCATTTTCTTTAAGTGGTTGTAACAATTTACCCTCAACCATTGGTATACAATAATTCCTACTATCTACGTCAAAGCCAAGATTTGATATAGGCTTACTTTTTAATTTCACCATTCTGTTGGGTGTGAAATAGTAAACTGTTTTCTCAGTTTACATTTCCCTGATTACTAAAGAACTTGAGTGTCTTTTTATATATATCTTCTTCTGTAAAATGTCTATTATTGTCTTTTCTCTATTCTTCTATTGGGTTATTCTTTTTTTTCACTGCTATTCTTAATATATTCTGAATACTAATATTTGCCAGTTATATACGAGGCAAATATCTTTTCCCAATGTGTAGCTTGTCTTTGATTTTTGTCTAGTATACTTTTTGGTGAACAGAAATACTTAATTTAAATAAAATTAAATTCAACAATCTTTTCATTTATGGTTTGTGCTTTTTCTTTCTTAAGGAATTCTTCCCTACCCCAAATCATAAATATATTCTTCTCCATTGTCTTCTAAAATTTTTAAAGTTTGCCTTTCACATTTAAGTCTTGGATTCATGTGCAACTTATTTTTGTCTATGATGTAAGACAGAGATCCATTTTAATTTTTCCCATATGGATATTTTAATTGTCCTGGCACCATTTATTGAATAGTTTCCCTCCTTCCCCATTGAACTCCAATGATAGCTCTGCTCTGTATAAGGTTTCCATGTATGTGTGGGTCTATTTCTTGGTTTGTTATTCAGTTCAAGTAGACTATTTGTCTATTCTGACATCTAAAAAACTGTCTTAAATATTATAACAGTATACTACATCTTCATCCAGTAGGGCAAGTCCCCAGGATTTTGAGTTGGAACAATTACATTTGAGTAATATCCAAGTGGCAAGATTAAATACATAGTTGGCTATGAGTCTAGAATTCAAGGAAGTCTTCCATCCTGCAGATGAAAATGGAAGTCAATAACATGTAGAGGATATTTAAAACTATGAGTTGGGTGAGATCACCAAAGAGGAGGAGGCCCAAGGGCACTACATCAGTAAAAATTTAAGAAGATGAAGAGAGATAAGGAAAGCAGACTAGAAGAAATAGACAACTAGGTAAGAAGAAATCCAGGAAAGTCTTTTTCTGGAAGAATTTCAAAGACAAAGGATTTATCAACAGTGTCAAATGATGCTGATAAGTCAAGTAGGATGAAAACTGAGAATTGAGCATTAGATTTATCAATATGGAGCTACTGATATTCGCGACAAGAGCAGTTTCAGAGAAGTGGTGGACACAAAAGCCTGATTTATTGTGGTTTCAAGAGAAAATGGGGGAGGAAGAATTGGATAAAGTGAGCACAGAAAACTATTTTGACGAGTGAAGTAGTATAGAGGAGGAGAGGAATGGAGCACTAACTGGAGAAGGAAGTGGGAACAGGAGAGTTTTGGGGGAATGTTATTGTTCTTAAATGATGGAAATGATCCAACAAACAGAAAAAGTGGTGAAGCAAAGAGAAGAAGAGAAAATTGCTGGAGTGATGAAATCAAGTGGATAAGTAGAGGAGTTGGCCTTTTATAAAGGACCATACGACGTTCTTCTTCAGCATCAAGAGAGAATACTGAGTAAATGAGCCCAGTTGCAGGTAGGTGGGTGTATGTGGTGGTGGGAACACATGAAAGTTCTTTATTTTTTATTTTTTATTTTTTTATTGAGCTATAACTTACATGCAATCATATGTATTGATTTAAATATACTGTTCCAAGAATTTTGTCAAATGTATGCACCCGTGTAATAAACACCTTAAACAAGATACAGAACATTTCCATCTCCCTGGAAAGTTCCCTCTAGAAGCTCTTTTTGATTGATTCTATTTTCCAGTGAAGAAGACAGTAAGATTGTCATCTGCTGAAAGTATTGATAAAGGAGGAGTATATGGGATCTCAGGAGAGAAAAGAAGATAAGAAATACATTTTCGGAGAACAGGAGATTGAATGGACTAGGAAAGTGTAATATGATTGTTGAGCAGCATTGAAGGCCCACCTGAGGTTAGTGGTCATAAAGATACAGAGAGATCATCGAGCATGATTGTTTGTTCTTTGCTAGTACATTAGGTGCATGGGAAAGATTAGGTGCAGGCAAAAATTAGGTGGAAAGTTGAATTTAATCAGAGTTTGGGGTTTTACCAAGAGAATACAGCAAAACAAGAAAGGGGATGTTCTAGTTTGCTAATGCTGCTGGAATGCAAAATACCAGAGATGGATTGGCTTTTATAAAAGGGGTTTATTTGGTTACACAGTTACAGTCTTAAGGCCATAAAGTGTCCAAGGTAACACATCAGCAATCAGGTACCTTCACTGGAGGATGGGCAATGGTATCCGGAAAACCTCTGTTAGCTGGGAAGGCACGTGGCTGGCGTCTGCTCCAAAGTTCTGGTTTCAAAATGGCTTTCTCGCAGGATGTTCCTCTCTAGGCTGCAGTTCCTCAAAAATGTCATTCTTAGTTGCACTTGGGGTATTTGTCCTCTCTCAGCTTCTCCGGAGCAAGAGTCTGCTTCCAACGGTCAACTTCAAAATGTCTCTCATCTGCAGCCCCTGTGCTTTCTTCAAAGTGTCCCTCTTGGCTGTAGTTCCTCTTCGAAGAGTTACTCTCAGCTGCACTGAGTTCCTTCTGTTTGTCAGCTCATTTATATGGCTCCACTGATCAAGGCCCACCCTGAATGCGTGGGGCCGTGCCTCCATGGAAATATCTCATCAGAGTTATCACCTACAGTTGGGTGGGGCACATTTCCATGCAAATAATCTAATCCAAACGTTCCAACTTAATCCCCACTAATATGTCTGCCCCACAAGATTGCATCAAAGATAATGGCATTTGGGGAACATAATACATTCAAACTGGCACAGGGGGAAAGGGAGTTGAGAGTGTATGTAAGGGAATGATACCAATGATGGACAAAATAAATTTAATTAGGTAAGAAGGAAAGTGAGGATGTAGCGAGTGGGGGGGGCAGTAAAAAGGCAGATCAATGGATTAGAGCTCCTAGTGAGATGGAAGGATTACTGTATTGAGGTTGGTGTGTTAGGGTGAGTAAGCTGGAAAGTTAAGAGTTAGAATGCTTGAAATTGAGATTACTGGGGGTAGGGAAGGAGAGAAGGTTGCAGTTATTGGAAATCACCAATATTAAGGTATAATCATGGCCTAGGTCAAGTGGAGGACATAAATGTCATAAGATTTCAAATATTCAAGTCTTATTTTAAAGGTTTCCATCAAATGTCAAGAGTACATGTATTAAGTTCAATAAAAAAATTTTTATAAACCAGAAAATAAGGATGGTTTTATATTTTCTTATTTGATATTCATTATTTTCATTCTGTATTCCACAGCTTTCCAGCAATTAGGTACACAATATTAAACACCTACTCTACTTACATGGTGGTAAACTGCCATTTTGTAAATTAAGATGTAGTTAATAAAATTATGAAAGGAGGGCATTTATTTTCTGTTTCTTATGATTTCAGGTAGGAAAACACTTTAAAATGACTCAATTTCATTAAACTGTTTCATAAGAACTTATTCTTTATTAACTTCCTTGGCCCTACAATACTCATTAAAATATTGCTTTCATGTAAGTGCCTGCTACATGCACAGCATTTGAATTCTAAGGAGATACATATGTGTTGTGAGTGTATATGAATATAAATTTGGGGGGCTTCTGGGGATTGTTGTAAACGTCTGATCACTTTGTACTGTGGTCAGAAAATGTGGCCTCTGGTCCTTATTTTAAGGAATTAACATGTTGAGATTTTCTTCATATCCTTATACATAGTCAATTTTAGTGAGTGTCCCTTGGGTGTTGGAAAACAACATTGTGACAGCTTATATTCCCCAGGAAACCAGCTCTGAGTTGGAGGTTTGCATGCAGGAAGTTTACTAGAGATTGGCTGCCTCAAGACGGACACTTGTGGGAAAGTGAGGAAAGCAGGAGTGGACAGAGGGAGAAGTTGAATGGCAACACAGTAACAATAGAGGCATCGGACAATCCTTCAGGGAGTTCTGATGTTGGGATGCCCTTCAGGGTTTTCCTGAATTGAGGCAAAGGGGTCAGGCCTTTATTCCCATACTGACAAGTCTGGGATGTGGGCCATTCCAGGGAAGGAAACATGACCTTGGATAAGATGACTTTCTTTAGAAGAGGGCAACTCTTGGAAAGGGGCTAACTGAATTACTGTAGCTGCTGGGGAATGAGTGCTTCAGTCCTGAAGGACAAAGGGAAATCTGAGTGGCCCTTCACAGCATCCACTGCATATATACTTACATGCATGCATGCATTATTTATGTAATAAGGCAAATGTGGCATTGCAGAGTATTACACTCTGATTACCATTATTTTTAGGCAAATTTTTTTTTTTCTTTCTGGAAAGTTTGGTATTATTTCTTTATCTCTGGTACTCTGAAATATAATGATGATATATCCAGACATTGGTCATTTACCAGTCATTCTGCTCCACACACAATGGTCCAATTCAAACTGAAGGTATATATCATCAGTCAAATTCTATTATTATATCATTTTCCCTCCTCCATTGTATCTTTCCTTGAGCTATTTCTATGAGATGTATGTTGAAACTTCTGGTTCCATCTTTCTTCTCTTTTTTTTCTTTTATATTTTCCATCTAATTGTCTCTTTGTGCATTTCTGGGAGAACACCTCCATTTGATTTGTCAGCTCATTAATTTGCTTTTCAACTGGGTCCACTGTATAATTCTGCCAATTTACTGTTTTTAAAATGTCAACAATTACATTTAAATTTTCAGTACCTCTATTTTTTTTTCATGGATCCACTATTCTCTTAAGACTAATTAAATTAATTTGATTTTCTTAGGTGTTGAATCTGTGTGTTGAGTTTGGTGTCTTGTTTATGGTATCAGTTTACTTCAAATGTTTGGTAATTCCTGGCTGTTTATCTTCCTTTTTGGAATTTTCTGTTCACCTGTCATAGATGCCAGGGACATGCTGCTAGAAGGGGTATTCTGGTTGCTTTTGTTTCAGAAGGAGAGCTTCCCATTTTTCCTGGGGCTCACTAGCTACCAAGGCACTACATTGCCTCTCTAGTTAAAGCTCAAAATTCACTGCCTTTGATTGTGGCTAAAAGATCAGCTTCCTTTTGCTAATCATAAACAAGCAAAGGGGGAGGGATTGGCTTACACTGCTGTTCTTCATGCAATTTCCCAATTGCTCACTCTGCTGATGGCCCCAGGTCTGTCTTTATTATTGCACCCACAGTGTACAGTTTGGAGCACTTTCCGCTACCACCTATCTTTTGAAGCAATCCTCTCCTGCATGCTTTAGAGTGTGGTTTTCTTCAACAGTCCAATCCTATTTACTTTTAGTTTTTCAAAGTTTATGGTCTACTAATAGTTGGCACTCTTGTTTTCCAGCACTTTTGGAGATTTACTCTTAAAAACAAAACAAGACAAAATAAAACATATGTCCAGTTATTTTTGAAAACTGGGGAAGAAAGGGGATGACAGACACACATGGTCATCTGCCATCTTGATGCAATCTCATCTTATTAACACTCCCTTAAATCCAACAAACCATCTTTAATTTGCCTTTCATGTTCCTATCATTTTGGATCTAAAATACAATTATCAGCATGCTACTCACTTGCTCAAAACTCTTTGAAGGCTCACTATTGCCCATGGCCTAATGGCAAAACTCCTTGTGGGGCATTCAAAGTTCTCCACATTCTCTATCTTTCAGGCCTCATCACCCACTATACATCTTCCATGCAGGCTTATCCCAATGAGAACATCACTTCCTCAGTGAAACCAACTCGAATTTCTCTCAATCAGAGCAATCCTTCCTGTGCTAGTTTGGATGTATTATGTCCCCCAAAATGCCATGTTCTTTGATGCAATATTGTGGGGGCAGAAGTATTAGTGTTGATTAGGTTGGAATCCTTTGACTGGATATTTCCATGGAGATGTGACTCAATCAACTATGGGGAGACTTCTGATTGGGCAATTTCCATGAAGGTGTTACCCTACCCATTCAGGGTGGGTCTTAATTGAATCACTGGAATCCTATAAAAGTGTTCACAGACAGAAGGAGCTGCTGTAGCCTAGAAAGACATTTTGAAGATGGCCATTGAAAGCTGACACTTTGGAGAATGCCATTTTGCAACATAACCTGGGAGCAAGCAGACACCAGCCACATACCTTCCCAGCTAACAGAGGTTTTCTGGATGCCAATGGCCTTTCTTCAGTGAAGGTACCCTATTGTTGATGCCTTACCTTGGACACTTAATGGCCTTAAGACTGTAACTTTGTAACCAAATAAACCCCCTTTATAAAAGCCAATCCACTTCTGGTGTTTTGCAAAACGGCAGCATTAGCAAACCGGAACCCTTCCTTTCCTAATGTTCCTATTATAAACTTTCTGACCTGCATTTTATATAGTTTTGTGTGTGTGCCTATTTTAATAAGTTCCCATTAGATTCTTAATCACTTCTTACAATAGAAAACTTCCCGTGATATTGTATGTCTTATTTATGAACCCACAGTAAATACTTATTGACTGACAAAAAATGACAACACTTTTATTCAGAAAGCCAGGATGGAGTAGCAACAAGAGCATGGGTTATGGAGCAAGACTCTCTAGATTTGAATTTTGCCTCTGCCATTTACTAGCTGTGTGACCAGGCCATGTTACTTAACCTCTCTGTGCCTGCTTTAGTGTTCTCATTTGTAAAATAGGGCTTAAAAATAGGACCTAGGTTGTAGAGTTGCTGTGGGAATTAAAGGTGTTAATACAGATAAAAGTATTTAAAATGGCGCCTGGTACATGAGCAGACACTCAATAGATAATGGCTATTAGTTTTATTAATATAGTCATAGAATTCAAAGGAAGTTAAGACAAGACAGCTCTTAAGGAGATAAAAAGGTATATTTTGATGTGTCAAAGATAATCCAAGCAAATATTTAAGTATTTTTTGATAAACCTATCTCTCAAGAGTTTGAATCATAGTTTTAGAATAAAGGTAAAAGTTTAAATAATCAAGTAATATGACAATTATATTAGGTAGTCTTAATATATAAATAAATAAGCCTCTGAGACTATGAAGTATTTTAACTGGTATAACATGTTTGGTTTAGGTAAATGATATGAAGAAGTATAAAGCTATAGAACATCAAGTACTCCATAGCTGCTTTTAAAATTAGGCTTCCATTTTGCATCAATTTCTTTTGAAGAGGTATTGATATATTGATTTAAGTTTTGATTACTGAAAGATATCATATACACTTACAAAAGGAAAAAATACAGAAACACTATAAGAGAAAGTCCAGAAGAATCCACTACAGATTATTTTCCCCCTCCATTTCCTGGCAGATTTTTCCTAATTATTACTAATAGATTCATATTGTTCCTGTTCTTTGTACTCTATGGTGAAAACCATCCTACCATGCACAGTCCCCACCCTTAAAGGACTGTAAGTGATTAGTAATACATACAAAGGGCACAAAGGATCAATATACAGTTTCATTTATAAATTCATATATCATGAATAAATTTTTTGAAATTATTGCAGTACTGATAAAAGCTGGTTTATGCTGTTGAAAATAAGACTCTGTAAAGCACAATATTTATTTGCACCTAGAGGCTCAAAGGCTCAACTGTCTTTTAAACTACCAAGTTCCTGGCATTCCCCTCACACACACCCTGCCCACTCTAACAAGTTAAATGCTTGGCTGTTGTACAGCTCATCATAAGTACTAAAAATTCTGCTCAGGTAATACTGCAGATGGAGGAAGAATTCTGGCATAAAAAAAAATGACCTCTAAATCTAAGACATGGAAGAATGCACTAAATAAAATGATGATTAGAAAAATACTGAAAACAAAGCAGTGAAGATTATTTAATTATTCTATGGCTGTGTGTGTTATAAAGAATACCATTGTTTTATCAGGTCTATCAGATTGATAAAATACATCTGGACAAACAAACAAACAAAAAACAAATGGCTTCCATAGTAAGCCATTCTGTTTCCATTCTCTACAATACAGGGGAGAAATGCAAGAATGAACATGAACTTCCATTAAAAAAACTGAATTTCACTGGGAAGAGATTTGTGAAATTTACTGCTTATAGAACTTTGAAGAAACAGAACTTTGTGATCAACTATAAAATATATTCATATCATGAATAGCATATGGTGGATAATCACACCTGGCCACTAGTCTCATTTCCTGGGAAAATTCCAAGTAAAAGGAAAAAAGTCTCCTCTAAACTGTAGGATAACCATTTTAGTAGTGATGGATAAGTGGATAAATAATAAAAGAGAAACAAACATAGCCCCAGGCCTGGCAACACTAAAACAGCTATGAAACAAAATAATAGTTTTATAATTATTGCCCTTATTCCAGAAGAAAAAGGCATATAGAACTTAGTATCAAAGGCAAATGGCTCAACCACCAGAATTAAAATAGCATATATATACATTTCTAGCTATCAATGATACTTTTTGGCAACAAATCCTGTCATATTAAATAGTACATACTAAGTCCTCTCCTTGACTTCTCTGGAAATTCAAACAGCCTTTTCCATTTGCCTGCAACTTTGCATTAACTCATGTAGTTGAAGCTTCTTATTTCTGGGAGATGAGCAATATTGACCAATTAATGACTAAAACAAGATGATGAAACACAGGGAAAGAATTGGAAGTAGGAAGGAAACCAGAGAAGAGATTCAAAGGCTACTTTCTGTAAGTTCTAAGGCTCTTTCTAGGACCTATGCTTAGGATTTAGAATGAGTAACTGCAAAATTAAACTCCACTACTTACATATTAATCTCACAGGATGAGCCATCTGAAAGTTCACAGTAAATAAACCTGTTAGCTCTCGAGACCACATGAATTGTTTACATAGGAGGAATCATTAAAACATCTGGTTTATGAACTCTGATAGGTTACACATCTCACATTTCATTAAGTGGAAATTAGCTGTAATGTAAATTTATAGAACCTGAATAAGGTAATAATTAAATATTATTTCAGGCAAAACATTTAGATAATTCAATCCTGTCTTTACTACTAAACTTCAATATAGATGGCATGACATAGGAAGCCCTGCCTCTTACTGAACTGTTTGTTACTTCAGCCAACAATAGGCACTGGCTAAATAAGATTTGTTTTGACATAGGTGTTATCTTAAAATGTACAATAATGATTCTTTGTTTCTCCTCTATTTAAAAGATTTGGGCAAATCAACTTACTCACTTCTATATAAATAACTTTGTATTTTAGTAAAAACTACGAAGATTTAAAAGTAAAGTCTGAGAACACACACTTAAGAGGAGTATGACATTACTTTTTGGTAAATGTTTTCCTATTTCTTTTCTATTGTTTTCTAAATACTACTTTATAAAAGATTTAACCAAGGGGGCAAGATGGCGGCATAGAGAGGAGTGGAAGCTAAGTAGTTCCCCTGGAACAACTACAAAAAACCAGAAACAACTAGTAAATAACCCAGAATAACTGCCGGGGGACAAACGAGACCATCCATTCATCATACACCAACCTGAATTGGGAGGAATTCCCGAGAACACAGCATAAAATCTGTAAGTAAAACCTACGGAACCAGGTCGGGAGACCCCCTCCCCCATAGCCCGAGCTGCAAAGCCTCGTGGTGCCACAGAGAAGCTCTCTCCCAGCAAGCGAATATAGCTCAGCTGAGCTCCAACTGGGGTTTTAAGTAGCGAGTGTGAACTGCTCACTACAGGTACGCAGCCCCAAAAAAGAGACAGAGGCTTTGGGTGATGACTGACCTGGGGGAGCCGGAGGGTTGCCTTGGACTCGGTCTGAAGGGGACTATCTGTTTCTTTTTGGCTCAGTGGAGAAAGCCCCAGTCATTTTCAGTTTCCAGGGCTGTGACTTGGGGAAGGGTGGAGACACCACAAGCAGAGAGCCAGACCATTGAAATGCTAATGACTTCCACCTGAGGGGTCTGTCTTCTCTAGGAGGAAAGGGGTAGGGCCCTCTCCATTTAGAACCAGACCCCAAAGCCTGGGGGAACACGGCCATACCTCCTCACACCAGTCAAGAATTATAGGCTAACAGGCGTCACCTGCTGGGCAGAAAAGCACAGTGACCTGAGGGATCAAAGGGTGGAGCAATTTTCTAAGACACACCCGCAGGGAAACCAGATACTGAATATTTCTTCCCTCTGCGACCTGAGCCTGTTCTGGTCTGGGAAAACCTGATTTGGATAAACAAGGAAACCATGCCTAGACAACAGAAAATTACAATCTACACTAAGAAAAACAAAGTTATGGCCCAGTCAAAGGAACAAACGTACACTTCAACTGAGATACAGGAATTTAAGCAACTAATGCTAAATCAATTCAAAAAGTTTAGAGAAGATATTGCAAAAGAGATAGAGGCTATAAAGGAAGCACTGGACATGTATACGGCATAAATCAAAAGTTCAAAAAACCTACTAGTAGAATCTATGGAAATGACAGGCACAACACAAGAGATGAAAGACACAATGGAAACATACAACAGCAGATCTCAAGAGGCAGAAGAAAACACTCAGGAACTGGAGAACAAAACACCTGAAAGCCTACACGCAAAGGAGCAGATGGAGAAAAGAATGAAAAAATATGAGCAATGTCTCCGGGAACTCAAAGATGAAACAAAGTACAATAATGTACATATCATTGGTGTCCCAGAAGGAGAAGAGAAGGGAAAGGGGGCAGAAGCAATAATAGAGGAAATAATTAATGAAAATTTCCCATCTCTTATGAAAGACATAAAAGTACAGATCCAAGAAGCGCAGCGTACTCCAAACAGAAGAGATATGAATAGGCCTATGCCAAGACACTTAATAATCAGATTATCAAATGTCAAAGACAAAGAGAGAATCCTGAAAGCAGCAAGAGAAAAGCAATCCATTACATACAAAGGCAGCTTAATAAGACTATGTGTGGCTCTCTCAGCAGAAACCATGGAGGCAAGAAGGAAGTGGTGTGATATATTTAAGATACTGAAAGAGAAAAACCACCAACCAAGAATCCTGTATCCAGCAAAGCTGTCCTTCAAATATGAGGGAGGGCTCAAAATATTTTCTGACAAACAGACAATGAGAGACTATGTGAACAAGACACCTGCCCTACAGGAAATACTAAAGGGAGCACTACAGGGTGATAGAAGACAGGAGTGTGTGGTTTGGAACACAATTTTGGGAGATGGTAGCACAACAATGTAAGTACACTGAACAAAGGTAACTATGAATACGGTTGAGAGAGGAAGATGGGGAGCATGTGACACACCACAAGAAAGGAGGAAAGATAAAGACTGGGACTGTGTAACTTGGTGAAATCTAGAGTATTCAACAATTGTGATAAAATGTACAAATATGTTCTTCTACGAGGGAGAACAAGCAAATGTCAACCTTGCAAGGTGTTAATAATGGGGAGGCATTGGGGGAGGGATGCAATCAGCATAAACTAGAGACTGTAACTAATAGAATCATTGTATTATGCTTCCTTTAATGTAACAAAGATGATATACCAAGGTGAATGCAGATAAGGGGGGGGATAGGGGAGGCATGTTAGACACTTGACATTGTTGGTATTGTCTGATTCTTTATTCTACTTTGATTTAAGGTTATTTTTCCTTTTGCTGCTTCCTAGCTGTCATTTTTTTGTTTCCTCTTTCTTTTGCCTCTCTACCTTCTTTGACTCTCCCTCCTGCCTTGTGGAAGAAATGTAGATGCTCTTGCTTAGTATGAGCAGAATGTTCAATTAGGATGAACTTAAATGTTTGGAAATGAACAGGGGTGTTGGTAGCAAGATGTGAGAATAACTAACAGTGCCGAATGGTGTGTGAATGAGGTGGAAAGGGGAAGCTCAGAGTCATATATCTCACCAGAAGGAAAGTTGGAGGTCAAAAGATGGAAATGTATAAAACTGAATCCTATGGTGGGCAATGTCCATGATCAACTGTACAAATACTAGAAATCACTTCATGAACCAGAACAAATGTATGACAATACAATTAGAAGTTAATAATAGAGGGGCATATAGGGAAGAACTATATACCTATTACAAACTATATACTACAGTTAGTAGTATTTCAACATTTTTTCATAAACAGTAACAAGCGTAGTATAACAATACTAGGAGTCAACAATTGAGGGGGGTTGGTTAGGGATAGGGGAGGTTTAGAGTTTCCTTTTCTTTTTTTCTTTTTTTTCATCTTTCACTTTATTTCTTGTCTGGAGTAATGAAAAGTTTCTAAAAATTGAACAAAAATTAAGTGTGATGGATGCACAGCTGTATGAGGGTACCCAGGGGCAAGTGATTGTACACTTTGGATCTTTGGATAATTGTATGGTATCTGAACAATCTCAATAAAAATGAAAAACAAAAAAACAAACAAACAACAAAAAAAAACAAAAAAAAAAGATTTAACCTATGAAATATAGTCATTTTACTATTGAGAAACTTGAAAGGCATTCTCAATCTCTCCCCTAAAAAGAATACCTCCCCACAACCCAACCCACCCCAACAAAATAGTGTTACCCAAATTTCCTCTACTGTCCTACAGAAACTTACAGCTCAATACTCTCAGAAACTTCCCTAAAGGAATGAAATAATGTAATAGCTGGGATCTATTCTAACATCCAATTCATTGCCATATCCTGTTTTTACATCTGCTAAAATATAGCTCACATGGGTCTACTTCTCTCCATCACCACTGCTGTCTAGACTATTGGTTTTTCAGATTTCACTCTTGCTGGTCTATCTGTTCTCCTAGATTTTACTGCTTCTGATAAAAGTATTCCTCAAAAAGTCAGAATGCGCTTTATAAAACATAAATTGAATCAGGTCATTCCCCTGCCTAAGACCCTCTGATACTTTCCCACTCCAGAGAAACTCCAAAATTCTTCACGTGGTCTGTAAAGTCCTGCATGATCTGTGCCTTACATACCTCTCCACCCTCCCTGTAGTGATCAAGTCATATCAACCTTGTTTAGTTTTTTAAAGCTCTTTCCTACCTCAAACATGAAAACAAATGCTATTTACCTTAGTCTTACTCAAAAATTCCCCTTCTTCCCCTTTTCACAAGAGGTTCATGATCCTTACAAATGGTTTTCAATAAACAACACAAGTTAGGTGTGAAAGATTCTGTTGCATGGTTCTCTCAAACCTTCATTCTATCCTCCTTCCAGCTGGAGTTTAGACATCTAAAAATGACATTCTGAAGACATCCTTTTGCTGAACTCCTTGAATATTTAAATTGGGTTCCACCAACAAGATTTGTAAGGCAGAACTGAGAAGAGGCCATTTTCCTGCTGACTTTGCTGCTGGAAGGGAAGGTGAGACACCCAGGTGTTTAAAAGCAGTGGTGGTAGCCAAACTTAGAACCTAGTCACTGGCTTCTTGGGTAGGAGAGACAGTTGGGATACAGTAGTGGAGACAGCAACCACAACTTCTCGCATCTAGATGCAGGTCTGAGGAGGTGCCCTTGAAGTCAATAGCTCCAGTGGCAACCCGAATTCTGTTCTTACAGTCCTCCCAAGGATTTTGTAAATATTTAACTTCCCTGAATTGAATCCTAGAAACCTAGGCTGGTTTCTGTTTCCTCCTCTGAACACAGAAATCTATATTCCCTGCTATACCTATTTACTATCTTCTGGCCATCTGGCTTTCGCCTTCCTCATATACAGAAATCAAACATAAAAGTACCACCAGAAATAGCAGTGGTCTAACAAATTCATCTCAGTATACTTTAATTTATACAATAGGACAGATAGTTTATAAAATTAATTTAAATTTAGCTGTCCTATAGTATCAGCATAAATCTTAGCAGTTAGTGGAAAGACCTTAGAGCCTTAATATAGAACAATGTTCAGTTTGCAGGGCTGAATTAAATGAGATAATGCCTGTGAATGGCTAATTGGTCTGGCCAAACTAGAGGTACTCTGTTAATGGTAGCTACGATTACCCTCATCATAATATTTACAAATAAACTCTTGAGAGTATACCCAAAATGAGGCATTACGCAGTCCTTATGTTTTAAAAAGCATGAACTATTTCATCTGACTCTCACAAACTCCCCATCATGTTGATAAGGGCAACAGTTTTGCCTTTTATAGATATGGAAAACCTGGTTCTATGTACATTCTTAGACCTCCAATCCAGCACTGAAGAAACAGTGTACCTAAAGACCCATCCACTTAAGGAAAACTCTCTTCCAATGTTTAATTTCTAAACTGCCATCATTCTCCACAATTCCCCTTAGTGTCACTGTGGGCAGCTAAGATTCCAGCCTCAGGTTAGCATCGACAATGCCATCTATTCTTCTATAACTACCTAGGGCAGAACAGTCTAATAAGAAATATATTAAAAGATAAAGAGAGACATCCTTAGAATGACATCATCAACATGGAAACATAACACATCCCCTAGAAGCAACTAATAACAGGACAAATCCCACTTGCTAGGAACTCTAGAGGACGATGGAGACAAGACAAGGATTCTACAAACCCTAAATCAAAGAAAAAGAAAAAAATACACCAAAAAAAGGTATGAAACCTATGAAACAGACCCCCCCATCCAGATCCATCCCCCTTACTCTGCCCCATGTAGCTTAAGAGTTTCACAGAGGCAGCACAGCCTGAGGACCTCCTGCCACAGTTGTGGACCATATAGCTAGCTACTCAGCAGCGATTCAGAACACTATGCATATCTAGGCATAGAGACCCAAGTACAGAGAGACCCAGGGCAGAACACAAATGGCTGACTAGTGCATACATACAAAAATGCACCTAGTAAATAAAGAGACCATAGCAGAAATGTTGAGAAGAAGTGCACGCACTCAGCCCAGTCTCTAATTGCTGGGTTACCTAAACAACAACAAAAATGGAACTTTTACCCAATCTGGCTCCCCAGAAAACTGAATTGTGTAAGGCAGTATGGGTTCCAGAACTGGAAAGTATAATAAAAAGGGGCCACTGAGTGAGGGAAAGAAGTTGAACAAATCATAGGAGCTGGGGAGAAAACTGCACATAAAACTAAGTAGATCAAGATTCTCAGAGAAAGGTTAGAGGAGAGGAAGCTTTCTCCTGGAGGTGAAATAATTGCACATAAAAGGGCAATCTTAAAAGTTGAACCACATATCCAGGGAAAAATTGGGAGCAGAAGACCTGAGAAATTCTGAAACACAGGTTACTCTAAAGGCCCAGTATAAGTTGGACCAAGCATCAAAGAAGTGCCTTAACACATAACCAATCTGCAATAAAACCCTAGGAAAAAGGGAGAAACTGATCTTCAGAGTTTGCACATTAATATAATGAGATACCCAGACATAAGCAAAAAATTACAAGCCATAATAAGAAACAGGAATATATGGCTCAGTCAAGGGAACAAATTAAAACTTCAGAGTAGACACAGACTTTGGAGCAACTAATCAAACAGGTTCAAACAAATCTCCTAAATCAATTCAAGGAGATGAAGGAAAATACAGATAGAAATAAACTAGTGGTGGGTATAGAAGTAAAAGATATCAAGAAGGCAATGTGTGGGCAAAAAGAAGAGTCAGAAGAGTAAAAAAATCATAACAGAAATTATGGGGATAAAAGGCACAATAATGAAGATTAAAAATACACTAGAGGCATACAACAGCAGATTTGAACAGGCAGAGGAAAGTATCAGTGAACTAGAAGATAGGACAATTGAAATCATATAATCAGAGCAACAGATGGAAGAAAAAAAATGGAAAAAATTAAGCAGTGTCAAAGGGATGTGAGTGACAGCATGAAGTGCACCAACATACACATTATGGGAGTTTTAGAAGGAGAAGAGAAAGGAAAATGGTCAAAAAGAATATATGAGGAAATAATGGCTGAAAATTTCCCAACTCTTATGAAAGGCATAAATATACATGTCCAAGAAGCACAATGTACTTCAAACAGAATAAAACAATAGATTTATACCAAGATGCATATTAATCAGAATGTCAAATGCCAAAGATAAAGAGAATTCTGAAAGCAGCAAGAGAAAAGCATTTTGTTACATACAAGGGATCCTCAATAGCACAAGTGCTGATTTCTCATCAGAAACCATGGAGGTGAGAAGGTGGTGAATGATACATTTAGGGTAATGAAAGAGAAAAACTGCCAGCCCCAAATTCTTTATTTGACAAAACTGTCCTTCAAATATGAGGGAGAGTTTAAAACATTCACAGATAAACAGAAACTAAGAGAGTTCATCAACAAAAGACCTGCCCTATAGGAATTGCTAAAGGGAGTCCTTCAGGTTGAAAGGAAAAGACAGGTGAGAATGGCTTGGAACTGTGTGAAGAAGTGAAGATCTTCAGTAAAGGTAACTAAATCAGTAAATGCAAAACAAATAGTACTGTATTCTCAATATACAACTACTCTTTCATTCCTATAAGAGTTAGAATACAATTGACTAAAGACTAGTCATATTTCCTGATAATAGACACATAAAATATAAAGAGGTAATGTGGGAAAAAAATATAAAGAGGGGAAATGGAGGGATATGGGAGCAGAGAACATGTATGTTATATAAGTTGGATCTTTACAAATTAGTAGGTTGTGTAAAATAAACCACAGGATAACCACAAAGAAAGTATTTAAGAAACATACTGAAATGAAAATGAGAAAAAGATGAGTCAGACACACCACAAAAGATCAACTATACAGAAAAGGAAGATACAATGAAAGAAAAGAGAAACAAAAAAGACGTAAGACATATAAAAACCAAAGGACAAAATGGCTGAAATAAGTACTGCCTTTACAGTAACAACACTGAATATTAATAGATTAAACTCAATCAAAAGACACTGTTTGGCAGAATGGATTAAAAAACACAATCCAACTATATGGTGTTTCCAAGAGACTCAGTTTAGTCTTAAAGACACAAATAGGTTGAAATTTGAAAGGAGGAAAAACATAATCCAAGCAAATAGTAACCAAAGAGAGTTGGGGTAGCTATACTAATATCAAACAAAATGGTCTTTAAGTCAAAAGCTGTTACAAGAGACAAAGAAGGACACTTTATTAATAAAAGGGTCAGTCCACCAGGAAGAAACAACAATCATAAATATTTATGCATCTAACCACAGTGCCCCAAAATACATGAAGCAAACACTTGCAAAACTGAAGGCAGAAATAGACATCTCTGCAATAATAGCTGGAGACTTCAATACACCACTCTATCAATAGATAGACAATATACATTGAGTTTAATCTATTAATATTCAGTGTTATTACAATAATATGACAAGCAAACTAGACTAACAGACATATACAGGACATTGTACACCCAAACAGTAGTATACACATTCTTTTCAGATGTACATGAATTGTTCTCCAGGATAGACCAGATGTTTGGTCACAAAACAATGTGAATAAATTTAAAAAGATTGAAATTATACAAAGCATCTTTTGTTAATGCAATGGAATGAAGCTGGAAATCAATAAAAGTAGAGAACTGGAATATATGGAAATACATGGAAGCTAGGTAACACAATCTTGAATAATCAATGAGCCAAAGAAGAAATCACAAGGGAAATCAGTAAATATCATGAGATGAATGAAAATGAGAAAACAGCATATCAAAACTTATGGGATACAGCAAAGGCAGTGCTCAGAGGGAAATTTATAGCCCTAAATGCTTACATTAAAAAAGAAGACCAAAAATCAAAGCCTAACTGAATACATGGAAGAACTATAAAAAGAACAGCAAACTAAATCCAAAGCAAGCAGAAAGAAAGAAACAACAAAGATTAGAGCAGAATAAAAAAACACAGAATCAACAAAACTAAAAGTTAGTTATTAAAAAGATCAATAAAATTGAAAATGCTTTAGCTAGACTGACAAAGAAGAAAGGAGAGAAGATGCAAATAATTAAAATCTGAAATCGATGGAGAGACATTACTACTGACCCCAAGGAAATAAAAAGGACCATAAGAATAACCTATGAACAACTGTATGTTAACAAATTAGACAACCAAGATGAAATATTCAAGTTCCTAGAAAAGCACAACTTACACTGACTCTAGAAAAAACAGATCTCAACAATTACAAATACAGAGATTGAATCAGTCATCAAAAATCTCCCAACAAAGAAAAGCCCAGGACCAGATGGCTTCACAGACGAATTCTACCATCACAAGAATTCAAACCAATCCTGCACAAACTTACTTGAAACACTGAACAGGAGGGAAACTCTTAAGTCATTGTAGGAGGCCAACGTTACCCTGATGCCAAAGTCAGATAAAGACACTACAAGAAAAAAAATTTACAGAGCAATATCCCTTATGAATACAGATGCGAATCTCCTCCACAAAATACTAGCAAATCAAATCCAATTAAAATAATTATCCCAGGTATGCAAGAGTGGTTCAACATAAGAAAATCAATTAATGTAATACACCACATTAACAAAATGAAGGGAAAAATCCACATGATCATCTGAATTAACACAAAAAGGCATTTGACAAAATCCAGCATCCTTTCTTGATAAAACCACTTAGAAAAATAGAAATGGAAGGAAGCTTCATCAACATGATAAAGGGCATACATGGTGGTTGGAAGCTTTATGCACACCAGACAAACATTTTCTTAAATATAATCCTTTCCTGTGGGTGTGAACCCATTGTAAGTAGAATATTTTAATGATGTTACTTCAGCTCTGATGTGTGTGGCCCACCCTAATCAGGATTGGTCTTAATCCTTTTACTGGAGTCCTTTATAAGCGGAATTAATTCAGACATGAGAGAGAAAAAGCAACATGAAGTAAGAAGGTGAAATCAACAAAACCTAGAAGAGAAGAGATATCAAGGAGATACCACAATGTGCCTTGTCACATGACAGAGGAGCTAAGTATTGCCAGCAGCCAGTCCTGAACAGTCTGGGGAGAAAGCATCACCTTGATGATGCCTTGATTTGGACATTCCTGCAGCCTCAAAACTACAAGCTAGTAAATTCCCATTGTTTAAGCCAGCCCATTGTGTGGTATTTGCTTGAGCAGCCTAGGAAATTAAAACAGCATATATGAAAAATCCACTGCTAACTCATACTCAGTGGTGAAAGACCTAAAGCTTTCCCTCTAAGATCTGGAACAAGAAAGGATGCCCACTGTCACCACTGTTATTCAATATTCTACTGGAAACTTGAGCCGCACAATTAGGCAAGAAAAAGAAATAAAAAGCATTCAAATTGGAAAGGAAGAAGTAGAACTTTCCTATTTGCAGATGACATGATCCTGTATTTATACAGTTCCCAAAAACCAACAACAAAGCTACTAGAGCTAATGAACAAATTCAGCAAAGTGGCAGGGTACAAGATCAACATGCAAAAATCAGTAGTGTCTCTACATATTAGTAATGAGCAAATTAAGGAGGAAACTAAGGAAAACATTCCACTTACAACAGCAAATAAAAGAATCAAATGTTTGGGAATAAATCTTACCAAGGATGTAAAGAACTTATACATGGAAAACTACAAAACATTGCTACAAGAAATCAAAGATGAAAATAAATGAGAGGACATTCCATGCTCATGGATTGGAAGAAAAAATATTGTAAAGATGTCAATTCTAGAGGCATTATTCACAACTGCCAAAAAATGGAAGCAGCTCAAGTGTCCATCAACCATGAATGGACAAATAAAATATGTTATATACATAAAATGGAATATTATTCAGCCATAAAGAGGAACGAAGTTCCGATGCATGTGACAATATGGATTAAGCTTAAAAATATCATATTGAGTGAAATAAGCCAGACACAAAAGGACAGATATTGCATGATCTCACTGATACGAAATAATTAGAATAAGCGAACTCATAGAGTCAGAAGCTGGAATAAAGGTTACCAGGGGCTGGGTTGGGGATAGGAAATAGGGAGTTAATGCTTGAGTGGTACAGGGTTTCTGTTAGGGTTGATTGTAAAGTTTTGGTAATAGATAGCAGTGATGGAACACGATACTGTGAATATAGTTAACAGTACTGAATTACATATGTGAATGTTACTAAAAGGGGAAATATTATAGTTATTAGAATAAAATTTTTTAAAAAAACATGTGACTACAACACAGTGAACCCTATTTTAAACAATGGAGTACAGTTAACAGTACAATTATCAAAATGTTCTTTCATGAATTGTAACAAATATACCACACTAACGCAAAGTGCTAATAATAGGGTGGTATATGGGAACTCTGTATTTTATGCATGATTTCTCTATAAACTTACAACTTCTCTAATAAAAAAGTAAAAACAAGTGAAATTACTTTTAATAATATAATTTATTTAACCCTATCCAAAATACTATTATTTCTTTATAAAAATCATGGCTATTTTATATTCTTATCTTTGTACTAAGTCTTTGAAGTCTGGGGTTTATATTATATGTACAGACCATCTCAATTCAAACCAACTACATCTCAGGTGATCAAGAGCCGTATGTGACTAGTGGATACTGAATTGGACAGTGCAGACATCTAGAGACTAGTAGTTGCTTCATTTGACCAAGGGATAACTTTTCAGCAACAGTCTATCTAAAAGTTGAGCCAAGATTGCTAACTTTTGCAAATCTCTCTGACATTTAAGGAGACCTTAGTCTATACAAGACCATAACTTTTAGGGCAGTTAATCTCACATGCTTCTTAAGCTTCCATCCTAGGCTACAAGCTAAAAAAAACAGTCCCTTGCCCACTTATCCCCTACAGCCGGCATTGCAAATGTTCACAGTTATACTCAACGCCCCCATCTTTATTTATATCTTTCCCTTAGCAAACAACCTTGTCTCCCCTTTGCAGAGAAAATTGAGTCCATCAAGAGTCATCTCTCACAAATTCCTATACCCACATGGTTGGTTATACTTGTATCCTCCCCTCACTTCCTTCCATTCAGTGTCAAAGGAAGAGGTGTCCTTTCTTTTGTCCCATTTGTCTATTCTAGGTCAGGAAATTTACTCCACCGTAATTCCTTCTTCCTCCTGCATTTTCAACCTTTCTCTTTTCAATGACTTCTATGCATCCTACAAAAATGCTCTAATCTCTACTATCATTTAAAAAATAATAAACAAGTTGTCCCCTACTTTAATTACTGTCCTATCTTTCCCAATACTAGAAAGACTATACTGGGAAAAAACTGTCTCAACAATCTCCATTTTGATTTACTATTCAATCTGCTGCTCTGCTACTCCACCAATACTGCTGCTTACAAAGAACATGAATAATCTTCTAATTGCCCACATATACTCTCCATTTGTGACTTTTCTTCAGTAGTTAGCACCATGGACCACCTCCTTATCCCAGAAGCCCTCCTTTCCTTAGCCACATGACACCACAACCAGGTTCTCCTCTTGATCCTTCCTCCTCAGGCTCCTTTATTTTCCATCTTCCTCCAGCCCAGGGTTCATGTCTTGCTCTTTTCTTATATTCTGGTTCTTCTGGGCAATCTCATTCACTATTACTTCTGTTCAGATAACTCTTTAATCCCTAACTGCTGCCTAGTCCTCTTTCCTGAATTCCAGACTAGAATATACAACTGCCTAACCTACTTCATCACTTCATCTGGTTATTCCACAGGACACTTACATTCAACTTGTCTAAAACTAATCTCATTATCTTCTCCTAAAACTCTTCCTCCAAATTTCTTCTCTTCATGAATGGCACCACCACTCAATGAAGTTACCTAAGCCAAAAGCCTATGAGTCATCCCAAGCCCCCATCCCCTGCCATTTTCCCCCCTCACACCCCACATCCAATCTGCCACCAAGTCACATGGGTTCTATTTCTTAAGGATGGCATTCATTCTTTACTTTTCAAGTCTACTACTATAGCCACAGTTCCTTCTTTCATCATGTTTAAGTAACGGTGGACTCCCAACAGGCTTCCCTGCCTCTAATGGCAACAATCTGTCCCATTTATTTATTTATATATTGGTCTCACTCATAGCCTGTAAACTCCTTGAGGACAGGGACTACGACTTTTTATTCTTTGGATATCCAAAACACAGAGAATGTTCATGAAAGATGCATTGAGCAAAAGTTTTAGTGATTTAATGGATAAGTGAATGAATGAGTGAAATTACTAACCTGCCCAAATTTATATACTTAGTTAAGGGCAGAGAAACTAGCTTCTTGGTTACTGTGCCGGTTTGAATGTATTATGTCCCCCAAAACGCCATTATCTTTGATGTAATCTTGTGTGGGCAGACGTATTAGTGTTGATGAGAATGTAAAATTCTTTGAGTGTTTCCATGGAGATGTGAACCACCTAACAGTGGGTGATGACTCTGATTGGATGGTTTCCATGGAGGTGTGGCCCTGCCCATTCAGCATGGGCCTTGATTAGTTTACTAAGCACTATATAAGCTCAGACAGAAGGAGCGAGCTTGCTACAGCCAGGAGGGACACTTCGAAGAACGCACAGGAGCTGAGAGAGGAGCTTCAGCTTACAGAGACATTTTGGAGACGGCCTTGGAAAGCAGACTTTTGCTCCGGAGAAGGTAAGAAAGGACAAATGCCCCAAGAGCAACTAAAAGTGACATTTTTGAGGAGCTGAAGCCTAGGGAGGAATGTCCTGGGAGAAGGCCATTTTGAAACCATAACTCTGGAGCAGATGCCAGCCACGTGCCTTCCCAGCTAACAGGTTTTCCGGATGCCATTGGCCATCCTCCAGTGAAGGTACCTGATTGTTGATGTGTTACCTTGGACACTTTATGGCCTTAAGACTATAACTGTGTAGCCAAATAAATCTCCTTTATAAAAGCAAATCCATTTCTGGTATTTTGTATCCCGGCAGCATTAGCAAACTGGAACAGTTACCAATAGTCCAGAGCCCTTCAGCTATATTACAGTCTTCTAAAGTGCCTACTTTAAGGAACTGTGAAGCAAATTCTTTCAAAATGTAAGTTATCACCACTTAATTTGTCTATTTTATGAGTTAGTGGTTTTGTATATCAGATTTTCTCAAACTAGGGCACACCTGTCTGAGAATGGAATCAAGAACTTGAAGCACTAATCCCATAGCTCTGAAAGTAAATTGCTATGTGACCTTCACTGAGGATAATATCACTCTTTCATCACAGATATAAAATACCATGTGGCAAACATGAGGTGGGGTGGCATTAGATTTATAAGTTCATGCTTACAAATGACTTTTTCAGTTGGGATATTGAGACACACCTAAATTCCCTGAAGAACTATTAAATCTTCTGGTTAATATCCATAATGTAGAAAAGACTGATTCACTCTCAACATTAGACATCATATTATAGTAAATGATCTTTCATCTTATTTATTGTACTTCTTTATTACCATTTTCAAAATATGTACTCCTCTATAATGCAATAACTCACATTCTTATAAATGATCTTGAGGCAAGACCCTCATTAATAAAGTTAAGAATAACCTGTATTCACCACAGTTGCAATTTCAAGCAAATTTTCTTGGTTATAATTTTTAAAAGCACTAATTTGTTTACAAAATATACTGAATTATTCTATTAATAAGAACATTTAATAAATCAGAATATTCCAATACCTAGATAATTCAGATGAATGTTGCTGCCTTCAAGAAGTACTATATCTTGCTTTCCTCCCCAAGTCTTTATTGTGCAACGATATATTTTCTTATGGTCTTTAACTATCATTGATTAAAAGAGAAAAGAAAAAACATCTCTCAGAAGTTAAATTCTAAAAGGTAACTTTATCCCTCTCTCAAATTCATTTTCTCTTCTTAATAGAATTAAAAACTGTTGAGTATCAGCTTTAAACACCAAATTACAGTGTTAAGAAAAATTCCATTTTCTCAGTCACTCTCTTCTAGACTGATTGCTGCTTTTCCCACCAAAGCAGTGTCCAAAAACAGAAATTCTGTTTTCTCCTATTCTGCTGAAATAAAGCCATCTTTCCTTTTTAGGCAATGACAACTTTGAACGATACTTCAAGCAGTCAGTATAGTTGAGTATTTTAGAAAATCACAGGAAAAGTAATTCCCAAACTGTCATTCGATAGAAATTGGAATGAATAATGGCCATTTCCAACTCTGCCAGTACCTCAAACATAACATGTCAAAACCCACAATGATTATCTTCCCCTCTCATCCTCCACACATCCTACCCCCCAATTCAATTTGTCTTCTTTGGTTCCTCCAGTGGCATCAGTATCCTCCCAAGTATTCAGGCTAGAAAATTTAGGATTATTTCTAACAATTTCATGCATTATCTACATCCAATTGGTCATTACTTCATTTGTTAACTTAGTCTTTTCTCATTTGTTATTAATGTTAATCTTTCCCTTCATTTATTCAACAAATGTCTATGGATACTAAATACAGGAGGCCCTGGTACCAGGAGTTAAGGAATCAGAGATTTATAAGATATGGCATTTTATCCTAAGAAGTCAGTCTTTCAAGAAGGCAGGAAGTAAATTAACACCCAGTGGTATGCTGATAATTGTTCTTAAAAAACAACAACAACAAAAAAACCTGATTTGTATCATTTTCCCATTTTCATGGGGTAAATACTCCTACCATGGCAGAATGTGGACTTGGAAAGTGACTCCTACAATTGGATCTCACAAGCTGGTGCGAGCTGGCTCCAACATACCTTTATGAAAGCCCTACAGTGAAACAAGAGCTCTAATAGAGGTCTTTACAAAATGCTATAAAAGCACAAGGAAGAGAATAATTAAATTCATCCAGGGCACTCATGGCAGGTTTCACAGGATCTTCTTGATTCTGTGAACTTTTTCATTCTTCATAGCTATTGCCCTAGTTTAGCAAGATGCTTGGGAGTCAGTATGACATTATTTCTCCCTGCCTTAAACCCCTCTGATGGCTCCCCACTGCTTATAAAATAAGTCCAAACTTATAAGGCATGGTAATTCAAGGTGCTTCTCAATCTTTCCCTGAGGTAGTTGTCTAGTCTCATCCCCTCATACACTTTACACATGATTTATCCTTTAGGAAATATTAATATATGAAAAATGCTGATGAAAGAGAAGCAAAAATTTGTATATGGAGCAGGATGAAAAAGACTTACATAGTTGTCAAAACAGTACACCTCTTTTTACACAATTTGTACTGAGTTCTGTATATCCTCAGGGATACTCAAAATCCCTGTCAAACACAATGGGGTGGAGAGGCTTATCAATACATTTATTTACCCTTCCCTGAATTTGGAATGCTATTCCTTCTCCCAGCATGTTCTCCCTCTTAGTGAAATTCAAAGCCTCCAGGAAAAGTATCATCTCCATGAAGCATTTCACAATTCCCAGCTAGAATTAATAACTCTCTGTGCTACCGAAGGGTACTTAGTATAGTGCAATTTATATCATGATTGAAGTTATTTTGTCTGTCTCTCTAAAAGAGTACAGATCATATGTCTTGCTCCCCACTATATCCTGAAAGCTAAGAACAGTGCCTAGCACATAACAGGTGTCTAATTAATATTTATAGAACGTGTGAAAACTTGATTATAAATGTCTCTCTCTAGAGCTAATAAATCAATTGAAAGCGAGGACTGCATGTTATTCATCTTAGCATCCTTCACAGCATTCAGTACATCTCACACAGGAAGGTACCTAATATATGATGTTTCAGTTAGTCTAAATTTTCTCTAGGCATTTCAAAATTTGTAAGTATTCAAAAACAGTATACAGTTGTACCATGCTTTATGAAATAAATATACTTCTAAAAATATGTAAACAGTAAAACTGCACTCAAATGGACTGAATTGCAAAAGGGATAAAGATGAAGTCTGGGCAACAGAGGACACCAATCAGAATTTACTTTGGAGAACCTAAAAAAATTACATTCTTTCTATTGCATAAGGGAAGAATTGTGACCACTTCTCTAATGTTGCTTTTAGAAGGCACTTCATCGCATTGAGAGTTGAAACCTGGGGTTCAAAACAATAGCAAAATGGCATCAACATTGACAGGACCCCAGGCTCAAAAACACCATTTTGTTGCTCTTTTTTTTTGGAGAGCCTTCATAGGAACCTGCAGAATGACAATCTGAACACTTTATTGCTCTGAGGATTTGGATATGTGTAATATATTTATTAAATTTATTTATGTAGTTTTATTGATCCAAACCCTATATAGCAAGTTAATTCATCCAAATACCTAAAAGTAAATTTTGTAACAAATTCATCTTGGACACTACACCAGAAAACAAGCTTCAAGCACAAAGTTTCCATAGGTATTTTCTGAGGATTTTTGTTTTGTTTTAATGTGTGTGTTTTATTTTTTGACAAGGATAGGCATCTGATCACACCTGTTTGTGTGTGTGTGTGTGTGTGTGTGTGTGTGTGTGTGTGTTAACATTTCAGACTAAAGCTATATAGCCATGATCTATGCTATAGAGCTTTGATGACTTATTTGCTCAATCATTTCTATGTAGCAAATTACTGGAAATGAATCTAGGCCCAGCCTGTGGGTATTCTCTTGACCCACCTCTTTGAAGGTGTCCATCTATTCAAGTGAATGTCTATGTTATCCTCCTCAATCTTCACAAGAAGCATACCTGGCTTGGCTAAGAGGTGAAGCACAATGCAATGCACTCCACTTGGGGGACACAGAATAGCCACATGGCAGTTATTTACCAGGGAGTTTAACCTTGAACTTATTGCTATTCAAACCTTGACTTAAAGAAGAATGTGATAGAGGACCGATTAAAGAAAATAGAATAAATATGCCCTTTCTTTTAATCATTCTGCTCTATCACTAAATTGCACCAGATGTGGGATGGAATCATTTTGACTTGTCATATAATTATGGTATATTGGGGTGATACCATCAGCTTCTTATAAGAAGCAGCCATATGAAACTCACTGCTATTAAGGACAGTGACTGCTGTATCACATAGTGTTATCTTCCGTGATCCATGAAGGAATTTACTTCTAGGTATCAATATTAGGAAAAGTTGGGCTTTTCTTGAGCAACTAGTTTATCTCATGGACGCTGTCAGTCATATAATTAATCCTGCATATGTTTAAAAGCTAAAAGCCATATTGTGGCCCACCTATAACAAAATTACAGGACTTCACGGCATGCATTTTATCCTCTGTAGTCTCATTTGCTTTCTTTCTTGATTTCATCAATCACTTGAATTTATTTATCTTATGATATTGTACAATTCTTTGCAGGCAAAAAGGAAGTTTAAAATAAATAAAATTAATAAATTAATGGCAATGTTCTAAACATTTTTAAAAATATAGAGTTATAATAAAATTACGTATATTAACAGTTGTTTTAACTGGTATAGTGTTATGTAACTGTAGGCACTTTTTGTTGCAAGCACTCAAACAGTGAATGTTTAAAAAGTATAAAATTGCCATTTCATGTGCCAAATATCTCATTTTGTGAAAGATTCATTTAGCTTTATACAGCTATTTGAAGCCACAGAATTCTGGTTTAACTATTTGCTTTATTTGCTTAGTAAGTTATACCAAAGGGAACCCTATATTTAAATAAGCGCTGGTACTGGGTTCATGTAACTCAGCTATTTAAAATATATAATAGTTTAAAACAGCATGATAAATGGCAAGTCTAGAAGCATAAAAAATTAATAGGCTGCCAAGATTTGTTAGTCCAAGTACTCCTTAAACTAATAAAAAGATAAACAATTAACCATCTTTCCTTTTTTTTATTGGCTTGACTCGGGGTATAATACGTTTATTAAATAAAATTCTCTGCATAAGGGGAAAATCTTAAAAGATAAATTATTGTTTTGGCAAACAGCCACTCATTCTCAATTAAAATCCATGTGTGTTACTTTATGTACTGTTTGTAAAGCCTAAGCATCTCATATGTGACAAGACCGTAATAGAAAAGTGCAATGTGTGTTGGTAAATGAAGTTGATAAATGCTGCTTGTTCCAATGCCTACTGTTTACTCTCCCCTCAGATTAATTACTGTTCCAAATATTAAGTCATTCTCTCATATATTAATGCACTTCAGGAACCAACATAATAAGTCTTGTTATTCATAGAAAATATTTTTCAAAGGAAACCATGAAATCACTTAAATAAAAGTTCATTGAATTACTATCAGTTTTAGAAAGAGCAGGCCAAAGCAAATTATAAATGAATAAACATCTTTTACCCTCTGAGTCAACAGTTTCAACTGTAAGGATTTATGCTAAGGTAATAATAATAAAAAAATTATGCAAAAATTTATGAGCAAGTCTGTTCTTTGCATCATCAACAGACCTTTGCTGAAAGTCTGCTGAACCTTGGTACTCAAAGTGTGGTCTGTGGGCCAGATGCATCACATCAACTGGGAGTTGGTCATAAATGAAGAATTTCAGGCCCCATCCCAGACTTACTGAAACAACCCAGTTATTTCATAGATACATGAAAATTTGAGAAGCACCATGTTAGAGAGTTTTTGTTTTTTTTTGTTTTTGGTATTAGAGATATCAAAAAGGTGTAAGACAGGGCCTCTAGTTTCTAGACTGGAAGGTGAAGAACATACATAAAAGATAAACTATATAGGGATCATATGTCAACCACCAGATGAGAGATGTAGGTAGTCAGTGGTATAGGGGTTTGAAGAAAGAAAAAAATCACTCATGGCTGGGGAAATTGGTGGTGTCTTAAAGGAAAGATACTACTTGGGAAAGAAGAAAAGAGGGAGTATGGTATACTCACCTCCTCGACATAGATTCAGTTTCATAAACTTGACACACTAGAGCTCTGGGGAATGAGAGGGGTCATTGTGTTGAGAGAAACTATCTGGTCTGAACAACCTAGTTAGGGTAGATTGAAAACAGCACACTGATCAGGCAGCAAAGCTTCAGAAGAATGTGGAATGAGGAAAGCCTGAAAGATCACTTTTGTTTATTCTGAAATGTACACTCTTCTGTGAGTGAGGGCAGGCTGATGTTTTTCACATACATACGTATTTTACTTTTTACATGACATGTGTATTTAATTTCAAATGTAGGGAAACCTCTTTTTAAAGCAATCCTGAAAGAAATTCTTTTGGAAAATGCAGAATTCTTTTGTAATAGCAATAGTCAATTCCTAAATTACTTGTACTATCAGTTAATATTTTCATTATGTTTTTATTAAATGGTTTCACAAAAGATCATGGCTGTACTTACTAACCAGATGCAATGGTTAACTAGTATCACTGGACAAAAATCGATATACAAAGATGAAAGGATGGCATATGTCTGTATGGGATACATTTAAGGGCCCATTAAGTCCCTTTCCTTGGTCTTGCAAGTGGTAAGGATCGTCTCACCGAGATATAAATAAAACGCGTTACTAATAACATCATGAGAATACTGTGGCTTAGTACTATTCATGTCAACATGACTGATCCTGGACTCAAACCTGGCACTGGTTCAGTGGCTTTTATCTATTGATAGACTGGTAAGGTGGCAGGCTCTTTCTTGTCCCAAAATGGTAATTTCCCAGGGTCCCATAAAGGTTTAAAAATATTTTCCTTCCATCTTAACACAAAGCTTACTGTCTAAGTAATAATGCTCAGGGCTGACATTTGAAACTGACAAGTGGCACACGCACATTAGAGAGATAAGGCCTGGCACATGTTGCTGCAGCCTCTTGGGAGTTTGTAAGCACCAGCTGGTGGTTACCACCTATCCCTGATGTGCTTTGCTTTGGGAAAACTCTGCTCCTCCAGTTCTGACTGGGATGGGGACTTGTCTGATTGTAATATTATTATTTTTAGGATAGTCAGAACAATTGATTCCCTCTGTGAATGAAGAAATAATGAGAAGGGGAAAAAAGAGGTAAAATATTAGGCTAAGAGATCATAAAGGAAATAATATCATTTGGTATAAAGTTGTTGATGCAGAGAAGAGAGTAAAATAATCACAGGGAGGAATGTAAAAAAATTATTACAGGAGTTGTAGGTTTATAGAAAAGTCATGCAGAAAGTAGAGAGTTCCCATATCCCCTGCTCTCACAAACACAGTTTTCCCTATTACGGACATTTTGCATTAGTGTGGCACCTTTGTTGCAATTAATGAACAGATATTATATTATTACATTATTGACTATGGTCCATAGTTTAAATTAGAGTTCATTCCTTGTGCTCTACAGTTCTGTTTTGTTTTGTTTTAATTTTTATTCTGGTAACATATATATGACCTATATTTTCCTAGGAAGGAATATTTTAAAAAAACAAAAAGGAAAATAAAATAGAAAAAAGGGACTAAAAAGGAAGTCTTCTTATGAGAATCACTCAGTTAAATGTATTGGAAATTGGTCAGGCAAAGAAAGCTAATTTAAGGAAGGGGGAAATGAAAACAAGTTAAGTGCCAAAATTTTAAAAAGAGAGAAAGAGAAGGAAAAAAGAAAAAATACATGGTGGAAAAATGAAGATAGTTGTCAAAATTCCCCTGATCCCTGTGAGGGATGAAGGTGGCACCCATGGAATCAAGGCCAAGGGATAAGAAGCAGGGGATGGGAGTGGAGAGGGGACACAGTCTCTAGCCATAGAAGAAGAGGCTAACACTAGAGGAACAGGTAGAGTCAATAATCTTGTGGGGAAACCAAAATTGAAAATAGTAGAAGGTCATGAAAAGTGCCAAACCCAAAACGGATACAAAAGCATGTGTCTTCAAAAAAGTTAAAATTTCACAGGTGACAGCTTCATTATTGGTTATATATTTTGAAGCTGGTGTCTAGAATGACAACCACTCTCATCTACAAAATATTGATTGGTACTATTATGACTGACAGAAACTATTATCACAGAAGAATCTTGAGACTGACTTAGCAGAAGAATTATTATATTCTTAGGTGCTTTCTGAGCATTCAAAACATGTTTCTTGCATTATACGCAATTGTAATTTGGAGAAATTATATTCTTGAGATTTTGAGTCATAAAACAATTCCAGATGGAATCAGGCAGAACAGAGGTCAAATCCTGATTTTGCTTCTTAATAGGAATATATCCTTTGGAAAAAATAAGATAACTTTTAAAATGTCTTAAAAAATAAGCCTCTCTGACCTTCAGTTTCTTCATCTGGGCACCAGAAAACCTATCTTGAAGGGAATAGAAGATTAGCGTGAATGAGATGTGTATTTAAACAATATAAAATGGAAATTAAATTCCTATTTTTCTGTAATGACATTAATTCTTTCAAAAAATATATATTGAGTACCTACTATGCACCAGACACTTGTGGATGTATCAGTGAAAAAGAAACAAACAAAAAAATCCTTTTCTTCCTGGAACTTATATTCTAGCAGGAAGAAACAAACAAAAAAAAATCAATGAGTTCAGTAAGTAAATGATATAGTATGTTTGGAAGTTAACACTTGTTACAGAAAAAGTAAAAAAAAAAATAGAGTAGGATAAACACTTGAGAATGTCAAGGGTTGCAACTATAAATGGGGAAGGGATGTCTGGCTGGACTTTCAGAATGAGACTTTCAAGCACAAATACTAGTAAGCACAAATAAATGATGTAATTAAATACAAGTTTATATTTCTGCAAATAAATGAAGGATGATATACAGATTGCTTTTTGTTGTTACCCAAGGGCTTAAAAAAAGCTAAATTTTCTCAGAGACCCTTACCTTTGAAATATTCTAACAATATATATTTCATTCTTCATGCTATTCCTAATTTCTCTTTTGCCTAGCACAGAATACTGTTAATTTAAAGTGCAGCCACTTCTTCTGACCATGTAGCAGCAGCACTCAACAAGGCCATGTTCACTGTCGGGTCTTTACAGACCTCCTTCTCAAAGCACTCCCCATCCCCTTATTACTTCTTTATTCTCTACAGCACTTATTTTTCTTGTTTGTTGTCTGTCTCCCTCTGTCAAGGCAGGGATTTTTGTTTACTTGCTTGTTTGTTTTTTATTGCAGTATCCCCATGGTCTAGTTGCCTGGCATATAAAAATACTCAAGTGCATTATGAATAAATATAAGCAGTAATTAAGAAATGTTTTTAGGAAGGAATCACATTTGGAAAATCATTAGGATACTTTCACAATTAATAGGGCCTTGGAATTCAGAGATTTAACATTTTTGGCTTCAACTACCTAAGAAAAACTCTAAAGGTAACATGCAATAATTTGACATGTTGCAGAGGATGGTATGTGGGAGCAAATCACTTAGGGAACACTGCAAGCTACTCAGCCCCTCACATGTGGCTTTGTCATTCCCTTCTGGTGACTGAGCACATCTGTACTGGGCAAGTTATTTGCTAGAGTGGGAGGTTAGACTAAGGCATTCAAAGGCTCTTTGTATGCAGGAGTGCTGTACCTTGAGACCTTGAAGCTGTTATAATACAAATATTAAGTCCCTGAATTCCAAGGCTCCTACTCAGTGACCCTGGGCAGGTCACTGCGTGATTTTATGCTTCAGTTTTCTCATAGATAAAATGGAGGGAGACAGTAAAAAGAAGGAGTAACAGTACGGCTATCTCACTACCTGATTGCTAGGAGCAAAAACATTAAAAGGCTTCAAAATCAAATGTAGATACCTTGCTCAGGTTTTGCAAACTTTACACAAAGATTATTTTATTCCTGTTTTCTTTTTATCTGTTACTCCTCTGAAAGAAATAATTTACCAGAAAGCCTATCAAGATAATTATTAAAAAAAAGGTGTTTTTAACAACTTTTTTTTTGAATACATAAACGTGAAAGAAATAAAAATAATACTTGAAAGTGCTTAAGGCTAAGTGTATCGACATCATATTAATTCTATTCTTTACTTCTCTAAAATAATGCACCCTTTCAGTTTTGAGGGTGTATCATGCCAGTCATAGTACTCTTTATGAGTTCAGAATATCATTAAATAATGATAATCACAATAACCTCTATCAACCCATGACAATAATAATGCTAGCTGATATCTATTTTTATACAAGATTTTTATATATAAATATATATATAATAGATTTTCCTTGTACCAGAAAAAGTGAAAGCAAGAATTAAAAAAACAAGAGTAAAAACAGAACACCCAAACTGTACCCCCTCCATTCTTCTTTTAGTTTTTTTTTCCCCCCATTTTTCTACTCATCCATCCATACACTGCACAAAGGGTAGTGTGAGCCACATGACTTTCCCAATCACATTGTTACCCCTCGTAAGCTACAGTTATACAATCGTCTTCAAGATTTAACGGTTCTGGGTTGTAGTTTGATAGTTTCAGGTATTTACTGCTGGCTATTCCAATTCATTAGAACCTAAAAAGGGTTATCTATATTGTACGTAGGAGTGCCCACCAGAGTGAACTCTCAGCTCCTTTTTGAGTCTCTCAGCCACTGAAACTTATTTCATTTCACATCCCCCTTTTGGTCAAGAAGATGTTCTCCATCCTATGATGCTGGGTCTAGATTCCTCCCTGGTAGTCATATTCCACATTACCAGGGCCTGGGTGTCAGATCCCATGTAGGGGGGAGGGCAGTGATTTCACCTGCCAAGCTGCAACCAAGTTTTAAGAGTGTTATAAAGTGAGGTCTAAAATCTAAAAGCAAAATGAAACAAATTTCTTTTATATCATTTCTATACCTAGCTATTCGCATCAAAGTAGTTGAATACATGTATGTGGATACATCAATAAACAAAGAAACATAAAACCAATTATCATCTGCATGCCTACTTCTGCATGCCTACTATGTGACATAACTGGGGCGGAGGTATGCTGAGGAGATGAAAATAGGACAGATACTGTCTGCTCTAAATTATTTCAATGATTTTTTTTAAATTTATTTTATTGAGATATATTCACATACCATGCAGTCATACAAAACAAATCATACATTTGATTGTTCACAGTACCATTACATAGTTGTGCATTTATCCCCAAAATCAATCCCTTACACCTTCATTACCACACACACAAAAATAACAAGAATAATCATTAAAGTGAAAAAGGGCAATCAAAGTAAAAAAGAACACTGGGTGCCTTTGTTTGTTTGTTTTTCTCCTTCCCCCATTTTTCTACTCATCCATTTGTAAACTAGACAAAGGGGAGTGTGGTCCATATGGCTTTCCCAATCACACTGTCCCCTCTCATAAGCTACATTTTTATACAATTGTCTTCAAGATTCATGGGTTCTGGACTGTAGTTTGATAGTTTCAGATATCTACCACCAGCTACCTCAATTCATTAGAACCTAAAAAGGGTTGTCTATATTGTGTGTAAGAGTGCCCACCAGAGTGACCTCTCGGCTCCTTTTGGAACCTCTCTGCCACTGAAGCATATTTCCTTTCCTTTCACTTCCCCCTTTTGGTCAACTAGATGTTCTCCATCCCACGATGCCAGGTCTACATTCCTCCCCGGGAGTCATATTCCACATTGCCAGGGAGAGTCACTCCCCTGGGTGTCAGATCCCATGTAGGGGGGAGGGCAGTGATTTCAGCTGCCAAGGTGGCTTAGCTAGAGAGAGAGGGCCACATCTGAGCAACAAAGAGGCATTCAGGAGGAGGCTCTTAGGCACAATTATAGGGAGGCCTAGCCTCTCCTTTGCACCAACAGTCTTCCCAAGGGAGAGTCCTGTGGTAGAGGGCTCAACCCATCAAACCACCAGTCCCCTATGTCTGTGAGCACATTAGCAACCATCCAGGCCGGGCAGCCCAATACCCCTGCATTCTCCACCAGCTCCTCAAGGGGGCTCTGCATATTATTTTTCTGTGTTTTTTTTCTTTCAATTAACTCTTTTTTTTGAAATCAACTGTATAAAAAATAAAAAAAATAAAATAAAAATTTAAAAAATACACTAAAAGAACATTTCAAACAGACCATAACAAGGGCGTAAGAAAAGGACAACTAACCTAAGATAACTACTTTACTTCCAACATGTTCCTATTCTACCCCAAGAAAGTGACCTAATATAGCAACATCTCTGTGAACTTGTTCCCACTATAACCATCAGAAATTAAGAGACCATAGTCATTCCTGGGCACTCCCAGAACATTAAATTTACCCACGATAACTTATCTGTTCTTATTGGATTATCGTTCCCCCTTCCTTAATTGCTCTCTATCACTAGTTCCCCTGCATTCTACATTACAAACCATTCATTTTACATATTTCAATGTTCACATTACTGGTAGCATACAATATTTCTTTTTGTGCCTGGCTTATTTCATTTAGCATTATGTCTTCAAGGTTCATCCATGTTGTCCTATGTTTCATGACATCGTTCCTTCTTACTGCCGCGTAGTATTCCATGTGTGTATATACCACATTTTATTATCCACTCATCTGTTGCAGGACATTTGGGTTGTTTCCATCTCTTGGCAATTGTGAATAATGCTGCTATGAACATTGGCATGCAGATATGTTTGTGTCAGTGCTTTCAGATCTTCTGGGTATATTCCAAGAAGTGCAATCGCTGGATCGAAGGGTAACTCTATATCTAGTTTTCTAAGGAACTGCCAGACTGACTTCCAGAGTGGCTGAATCATTATACAGTCCCACCAACAATGAATAAGAGTTCCAATTTCTCCACATCCCCTCCAGCATTTGTAGTTTCCGGTTTGTTTAATGGCAGCCATTCTAACCGGTGTTAGATGGTATCTCATTGTGGTCTTAATTTGCATCTCTATAATAGCTAATGAAGCTGAACATTATTTCATGTGTTCCTTGGCCATTTGTATTTCCTCTTCAGAGAACTGTCTTCATATCTTTTGCCCATTTTATAATTGGGCTGTCTGTACTATCGTCATTGAGTTGTAGGATTTCTTTATATATGCAAGATAACAGTCTTTTGTCACATACATGGTTTTCAAAAATTTTTTCCCATTGAGTTGGCTGCCTCTTTACCTTTTAGACAAATTCCTTTGAGGTACAGAAACTTCTAAGCTTGAGGAGTTCCCATTTATCTATTTTTTCTTTTGTTGCTTGTGCTTTGGGTGTAAAGTCTAGGAAGTGGCCGCCTAATACAATGTCTTGAAGATGTTTCCCTACATTATCTTCTAGGAGTTTTATGGTACTGTCTTTTATATTGAGGTCTTTGACCCACTTTGAGTTAATTTTTGTGTAGGGTGTGAGGTAGGGGTCCTCTTTCATTCTTTTGGATATGGATATCCAACTCCCCCAGCTCCATTTGTTGAAAAGACTGTTATGTCCCAGTTCAGTGACTTTGGGGGCCTTATCAAAATCAGCCAGCCATAGATCTAGGGGTCTATCTCCAAATTCTCAATTTGATACCATTGATCAATATGTCTATCTTGTGCCAGTACTATGCTGTTTTGACAACTGTGGCTTTAAAATAAGCTTCAAAGTCAGGGAGTGTAAGCCCTCCCACTTCGTTTTTCTTTTTTAGAGCGTCTTTAGCAATTCGAGGCATTTTCCCTTTCCAAATAAATTTGATTACTAGCTTTTCCAAGTCTGCAAAGGAGGTTGGAATTTTGATTGGGATTGCATTTAATCTGTAGATGAGTTTGGGTAGAATTGACATCTTATGACATTTAACCTTCCTATCCATGAACGTGGAATAATTTTCCAACTTTTAAGGTCCCCTTCTATTTCTTTTAGTAGAGTTATGTAGTTTTCTTTTTATAGGTCTTTTACATCTTTGGTTAAGTTTATTCCTAGGTACTTGATTTTTTTAGTTGCTATTGAAAATGGTATCTTTTTCTTGAGTGTCTCTTCAGTTTGTTCATTTCTAGCATATAGAAACATTACTGACTTACGTGCATTAATCTTGTATCCCGCTACTTTGCTAAATTTGTTTATTAGCTCTAGTAGCTGTATTGTCAATTTCTCGGGGTTTTCCAGATATAAGATAATTTCATCTGCAAACAATGACAGTTTTACTTCTTCCTTTCCAATTTGGATGTCTTTTATTTGTTTGTTTTGCCAGATTGCCCTGACTAGCACTTCCAGCACAATGAAGAATAACAGTGGTGATAGCGGGCATCCTTGTTTTGTTCCTGATCTTAGAGGGAAGGCTTTCAGTCTCTCTCCATCAAGTACTATGCTGGCTGTGGGTTTTTCATATATGCTTTTTACCATATTGAGGAAGTTTCCTTCAATTCCTACCTTTTGAACTGTTTTTATCAAACAGGGATGTTGGATTTTGTCAAATGCTTTTTCAGCATCTATTGAGATGAACATTTGATTCTCCTCTTTTGCTTTGTTAATGTGTTGTAATACATTGATTGATTTTCTTATGTTGAACCATCCTTGCATGCCAGGAATGAACCCCATTTGGTCATGGTGTATGATTTTTTTAATGTGTCTTTGGATTTGATTTGCAAGTATTTTGTTGAGAATTTTTGCATCTATATTCATCAGGGAGATTGGCCTGTAGTTTTCCTTTTCTGTAGCATCTTTACCTGGTTTGGGTATTAGATTGATGTTAGCTTCGTAAAATGAGTTAGGTAGTGTTCCATTTTCTTCAATGTTTTGAAAGTTTAAGTAGGATTGGTGCCAGTTCTTTTTGGAAAGTTTGGTAGAATTCCCCTGTGAAGCCATCTGGCCCTGGGCATTTATTTGTGGGAAGCTTTTTGATGACTGATTGGATCTCTTTGCTTGCGATTGGTTGGTTGAGGTCTTCTGTTTCTTCTCTGGTCAGTCTAGGTTGTTCATATGTTTCCAGGAAATTGTCCATTTCCTCTACATTATCTAGTTTGTTGCTATACAGTTGTTCATAGTATCCTCTTATAATCTTTTTAACTTCTTCAGGATCCACAGTAATGTCACCTTTCTCATTCATTATTTTGTTTATATGGGTCTTCTCTCTTTTTGATTTTGTCAGTCTAGCTAGGGGCTGGTCAATCTTGTTGATCTTCTCAAAGAACCAAGTTTTGGTGTTATTTATCTTCTCTATTGTTTTTCAGTTCTCTATGTCATCTATTTCTGCTTTAATCCTTGTTATTTCTTTTCTTCTATTTGGTTTAGGATGGGTTTGCTGTTCATTTTCTAGCTTCTTCAGTTGATCCATTAGTTCTTTGATTTTGGCTCTTTCTCCCTTCTTAATATATGTGTTTAGTGCTATAAATTTCCCCCTCAGTACCGCTTTTGCTGCATCCCATAGGTTTTGGTATGTTGTGTTCTCATTTTCATTCGTCTCTATATATTTAGCAATTTCTCCTATTTATTCTTTAACCCACTGATTGTTTAGAAGCGTGCTGTTTAACCTCCAGGTATTTGTGAATTTTCTACGTCTCTTAGGGTTATTGACTTCTAATTGCATTTCATTGTGGTCAGAGAATGTGCTTTCAATAATTTCAATTTTTTTAAATTTATTGAGGCTTGTTTTATGTCCCAGCATATGATCTATTCTGCAGAAAGTTCCATGAGCACTAGAGAAGAATGTGTATCTGGTGATTTGGCATGTAATGGGTTTTCAATTTCCTTATTGGTCTTCTGTCTGGTTGATCTATCTATAGGAGAGAATGATGTGTTGAAGTCTCCCACAATTATTGTGGAAACATCAGTTGCTTCCTTTAGTTTTGCCAGTGTTTCTCTCATGTATTTTGTGGCACCTTGATTGGGTGCATGAATATTTATGATTGTTATTTCTTCTTGTTGAATTGCCCCTTTTATTAGTATGTAGAGGCCTTCTTTGTCTCTCATAACATCCTTGCATTTAAAGTCTATTTTATCTGAGATTAATATTGCTACTCCTGCTTTCATTTGGCTGTAGCTTGCATGAAATATTTTTTTCCATCCTTTCACTTTCAATTTCTTTGTGTCCCTGTGTCTAAGATGAGTCTCTTGTATGCAACATATTGATGGTTCATTTTTTTTTGATCCATTCTGCGAATCTTTACCTTTTAATTGGGGAGTTTAATCCATTTACATTCAACATTATAACTGTGAAGGCATTTCTTGAATCAGCCATCTTATCCTTTGGTTTATGATTGTCATATATATTTTTTCCATCTCTCTATTAATATCCTTTAACATACCCATACTGAATCTCTTTAGTACTGAACCTTTCTCCATGTCTCTCTCTCCTTTTTTTGTTTCTCTGTCAGTAGGGCTCCCTTTAGTATCTGAAGTAGGGCAGGTCCTTGTTAGCAAATTCTCTCAGCATTTGTTTGTCTGTGAAAAATTTAAGCTCTCCCTCAAATTTGAAGAAGAGCTTTGCTGGATAAAGAATTCTTGGTTGGAAATTTTTCTCACTCAGAATTTTAAATATGTCATGCCACTGCCTTCTTGCCTCCATGGTAGCTGCTGAGAAGTAGCTACTTAGTCTTATGCTGTTTCCTTTGTATGTGGTGAATTGCTACTCTCTTGCTGCTTTCAGAACTTGCTCCTTCTCTTCTGTATTTGACAGTATGATCAGAATATGGCTTCAAGTGGGTTTATTTGGATTTATTCTATTTGGAGTTCGCTGGGCATTTATGATTTCTGTATTTATGGTGTTTAGAAGATTTGGGAAGTTTTCCCCAACAATTTCTTTGAATACTCTTCCTAGACCTTTATCCTTCTCTTCCCCTTCTGGAACACTAATGAGTATTATACTTGGACGTTTTATATTATCTAGCATATCCCTGAGGTTCATTTCAATTTTTTTGATTTTTTTCCCCATTCTTTCTTTTGTGCTTTCATTTTCCATTCTGTCATCTTCCAGGTCACTGATTTGTTGTTCAATTTCCTCTAGTCTTGTACTATGAGTATCCAGAATCTTTTTAATTTGGTCAACAGTTTCTTTAATTTCCATAAGGTTGTCTATTTTTTTATTTACTCTTGCAATTTCTTCTTTATGCTCTTCTAGGGTCTTCTTGATGTCCTTTATATCCTGTGCCATGGTCTCATTGTTCATCTTTAGTTCTCTGATTAGTTGCTCTAAGTACTGTGTCTCCTCTGATCTTTTGATTTGGGTGCTTGGGGGGTTATCCATATTGTCTAGTTTTTTCATATGTTTTAAAATTTTCTGTTGTTTTTGGCCTCTTGGCATTTGCTTAACTTCATAGGGTTCTTTTAGGATTTGCAGACCAATTGAAATCCTTATCTCTAATTTGTCAGATCTACAGCTTCCTGGAGTACACTTTCTCTAACCAGGAGGTGGCATCCACGAGCGACCTATTCCCCTCAAGCCAGTTCTACCCCGCTGTCTTTGTGGTGAGTGGGTATGTGAGTCTTGTGGGGTCCAACTGGGGTAGCAAGCTTGTGTGTGTAGTTGGTGTTGCCCACCCTGTATATGGGGCGTGTGTCTGGGCAGTCAGGGAGGGGGGGTGGCTCTAACAATCAAATCTCCCTGATGTTCCTGGAGATTTAAAGCTGCTGCAATAGTCGAATCCTTCAGTTCAGTCCTGCCACAGTTTGTCTCTACTGCTGACCAACAAGTCCGTGGTATTGGCGTAAGGCCCCTGAGACTTGTAAGTGGGTCCCTCTTTCAGGCTGTGCACCCCCAGGTCCTCTGTTGAGGGGTGACTGTGCTATGTCACAGGTGAGCGCCATCCCCCCAGGGCAGTTCTGGGCTGCAGGGCTGTGTAGAGAGGCTCCCAGACTGCTGAAAGGATCGCTGAATGAGGCATGTTAATTCACACTGCTCTGCCTTCCCAACTCCGGGACAACCAGCTGAGGGTGCAGGGAAGGCTAATGTCTATGCTCAATTTTGTGGTGTGTGCATGTGTTTATTGGAAGCACTTCCCATCATACTGGGTTGTCTGGGGCAGCTCTGGACTCTGGGGCCAGTGATGGACAGGAGTGTTCCCTGTCCACCAGGAAGATGGCTGTGAGAAGACACCCCTCTTTTCTTGGGAAGTTGTGGTATTTAGTGAATTTTCTCAGCCACTGAACGTGTTGCCTTGTGTCTCAGAGCTCTCTTACTTCTGTTCCTGTCTTTACTTGCTCAAATTGCAAGTCCTTGAGGCTTTCTGTGTTGGGCTTCTTAGAGTAATTGTTTTAGAAAAAGAGAAAAAGATAAAAAAAAAAAAAAAAAAGGGAAAGGCCCTCTTTGCAGGTCTAATGGGTTATTGAAATGCTAAGAGACAAGGCAATTAGGGCCATCAAGGAAGGTTCCAAGGGACAGAGAAACTGGTTTTTCTTCTGGATTTGCATATGAGCCTGACTCCGCCTGAGCTCTGCCCTTCCCCTTTCTATGTTCACTGGAACTCCAAAAAGCCTCCGCTTTTATTTTTGGGTTTTACTTGCTGTTTTTGCTATCCCTATCTCCTCTCCACCGGGCTGGCTGCTCCTGGATTCTCTGGTGTCTGGTCTCAGTCTATCTACGACTGGAGTTTGGATCAGTAGAATGAAGTTTCCGATAAGAGCTGCAAGTGCAGTTCTCCCTCCTCGTTCTGAGCGCTGACAGCCCCTCCTCCCACGGGACAGCCTGGCAGGGATGGGCGCGGGTGCCCTGGCCACAAAAACTTACAGATTTCGCTGCACTCAGCAGTTCCATGTGTTCATGAGTGTTGTATGAAGTATGCCCAAAGTAAAAGTGCTCTGCGGTGTCCGGTCCACACAGTTCCTGGCTTTCTACCTCCTTCCCTGGAGGAGTAACTAAAACCTACACCTCACCACTCCGCCATCTTGCCCCGCCTCATAGTAATTATCTATTAAGTGTTCACTATCTGCTAAGTAGTTTACGTGAATTATCTCATTTATTTTTTTTTTTGAAATAAATTCAAAGTTATAGGAACAGTTGCAAAAAACAATACTAATCCCATACACAGAATTCCATCATACCCTGACCCCCCCGATAGCTCAATCCACCAACTTTAACATGCTGTCACATCAATATTTCTTTCCCTCCCCCCCTCCCTCCTTATCTGTCATCCACAATCTATTGCTCTGTCTTCTGAACATATGAGAATTAGCTGCACACATCCTTGAACATACACTATAATTCACGTATACACTTCCCATGAACAAGAACATTCTTTTACGCAATCCCATTAAGCACAGCTAAGAAGTACAAGAGATTCAACAATGATACAAAGCTTACATTCTATATTTCCTTTTCCTTATGTCTCAACTGTGTCCCTTTGAGCCACCTGTCCTCTATCCTCCAATCCCATCCAAGTTCATCCTTGGCATTCAATTGTCATCTATTTAGACTTTTTTTTTTTCAATTGTGGAAACATATATACAGCCTAAATCTTCCCATTCCACCCCCTCCCTAGCCTTCCATTAGTGGGATTAATCACATTTAGAATGTTGTAATGCTCTTTCCCACCATCCATTACCAGAAATTTCCCTTCACTTCAAACAGCAACTCTACACTCATTTCTTAACTCCTCATTGCCCCTTCCCCCATTTCTCTTAACCCAAACTCTATTTTTCATCTCTATGGTTATATTCTCTAATAATTTCTTTGTGCTTACTGTGGGGCTTAAAATTAACCTCTTAAATCCATAACAATCTTGTTTTTCTTTGATACCACCTTCACTTCAATAGGACACATAAACTATGTTCCTAAACTCCTCCTTTCCCCCACCTTTATATAGTTGTCTAAAATTACATATTTTACATTGAGTTCAAAACCAGTGATTTGTCATTAGAGTTTGTGTAATTTATATCATGTAGGAAGCAAATAGAGGAGTTACAGTTAAAAAATTATTGACTTCTATTTGTATTCCATTGTGGTTGGAGAATGTGCTTTGAGTAGATTCAATTTTTTTTTTTTTTAATTTATTGAGGCTTGTTTTATGTCCCAGCTTATGGTCCCTTCTGGAGAAAGATCCATGATCACTGGAGAAAAATGAGTGTACTGGTGATTTGGGATGTAAGGTACTATATATGTCTGTTAAAATTCTCTATATCTTTTTCTCCTTTCTTTGTTTCTCTGTTGGTAGGGCTCCCTTTAGTATCTGAAGTAGGGCAGGTCTTTTATTGGCAAACTCTCTCAGCATTTGTTTGTCTGTGAAAAATTTAAGCTCTCCCTCAATTTTGAAGGAGAGCTTTGCTGGATAAAGTATTCTTGGTTGGAAATTTTTCTCTCTCAGAGTTTTAAATATGTCATGCCACTGCCTTCTCGCCTCCATGGTGGCCACTGAGTAGTCACAACTTAGTCTTATGTTGTTTCCTTTGTATGTGGTGAATTGCTTTTCTCTTGCTGCTTTCAAAACTTGCTCCTTCTTTTCAGTATTTGACAGTCTAATCAGAATATGTCTTGGAGTGGGTTAATTTGGATTTATTCTATTTGGAGTTCGCTGGGCATTTATGCTTTGTGTATTTATATTGTGTATAAAGTTGGGGAAGTTTTCCCCAACAATTTCTTTGAATACTCTTTCTAGACCTTTACCCTTCTCTTCCCCTTCTGGGACACCAATGAGTCTTAAGTTTGGACGTTTTATTTTATCTATCGTATCCCTGAGATCCATTTCGATTTTTTCGATTTTTTTCTCCATTCTTTCTTTTGTTCTTTCATTTTCTGTTCTGTGGACTTCTAGGACACTGAGATGTTGTTCAGCTTCCTCTAGTCTTGTATTGTGAACATCCAGAGTCTTTTTAATTTGGCCAACAGTTTCTTTAATTTCCATAAGATCTTCTATTTTTTTTATTTACTCTTGCAATGTCTTCTTTATGTTCTTCTCGGGTCTTCTTTATGTCGCTTATATCCTGGGCCATGGTCTTCTTGATGTCCTTTAAATCCTTTGCCATGTGTTTGTTCCTCAATTGTAGTTCTTTGATTAATTGTGTGAGGTACTGTGTCTCTTCTGACATCTTGATTTGTGTGTTTGGAGTTGGATTCCCCATGTCGTCTGGTTTTATCAGTGCATTAAGATTTTCTGTTGTTTTTGGCCTCTTAGCATTTGCTTTGCTTGATAGGGTTCTTTCAAGTTGTAAAAAAAATACCTATCTAATTTTTCAGAAACACAGTTTGGTGGCGTACACTTTAACTAATCAGCATATGGTGTCTGTGAGTCACCTATGCCCCTGAAGTCAGTTCTCCACCTTGTCCCCGCTGTGTGTGGGGAAATGATTCTTGTGGGGAGAACTCAGTTTGGGTGTGTTGCTGGAGATGTCTGCCCCAAATGTGGGGCATGTGTATGGGTGGCCAGGGAGGAAGGACAGCTTTAATATTCAAATCCCCCAGGTTCCCGGAGATTCAAGGCCACCGTAAGAGTCTAAGCCTTCATTTCATTTCAGCCCCAGACCCTCTCTCTCGCTATCCCACAAACCACCGGACTTGGCGTAGTGTCCCTGGGTTCTCCGAGCGGGCTCCCCGCCCAGTTGCAATCCTCCAGGACCTCTGCTGAGAGAATGCCATGCTACGTCACCAGTGTGTGCCATCCCTCAAGGGAAGCCTCGGGCCACTGGGCTGTGCTGGGGTGCTTTCAGCCTGATGCAAAGATGGCCGAACGGGGTGTCTCCACACCCCACTCCTTGCACAGTTCCTCCTTCCCAGCTCCAGGACAACTGGTGGGGCTCTGGGCTGTGGGCACGGCCCTGGGCAGGAGTTTATCCAGCCCTACGGGGAGCCAGCTGCTAGCCGCAGGGTTTCTTTCTGCTTCTGGCTCTCCCCTCCATTTCCCTGGCCCCAAGGGTATCTGCAGAGGGCTATCTTCCAGGCCAGACACCGAGAGGCTAACCCAGCCCCCTCTTGCTGTGTTTTACCGTGTGGTTCCCACTATCACAACTGCAGCCACTCCTGGGTTTTTCCCTTTTTTTTTTTTTAATAAAGAGCCCGTCGGTTTCTAAATGCCAAACCCTGGCTTCCCCAGACCGCCGCATGGCTGCGGGTCTTCCAGCCAGCTTACTCACTCGTTTCAGAATGCAGACTCCCGGTTTCACCAAGTATACGGCCCCTGTGGAACTAACAGACCTCGTCCAGCTGGCGCATTGCTGTAACCAAGTATTCTGGGTCACTTTCTGGTTTTTATCTAGTGTTTTTTTGCCCTGTCTCACCTAGCTGCCATCTTAGTTTCTCCTCCATCTCATTTACTTTTTACAATAATAATCTTAAGAGGTAGATATCATTATTATTCCCATTTCAGAGATGAGGAAATCAAGGTTTTGAGAGGTTACCTACCTTGACCAAGAGAAAAGGAAGTGAGCAGTGGAGATAGGATTTGAAATCACAGTTGGATATTTCTGCTATATTTCTTGAAACCTATTGTCTATAAAAAATAAAAATCATGTGCCCCATTTCACAAAGTTGTAACTTATAAAACTGTAAATTATACTTTCAAGCTATAAAAAGATAAAAGGAAGAAGTATAATTCACAAAAAACTATTAGAATCTTCTTTTAATCACCAAGAAATGAGAATTTTGGAGTTAAGTAGTATAAATCATTTAGTTTGATGACAACTTTGTGCAGATGATAAGACTGAGGACTTTGGAACTTTTGTTCAATGCTTAAGATTTTACAAAATTAAAGGAATCCAAATGATGAAGCCTTTCTCACAGCTATGACTGATATAAAAAGTATTCATCCATTCATTTATTCATTTATCCTTTCAGTCAATAAATAAATAATGAATGTCAACTATGTGTCAAGCACTGTGCTAAGCTTCAGACTCAAGAGAATCAAAGATAAATATGACAATCCTAGTCCTCAAGGGGCTCATGGTCTGGACAGGGGAGGCATAAGGGTAAACTAATAATTATAATACAATGTGATAAGCAATACTGCATGGACATGGAAAAGAGTGATTAACTCTGTTGGAAAGGTCAGAGAGGGCTTCACTAAGAAAATCATTAAATTGAGAGACAAGAGATTCTTCCTGAGGAAGAGGGTGAGGGAATTTAGCATAGAGTGGTCAGGAAATTCAGAGGCATTTGGAATTGCTTGGAGCACAGCCTGGAAAAGGGGGCATGCAGAAGTGCTGCTGAATAGGGAGAAACTGGCAAGATCACTTAGGGCTTTGTCTGCCTTGCTGAGGAGATTTAACTATGTGGTAAAAAATGGAAATCATAGAATGATTTTAAACAAGGGCAGAACTGATTAGATTTGCATTTAAAAAAAGATTACTGAAGAGTACAGTGGTTTCTAATTTGGAGGGAGGTAATTCTATAGGCGAGGAGACTAGTTTGGAGGTTACTGTATAAAACAGTAAAGTGGCAAAACATCAATTAAGGTAGACACCCTGGGGATGAACAGAGAGGAATATTTATGAGAGTTGAGAAAGACTGTTACAGGACTTGATAGAACGTGATGAGTAAGGAAAGGCAAGACTTAAGATAGATTTCCAAACTTCTGGCTTAGATGACTCTATGGATGTAGTACCATTTCTGGACATAAGAAAAACAAGCAGAGAAGGACAGAAAGAAAACGAGATGGGTTGGACACACCTGAATCTGAAAAGCCTGTAGGGTTGTTCTTATAGAGATACCTAATATTCAGTTGAAGCTATGGATCTGGGGCTAGGGAGGTATTTCTGTAATGGAAACACAGATTTAAGAGTTATCAGTTACCATATTGGTGGTTGTTATAGTCATGGAAATAGATGGAATTACCAAAGAAGGACATGTAGACAATATAAAAGAGTTGAAACTATAATTCCAGGGAACACCACAATTTAAAATGTGGTTGAAGGAAAGGAGTTTTAGAAGAAAAGTACAGGAGGAAGGAGAATTTGGACAGTACTAGCACCATCAGCACTAGCATAATTATCATGTGCAGCATGACATATTTATTCAGTATTTACTCTGTTCCAATCATTATGCTAAGTGTTTTATATGCATTGCTCATTTATTTCACCTGGTAACTTTGTGAGGGTTAGAAAGGTTAAGTAAGACCTATAAAATTCTTCTCCTTTGCAATCTTTCTAAAGCAATGCTTCTTGAACTGCTATAGTGCTTCAGTATTGAATGCCCCTCCCCCTAAATTTCCCTAATCAGTCCATCCTATACATTGTCAGATAACTCTTACTCTGATTGTATGAAGATGCTGCTTTGTCATGAATCTCTAGTGGTTTATGGCATCTATTAAACAACGAAATTTCCAGCCTGGTATTCATTATGATCCAAATATTTTTCTAGTTTTATTGTGTGCTATTATACTCCAACAAATACTTCATTCAAACTAAACTGCTCACTCTTGCTACTTCTATGCCTTTGTAGCATTATCCCTCCCCTTCAAGGTGCAGGTCACCATTTCAGCTTATATAAGCTCTACCTATTCTTCAGGGTTCACCATCTTTCTGATGCCACAATCTCTGTGAAGCCTTTCTCGCTTTCTCAAGAGATGTAAGTACTACCTTCTTTGAAAATCTTATTTGCATTTTGTACCTTTCTTAAAGTTTTTATTTTACTCTCTGATTTATATTGCTGTTGCTTGGAAACGTCTCTTCTTTTCTTACTAGATTGCAAGCAGGATCTAGCAATGCTATGCCTATGGTTGGATCTCAATAAATACTGATTTGATTTGAATTGACATTGAACTCATTTTTGAGATTTGTGCTTATCAGAAATCCCAAATATGATATCTGAGCTCTTTGGGCAGCTATACTGTCTTTATAGATGGTAACTTTGCCAGAAATTTCTTTTTCTTTTTAAAAGTGAAAAAACAGGGATGACCAAGACCTAACAATGAAAGTAGTCTTCCATTTAAATTTTTTAATGAACTGTAAGATTATTTTATATGATTAAACTATGAAGCCTATGAATAAATGTTTACTACTGTAACGTTAATAATTAATCTAGTGTAATGGTATGTATTGTTATTGTTCTTTGAGTAATTAGACAAATAAGGTAATTCAGTTCACTTAAAAAGCAATCATTATATTATATTACAGAACACTATAATAACCACATTTTTAGTTTTTTCATTCATTCATTAATTCCCTACTTCTGATAATAAGTGTCAGTGTCAACAGTTTTCCCTTGATTTCATGTTACTTAAACTTTACCACCATCATCACACATGAAAAGATTAAGGTGCCAGATCTAAAGGCAACATCTGGTGCTTCTTCGCCTTTAAACTAGCCTTCTAAAGTTAACGACGCATAAGAACAAGATCCCCAGAGTGCATTCAAGCCTTCCCATCCTGCCCATTCTCTGTTGCTCTCACAACATGTGTCCTATGCACTCTGAGAAAAGGGCAATCAACATTTAGTGAATATATACAATGTGCCAGATACCATTCTAAGAAGTTCAACCACATTAACTGATTTAATCCTCACAACAAAGGTATACTCTTCCTCATTCAATCAGTGAGGAAACAAAGGGCATTTTTCAAATGAAGAACCTCAGGCAGGCTGACTCCAGAGCCCTCATTCTAAAGCACCACATCTCAAAGACTCCACTCATTACTCATTCTTCCTATTTCTGCTCTTGCCACCCTTTATCTCTTCTCTGCAAAGCAGCCAGAGAGATACCATTTAAACATGTCATCCCTCCTCTGCTCAAACTCTGACATGACCCCCAACTCACTCAGAGTAAAAGCCAAAGTCCTTTCATTGGCTTACAATGCTCTACATGATCTTCCTTCCCATTTCTTTTGCCCTTGACCTCCTCATCTCCTACTGTTCTCCCCATGTTCACCCCATTCCAGCCACACTGGCCTCCTTGATTCTTCCAAAATACCAGGCACACTCCATACTTGCTCTTCCCATATTGCTAAGTGGCTCTCACTCTCACCTCCTGCAAGTCTGTTACCAACTTTACCTTTTCAGCGAAGCCTTCCCTGTCCATTCTATTTTTAAAAACTGTAAATCCCTCACTGTACCTGGAAAATTATATTTTCATTCCCTGCTTTATTTTTCTCCACACACTTAACATCATAAGCCATACCATAAACTTTACTTATTTATTCTATTCACAGTCTGTTTCCTTCCACTAGAATATAAGCTCCACGTGGTCAAGTTTTGTTCACTTCTATATTTCCAGTGTCTAGAACAGTACTTGGTACTGTATTTTGGTTCCCCTCAAATATTTGTTGAATGATTAAGTGAATGAATTCATCTAAATATGTATATAGAAGTTGGGGCAAGTATTAGAGAATGAACAATAAGAATGGGCTACAAGTCTTATAAGAAGGGATATCTCAGAGGCTTGGACCAGAAAGTGTGAACATTAAGGCAAGAAAAGGGAACAAAGAGGAAGAAGCTATTTTGGTCTACTACTTTGTCTTCTAACTCAGCCTTTCCAGAGATCTTAATATGATCCATGTATATATATCTGCTTTTAAGACAAAGGTTCTTAGTTTTGTTTTTTACTGAGGATCCCTTTTGACAGTCTGATTAAGCCTATGAAGCTTCTTCTCACGATGCTATTTTTTAAATGCATAAAATTGAGCAACAGGATTACAAAGGAAACAAATTATTTTGAAATCCAATTATCAAACTATATTTTAAAGTTGTGATATAATACTATAATATGTATCTTTATTAAGACCCAGCAGCTTATCTAATAACTCCTATAATTTTAAAATAGCAATGAATATAAATGATATTTCAAGATAACTACAACAATTGCAGTATGGTCCGAAATTATTTGTGATTTCCACTGGTTGTAAAGTCAAGGTATTGCAACTACTGTGATTTGTTGATTATATTCATGGGAATTCTAAACTTCAGTTAGAGGTTAGTGAAAATAAGTAGGGTTTTTTTTTTTCTCATCCAAGTTCACAGACCTCTGAATTCTATCTCCAAATAGGAAATGGGGTCTGTATACACTAGGATAAGAGTCCTTGCTCTAGGATTAGTCTCAGGCTGTACTCAGTGGGGAAGGCAAGGATCAAATGAACAACCCCTCCATTCCCCCAGCACCAGAAGGGAAAAACAGAAAACAAAGAAAAACAAAACAGAACAACGTTTTTTGCTCAGATACCTTTAACTGTAGATAATTCCTTTCACTCTGTAATTCTGTAATTAGAGAACAGGTCTAAAAATGCAAGCATATGTGAGGTTTAGTAAATTGAGATGAATAAGTGTCAATAACAGGAAAAATGGTTCCTTTCTGACACTGATGAGAAACTCAAAAGCAGAAAAATTCAGAATCCTCAAAATCTGTGCAAAGGTCCATTGCAGTGGGGAAAAAAGGATGTCGGGATGAGTAAGCTGGAAATAAGATAAATTTTTGAAATTTAGATTTATATAGCCCTGTTTATCTTTCTCTTCACTAAGAACAAACAGCTATGTTTGAAAGTTCTTTATGTTCTCATTTGTAGTATGTGCAGGCAGCTTAGCAAGAATTATGGTTAGGAATTTCTTTTTATCCTGGTTGTCATCTCTAACTTTTGGAATCAAAGTTGGAAAATACTTTATACCAGATTCCCTTTTTGGAGATTCACAACACGTTAGCATTCTAAACATTCTAGAGTCCTGTAGTAGAGAAATTTGCTTATCTTTATTTAACTCAGTATTTTTCAAACTTATTTGATCATAAATCTTTTTTTCCATTTGAAAGATTTTTCTATCACAGAATTATAAGGCTTTATTGCAATTACTACGAAATTATTTCCTTCTACTAGGACCTAAACTTCTCTGGCTCAAGAAAAGTGTGCTATTCACCTTTTCATTACCAGTATCCAAGAGTACCTGTATCTAGAAAAAAGTCTGTAAATGTTATTTGGTAAGTTGTTGATTAGGAGGTTGGCTGGTGAGGTGGTTGGCTGAATGAATGAATGAATGGATTAGAGAGATGGAAATGAATGCTTAGGGCCAAGTTTACTGTGCCTATTTCCTCTGCAACAAGTTCTGACACTTGTAGAATGAGGTTAACAGCAGGAAGGGATAACAAGGGAAAACAGCTGTTATCAGTTCATTTTCCAGTGGAAGTCTACACGCATAGTTATATTTAAACTAAAGTAATAGCGAATCTGCTTACTGAAGAAATGGAAGGCATTTTTTATTCTAATCATCTTTGTAGCTTTGAAACTAGAGAGACTGTGGTATTAATGATTCAATCAGCATTCATTTGCCTTCTATGCACTATTAAATATGACATCTCAGTAAGTGTCACAATTCTTAGCAGTAACTTATATTAATTAATAAGAAGGCTTAGAAGACAAAACTGGGAACAATCCCAAATCAAACATAATCTTTAATGGCTTGCATCATATTTAGCAGAGATAATAAAGTAGTAAAAAAAAAAGCAATAGACTTACAGGTTTAGAAAAACATATATTATTAGTTAGATTTCAACTCTGTAATGTTTTAAAGAATGTGTTTTCATAGTTCATGTGTTTTTGGATCCTAATCAATTAATTCCACCCACTTCTGAATCTCCAAGGCAGAATTAATAAGAAAACAACATCTGCTGGTTATAGAAGGGTGAAATATAGCATTTTGTTTTTACAAAACTGGAACTGAAAAAAATCTACAAAATTAAAATTAGCATTGAAGAGCTAACTAAGAGTCCATTAAAGCCAGGCCATTATTTTCTTTAAGAACATAACAAAACAAAGGTACTAAAAATAATGTTCCATCAAAGATCAAGGAGTTCCAAATTTACTAAGGGTTGATAGGTGCCTTTACATGGTTTAAACTCAAGATGGAACACATTTTTGCTATTTCTATTTCCTACTTTTGAGAGAAAAGGCTATTTATATCTGCATAACATTAAAAATCAATAGCACAGGAAGAATATTTAAACAATGAATTAAGTTTAAAATGATTTGGTGTTTTAATCACAGTTTCTTTATCTGTTCCAAAACAGAACAGTCACATTTATCAAGAATTTGTTCATCTTCGTAGATGAACTACCTGGCAGTTCATGCCCATATCCACACCATCAACAAGTTCTGCCAGCTCCCCTTCCAAATCTATTTCAAAGCCTACCACTGTCAGTACTCCAGCCCAGGGTCCCATCATTTCTACTCAGAATTACTTTATTCTCCTCCAACCAATTTTCCACATAGTAGTCACAGAGATCTTTTAAAACACAAATTTGATCACAACAATCCCCTGTTTAAATGTTTCCGTAAGTCTCCCATTACACTATTTCATGTGCTCTATGGAACTCTTCCTAACCTGACCTAAACTTTCAGCTGCATTGCGGGCTACTCTCCTCTTTGCATTCAAAGCTAGGGTCAAACTGGACTTCTGTGAATTCCTAAAATGTGCTGGGTTCTCCCTGGCTTTAGGGCCATCCCACATAACTATTCTTTGTTTTCCAATTTTCAGAAAAAAAATTAGAATCCTACATGAATCCGCGCCCCCTCCTCATGTAAGTTAGAACCCACTGTTATGAGCTCATGCACAAAGATCATACTCCATTGTGGCACTTAATAAAGTTGTAATACACAGATATATATGTAATCATTTGTTTAATGACCATATTCCTCACTAGGCGATAAGCTCCACATGGGCAGAGCCAATGTCTATCATGTTAACTGCTAAACACCCAGCACCCACAACATATTCAATATTTTTAGTTGAATAAAACAAAGTAAACCCTAATCAACAAAATGGAGGAAACAGAAGAGCAAAAAATCTTTTAAAGCAAACTTTATTTCTAGTTTACCCTATACCACAGGTAATCTCTGGAAGTTTTACTCATAAAGAAGAATTTTCTATAATCCCCACTATTCTAGAGAATCTACCTCTAAATATAAAAATATTATTGATATAATTCTAATTATTGGTCTTCATGCTTGAGACTGAAGTCTCCATTCCAGAAATGTATGGCTTAACCCAGAGACTGCCCCAACGCCTGGTTCTTAAATGGAGTGATAGTAAACATCAATGTGGCAAAATAATTCTATTTCAGAAGGTTTGGTGCCACCTGGGAATTGGTACATTGGTACTCATTTGGAAAAAAAACAATGTTCCAAGTTTGTCATGTAGGTATTCCTCCTGTGACAATTTCAGATGCTCTAAAAAATGTCATTCTTAATAAGTTTATGTGTGTGTGTGTTTCCCATCAGAAGAAAAGAGTACACTATAAATGCAATGTACCAAAACAAGAATTGTATGTTACTATAAGATGACAGAATTTCCCTATTATGTTACAATCACAAATAAAACGGAGAAAAAGAAAGAGATGGAGGAGGGGTGGGTTTCACTATCAGGTGGGAACCTGAAACCCCTAGATAATCAAACTGAATGATTTTCATCAGCTAAGCTGGTCCAATCATTCTCCCCTACTGTGTCTGCTCACTTCCCCTTGCCTCTCTGTGGTTTCTGTTTTGCCTCCAGATCAAGCTTAAGTATGACTTTTACACCTATTCCAGTTTACATGACTACCTCTCATTTGTCCCATATTTACTATCCCTCATCTAGATCATAAATTCTTTTGATATCAAATAATATATCTGTGGTGGTTTGGAGCTGTATGTACCCCAGAAAAACATGTTCTTAAACTAAATCCATTCCATTGTAAGAGGACCTTTTCTGATGAATTTACTTCAGTTAAGGTGTGGCCCATCTCAATCAGTATTAACTAAATAGTAATAGGATTAACTATTACTGGTGTCCTTTACAAGCGGAATGAAATTCATACAGAGAGAGAGAAAGCCACAGAGGTAGCAGCCAGAAGATGAACACCGTCGGAAGCCTGAAGAGAAGGGAGAGACCAGGAGAGACCACGTGATAAGCTAAGGAGCAAGGATCGCCAGCAGCCAGCCCCATACTGCTGCAGTCTTCAGAGACAGAGCATAGCTTTGATGATACTTTGATTTGAACTTTTAGCCTCAAAACCATGAGCTAATAAATTCTAATTGTTTAAGTCGACCCATTGCATGGTATTTGCTTGAGCAGCCAAAGAAACTATTTCATGATTTTCCTTTCTTTTCTTTTTTTTATTGCCACAGTGTATCACAGAATAATGTACCCCTTGGAAGACTGCTTGAGGGGACTCAATTACTACATTTGATGGAATATATGATGCAGAAGTGTTTAAGATAAGAAACATTTTGGAAAAGAATTTAGCATAAGTATTATTCATCATACATGTATTAAAAATGTCATTAAATGCTTTTATAGGGGAAAACATTATTTTGTTCCTGTATATACAATATGCCATATGTTGGAGATAAGGTGAGATGATGTAAACCTCCTGTTTTCTTTAATCCATTTTTTAGTATTTATTTAGCTTTTGACCTTTTATACATAATACAAACAATTATGGCATATGTAATATGAGGCAAAAATGTCATTTATTTTATTATTTGGGGATCAGATTTAGCTAAACCACTTGGAAAGAGAGTACTCAAATCTTTAGTTTTAAAACTTTACAGAGAAGAAAGTATTTCTGTATCTAATTTTCAAAAGTAATAATTTGCATATGACTTGGCAATATCATGATAAGGTATCATGGACATGTAATAAGGCAGTATAATGTATGGTTAAAGGTATGAACTCTGGAGCAATAATGTGAAGGTTTGAATCCCAGTTCTGTTACTTAATGGCTATATAAACCTTGGGCAAGTTTGCTTAACCTCTCTGTTCCTCAGTTTTCTTACCTGTAAACTGGATAATCAGCATATCTACTTCACAGGGTTACTATGAGGATCAAAGGAATTATGACATGTAAAGCATTTACAATGCCCAGAACATAGGTGGTGTTCAAAAAATATTAATTATTAACTCCTTTCTATTTTTTTTTTTGCCATTGTGCATGTCACTAGGCTAAAAGAATTACATTCATTTTTCTCCCAAAGATATTTCTGAGAAAACTAATAACCAAGGATGAGGAAATGGAAAAATATTACTTATTCAGGTATTCTGTGTTCATTGAGGATCCTCTGTTCTTATTAGGTCTGTTTTGATTCTTGTTGGGCCTGGGCATAGGTGTTAGTACATAATTCGAGGATAAATTATAGTTATTGAATTAGTAAACAAACCAATTATCAGATATTATTAAACTGGTATGGTCATTCACTATTATTGTGACTAGAATAGAGTTCAAAACCTACATCTTTAACAATTTAACAATACTCTCTTTTATAAAATGTTTACATCTTTAATATTTTAATTGACCACTGAAATAAATGTGGGTATTAATCCAGTTAAAATATTCATCTTGCATCAAACTCATATTTATATTTACTATAATTAAATAAATTTAAATATTTTTAAAAGTTTGGTGCAGAATTGAAACTAGCTAAGGGAAACAACATATTCTTTCTCGATTATCTTGAAAAGCTATTTGGTAACTTAACAGTGATTGAGAGAATTACTTGTTATTTTTCTCTCCCTTAACTAAATTCCAAACCATATTCACTAGACAATTATATAATTCTGAACCACTTTCAGTCAATAAGCAGAAATTAGAAGTGATCATGCATGGTAAAATTATAGAGACAGCATTCAAGAGAGTCTGAACAATAGAAGCAGTGGTTACATATGTCTTTGATTTCTGGAACCAGTTGTGGAACATGGAAACTAGAAAGAGCAATAATAATGCTCTGAATTGTTCATCAAATCTGGGAAAAATAAACATGCCTTAGAAACCATGACCATACCAAGAAAAGGAAAATCGAACCTCTTCTTGACAAATGTTAACAAAACATAAAAAAGAGGGATATTTTAACATCTATACCCTGCAAAACTGCAAACCTCCAAATTAGTGAAAATCCTAAAAATGAAAAGAATTTCATGCTAATATTCTCACAGGAAAAAAAGTTATAGACTATAGAAATCTACTTATGAAGAACTTTAATTTTTAAATTTTATTCTCATTCCCTAAAGTTCACTGGAACAACCCCCAGAAAAGAGAAAACATTTTTATTATTTTAAGTTAATTTAGCAGAAAAATCCAAACATACAGGAAAAGAATATGAAAAATTCAACAAACAACTGACTAATAAATTTAAATTACATCTCCTGCCTTATAGGAAAATATTGCCATTGAACAGTAATATTATACTTGAACATATCTTTGCTTTTGTTCTCATGGGAAAATATAAAGTAAAAGCCAAATTGTTTTATTCAGTACTTGAATGTCAATTACTTTTCTATTATTCTCGTTTTAGGTCACATTGTTTCATCTTTCTATACTCACAGAGAGAGTTCTTATTTTTGACAAGTTTTAAAAGAGCTAAATGTTATTTAACACTAAAGCAAAAGAAATCCAAGACAAATAGGTATTCTGAAATGTAAGAATTTTTCATTATGTACTTAGTACTTTGTTGAGCTAATTGTATTAAACCTCTTATAGCGATCCACTCCTCAAGAGAAATTACTTTTTAACCAGGATTGTTTATCAAGCAGGCACTGCTATTTTTTCAATTTATTTTTCTTTTATAAAATTAAACTCCTATTAAAAATACAGAAAATACAGAAAAAACATATGAATGAAAAAATCTTAGGATAATAGTAAAACCTACAGTTCTGTTTGGGGTACACTGTGCTTCTTGCATCTGTAATTTCAGGTCTTTCATAAAAGTGGGAAATTTCAGTGATTATTTCCTCCATTATTGTTTTTGCCCCTTTTGAATTCTTCCTTACATTCACCCAATGTCTTCTTTTTTTTTATTGTAAACTCTAACATATATAATAACAGTAATAACTTTCAAACCACGATTTCACAAGTCAATAGAAAGCAAATCTCAAAGAATGTCATGGGTCACAGTTCCATAACTTCAGCCATTTCCTTTATATAACATATAAAATATAGCATACATACAGAAAGGTGTCAACTCTCCATGTACAGCTCAACAAGCAGTTACATAGGTAATTCCAAAAATTGTTATGGGTTATAGTTCCATTGTCTCACTCCCTTCCTTATTATGCAATATAAGCTGAAGACCTTCAAGGCATAATTCAATGAGCAGCTATAGAGCAAACCCAAAGAATGCTATAGGTTTCCATTCCACCATGTCATTTATCTCCTTCTAGGCATTCCAACAACCCAGCATCCTATATATATATATACACACACACACACACACACATACACATATATATTATATAATTGTATAAAGTTTCAGTATTCACAGACCTTTGTTAAATCTTATCTTCTTTGTTGCTACCCCCTTCCCCTTCCTCTTCTTAATCTCTTTCTCCATCTTCACGGGTGTTTAGGCAGTGAGCACCATAACTTGTTCATATTAAAGGGGGTGTCAACAGCATGAGGAAGGGGGCTATATCTGATTGCTGTTCTTACAGAGGCTGTTGCCTTTGGGTTTTAGGACTTGTCTGGCATAAGAACAGTCTGGTGGATTTAAATTTCTTAAAGATAAAACTTAGTGAGTAAATCTTTTATAGCATCTCAAGTAGAGACCTAGGTATTTGGGAAATATTTTTGGTAAGGGCATGGCATACTGTAGCCATTTGGGATGTCTAGCTGGAGCTTTCACAAGAGAAACCTCTAGGAGGGCCTCTTTACTTTATTTGGGATCTCTCAGCCACTGTGACTTCAGCTTGTTACCTTTTTTCCCCATTTTGGTCAAATAGGAATTTTCAATAACTGGCTGCCAGGGCCAGGCTCACTCCTGGGAGTCATGTCCCATGTCACCAGGGAGAGTCATTTCCCTGAGAGTCATGCCCCTAGGGGGACAAGGGAGGGTGGGTGATTAATGAATTTATTTGCCAAGTTGGGCTTAGAGACAGAAAGGCCACATCTGAGCAACAAAAGAGGTTCCCTGGAGGTGCCTCTTTGGCATAATTACAGGAGGGCACAGCCTCCTATTTACAACCCTAAATTTCACAAGAGCAAGCTTCAAGTTGAGGGTTTGATTTATTAAGTAGTGGGTTCCTAACTTCACTTAATATATGTTGTATCCCAAGATAAATGATCAGTTTCTTACATTATTTTCACTTAGTTGTAAGGTCTAAGAAGCGACCTCCTAATACTAACTCTTGAAGATGTTTCCCTACATTATCTTCTAGGAGTTTTATGGTACTGTCTCTTATATGGAGCTCTTTGACCCACTTTAACTTAATTTTTGTATAGGGTATGAGGTAGGGGTCTGCTTTCATTCTTTTGAATATGGATATCCAGTCCTCCCAGCCCCATTTGTTGAAGACATTATGTTCCAGTTCGGTGGATTTGGGGGCCTTATCAAAAATTGATCTACCATAGTTCTGGGAATCAAATTCTTGATTCCACTGATCAATATGTGTATCTTTGTGCCAATACCATGCATTTTGACTATTGTGGCTTTATATTAAACTTCAAAATCAGGAACTGTAAGTCCTCCCACTTCATTTTTCTTTTTTAGAATGTTTTTAGCAATTTGAGGTATCTTTCTCTTCTAAACAAATTTGATAACTAGCTTTCCCAAGTCTGCAAAGTAGGGTGTTGGAATTTTGATGAGAATTGCACTGAATCTGTAGATCAGTTTGGGTAGGACTGACATCTTAACTATGTTTAGTCTTCCTATCCATGAACATAGAATATCTTTCCATCTCTTTAGGTCGGTCCCCTTTTATTTCTTTTAGTAAAGTCATGTAACTTTATATGTAGAGGTCCTTTACATCCTTTGTTAAGTTTATTTCTAGGTACTTGATTTTTTTAGATGCTATTGAAAATGGAATCTTTTTCATGAGTGTCTCTTCAGTTAGGTCATTTCTAGCATATAGGAACATTACTGACTTATGTGCATTAATCTTGTATCCTGCACTTTGCTGGATTTGTTTATTAGCTATAGTAGCTGTGTCATCAATTTCCCAGGGTTTTCCAAATACAAGATCATACCATCTGCAAATGATAACAGTTTTACTTCTTCCTTTCAAATTTGGATATCTTTTTTCCCTTTGTCTTGCCAGATTGCTCTGGCTAGAACTTCTAGCACAATTTTGAATAATAGTGGTGACAGTGGGCATACTTGTCTGATTCCTGATTTTAGCAGGGAGGCTTTCAGTCTTTCACCATTGAGTACTATGCCGGCTGTGGGTTTTTCATATATGCTCTTTAACATATTGAGGAAGTTTCTTTCAATGCCTATCTTCTGAAGTGTTTTTATAAAAAAGGATGCTGAATTTTGTCAAATGCTTTTTTTCAGCATCTATTGGGATGATCACTTGATATTTCCCTTTTGATTTGTAAATGTGTTGCATTACATTGATTGATTTTCTTATGTTGCACCACCCTTGCATGCCTGGGATGAACCCCACTTGGTCATGGTGCATGATTTTTTTAATGCATCTTTGGATTCAATTTGCAAGAATTTTGTGAGAATTTTCCCATCTATATTCATTAGGGAGATTGGCCTGTAGTTTTCCTTTCTTGTAGCATGTTTACCTGGCTTTAGTATTAGAGTGATGTTGGCCTCATAAAATGAGTTAGGTGGTGTTCTATTTTCTTCAATTTTTTGAAAGAGTTTAAGCAGGATTGGTGCCAGTTCTTTTTGGAAAGTTTGGTAGAATTCCCCTGTGAAGCCATCTGGCCCTGGGCTTTTATCTGTAGGAAGCATTTTGATCACTGATTGTATCTCTTTGCTTGTGATTGGTTTGTTGAGGTCTTCTATTTCTTTTCTGATAAGTCTAGGTTGTTCATGTGTTTCCAGGAAATTATTCATTTCCTCTAAATTCTCTAGTTTATTGGTGTACAGTTGTACATAGTAACCTCATGATTTTTTAAAATTTCTTCGGGATCTGCAGTAATGTCCCTCCTTTCATTTATTATTTTATTTGGATCTTCTCTCTTTTTGACTTTGTCAGTCTAGCTAAGGGTTTGTCAATCTTGTTTTTCTTCTCCAAGAACCAACTTTTGGTTTTATTGATTCTCTCTATTGTTTTTTGTTGTTGTTCTTCTTCTTATCATTTATTTCTGCTTTAATCTTTGTTATTTCTTTTCTTCTACTTGCTTTAGGATTAGTTTGCTGGTCATTTACTAATTTCTTCAGTTGTTCCGTTAGTTCTTTGATTTTAGCTCTTTCTTCCTTTTTAATGTATGCATTTAGAGGTTTAAATTTCTCCCCAATACTGCCATCACTGAATCCCATAAGTTTTGATATGTTGTGTTCTCGTTTTCACTTGTCTCTAGATATTTAGCAATTTCTCTCACAATTTCTTCTTTGACCCACTGACTGATTAGGCGTGTTGTTTAAAACAGAGATTTGTGAATGTTCTAGATCTTTGACAGTTATTGATTTCTAGTTGCATTCCACTGTGTTCAGAGAATGTGCTTTGGACAATTTCAACCTTTTTAAATTTATTGAGGCTTGTGTAATGCCCCAGCATATGATCTATCCTGGATAAAGTTCCATGAACACTAGAGAAGAATGCATATCCTGGTAATTTGGAATGTAATGCTTTATATACGTCTATTGTCTAATTCACTTATCACATTGTTTCGGATCTCAATTGCCTTATCAGTCCTCTGTCTGGTTGATCTATCTATAGAAAAAAGTGGTGTATTTAAGTCTCCCATGATTATTGTGGCAACATCTATTGCATCCTTTAGTTTTGCCAATGTTTTTCTCATGTTCTTTGGAGCACACTGATTGGGTACATAAACATTTATGACTGCTATTTCTTCTTGGTAAATTTTCCCAATTGTTAGTATATAGTGTCCTTCTTTGTCTCTTATGACAGCTTGCATTTAAAGTCTATTTTATCTGAAGTCAGTATTGATACCCCTGCCTGCTTTCATTTGGCTGTAGCTTGCATGGAATATTATTTTCTGTCCTTTCACTTTTGATTTCTTTGTTTTGCTGGGTCTAAGATGAGTTTCTCGTAAATAACATATAGATGGTACATACTTTTTAATACATTCTGCTAATCTATATATTTTAATAGGGGAATTTAATCCACTCACATTCAATGTTATTACTGCAAAGGCAATTCTTGAATCAGCCATCTTATCCTTCGGTTTTTATTTTTGAGATATATTTTCCCCTCTCTTTTTTTCTTTAAGATACCCTTACTAAAACCCTTCATTTCTGTGTCTCTCTCCAGACTGATCTCTCCTTTCTTTTTTCTCAGCTGGTAGAGCTCCCTTTAGTATTTCTCATAGGGCAGGTCTCTTATTAACAAATTCTCCCAGCATTTGTTTGTCTGTGAAAATTTTAAGCTCTCCCTCAATTTTGAAGGAGAGTTTTGCTGGATAAAGAGTTCTTGGCTGGCAATTTTTCTCTTTCAGAATTTTAAATATGTCATACCACTGCCTTCTCGCCTCCATGGTGCCCACTGAGTAGTCAGTACTTAGTCTAATGTTGTTTCCCATGTATGTTCTGAATCACTTCTCTTTTTCTGCTTTCAGAACTTTCTCCTTCTCTTCAGCATTTGACAATCTGATCAGAATATGTCTTGGAGTGGGGTTATTTGAATTTATTCTATTTGGAGTTCAGTGGGCATCTTTGATTTGCCTTTTAGCAGGGTTGGGAATTTTTCCCCAACAATGTCTTTGAATATTCTTCCTAGCCCTTTACTCTTCTCTTCCCCTCCTGGGTCATCAATGATTCTTATATTTGTGTGCTTCATGTTGTCCATCATTTCCCTGAGCTCAATTTCAAAATTTTCTTTTTTTTCCGCCATTCGTTCTTTTGTGCTTTCACTTTCCATCACTGGTTCTCTGAGTTCACTAATTCATTCCTCTACCTCTTCAAATCTGGTTTTATGTGTCTTAAGAATCTTTTTAAATTTGATGAACTGTACTTTTTGTTTCCATAAGATCCACTATTTTTTGTAATTTACTCTTGCAAATTCTTCTTATGCTCTTCTAAGGTCTTCTTCATGTCCTTTATACCCTGAGGCATGATACTGAGTTTGTGCATACTTCTTTGATTAATTGCTCCAAGTTCTGTGTCTCCTCTGGCTTTTTAATTTGGATGTTTAGCTTATCCATATCTTCTGGTTTCTTCATATGTTTTATAATTTTCTGATGTTTTTGGCATCTTAGCCTTTGCTTATTTTGATAGGGTTCTTTTAGGATATGCAGACTTATTTGAACATTTATTTATAACTTGACAGAGCTACAGTTTGATGGAGTGAACTTTCCCTGATATACCAGCAGATGGTGCTCCTGAGAACTCTTATGCTCAAGCCAGTTCTCTTCAAGTTCATCTGTTCACTGAATGGGGTCCAAGTCATGTTGTGCAAGTCCAATCAGTGCACCAATTTTCTCTGTGCACTGGGTACTGACAGCCCTGTTGGTGGGGTGGGGGGGCATGCCCTGTGTAGTTTGTCAGGGAGTCCACTCCAGGACACAGTGGTCCTGGCTGTTCCTGGGGCTGTGGGTGGAATACTTGGGGGCTGCAGAGATGTGCATCTCCCCTTCCAGCTCAACTGCCCCACAGTCCCTGTCTGCCAGGTAGGTGCCCATGAGTGCCTGGGATTGGGGGAGGGCTCTTGGCACTTCCATGGGGCATCCCTGCCTCTAGGCTATGCACATTGCAGGCTTCCATGGAGAAAGGGTGGATGCCATCACAAGTCCACTGAATCCTGAATTCCCTCAACTAAGCTATCAGCTGGGGCTGTGAAGGGTTGTCTCCCAGCCAGATGCAAAATGGTTGCAAGGGGTGTGGAACGCTGCCCTTTTGGCATTTGTCTGCCTGCTCCAACCTCTCTAGTCCCTACCATGGGGGCTCTTGGCTGCAGGTCTGTGAAGGGTTATCACCCATGCCAGGTAGTGAGAAGGGTACCCGGGGCATGGAAGGCTTCTCCCCACTGCCCCAGCCAAAAGCCTTTTTTAAAATTAACTTACTATTTTTTTCCCATCAGTCCGGCCTCCTTTCTGCCAAAGAGACTTCAGGCTCCTTTCCTGCCTGCTCTGGGTTTATCTGTATTCAGGAGTCCAAATTTAGTAATTAAAACCACAACTGGAGCTTGGCTTCAGCTACTTTCCCTCACTCCAGGTAGCTTGCTTCTTTTTTCCACAAGGAAGTGTTATAACTTAGCCTGCCTTGCCATTGGGGGAGGGGTGCCAGCTCCACAGTTTGGGGAGCTTTACTTACAGTTCCATGCTGCAATCTCAGCTATTCCACCCATTCCAGGCTGGTGTACGATGTGTGTCCAGTCACAGATGTCCCCCAACAGTTGTTCCAGACTATTTACTAGTTGTTCTTGGCTATTTACTAGATGCTACAGAGGATTAACTAAATTCCACACCTCTCTATGCCACCATCTTGCCCTGCCTCCCCCAGCATATCTTGATAATGAATCTTTAACTCTTATTGCCTATGATAATAATAATCTAATTGTTAATCAATTATTGGAAGTAGAACAGCACTTCCCGTATCTTTATTCCACCCTAATGTTTTCTCTAAGCATATTTTAAAAATTAAAGTCCCACAAACAAACAAACAAATAATCTTGTAGTATGTTAAAGGGTGATTAAGTACCATGGAAAGGGTAATTTAAGAAGAAGAGGCATGTTATATTTTAAATAGTATGGTCAGGTTAAGTTTCATCAAGAGGGTTACATTTGAGTAGAGACTTGAAGAGGGTGAGGGAGTTACTTATGGGGGCATCTGGGGGAAGAGCTCTCAATAGAGGGTATTGCCAAAGGTCTTAAGGTGGGAACATCCCAGTTCAGTGATTATGTGCTTGATCTACAGACTTTTATCATATCAATCACATCACAGGAGAAACAGCCAACCACTTGCCACAGATAATATTCTTGTTTGTTTTAAATATCAATATAAAAGACCCAAATATACCAAAGACTCAAAATTTAGCATGATTTAATACTGGCCCTGATTATCAGCAAATAAGGAGTATCTTAGTTTCCTAGGCTGTTCAAAGCAGATACCATGAAATGTGTTGTCTTTAACAATAGAATTTATTAGCTTGTAAGCTTACAGTTTTGAAGCTGAGAAAAATGTCCAAATCAAGGCATTATCAAGGCAATGTTTTGTTTCCAAAGACCCGCAGCTGGGGATCCTCCATTCCTCTGCCACATGGCAAGACGAACGGTGGCATCTGCTGGTCTCTCTCTTCTCTTCCAGGTTTTGTTGAAAAGCTGGGAATCATCCTTGATAAGTTCCCATATACCATGTTCACTTCATCCACCAATGTGGATTCTATCTCCTTACATATCTTTAACTTGTGCTCTCTTCTTTACATATACTGTCACTACCTTAGTTCAGCCCTCCATCACTGCTTATCTACATTTTTGTAGGATTTTCTCCTTCTCTTCTAATCAACCTACCATATAATGAGTCATATAGGGCATATAATGGGTCATCCATACAACCATAATACTAACTTTTTCAAAATGCAAATTTAATCACATTACTGTCCTGCTGAAAATTCATAAATGGTTCCCACAGCATTTGGAATTAAATCCCAACTCTTTATCATGACATATAAAGCCCTTTCTAATCTGGCCCCAAAGAATCTAGGAATTTGACTCCTACCCATGACTTTGACTAATTCTCTCTAAAGTCCCTGAGAGAAATGTGTGCAAAGGAATCCAAGCTAAACAATATTATATTTTATTATTTGTTGTTCACCACAACCCTCAGGGAAACACTCCAATAATATCAGCTAGACAATGGGGAGAGCTCCATATGCCCAAGCAAGTTCTGCTGGAGTGGCCTAGGTTTATACTGTCCAACATAGTACCTCTAGCCACATGGGGCTACTAAGCACTTGAAATGTGGTCAGTTTGAATTGAGATGTGCTCTAAATGTAAAATATACATAAGATCTCAAGGATTTAGTACAAAAAAAAAGAACAAGAATGTAAAACATTCCATGAATAATTTTTATATTGATTAATCTGGATAATATTTTGTATACTAAATAAAATATATTATTTAAATTAATTTCACCTGTTTACCTTTAGGATTTTTTTAAAAGATGGCTACTAGAAAATTTTAAATTACTTATGTGACTTGCATTATATTTATGTTGGACGGTGCTGGCCTAAAACAATGCAAACTGCAGGATCTATTCTGTCTATTCTGCCCCCCTCTTCTATCCTATTCCCTTGGTCTCTGATGAAAAGTCACATCAGAGGAAAAGAAGCCAAAAAGAAAGTAAAATATTTACCCTGCGGCCTTCTCCCCACTTTGATATATTTAGGAAAATTAAAGACTGAAATGCATTTGAATCAATTCCATGGTACAGCTTCTCTGTGCTGGCTACAGCTTCACTGTTGACTTCCTTCCTACCACAGTCAAGAGCTTCACTATCCTTGTCAATATGAAACTACTACCTCATCCAGGCACCCATAGGGTTAAATGTGCTACAGGTTTGTACTTTCCTTTACTACCCATGCCACCACAACCTAAAGCTTTATGGGCATACTAGTTTTTATTGGAGTTTTGGGAAGACAAAGATGATTTATGCCTAAAAATACAAATAAAAGATGTAAATTTTAGAAATTCTGTTCTGAAAATTCCTTTACCCACACAGCCTCTGGACTTGGTCTCTCCTCAGGCTCCAGCCTCTGCTGGTGGTTTGACTTCTCTCTTCCTTTCTGATTTCCTATTCCCAAATTCAGTTTAGTCATACTTCTAGTTTCACAGTCCAACTTATTCTCCCAGAGCCTCATCTACTTACTCCCATACCCCAAGGTTTCCTGCTTTACAAGAAATACTAGCATTGGCTAAGTTACTGTTCCGGTTTGCTAATGCTGCTGTTTTGCAAAACACCAGAAATGGATTGGCTTTTATAAAGGGGGTTTATTTGATTACAAAGTTACTGTCTTAAGGCCATAAAGTGTCCAAGGTAAGTCATCAACAATCGGGTACCTTCACTGGAGGATGGCCAATGGTGTCCAGAAAACCTCTGTTAGCTGGGAAGGCATGTGGCTGGCGTCTGCTCCAGAGTTCTGGTTTCAAAATGGCTTTCTCCCAGAACATTCCTCTCTAGGCTGCAGTTCCTCAAAAATGTCACTCTTAGTTGCACTTGGGGTATTTGTACTCTCTTAGCTTCTCCAGAGCAAGAGTCTGCTTTCAACAGCTGTCTTCAAACTGTCTCTCATCTGAAGCTCCTCTCTCAGTTCCTGTGCATTCTTCAAAGTGTCCTTCTTGGCTGTAGCAAGCTGACACCTTCCGTCTGAGCTTATATAATGCTCCAGTAAACTAATCAAGGCCCATGCTGAATGGGTGGGGCCACACCTCCATGGAAATTATCCAACGAAAAATCTCCCCATAGATGAGTGATCACATTTCCATAGAAACATCCAATCAAAAATCTCCAAACCAATCAACACCAATACATTTCCTGCCCACACAAGACTGCATCAAAGATAATGGTGTTTTGGGGGACATAATACATCCAAGCCAGCACAATTACTTTTTATTTTATTTTTGTTACATTCCAATGCCAAAGCGTCCTGTCTCAAGTCTTCTCAGGGACAAGAAATACCTCTGGGGAGGAAGAAAGATCCCCTGAAGAGTGTCCAGCCTCTTCCCATAAGAAGCAGCCCCAGCCCTTTTTACTCATACCAATGGGAAAAGGAAAAAAGAAGAAGCAAGGGATCAAGATTATAGATGATAAGAGATACATCACTTTTGAAAGCAACCGCTTTCTCAAGACAAATGCCCTGGATCTTGAATAAAACCTTGCCACCTATAAGGGTGAAATTTCTTGCCCAAGATCCAGACTTTCCTTAGGGAAGAGTAGAAAAGATGGGAGGAGCTTTGCTCTCCTATCAGAAACCAGCTCAAACCTGGCTCTTTCACCCTACTATGATAAGCAGGAACTCTTACACTTCTGTGGGACCTTCCTCCTTTGCCTACCTAAATTCCATTCAGCTTCAAGTTACAGTTCCAGGCATTATTTCAATAGGGAAGCCTTTTCTCCTCCCTGAGTACTCTCCTCTCCACGTCCCTCCTGCCCAACTCTCTTCTACCCAGTAAAGGGTGGGTTAGGTATTCTTCCTATGTACTTCCCTAATATCTTGTACTTCTTCCACAGACAGGTTTTTATCTTATTGAAATTTTTGGTTTACTTGTTTGATTCTCCTATTAGATTGCAAACTTTTCGAGGGTGCCAACTGTATGTTACTCATCTTTGAAGCCCCAACATGTTAACATGGCATCAGGTTCATGGCAAGCCTTCAATAAATGCTTGAATTTAAGAATAAAGCATGGCACTCAAACTGAACAAGTCACTATTTATGGTAAATCTCCTATACTGAAATGCGTTCCATTAGCCAACTTGTATGATGAAGAAACTACAGGAACTTGATAGAAGCAAGGTTGATGAGAACTTCTAAGACAATTTTTCCTCATTTTACTATCCTTTTGGTCCCCATCCTTCATAAAAGATTTTTATATGCCATGAGTATAAGTCCTTACTTAGATTTTGATTCTGCATGTTTTCCCAAGTATCTACAATTTAGTTTTTAACTCCTTTTGTTGTTTTGGGAAATGCGCTTATTATTAACATCTCTACTAAAAAAAGTTCTAGTTAAAGGGTAACTTTTAGAGCAAGTGAAAGGTAGATTAAAAATATAAAGCTAACTCACCTTCTTTAGCTATAGGTAAAGCAATTTAAACTGTACTTCCTCTGAACTTGAATAATGATACAGCATCCATTTAAAAATTCTTTTTAAATGAATATGTTTAGAACCCTTAGTTATAGTTTGTTTTTAAGAGACAGCATGCAATAATTATGTAAATTATTTAGAGTGATCAATAGTCTGAGTTTTCCAGAGACTGAGTGGCTTCCCAGGAAATGGATCTTTCAATGCTAAACCTGGGACAGTCCTTAGCAAACTGAGAAGGTGGTGTTGGTCAACCTAACTGGTATACATGAGTGTGATTTGTCTTGTTTTGGTTTGTTTTTGTTTTTGCTACTAAAGAAATGATTCTTCATTAAAAATGTAATTTTCAGCAGAATTATTTTCCATTGCTAATCACTTAAAGGTATTACTTCAAGTAAATCACATGGTACCTTTGCATACTACTCTACACTCTTACTGTATTTATTTGGATTACTTTCAATTTTCTTGTTTTTAAAATGCATTAAGCCATTTACTACTTTCCTGAAAATGTATTTTTATATTTTTTAACATTTTCTAAAGTGAATAAAATGCTTATAAAATAATTAAATTGATTACCCTAAGAAAATGTGCTATATATTTGTACTATAAACTAACAAATTATTGGCCTATTTCAATTGGTGAATTTGCCTGGAACCTCTGGCTAGTTATATATGCTTTCTCTAATAGGTTGTTATGTACTGATTTGACAGGGAATAGGAATATGGATTCACCTTCCACTGGTCTCATCAACAGACTAAGAGATGAAACCAGATAGAAAGAAAAGAACCCTGTTCCACTCTATTTCCATTCCTTAGAACTAAGGATTCTCCCATATTATCTTCTCTAGAGGGTCATCAATTTTAACCTCAGCCACTCATCCACTAAAGAGAATGAAGCAAAAGGTAAGCAACCTGGTAAACAACACCTGACGACTTTTCCCCACATCAAGTGCTGTCACACCTGTCCAGATTGCCATCATCTTGTGCTTGCCTCCCGTTAGATTATTCCCAACACTGAAGTCAGAATGATATTTTAAAAGTGAAACCAGGTCACTATTCTGCTCACAACTCTTCCATGACTTATGGTCTCAGAGTAAAAGTTAGTTATTTCAAGGGCCTACAAGATCTGCATCACATCTCATTTCTCAGGTCTTATCTCCTTCTTGCTCATTCCTTGGTGTTCCTGGATCACTACAAGCAAGCTACTCCCTAAGGACCTTTGCATTGGTTGTTCCCTCTGCCTGGCAGGCTCTTCACCCAGACAAGGAAGATAATCCACTTTCACATTTTTCAGTGGAGCTGGGCTTGACTCCAGAAACAATCACATCTTATTTGATTATTTTTAAGTTTTAAGGACCCCACAGTTTATTTTTAAGTTTCATTTTGAAACAATTGTAAACATAGAAAAGTGCAAGAAGAGTACAGAGAACTTTTTTGCTATGAATCATTTGAAAATAAGTTGCCAACCGATACTCCAATACCTCCAAATATTTTACTGTATATTTCCTACTAATAACCATGGTAACAATCATATTTATACCCCATTGAAATTTTAGCAGTTAACACAATAATACCCTTTATGAACAAAGGATCCCAGTTCAGAATCATATGTTTCATTAAATTGTCATGTTTATTTAGCATCTTGCAGTCTGGACGAGTTCCTCAATCTTTCCTATACTTTGTGAACTTGATACTTCTAAAGATGAGAAGCCATGGATTCATCTGCTATTTCTACACAATTGAATTCTGTTATGAATATTTGGCAGGAATATCACAGAAATGATGTTGTGTTCACATTCTATCATATCATGTGTCATGTAATTTTTATTTTTCTCTGAGAGATGATGTTTATTTTGATCATCTTATTTAAACTTTTTAAAAAAATGTCTTTCAGGTTTTTCCATGGCATTTTTACTCTTTTTCCTTTTATAATTAACACATACATTGTGGCGAAGCATTTCAAAACTATTATACATACTATTACTTATCAAATTTTCAATTAATTAATTTGTATCTGTATGGAGCCACAGTTTCCTATTTTAGTAAATGGGTTTTGTTCTGTTGCTATCATTACTTACTTTGATGCTCAAATTGGTTCCAATTTGGCTAGTGGGAGCCTTTAACCTGGCTTCTTTGTCCTTTTGACATGCTACCATTACTCTGGCACACTAAGACATTCTTCAACCTGGCTTCTTTGTCCTTTTGACATGCTACCATTACTCTGGCACAATAAGACATTCCAAGATCATTTCGTACTTCTCTTGACCCAGCCCTGGAAGTCACTATTTTCATTTCTCCAAGAAGCTTTGGTTTATGTCATGGAGAATGGAATTTAGAAGCCCAGATCTGGGTACTAGGTATGCTAATTGGTATTTGGGTGAACAGAGCAAAGGAATATGTGTACGTTTTTACATACATACATATATACACACAAGTTTATATCAATTTACTTCTTATTTAACTATACACATTGAAAGCCATGAGCTTATATCAATTATCTCCAATTCCAATTCATGATCACAGGTTTCATTCTAGTTTTCTCCTTTTCAGTATTTGTACTTCCTTTCTCTGAGAGAAATCTGGCTCCCATTATCTTTAATTTATTTATTTATTTGATCAGTTTCCTGTGTGTAATCAATCTCTGATCTCTGTCATACCCACCCCCACACAGACGCCTTTTCTCATTACACACAGGTTTCAATATTCTGTGGCAAGCCAAACACCTAAGCAGAGGAGAGACAAAAAATACAGCAAGAAATGAGGCTGGAAGTAGAAGTGCCATATCATAGAGGATGATGGTAAGTAATAGGGAGCCACTGTAGGGTTTTAAGCTGAATAGTACTAAATCTCTATGTGTTAGAAAGAATGCTGCATCAGGAATGTTGAAGATGCATATGAAGGGTAAGACACTGAAAATCAGAGAAAATTTAGGAGATAATAGCAACAGTGAGGATAATAAACTAAGTAGCACAGGAATGGAGAAAAAGAGAAATACTAAGATGTAAAAAAGGTATAAGTTGTAGGATTTGGGACACTAATAGATGTGTTTGGTTAAAAGACAGACAAATGTTTTGGATGATTCCCCAGTTTCCAAAGAGGAAGTACAAATGGCTAAAAAGCACATCAGAGATGTTCAACATCACTGCCTATTGGATATGCACAACGAAACCACAATGAGTTATTATTACACAACTACTACAATGGCCACTATTAAAAAAAAAAAAAAAGAAAACTACAAGTATTGGAGAGGATTTGGAAAAATAAGAAAAATTTATTCACTGTTGGTGGGAATGTAAAATAGGGAAGTCTCTGTGGAAGACAATTTGGCGGTGCCTCAGAAAGCCAAGTTTAGAATTGCCATGTGATCCAGCAATCCCACTGCTTGCTAGCTATATATCCAGAAGAACTGAAAGCAGGGACTCAAAAAGATATTTGCACACTGAAGTTCACAGGGACATTATTCACAATTTCTGAAAGATGGAAGCAATACAAGTGTCCACCAACTGATGAATGGAGAAACAAGATGTGGTATATACATACAGTAGAATATTATTCAGCTGTCAGAAGGAATGAAGTCCTGAAGTATGCAACAACATGGACAAACCTTGAGGACATTCTGTTGAGTAAAATAAGCCTGGCACAAAAAGAACAAATATAGAATGATCTAACTAACATGAACTAATTATAATAAGCAAATTCATAGTCAGAATCTAGAATATAGAGTATCAGGAAATAGAATGGGGATAGAGAAAGGAGAGATGATGCTTAGTTTGTGCAGAATTTCTATTCAGGTTGATGGGAAGTTAAGGCTTAAAATGTGCAGGGTTCCTATATGGAATGAAGGAAATGTTTTGATAATGGATGGTGGTGATAGTAGTACAACATTGTGAACACAATTAACAGCACTGAAATATATATCTAAATATGATTAAAAGGGGAAATGTTAAATTGTATATATAGTTAGAGAACAAAATTAAAAAAAATCCATGAACTACATTATATAAACAGCAAACCCTATGTTAAACTATAGACTTTAATTAATAATACAATTATCAAAATATGCTATTGTAGAATGTAACATGTTCCACATCAATGCAAGGTGTTGGTTGTGGAGTGGTATATCGGAATCTTGTATTTCATTCATGATTGCTCTGGAAATCTACAACCTCTCTAATAAAAAAATTAGTAAATAAATAAAAAATAATGGGCTAGTACCAGATTTTAGGTATACAGAAATGTAGCTAGTGAATTCATTAATTCAACAAATACTAATTGCATGACTATTATGTAGCTGGCAGTGTTACAGGCACTAATTATATTTACACAATCTGTGACCCCAGAATCTCTCTTTAGATATGGGAATGACTAGGCAATAAGAAATTATTTTAAGATAATATAATAGATGAATAGATTGTCACACCTAGCAGTTTAAAGTGAGATGACTCATCACCAATTCTATCTCCTGCTGGAGTTAGACCATAAGCTTGTCAAAGGAAAGGACTGCATTTGTTTGATCATTAATTTAAATCTAGTAGCACCTAGCATAGTGCTTGGCATGTTCTAAGCATTCAGTACATATTTGCTGGAGGGAGGCAGGGCAAGAAGGGAGAAATAAAGGAAGGTAAAGAAGAATCAAATGAACCAAAAGAAGTATGAGACCAAACTGAAAGAGCCATTTTGACTATAATTACTAATGGGTTTCTTCACATTTAAAAATACTCATCAAAGGTACATGGCCCTGCTTAACATCCTGGATCTGCATTTATATACAGATACATATATATATGTATATGTATATATCTGTATATAAATGCAGAGGACCCTGAGACTCATGGAGAGAATCTGTTTGAATAAATATATGTATCCTCATTTTAAAGTTAATTAACCTTCAGGTTTTATAATAAAAAAGTATTTTTCTTATTATAAAAATAATATAAATATTTTAAAGAAATTTATAAAACATAGGAAAGTAGAACTAAAACATCACCATAATCCTACCACTCACAATCACTAATAACATTTAACATGTTAAATTTTTACCAAACTATTAATTCCTGTGATGTGGTTTTCTATAATGTTATAAGGGGCTCATGAACAACCAATATGAAAATATTTAGTGGAGTAATTCCATCTATGCTGAATGAGGCAAGATTCAGGACTTTGAAATTGTTTTCAAACTGAGCTATCATGAGATTATGAGCTCCTTAAGGAAAGACAACTTGTTCTATTCATCTTTATTATACCCCAGCCACAGGACCTAAGCAGTGAGCCTGTACATGCTATTAAGTCAGTAAATGTTCATTGAATAAGTTTCTAGAAAGAAAGAGAATAAGTAAATTTTTATTTTCAGGGCTCTTCCTTCTATGATTACTCATTGGCCTCTCCCCAACCCCTCCAACTAATGACCTCAGCTTCTTTCATTCAGTGCCATGTATTCTAGCTCCAGCAATGATAAAGAGCTTGCTACAGCCCAAAAGTGATGCTGTTTCATACATCCATAACTTTGATCATATCATTTTCCATCTTCTTCACTAAGTTCAACTCATTCCTCATAAGTCAGCTCAGGTGTCATGTTCCTCAAGAAGTCTCCTGACTCCCATTGCCCATCCCCAGACTGAGCTAAGAGCCATAATTCTGGACTCACATGGTACCCAATGCAAACATCTAACAATGCAATTGTCACAGTATATGGAAATTAGACACATATACTTGTCTCTATTCTTCACTTGTAAGCTCTTTGAGGTTTACATCTTCATATTCACAAATACTAGCACAGATTCAACAAATATTTATTGGATGAATGAGAGAATGAAAGAATGAGCAAACCCCCTCCCCTTTTTTGGTTTCAATTTTCATCTCTTTAGTTCACCTCTGTTTGTTTAGATAGGTGATCACTTAAATTTTTAATTATCTGAAAAAACAAATGAACAAAAACCTCTCTTGATCATCAAGCAGAAATAAGACTTTAAAAATGTGAAAAATGGCAAAAAACTGAGTTCTTTTTTTGGGGGGGGTTCTTTTATCAAGTCAAAAACATCTGGGTTTCTGGGTTCTTTTATCAAGCCAAAAAATCCTTTCCTAATTTCTTATGCTTAATATTAAATAAACACTCATTCAACATCACCACCACTTTCTTCCAATGTCCTCTGCAGCATATAAACATTTTAATCCTCACTCTTTCACCTCACATATATTATTTATTTTTATTCTTCTTTTTCCCTGAAAAGATATAAAGTAGGTTTTCCTAACTCTTTCTCATTTGATGCCATCAGGTCTACTCCTTTCCATTTCTAGAGCACTCTGTCTTAAATCCCTTCCAATTTACTTTGCTAAAGATGCATCAAAGGAATAATTCAGTATATTCAAAATTATGCCATATACAAGGAATTCCTATTTGCTAATATGGGGTAATCAAATTATTCAAAATCCACATTTTTTAGCCTGGCTTTCCAGGTTATCCATCTCCCACACTCATCTCTACCAATATTCTCTACCTAATTTCCTCTAAGAAAACATGTTTCCTTCTCCTCCAAGGTATGCATTTTCCATTGAAGCCAAGCAAATATTCTTGCTGTATACCACAGTAAGTTTGAAAATTCCTTCACTGTTGCCTTTGAAATGCTTTTGAACTTTTCCCATTCTCTTTGTACCCTAATTCCTCTTTCAAATTCCTGTTTACATATCTCTTCCTCTAACAGTTTTCCTGATTAACCCCAGGTCATATTAATTGCTCCTTTACTAAGCAGCCATTTATATTTTACCTGCACTAACAATATTTTGGTTCTTAATTTTATGTTGCTAAATGTCCTGAAAGATCTTTATGTGTTTACTATTAGATAACTGACAACAGGTATATTGTTCTCCCTCACTGAGCTTAACCTAGCAGCACTATCATACAAGACGATTTCTTAATACGAGCTGATGCCTAGTTGTCTTACATGTAAGGGAACTCAGATATTGTCTGAATTGAGTTAAATTGGCTGTTCATCTTTAATAAACTATAAGTGACGGTGAAATAAAAAAGAGTAAATTTAAATGACAACTAGTGTTTAAAATCAGTAGTGCTTTCCATAATCCTATCTAGCTTATAATGTTTGGATGGAGCATTCTTATATGTACTTTAAGGCTAGTTCTGCTTTTCAACATCCCCTCTACCAAATGACCATTGGGGAAACAGAAAACAAAGCAAATTGAAAGTTATATTAGAGAATATCAAGTTTCATATAACTCCCACTGCCCATATTTATTTACGTACCAGATATGAGGTTACCATATTAATATTCTTCATAGAGAGTTTTATTTATAGCCTCAGAGGGTCAAAGGAATCTTAGATAATTTCTATCATAGGGCTTAAAAAATTTACTTACCTGGACAATTTAACAGTTAGAAAATATAAAGGAAAATGTCACAGTAAATGTTTCTGTTCATTCCAAATTGTTACTAGGCTAATACAAAATTCACTTTTTCTTAGACTATTACATAAAAAATCTGATATAAAATGCTCTTTTGAGTAAACATTTCTATTATATTCATTTTTATCATGTCAAAAAATTCTTTTATTTCTTGTAAAGAAGGAATTAAAATATCAAACCTGTTAGGTAGCATAAATTTGATTAATATTTTAAACAATAACTTACAGGATCAGCAGGTCCACAGAATTCTCGAAATGTCTTCGTAGGGTTATTTTGTTGAATCTCCATTGCTACACAAGGACCAGCATACATTTCTGTCACCATCTCCTATAATACAAAAGAATCAATAGAATTTAATAATCACTTACCCCTACTTCTTTTAATTGTACCACTATTCTACCATTTCAAAATTTTAAAGTCATCTTTGACTTCTTCCCTACCTGTATCCCGTGAACCAAACAGTTCTTGAATCCTATCTATTTGCCCTGCAAAAAAATATTTTTAAATATGTTCCTTCATCTCCATTCTTCACACTATTTTTTTTGGGTGGGGGAGGCCGAAACCCAGGATTGAACCCTTGACACTATTTTCATGTTATGCCTTACCAGCTGGCCCTTGCATTATTTACAATTATCTTCTAGAATATTTTCCTTTTAAAGGTCTCACTACCCTTGAAAACAGTGTTAACATTCTGAAAAATATAAATTTCAAAGTGTTTCTTCTGAGTAATCTTTTCAAAAGTATAATGAGTTCTAGAAATGAAGAATAACACAGACAAGATTTACCCTCAAATAACTAGTAACTATACAAAGTATATGAAGCAACAGGTTTTAGACACTGGATGACAAGAAGTGCAGGACTATGATCCCTGAAAAAAGGGAAAAATAAGGTAAGCCCTATGATTGTCTGACCCTCCTGCCTAGACATAAGTTTCTAGGCCACAGGACAGGTAAAGAAAACACAAATGGAGCCCAGGGGTCTCAATGAATTGAAGAGATTCAAGTTCAGGGAGGCCAATGTAGCTAGAATCTGTGGGACAGAATACTGGAGAGAGGCAAGCTACATGTAGAGAAAGCTACAAGGATCTGCAGAGAGGTTCACTTGACTGTCTTTGGCAAAGTACTGCTCTGTGTATGTGTGAGAGTAAACTACTCAAGGCTATGGAAAGCAATAGACCAAACAATTCAGAGATAGCACAGGGCTGACAACTGTTTTTGTTTATACCAGCCAGAGTGAAAACCTCTCAAAATACACAGGACAAAAGGTAGAATCCTCAGAGAGTATTGCACCATAGTAGCAGTTCAAAATTAGCCCTAGATTAGGTAAGGTATGCTCTACATGCAATGTATACAGCTTAAAAGCAAGTCTCAATAGGATAAAACTGATCCCAAATGCCAGAACAAAGTTAAACACTCTTTAAAGGAATAGGACAACATCCAGCATATAACACTGCACATTTTACAATATCCTCATGCAAGAAAAAATTACCAGGCATGAAAAGAAGCAAGAAAATAAAAACTACCACCAGAAGAAAAGTCAATAAATAGGAAGAGACCCTCAATGACAGAAATTATGGAATGAACACAGGAACATTAATAGAGCTATTAAATATTAAACTAAAAAATGTAGTTATTTTAGGTTAATTTTTTTCTTATTCCATTGCTTTGCTTGTTTGAAATGTTGTTTTTTTATTGCTTGTTTGTTTCTTTAATTTTTTGATAAAGTTTAAAAAAAAGAGCTATTATAAATATACTCCAGATGCTCAAATTATAGAAGAAAACACAAACATGATAAGGAGGAAATCAAGGATTTCAAACAGAGCTTCTAGAGACCAAAAATACAACATATGAATTGAAAAATACACCAAATGGAATGAACACAGTTATACAAGCTATTGAAAAAGATCAATGAATTTGAAGACATGAGATAGAAACTACCCTAATTTAAGCACAGAGAGAAAGAAGAATGAAGTGACAAAAAAGTGACCTGTGAGAAAATGTCAAGCTGTCTAACATATGTGTAATTGGAGTTCCAGAAGAAGAGAAGAAAGGGTGATGGCCAGAAAAATATTTCAAGAAATAATTTCTAAAAATTTTCCAAATTTGATGAAACCTATAAATTCACAGATCCAACAAAACCCAAGGAGAATAAACATAAGGAAATGTACATTTAGGAACACCAAAATCAAATTAGCTAAAAAGTAGTTATAAATGGTTAAAGAAGAAAAAAGAAAAGAAACAGACAAAAAAGACACATTATATAACAGCAGAACAAAGATAAGGATGTCAATGGACATCTTGTCAGAAACTATGCAAACCAGAAGATGATGAACTACCATCTATAAAATACCAAACGGAAAGAAAAATATATGTAACCTAGAATTATATAATTCAGTCTAGAACTCTATATCCAGGTGAGAGTATATATTTCTTTTAAATAAAGGAAAAATAAAGACTTTTTCAGAAAAACAAGAGCTGAGAGGATTCATCACCAGCAGACCTACACCAAAAGAAATATTAAAGGAATTTCTTCAGGCAGGAGGGAAATAATATCAGCTAAAAATGTGGATCTCCACAAAACAATGGTAAAAATGTGGGAAAATATTAAAGACATTTTTGCTTTTTTATTTGTGAAAGATAATTACTTGTTTAAAGCAAAAACATTAACAATGTTGTAGGGTTTATAACATATATAGAAGCAAAATGTATGAGAATAGTACATATGATATACGGGGGAAATGGAAGTATACCATTTTAATACTATTAACTCTATATGTGAAATGGTATAATAAAGCATGATCAAAGAAAAGTGCTTTTCACAGTGTGTCTGGAACACTCAATAAATTTTCCTTCTTTCTCTTCTTTGAATAGGGAAAAGTACATTAGGTAGAAATGAAAACATATGTAAAGGCTTTGAGACAGAAGTATGGTTGGTGAATGTGAACAAAGGAGCCAAGGTTTTAGGAGCTGAATAAGACTGTAGAAAAGTAATACAAGATAACGCCAGATCATGTAGGGTCATGTAAAACATTTTAATGACTTTGGAGGGCTACACCAAAGTAAAATAAAGATACTTCATTACAGAACTATATTTAAATATTAATTCTTCATACTAACAGAACCCCAACTAGAGGAGGGAAAAGATTTCATAATTAATATGACATACATAACCCTATTCATTAGAATCCCTAAATGTATCTCCCTTAAGTCACTTTGCTATTTCACAAAGGTCACATGTAATTGATTTTTATGGATAATTATGTTGAGTCTGATTTTCTGTTTCATGATATCAAAGTATTGCCTACACATAAATGTCAAAAGACAAGTTCTCAGTAGGTGTAAGAAGGCATGATCACATTTTTTCAAAAAGAGAAGAGTAAATTTTGCCTGCCTTCCTTCCTTTCCTCCTTCCCTCCTTCTATCCTTCTTCCCTCCCTCCCTGCTTGCCTGCCTGCTTATAATGGTAATAGATAGTTAAAATATAGATATACAGGGAACTTTAAAATACACATAATAGAAAAGAAAAACATTATGAACAAGGACTCCATCAAAAATATAAGGTATTCCTTGAACAACTTTGAATTCACCTGTTTTTAAGTAACAAATATCTAAACAAAAAGAACCTGTTTGTTTCCTTTACACAAATACTAAATACCACAGTGTTTAGGTAGTTGTGTAAGTGATCATTTGATTTCATGTCTATGCTCACCAAAACATAAGCCACATGAATGCAGGTAGAATTTTTTTTTTTTTATTCATCACTATATCCCCAGTAACTAACACTGTATGGCACAATATGGATGTTTAACAAGTGCCTGGTGAATAAATGAATCATAACACTATGATATAGAAATTAACACTTTCTTATGATTGCAAATGCTAAACGAACAAATCTAAGTGTAAAAGGCAAATACAGAATCCACTACCAAAGAATTAGGTCAGACTAAAGAAATATTAACAGTAATAAAAATAATAGCAGCTAATATTTACTGGGCATTCTCATTTGTAAGACTGCTTTACATGATTTATTTCATTAAATTCTCTCAACAATATCATAAGGTGGTTACTAGCATAATTTCCATTTTATAGCAGGGTAAACAGAGACTTAAAGAAAATAAATACTCTGCCTAGGGACATACAACTGGCAGATTCAGGATTTGAAGCTAGCCTCTGACTCCACAGGCAAAAAGGGAAGGGAATCAAGTTCATGGAGCTGCAAGCCTGGTGAAATGAATTTCAGGAGACAGAAAAAGTCCAAAGCTTGGAAAAAGTAATGTGAGAAAATATAGAACCAGGAAATTTTACAAAACAACATGCAAAACAATGTCAGTGATGTGGTCAAATAGTTTCTTTCAAACTATATATTCTATATTTAGGAGGATCATTTCTCATCCTCACACTAATATACTGTGGTAGATTGAATCATGTACCCCACAAAAGACATGTTCAAATCTTAATCTGTGTTCCTGTGGGTGTTAAGCTGTTTGTGAATAGGACCTTTGAAGATCTTATTAGTTAAGGTGTGCCCAAACTGAATGAGGGAGGACCTTAATCCAATATGGCTGAAGGCCTTATAAGCAAAGGAAATTGGACACAGAAGTAGAAGCCAGAAGTCAGCAGAAATCAAGAGAAGACACAAGGAGAGAGAGATGACCATGTGATGAAGTTAATAATGCAAGCCAATGGTCCCTAACGATGGTGACAGCCAGCACCAGAACACTACACACTCTAGGAGAAAGCAACCCTGCCAATACCTTGATGTTAGACTTCTAGTCTCCAAAATTGTGAGATAATAAATTCCTGTTGTTTCAGGCAAGTAGTTTGTGGTATTTGTCAGAGGAGCCCTGGGAAACTAAGATATGCATGTTTAAATTTAGAAAAATGAAATGGAACCATTAATGTGACTTTAAATATCATATTTATTAGTTAAATGAGAACTTGAAGGCAAGGAGGGTAAAGTTCTGTTCCAAAAAGTCAAGAGTAAGAATTAGATCAGTCCCTTGTTTTTGTCCCATAGATTACATTGCCTCATATTATTTTTATGGTACATACTTTTCAGAATTAAACAAACCTCCTAAAAGTAAAATATATCTAGTGATACACAGCATTTAAACTTTTACCTCTTCCTTGAATTTAACTTGAGTTCTGGACATTAACTGTAGTGAGAAGTAAGAGGCCCCTTAAAAAATAATTAGAGTCTGGCACTGGCATCGGTGGGATTGAGAAAACGTTCTTGATCAAAAAGGGGAAGAGAAATGAAACAAAGTAAAGTTTCAGGGGCTGAGAGATTTCAAATGGAGTCAAGAAGTCATTCTGGAGGTTATCCATATGTACTATATAGCTATCCCTTTTTAGTTTTTAGTGTATTGGAATAGCTAGAAGGAAATACCTTAAACTATTGTACTGCAACCCACTAGCCTTACTTCTTGAAGAGAGTATATAGCTGATATGGTATGGCTGTGTGACTGTGAAAACCCTATGGCTCACACTCCCTTTATCCAGTGTATGGACAGATGAATAGAAAAATGAGGATGAAAAAGTAAATGAATAATGGGGGGGATAGGGGGATGGGTTGTTTTGGGTATTCTTTTTAAGTTTTATTCTTATTCTTACTTTTATTTTCTTTTTTTTGAGTAATGAAAATGTTCAAAAATTGTGGTGATGAATTGCACAACTATATGATGATACTGTGAACAACTGATTGTACACTTTAGATGATTGTATAGTATGTGACTACATCTCAATAAAATGGCAAGGGAAAAAAAGAGAAATCATTACAACAGAAAGTGAGATTCAGGATTTGCTATCTGATTCTTGGTATCCCAAATTATCCAGTGAAGGATATCACAATCACACTAATGGGTGAAGAGAAAGATAAATTAGTGCATTTGAACAGTATGAATAGAGCACATTACACAACTTCTTGTGAATGAAATCAAATTATAAATGGGCAAAGAACTGTAAAAGCATCAGAGATTACATCCATTCATAAGAATATTATTTATTTAATAAAATATTACTGGGATAAAACATCCTTATTCCTATTTGGGTATATTTTTCAAGGAAATCGTTTTTCTCAGTTTAAATAAAATTTTATATCATATAAACATGGTAATATCTCATAATGATACCTGGATATTGATATGTTCTGGTTCATATATATGGTGAATTCTCCCATTAACAGACTGCTACAAACCAATAGTGATTTGAAATATTTGTCTTAAGATAAATAAGCTGTTTTAAGCTGAATAAATAATCGTAAACATTACTAAAAGTCACAAAAATAATCATTACTCCAAAATAAGGTAGCTATTTTCTCCCAAGCAACCCATGTAGTCTTTATTTGAGGTACATTTTAAAATCATTATTACAAGGTTTAAATAGTAAGTATACTGATTATCTTCCTGAAAAGGCTGTACAGAGGAAAGGACATCAGAACCAAGCCCTCTGGGTTATGCCCATATGACCTCCAAATTACTGCTACTGTTATCCAAATTACTGATTTCTTAGGGGAAATGACATATCCACCCAGTTACACCCTTACCTTTACTTTCTTGATACTGAAGATTTAAAAAATCCTAAGAGTAAAGGTATAGTACACAATCATAAATGGCATGTATGGTACTTTAAAGCACAATACAAGAGGCACTAAAAGTTAAGGGCTTTAAAAAAGTTTTCCAAAGGGGACCTACTAGGTTCAGTATGCAATCTATGGCCTACCTTTTGTATATATATATATATAAAACACTAGTGCCCCAACAACTATTGTTACCAAATTCAATACTACATGATATTGTATGAGAATATAAAGGAGGACCAGAGCTACTGTGGGATACGTCTCCATGAGTTTCTTTGCCTAATATATAATTAAATTATAATCTGAATTAATGAAGGTAGTTATCTTTAACTGTATTTTTAAAAAGTCAAATTGAACTAAAAGAAGGAAAATGTATAGCTGAAAGATCTAAGAAATGGACAACAGTTGTCACTGGTTGAAAAATGAAGTTAAGATGATGTTTTTAAATCTCTTCCATTTAAGAAAATAAAACGCATAATTATAAGTTGAAGAAACTGATAAGATTTTGTTGTACAGCAAAAGGAAACAAAAGGAACAACACTAGTTGTTCCTACAACAAAAGGAAAAACACTAGTCTCTCTAAAAAAGGTGGAACACTATCAGGATGCCAGGTACAAAATAAAATATTTCATAATTTGCCTTTACTATATAGGACTATAGTAGATAGTTTCAGGCCAGTTCTTGTTAATGAGAAATAGTACAGTTTTTTCCTTTTATAAGGTAGATTGAAAGGAAAAGGAATAGAGAAGGAAGGAGAAGAGAAACTAGTCTCATTGCCAAATCTATGCAAAACCAAACTAAAAAACAAAAACAAAAACAAAAACATGGCTTACAGGCAATTTACTGGCATAAAATGTTTCTTAAAAATTTTGATGAAGAGAAGATGAAGTAAACTTTTATTTAATATATACTATGTTCTATTTTAAGAAAAAGACTTGACTTACATGAATATAGTCATTTGTTTTCATGTTTCGTTGCCCCTTGAACAAGTTCTTTTAAGTTTTATTATTTCTTTGGTCTTGGTCACACTATCAGTTAATTCTATCTGCATTTCGTGTGTCATTAAAGTGGATATTAAGTCCCACTGTGGAGTTATACTACAATGGTAAAAACTACTTGCTTTTAATTTTCTAAAGTATTTTGAGAGGTCTTCCCCGAGAATATTATAAACTTCATAGAAAATGTCAAATGTGTCAACATCCCAATAAGTTGTTTTTTTTTGGGGGGGGGGAAGGGAGAGGAATTCCTGTGTATTTTTGTTTCATAAGTGATATAGTATGATATTTTCAAAACTGATTCACTGGTTCTCAGGAATAAGAATTCCTTAGTCACTGTGTACAATCAACTGACTACTGGCAGAACCATGAACTCCTTAAAGAATATTTACATGATTCTAAATGATAGTGAAACTCCCAACAGTTCAAATACACAAATTATTTCCAGTATCAATGCTTTACATTTACTTTAATACTTACATTATACTCAGACACTACTCCTTTATAAACTTCATAAAACTCTTCAACATTAACCCGATCCATGTTGAACTATATTAAAAAAACAAACAAACATAAGCCAACCAACAAAAGAAAAATGAATGAGCCATACCTAGCACTCAACATGTATGATCTTTTGCATATGTTTACTTTAAAATGTGAACCTTGCATAAATGAAATGCTCTTTGAAAAAAAGGTGTTATTAAAGATCAGCTCACCAATAATAAAAATGGATAACATTTATTGGGCACTTAATGTGTTGAGTATTATTCTAGATTCAATACATGCATCATTTCATTTACTCCTCACAATAACCCTAAGACATAGGTAGTGTTCATATCTTCACTTTACAGAGGAGGCTACTAAAACTCAGAGGGGTTATGGAAACTTCTGAAACTGGCATTCCATTTCAAGTAGTCTGATGCCATTTATCATACTTTAAACTACTACCTATACCTATTTCTGAATAAAAGTTCATCCTTGATACCAAATAGACTAATATACAATGTAATGTTGTTTATTAATTGATTATTGGCACAAGAAAGAGACATCATTAAAGTACTTCAGATTTTGTAGAGAGGGCTGAAAATAATACCTTTTTCTCCCCAAACTTTCGTGAAAATTCCTAGTTATCTTTGTTCATAATAAGCACTTGTACAAGTCATCTGGAATTTCAACTACATTTCAAAAAGAATTTTGAAACACAATATGCTTACAAGGTAAGTCTATAAAGACTAATTCTTATAAATGCTTGATTCAAATTTTGTTAGAAATAAAATTTCATTAAGTTCTAGGATATCAAGAACAAAGATTTTTATATTGTTTGTAACTAGCCTCAGAATTTCCGACTTCCTATTTTATTTCCCCTCCTACTTTGTTTCTTTATTTTGCCAAAATTGAAGATCACTAAGAAATTTTTACCTCCACAGATAATAATTCAAATAAATTCACAAGGACACAGAAAACAGTGAATGCAAAACATTTTAAAGTTTATTTTAATAAATTTTGATTTATTACAAACTACCTACCATCTGCATAGCTGATATTTCAAAACCTGCATCTCGGATAGCCATCAGGATTTTTCCTAGCAGCCCTAAAAATGAAGAACAAATGGCTGTAAAAATATAAAATCTCTAAGGCATTTTAGTTTTTTAGAAATGCAAATTTTTCTGTCAAAGTACTTGCTTACACCCTATATGAAGAAATCACACATTTCTGCAAAAGAAATTAAATCCTAATACTGAGCATTACATTTAAACAGTTAATATACAATGTAATGTTTATTGATTGATTATTAGCACAATAATGCCCAAAGACAATGCCAAAAACTTTTAAGATGCCATTTTCGCTTTTAAGATTCCTTAAGTCCAGTGAGGTAGAGAACATGAATAATTAGAAATATTACAAAAAATGAAATCCCAAATGAACAGAATGAATTTAAAGGTGTTCAAAGGAGAAATATCAAATTATATCTGAAGCAATGGGTGGAAGATTCAAGAAGTTAGAACTGAGCTTGTAGATAGGTGGATTTATAGAGAGATGGGGTACAAAAGGAAAGAAGGCAAAAATCTGGGAAAGTATAAGCATGTTAATATAACAGTAAGAAGAGAAGAAGGAAAAAAAAGCTGAAAGGAGAAAATGGTTAAATCCAAATTGATGAAGGTCTTTGTCCTAGTTTGCTAATGCTGCAGAATGCAAAACACCAGAGATGGATAAGCTTTTATAAAACGGGGGTTTATTTACAATTACAGTCTTAAGGCCACAAAGCATCCAAGGTAACACATCAGCAATCGGGTACCCTCACCGGAGGATGGGCAATGGCCTCCGGAAAACCTCTGTTAGCTAGGAAGGCAGCTGGCATCTGCTCCAAAGCTCCGGCCTCAAAACGGCTTTCTCCCAGGACGTTCCTTTCTAGCAAGCTTGCTTCTCTTCAAAACATCACTCCCAGCTGCACTCTCTTTTCTCCCCCCAAGTTAGCTCATTTATATAGCTCCACCGATCAAGGCCCACCCCGAATGGGTGGGGCCACGCCTCCATGGGAACATCTCATCAAAATTATCACCGACAGCTGGGTGGGGCACACTCCAAGCAAATCTAACCAACACCAAAACTTCTGCCCCACACAAGACTACAAAGATAATGGCATTTGGGGGACACAATACATTCAAACTGGCACATTCCACCCCCTGGAACCCAAAATGACATTATCTCTCCAAATACAAAATACATTCATTCCATCACAATATCACAGAAACTTAAATCATTTCAGTAACAAAAGTTAAATACAAAATCCCATCAAAATCAATTTAGGCTTGGTCAGTCCTAAGGCATAATTCCCCTCTAGCTGCGGATTTGTGAACTTAGAACAAGTTATATGCCTCCAATATACAAAGGAGAGACATTCATAGGATAAACATTTCCATTGCCATAAGGAGAAACAGTAAGGAAAACAGGGTTAACAGGAGCAAAACAGTTCCTAAAACCTGCAGGACAAACTCCATTAGATTTCAAAGTCTGAGAGTCATTAACAGAACAACGTTGCATTCTTGGGGCTTGAGAGAGCGGGAGCCTAACCCTTCCCAAGGGCCTTTTTAGCAGCTGTTTCTTCTCCAAATGCTTGGGTGAGTGCTCCAACATTTCCACACATTGGGGAGACCACCTTCTCGGCTCCACCCTCCTCAAACCTCGGGGCAGCTCCCGGATTCCCTTCCATCTCCAGGGCACACGCTCAACCCCTTCAGAACAGTGTGGTGGCAGCCAGGCTCTCCTCAATTCCCTGGAAATGTGCTCCACCCTCTTTGGGACCTGAGGTGGCAAAACTCTTCCAGAGCATCGAGGCAGAAAGCCCGCCCTCGACCTCCAGGGCAAACTCACCCTTTCCATGCATGTGGGCTGCTCCGCTCTCCCAGCCCGAGACCTCCTGACTCCAGACCTCAACCTCCATGGCTCTGTCTTTGAAGAGATTTTTCCTTTAATTTTTTCCTTGTCTGTCTCCTCCAGTCCAGACCGGCAATGGCTCTGTCTATAAAGATCTCGCAAAAATTCTGTTGGCTTTGCATGAAGCATGCAGGGGTCAAAGCCATCAGACAACAGGAGTTTCCACAAATCCTTTCTGGATAATTCCATCTCCAATCTTGGCTTGTACTGAAATGGCAGCTGGATTGCATGTTTGGTTACATCCTCACGTTGGGCTGTAGCTTCTGGGATTCCACCCCCTGGAAGCCTGTAATTTTCCAAGCCATCGACTTCTGGTTTCTTTGAACCCAAGAGTTCAGTTCTAAGTTTATCTCTCTCTGCTCGCATTTTACTATAAGCTGCAAGGAGAAGCCAGGGTATATCTTCCACACATAGTCTGGAGATCTCCTCAGCTAAGTATTCCAGGTTGCCACTTTTAAATTCTTCCTTCCATCTGACACCAGGACTCGATTTTGCCAAATTCTGTGCCACTTTAAAACAAGGATCGCCTTTCTTCCAGTTTACAACAACACATTCACCATTTCTGTTCAAGGCCTCATCAGAAGTATCTTTAGAGTCCATATTTCCACTAACAGTCTCTTTAAAGCAGTTTTGGCCTTTTCTATCAAGCTCCTCACAATTCTTCCAGAATCTTCCCCTTATCCACTTAAAAAAGCCGTTCCAACATGTTTGGTATTTGCAGACTCAGCAGCAAAAGCACCCCACTTCTCTGGTACCAAAATCTGTCCTAGTTTGCTAATGCTGCAGAATGCAAAACACCAGAGATGGATAAGCTTTTATAAAACGGGGGTTTATTTACAATTACAGTCTTAAGGCCACAAAGCATCCAAGGTAACACATCAGCAATCGGGTACCCTCACCGGAGGATGGGCAATGGCCTCCGGAAAACCTCTGTTAGCTAGGAAGGCAGCTGGCATCTGCTCCAAAGCTCCGGCCTCAAAACGGCTTTCTCCCAGGACGTTCCTTTCTAGCAAGCTTGCTTCTCTTCAAAACATCACTCCCAGCTGCACTCTCTTTTCTCCCCCCAAGTTAGCTCATTTATATAGCTCCACCGATCAAGGCCCACCCCGAATGGGTGGGGCCACGCCTCCATGGGAACATCTCATCAAAATTATCACCGACAGCTGGGTGGGGCACACTCCAAGCAAATCTAACCAACACCAAAACTTCTGCCCCACACAAGACTACAAAGATAATGGCATTTGGGGGACACAATACATTCAAACTGGCACATTCCACCCCCTGGAACCCAAAATGACATTATCTCTCCAAATACAAAATACATTCATTCCATCACAATATCACAGAAACTTAAATCATTTCAGTAACAAAAGTTAAATACAAAATCCCATCAAAATCAATTTAGGCTTGGTCAGTCCTAAGGCATAATTCCCCTCTAGCTGCGGATTTGTGAACTTAGAACAAGTTATATGCCTCCAATATACAAAGGAGAGACATTCATAGGATAAACATTTCCATTGCCATAAGGAGAAACAGTAAGGAAAACAGGGTTAACAGGAGCAAAACAGTTCCTAAAACCTGCAGGACAAACTCCATTAGATTTCAAAGTCTGAGAGTCATTAACAGAACAACGTTGCATTCTTGGGGCTTGAGAGAGCGGGAGCCTAACCCTTCCCAAGGGCCTTTTTAGCAGCTGTTTCTTCTCCAAATGCTTGGGTGAGTGCTCCAACATTTCCACACATTGGGGAGACCACCTTCTCGGCTCCACCCTCCTCAAACCTCGGGGCAGCTCCCGGATTCCCTTCCATCTCCAGGGCACACGCTCAACCCCTTCAGAACAGTGTGGTGGCAGCCAGGCTCTCCTCAATTCCCTGGAAATGTGCTCCACCCTCTTTGGGACCTGAGGTGGCAAAACTCTTCCAGAGCATCGAGGCAGAAAGCCCGCCCTCGACCTCCAGGGCAAACTCACCCTTTCCATGCATGTGGGCTGCTCCGCTCTCCCAGCCCGAGACCTCCTGACTCCAGACCTCAACCTCCATGGCTCTGTCTTTGAAGAGATTTTTCCTTTAATTTTTTCCTTGTCTGTCTCCTCCAGTCCAGACCGGCAATGGCTCTGTCTATAAAGATCTCGCAAAAATTCTGTTGGCTTTGCATGAAGCATGCAGGGGTCAAAGCCATCAGACAACAGGAGTTTCCACAAATCCTTTCTGGATAATTCCATCTCCAATCTTGGCTTGTACTGAAATGGCAGCTGGATTGCATGTTTGGTTACATCCTCACGTTGGGCTGTAGCTTCTGGGATTCCACCCCCTGGAAGCCTGTAATTTTCCAAGCCATCGACTTCTGGTTTCTTTGAACCCAAGAGTTCAGTTCTAAGTTTATCTCTCTCTGCTCGCATTTTACTATAAGCTGCAAGGAGAAGCCAGGGTATATCTTCCACACATAGTCTGGAGATCTCCTCAGCTAAGTATTCCAGGTTGCCACTTTTAAATTCTTCCTTCCATCTGACACCAGGACTCGATTTTGCCAAATTCTGTGCCACTTTAAAACAAGGATCGCCTTTCTTCCAGTTTACAACAACACATTCACCATTTCTGTTCAAGGCCTCATCAGAAGTATCTTTAGAGTCCATATTTCCACTAACAGTCTCTTTAAAGCAGTTTTGGCCTTTTCTATCAAGCTCCTCACAATTCTTCCAGAATCTTCCCCTTATCCACTTAAAAAGCCGTTCCAACATGTTTGGTATTTGCAGACTCAGCAGCAAAAGCACCCCACTTCTCTGGTACCAAAATCTGTCCTAGTTTGCTAATGCTGCAGAATGCAAAACACCAGAGATGGATAAGCTTTTATAAAACGGGGGTTTATTTACAATTACAGTCTTAAGGCCACAAAGCATCCAAGGTAACACATCAGCAATCGGGTACCCTCACCGGAGGATGGGCAATGGCCTCCGGAAAACCTCTGTTAGCTAGGAAGGCAGCTGGCATCTGCTCCAAAGCTCCGGCCTCAAAACGGCTTTCTCCCAGGACGTTCCTTTCTAGCAAGCTTGCTTCTCTTCAAAACATCACTCCCAGCTGCACTCTCTTTTCTCCCCCCAAGTTAGCTCATTTATATAGCTCCACCGATCAAGGCCCACCCCGAATGGGTGGGGCCACGCCTCCATGGGAACATCTCATCAAAATTATCACCGACAGCTGGGTGGGGCACACTCCAAGCAAATCTAACCAACACCAAAACTTCTGCCCCACACAAGACTACAAAGATAATGGCATTTGGGGGACACAATACATTCAAACTGGCACAGTCTTGTTGGATTCCAACATGAGGGATTTGATCTATATCCCAAGGGTGACTGATTTTTATAATGGGTCTGTAGACTCTGACTCATTTCCTGTAAAAATCTTCTAATTATTTTTCAAGTCAATTTAAGAGCTCTCTCTCTCTCTTGCGCACGCACGCATACACACACACACACACACAACACACACATGCCTTCTGGATCACCTGTATGTCATGTATTAACTCCAAATCACCAAGTAGTATCAGAGCTTGAACATGAATTTTTATTTACTACCTTATGTGACCAAGTAGTGCTGTTTTAATTGTAGCAGTCAGAGAGATGAGAAAAAGGCAAAGATGGGTCTATTTTTCAAATGATACATTTGTATCAAGGGAAGGCAAAACAATGAAAGAAAATTAAGGGAAAAGATGCAGAATGATTTTTGACATAAAAACACAGAATTTATCAAGCTTTCTTTGTATGCAATGAAAGAATGCTTTCAGGATTCTCTCTTTGTTTTTGATGTTTGATAATGTAATTATTAAGTGTCCTGGTGTAGGTCTATTCAGATCTATTCTGTTTGGGGTACACTGTGCTTTTTGGATCTCTAATTTTATGTCTTTCAAAAGAGATGGGAAATTTTCATTGATTATTTCCTCTATTATTGCCTCTGCCCCTTTTCCCTTCTCTTCTCCTTCTGGGACACCCATGACACGTACATTCATGCACTTCATGTTATCATTCAATTCCCTGAGACATTGCTCATATTTTTCCATTCTATTCCCTATCTGTTCTTTTGCAGGTAGGATTTCAGGTGTCTTGTTCTCCAGTTCTTGAGTGTTTTCTTCTGCCTCTTGAGATCTCCTGTTGAATGTCTCCATTGTGTTTTTCATCTCTTGTGTTGTGCCTTTCATTTCAATAGATCCTGCCAGTTGTTTTTTCAAACTTTCAATTTCTATCTTATGTTCACCCAGTGTTTTCTTTATAGGCTCCATCACTTTTGTTATATCTTCCCTGAACTTGTTGATTTGGGTTTTTTGTTTGATCTAGCATATTTCTTTGAAAATATTTAATAGATTTTTTCATTGAAGTGAAACAATATCTCAACTGTATCTTGATCGAGGTGTGAGTTTGTCCCTTTGACTGGGCCATATCTTCATTTTTCCTAGTATAGACTGTAGTTTTCTGTTATCTAGACATCTGGTTTCCTTGGTCACCCCAGTCAGATTTTCCAAGACTGGAACAAGCTCAGGTCTCAGAATGGGGTTATATTCAGGGTGTATCTTAGAGGAATGATAGACTTTCCAGTGAGGTCTCCAGTTGCTGTGCCTTTCCTAACCTGCTCAGCAGGTGATGCCTGTCAACCTGTCACTCCTGACTGGTGTAAGGAGATGTGGCCTCTTCAGTTTCTGTTTTGGCTGTTCTCCCCCAGGCTCTGGGCTCTGGTTCTGAAGGGAAAGCTGGGCCCCATCTCCTTACTCTTAAGGAAGCGTACTGTCTTTAAGTCTTCTCTGCTCCCTTTGTCTAGGGTGGGTTGGAACAATGGCTACTCTCAGAGCTGAGCCTGTGGCTACTTGAAATAACTAATCAAAAGCAATGATCAATAGACAGAATGTACATACAGTATCTTGGGGAACTAGGTATTTTTGTCCCCCACCCTGGCACCAGGATGCTGCACCAGGGCCTGGGTTTGAGTACCTCACTGCTGTCAGCCATGAGAATAGGGGATGGGCGATGGATGCCACTGTGCAGAGAGTGCTGCAATTCACCTGTATTTACCACAATTCACCAGTATCTTCCTCTCACTGTTCCCTGGATGTTGCACCATGTTCTACTGGACTCCGAAGTTATAAAATAGTTGATTCAGAAATTTCCTGCTTATTTAATAGTTGTTCTGGTGTAGGGACTGATTCCTTGGGCTTCCTACCCTGCTATCTTCCCGCCAGTGCAAATATTCTTAACAAAACAATAGCAAATAGTATTTGGCAATATATAAAAAGAATTATGCACTAAAACAAAGTGGGGTTTATTCCAAGAATGCAAACCTTGTTTAATATTAAAAAAGCAATCAATGCAATCCACCATATTAACATGTTAAGAAAAATCACATGATCAAATCAATAAAGGCTGAAAAAGCATTTGACAAAATTTAGCATACATGCATTATAAAACCTCTCTGAAAAATAGGAATAAAGAGGAAATTTCTCAACTTGTAAAGGACATCTTTGAAAAACACAGCCAACATTATGCCAAATGGTGAGAGACTAAATGCTTTCCCCCGAAAACAGGGAACAAGATAAGAATGTCCACTCCTACCACTCTTATTTAATTTAGTTTAATTTGTACTGGAAATTCTAGCTAATGTAATAAGACAAGAAAAAGAAAAGAAAAGAAAAGAAAAGGGCAAACAGATCAGAATGAAAGAATAATAAAACTGCCTGCATTTGCAGATGACATGATTGTCCATGCAGCAAATACCAAGAAATCTAAAAAAAAAAATCTGTTCATACTAATTATTGAGTTCAGCAAGATTGCAGGATACAAGATAAATATTCAAAAATCAACTGTATTTCTATATACTAGCAATGAATTCTTGGACACAAAAATGTAAAAACAACATTACATTACTACAAAAAAGTAGGTTAAATACAATAAAACATGTACAGGACTTGTATGCTGGAAACTACAACATGCTGAATGGAAGACCTAAAGAAATGGAGAGTCATACTATTTTAATGAATTGGAAAACTTAAAATAGTAAAGATGTCACTTCTTCCCAAATTGATAAATATGTTTTCAATAACTCCTATCAAAATTCCAGCAAGATGTTTTGTATATTTAGACAAGATTATTCTAAAATTATATGGAAAGGTAAAGGAACTAGAACAGTTATAACAATTTTGAAAAAGATAAGTAAAATCTGCTCAATATCAAAAGTTACTATAGTACTCAGGACTGTGTCATATTAGCAGAAGGACAGACAGGTCAATGGAACAGAATAGGAAAACCCAGAAATATGCTCGACTTTGACAAAGATGCAAAAGCAACTCAATGGAGGAAAGATGTGTGGTTTTTTTTGTTGTTGTTGTTTTGTTTTGTTTGTTTTGTTTATAAATGATGTGAAAACAATTGGATACCCATAGGGAAAGAAAATGAACTTTGATCTAAGTCTCACACACTATATGAAAATTAACTCAAAATGGATCACAGTCATAAACATAAGACATAAAACCATAAAAGTTATAGAAGATCTTTTAAAATCATCTTCCATAAAAATGGAAGATCATCTTGGGGCTCTATGGTTAGGCAAAAAATTCTTATATTTGACACCAAAATCAAGAACCATAAAAAGGATATATGAAAAATTGAATTTGATTGAAATTAAAAACTTTTACTCTCAAAAATTTTTTTAAAAAAAAGAGAAATTGTAAGTTCATAGAAAAATCATGCATAAAATACAGAGTTCCCCTACAGTACCATATTACTAAAAGACAGGATACATAGTAGGAGAACATATTTGAAAACCACACATTTGACAAAGAAATAGTATCTAGAATATATAAAGAGCTCTCAAAACTCAACAGTAGAAAAGTAAATAAACCAATTAGAATCAGCCGATTAACAAAAGACATAAAGAGATATTTCACAGAAGATAAACAGATGACAAATAAGCATATGAAAATATATTCAATCATTAAAATACGTTTAATCATTAGCCATTAGAGAAATCCAAATTAAAACCACAATGAAATGTCACTATAAACCTATCAGAGTGGCTAAAATAAAAAATAGTGACAAAAAAAAATGCTGGCTAGGATGCTGGAAAACTACGTCACATATATTTCTGGTAAGAATGTAAAATGGACACTGAAATGTTACCATTCTTAAAAACTAAACATGCAACTACTATATGGTCTGCAATTGCACTCTTCGGCATGTACCTAGAGAAATGAAAACTTATGTTCACACAAAAATCTGTATGCAAATATTTACAGCATTTATTCATAAAAGCCCCAAACTGGAAACAACAGAGATGCCCTTCAGCAGGTGAATCATTCAACAAACTGTGGTATGTCTACAACATAGAATATTGCTCACCAATAAAAAGGCACAAACTATTGATACATGCAATAACCTGAAAGAATATCCAGATTTAAAAAACCTAATCCATAAAATTAATTACCAAAAAAAATTAATTACTGTATGATTCCATTTATATAACATTCTTGATATGACAAAATTATAGAAATAGAGAACAGATTAATGGTTGAAAGCCTTAAAAAGGGGACAAGAGGGAAGCAGTTATGACTACAAAAGGCAAACATAAAGGATCCTTGTGGTGATAGAAATGTCCTGCATCTTGACTGTATCAATGTCAATATTCCAGATACGATATTGTACTATATAGTTTTGCAAGACGTTACTGTTGAGGGAAACTGGGTAAAGTGTACATAGGATGTTTCTGAACTGTTTCTTGCCACTGTGAATTATCTCAAAATAAAAAGTTTAACTTTAGAAGTAAGATTACAGGTGTTTATTTTCATTTTTATATAATTTGGTGTCCTGCAATTTTTAAAAATGAGCATTATTACATTTATAATTAAAAATAAAGAAGAACTATATACTTAATAATTTATGATCTTGTTATAATAAAGGACTATAATGTTAGACATTAAAGATATAGGCACATCTCATGTAGTGGGTAGAAAGAGGACATTGCGAATGTCTCGTCATTATAGATGTTATTAGCACTGATATGTTCATAAGAAACAAATCTGTTACCTGTTGGTGATCTGGCTGTGCAATCACTTTTCTTTAATGAATGGATGATATCACAAAGACTATCACCATGACTGCCACTTATAGAAAAGAGGCTTATTTATTTATTAATTAATTCATCTAATATTTATTATGGGCCTATTTGTGCCAGAAATTATACAGTACACTAGGGACACAATGTTGCATGAAAATCAACACAATCCCTGACCTCACGGAGAGTATGATATAGTAGGGAGTGTGGTAGTTTGGAGACGAATGTACCTCAGAGAAATACGTTCTTAAATTTAATCCCTTCCTGTGAATGTGAACCCATTGTAAGTAGGACCTTTCGATGAGGTTATTTCAGTAAACGTGTGGCCCACCTCAATCAGGATGGGTCTTAATCCTATTACTGGAATCCTTTATAAACAGAATGAAATTCAGACAGAAAGAAAAATCCAATAAGGAGCAGCAAGAAGCTGAAATCAACAGAATCCAGAAAAGAAGGGAGGAGCCAGAAAAGGCCACTATGTGCCTTTTCACAGGACAAGGTAGGGACCAAGGATCACCAGCGGCCAGTTCCAGAATGCCACAGAATTTGGAAGAAAACATTGCCTTGATGATGCCTTGATTTGGACTTTCTTTCAGTCTCAAAACTGTGAGGAAATACATTCCCATTGTTAAAGCTGAACCACTGCATGGTATTTGCTTGAGCAGCCAAGGAAACTAAAACAGGGAGAGAAAAAAATCAACTGAAGACACAAAAGTAAAATTCCAACTGTGATAGCTGTTATGAAGGAGAATTTCACAATGCTATGAGAGCCTATAATAGAGGGATTTGATCTAGACAGGAGGGAGGGAAGAGATACTTATCTGAGATATGAAGTATAACTAAGAGTTAAACAAGCAGAGAGGAGAGGGAAGAGTGTTTCAGGAAAGAAACAGTAAGTGCAAAGGATGGGCAAAGGGACCACTATGAATGAAAGAAGGCCAAAACAGAAAACAACGGTCAGTTTTAAATGTGAAGACAGTGAAAAAACAAAAGGACTCAAGGAAGAAATATAGGGCCTTTTTTACTGAAAGAAACAAAAAAGAATAATAAAAATAATAATAGTAATTATTACGAATTATTGAGCACTTGGTGCCAGGACCTATGAAAAAGGCTTTATTACATCATTCCACATGTAATAGGGCCTTTGATGTGGTGAATCGAGACAAAGAACTAGAAAAGTGGTTGCGGTCAAAGAAGACTAGATCATGTGCAACTAATGAAGAATTACTTACTGGTTATTACTTAGCTAAATCTCAATATTTGGTTATAGATAGAGAATGTGAGCACGCTTATTGTGTACCAGATGCTGTTCTAATTACTTCACACGTACTAACTCTTTATTCTTGCAACTGAAAAAAATAGGTAATATTGTTTCACTCTCTTTAAAAGTAAGAAAACTAAGGCACAGTGAGTTTGAATAACTTTTCCAAGTTCACACAGCCTGCACTTAGCAGAGTCTGTATATAAATTCAGGCAATCTGGCTGCAGAGCCTGCCCTCTTAAACTGCTGCATTATACTATCTTTCAAATTTATTTAGCATATTGTGTGGAAGTAGCTGAGATAAATAAACACTAAAATACTAGTGGTATAATACATCCTCACTCAGATAGAGCCCAAATAATTGGGCCTCTGCTCCAAGTCATCATCCAGGAACCCAAACTGATGTAGATTTTGTTATTCTCACCCCGCAGCTTCTAAAGTCACTGTGGACATGGACATCCAGCAGGCAAGCAGGGGGGCACGTGTTAGCAAGCAGAGAGCATGGAGGACAATGCAAGAGGTTTTAATGGGTCAAACAAGAAAGTGGTACACTACACTTCTGCCCACATTCCATTGTCCAGAACTATGACACATGGTAATCTGTGGTACAGCAGCCACTTACCATTAGCAACTCTACAGCATGGAAGGGGAACACGAATATCTAGATAACAGTTAACCTTTTCACATCATATATACAATGCATAGTAGTCACTCATTATTTCATGTAATCCCCATAACAGCCCTATGAGGAAAGTATTATTGTAATCTTTACTTTATAGATGTTCTCCATCTACATTCAAAGGCTAAACAACATAACCTAATACCTAATAAGTGATAGCATTGAATTTTAAACCCAGCTCTGCTTGACCCAAGAGCCTCAGATTATGTTATATTGCAATAAAATAGTCAAAAATTATATACAAACATACATACACATACATACACACACATCATATTCCCATGGAACTTATTGCTTTCTATTTTCTGAATATATACCATAAAATCCATAACAGAGAATATGGAATGTATATCTAGTAAATTTTTGATTGGTCAGAAGATCATCATACAATCCATTGATTATTCAGGGTTTAAGACTTCTTTCCTTCTTGCCCTTTTGATGTGCATCAAATTTGACATAAAAGAGACAAAAATTATTCTGTTTGTTAATGCTTCTAGAAAACTGTTTTATAGACAGAAAATCATTAAGAGAAAAGTTAAGTTGTTAAACAGGTTCAGTAGAAAATATGCTTCAAAATTTTGGCACAATTGGTTTCCACAGCTAATAATCTAGTTGTTTCAATTTTGCCATAAGTCTTTACATCACATATTTCCTGTGGAAATAACCTATTCTGATGTTAACTTCTTTCCTGGAGTCATGATAATTTCTCTTTGTATCTCAATAGCTATACTCTACAGCAACTTGGAGCCAGAAAACCAAACCTTACATTGTGGAAAAACATGTAAAATGCCATTATCATGAATGTTATGCTTACTCCTTGAAATAGCAGGGTATTAAGACATGACAACAAAATCCTGCCCATAAGAAATCAGAGCCCATGAAAGGAAAATTAAAACAACTTGCAAAATGACTTCAACTCTAAAGAAGTAAACAGGATGCGGTACAAGACAATTCACCATAACCTGGATGCTATGCTCAGCAACCTATATGGTAACTAGGTGAGATATGAAACTGTAGAATGGAAAAAAAATGGGAAAATGTCAACAAGGGAATCATGCATTTTATTTGGGTAAGAACCTGTGCAAGAAAAGTTTTAATGCTGATATAGCTAAGAGTTCATGAACAGAAATGACACATAAATAGTTATATCTAATATTAATAACCAATTTAAATCAAATTGAAGAAATGTGATTTCTTCTAAAATTTAGGTCTAGTGAAATGAAAATGAAAGATATTTTACCTCAAAAATAGGGCTACTATGTCTTTGAAATGTGATTAGTGCAAAGTCAAATCAAAGCTAGAGATTATGAGAATTTAGATTAATTTTCAATGCTAAGGTAGAAAAGAAATCACAAGCATTACTAAATTCAATAGAAGAAATTTAATACTAATCCTAGCAAACATGCATAACAAATAACTTTAGGCAAAAAACCCCAGGTGAAAAGCTTTTTGTCTCCTAGATAGCAATATGTTACTAAGCAATACCACTTTACTGATAATCTTCTAGTAGTTTTTAGTCATATGAAAAGATAAACCTACAGATTGTTTTGTCTGCAAATGTCTTTTATGCTTTTCTGCCTTGCAGTTAGCAAAAATATTGTAGACTCCCATTAAATCAATTGCAGTGAAGAGTTTGGATTCTGCAGTTACTAAAACTGAGACCTAATAAGGCATTCAGTTCTTAAAGGATCACAAATTAATACATTAGCTGATCATAAAATTCATAAAGGTAGCAAGTAACCTTATATAGATAGGCCTAACTCACCCAGTTTCTGATACCTCTCTTTTAAGATTGGGAAGTATCTTCCCCTAACCAGAAGATGGCAGTACCCTGTGGTGTAGAAACAGGTTTTGCTTTGTGATTGCCTCATTGACTTGTTCTCCATAGTAAACACAGATCTAAAACATACAATTTCCCTTACCAATGTCCTAACAAGGACAAAATGTAAATTCCTTACAAGGCAGTAAGAACAGTAACCAATAGAACAGCTTTATAGATGTACCCCACAATATGGTGACTCACCATATTGAAGGTCATCATAATGTAATTAAATGAGCAGAAAATAGTAAATGCAAGGACAGGCTCCACATCAAGACAGGCAAAACAGTGAAGACCTACAGGAACTAAGATCTCCAAAACAGGGCAGTCAAAAAGCTCACTTTAATGGGAGGACAAGGGTAGGCTCAGCATGGCAAAAGAAGCCAAGAACAGCAAGCTTTGTTGAAACAAGATCGCAGGTTTAAAACAAGGATCTTCCAAGAAAAACAAAAATAAAGGAGGGTACTGAGTAGGCAGGCCAGAAACTGAAACTTGTGTAAGAACTGACAAATAGGCCATCAGAAGTCCAAAGTCAAAGCCAGGTTACTACAGAGAAACATGTCAATCAGACAATCACAAAGCATAGCTAAGTTTCTACACCACAGGGTATTGCCAGCTTCTGGGTAGGGAGAGTCTTCCCAATCTTAAAAGGGTACAGTCCCTATGTGGGTAGAGGAAGCATAAATTCCAGTAGAAGCAGACTGTGTTTCTAGGAGAATTTTTATGAGAGGATGTATATATCATAATTTATCAATGGAAATCTGTTAGTTGTATTGGCAAATACAATAAAAAGCTTGAAAAACTGGTAAGGCAATTCAAAACCACAGATCCCTTAAAACCAACATGAATAAAACTAAATAAATAAATCTCCCTTACCTAAAAATATTCCTGTTGTTTCCTTTTTTAAAGAAATATAAAGAAAAAAGTCTGAAAGCCTGCCTTTTGCACTTTTTAATGATTAAGTTGACTTTTGTTTATTCCAGTTATCCAAAGTCAAGTTAAGGAAATCAGCAAATTTAGGCATCTTATTTCAAGAACATTTTTTCTGCAATAGGTTTTAAATGGCTCTATCTGATTTCCCTAGCTTGGGCAAGAGCTATGTTGTCAGGCATAGATATGGTAGGTTGAATTGAGTGCCCAAGGGAAAAAAAACATGTTCTTAATCCATTACTGTGGGTGTGAACCCATGGAAAATAGGACCTTTTGAAGATGTTGCTTTTAGTTAAGGTATGATCAGCTGAATCAGGATGGGTCTAAATCCTACTACTGGAGGCTTTATAGAGAAGACCACAGGGAGAAAGCCATTAGGGAGGATAAAAGGCGGAAGTCAATAGAACCCAGAAGAGAAAGGAAAAGACATCAGTCACCATGTGCACTGCCATGTGATGGAAAAGCCAAGGATCAAGGTTCACTGGCAGCCAGCCCCCATAAGGCCAGCGTTTGTGGAGAAAGCGCCTCCTTGCTGAAACCTCGATTTTGGACTTCTCCTAACCTCAAAATTGTGAACCAACAAATTCCTGATGTTTAAGCCAAACCATTATATGGCATTTGTTTTAGCAGCTGGGAAACTAACATAATGGATATAAGCTTAAAAACAGACTTAATGCCACTATATGGGCCACAAATTATATTTTACTTTTCCTTGTCCATTGGAAGCATGTACTATATGAACTGGGTATGGGTCTCCATTTTTCTTCTTCTATTTCCCAACATACATATATATGGTGCAGCTCTGCTATCTAGTGTTCTCAAAGTGTGGTCTCAGGACCAGCAGCATTAGCATGACCTGCAACTTGTTAAGAAAGGCAAATTCTCAGGCTCTAAACCAGACCTACTGAATCTCTGGAGGTGAGAACCAAGGAATCTGTATTGTAACAAGTCCTCTGGCTGATTATGATACTCACTAAACTCTGAGACCCATTACTGTGAGCAAGATCTCTGAGGATAACAGAGAATCACAACAACCACTCCCACAACTATGAAGTGTAATATGATCTGAAAAGCCTATGATACTAATTTTCAGTCATATTCTTCCTTAATCCGACTACTCCAAACCTATATAACCTTAATAAGAAGGCATGAAAGTGTTATTTCTTACATTTTACATTTTTAAGACCTTTATCATTTAATTTTTAAAACCACTCTTGATTGGAAAACAGACAAAATGGAAATAAAGTGCTATATGGTGAAAATAAGTCTCCCTCTCAGAATCTCAGTCCTTCTCCTCAGAAAACCACTAACAGGCATGCACAGTTTAGTAAATAATTTTAAAATGAACATCTGTGGTAACCACATACACGGGGCGGGGGGGGGGGGGGCGGAGAACACTGCCTGCACCCCAGAAGCTTTCTGGATACACCTCTCCAATCATCACTCTTCTTTCACCCCTCAGAAGAGATGACCATCTTGATTTTCGAATGACCTTTTCCATGTACTTCTTTATATTTCACTACCTACATATGCATTCTTGAAAAATACAGTTCACTTGTGCCTCCATTTGGACTTTATATATATAGACTCATACAGCATGTATGCTTTTATATCTTTCTTTTGCTTAACTTCATGTTTTGTTGCTTAAAATTCATCTATGTTGTGTTTGGCTGGGTTTGAAACAGAGAAGAAAGAAAAAAAATGGCACCTTGTGAATCGTTAGGATCTCCAGATGTTAGGAATAAGTGATTTTTAAAATATAAAATTTGCATTTTCCAAATTTTCTATAATATGTATTACTTTTAATAATATAAGGAAATTCCCAGTAAAAGCTACTAAGACAAATTCCTGGTTCATAATTTAGCCTTACCCACCTATTTATCTGTCAAACCTTAATAGGAGCATAATGACAGTTTCAGTGCCTCAAGAACATGGTTCCTAAAAAAAAAAAAACCTTCAGCCATTCCAAATTATTTTTTATATATAAGTGTTAAGATGTTCTCCTCAGAGTGAAAAAATAACTTTTCCTAATGAACTCAAACTGGTTATATCACCCAATTTATCCTCACAATATATTTATGCAGAGGATGAAGCAGATGTTTTCAATCCCATATCCTGATAATGATCAGATTAAATGAAAACTAACAAAGCCAAACCTTGTAAAAATTCATACTGGAAATTCCATCTTCTGACTCAGTCTAGTGTGTAAGTAAGATTTGGCCTGAAGCCTACCTGCCTTTAAATCCAGGAGAGACTAAAGGATAAGAAAAGGAGGATAGAGAGTCTGTGGCATGAATCTGTACCAAAATTATTTAAATTGATTTCAAGCACACCAGAGATTCTCCAATTTGCTTGCTTTGAAATCCTTAAGATTATCCTAAAGAGATATTACAAACCATCTCTTTGAGGACTAAGCTATTCTTCAGTAACTAACATCAAAATAGCTCTAGATAAAAAACACACTCTCTATTTTGCACAAACAGAAGTCAATGTAAGAGTGCTGAATGTCAGCACAGATGCAGTAAAAGTGAGTTGGTGATAGGTTAGAAATGAACAAACTATCAAAATAAGTAAGAGCTTTGAACCAAAGGATTTATACAGTAAGAAAGAAGTGTGAAATGTACAAAACCAGAGTATCATTTATTATTCCTCTCAAAAAGCAATTACTAGGAGGGAGCAAGATGGTAGCATAGACAACTGTAAAATTTAGTCAGTCCCTGGAGCAACTAACAAACAACCAGTAACACCTAGTAAATAATCTGGAACAACTGCTAGGGGATAACCGTGACTGTCCACATATTGTACACCAACCTGGATTGGGTGGAATGGCTGAGATTGCAGCATAAATTCTGTAAGTAAAAACTGTGGAAATGCCCCAGGAGACCCTGCCCCTCATCGCAGGCTGAGCTGTAAGACCTTGCTGTGGCAGAGAGCAGCATTCCCAGAGCAAGCAAATATAGCTCAGCCTAGATACAACTGGGGTTTAAATTGACAAATGAAGACTGCTGAATACAAGCTACAAACATAGACAAACCCCTAACAAGCAGCAAAGTACCCTGAGGGTGCTGCCAGTGGAAAGGAAGTGGGGCTGATGGAAAAAAAAAAAAAAAAATACAGAGACTTTTGGAAACCATTGATCTTAGAGAGCCAGAGGGTGCTGTGTCCTGGAAAGGGAGCCCAGGAGACCAACTGCTATACAATCTTGGGCCTCTTTGATGATTCCTTCCTATAGATATTTAGGGGATGAGTAGAGAGTTCTGATTGTTTGAATTTATTTGATAAACCTTTAGATAGACAAGAAAGAAAGAAAGAAAGAAAGAAAGAAAGAAAAAGAAAGAAAGAAAGAAAGAAAGAAAGAAAGAAAGAAAGAAAGAAAGAAAGGAAGGAAGGAAGGAAGGAAGAAAGGAAGGAAGGAAGGAAGGAAGGAAGGAAGGAAGGAAGGAAGGATACAAATAATGTAAGTCAGAAATGAAAAGAGGGACATTACTGACCCTACTGAAATAAAAAGGACTGTAAAACGATACTATCAAGAACTGTATGCTAGTAAATTAGATAACCTACATGAAATGGATGAATTCTCAGAAACATACAAACTACCTATGTTGGCACAAACAGAAATAGAAGATTTCAACAAACCAATTACTGGTAAAGAGATTGAATCAGTAATCAAAAACCTCACAACAGAGAAAAGCCCAGGACCAGAAAGCTTTATAGGGGAATTCAACCAAACATTCTAAGAAGACTTAATGCAAATTCTGCTCAAATTCTTCCAAGAAATTGAAGAGCAGGGAACACTCCCTAAGTCTTTCTATGAGGTCAACATCACCCTCATACCAAAGCTGGATAAAGATACCACAAGAAAAGAAAACTACAGACCAATATCTCTTATGAATATAGATGCAAAAATCCTCAACAATCAAAATCCAAGAACATATTAAAAGAATTATATACCATGATCAAGTGGGATTTATCCCTGGTATGCAAGGTTGGTTCAATGTAAGAAAATCTATTAATGTAATATACCACATTACTAGAATGAAGGAAAAGATAATCCTCCAAATTGATGCAGAAAAGGTATCTGACAAAATACAGCACACTTTCCTGATAAAAACAATTAAAACACAAAGAACAGAGGGAAAGCTCCTCAACTTGATAAAGGGCATATATGAAAAGCCCACAGCTAACATCCTACTTAATGAAGAAGACTGAAAACTTTCCCTCTGAGATCAGGAACAATACAAGGATGCTCACTGTCACCATTGTTATTCATTATTATACTGGAAGTTCATGTTATAGCAACTGGAAGACATCATGTTGAGTGAAATAAACCAGGCAAAAAAGGACTACCAGAATAAGCAAACTCAGAGTCAGAATCTAGAATATAGGTTACTGGGGATGGGGTGGGGATAAAGAATAGGAAGTTAGACTTACAATGTACAGGGTTCCTATTTAGAGTGATGGAAATGATTTGGTAATGGATGGGGATGATAAGAGCATAACATTGTGAATGCAATTAACATCACTGAAACATGTATCTGAAAATGATTAAAAGGGGAAATGCCAGATTGTATCTATGGTAATGGAATAAAAAATTTTTTTAAATCCATGGAACTATACAACACAAACAGTGAATCCTAATTTAAACCATGGATTTTAATTAATAGCACAATTATCATGCTAACAATTATCAAAATGTGCTATCATCAATTGTAACAGATGTTCCAGACAAAAGCAGGTTGTTGTTGTTGGGGTGGCATATAGGAATCCTGTATTCTATCATTGATTGTATTGTAAACCCAAAACTTCTCTAATAAAGAAAAAAAAAGACTATTAGAATAGATTGAAAAAATCAAAAATTAAAAAAAGAAAACAAACAGCATTCAGCCATAATGACTATAAGATACATTTTAGAAGCAGAGGGCTGAATAAAAGGAGATACTGAAAAATTCATAATAATAGTAGGCAATTGTTTCGGTTTCCTAATGCTGCCACTATGCAAAATACCAGAAATGGATTGGCTTTTATAAAGGGGGTTTATCTGGTTACCAAGTGTGCCAGTTTGAGTGTATTGTGTCCCCGAAATGCCATTATCTTTGTAGTCTTGTGTGGGGCAGAAGTTTTGGTGCTGGTTGGATTTGCTTGGAATGTGCCCCACCCAGCTGTGGGAGATGATTCTGATGAGATGTTCCCATGGAGGCGTGGCCCCGCCCATTTGGGGTGGGCCTTGATCGGTGGAGCTATATAAATGAGCTAACTTGGGGGGAGAAAAGAGAGTGCAGCTGGGAGTGATGTTTTGAAGAGAAGCAAGCTTGCTAGAAAGGAAGCTTTCCTGGGAGAAAGCCATTTTGAGGCCGGAGATTTGGAGCAGATGCCAGCTGCCTTCCTAGCTAGCAGAGGTTTTCCGGACTCCATTGGCCATCCTCCGGTGAAAGTACCCGATTGCTGAGGTGTTACCTTGGATGCTTTGTGGCCTTAAGACTGTAACTGTGTAGTGAAATAAACCCCGTTTTATAAAAGCCTATCCATCTCTGGTGTTTTGCATTCTGCAGCATTAGCAAACTAAGACAGATTTTGGTACCAGAGAAGTGGGGTGCTTTTGCTGCTGAGTTTGCAGATACCAAACATGTTGGGACGGCTTTTTAAATGGAAAAGGGGAAGATTCTGGAAGAACTGTGAGGAGCTTGATAGAAAAGGCCTAAACTGCTTTGAAGAGACTGTTTGTGGAAATATGGACTCTAAAGATACTTCTGATGAGGCCTTGAACAGAGATGACGAATGTGTTGTTGCAAACTGGAAGAAAGGCGATCCTTGTTTTAAAGTGGCACATAATTTGGCAAAATTGAGTCCTGGTGTCAGATGGAAGGAAGAATTTAAAAGTGACAACCTGGAATACTTAGCTGAGGAGATCTCCAGACTACCTGTGGAGGATATACCCTGGCTTCTCCTTGCAGCTTATAGTAAAATGAGAGCGGAAAGAGATAAACTTAGAACTGAACTCTTGGGTTCAAAGAAACCAGAAGTTGATGGCTTGGAAAATTACAGGCTTCCAGGGGGTGGAATCCCAGAAGCTACAGCCCAACATGAGGATGTAACCAAACATGGAACCCAGCCGCCATTTCAGTACAAGCCAAGATTAGAGATGGAATTATCCAGAAAGGATTTGTGGAAAGTCCTATTGTCTGATGGCTTTGACCCCTGCATGCTTCATGCAAAGCCAACAGAACTTTTGCGAGATCTTTATAGACAGAGCCATTGCCGGTCTGGACTGGAGGAGACAGACAAGGAAAAAATTAAAGGAAAAATTTCTTCAAAGACAGAGCCATGGAGGTTGAGGTCTGGAGTCAGGAGGTCTCGGGCTGGGAGAGCGGAGCAACCCACATGCATGGAAAGGGTGAGTTTGCCCTGGAGGTCGAGGGCGAGCTTTCCGCCTCGATGCTCTGGAAGAGTTTTGCCACCTCAGGTCCCAAAGAGGTTGGAGCACATTCCCAGGGAATTGGGGAGAGCCTGGCTGCCACCCCACTGTTCTGAAGGGGTTGAGCGTGTGCCCCGGAGATGGAAGGGAATCCAGGAGCTGCCCCGATATTTGAGGAGGGTGGGGCCGAGAAGGTGGTCTCCCCAATGTGTGGGTATGTTGGAGCACTCACCTAAGCATTTGGAGAGGAAAGGGCTGCCGAAAAGGCCCTTAGGAAGGGTTAGGCTCCCGCTCTCTCAAGCCCCAAGAACGCAACGTTGTTCTGTAAATGACTCTCAGACTTTGAAATCTAATGGAGTTTGTCCTGCAGGTTTTAGGAACTGTTTTGGTCCTGTTAACCCTGTTTTCCTTACTGTTTCTCCTTATGGCAATGGAAATGTTCATCCTATGAATGTCCCTCCTTTGTATATTGGAAGCATATAACTTGTTCTAAGTCCAGAGATCCAAAGCTAAAGGCGAATTGTGCCTTAGGACCCACCATGCCTGTAATTGATTTTGATGGGATCTTGTACTTAACTTTTGTTACTGAAATGATTTAAGTTTTTGTGATATTGTGATGGAATGAATGTATTTTGTACTTGGAAAGAATATGTTTTTCTGGGGTCCAGGGGGTGGAATGTGCCAGTTTGAAGGTATTATGTCCCCCAGAAAAAGCCATATTCTTTGATGCAATCTTGTGGGGCAGACAGAATAGTGGGGATTAAGTTGGAACATTTGAATTAGGTTGTTTGCATGGAGATGTGCCCCACCCAGCTGTGGGTGGTGACTCTGGTGGGATACTCCCATGGAGGTGTGACCCCACCCATTCAGGGTGGGCCTTGATCAGTGGAGCCATATAAAACATGCTGACTCACAGAGACTGAACAGAGTGCAGCTGTGAGTGACGTTTTGAAGAAGAGCAAGCTTGCTAGAGAGGAATGTCCTGGGAGAAAGCCATTTTGAAACCAGAACTTTGGGGCAGATGCCAGCCACGTGACTTCCCAGCTGACAGAGGTTTTCCGGACGCCATCGGCCATCCTCCAGTGAAGGTACTTGATTACTGATGTTTTACCTTGGACACTTTATGGACTTAAGACTGTAACTGTATAGCCAAATAAACCCCCTTTTTATAAAAGCCAGTCCATCTCTGGTGTTTATCATTCTGCAGCATTAGCAAACTAAGACACCAAGTTACAGTCTTAAGGCCATAAAGCGTCCAAGGTAAGGGGTACCTTCACTGAAGGATGGCCACTGGTGTCCAGAAAACCTCTGTTAGCTTGCAATACATGTGGCTGGTGTCTGCTCCAAGTTCTGGTTTCAAAATGGCTTTCTCCCCGGACGTCCCTCCCTAGGCTTCAGCCCCTTAAAAACGTCACTCTTTGTTGCCCTAGGGGCACCCATCCTCTCCCAGCTTCACCAGAGCAAAAGTCCGCTCTGAAAGGCCATCTCCAAAAACGTCTCTGTGAGCCGAAGCTCCTCCCCTAGCTCCTGTGCGTTCTTCAAAATGTCCTTCTTGGCTGTCACAGGCTCGCTGCTATCTGAGCTTATATAGAGCTCTAGTAAACCAATCAAGGCCCATGCCAAATAGGTGGGGCTACTCCTCCATGGAAACCATCCAGTATGAGCTATGACCTACAGGTGGGTGGGGCACATCTCCATGGAAACACTCAAAGAATTACAATCTAATCAACAACAATATGTCTGCCCCCAAAAGACTGCATCAAAGAACATGGCTTTTTCTGGGGAATATAATACATACAATCTGGCACACTGAACTGAAAAAGTTTTAGGGATGCAGTCTAAGTTTATAATTTTCAAAAACTTGCTTATTATTCATATCTTAACTGCCTTTATCTTGGCCAGAACAGCTCTAATTTCTCTAAGGGTTATCTTTAACAATATTTTCATCCAGTTAAAACGTTAGGTATTGACTTCCAGGAAGATGGCAGAATAGGAGAGGCAGAGCAAACTAGAAAAAGACAGAAAATGACCAGGAGAGTGGTTTCAGTGTATGAGCATCCAGAGAAGGACCTCTACAATACATAGGGGGTACCTGGATGAAAAAGTGGAGAATTTATGACTGAAAGGATGGGGTGAAATTATTCAATAGTGACCTCTTCTGGGTTGGTACCTATGTGCTGGCCAGAGTAGGAGAAGGAGGAGCTCCAAACTGCTGCACTCCAATCCCTGCAACCAACTAGGAAATAACCCTTCTTAATCTCACAGCCAGGAACTCCTGTGAGGGAACTCGGGAACCAACAGACATGTGTTAGCCACACATAGAGACCTTGCTGCAGTGTGCAGGACCTACTATTCAACCTTGAAGCAGGCCACCACAGGGGCCTGAATTTGGGGAGGACTGGGGAGCCCTCCCCTCAGGAGGAGAGAGGAGATAGAACTAAATAGAGACCATCTGACAATTAGCAGGCAAGAGAGACAGTCTGTTCCACTGCCTGTATTCCTTCTCCACAGTGCTGCAGTGTGCACAGGTGGAGAAGTGGGGACAAAGAGTGCCACATGGAAATACTGCGAGCCACTCTCCCACCCCAGAGGCCAGTGGGTGCATGGCAGGCAGAGATCTTGTGGGCCAAGTGAGCAGGGCACTCCTCAGCTGGTTGAGGTCTGTGGAAGGTGAAACTCATAGCCCCACAACCTGAGATTAATCCACTCAGAAGCCTGGGAATCACCAGACCAACTATGCCCTACAGAGGATTCCCAGTCTAACTGCACAGTGTGCAAATCCCACCCTCAAGTCTGGCAGTCTCCAGTGTACACGGAGAACTGCTGCACTGATTGTATTTCCTCCTGGTCTGTATCCTGTCCAGCATGCAGCTGCAGCCAGGGAAAAGCAGGCTTGGGGGGAAGAGGTGGCCCAAGAGCACCATCTGCTGGGAAGACAGGGAAAGTGCACTCTGGCAAATTACAGTTCTGCCAAATTTTATCCAGATGTCCAAAAAGACTTGCATCTTCCAAAATAACCTTATTAACATAAACAAATGCCAAGAAAGAAACAGAAAATCACAAAGCATATAAACATTTAAAAGATATGGCCAAGTCAAATGACCAAATTAAAAAACTGGAGGAGACACAAAACCTGGAACAACTAATTAAAGAAGTATATACAAATCTTTAAAACAACTTCAACTTTAATGGGTTGGCAACAGTCATATACAACATCAAGAAGACACCAGAAGAGCATAAAGAAGAATTTTAAAGACTAAATATAAAAATAGTAGTTCTTATGGAAACGAAAGATACTGTAGATCAAATTAAAAATATACTAGAGACACAACAGCAGATTTAAAGAGGCAGAAGAAAGAATAAGTGAAGTAGAGGATAGAAAATTGAATGTGAATGCAAAAGAACAAATGGTGGAAAAGACAGAAAAATTTGAACTGGATCTCAGGGAAATATGGACAATAAGAAGTGAAAAAATGTAAGAATCACTGGTGTCCCAGAAGGAGAAGAGAAGAGGGCTAGGAACAGTATTTGAGGATATAGCTTAGGAAAACTTCTCAACATTTAATTAAGGCAGAAATATGCAAATCAAAGTAGCCCAACAAACTCCAAATAGACTAAATCCAAACAGACCCACTAGAAGACACATAATAATCAGATTGTCAAATGCTGAAGAGGAGAAAGTCCTAAAAGCAGCAAAAGAAAAAAGATTCACCACATATAAGGGAAACCACATTAAGAGTAAGTACTGACTACTCAATGGGCACCATAGAGGTGAGAAGGCAGGGGTATGACATATATATAAGAGTCTGAAAGAAAAATTGCCAGCCAGGAATTCTTTACCCAGCAAAGCTGTCTTTCAAAACTGAAGGTGAATTTAAAATTTTCACAGATAAACAAATGCTAAGAGAATCTGTTAACAAGAGACCTGCTCTGCAAGAACTACTAAAGGGAGTTCTGTAGGCTGAAAAAAAAAGAAAAAGAAGGGAGAGAGAGCTCTGGACAAGGGCAAAGAATTAAAAAATAACTAAGGGTAACAAAGGGAAAAAGAGAGAGAGGGAAAAAGTAGATCTGACAAATAAAAACCAAAGGATAAGATGGGTGAATCTGCGGGTTACTGAGCATATACCTCGACTTGCCAGGTCTGGGCTAGGGGACCTGCGCAACCCCTAGGGAGGGTAGTGGGTACGGGCGGACAGTGTCCTCCACAGCCCCCCGGACCTAAGGAAGCGAGGTCAAAGGCAGGCCCCATTTCCTCACCCAAAATACCACCGGTGGGGGAGGCTTGCCGGAGGAAACCGCCCTTTCCCCCACTTCCTTATCTTGCCCGTACACTCCCCGTTGCCAATGCAACTCCCATCACCACCAGTGCGCATACATTGTTGCCAGACACCGTTGCCAGAGCAACTCCTGCACCTTTTAGAACAACCTCCGTGCCCTCTTAGAACCAATCCTAACCTCCGCACCCTCTCAGAACCAATCCTAGCCTTTATCCCCTCAGCATTGGCTTGTAACAACCCCCGCCCTCTATGCCAGCCCATATAACCTGTGCTCACCCCGGAATAAAAGTCCTTTTGTTCTACCCTTACTGGAGGAAGAGTGTCTTATCTTTCCCTTCTCGCCGCCCTCCACACCTTGCACGCCTCCCGCCGGGGACCTGGCCAAGTCCCCCGCCTCGCCCTCGCCTCCGGGAAAGAGCCCCCGCCGCCGGTACCCTCCAAGCAACGCCGATAGCCGAGGGTTCAGCAACCGGCCGCCCCCCCCCCCTCAGACGAATCAACTGCGACCGCATGAATCAAGAAATGTCTTTATAGTAATAACTTTAAATGTGAACAGATTAGACTTCCCAAATAAAAGATACAGAATGGCAGCATGGATTTAAAAAACATGACACATTGCTATGCTGTTTACAAGAGACTCACCAGAGACTCAATGACACAAAGAGATTGAAAGTGAAAGGATGGGAAAAAATATTCACACAACCTGTAGGAAAAAGAAAGCAGGGGTAGCTATACTAATATCAGGCAACGTAGATTTCAAACACAAAGATATAAGATACAAAGAAGGACACTTTATATTAATAAAAGAGACACTATTCAAGAAGAAAAAAACAATCATAAATGTTTATGTGCCCAATCAAAGAGCTCCAAAGTATACGAGGAAAACTTTGGTGTATAAGTTAGGGTTCTCTAAGTGTGCTGGTTTGAATGTATTATGTCCCCCAGAAAAGGCCATATTCTTTGATGCAATCTTGTGGGGCAGACATATTAGTGTTGATTAGATTGGAATCGGGAGTTTCCATGGAGATGTGACCCACTCAACTGTAAGTGATAACTCTGATTAGATAATTTGCATGGAGGTGTGGTCCCACCCATTCTTCATGGACCTTGATTAGTTTACTAAAGCACTATCTAAGCTCAGACAGAAGGAGCAAGCTAGCTACAGCCAAGAAAGCCATCTTGAAGAATGCACAGGAGCTGAGAGAGTAGCTGCAGCTGAGACACACATTTTTTTTTAAAATGCAGTTTTACTGAAATATATTCACATACCATACAATCATCCATGGTATACAATCAGCTGTTCACAGTACAATCATGTAGTTATGCATTCATCATCACAATCTATTTCTGAACATTTTCCTTACATCAGAAAGAATCAGAATAAGAATAAAAAATAAAAGTAAAAAAAGAACACCCAAACCATCCCCTCCCCCATCCCACACTATTTGTCATTTAGTTTTTGTCCCCACTTTTCTACCCATCCATCCACACACTAGACAAAGGGAGTGTGATCCACAAGGCCTTCACTATCACACTGTCACCCCTTGTAATCTACATTATTACACAATTGTTTTCAGGAGTCCAGACTACTGCATTGGAGTTTGGTAGTTTCAGGTATTTACTTCTACTTATTCCAATACATTAAAACCTAAGAGGTGTTATCTATATAATGCATAAGAATGTCCACCAGAGTGACCTCTCGACTCCACTTGAAATCTCTCAGCCACTGAAAGTATTTTATCTCATTTTGCGCCCCCCTTTTGGTCAAGAAGATATTCTCAATCCCACGATGCCAGGCCCAGATTCATCCCTGGGAGTCCTATCCTGCATTGCCAGGGAGATTTACACCCCTGGGAGTCAAGTCCCACGTAGCAGGGAGAGCAGTGAGTTCACCTGCCGAGGTGGCTCAGCCAGAGAAAGGGCCATATCTGAGCAACAAAGAGGCACCCAGGGGGAGACTCTTAGGCACAATCATATGCAAGTTTAGCCTGAGAGACACATTTTGAAGATGGCCATTGGAAGCTGACACTGACATCTTGGAGAATGCCATTTTGAAACGCCACCTGGGAGCAAGCAGACACCAGCCATGTGCCTTCTGAGCCAACAGAGGTTTTCCAGACACCAATGGCCATCCTTCAGTGAAGGCACCTGATTTTTGATGTCTTACCTTGGACACTTTAGAGCTTTCAGACTGTAATTTAGTAACCAAATAAATCCCCTTTATAAAAGCCAATCCATTTGCTTAAGAGCAGCATTAGGAAAACCAAACACTAGGGAAACAGAAACAAGAGGAGATATCTGTAAATATGAGATTTTATAAAAGTTTCTCATGAAACCATAGGGATGTATGAGTCCAAATTCTGTAGGGCAGGATGCATGAGTCCAGATCCCATAGGGCAGGAGGTGAGCTGGCAACTCCAATGCAGGTCTTTGATAAATTCCCCAGGAGAGGCTGGTTGGATAAAGAAGTGAAACTTCTCTCTCTTGTCCCTTAAAAGTCTTCAACTGATCAGGATAAATCCAGCTGATTTAATTACAGCATTGCAGAAGACACTGCCTCCTTGATGCAATCAGCCACAGATGCAATCAATTGACTGATTATTTAATAAACCAGTCTTATGGCTTATTAATAACCAGCCACAAATGTCCTTGCAGTAACAGTTAGGCCAGTGCTTGCTTGACCAGATTCACCATCACCTAGCCAGGTTGACACATGAACCTAACCATCACAGTCCAACCCTTGTAAACTTGGCAGATAATGTGAAAAAAAAAAACAGTAATGTTTCTATACACTAGTAATGAGCTAACTGAAGAGGCAATCAAGAAAAAAACTCCATTTACAATACCAACTAAAAGAATCAAGTATCTAGGACAAAACTTAACCAAGGATGTAAAGGACCTCTACATAGAAAACAACAAAACTTTGCTAAAAGAAATTAAAAAAGATCTAAGAGGTGGAAAGATATTCCATATTCATGGATAGAAAGGCTAAATGTCATTAAGATGTAATTTCTACCCAAACTGATCCAGAGATTCAATAAATGAGGCTGTTAGAATTAGATATCCATATCTAAACCTCACACCCTATATAAAAATTAACTCAAAATGGATCAAAGACCTAACTATGAAGAGCCAGTACCATAAAATTCCAAGAAGATAATACAGGGAAACATCTTCAAAACCTAGTATGAGGAGGCAGCTTGTTAGCTTTTACACTTAACACACAAGCAACAAAAGAGAAAAGAGATGAATGGGAACTCCTCAAAATCAAAGGCTGGTGGCAGTGCAAGATGGTGGCATAGGGAGGTGTGGAATTTAGTCAGTCCTTTAGAGAAACTAGTGAACAACTAGTAAATTGCCTGAAACAACTGTTGGGGGACATCCAAGACTGGACACACATCATACACAGCACAGAACTATAAGTAAAGCTCCGCAAACTACAGAACTGGCACCCCTCCCCCACTGTCATGGCAGACTGACTTAGAACACTTACCTGTGGGAAAAAAAAGCAGTCTACCAGGAGCAAGGGAAAGTAAATCAACCAAGCTAAGGAACCCTGAGGTCTCTCTGGCAGAGAGGAGGTGAGACTGACAGACAGACAGAGAGATAGACAGATAGATAAATAAATACACAGACGTTTCAAGACAGGAGAGCTCAGATACTGGAAAACAACTATGTCCCAAGAAAAGGGACACAGAGAACTGGGTACACTTTTGGTCAACTGGTGAAATTGAGGGCTGTGGACTGGCTCTGAAATGTAGATTTCTTTCCTTTTTCTTTTTTTTTTTTCTCATTGTAAGTAGCTCATTAGAGAAAGCCTTGGGCATTCTCAATTGTCAGCCCTGACCCAGGCAAAGATGGAGTTAAGAGAGAGAAGACAAAGGAAGAAGTCAAGTAGAGGAGATAATTCCCTAAAGGGCATATCTTCCTAAGAAAATAGAGGTAGGGGCCCAGCATAAGTGGTTGCCCTCCCTCAGAGAATTTAGACACCAGGGAATTGGGGGGGTGGGGGGACAGAAACAACTTAAGCTTGGCTTCTCACACCTTGGCCTCTGGCCAGGACATAATCTGCGGAGAATTATAAGCACTGCAACTCTTTACTCCAGTGGGGAGATGTGGGATGACAAGCACCACCTGATGGGGAGGATAGGAAAAGTACAGAGCCCAGAAACCTCATAGGAAAGTCTGACAACTTCCTGGGTCTCATCTTCAGGGAAACTTGAAGATCTGGGCCTCTCTGCTCTGGGAAAATCTGACTGGGGTAATCAAGGAAATCAAACACCTAGACAATAAAAAATTGTGAGTCACACTAGGAAAAATGAAGATATGGCCTAGTCAAACAAACAAACTTCCACTTCAAATGAGATACAGAAGTTGAAACAACTAATGAAAGATGTTCAAACAAATCTTCTAAACTGAATCAATGAGCTGAAGGAAAATATGCCAAAAGAGAAGAAGGAAATAAAGAAGACACTGGGGGAGAAGATCTAAGATGGCAGCATAGAGAGGAGTGGAAGCTAGTTAGTCCCCCTGGAACAACTAATAAACAACCAGGAACAACTAGTAAATAATCCAGAATAACTGCGGGGGGACAAACATGGCCATCCACTGATCATATATCAACCTGAATTGGGAGGAATGCCCAAGATCACAGCCTAAAATCTGTAAGTAAAAACTGTGGATCCAAGCTGGGAGACCCCTCCCTCCACAGCCCGAGCCGCAAAACGTCATGGTGCTAGAGAGCAGCTCTCTCCGAGCAAGTGAATACAGCTCAGCTGAGCTCCAATTGGGGTTTTAATTAACAAACGTGGATGCTCGAAACAAGCTATGAATCCCCAACAAGCAGAAAGAGGTCTGGGTGACGACTGATCTTGGAGAACAGGAGGGTAGCCGTGGACTGGCCCTGAAGGGGGCTGTCTGTCCCTCTTTTGGCTCAGTGGAGAAAGTCTCAGCCATTTTCAGTTCTCAGCACTCTGACCCAGACAAGGGTAGAGATAGCACAGGCAGAGAGAGATCATTCAAATTCCAATGACCTCTCCCTAGGGGGTCTCTCTTCCCTAAGAGGAAAGAGGTGTGGCCCAGCTCTACTACCTGCCTTCCATTCAGAACCAGACCCCAGAGCCTGGGGGAAAACAGCCATGGGCCACAACTCCTTACACCAGTCTGGAGTGACAGGCTAACAGGCGCCACCTGCTGGGCAGAAAAGCACAGTGACCTGAGGCCTCACAAGGTGTACCAATTTTCTAAGACACACCCTCAGGGAAAATGGATACTGAATAGTTCTTCCCTCTGGGACTGGAGCCCATTTTCGTCTGGGAAAACCTAACTGAGGTAACCAAGGAAACCATGTCTAGACAACAGAAAACTATAACCTACACCAAGAAAAACAAAGTTATGGCCCAATCAAAGGAACAAACTAATACTTCAATTGAGATACAGAAATGTAAATAACTAATAGTAAGTCAATTCAAAAGTTTAGGGAAGATATGACAAAAAAGATGAACCATATAATGAAAACACTGGGCATACATAAGGTAAAAACTGAAAGTTCGAGAAACCAACTGGTAGAATCTATGGAAATGAAAGCCACAACACAAGAGATGAAAGACACAATGGAAACATACAACAGCAGATCTCAAGAGGCAGAAGAAAACACTCAGGAACTGGAGAACAAGGCATCTGAAAGCCTATACACAAAAGAACAGATAGAGAAAAGAATGGAAAAATATGAGCTACATCTGTGGGAACTTAAGGACAAAAATGAAAAGCAAGAATGTATGTGTCTTTGGTGTCCCAGATGGAGAAGAGAAGGGAAAAGGGGTAGAAGCAATAATAGAGGAAATAATCAATGAAAATTTCTCATCTCTTATGAAAGACACGAAAATTACGGATCCAAGAAGTGTGCAGCGTACCCCAAACAGAAAAGATCTGAATAGGCCTATGCCAAGACACTTAATAATCAGATTATCAAATGTCAAAGAGAGAATCCTGAAAGCAGCAAGAGAAAAGCAATCCATCACATACAAAGGAAGCTTGATAAGACTATGTGTGGATTTCTCAAAAGAAACCACGGAGGCAAGAATGAAGTGGGGTGATATATTTAAAATACTGAAAGAAAAAAACCACCAACTGAGTCCCATATCTGGTGAAACTATCCTTCAAATATAAGGGAGGGCTTAAAATATTCTCTGACAAACAGACAATGACAGAGTTTGTGAACAAGATCCCTGCTCTACAGGAAACACTAAAGGAAGCCCTGCAGACAGAAAGGAAAAGACAGGAGTAAGAGGTTTGGAAAACAATTTTGGGAGATAGTAGCACAGCCATGTAAGTACACTGAACAAAGATGACTGTGAGTATGGTTGGAAGAGGAAGGTTGGGACCCTGTGGGACACAAGAACAAAAGACAAATAATAAAGACTGGGACTGTGTAACTCAGGGAACCCAGAGTGTTCAATGATTGTAATAAAAGGTACAAATATGTTTTTACATGAGGTGGAACAAATGAATGTCAACACTGCAAGGTGTTAAAAATAGGGTGGGATTGGGGGGAAAATACAATCAATGCAAATTAGAGACTAAAATTAACAGAAACATTGTATTATTCTTCCTTTAACATAACAAAGATAATATACCAAAGCTAAATGCATATTGTGGGGCAGGGAATAGGGGAAGGGTATGGGACTCCTAGCATTGGTGATGTCGTCTGACTCTTTATTCTACTTTAGGTTAATGCTATCCTTCCTTTTGTTGCTTTCTAGCTGTCATGTTTTTTGTTTGTTTGTTTGTTTGTTTGTTTGTCTCTCTACCTTCTTTGATTCTTCCTCCTTCTTTGTGGAAGAAATGGAGATGTCCTTATATAGATAGTGGCAACAGTGCTGAATACATAAATATGTGACTATACAGGGAACCAATGATTGTTTACATAGGACGGAATATATGCTGTGTGTTCTAGTTTGCTAATGCTGCCAGAATGCAAAACACAAGAGATGGATTGACTTTTATAAAAGAGGGCTTATTTGGTTACATAGTTACAGTCTTAAGGCCATAAAGTGTCCAAGGTAACACATCAGCAGTCAGGTGCCTTCACTGGAGGATGCCAAGGGTGTCCGAAAAACCTCTGTTAGCTGGGAATGCACATGGCTGGCGTCTGCTCCAAAGTTCTGGTTTCAAAATGGCTTTCACCCAGGACGTTCCAAATCCGGGATGCAGTTCCTCAAAAATGTCACTCTTAGTTGCACTTGGAGTATCTGTCCTCTCTTAGCTTCTCCGGAGCAAGAATCTGCTTCCAACGGCCATCTTCAAAATGTCTCTCATCTGCAGCTCATGTGCTTTCTTCAAAGTGTCCCTCTTGGCTGTACTAGTTTGCTCCTTCTGTCTGATCTTACATAGTGCTCCAGTAATTTAATTCAGACCCACTCTAAATGGGCGGGCCAACACTTCCATGGAAATTATCCAATCAGAGTCATCACCCACAGTTGGGTGGGTCACATCTCCATGGAACACTCAAATTACAACCTAATCAACACTGATATGTCTGTCCACACAAGATTACATCAAAGAATATGGCCTTTTCTGGGGGACATAATACATTCAAACCAGCACAGTGTGTGAACAAAACCATCTTAAAAGAAATGGGTTGATGAAGAAATCTTGAGGGTACTATATTGAGTGAAATAAAACAGACACATTAGGACAAATATTGCAGGGTCTCACTGATATGAACTAATTATAATATGTAAACTCATAGACATGAAATATAAGTTATCAGGATATAGACTGAGGCTAAAGAATGGGGAGCAGTCGCTTATCATGAGCAGAATGTTCAACCAGGATGAACTTAACCATTTTGAAATGGACAGGGATGATGGTAGTATATTGTGAGAATAACCAATAGTGCCGAAAGGTGTGTGCAGGTGATGGAAAGAGTAAGCTCAGAGTCACATATGTCACCAGAAGGAAAGCTGGAGGTTAAAAGATGGTAATGTATAAAACAATGAATCTTGTGGTGGACAATGTCTGTGATTAACTATACAAATATAAGAAATCTCTTTCATGAACTAGAGCAAATGTATGACACTATAACTAAAAGTTAATAATAGGCATATAGGAAAAAATATATACCTATTGCAAACTATGTACTACAGTTAGTAGTATTTTAACATTCTTTCATCAATAGTAACAAATGTACTATACTAAAACTATGAATCAATAATGGAGGGGAGGTTAGGAGTGTGGGAGGATTTGAGTTTCCTTTTTTTGTCTTTATTTCTTTTCTGGAGTAATGAAAATGTTCTAAAAATTGAAAAAAAAATTAATTGTGGTGATGGATGCACAGCTGTATGATGGTACCAGGGCAATTTGTACACTTTAGATCTTTGGATAGTTGTACGGTATGTGAACAATCTCAATAAAAATATATATTAGGCATTCGTGACCATAAAGAAGAATTCATAAGCTTGAGAAAACAAATGGCAGAGCTTATGGGAACGAAAGGCACAATGTAAAAAATGAAAAACACAATGGAAACATATAACAGCAGATTTGAAGAGTCAGAAGAAATGATTCATGAACTAGAGGACAGGACATCTGAAATCCTACATACCAAAGAACAGATAGGGAAAAGAATAGAAAAATATGAGCAGCGTCTCAGGAAACTGAATGACAACATGAAGTACATGAATATATGTGTCATGGGTGTCCCAGAAGGAGAAGAGAAGGGAAAAGGGGCAGAAACAATAATTGAAGAAATAAACACTGAGAACTTCCCATCTCTTATGAAAGACATAAAATTTCAGATCCAAGAAGCACAGCACATCCCAAAGAGAACAGATCCAAATTGACCTATGCCAAGACACTTAATAATCAGATTACCAAATGTCAAAGACAAAGAGAGAATTATGAAAGCAGCAGGAGAACAGTGATCCATCACATACAAGGGAAGCTCAATAAAACTGTGCCAGTTTGGTTGAATTATTTCCCCCAAAACAGCATGTTCTTTGATGCATTCTTGTGTGGGCAGACATATTAGTGTTGATTAAGTTAGAACCTATTGAATGAGTGTTTCCATGGAGATATGACTCAATCAACTGTGGGTAAGATCTTTGACTGGATAATTTCTATGGAGGTGTTCCCCATCCATTCAGGGTGGGTCTGAATTAAATCACTGGAGCCATATAAAAGAACTGACAAAAAGAAAGAACTCCATGTGGCTGTGACTTACATTTTGGAGAGCAATTGAAAGTGACATCTTGAAGAGGAGCCGCAGCTAAGAGAGGATAAAACACCCCAAGAGCAACATTTTGGAGAATGCCATTTTGAAAAGCAACCTGGGAGCAAGCAGACACCAGCCACATGCCTTCCGAGCTAACAGAGGTTTTCCAGACACCAATGGCCATCCTTCAGTGAAGGTACCCTACTGTTGATGCCTTACCTTGTACACTTTATGGCTTTAAGACTGTATGCAACTTTGTAATCAAATAACCCCCCAGGTAACCAAATAAACCTACCAGGAATGACTTTTCATAAGCAATCAGATGACCTCAGTATTCATGGAAAAGTGGAAAAATCCCAGTTTTGGAACAAAATAACTCTGGTTTTCAGGATGTTACCTATCCCTTCTAATTCTTAGATTCCACATCTGTAAAATGAAGTCAACAATCATACCTGATTATGGGGTTTTATGGGGCTTACATACCCTAGAGGCAGTATAGTATAATGTGATACAATGTGATAGCCTTGGTTAAAACCCCAACCACATCATGAAACAGCTGTGTTACTTTGGGCACATTACTTAACATCTTGCTGATTCAGTTTCCTCTTCTGTAACAAGAAGTACCTAGCCTCACAGTTTTGATAAATAAATAATCCATATAAAGTACTTAGAAAATCCAAAAATATGAACTGCAATTAGAAATAATACAATGAAAACTTTTGCTGTTCTACACCTGAGCAAACTCCTAATGGCTTCTTTCACATTTGAGGAGGCCTTCTTTACCATCTGCCTCTAGCCAAGTCATTACAACTGCCAATCTTAGGGACTCTCATTTTCCTCTAAAGTTTATTAAATGTTGGAACCATTATCAAAGACAATTTCACATTTTTAAGTGGAATTTTTAAAAAGCCTAATATACGGGTATCTCTTCAGAACCATTAAAAGTAATCCTTCCTGAAAGCTGGAATTCTTTTATAGTCAGTAGCAGAACTCCTGAGATTTCTTCTAAATCTATAAATCACTAATTTCATTTAAAGTTCTCAACACATAAATTTGTAGGACATTTTCACTGGCTATACTCTTATATTTCAAAAATACATACTAAGTTCTATGTATTCAAGCCCAAGGCCTTACATGTAGTTCAGTGTACTTGGTATGTCTGTTGTAAATGCCATTCAACAGTTTACTCTTTCAGAAAGAATATAAAACAATCACAAAACACCAAAATTGTGACATTATAGGAAATACAGGGCCAGTCCAAGAATTTCTGTTGAAACTGAGTTAGATCTACAACATTTAAATCCAGTCTCTTTACACCAAAAAATTTCACACTTCTTCTGTAGTATCCTAGAAGTTGGATTACTTGAAGGAAATCTAATACAAAAAAAGCTGGGATCACAACCAATTCAATCTTCCCAAATCCACAGGGGTTCCACAGGGTGGAATGTGTATTCTAAGGCTCTTGGCCTACCTAGCACCAAAAGAAATATTCACAGTGGAAATTAAAACTCAAAAGAGTCTCTGAGTAAAAATAACCCAATTAAAACAAAATGAGAAGCTTGATAAATACGACCTTGCTGCTACCAGTCCTGTTTCAATGAGCGTATCAGAGTAAATTCTGATGTTAAATTTATAAATTGGCAAGTCTAATAAATAATTTGCTCCTAATTAATTAAATCTAAGAAGATCATGCCAAATCATCTCTATGTTTTTTTAAATAAAACCTAAAATTGTTTTGGAAATATAATTAAATTTGTACAGCCAAACCACAACATTGAGATACAGAATATAATTTTCCTTAAATAAGCATTTTCTATACAGTTTCACAGAATAGAATAGTTTAAAGGCTGAGAGGGAACTTTTAAAATATCATGTCTCATTCTACTGATAAAGAAACTAAGTTCCAGAGGGACTATTTAATATGAAAAATACAATAAAATCATGTGAATCTATTATAAGAAAGAAACATTTCTCACAAAACTTCAGGGTTCTAACACCTAAAAAAGTTAAATTGCTTAGTTATTAAAAAAAGCAAAAGCAGCTCTCCCAGATTTAGCTACCACTTCCTGCCTAGTGCCAACAGTAATAGACAATTAAAAATAGATACAAGCAACTATCCTTTTTAATGAATGTAAATTGTACCCAAACTATAGCTGGAGAAAATAAAGTACTCTGTTTCTTAAACAATGACATGGTTGTTTCACTTCAGTGGATGACGTTGGATTTTCTTAGCATTTTAGACTATTGCTTTCTTACTAAGTGGCTGTTCAACTTTATAGAAAAATTAAAAGATGATGTTAATAATAATAAAGTAATCACAATAGTAATAATGTTTAACAGTTATAAAGCATTTAAATATTTACAATTCTAAGTACCTTACATACACTAATATAATTAGTCCTTGCAGCTATCCAGTGAAAAAAGGTACATAATTATTCTAACTGTATAGATGAGGAAACTAGGTCCAAAGAGGTTATGTAATTCACCTAATATACTATGGTTAGTAAGTGGCAGAACCAGAATTCAAAGCTAGGCAATCTGGTTTCAGAGTAAAAGAAATGCATTTCACTGATGGTCTTAAACTGTATATAAATATTACTGAGGACATCAAGAGAAATACAGAATAATTTTGCAATTAAAAATGAAAAAGAACACAAAGAACATTCACTTTGTTTTTATTCCCTTCTAAAACCTGAGTTCCCCAAATAACAGAATATATTCCAATCTGCATATATAAAAAGAACTCAAATTCCTTAAATATACCTTATTATTTTTCCCAACCATCCATTTCCCAAAGTAAGTTCTTTATTTTTCTACCTATCTTAGAAATGAGTGGTGAGATCACTTGTGTACACATGGATTAAGTATAGAACTAAGAATGAAGGCCACCTACATTCACATAATTTTGCTATTTGCACAAAGAAATTATTGCCCAGAAAGATAAAGCTATAAATCATTAAATAACCCCATTGTTTACCCCAGGGAATTCCCAGAAATCCATTTACCCCAACGATAAACTACTCAAACAACTCCCTTCTCACATAGTCCCTCAACTGGAAAAACCAATCAGCTATCAAACAACTATGTATTTATAACTTGGTTAACACCCTTGCCTCACTGTTTCTACCAATCATAAACTAGTTATCATGAACTTTGCCCAATCTCAATCAGAAGGACCCACCTTAAACCCCTGGAGGTCAGATTCCAAAACTCTACAAAATCTGCCTTGTAAAGCACTACAACCAAGCCCCAATCAAGGTAGTGCTCTCTCTTACAGTAAACTCAGTTTTGCTTGATAACAGGCTATTCTGACCATCTTTGGGGGAGTCTGCAATCAACAGAAAGGAACTACCCTACTGCATTTCCACTTCTCTCCTATCATCAACTCCTTTTTTTTAATCTCTTCTTTCGTATCTCTACTAGACCACAGGTAACATTAACTACACCAGAAATGGTCATTTATATAAAAGGATAAATATTAACCATCAACTGAAAGAGGGCAGAGTGAATCTAGTAATAAATTCAATATAAAATTTCAAGCTCTATTTCATTATAGCCACAGGTTAACTCTAATTTGAACTGTGTTAACTATTCAACATTTCAAAATGATTTTAAAGTGTCCCTGAAGTTTGGTTTAGAAAGAAAAGAAAAAAATGAACAAACAAATAAAGTCTCAAAATACCAAAGGTTAAAGAATTCTGCCATCTGATTAGATTTTACTAAACTTACTTTTACTTTAACCAATGCATCTATCTGTTTTATATCAAACATGAATATATAAAATATAGTTAATCTTTAAAGAATTGCTCTTACTAAAAATGTTTTAACTTGACAGGTATATAAATATATAAATTACATATAATAAAGCCAGTCATTTTGACATTACCCTTCATTTGTATGCATTAGCATTTTAATTATATTATTAATTAATATAATTAATTAATAACTAATTTAATTAGTCATATTCATGCAGTCTTTAAGGTATATGACTGGCATTTATTCTAATTCCATTTTATTTCATTTTCTTTCCATTCACATATTTTTCCTTAGAAAAGATGAAAGCACATATAACCAAATTGATAGAACTTACTAAGTTTACAAAGATAAGCCAAAGATAAGCTTTTTGTTTTAATTTGGGGCCTTTAAATAAAAAGAACTCTTATGGCGAATTTAACTTGTCTCATCACATTCAATTGTGTGTGTGTGTGTGTAATCCATCCACAGGTAAGAAAATCAGTGCAACAGAAACTACCAATTGTTTTTTCACCAAACATTTCAAATATTACTTTCACTTGCCATGGCCATGGAAATGTTACTAACCATGCGACATTTTTTTTCATCACTGCTGTTTTATGTTAGAGCAAGATAGTGTGGAGAAAAGAACACGAAGCTTAAAAGAGACCAGGGTTTGTTATCTGGATTCCCTACTCTAAACAGGGGAAAATAATTTCATGGAGCCTCAGCTTGCTTATCTAGAAAAGTGATAAATCACCCATTTCACATGACTGCTGTGAAGACTGAAGGAGATAATGCCTAAGGTACATGGGCTATTACCTGGCACAGAGTGGTGGGCTCTCCATATGTTTGTTACCCAGCAGGCATATTAGTTCCCTGAAATTATGTTCCTAAGGATCTATAAGGTATTAGAGTACTTTTTGATTAATTACAGAATTATTAATTATAAACAAGAGATTTAAGGTTCATATCCTTTCAACCAATAATTCTTCTTCTAGGAAACTAGCCAGAAGAAATAATTAGTAGTTATCATCAAATATTTATGGTATTTAAGGTATGTAACTATACAAAGTTTTATTTTTAATATTAAAAAACTGGAAACAACTTAGGTCTCCAAATGTTATGCTACATCTGTATGACTGCAAAGTATACAGCTATTAAAGTATTTAAAAAGAATTAAGGACATCCAAATGTTCACACACAAAAAATGAATTTAAACAACAGCCTATAGGCCTACATCTCAAACATGTCAATAATTGCATAAATGTATGTCAGTTTACACCCATATATACAAACCCAGAAGGAAAGGATTTGGAAGAAATGTATCAAAATATTGACAACGATTATCTCTGGATGATGGGAAACAGTAGATATTTATTGTTTTCTTTTAAAAATTTTTTTTTAATTTTCCAAATTTATACCTGAGTTAGTTATATACTTAGAAAATATGAAATTAAAAAATTAATCCATTCAATTCTATTTATTATTTAGTATATTCTAGTTTTTAAGGGTGGTTTTTAAAATTATATCCCATCTCATTTCCAAAAGGATTTAGGATAGTTGACAAAAACACATATACAACAGACTAAAATAAATAAATGAAGAAATTGAAATGAAGGAAAATAAAGAAAAAACTTGCAAACTCTCAGTATGTATGTATCAGTCAAAGAACATTTTCACATACTGAGAAGTGGAAGAAATTTTTCCCACTTTCTCTGAAATGGTATAATACAGATATGGTAGACAACTTTTTAAATTATATGCCATGAGAGCTATTTAAACGAATTAACTTAAATCACAGTTATGTGATCAAAGGAAGGGAGACAGATTAAAAGTCAAGGAATCAAGACCTGTAACAAGATAAGGAAAGCATTGATCTACTTCTAAAAACCCAAGGAACACCATCTAAAAATGCATAGATAGGAATAGAAAAATATAGATTTAGACAGATTTTCCCTAATATTTTGTCACCTTTATTCATGTGATTCAAAGAAAAAAGAAATGGAAATACTACATGTAAAATAAATTAGGTAAACATTAAAAAAGCTATCATATTAACAAAATATACTATATACATTATATTCAACATAATACTTACCTTCACTGACAGCGTGGGGCTTAATAATGCAACAGGTACAATTCGTAAATTTAGCAGTGTTTGCTGGACCACACCCTCCACTCGAAGGAAAGAACAACTCCATTTCCTAAAGACAGAGATAAATGACTTTGGCATATGTGATCTCTTACCTTGAACTCCTGGGATAATTCTGCAAGGGAGGGAAGAACTATCCAATTACTATTAAAGTTTCATAATGTAAAATATTTGCTTCAAATTTTCTAAAACTTTGATTCTTACAAAGATTAACTGAACCCTGTTTCAAAACTTACAATCAGCACATATAAAGGAATGTTATTTAAAGCAATGAGAATGTGCACCATCCTGTCCCAGGATTAAAACTGATAATGTCTTCGTGACATTATCACTTAGGAAATGAGTCTGGCCCTGGCAGTGAGGGATTGAAAATGCCTACTTGACAAAAAGGGAGAAAAAAGACAGGCAACAAGCTGATGTCATAGTGGCTGAGAGATCCCAAATAGAGTCGAGAGGCTATCCTGGAGGTTTCTCTTATGCAAACTCCAGCTAGACATCCCAAATGGCCACAATATGCCATGGCCTTACCAAAAGTAATCACCAAATACCTAGGTCCCTACCTGAGATTCTATAATATTCACTCACTAAATTTTATCTCTCAAAACTTTAATCCACCAGAGTGTTCCTATGCCAGACAAGTCCTAAAACTCAGAGGCAACAGCCTCTTTAAGAACAATAAGATACAGCCCCCTCCCCCATCCTATTGACACCCCCTTTCAATATGAACAAGTTAGGGTGCTCACAGCCTAGATACCCCCAAAGACAGAGAAAAAGATTAAGTGAGAGGATAAGATTTAATAAAGGTCTATGAATACTGAAACTTTATATAAATATATATATGTTTTAGATGTTGGGGTGTTGGAATGGCTGGAAGGAGGTAAGTGACATGGTGGAACTGTACCCTGTAACATCCTTTGAAATTTGCTCTGTAGCTACTTGTTGAATTGTGCTTTGAAAGTCTTCAACTTTCTGTATATACCCTATATTGCATAATAAGGCAAAAACTGAAACTGTGGAACTGTAACCCATAGCAATTCTTTAAATTACCTATATAACTGCTTGTTGAGCTATACATTGAAAGTTAACATCTTTCTGTGTATATGTTATATTTTACAGTAATGGAAATAGCTGAAGTTGTAGAACTGTGACTCATGACATTCTTCGAAGTTTGTTCTCTAACTACTTGTTAAATCGTACCTTGAAAGTTATCACTGTTATGTATATATGTTAAAGTTCACAATAAAAAAAATGCATTTAAAAAAACTGAAAATGTCTTAACATATTTGGAATACTGGAAGTAACCAACATAAAGCTCTTATTCTCCCCAAAGCATTAGCTCATGAAGACACAGATACCATTTTAAAATTTTTCTTAAAATATATAAAATAAAATTTAAGACTAGGAAGTCTTTATAGAAACAGAGATTAGTATTCAGGAATCTGAGAACTATAGATAGTTAAAACTAACTTACTAGAGTCCATTATACAATCAAATGAACCATATATTTTAGCCACATTTAGGTATTTGCTGTGTTATTTGTTTTGCTCATGGTTCATTAGAATGACAATCCAGTAATTTGAACTAGCCATAAATGGTCAAATCTGTCACTTCTCTTCATTACTGAAACAGATGCTTTCCTGCCTCTAAGCTTTTACTATTATTATTTCTACTATTTCCTATAAAGCCCTCCGCCCCAAGCTCCAAAGGACCCTACCAATGTGTAAAGGGCTACTATTCCCTCCCAGGATGCCTTTCCTAATACTCCTAATCAGTACCCTAATCCCCGCAAAGTCGTGGTTACTTGGGTACTTGCCTTCTACCAAATTATAAATTTGTAGAAAGGAACTAACTTGCATATCTTTGTAGGCCGCAAAGCACCTAAAATAATGCCTAGCTCAAGGTAAATGTGCCACACTGATACACATTTTTAAAAACCACTAAGGAAAATGAGGAATTATTCAAATACTAAAGTACATATTTGAACAATTCCAGTATTGAGACATTTTAGAATAAAAGAAAAATGTTCTATACCTTAGAAAGAAAGTACCTCTCTAACCTGTTGCAGCCTTCATTTATTATTCTTCTTGATCAATAACAATTATTACCATTTATAGTCCGGTACCAGATGCTTTGATTACACAGTCTTAGACAACCTGTACACTATAATTGAAAACTCAAATACCTACAGGTCTGGCAGGTAATAAATGAATGAAGCAGAACTGGTATGACAAGAAGAAACGATAGTGCTGCAAACTAGAAAGAACCTTTGATGGCTCTTCCCTATGTCACTGACCTCTAAGTATTAGAGAGCTCCAGGGCTCAGTCCCTTAGACTCCTACTCTCTTTTATCTGTCACTCCCTCGGTGATCTCATCTAATGGCACCGCTCTGAATGCTAACTGTACTCTGCTGGCTCCCACATTTTACCTCCAGTCCAACCTACTCCTTAAACTCCACACACATGTACATGCAAATGCCTCTTGGATATCACTACCTAATAAACATTTCAGACTTAAAATGTTGAAACAGAACTCCTGATTTCTACTCTGTCTCTCACAAATCTGCTCTTTCTATCCCCACCTTGTTTTCCCCATCCTTCCAACTGCAGTGTGATTCCTCTTCCTTTCTTACTTCCCCTCCATACACCTGTCCAATCTATCAGGAAATCCTTTCAAATATGTATATGCAGAATCTCACTACCTAAAATCTATTACCCTGGTCCACACCACCATCAACTTTCCCCTTGACTACCGCACTGATTTCCTAACTGATCTACCATTCCACATTTCCCCCACAACAAACCGACCCCTACTCTCCCTTAACACAGTGGCAGAATGAAACTTTTAAAAACCTTAGATTATGTCACTTCTCTGCACAGAACCCTCCAATGGCCTCCCATCTCAGTCAGGATGGATTTTCAAGTCCTAGATATCCTAAGAAGCCTTATATGATCTGGCCCCTGACTACCCCTCTGACCTAACCTCCTTACAGTTCCACTACCTGTGTTTCTGTTCTGGCATCACTGGCCTCCTCACAGTTCCTTAAAAATAGCAAATATGTTCCCACCTCAGAATCTTTGCATGTACTATACCCTTTCTGCTGGGAACACTCTTTCCCCCAGATATTCACATGGTGTTCTCCCTCATTTCCTTCAGATCTCTGCTCAAATCAGAGATTGTGGGGACTTCCTGAATATCCTTTATTTAATAGGATTTCCCACCCCTACCCAACACACAATCCCTTCCTCCACCCTGATCATTTTTTATCCCCCTATCCTGCTTTATTTTCTTCAGAGCACTTACCACCCAGCATGTTGTAAAATCATTTACTTGTTTATAATCTGATCCCCTGCCCCACCAGAAGAGATGTAAGCAGAGACTTTGTTTTGTTCACTTCTGTGGGGAAACTGCTGTTTCCCCAGCATATAGAACAATTCCTGGTACATGTAGCCTCTCAATATTTTGATGATTGACATTAATAAACTTATAAACTCTGCATATGTAAATAAAATACATTTATCCATCCACATTATACAAATGAGAAAAATGGGACTCAGATTAACAAACACCTTACAAGTTAAGCAAGGGGCAAAATCAAGATTCAAATCAGGTCATTCTGGCTGCAAAGCCCTGAACTTTTTCTATCATCTGTCTTCCAAAAGTGAAAAGTATTGCTAAATTTTTCTACCTCTAGTTTAAACAGTTACTTGGCCAATTATTTTTTCTCAACTTGCCTCTAATTTCTTGTTCAATTTTAAAAACTGAAAGCACCAACTTTCCATGTATTCATTTACCAGCTTACATATACTGAATAAATATTTAACACATAAAGATAGAAAAGTTTTACTTAAATATTTCTTCTTAGTAGAAGGGAATGATTCTATTTCATGCCTTTTTCTTTCTCCCTGTGCAGGCTGCCATGTCTGTGCCACCTATTAATCCAAGCTCACATTTTCAAGAGCACTTTTACTAGGTCATTGTTATGGCAACTATTTCAAAGGCTTCACACAACAAATATAAGGTCACACACAAAAAATTCCATATTCCTTAGTGATTTGAGTTGCTAAGATATTTTGCATAAGAGCTCTTCTGCTTCCAAGGCTCCCTGCTATTACTGTTGGCTTTTTATATTTCTCTAAATTGCCAAGCAAGAAATGATAAAAATCTGTAACTTTCCCCCAAAATAAAGTTCAGACTCAATTTGATAAGCTAAGACTTTAATGATTCTAAAGTATATAGTGTATTGCTTCATAAATTTGTACCCTGATAAGAGTGCATGATTATCTCACTAAAATATTTTGACTAATCTACATTCATACCTTTAACAATTAGGCAAGGAGATGGATAACTATAGCAAGAAAAGCAGTAGAGCCTGAACAAAGAACATGTGAAGGAAGAAAATCCAGTTAATAAGATATAGATCATGGTCTGGTAGATATGAAACAAAGAAAAAGTGATATCACAGAATTAAAATAAGGTGAAGCATTTCAAAAAGGAGGAAGTGGTCAAACCTGTCAAAGACAGCAAATAAGAAATGAAAAATTTTCCTTGTATTTTACAATTAATTTTAACCAAAACAGTTTCTGTGGAATTATGAGGATGAAGCTAAGTTGTAATGACTGCTAAAATGAGGAAGGAAAAAGAGTGAGTATAGTATTTTTTGGATAAGAAGGAAAGAAAGATTAGATAGTAACTAATGGGAATTTAAAGTGACTGGGAAGCTTTTTGGAGTTGCATAGCTACTGTGTGATTTTTTCTCAATTTTTTGTCAACATATATGGTCCTTGCTTCATCATGTATGCTATATTTTCCAACCACATTGTTTCTCCTTGATTCCTTGTCAGCTAACATGAGGTCCACAATATTTATTCTTCCCAAGACAAGGGTCAAGAATATGTATATCTTAAAGGGTTCATATAAATAATAGGGTATTTCAGGAACTAATGGGAGAATAAGCTGAAAAATCTAAGTGCAGAAAATAGAAATAAATATGTTCAAGACATCTATTTGGGAGAAAGTTTTACAGTACCTACTCCACTACAAAAAGAGATAAGAAAATTATTCTGCAAATTGTATTTGCAGATAGGAATTTTTCTACCACTCAGCACATGATTAGGTATGTGCATGCACAGAAACACACAATATGTATATTTAAGACAAGTCTAGCTTTATCATATTAAAGTATAAAATTTGCCTTGTATTTCTGAATTCACTTATTTTTGGCAACAATAGCATTATTGAAATAAAAGTACAACCTATATTTCTATTCAAAGGAGATAAGTTATAGTTGGATTCAGTGATAAGACTCATGGTATTTCCTTAAAGGACAACAAATGCTTACAAGGCAAAGCATCCTAAGAAAATTATCAAAATGATAAGCTGACATATTCTATTCCTTTTCACATTTATATATATATTATACAAAGTTTATAATACAAATACTCTTAAAATTAGTTTATTAATGGGAAGTCTGTAGGGAGCTTAATGACTAATGTAAGGAGAATTCATTGACCCAACAAATACTTATTGAGCACTTATTTTATGCCAGGCAGTTTCTAAAGACCAGAACAAAACCCACTGGTAGAATCATCTAATGTATAAACATGAAGAGAGCAGCCTAAAATCTGACAAGCTTATTGTGTTCAAATTTATCAAATGAACTGGTAGAAATAAAGAACAAAGAAATGGATAGGGTAAAGTGATAGGGAAAATAGAAGGAAAATGTCAATGAACATGATCAATGGCCTTCACTCAGTTTAGGTCCCACTTCCTTCATTAATTATTTGTGTCTATCTTTTCTTCACTCAGTTTAGGTCCCACTTCCTTCATTAATTATTTGTGTCTATCTTTTTTTTTTATACCTTTAAAGATCTGATTGGTAATTTAACTATAGAAAGTAATACCACATTTACAGTAAATATGGCCAAAGATGATAATCATTCTCTTTCATTAACCTTTGACTCCCTCAATCCTCTATGATGTCATTATATTTGCTTAGCAAAACCACAATCATGGTTAAAGTCAACTTTCTGTCTATTCTGTACCTATACCAGGCAGCTGAATATGGCTATAGAAACAACTACAAACATAATTCATGACCACGAACATTAGATGGACAGTTAATTCTACATATCAATCACACTATATTTCGCTAATCTGTTCATTTTCTCAATCTTTTAGATGATTGTTGTATATCTTCTTCTATCTCTTCAAACCCCTCAACACCTCCCCATATTCATTCTTATCTATTGCTGATCTACCTACCCACTACATTGAGGAAATGGAGGAAATAAGAAAAGAATTAGCACCTGCATCCACATACTCTGCCTTCCCACATGTTCCTACAAATGAAAAATGAAATTAGAGCCATTCTCTCCACCTGGGATCTAATTTCCAATCCTTCAAACCTAATCAATAACACTGTTCCCGCAAGTCTCCTTCTTTTTCCAACATCATCAATTTTGCACATCTGTAATTTTTCTCATATTAAAAAATTTCTTGATCCTGTTTCTCCTGTCAGCTACCACCTCATTTTTTTGTTCTCCTTTCAGCAACCTCCCTCAAAAGAATTGTCCATATTCACCAACTCCAACTCCTGTCTTACAATTTTTTTTTAAATCCTCTCCAAACAGGCCTTTGCCATCATCTCTCCACTGATAATGATCTTACCAAGTTCACAAATGCAATGATATCTACATTGCAAAATCTACGGTAGATTCTTGCTCCTCTTCTTACTTGACTTATCTGCCTCATTTGACACCACTTATCATTCTCTCCCCTTAGAGTATTTTCTTCAACTGTCCTTCAGGACATAATTACTTCAGAGCTTTTTCTTCTACCTCACTGAAGGCTCCTTCTTGACTTTCTTTGCTGGTTCTCTTATTTTACCAGATCTCTCAGTGTTAAAAGTACTCCAAGGATCCCTCTAGCTCTCTGTCTTTCTCAATCTATACCCTCTCCTTGGTAATCTCAACTAACCTCATGGCTTTCAATACCATGTAGTACTGATGACTCCCACATTATGTCTCAGTACAGACCTCTCCACAAACCCAAAGTCACATACTCAACTGTTTGGTCAACATCTCCACTTGGACAACTTACATATTAAGTAAGTTGCGTGTTAAGTTTGCAATGTCCAAAAACGTAACTCCCAGTTCCCACCCTCCATCCCCCAATACTTATTCCAGGCATAACCTTTCCTGTTTCAGTTTAGGTAAATTCCTTTCTTTCAGATGCTCAGAACAAGAACTTTGGACCCATCCTTGATATCTCTTTTACTCATAGTCTACATTCATTCTTGCAGGAAATCTTGATCATCTGATCTTCAAAAAGTATATATGTATATGTTTTATGTAAATTTACATATATACTTCTCCCTTTGCTACCATCTTGGTCCAAGTCATCATCTCTCTGGATTATTGCAATAGCCTTATAACTGGGCTCCCTATTGCTACTCTTGCCCTCAACAGTCTATTCTCAATGTAGTAGCAAGAATGATCTTTTTAAATGGCAAGACAAACATGTCAGTCCTCTGCTCAAAATCCTGCAATGGCTCTCCATTTTCCTCAAAGAAAAAGCCAAAAGTCCTACCATAGCCTCCAAGACCATATGGTCTCTCCCCTGATTACTTTTGTAACCTCATCACTCCCTCACTCACTCATTCCCATCCAATCGCACTGCCCTCTTTGCTATTAACTGAATATGGAAGGCAGAAATACACTATTCAAGGAAGAGCTAGATGGTCAGTGTATGAGTTACAGTGAGTGAGAGAGAGAGAGAGATAGGAGATAAAGTTGGAGAGGTTAATAGGGGCCAGATCAGGTAGAGCATTGGAGGCCACAATAAAGGCTATAGATTTTATTCCATAAGAGACAGAAATTCACTGTAGGGTTTTCAGTAGGTGAATGTTAATCTGATTTGTTTTAAAAAGATCATTTTTGGAAGAGTGATTTTTAGTTGGGGAGAGTAAAATTTTCATAAATGAAGTGTCAGAGGAATAGAGGAAAGACACATCAGGAAGCTATTGCAGCAGTCCAGGGACATTATAGTGGTGATTTAGACCACAGTGGTCAGATTCAGAGTCTACTTTGAAAGCAGAGATGAAAGGACTTGCTGATGGATTGGATGTGAGTTTTAAGAAAAAGAAAAACTCAACTACTATAAAATTGTCAAAGATTATTTCATTGCAAAGATAACCAGACTAAAAACCATCTTGACTGATGAGAAACTTCTCACAATGCTAAGAATAAACTTGCCCTTCATTTTAATTCAACATCCTTATAAACCCATTATAATCCCTTTTATATGAATTTTTAAAATAAGGGCTACTTGTAGGGAAATTTTTTATGAACATTAGTTATATGATAAAATAAAAATATAGTAAGCTTGAAAACAGTGTTTGGTTTGAGTCAAAGAAAGAATACATAAAATGAGCATTTAAAAAAAAAATTTACTCTTCATAAACTGACATCTTACACGAATTCAATAATTCAAACACTTCTGCACCACAATAATTTAAGTCTTTGGAACAGGAAATGTGGCAACAAATGTTTTAATTGGAAAAAACTTATTTTCACCATACGTTCCTGCCCTGAAAGGCAAAAGCAAACAAAGATAATGAAACACTGTTTGATCCTAAGCAAAAGGTCAAAGTTTTTCTTTACTACTAGATTCTATGTATAAGTCCAACCTAAGTCACCAGCGACACAAATTCTTCACCTTTACATAATACATTTAACAAAAGCAAAACAGAATTAAAATATTTTTAAAACACCTTACTCTGGCAGCAGTAGCAAAAGAATCAGGGCCATGAGCCGCATTTCTTATGCCATCTGTTCCAAATAAGGCTCTAATGCTTCCAGGAGCATCTGTACGTGCCACCCCAGAGTTTGCAGGTCCAAGTAATCTTTTCCATTCGCATATAGCATCATCTCGTAAAATCTCCATGGCAATAATAGGACCACTTGTAATAAATTGGATCAGCTCACTACAAAACAGGTACAAGATTTATTTTTCATTATTCTGTCAACCTAGATATCTCCCATAACAATGAGGACATACAACATCTTGAGTTATGTCAACACAGATTTCAATATTATGATCTCAGAACTATTGAGCATAGTAAATTTTACATGGAGAGGGAAAATATTTTCATAAATTGAGTATTCTACTGTGGCTCAAGTCACTACAAACCACTAATATCAAATCAATTACTGTTAGCATAAAAATCTGTGTGATACAATACACTACTTCATTGAATTGAGATGTTTATTATTGATCTATGTTTTTCCTATTGCTGTGAAAAATACAAAAAGGTCTTACTTTCTATTGTCATGTGCTTTACTATTACAGTCTAATTCAGTTTCATAATGTAGAAAGCAGTAAGAGTGATGTCTTATCATATGTATATTTTAAAGTAAGTCCATATCTCTCTCTCAACTAAACTAAGAAAGAGGAAAAGACTCTCCTGGAGAAAGGGGCATGGTTTGATAGGCCCTTTTGTGTCTAATAGCTATGGCCTGTTTTACACTGCCTTCCCTCATGAATCATGTTATATGAGCTAACTCCTTTCAGTGTTCCCTCTTTCAATCACTCCAATTTATTTTGATTATACTTCTAAGATGTAGTATCTTCAAGGAGGTATTCATATCCTCCACCCTAGGAAGCCCACAGGGCCTCCTCATACCTATTCTGCAAGGCCTTAGCAGGAAAACAAACAAATACGAGATTTAGGAAACCCAAATCTGGGGAACAAATCCATTAAATAAGTATTTTTTGATACTTGCTATATATCAGAATCTATGCTACAAAACAAGATCCTTCCTGCAAGAAACTTATAATCTAGTGTCTGTTCCAAATAGGGCTCTGATGGAATACAGAATTCTCAAAACATAATAGAATAAGCCTATAGTATTAGTTTGGATATAATGAAGCAAGGAATGGTGTGCCTGATCATAAAAGACACTGATGCATGAAACTATTTCCAATTACTGCAGTTATATCTTTTCTTATGTCTTTCCCAATATCAGAAAACTAATTATTCACCTATTTAATAAAAATTTACTGCATACTAATTACACATATAACATTAAAATAAGATTCATAATTCAATGCTATAAGCAAATACAAAGACTATTCAAAAAGCATAATTCTCACCTATTTTCTATAAATTTGTGTATGTCTTTTCAAACAAGGCTCAGCAAAATGTTATGTTTTAATTAAAATAATCTGTAATAATTTTCTTACATAAAACTTTTTTTTTAATCCACTATTCTGTGCAGGATACTAAATGGCATGTCTGCTGTAACATTTTGGCTAATATAACACCCTTCTTCATTAGAAGTGTAAACCCTTTTTTGTCTGTCAATAATAATATGAGCAAACAAAATATTCTCTTAAATTTTACATTCCAAATATCAGAACAAAGATTCAGTTTCTAACATATACTAATTGCTATAGTTCAAGCAACAAAATATATGTTAAACAATTTAGTTAAAATATAAGGGATCTATGAACACTTTCTATGTCTTCAAAATAAGAGTTTAAAAACACAACAAAAATAATTCAACATAAAATATAATTACCACCCTATTCTTAATCAATTCAAATCTAAAAAGAAAGCTGTACTCCATAAATTTAAACAAATCATCCTATTTGCTTCTGATTAAAGTTTAAGATAATAAGATAGTGAGATATAAGAATTCTTGTTTAATAGAAGAATAGAGGAAAAAAATTCCTAGAAAAGAGTACTATACAGTTGCAAGATGTGGCTATGGTCCTTTTGACAGATTATTCTGATGTAACAAATTTCTGAATTGTACAAATATAACTCTTAGTCTTCCAGAATATCCCCAATTACACATGACTAGCCCCCAAATTAAGCACCTACTTTAAAAAGGGCCTTGATTGATGGTCTACATGAAAATCTGTTGCTTCTTTCCTATAAAATGACCAGAATAACAATAATTAATAGGAATTATGTAATAAAATAGCATCATTTTAGTTTACATTAACAAAATAAAGATAAAATTCTCTAAATTCATATTTATTTTATCTGTATCTGAATTGATTAAAGATTTTTCACTAAATGTTCCACTCAAATCCTCTCCCTTTTAAATTTTTTGTGTGGGTCATAAATATAAGATCCAAAATTAAAATGGATACAGAAGTCAATATTAACTTTATACTTAGGTTCTATATCACTCATCTTCCCCTAGCCAGCATCTTTAACACTCTAGCAACAAAATTTAACATTTATCAATAAGAATTATTTGTTCTTTAAAGTCTAAATAAGTTACATCAAAAAACGCAAAGCCATCTTCAAACTGAAAATTTGCCATTGTTTCCTAGAGGCTTTAAACTTCAGAGATTAGAAGAGAATTTTCATTTAATAGCTATAATTTTCTTTCTTAGATCAATCTTCCCAAAGGAAAAACTAAATAATTGTGCTTTTAAAACCTACATGGCAAATTATGCATAATAATGTATTCCTATTGGTTATTAATGGATCAAAAATAATGCTTTAACTGACATCACAAAAAAAGGGGGGGGGGATATGGAGTAATTCAGACTTTATTAACGGTATTAGGGATTTAATTTTTAAGTTTATATTTCCACTAGTGAGTATCTTTAGAGACAATGGAAGGATAATGGCCTACAAACTGCTTAGCTAAAAGTCTAAAGAATTTTTTTTAAATCAAATCAGGTGGATCCTTAGAATTATGTAATTTTCTGAAAGGCTTTAAACTGAATTTGCAGTATGCAACAAATATATCTATCAGTATCAACTACTTTTTAAAACACCAAAGAAGTTAGTGTTCTCTACCAAAAAATTAACTTTTCAGTCTTGAGAATTAATTTATTACATAATGCTTTTAAGATCTTATCAATTTATTACAAACTGAATTCACATAATAAGCTATATCAGGCACCCTCTTTTCAAACCAAATGCATGAAAATATTCTTTGGCCATGAAGACAATATGAAAGTATCCTATGCAAATACAGAGAACAAAATTCATCCACTGAAAACGGGGAGGGGCAGAAAACTCATATTTTTCTAGAGTCTATTATATGTCACAATAAATTATTGCATTTATTCCTCACAACAATATATCATAATAGGCATGATCATCTTCATTTTACATATGATAAAAATTAAGCTAAGAGTGGCTATATAATTTGTCTAGGTCAAAGAGCTAGTAAGGACAGAACAAAGTCCAAACCAAATCTCTTTGGTTGCAAATCTCTCTGATTGCTTATGCCTCTTCTACTACCAACTGCTGAAGAAAAAATTGTAGAGTGTGAGAGGAAAGAGGAAGAATTCACAAAAATGAGATATTTATATATTGTATTTTGGTCTAAAATGGTGCAAAACTCAATGTCTGAAAAACTTGTGGGGAGTAAATTAGAACAGTTAGCAGCAAGGGTATTAAAATGACCAATTTTAAAATTTTCAACACAACAAACTGAATTACTGTAAAGGTAAAAATAATCATGACCTTTAATATCAATGAAAAGAAATGTATTGATAAATTATTAGAAGTGTTACATTGTTTTCTTCTAATCTGTCACTAACCCCATAGCTATTTTCATTAAAAATCTAAAGTTGAAGTCAGAGTTCCTGAGTTTTTTCCCATCATTCTTATCTATTTCTTCCTTTTAAAACTTTAGAAGGAGATAGACATCCATCGAGTGTATCATCACCTAGGGAAGTTTTTGTTTGTTATCACATTTTGTTTTGTTTTGTTTTGTTTTGTTTTGATGAAGAAACTTATTCTTTAAAAAGAATCTATCCATTAACTTCTTACAATAAATATTTACTTAGTGCCTTCCTTAAATCAGGCACTGATTCAAGAATTAGAAATGCAAAGTCAAAGAACTCAACTGCTGCTTTTCAGATACTGTTATAATGAAGGAAATGGCATTGTAATAATTTTAGAAAATTTAAGCATTGGGAGAAACTCCTGCATGGATCCCTCTCCATTCTGCATGTCTTGCCAGGTATGCCAAGAATGCAAGGCCCTGACTACTTCTTAGCCATTTCTCAGGGTTGTGTTTAGAGCAAGCAACCTTGAGGGATGAAGTAATGTCTCTCTTCAGGACAAAGAGCAGGCTTGTTTACTGCCTGGTATGAAACAGTAGGTAATCCAAGTCCCATGGAATAGATATCCAGGAACAAATGATGTCTCAAAGCAGAGAAGACTCCTGGCAGGCGCATGCACACACACACACACACACACACACACACAAAACCAGTAACAAAAACCTCCTAGAGGAGTCAAGTATGACCACCACCTGGGTCAGGGTTGCCTAACTGCCCCTTTAATGCCTTGCAGACACTTGAACTCCTTGTGGTGGGAGAGACTCAACTAAGTAGGGAATGACACAAGAGAAAGCAGACTTTGCCCTAATAGATACCCTACCTCCCTTCTTCATTCTTTAGATTTGATGTTTCAGTCTTTGCCTACTTGGTGGGAACATTTTTAAATAGGACTGTCCAATATCAAGGGAAGATAATTAGTGTGTCTTTTTCCAAAGGCTCTCTAAAAAAACAAAGAGAAGGCTGTCCCATTTTGACATTGTGAATATTTTCCTTAATATTCCCAAGGTAGAAATGCAACTTTACCATTGGGTTGAAGTTACTTTCTTAGTGATAAAATGAATAAACAAGATGAATAAGTCTTATTTTCATTAAATGACTTAGAAAATATTTGTTTGGATAGGATAGATTGCTTTTTAGAATAATAAATAGGTAAAAGGGAAGCACAATTTCCAATTGCATTCAGTTTTGGAAATTTCAGCACTAACATTCAGTATTGTATTGTCAAATAGAAATAATCAGACATTCATTTCCTCTTATCATTTTTACATAGTATGTTACATTTCTATATTAAGAATATATCTGTGATATGAAAGCAGATGTGGTTAACAAAATCAACAAATAGTTAAATGAGACATGTATAAAAATCTCACAACTCCTACTGTGCTTAGTGTTCAATCATTATTTATGCAGCTGATTAACTACTGTCTCATATTTTCTAATTCTGATAAGATTAGTATTCTATTATTTGCCATTTAGTGGAAGGGGTTTTATTTTAAACTATGGCATGATAGATAGAAGGTGATTAAAAAAAGAAAAACAGGTATTATGTAACTGAAAATAATCAACAAATTACCTTGAAAGCATCATCATTTTGAGTTTGGTTATAATAAATCCAGATTTTTTAATTATTTCAATTATTTCTCCAGCTCTTGATACTGCATCTGGTTTAATCAGGGCTAATGTTCTGTAAAGAAATAAAGAATAATTTTGAAAATAAAAACAGTTCATCAGTTTTTATTTATAATTCCCAGATAGTAGTAGTTTTCTTAGCAATCATTCTGGATCATCAAGCATCAAAATTAATTATATAGAGAAAAGTATCTCTTAAAAAATTTATATATTTACTTTTTCTCAAAACTGAGTACTCAATCTAAAAATATAATATAAGCTTAGAGGGTAACATTAATATTGTCATTTGGAAATATGGAAAACATGGGCTCTTGAGATTTCTCACTATTTCTAGGAACATATTTTACACAAATAACTAAATTCTAGAAAGTTGCATTGAATATATCATGAGTTCAGTTTTGGTCTCTAAGATTTTAACATATATATCCTCTGCAGTCAGTTCAGCATCGATTTGGAAATAATTATAAATTCTTCTACTGACTCTTTATTCATTAGCATAGATGATGCGCAAAGAACCAAATGTTCTCTCATCCAACAATGTGTATTAATAGCAAGCACCATGTTAACTTTAAAATAATGCTTTCCTTTGAAGAGGATACATTAGAGCAATGCACTCTCCTTCTCTGAAGAATAAAATAGTCTTTTAGAGAAGAGGCTCATCTAACTCAATGCCTTATTTTTTACTGAATAGGAAACTAGGCCCAGGGAGGTAATGTGCCTTGCCAGTGGCATTGTCAGGACAAAACAATAAGCATACAAGAGCCCCAGGTCTGTACTCCTTTGGCATCACATTTATTTCAAATTTACTATTGTTAAAAAAGGAGGTAATCACTGAATCCTCCAGAATAATATTTGCAAATGCAAGTTAAACACCAGCCTAATTGTCATAATTCAGATTATATGAAATACAAAATTATGATAAAGAATTGCTGCCACTTTCCTTTATTTTCATTTGTTATGACAACATTGGCAGTAATTTAAGGATTACATAAAAGGAAAACAGTTGGCCTTTTCATAGTTAGCTTTTCTTACCAAGGAAACAAACAAAGCTGAGGATATAATAATTCAAATATTCTTAACTGAGATTGGATATAACTCATGGCTGGGTTTTAAAATGTTTAAGTTATAAAAGAACTTTTTTTTTTTAATTTTAATCTGTTTATTACAAGATATACCAGACAATCTTTTCTTTATTTTGAAGCAAAATCACTTATATTATTTTATAACATACAGTTTCATTGAAGATACAGTTAAAACTCTTCATTTTTAAGTCCACATTATTTAAATATAAGTCAAACTAACTGATAAATTGTTTATTTTAAACTCCGGAAGAACACTTCAGGAACCACAGCTGTTAAATGAAAATACAAAGCACAACAGCAATCATAAATTTTTATGAACAGAAAGCAGCAAGAAAAGTCCAAAACTAACAAAACTTAGTCTAAAATACAATGCCATTCTCACTTTAAGTGCCTACAGTAGACAATAGCTTAATATGATTAATTACTCTAAATAAGTTCCTCCATAATATCTTTACAACTTAATTGTTCAGCAGGTAATAATTAAAATGTATTTTGGTAAAAAAAATAAGACAAGCGTGACAAATCATGATATTATTTAAAAGAGAAAATAGCATACAAAGAAACAAAAGGGTCACAAAATTATTAAGTGTTTCTGTTATCTATTGCTGCATAACAAACCAGCCAAAACCTGATGGCCTAAAACAACAAACATTAATTTCTCAAGATTCTATAGATTGGCTGGTGGTGGTTTCATCTGGACTCATTCATACATCTACATTCAGCTGGCAGGTCAGTTGAGCTCAGCTGAGATTGCCAAGCTTCTCTGTCCGTGTGGTCTTTCATTCTTAACTAGGGTAAACCAGGCTTCTTACAGTGTTCCATGGCATCCAAAGAACAAGCATTTCCAAGTGTCCCCATGACCACATATGTTTTGACGTTCCTTTGGCCAAGGCAAGTCACACAGATATGTCCCAAGTCACTGTAAGAGGGGACCAGACAAGGACATGGATACCAGGAGGTGTGATTCCTTTGGCCCATCAGTGTAACATTCTACTGAAGTCATATTCTTGCCCACATTGAAGCATGAACTGTAAGGCACAGCCTCAGATGTTCCCAAAAGAAAACAAAAACATATAAATATTTTCCCTCTAGATTAAAACTTCTGAGCTATGGAGATTGACCAAAACAAAACCAAAACCAAAAACAAAACAAAACAAACAAAACAACGCCACACAATTTGGCCACCCTTCACAAACTCAGACAGGATAGAGATTCTGGAAAATAACAATATTCAAAAAGCCAGGATAAAAACTGTTCTTCATATACCATCAACTGCTGAGCAAAAATAGTAATAAAGATGACTTATCAATTACTGTACAATAAACATTCTGGATACTATAGTGCTATGGACCCTTTGAATGCTGTCAATCTAAAAGAGTAAATTTGCTAACTTATAAATGTAAACATTTCAAAAGGCATTCATATTTGTCTTCTGCATATCAAAACCCGTTGTAAACATCAACCCAAGGCTAAATTTATAGTTTATTTTATGCTTTTTTTTGCCACTTAAAAATTTATGTTTGCCCATGGAAAAAGGAAAAATAACCTCACATTTGGTACCTGTGGTTTGGGGGAAAACACACTGAACCAGAGCTTTTGAGTTGCAACAACAACAAAGTAACTCAGAGCAATCCTCTACTGAAAACTAAAAATGGCAGATAAAATATTTTTTAAAAAAATTTTTAAAAGCAAAGATGAATTGACTAGATACTAAATAATTAGTAGGACAAAATGAAAGAAAAATGGAGACCTAGAAAAATGAGGATGGAAATTGTTTTTACCTTGACAGCATTTTCCGTCTGGTGAATCTCAACTTTAATTTTTACTGCCTCACTGGGAGACGGGAACAGAACCCAATAAAGAATCCTCCCTATTCTGAGATGGGACAAAAGTCTATACCATATTGATGAACCATAAAGAAACAGGTCACACATGATCTGGCAGCACACATTCACATCACCTAGGTAGTCTGGAAACTTCAAATTTTGAACTTAGATAAAGCTAATCCAGCTTGGTAATGTGTCCAAGAAACTGGCAGGAAAAAAAACACAATTCCTTTATAGGAGGAAAGTAACTTCATCCTGTACCTTAAATAATGCATATATAAGCACACACACATACATCGCATGCAAATATGCATTCACACATAACAAGTAATCACACATGCGTAAGAAATAAAGACCAACATGAAGGAGAATTAGCATGAGACATACACAACAGATACCCTTAGTAGAATCATCAGATATGGACTGTAAAATAATCATTCAAATTATGATTAAAGGAACAAAAGACAAATTGAAAAATATCATCACACAACAGAACACTATAAACTATAAATAATTAACAAGTCAATTTGAAAAAGAATCTATTAGAATGTCTAGTAATGAAATATACAATAACCAAATTAAAGAGTAGGCAATGGTTTGACAGACTAGACACTACTGAAGAGAGAATTCTGAACAACTTAAAAACGAAGCACAAAAAAAACAAAGATACAACACAGATGAAAAGGTAGTTTCAAGAATATGAGTAGAATAAAGATATTTTCAGATGAGTAAAAACTGGAAGAGTTTTCTACCAGCAAATACACTTTAAAGGATATTCTAAAACATGTAATTTAGGCAAAAGTAATCTCAGAAAGAATGTTTGAAATAAAAAAGAAGGGTAAAAATAGTGAAAATAGAATTGAATACTGACTTATAAAGCAATGATAATGAATCAGATTCATAAAAATAGTGTAAAAAATTAACACAATAAAACTGGCATATAATTCAGTGAGGAAGAAAACTGAGCTAAACTATTTTGAGGTTCTTGTGCTTTCAAGAAGGAAGACAGTAATATTGATTAATGTTAGACTTTGATAAGTTGGTATGCATGCTATAGTCTCTGGGGTAAATGCCAAAAATATAGCAAAAGAGAAGATACCTAATGGAGATATAATAGCCTTTTCAAGAAATGATGTTGGGAAAACTTGATATCCATATGCAAAGGAATGAAAGTGGACCCCTACCTCACAACATATATAAAAATTGTCTCAAAATGGATCAAAAACATAAACATATGAACCAAAACTATAAAACTTCTAGAAGAAAATATCTTCAGTACCTGGTGTTAGGTAATGGTTTCCTAGACTTTTTACCAAAAGTATGAGCAACCAAAGAAAGAATAGATAAATGGTACCTCATCAAAATTAAAAACTTTTCCATATCAAAGGACTTTATCATGAAAGTTAAAAGCCAACCTACATAATGGGAGAAAATATTTGGAAAGCAAGTATCTGATAAGGGTTTAATATCCAGAACATATAAAGAAAACCTACAACTCAAAAACAATTTTAAAATGGACAAAAGACTTGACTAAACATTTCTCCAAAGAAGATATACAGATGGCCAAAACACATGAAAATATGCTCAACATCATTACCCATTAGTGAAATGCAAATCAAAATCAAAATGAGATATTTCATACGCACTAGAATGACTACTATTAAAAAAAAAAAAAACAGAAAATTACAAATGTTGTAGAGGATGTGGAGAAATAGGAACTTTCATTCATTGTTGGTGGAAATGTCAAATGGTATAGCCACTGTGGAAAACAGCTTAGCACTTCCTCAAAAAGTTAAGTATAAAATTATCACATGACCCGGCAATCTCACTTTCTAGGTATATAGCCAAAAGAAATGAAAGCAGGGACTCGAACAGATATTTGCTCACCGAAGTCCATAACAGCATTATTCACAATTGCCAAAAGATGGAAGCAACCCAAGTGTGCCGGTTTGAAACTGTTATGGATCCCAGAAGAGCCATGATCATTTAACCCAATCTTATTGGGTGGAAACTTTTGATTTAAGTGTTTCCATGGCTGTGCCAGTTTGAATATATTGTGTCCCCCAAACGCCATTATCTTTGATGTAATCTCGTGTGGGCAGACGTTATCAGTGTTGATAAGATTGTAATTCTTTGAGTGTTTCTGTGGAGATGTGCCCCACCCAACTGTGGATGATGACTCTAATTGAATAATTTCCTTGGAGTGTTGGCCCGCCCATTGGGTGGGCCTTGATCAGTGGAGCCATATAAATGAGCTGACGGGCAGAGGGAACTCAGTGCAGCTGTGAGTGATATTTTGAAGAGGAGCTACAGCCAAGAGGGACACTTTGAAGAATGTACCGGAAATAAGAGAGGAGCTTCAGCTTACAGAGACATTTTGGAGACGGCCTTTGAAAGCAGACTTTTGCTCCGGAGAAGCTAAGAGAGGACAAATGCCCCAAGAGCAACTGAGAGTGACACTTTGGAGAGAAGCTGAAGCCTAGAGAGGCACATCCTGGGAGAAAGCCATTTTGAAACCAGAACTCCAGAGCAGACGCCAGCCACGTGCCTTCCCAGCTAACAGAGGTTTTCCGGACGCCATTGGCCATCCTCCAGTGAAGGTACCCAATTGTTGATGCGTTACCTTGGACACTTTATGGTCTTAAGACTGTAACTGTGAAACCAAATAAACCCCCTTTTATAAAAGCCAATCCATCTCTGGTGTTTTGCATTCCAGCAGCATTAGCAAACTAGCACAATGGCAATGTGACTCATTCAACTGTGGGCAAGACCTTTTGATTAGATTATTCCCATGGAGGTCTAGTCCTGCCCATTCAGGGTGGGTCTTGATTCAGTTCACCGGACTACTTAAGAGAGCTCAAGAGCTGATACTGATGCTGATGCTCAGAGGTGCTTGGAGATGCAGACAAAAAGACATTTAGAATGTAGTGCCCCCTTCAGGGGCCTGTGGAGAATGCAGGGGTATTGGCCTACCCCACCTCGATGGTTGCTAACATGACCACAGACATAGGGGACTGGTGGTTTGCTGGGTTGAGCCCTCTACCATAGGATTTACCCTTGGGAAGACGGTTGCTGCAAAGGAGAGGCTAGGCCTCCCTATAATTGTGCCTAAGAGCCTCCTCCCGAATGCCTCTTTGTTGCTCAGATGTGGCCCTCTCTCTCTAGCTAAGCCAACTTGAAAGGTGAAATCACTGCCCTCCCCCCTACGTGGGATCAGACACCCAGGGGAGTGAATCTCCCTGGCAACGTGGAATATGACTCCCAGGGAGGAATGCAGACCTGGCATCGTGGGACGGAGAACATCTTCTTGACCAAAAGGGGGATGTGAAAGAAAATGAAATAAGCTTCAGTGGCAGAGAGATTCCAAAAGGAGCCGAGAGTTCACTCTGGTGAGCACTCTTATGCACAATTTAGACAACCCTTTTTAGGTTCTAAAGAATTGGGGTAGCTGGTGGTGGATACCTGAAACTATCAAACTACAACCCAGAACCCATGAATCTCGAAGACAATTGTATAAAAATGTAGCTTATGAGGGGTGACAATGGGATTGGGAAAGCCATAAGGACCACACTCCCCTTGTCTAGTTTATAGATGGATGAGTAGAAAAATAGGGGAAGGAAACAAACAAACAAACAGACAAAGGTACCCAGTGTTCTTTTTTACTTCAATTGCTCTTTATTATTCTTGTTATTTTTGTGTGTGTGCTAATGAAGGTGTCAGGGATTGATTTAGGTGATTAGCGTACAACTATGTAATGGTACTGTGAACAATCGAATGTACGATTTGTTTTGTATGACTGCGTGGTATGTGAATATATCTCAATAAAATGAAGATTAAAAAAAAATTCAAATCTCTGCACAATAAAAGTCACATAATGGTAAACCATAAAAAAAAAAAAAAGACATTTAGAGATGCTAAGCTATGAGATGAAGCCTAGAGTTTGCCCCAAAGAAGTTAAGAGAGGACCCCCAGACACTTAAAGAGAAACGTCCTGGTAGAACAATCAAGGATGCACAGGAGCTGAGAGACAGGAACTAGGACAGACCCCAGAAACATTTTGGAGAAAATCATTTTGAAACACAACCCAGGAGCAAAAGAACAGCAGACACCAGCCATGTGATTTCCCAGCAGACAGAGGTGTTCTGGACATCATCAGCTCTTCTTCAGTGAAGGTATCTTCTTGTTGATGCCTTCGTTTGGACACTTTTATGGCCTGAGAACTTTAAATGTGTACCTGAATAAATCCCCTTTATAAAGCCAATCCATTTCTGGTATTTTGCATAACAGCAGCATTATCAAACCAGAACACCAAGTATCCATCAATAATGAATGGATAAACAAGATGTGGTATTTACATACAATGGAATACTTTTCAGCCATAAAAAGGAATGACATTCTGATACATGCTACATGGATGGACCTTAAAGATATCATGTTGAGTGAAACAAGTCAGTCATAAAGGACAAATATTACATGAGCTCACTGATATGAAATGATTCAAATATGCAAATTCATAGAGTCAGAAACTAGAATACAGGTAATCAGGTGGACAGGAGAGGTAGCAAATGGAGAGTTAATGTTTAATTGGTACAGAGTTTTTGGTTGAGGTGGTGGGAAAGTTTTGGTAGTGGATGGTGGCAATGGTAGCACAACATTGTAAAAGTATATCTGAAAGTGGTTAAAATGGGAAATTTTAGGTTATATATATATTACCAAAATCAAAATTTGTAAAAGCCATAGAACTGTACAACACAAGCAGTGAACCCTATTATAAACCATGGGCTACAGTTAATAGTATAATTACAATAATGTTTCATCAGTTGCAACAAAAGTACCACACTAATGAAAAGTGTCAATAATAGGCAAAACTGATGGAGGGTGGGGAGTATATGAGAATTTTATATTTCATTATTTTTTCTGTAAACCTACAACTTGCTAACTAAAAAAAAAAAAGGGAAGCAAAGTTTAGGGCAGTAAAACTATTTTTATGATACCATACTGGTGGACAGATGACATTATGCATTTGTCAAAACCCACAGAACTGTACACATGAAGAGTAAGCCCATAAGTAAATTATAAATTTTAGTTACTAAAAATGTATCAATAATGGTTCATCAATCATAAAAATTGTACCACACTAATGTATGATGTTAATAATTGGCAAAACTATGCCAGTGTAGAGTTGCATGGGAATTCGGTACTTTCTGTGAAATTTTTCTGCAAACTTAAAACTGCTCTAAAAATAAACCTTTTTTTTAAAAAAAAAAGAGCATACACATTTCAAACCAATAGGAAAGAAATGAACAGAAAAATCCTCAATCAATCCAAAATAAGTCAGAAAAGGACTAAAAATATAATTATAAAACAGGAAGAACAAAAAGCATAGGATAAGCTGGCAGAGTTAAACCCAAAAATATTAGTAAACACGTTAAAAATTAGTGCTCTACAGTAAAAGAGGAAGATTATAAAACTGGATTTTCAAGAAATCATTCAAAGTCAAAGAATATATGATGGGAATTAAAAAATAAACAACTATACTACTTACACAAAGCACATATAAATAAAAGGATACCAAAAGTTTGAAACTAAAAAGGGTGCAAAAAGTCATGCCATGCAAACAGTAACTAAAAAGAAAACTGGTGCAGCTAAATCAGTATCAGACAAAGTAGACTTTAAGGAAAAAGGCAGTGCTGGAGTTAAAGATGATCTCTTCATAATAATAAAAGGTTCAATTTACCTGGAAGATGCAATAATTTTACATCATTATAACCTCAAAATTATAATTCAAAAATTAATATAGGTACAAGGAAATATAGACAAATGATAATTACAGTGGGATATTTTAACAAAACCTTAGTAGTGGATAGAACAAGGTGACAAAATATCCTAAGAAATATGTGACATATTTGAACACAATAAATGAACTCAGACTAATGGACAGGTTTAAAACTACACAAAACAACCAAAGAATAAACATTCTTTTCAAAACATTAAAATAATTAACCATATATTTGGCCAAGATGAAAGAAATAGAAATTTGAAAGATTTAGGAATCATGCAAAGTATGTTCTCTAGGAACAATGCAATTCAGCTAGAATTCAATACAAAAAGAGAATAAGAGAACCCAAACATGTTTGGAAATAATAAACATATTTCTAATTAACTAATAGATCAAAGAAGACATCACTAGAAATCAGACAATATTTTGAACTTAATAAAAATTTTAAAATTATATATCAAAAATTATTGCATGTAATTATAAGCTGTATATATAAAGAAATGTATATCTTTACCTGCATATATTTTAAAAGATTGAAAATCAATAAAATATATAATTCTCAAACCAGCCAAAGCAGAAAAGGAGAATAAAGAAAACATGACATTAACGTGTTGACAGTCACTTTTACTGGTTTTATACCTACTAAAAGCATCCTTAAAGAAAGTGAAAAAAAAAAAAAAAAAAATTTACAGACTCAAAAACAGAACTGAGGTAGTTTACTACCAAGAAATGAAAGAAATGAAAGACACAACTCAAGAAAAAAAATGATTCCAAAAGAACGCTTTGATAGAAAAAAATGGTGAAGAAAAATACAATAATAAATGTGTAGGTAAATCCACACAATCATTGCTCATAAGAAAAGAAAAAAAGCCTATCTAATATGCAAGTGGAAAAAACTGTAATATCCAAAACAACAATAAATCTATGTAAATCAAGGGAAGACTGGAGGAAATCAACAGACACCACAATTTCCCTTGCCATGTGACATAGGAGTCCAGGATCGCCAGCAGCTGGTCTTCAGGGAGAAAGCATCACCTGATGATGCCTTAATCTGGCCATTTTTCTCAGCCTCAAAACTATTACTGGAGGCCTTGTAAAGTGAAAGCCACAGGGAGGAACCTGAATCCAGAAGAGAAAGAGAGGAGATGGCCATGTGATGCAAGGCTGGGATTTGAGCCAAGGAACCTCATGGATTGCCAGCAGCCGTAACAGAATGTTACAGAATCTGGGGAGAAAACATCATCCTGCTGATGCCTTGATTTTGGTCTTCTCCTAGCTTCAAAACCAAATGGGAAGGAGAGGGGGAAAGATGGCAAAACAGAGAGGTGTAGAATTGAATTAGTCCTCTAGAGCAACTAATAAACCACCAGGAACAACTAGTAAATAGTCTGGAACAACTGCTGGGGGACAACAATGACTGTCCACACATTGTACACCAGCCTGGAATGGGTGGAATGGCTAAGATCGCAGCAAAAAGCTGTAAGTAAAAACTACAGAACCATGTTGGGAGCCCCCTCTCCCCAAGGCAGGCTGAGCTGCAAGACTTCACTGTGGAGAAAGCAGCATTCCCAGAGCAAGCAAATATAGCTCAGCCTAGATCCAACTGGGTTTTAAATTGACAAATGAAGACTGCTGAATATACGGTACAAACACAGACAAACCTCTAACAAGCAGCAAAGTACCCTGAGGGTGCTGCCAGGGGAAAGGAAGTGGGGCTGATGGAAAAAAAAAAAAATACAGAGACTTTTGGAGACCATTGACCTTAGAGAGCCAGATGGTGCTGTGTCCTGGAAAGGGAGCCCAGGAGACCAACTGCTGTCTCTGGCTGATGAGCAAAACTGGGGGGGGGGGGGGGGGGGGGGGGGCGGGGTGTGGACTGGCTTAGAAAAGGGGCTTTCTTTCCCTTTTTTTTTTTCCCTCTCAATATGAGGGGCTCGGTGGAGAAAGCCTCAGTCATTTTCAGTTCGCAGAGCTCTGACCAGAGAGGGGTGGAGTTAACAGAGTAAGAGAGACAAAGAACCTATTTAAATGCAGATGATAACTCCCTAGGGGGTGTATCTTCCCTAAGAGGAGGGAAGTGGGGCCCAGCTTAAGTGCCTACCCTCCCTTCAGAATTCAGACCACAGGGTCTGTGGGGAAACAATCAAATCAAAAACAACCTAAGCTGAGAACTAAAGGGACCACACCTCTTTACATCAGTGGGAAGCGACAGGCTGACAGGTACCACCTGCTGGGCAGGTTAGGAAAAGCACAGCAGCTACAGGCCTCACAGGAAAGTCTGTCAACCTTCTAAGGCAAATCCTCAGGGAAACCTGAAATTGAATATAGCCCTATCTTGAGACCTGAACCTGTTCTGGTCTGGGAAAATCTGAATGGGGTAATCAAGGAAACCAGATGCCTAGACAACAGAGAACCACAAATCACACTAGGAAAAACAAAGATATGGCCTAGTCAAAGGAACAAACTTACACTTCAACTGAGATACAGGAATTAAAAGAAATAATGCTAAATCAATTTAACAAGTTTAGGGAAGATATGGCAAAAGAGATGAAGGATACAAAGAAAACACTGGGTGAACATAAGGAAGAAATCGAAAGTTTGAAAAAACAACTGGCAGAATCTATGGAAATGAAAAGCACAACACATGGGATGACGAACACAATGGAGACATACCAGAGCAGAGTTTAAGAGGCAGAAGAAAACACTCAGGAACTGGAGGACAAGACACCTGAAATCCTACACACAAAACAACAGATAGGGAAAAGAATGGATATATGCCCAATATCTCAGGGAATTCAATGACAGTACGAAGTGCATGAATGTACATGTCATGGGTGTCCCAGAAGGAGAAGAGAAGGGAAAAGGGGCAGAAGCAATAATAGAGGAAGCAATCAATGAAAATTTCCCATCTCTTATGAAATACATAAAAGTATAGATCCAAGAAGCACAGCATACCCCAAACAGGATAGATCTGCATAAACCTATGCCAAGACACTTAATAATCAGATTATCAAATGTCAAAGACAAAGAGAGAATCCTGAAAGCAGCAAGAGAAAAGTAATCCATCACATACAAGGGAAGCTTGATAAAACTATGTGCAGATTTCTCAGTAGAAACCATAGAGGCAAGAAGGAAGTAGTGTGATATATTTAAGATACTGAAAGAGAAAAACCACCAACCAAGAATTTTATATCCGCCAAATCTGTCCCTCAAATATGAGGGAGAGTTTAAAATATTCTCAATGAGGGAGTTTGTGACCAAGATACCTCCACTACAGGAAATACTAAAGGGAGCACTACAGACAGATAGGAAAAGACAGAAGTGAAGTGAGAGGTTTGGAACACAATCTTGGGTGATGGTAGTACAGCAATGTAAGTACACTGAACAAAAATGACTTTGAGTATGGTTGAAAGAGGAAGGTTAGGAGCATGTGGGACGCCAGAAGGAAAGAGGAAAGATAAAGACTGGGCCTGTATAACTCAGTGAAACCTAGAATGCTCAACAATTGTAATAAAATGTACAAATATGTTTTTACATGAGGGAGAACAAATGAAGGTCAACCTTGCAAGATGTTAAAAATGGGGTGGTATTGGGGAAAAATGCAATCAATGCAAACTAGAGACTATAGTTAAAAGAAACATTGTACTATGCTTCCTTTCATGTAACAAAGGCAATATACCAAAGCTAAATGTCTATAAGTCGGGGATATAAGGGAGGGGTATGGGACTCTTGGCATTGGTGATGTTTTCTGACTCTTTTATTGTATTTTTTTTAGCGTTCTCTTTTCTTTTTTGCTTTTTAGCTGTCTTTTTTTTCTTTCTTTTTCTTGTTCTTTTGTCTCTCTCTGTTTTCTGACTCTTCCTCTTCCTTTGTGGAAGAAATGGAAATGTCCTTATACAGATAGTAGTGATGGTGGTGAATGCATAACTACATGATTATACAGGGAACCATTGATTGTTTACTTAGGACTGAGTGTATGGTGTATAAACAAAACCGTCTTAAAAAAAATGGGATGATGAATGAACCTTGAGGCATAATACTGCGTGAAATAAGTCAGACACAAAAAGACCAATATTGTATGGTCTTACTGATATGAACTAATTATAATATGCATATACACAGACATGAAATACAGGTTACCAGGATTTAGAACAAGGTTAAAGAAAGAGAAGCAGTTGCTTCTTATGAGCAGAATGTTTAACTAGGTTGAACCTAAGTGTTTGGAAATGGACAGAGGTGATGGCAGCACAGTATTGTGAGACTATCTAACAGTTCTGAATAGTGTGTGAATGTGGTGGAAAGGGGAAGTTTAGAGTCACCTATGTCACCAGAAGGAAAGCTGGAAGTTAAAATATGGGAATTTATAAAACAGTGAATCTTGTGGTGGACAGTGTCCGAGATTAACTGTACAAATATTGGAATTCTCTTTCATGAACTAGAACAAATGTATGACACTATAATGAGAAGTCAATAATAGAGAGGTATATAGGGAAAATATACCTATTGCAAATTATGTACTACACTTAGTATTTTAAAATTCTTTCATCAACAGTAACAAATGTACTATACCAATTCTATGAGTCAATAATGGAGGGGAGTGGTTGGGGTATGGGAGGATTTGAGTTTTCTTTTTTATTTTTATTTCTTTTCTGGAGTAATGAAAACATTCTAAAAAATTGAAAAAAAAATAATTGTGGTGATGAATGCACAGCTGTGTGGTGGTGCCATGAGCAATTGATTGTATACTTTGGATGACTGTATTGTATGTGAATAATCTCAATAAAATTGAACTTAAAACACACACACACACACACACATCCCAAATGGGAACACAAGAGTGGAAAAGGATAGAATTCCTTGGAGCTACGCAGTCACTCTTGTGTAAAAGTACTGTGATGTTTCTGAAGCCTGGATGCCGAAGTACCTGGCTTCTTCCCTAAGGAAAAAGAAAATGTCTGTGTCTCCAACTGAGATATCCTGCACCTTTCCGAGGCATGGCCTTTTGCAGACGGCCACCAATTTGCTTAAGCAACCAGCTTGACACCTCTGCTCTCTAGAAATGGGCACTCACTTCAATTCAAAAATAAAATAATTTAGAAATAAAATAGAAATCTCCACCCATGGAGAAACAAATTGTCATCTTGGTGGATAACATAGCTTAGTGTGAGAGCTAAAGTAGATTTGCTAATTTCCTACCCTTAACAGACCTAATATTTAGATGGGCAAAACAGAAACTCTAGCTGGACTTCAACTCCCATTGGCTTAGGTAGAAAAAGGAAAATGAATCAAATTCTCAAATATTTCTCGCTCCTGCTCACCATGTTATTAGCTTAGTTCAATCAAGATATACAAATCATTGGCTGTCACCTAACCTCCAGGTTAATCATTTCACCTCCATGCACACCAAGAAATGAGAAATGCAATTCTCTTATTGCACTAAAGTACATTTTTTAGATATTCCTCTGAAAGTCTCTTGTGGTAAATTCTCTTATCACTTGTCTGAAAATAAATCTATTTATTTCATACTTTAAAAAAAAGAGAGGAGACTAGAGCTAAAGTTTTGTAAACTTTTTATAGTCTGTAAGAGTCAGACATTACGTAACTTTCAGAGTTTTAAATTATATATGTATTATAAAATTTCAAGGCTAACCACTAGAGAAATAATGTTGAATTATATAAATCCCAAACCAATAGTGAGTACAGTTGGCGGAATAAGAGTCCCCACAAAGATGTCCGCATTCTAATACCTGGAACCTACAAATATGTTACCTTATAATGCAGGTGTGATTAATATTACACACCTTGCCATGGGGAGATTATTCTGGATTTTCTTCATTAGCCCAATCTAATCATGAATCCTTAAAATGGAGAACCTTTCCAGGCTTCAGAGAATCAGAGAGATGACTGCAAGAGAAGGACTCATCCTGCCACTGCTGGCTTTAACAACAGAGGCCATGGGCCACAAGCCAAGGCATGTGGGAAGTCTACAGAAGCTGCAAAAGGCAAGGAAATAGATTCTTCCCTTGAATCTCCAAAAAAGGAATAAAGCCCTACTGACACACTGAGCTTAGCCTGTTGAGACCCATGTTGGAGTCCTGACCTACCGAGCTGTAAGATAATTTATATTGCTTAAGCCACAAAGTTTGTGGTAATGTGTTACAGCATCAATAGAAAACTAACACAGAGAGAAAAAATAACTGAAGAGAGGGAGAACACCTCAACTAATTTAAAAAAGGCAAAAAGATAGAAAAGCAGGAAAACAGTAAATAGTAGAAATATGTACCAAAATGCCAATAACCACATTATGTGCAAATGTACAGGAAGTAACCTTACCAATGAAATTCCTGAGATTTTCAGATTGAATGTCTTTGAAAAAAAGCTAATGCTATTTACAAGTGACACACCTAAAGCTGTTACAGAACAGAAAAAAGAGAGGGTCAGAAAACATTAATTAACCTAAATACATTACCAATCAAATCCGTTCTAGAGAAAGATGGCTCAGGATAGAACTGAAAAGGAAATTCACCTCTGATCTGTTATCTGAGCAAGAGACCTCTGATTGAGAATCAACAGAATGGAAAAGCATAATTTGACTTTGTTTTGCAGGGAAAGAAACCTTAATTTCTTCCCGCGAATTGAATAATGAATGGGAAGTCATTTTTCAATGCCTTATCTGGCTGTAGGGGGCAGTTATATTATTGTTGGGGCTTATCATATAATCAATCCTAAGTCATCTTCGATAATTTTATCATAGATAATTAAGGAAGAGAAAAAGATTAAAGGGTAAATTTTTAGCAAGTCTGTGGTAACTGAACTAAGGTCTTATTTTAATGCATTTAAGAAGAGCCTTTTAGCAGCAAAACCTCAACTCTTCACTACTGGTCCTGGGGTAACAGTAACTGGTATCAAGGGAGTAGTTTCACAAAGGTAAGAGCAGGACTGAACTGATAGTCTGATGGTCTCCCACCCTGAGAAACCACCCTGGTCCACTGTGGGTTGTTAGGTCCATTGGCTTAAAGGGATAAATTTGGAGAAGAGGAATATGTGTATCCCTGCTCTTCATGAGTAAAGTGACTTCTACTAAATATCCCAGACAGCTCCTCCTTTCCATCCTTTTATTTGCTTCTCCACACCTGACTACATTTTAGGGTTTCTATTCATATGTGGTCCTGACACTTGTCTCTTAAGGAAGGCATATTCTATTGTTGTTCTCCTGTTATCACATGGTAAGCACACCTGGGTCAGAAATCAGCATCTACATAAAAGCCAGTCTCTCTGGGTTGTGAGGCATGCAAAAACCTCTGTGCATTTGATTGGGCAAGTGTGTGCTCAAGGTTTGCTCTTGCAGATCCATCTCTCCCTCAGGCAAGTCCCAAATTCCAAACTGGGGAAAGACTGAGGGTGTGTTGGAGGAGGAATAGAATGAGTTCTTCATCCATTCTCAAATGTAGCTTTACCAGAGAAAATAAAACTGATAATTTATTTTGATCTATACTGGCTCCTTATGTCTATTCTCAATGAGTTAATAATTTAGGCGACTGAACTTGAGAGACTATAAGAAGCTGATGTAAGGTACAAGGGATGTAAGGGATGAAGAAGAGAAAGATTTTGAAAAGAGACAGAGCAGGATTTTCAACAAAAGAGATTTTATTCAATTTCAGATTTGTTCATTTTTAAGAGCCTGTGAGAAATTCAGGTGGGAAGGTTCACAAAAGAGCTGAACATATGGTTTTGCATAGGGATGAGAATATAAATTTGAAGTCATGGGAGTAAACAGAATCACCTGGGAGACTGTAGCGACTGCGAGAAGAGGACAAAAGCCTGGGGAACACCAGCTTTTAAGGTCTAGAGAGAGGAGAAGCCAAAAGAGCCCTGAGAAGATATGGCCAGAGAGGCAGGGGAAAAAGAGTGGGGTGCAGTGCCATAGCAACCAGGGGAAGAGAAAAGAATATATTCTTTTTAAAGTATTCTGAACTTCATTTGTTCCAATTCTATAACACAGCTTAAGTATACAATGCCTGAAGCCTGAGGCTGTTCCAAAGACGATTTAGCATAATCAAGATTTCATTGACATTTCTTTCCCAATAAAATTTCTTCACATATATGTATTTCCAAATCTTCAAATATAAAAAAATTATGAGTCATATGAATCAAATTATAATCTCAGAAAATGCATGCTCATCCATAATAACTCAAACTACAGAAGTCTAGAAAATTCTTAAAGTACTGTTTCAGTGCCTTTTAAAAATCTCAGCAATAAGTCATATTTGGATTAAGTAAATATTTGGAATTAATGGGCAGTATTAAAAAAAATTCACAAGGTTATTTAGGTCAGTCTTCCTGCCATCAAGTAGAAGTATTCCCAAACCCTGTCTAAATATGGTCCAACCTCTAAATATGGCTTGTTGTTCACCCAGATACCATTTCTGGAAAATAGACTCTTATTAAATTAGTGCATCTCTATGAGGACAGGAGAATTTAGTTTTTGCTTTTGTTTCACATGCTGAAGGTTCAATTAACTTGGATTTACAGCCTGTGATCAATGATTGTCTTACATTGTCCCTCCGTGTTATTTAGCATCTGGTACATAATGCTGGGCACCTAACCTAGAGATGCCTTTCTCCATTTAATTTGATTAATTTGATTAATTAATTGACTTTCTGGCTGAGATTCAATAGGAATGCAGATTGTCAAACTTAAATATGTAGTTAAGTACTCAAATTTAAAGGATTGTTTATAGTATACTGGCATTATTTTTCACTGATTTTTATAAACTTCTTAATATTGACATAAAGCTGTAAAAATGAACACTTTAATACTTCATTTATCACCAGGAAAAAAGCAATCTACTCAAATAAAATTCCTAATATTGTCATAAAACTTTTCTACTTTAAATATCAAAACCAAAAAAATAATCATCATTTAATAATAGTCTTTCTAAAATATCCTGCTACTGTGCCTTCTTACACAGACTAAATCTAACATAATCTAGTCTTGCCTCTTGAGTTATAATTTTGAATTCAAATTGATTTCACAAACTTTAAGAGAGTGGGTCTTTTGAACCTTTAGACCATTACACCAAAAAGCCCCAAGTCACTTGCTCATAGAAGGCTTCTGTTTCTTCTATGAAGAAGGAGTATGCTTTATAGCTATTCAATGTTTCTATTCCTCTTATCTGACAAATAATTTAATGGAAGAGTCTGAAGGAGGCTCTGCAGATTCATAGAAAAATATTTTATTCATCCCTGAGAAGTCTTTTGTAATTTATTCCCCTTTTAAGCGCACATTAGTCATAATTTGCATTATAAAATTGTTTTGTTGGTGTGCAATACTTTAGGCCATACAAAAATTGAAAATATATATTCAGTGTTAATTCTCAGGTGATGACTATACAAGGGGAAGAGAAAGCATCTATCTGCCCTTCTCCTTACTACCATCCCATTTCCAACCTGTTGATCCTCCTCAGAAGGTTGAAAATTACATTTGCTGGTGAACAGGGTCAGTGTCCATTAAAAGATAATGCACACCATCTGTTTTCTTGATGATGGATTGGTTAATGCTGGGCCAGACTGGCACCTCATCCAGCTATGCTGCCCTCGCTCTACTTTCCACACACAACTGTAGTATGCCATGCTGTGATTCAGCAGCCAGCTGACAGCAAGATTTACACTTCGGCCACACAAGGTACCATTTAGGCCTTGGGCTTAAATAATATGCCCGACCCAATTTTACCGGACAGTACTAAAATTGAATATAAGGCACTCACCCGGTTCATAATAAAATAGCACTTCAGATTCTCAGAGAAAAGATCGCCGCTGACAACAATACCATCCTAACATCATCTAACAGTACAGGCATACCTTGGAGACACTGCGGGTTCAGTTCCAGATGGCCACAATAAAGCGAATATCGCAATAAAGTGGGTCATACAAATTTTTTGGTTTCCCAATGCATATAAAAGTTATGTTTATACTATATTGTAGTCTGTTAAGTGTGCAATAGCATTATATATAAAACAACAATGTACATATCTTAACTTAAAAAATACTGTATTGCTGAAAAATGCTGTCATCTAAGCCTTCAGCAAGTTGTAATCTTTTTGATGGGGAAGGGTCTTGCCTCGATGTTGATGGCTGCTCACTGATCAGGGTGGTGGTTGCTGAAGGTTAGGGTGGCTGTGGCAATTTCTTAAAATAAAACAACAATGAAGTTTGCCATGTTGATTGACTCTTCCTTCACAAAAGATTTCTCTTTGGCATGCGATGCTGTTTGATAGCATTTTACCCACAGTAGAACATCTTCCAAAATTGGAGTCAATCCTCTCAGATCATGCTGCTGTTTTATCAACCAAGTGTATGTAATATTCTAAATCCTTTATGTCATTTCAAAAATGTTCACAGCATCTTCACCAGGAGTAGATATTCCATCTCAAGAAACCACTTCTGCTCATCCAGAAGAAGCAACTCCTCATCCATGCAAGTTTTATTGTGAGATTGCAACAGTTTAGTCACATCTTCAGGCTCCATTTCTATTTCTAGTTCTCTTGCTCTTTCTACCACCTCTGCAGTTACTTCCTCCTCTGAAGTATTGAAGCACTCAAAGTCATTCATAAGAGTTGGAATGAACTTTTTCCAAACTCCTGTGAATGTTGATATTATGACCTCCTCCGATGAATCATGAACGTTCTTAATGGTATCTAGAATGGTAAATCCTTTCCAGAGGTTTTCAATTGACTTTGCCCAGATCCATCAGATGAATCATTATCTATGGGCGCTATAGACTTACAAAATGTATTTTTTTAATAATAAGACTTGAAAGTTGAAATTACTCCTTGATCCATGGGCTGCAGAATGTCACGTTAGCAGGCATGAAAACAACATTAACTCTGTTGTACATTTCCATCAGAACTCTTGGGTGACCCGGTACATTGTCAATAAGCAGTAATAGTTTGAAATGAGTCTTTTTTCTGAAAAGTAGGTCTCAACAATGGGTTTACAGTATTCAGTCAACCATGTTGTGAACAGTTGTCCTATCATCCAGACTTTGTTGTTCCATTTAGAGAGCACAGGCAGAGTAGATTGAGTATAATTTTTAAGGGCCCTAGGATTTTAAGAGTGGTCAATGAACACTGGCTTCAACTTAAAGTCATCAGCTGCAGTAGCCAGCCACTAACAAGAAAGTCAGCTTGTCCTATGAAGCTTTGAAGCCAGGCATTGACTTCTCCTCTCTAGCTATGAAATCCTAGATGGCATCTTCTTTGACTAGAAGGCTGAAAATCTGTTGTTTAGTGTAGCCACCTTTATCAATTATCTTAGTTAGATCTGAATAACCTGCTGAAGCTTCTACATCAGCGCTTGCTGTTTCACCTTGCATTTTAACATTATGGAGACGGCTTCTCATGAACCAACCCCTGCTAGCTTCAAACTTTTCTTCTGTAGATTTCTCACTTCTCTCAGCCTTTACAGAACTGAAAAGAATTAGGGACTTGCTCTGAATTAGGCTTTGGCTTAAGGAAATGTTGTGGCTGGTTTGATCTTCTATCAAGATCATTAAAACTTTCTCCCTATCAGCAATAAGGCTGCTTTGCTTTATCATTCGTGTGTTCACTGGAGGCACACTTTTAATTTCCTTCAAGAACTTTTCCTTTATATTCATGACTTACCTAACTGTTTGGTGCAAGAGGCCTAGCTTTCAGCCTGTCTCTGCTTGTGACATGCCTTTCTCATTAAACTTAATGAATTCTAGCTTTTGATTTAAAGTGAGGGGCATGTGACTCTTCCTTTCACCTGAACACTTAGAGGTCACTGTAGGTTATTAGTTGGCCTAATTTCAGTGTTGTTGTGCCTCAGGGAATAGAAAGACCAGAAGAGACGGAGAGAAATGGGGGAATGGCAGGAAGGTGGAGCAATCAGAACACACACATTTATTAATTAGGCTCGATGTCGTACATGCCCATGGTTTGTGACACCCCAACACAATTGCAATAGTAACATCAGAGATCACAGATCACCATAACAGAATAATAATAATGAAAAATAATAATGAAAAAGTTTGAAATATTGTGAGAATTACCAAAATGTGACACAGACATGAAGTAAGCACATGCTGTTGAAAAAATGGTGCCCACAGACTTGCTCGAAGCAAGGTTGCCATAAACCTTCAATATGTAAAAAACACAGTATCTGTGAAGCTCAATAAAGTTAGGTATGCCTATACACAAATCCTACCATAATTTCTAACGGTGACAGTGATGTCAACAATGGTGACTCTTCCCATGAAAACTATTTAAATAATTCCTATTTGGGATAATAGAATTTTAGAAACACACAGACAGTACTATGCCTTTACATCTAACCAACAGAACGAAAAACATAATTCAAATTCATTACTAGCAAAAATTAAAATCAAAATGCTCTGATTCATTGACAGTTAACTTCTACCCATTTGATTTGAGGAGCTTTATAAAGAAAGGATAGATATGTGAGTCAAATGTCAGATTTTTACAGTCAAAGGGAATTGGAAAGCTGAGGCTAGTTTGTGGACTAAATTGATTTATATGTAATTATCTGGATAACTGCCTCACAATTAGCTAACCGGCTCCATGAAGACCAACTTCACCCCCTCCTCCATCCCCCACTTTAAGCTTTACTCCAAAAAGAAAAGAATTGAGTAAAATGAATATAAAAGGAATGTAATAAATTCATAAACTTTACTTGATACTATTCAAAACTGAGAAATAGATCAAATTATAATTATTACACAGAAACTGTTTCTGTGGGACCATGATAGAAATACATGTATATCTCCATATGCCTACTTTTATTGTAATCTAAAATGAAATTTTAACACTACATTTTTAAAACCCTTGGAAGTTTATTTAAATTACCCAAATGGTTGCTGGGTTTGCCAACCCACATGCAGTTAGGAAAGAATCATAAATTAAAAGGGTGAAACAATTTATGTTACTGAAAGTAGACTACTACATATATTTTTACTAACTATATTTATAAAGCCTAAATGTTTCAAATCTGTATTCACATTAAAATAGAATTCTGTTCCTCCTGTTTTTGCAAATCAGTCCCATTCAATAATATATTAGAGATTTAATGGAAAGAGAATGGACCTAAGATTTAATGGAAAGAGAATGAATTTTAAAGTTAAACAGAACAGGGTTTGCTGGTTTTGCTTTACTTTCCAGCTGTGTTGCTGTGCCCAAATTACTTAACCATTCCATAAAATAAAGTCAATAACATTCATTGAGACAAATCAGGGTTAATATACATAAACTATAATTATTATGGCTATTATTATTTTCTTTTGACATTTAACCCTCTCTCCTTAATTCACTTACTTTTGCTAGTTTAAATGAGTATTTAAAGGATTATTGGTTTGAAATGTGAGTGTAAAGTGGCTATCACAGTGAATGGCATATAGCGTGCATTCAATAAATAAAAGCTCTAATTATTTCTTAGCAGTAAATAAAAGAGTTATAGTTCGCTTCTCCTTAATCCCAAAGACTTTTACCATAAGATCTCACAACAATAAAAGATTTCTATTTATCTGATATCCTAATTTTTTTTTTTCCTATTTCATAGCTATCCTGGAAATCTTCGGTCCTTCTTTTTATGAGGTATTACCACCTCTCTGCTCCATCACCACCTGTGTACTAATACCCACACAGAACATCAGGTAATCTGGAGAATTATAAAAGACTTATAAAGAAGCGTTAGGGATATCACAAAAAGAATTGTCATATTCCTACGGAAGTGACTCAGAGACTAGGCAATCAGCTAGTTATATTGATGGTGGACCTCAAAAAACAGTTTGATTTTTTTTTCCTAAAGTATTAAACAGTTTTTGGAAACTTTTATAAACATTTCTTTAACTTCCACCAATGATCCCTATTTTTAGTTACTGCAACAATCACTCCACAAATGCCAAAATCTCCTAAGACGATACAAAATACAAGACACAGAAATCAGAGCCGAGAAAAAATGAAAAAATTAAAATTTCATTTTAAGTATAGCTAATGCTAGTCTCAGAAAATTACAAACACATAAATGTAGAGATTGAAAATTAAAACGTCCTTTTGGTAACACTGAAAATTGACATTCAAAAGACAAACATTATCAAAAGTCCTTGTTTTCTATGTAGCCTGATTTCCAGCTACATCTCCAACTTGTTCTGTCTCTCTTCTAAATCGAAACTGAGGGTAAGTCAGAATGGCACATTGTGGCTTTGACAAACCATAAAGAAACAAAAACAAAGAAATGCACATGGAAAGTACCATGCTACAGTTTCTCTACTTCATGTGAAAAGCCACAAGCAAAGGGAAGGAGGTAGGCATGGATAGCAGTTAGCTGTAAAATCTTCCCCCAGCTATTTTCAGTGATTCAAACTCATTTTTTCATTCATTCAATAAATTTTTTGTGGGACATTTCCTGTGAGTCAATAACTCTTTTGAGGCATCACTGCAACAGGTATTTAGGGATAGAGTTGTGCACAAAACAGAAAGTTTCTCTGTATCACAATTTACTTCAAGGTTTCTTCTTTTTTGTTTTTTTAACAAAACTCAAATAGTCTTTCTTCAAATGATCAATCAGTCAACATTTATTATGTGTACATCAAGACTGTATAAAGCTATATAATAAACAATATTAATTACAAACAATCTAGCCAAAAACTTCCTTGTTGACTAGATCAAACATCAGCATTTCAGAATACAGAGATAGAAAAGGGAAAGAGTAGATAATAAAATTTTAATTGTTATTAATTCATTCTGCTAAGACAGATAAGGTGCATGTAATGTGTGAGAATTTGTGCTACGGGTCACAGGAAACAAAAATGAATTAAGGCAGAATTAAGGCAACCATTTGCAGATTCTATCCATTTTCCTATGGTTAAATCCTCAATTTTTTAGTCAGATTGACTTTGGGCTTTAATTTTGCCTCTACTTTGTGTTCCCTAGTATCTCTAAGTGTCAACTTCCCCATCTGCAAAGTGGAGCTTACAGTCTGTTTCTTTTAACCACCAAGCTAGAAAAGCAGAACAAGTGCTCTTCTCTGTGCATGACCTACAATTTTTTGCCTCTGTGCCACTGCTCACAGTTCTCCCTCTGACCAGCATGCTCCCCCCACCCCACTCCCCACTTCAACTAACTGGGTAAAAATTCAATCCATCTTTCATGATCCAGCTCAAAAACATCTACCAAGACTTTCCTGTTCTTCCACAACTGAAATAACTTTGCTTTCTTCTGATTTTCCACTGAGCATATGGTACTCACTATTTTCTCTCACATATAATAGTTATTTTTGTTGATATGTATTTTGCTTCCACGTTAAGTCCTCATGAAACAGTTAAAAAGTATGAAAGAGAACCTAAGATTATCCCTATTGTATACACATCAAGAAATATCTATAAACACAAGCATATGGCAATAAAAGGGAGAAAATCTTTCAGTGCTTGAAAAGATTTTCAAAACTTCTGTAGTATAAGCCATGGTTATCACAAACACCAACACTTTACATGTTTAATTCTCAGGTCCAAGTTAGACGCATGTTACAAAAAATGATGAGAGTGTATAGAATGTTTTTATTTGCTTTCCATAAAAAAAATCACTGCTTAAGACTATGATATTACTTTGCTATTATGAGTGAAGTGGTAGCAAATTACAGAATCCACTCCACAAAATTCTGAAAATGTAGAAACACTGAACTGAGTTAACAGAAAAATCTCTACAATTTGAAAACACAAGACAAAATCAGAAAATTAGAATTTTGATACCAACCCTCATACATAATGTTTTAAGAATAAAAAAAGATTATGTAATTGTTTTCTTACTTTTCTTTCCTACTGCCCAGCTGGCGAGCTGTATATTGATCCCCATAGTCAACCAGCACCAATTGACGAGAAAAGACATTCACTTTGTTTCCTATAAATAAGTCTTCCAAGTGCAGATCTTGGTATTTGGTCCGCTTTAGAAAGGTGCGATGATTCTTTACATCATGCTAGAACACAACAAAACTATAACTTACCAAATAGGAAATGTTAATATTACAAACTATAAATCATTCTTAATTCTATTTTATCAAGGATATGTTACATTCTGTTTCATTTTAGCTACAAACAGAAAATATCATAATTTTTTATATTACAACTTCTGTATTTCCTGATCCAATCCAGCTATAACATAAAAATGTATTACATATTTAATACTAAAATACACTGAACTTAGAAATAAAATATTTGTTTATTGCCAAATCAACTCAGCAAATTAGTGCCTATGAAATCCCAAAGATAGTCATACACCCAAATCTGCTTTCTTGTCTACGCAAAATCTCCAAATCAAATAGATCCATTTGTAAAAGGGGTTACTAGTGAACAGTCATACTGAAATAAACAGGATGCTCTTAACTCAATCTTCTTCAATCTTTTTGTAGAGATAACAGTTTTCAATAATGTTGACATATTTATGACTGTAATATCTATAACCACATACTCTTGCTTAATCCAAAACGTGCATAACCCAACTTCAGTTTTCTAAGCAGAAAATATTACTATTTTTGTCATTAAAAATAATGGCACAATTGTGGGATTGAAAAAATCTTGATCAAAAGGAGGAAGAAAAATGAAACAAAATAAAGCTTCAGTGGCTCAGAGATTTCAAATGGAGTCAAGAAGTCATTCTGGAGGTTATTCTTATGCGTTGTACTTGTGCAGATTTTAGTGTATTGGAATAGCTAGAAGAAAATACCTGAAACTGTTGAACTGCAACTCAGTAGACTTGATTCTTGAAGACAACTGAATAACTAGATAGCCTACACGATATGACAGTGTGATTGTGAAAACCTTGTGGCTCACACTCCCATTATCTAGTGTATGGACAGATGAGTAAAAAAATGTGGACAAAAATTAAATGAATAATTGGGGGGGAATGGGAGGGATGAGATGTTTTAGGTGTTCTTTTTTACTTTAATTTTAATTTTAATTTTTTTTTTTTGAGTAATGAAAATGTTCAAACATCATGGAGATGAATGCACAACTACATGATGATACTGTGAACAAATGATTGTACACTTTGGATGATTGATGGTATGTATGTGAATATATCTCAGATTGTATGATATGTATGTGAATATATCTCAATTTAAAAAAATGGAAGACAAAAACACCACAATGAGATACTGCTACAAAAGAATGGCTAAATTTTAAAAATAAATATATAAAACTAAGTACTAATGAGGATGCTGAGCAACTAGAACATTAATATACTGTGAAAATGCAAAATGATATGGCCTCGTTGGAAATATTTGCTCTATCTTACAAAGTTTTTTATAAAATTAAACTTTCACTTGCCATATGATCAAGCATTCACACTTATCTAGGTATCTACCCAAGTAAATAAAAATTTATGTTCACACAAAAACTTGTGTGCAAATGTTTATAGCAGCTTTGTTTGTAATTGGCCAAAACTGGAAACAACCCAAAATGTGCTTCAAGCTGGTGAGTCAATAAAGAAGCCACGGTACATCTCTATAATAGAATGCCACTTTGTCATAAAAAGAAGTGAGCTACTGATACATGCAAAAACATGGATGAATTTCAAATGCATTATTCAGAATAAAAGAGATAAGACTCGAAAGGCTACCTAGTATACAAGTTCACTTACATGGCATTCTGGAAAAAGCCAAACTATGAGGACAGAAAAAGATAAATGGTTGCCAAAAGGTGAGAGTAGGGGGAAGGACTGATTACAAAGAAACATGGGAGGATTTTGAGGGACTGTTCTATAACTTAATTGTAATTATGTATCCATTTGTCAAAACTCACAGAACTATATACACCACAATAGGTGAAATTTACTGTATATAAATTATACCTTAATTAAAAGTGAAATAAAAGGAAAAATAATGGCACAGTTATCTTCTTGTGTTGGAAATATAATAAATACAAAAATTTTCCATTACAATACATAAATGTATTTTAAAAAGCAACTATATAAAAGGCAATACTACTCTTCTCCCTATGCCACCTTCATCCACTTTACCAACATTCAAACAAAAAAGGCTCAATTACCATTTCAACAGATCCGTCCCCTGGGTAAAATAAAAGCTCATAACGTCGAAGAAGTGAAGCATTTGGATCATACCACTCTGCAATGAAAACATACCTTTCACTATGATTCTGCAAAGAAAAATAGAAGAATTTTAACCCTGACATATAAAATATAAGCATTCTTGTATGTCATACAAAATGAAAGCAAGAATTACCAAATAATTGCATAAAATATATCTATATATTATATTGCCTTACTCCATATTTTAAAAATATATTAACAATTATCAACACACCATCAGAAACATTTACTTCTAATTTTTCATTAAATATCCTTGGATATCTCTAGGATGATTTATGAACTGCTTAATACTCCACAGCCATCCAGTCATCCTGAGGAAAATGACATTTTTCAGATCATAAGCTCCTTAAATCTGACTACTGCCATAATCAAAGGTGCTCTGAAAGTAAGTTTACATATGAACAACCTACATTATAATAAGCTAATGTAAACAAATATTTCTGAGAGGCTAGCACTCAATTATGATTTTTTTAAGTTTAATTTTATTGAGACTGTTCACATACCATACAACTATCCAAAGATGCAAAGTACACAATCTATTGCCCACAGTACCATCATACAGCTGTACATCCATAACCACAATTATTTTTTTTTCAATTCTTAGAATGTTTTCATTACTCCAGAAAAGAAATAAAGACAAAAAAGAAAACTCAAATCCTCCCATACCCCTAACCACACCCCCTCCATTATTGACTCATAGGATTGGTATATTACATTTGTTGCTGTTGATGTAAGAATGTTAAAATACTACTAACTGTAGTACATAGTTTGAAATAGGTATATTTTCCCCTATATACTCCTCTATTATTAACTTCTAGTTATAGTGTCATACATTTGTTCTAGTTCATGAAAGAGACTTCTAATATTTGTACAGCTAATCACAGAGATTGTCCACAAGATTCACTGTTTTCTACATTCCCATCTTTTAACCTCCAACTTTCCTTCTGGTGACATACATGACTCTAAGCTTCCCCTTTCTACCACATTCACATACCATTCAGCACTGTTAGTTATTCTCACAATAACGTGCTATCATCACCTCTGTCCATTTCCAAACACTTAAGTTCAACCTAGTTGAACATACTGCTCATAATAAGCAACCGCTCCCCATTCTTTAGCCTCATTCTATATCCTGGTAACTTATATTTCATGTCTATGAGTTTATATATTATAATTAGTTCAAATCAGTGAGACCATGCAATATTTGTCCTTATGTGTCTGTCTTATTTCACTCAATGTAGTGCCCTCAAGGTTTCTTCATAAATCCACTTTTTTTAAAGACGGTTTTGTTCACACACCATACTTTCCATCCTAAGAAAACAATCAATGGTTCCCTGTATGTATTCACCACCATCACCACTATCTATATAAGGACATCTCCATTTCTTCCACAAAGAAGGAGGAAGAGTCAAAGAAGGTAGAGAGACAAAAGAAAAAGGACAAAAAAGAAAAAAAAAAAAAAACATGACAGCTAAAACGCAACAAAAGGAAAGACAGAGTTAACCTAAAGTAAAATAAAAGTTCTCCAGTTCCTGATGTTTTCTTCTGCCTCTTGTGATCTACTGTTGTATGTCTCCAGTGTGTTTTTCATCTCTTGTGTTGTGCCTGTCATTTCCATAGATTCTGCCAGTTGTTTTTTTGAAACTTACGATTTCTACCTTACGTTTGCCCAGTGTTTTCTTATAGCCTTCATCTCTTTTGTTATATCTTTCCTGAACTCATTGATTTGGTTTTTTATTTAATTTAGCATGTTTCTTTGAAAATCTTTAATAGCCTGTTTCATTAAGGTGAAACAATATCTCCACTGTATCTTAATTGAGCTGTAAGTTTGTTTCTTTGACTGGGCCATATCTTTGTTTTTCCTAGTATAGATTGTAGTTTTCTGTTGTCTAAGTATCTGGTTTCCTTGGTTACCTCAGTTATATTTTCCCACACCAGAATGGGTTCAGGTCTCAGAAAGCAGTTATATTCAGGGTGTATCTTAGAATAATGACTTTCCTGTGAGGTCTCCAGTTGCTGAGCTTTTCCTAACCTGCCCAGCAGATGGTGCCTGTCAGCCTGTCACTCCCGACTGGTGTAAGGAGGTACAGCCCATTCAGTTTCTGTTTTGGCTGTTTTCCTCCAGGCTCTGGCATCTGGTTCTGAAGGGAAAGCTGGGCCCTACCTCTTTACTCTTAGGGAAGATACACCCTAGGGAGTTGTCATCTGCATTTGAATAGGCTCTCTGACTCTGTTATCTCCACCCTTGTTTGGGTCAGAGTGCTGCAAACTGAAAATGGCTGTGGCTCTCTCCTCTGAGCGCCTCAGATTGAGAGAGAGAAAAAGGGACAGAAAGCCCCCTTATAGAGCCAATACATGGCCCCCAGTTTCACTTTCCAGCCAGAGGTAACACCTGGTCTTCTGGGCTCCCCCTCCCGGGACAGATAAGTCTTCTGGTTCTTTAAGGTCAGTCATCACTAAAAGCCTCTGTCTGTTTGTTGGGGGTTGTAGGTTGTATCCAGCAGTCCACATTTGTTAATTAAAACCCCAGTTGGAGCTCGGTTGAGCTATATTCGCTTGCTGGGAGAATGCTGCTCTCTACCACAGTGAGGTTTTGCAGCTAAACCTGCCATGGGAGAAGGGGGCTCCCAGCACGGTTCTGCAGTTTTTACTTACAGATTTTATGCTGCAGTCTCAGGCATTCCTCCCAATCCAGGTTGGTGTATGATGTGTGGACAGTCACGGTTGTCCCCAGCAGTTATTTCAAATTATTTACTAGTTGTTCCTGGTTGTTCATTGGTTGTTCCAGGGTACTAACTAAATTCCACTCCTCTCTATGCTGCCATCTTGCCAATCAGCCTATATGACATTTTAACTTTTCTAAATTTAATAAACTAATAGTATTAGAATATTATTGTCATTACCAATTACATTAAACATCCTTTCTCTCCTTAGTAATTTTATATGATAGTACTTTTTACAGAAATAGTAGACTATGTCAGTCCAGGTTCACCAAGAAGCAGATACCAAGACAGGAATAAACATGCAAAAATTCTATTAAGGTAAATTCCTGTAAGAGAAAAGGGGGAGGGAGCCCGGGAAGGGCTGGGAAAGCTGATAGATTTCAGTGCAAGTCTAATTCCAAGGGAAGGAGAGAGGGAAGGAAGGTTGAGTGAAATCATCCTAGACAGCTGTAGAGTCTAAGGAAGGTTTAACAAGGCCATCAGGGAGGGCTCAAGGCAAAGTTGGCAGTCATAGGAATCCTTTGTCTCCCAGGAACAAGCATGCATTAGTATCCCTGCTCCTCTCAGTCACTGGCTGGGAGCAGCCCTTGGGAAGCATGACCTAGATTCAAAAGCTAAGACGGATTTCAGAGCACAGCAGCTGGGGCACTTGGTCAATTATGCTCCCTCTAGTGGAAGTCTTTGAGATGCAGTCTCATGGCTACCACAGAGAAGAAAATGAAAAAAGTCAGAGACTGGTCCCTTTGCTTTGACTATTAAGCAGGATTTTCCATTATATATTTTAATAAAAATACCTGATCCCCAAATGTCTTCATATAATAAGCAAAGGAATCCAAGTATTTTGTTGCTAATTCTGGATATGCCACCTGATTCTCTGGTTAGGGTATACAGATGGGTTCTTTTTATATTAATGATCTACTTATAAATTCAAATGGAAATTATAGTTATGTTTATGATTTACTTATAAATTGTAATATAGATGGGTAGTTTCAAAGACACTATTTTTCCCACAATCTTCTCCAAGTCACATCTAACCAATGCTATTAGTCCAGAGAAAATAAACATAAAATAAGAAACATAGTAAGACAGTAATAAAAGCTTTTCTCCACACACTTTCCACACTGATTCTAACAAGACACTTTTCTTGAGTTTAGCCTTCACTGTGCATTCTAATATTGTATTTCCCTTTTAAAAAAAATGTAAATGTTAGTAGCTTATGTGATTTTTACCATACATATTAAAATACTCATTCACCCAAATATGTCATTGAAATATTGCCCTCATTAAAATAAATAAATAAAATTATCAAATGGAAGAACTGATGGTGCATCTCACTGAAAGCAAAAGGGCAAAGATAGTGAGGCAAATGAAAATTGGCACTTCCATTTATTCAGGTTGCCTAACCATAAAACTTGTCAATCACATTCTTTAGTCACTCTTTAATTCTGAGAGAGGAAGAAGACATTTTCCCTATATCCTATCCAGAAAACAGTTTTAGTACAAAGTAAATAACAAAAAAACTACTGATTCCGGCTATGACAAAGTACACAGAGCAAACCAATGCTACTTTCCAGAACAACTAGAAAACCTGAGTAGGGAAAAAAAAAAAAATCTGTTCGAAGATCTTGGAGACCTTCCACAGCAGTCAGGATATGAGGATCCAAGATAGACAGAAAAACAGGAAGCGCACTGAAGGGAGCCCAAAATTCTTTGTACTGCTCTTACCCTATGGGCATATTCTAAGTCTTGGGTCAAATTGGGCAAGAAACTGAGGAGCCTAAGAAGCTGGCAGAGGAAAAGGACAGAGAACACAGTAGAACTTTTGGCAATCTTTCAGGGATAGGGAGACAACAATTGGAATTTGTGCATACCAAAGCACCCAAGCTTTGAGGGGCTAAGAGTCTGTACAGAAAAGAATCAGAGACATGAGCTCAACCTCTGCTGATTATTTGTAAGTTGCGAAGGGTGAAAGGCTTTAAAGTTGAGCAGAAAGCAGCTATGAAGCTCAGTGGAGCTTTCAGTAGTCTCACCGTGCCTGGAAAGAGAAAACTGACAGTTCAAACCCACCAAAGAGGAGAGCCCTGGTTAACACTCTAAGCTTTCTATTGTATCTCTGGGAGCACAACGGTATGGGCAAACTGATCCTTATAAAATCTGAAACAAGCATAGTGTTTACTCAGTGCTTAGTCCTGGATCATAATGAAATGATATTTCCTCCACTGTCACCCCCTGGATCTCCAGAAACTCGACAATTTTTCACACATGATATCAAGCATTCAATGACACCAGACACACCAAACAAGAGGAGAAAAAGAAAAAACAGACAATAGAAAGAGATCCATGGATAACATTGTTATTATCAGCCATAGACTTCAAAGTAGCAATGACAGTTATAAGAAAACACATCAAGATAGAGAATTTCACCAGAGAGCCAGATCTATTTGTTTTAATCAGGTTGGTAAAATAATGGCCAATATAGTATTCTATAGCCAGCAAAAATATTTTTCAAAAGCTAAGGTGAAATGAAGACATTTCCAGACAAGCAGAAACTTAAAAATTTTATTGTCAAAAGACCTGCATTAAAAGAAATTTAACAGGAGTTGTAAAGAAAGAAAGAAAACAATACCAGATGATTCAAGGAATTGAAGAAAGGAATGAAGAATAATGGAAAGGTATATATGTGGGTAAAACTAAATAAACAATGACTATAGAAAACAATAATAGTGTCTTGTGGGATACAATGTAATTAGAAAGTCTGTAAGGGGTAGACTGTGTTCTTCAAATGATATAAAGCAAAGAAAGGATCTCCTACATCAGTTGCTCAACCCAGTCTCCTAATCTCTTTCAAACTCCAATGAACATCAGTGAACAAGAATCTCCCTTGAAATAATGGACAAATAAATGAGAAATGTTCCATTCAATTTTCCACCATCTATTCAGTTAAATGACTTTTCTTCTTCTCCTATTCCTCAGACAGCAGGCAAACATTTCTCAGAATATTTAATAAACTAGAAACTGGAAAATCATTCACACTTTATGAAATTAATGATAACAATAGTCATGACAATAATGACTAGCATTTTTAGAATGCCTACTAAGTATTAGGCTCTTTACACACATCTCACTTCGTTCTCACAACAGACAATGTAGGTACTTCCGGACAGGGTCAGGTTTTCTAAGTGTTAACAGCCATATAGGTGAAGGGAAGTGGAAATTATGAAATGACATGTAGGGAATCATCTTGTTCCCTATGACATTAGCATATTTAATAAAGTATTCCTTTTCAATTATATCCCAATTCCAGAGTCTCAAAGAACCAAGAATCAGTGGATGTGCCCTTCCAATATACAATCAATTTAAGAGACCAAAAAATACTTTACAAAGCAGATGTTATTTAGGAAACTATAGAAATTATATGCTATGTTGCCCAAAATTATTGTATTGGTTACTCTAAGGAAGTCAAGACCTCTAAGGTAAAATAACATAAACAATTACATTTTATTGCAAAAGAAAAAGAATTAAATAGACACCAGAGACCACACTTTACTGAGGAAGCAAGACTCTTTAAACATTCTCTCCAAAATCGAGCAACCTAATGAGATGTTGAAGGGAGTCTGTCACTCTACATAGCAGTTAAATGAATCCCTGATAAACAAGCATCGAAGAGAAAAGGCAACAACAATGATGTCTACAAGACTTTAAAAGAGGCCTAAGATCATGGTTCTGACTTCTTGGAGTTTTAACCTAGGGTTTCACAACAGTACCTACACACCAAGAAAAAAAACATTTCACATCACCTTGAAAAATGAGCCCATTCCTTCATCTATAGCTGTGATTTACTTCAAAGAGATTGTTCAAAACTAGATAAGAATAATAGTGGAATTTCTATTTACAGACAAGGAAGCTCTACCAAGCCAGTACTATTTCCTCTATGAAAAATGGTTTAAGTATCACGCCAAGTACAAATTGCGTTCAAACTTGATTTAAACTTAACTTTCTGATTGGCCTTTGAGTAGAAATGTTGTTTACTCCCTAGATTCAAAAGCTCTCTAGAGCTATAACAGGACTTCATCTGGACTTGGCACAAACAGCCCCATTCTGGCTCAGCTTTCAACATTTTAAAATATAATCTATACATAATAAAACAGATTCCTCACACTCAATCTCACTTTGCTCCAATTTTATAAGTAATAACTAACATACCTAACATTTTTAATGTTATAAGCATGCATCTATTCCAAAGTCAAAAAACTAAGTAAATCAACAGAACAGAATTGAAACTTTCATGAGTTGGGGGGTTGGGATGAGGGGGGCAGAGGTTAAGGAACAAAAAGCAGTGGTTCTGCAAGATGCTACATAGTGAGGAATACCATGCCAATGACATAAACAATGGCAAAGTTGGATGCAGAATGGGGAAACTCTAAACAGAAAGTGGTTCTGTCCCTACCACAAAAGATCAGCATAGAGTAACATACTGACCATTTTCATTGCCAAGGAACTTGAATGATGATGACCCAAATTTTCAACATTCTATTTAAAATTGTGGTATGGGTAGGGAATATTTTTCTGGAGGGGCAATCAAGAATCTGTCAAAAGTAGTTGCCACTGGGGAATGCAGTTTGGGGATCGGGTACTTTTCTGTTTACACCTTTCTGAACTGATTGTCCCTAATCATGTGCTTGTATTACTTTTTTTGTTTAAGGCCAAAAGGGCAAAACTGTTTTCTATTGTATAGTTTTCCTTACAGTTTAATTTTGAAAATATATTGAAAATCAGAATTTCTCCTATAGGTAAGAACTAACCAAATACCCAACAAAGATTATTTATCAATATAGATACTTCTTGATATATTTCATATAGAATTTTTGGAATTCTCTTCCATTAACTGTACTTTTAAAATCAGAATGTACAGACCACATACACAAAAAAAGAGCATAACATTGAACACTAAGAATATATCTCAAGATGTAAAAAATGGTTAAATTTGGGTGGTAGGATTATATGAGGGCTTATTTTCTTCTTCTTTATATTGAATTTGTTTGGGTTCTGCAGATACACTATGTGCCGGTTTGAATGTATTGTGTCCCCCAAATGCCATTACCTTTGTGGTCTTGTGGGACAGACGTTTTGGTGCTGGTTAGATTTGCTTGGAATGTGCCCCACCCAGCTGTGGGTGGTGACTTTGGTGGGATACTCCCATGGAGGTGTGACCCCACCCATTCAGGGTGGGCTTTGATCAGTGGAGCCATATAAATGTGCTGACTCAAAGAGACTGAAGGGAGTGCAGCTGTGAGTGACGTTTTGAAGAAGAGCAAGCTTGCTAGAGAGGAATGTCCTGGGAGAAAGCCATTTTTGAAACCAGAACTTTGGAGCAGACGCCAGCCACGTGCCTTCCCAGCTAACAGAGGTTTTCCGGATACCATTTGCCATCCTCCAGTGAAGGTACTTGATTACCGATGTGTTACCTTGGACACTTTATGGCCTTAAGACTGTAACTGTATAGCCAAATAAAACCCCTTTTTATAAAAGCCAGTCCATCTCTGGTGTTTTGCATTCTGCAGCATTAGCAAACTAGAACAGATTTTGGTACCAGAGAAGTGGGGTGCTTTTGCTGCTGACTCTGCAAACACCAAACATGTTGGAACGGCTTTTTAAATGGATAATGGGGAGTTTCTGGAAGAGTTGTGAGGAGCTTGATAGAAAAGGCCAAAACTGCTTTAAAGAGACTGTTTGTGGAAATATGGACTCTAAAGATACTTCTGATGAGGCCTTGAGCAGAAATGATGAATGTGTTGTTGTAAACTGGAAGAAAGGCGATGCTTGTTTTAAAGTGGCAGAGAATTTGGCAAAATGGAGTCCTGGTGTCAGATGGAAGGAAGAATCTGGAAACAATAACCTGGAATACTTAGCTGAGGAGATCTCCAGACTACCTGTGGAGGATGTATCCTGTCTTCTCCTTGCAGCTTATAGTAAAATGCGAGCAGAGAGAGATAAACTTAGAACTGAACTCTTGGGTTCAAAGAAACCATAAGCTGATGGCTTGGAAAATGAGCTTCCAGGGGGTGGAATCCCAGAAGCTACAGCCCAATGTGAGGATGTAACCAAACATGGAACCCAGCCGCCATTTCAGTACAAGCCAAGATTGGAGATGGAATTATCCAGAAAGAATTTGTGGAAACTCCTATTGTCTGATGGCTTTGACCCGTGTGCTTCATGCAAAGCCAACAGAATTTTTGCGAGATCTTTATAGACAGAGCCATTGCCGGTCTGGACTGGAGGAGACAGACAAGGAAAAAATTAAAGGAAAAATTTCTTCAAAGACAGAGCCATGGAGGTTGAGGTCTGGAGTCAGGAGGTCTCAGGCTGGGAGAGCGGAGGCAGCCCACATCATGGAAAGGGTAAGTTTGCCCTGGAGGTCGAGGGCGGGCTTTCCACCTCGATGATCTGGAAGAGTTTTGCCACCTATGAGGTCACAAAGAGGGCTGGAGCACATTCCTAGAGAATTGGGGAGAGCCTGGCTGCCACCCCACTGTTCTCAAGGGGTTGAGCTTGTGCCCCGGAGATGGAAGGGAATCCGGGACCTGCCCCAATGTTTGAGGAAGGTGGGGCCGAGAAGGTGGTCTCCCCAATGTGTGGAAATGTTGGAGCACTCACCTAAGCGTTTGGAGAGGAAAGGGCTGCCAGAAAGGCCCTTAGGAAGGGTTAGACTCCGCTCTCTCAAGCCCCAAGGATGCCACGTTGTTCTGTTAATGACTCTCAGACTTTGAAATCTAATGGAGTTTGTCCTGCAGGTTTTAAGAACTGTTTTGGTCCTGTTAACCCTGTTTTCCTTACTGTTTCTCCTTATGGCAATGGAAATGTTTATCCTATGAATGTCCCTCCTTTGTATATTGGAAGCAGATAACTTGTTCTAAGTCCACAGATCCAAGCTAAAGGAAAAGTATGCCTTAGGACTGATCACGCCTATATTTGATTTTGATGGGATTTTTGTACTTAACTTTTGTTACTGAAATGGTTTAAGTTTTTGTGATATTGTGATGAAATGAATGTATTTTGTATTTGGAAAGATAATGTCATTTTGGGGTCCAGGGGGTGGAATGTGCCAGTTTGAATGTATTGTGTCCCCCAAATGCCATTACCTTTGTGGTCTTGTGGGACAGACGTTTTGGTGCTGGTTAGATTTGCTTGGAATGTGCCCCACCCAGCTGTGGGTGGTGACTTTGGTTGGATACTCCCATGGAGGTGTGACCCCAGCCATTCAGGGTGGGCTTTGATCAGTGGAGCCATATAAATGTGCTGACTCAAAGAGACTGAAGGGAGTGCAGCTGTGAGTGACGTTTTGAAGAAGAGCAAGCTTGCTAGAGAGGAATGTCCTGGGAGAAAGCCATTTTTGAAACCATAACTTTGGAGCAGACGCCAGCCACGTGCCTTCCCAGCTAACAGAGGTTTTCTGCATGCCATATGCCATCCTCCAGTGAAGGTACTTTATTACTGATGTGTTACCTTGGACACTTTATGGCCTTAAGACTGTAACTGTATAGCCAAATAAACCCCCTTTTTATAAAAGCCAGTCCATCTCTGGTGTTTTGCATTCTGCAGCATTAGCAAACTAGAACACACTATTTATTTATAAAATCTTAAAAAGAAACTTTTAAAAACCAATCTAGGTCTCCAGGTAAGATGCGGGGGGGGGGGGGGTGTCAGGAGCTCTAAAATTCAGTTCTTCCTCCAGAGCAGCTAGTAAACAGCCAGAAACTGTCTGAAACAACTGTCCGGGGGCTCCAGAAACCGGAAGAACATGGTACACCATCCAGGGAAGAGCAGAAGGAAGAGAATGATAAATTCCAGCGATGATCTGTGAGTAGATATCTCCATGCTGTGGAGGGTGGTACACATCCCCCACTGGTATGGAGCCATTCCCTGGCTGGAAAAAGAAGCTCTGTTTCCCAAGAACAGGGGCAAGGAACACCACTGGGCACCAATTGTGGCTTATGATTAGCAAAGTCAGACTACTTGCGAAGCCAGACTACTACAAGCAAAATCCAAGCACAGCTAAAGTCTCAACACACCGACAAAAAGCAGCCAGCAGCCTCTGTGTCAATACTGCCCAGGATACAGGAGAAAATGGGGCTGATAAAGAAATGCAGTAACTTATTGGGAAGCAAAACGTTTGCTGAAGGTCAGCTCTTCCGCAAGAAACGGGGGAGGCAAGACCAGGCACTGACTGTGGCATTTGATTAGAAAATTCAGAGGGCTGGGCTCCAGCTCCCAAGACAGGTACAGTTTCAATGTGCCCAGCATAGAAAGGAGCCTGCAGCCTTTGTTTCAACCCCACCCTCAGCAGGGGTGGAAGCAGGGCTGATTGAAAGATACAATGCCATCTTGGGGCTGCAGGGAACAGTTTGCTGAAGAATGGTCCTTCCCCAGAAAAAGATGTGTATGTGGGGGGCAGGGTGCATAGCACAGCACAGTTTATGGCTTTTGATTAGAGAATTCAAATTCCAGGGTATGGGATCAGAGCAACTGTTTCAACCCATCCCTACCAAAAACCAAATGACAGTCTCTATCTCAATCACGCCCCCAACAGGGACAGAGTCAGTTGAGAATTAAAGGCACAGTACTACCTTAGGACTAGAGGGAACAATTGGTTGAAGAGCACCATCTGCTGGGCAGGACAGGAAAGCACAGATTCAGGGAGCCATCAAAGAAAAGACTGACATCCTTCCACATCTCCTCCCCAGGTACATTAGAACCGATCTACACTCAATTCGTGGATTCCTGGGCCTGTTTCATGTGGGAAAAACTTATTTGGGAAAATCCTCTTGGGGGACCCTCCTCCCTGAATTAGCCCTCCAGGTAAAAGCAGCTAAAGATAATGAAAGGAGTGTTAAAAATAAAAAGAACAGCTCAACATTCCTGGAGGAGCTACAGGGGAAAGGAAGCTTTCTCTGGGAATGAAACAGTTACACAAATAGTGCAATCTCAAAAATTGTACCATACATCTAGGGCAAGAATCAGATGAATAAGAGCTGAAAAATTACTGATCAGTCAAATATGAGCTATTCTAAAGGCCTAAAATAAGGTAAACCAAATGTCAAAGAAGAGCTTTAACACAAAGACAATCAACAAGAAAACCCTACACAAGAGAGAGAAACTGGCCTCCAGAGTAAACTAATCAAGATAATCAGATACCTAGACACCAGCAAAAAAACAGCAAGCCATACTAAAAAACAAGAAGATATGGCCCAGTCAAAGGCACAAATTAAAATTTCAGAGGAGACACAAAATGTGGAATGAATAATCAGAGATGTTCAAACAAATCTCCTAAATCAAGTCAAGGAGATGAAGGAAAATATGAACAAAGAGCTAAAGGCTATTAAGGAGACAATGCAGGAGCACAAAGAAGAATTTCAAAGAATAAAAAGAAAAGTTACAGAATTGATGGGAATGAAAAACACAAAGAGATTAAAATATACTAGAGGTACATAACATCATACTTGAAGAGGCTGAAAAAAGAATCAGCAAGCTAGAAGACAGGACAGGTGAAATCTTACAGACAGAAGAACATATAGAGAAAAGAACTAGAAAAATTGAGCATGGTCTCCGGTAACTGAATGACAGCACAAAGAGCACAAATATATGTATCGTGGGTGTTCCAGTAGAAGAGAAGGGAAAAGGGGCAAACAGAAACCAACAGAGAACATATTACCAACACAAAAGAACAGAGTGTCTCCTTTTCATAATACGGACCAGCAGGGAAGATACAAATCCGCTAAGAACAGATTTGGACACTAAGGAGAAGAAAAATCTTTCAGATTTTTGGAATAAAAGTCTATTTGTCTTATAAAGTCTCTTTACATATGTGTGAGTTTCTACATTTTATATGAAAACTTGGGTTTGACTTCCAGTTAATACAAAAACATTAGCCAACATAAAAATGTGGTACATTCGGTGCATGTCAACTATCTCATAATTTCTGTATGTTCAGTCTCCTCACTTGAAAAATGAAAAAAATCACACCCATTATAAACTGTTGTAAAACACAACAATGAATTTTTAACATCATCAATAAATCAGCATGATTAAAGATAAGAAACAAATCAGCAAATTAAAGATCAGAATTTCAGGGTGAGATGATTTCAGAGCATCTCCAACATCTCTAATTCTTGTAATATTTAAAGCTAAAGTTTGGGTTTTATGGGACATGGACACAGGTTTCTGTAAGTCACTATTTACCTGAAGGGTTCCATAATTGAATGTTCAATCTCATGCCTGCAGTTTAAACAGTCTATTTCAATATTCTTTGAATTAATAAAACACATACAATTGTAAAAGTGGTGTTTCAATATGTTTATATCCTTTATGTATAACATTATAGATGAAAATGATAATGCAAGGCCATCAGACCTTTATACATTATGATTCCTATTCGTTGATTCATTTATTCAACAAATTGAGCACTTACCATGTGTTATGTTAGGTACTAGAGAAACATCAAGATATGACAATGGTGATTAGAAACAAACATAATCCTTGCTTTCATGGACCTTATACTCTAAGAGGGAGGGTAATCAATCAAATACACTTTCTTCACAGAAACAAAAACAAAAACAAAAGGAAGCTACTGCATTGTGTTACTTTTACTTCTAAAATCTTACATTTTCTGGCTCTAAGTTCCGTGTTCTACTACATCACAATCACCTCAGTTAAGTCACTTAGTTTTTTTCTCTCACTCAAAATTCATTCAACACTTTATGTAATTATTCATCAGAATGTACTGTAAGGCACTTTACAATTTTCATTTCCAATTTATGGTATCCTTTTAAAAATGTAGAAAAAATCTGGGAATTTTTTTTCCAACCTTATTTTTTTACATTTTCTAAAAAAGGAAAGTGTCATTTTAAAATGTAGCATATGGAAATGGCTTCTATTCAAATGGCATTCTGGATGAATCATTTCCCAATGCAGCCTTTTCTCTTTTAATCATCAGATTATATCATGCACATGCTGATTATGTACATTTCTTCTATTCGTTTTGAAAACATTTTCCCTTCTTTCCATTCCAATCCTTTTAAAAAATAGCTGACAGCCAACAGAAATGCTAATGTTCTTTTGTACAACAGTAGAAGGTGAAATTTAAAAGCTATATGTATATTGATTTCAAACAGGATATTGACTGAACTTGCAGATAAATCTAGAGGAAAGGACAGGGTTAATATAGCCTGATCCTTGTTACCATTTCAAAGTGTTCCACCACCAAATTCAGTAACTCAAGCATTCTGCCCACAGCCCATATCCTACTATCTTTGCAATTAGTTTGTTCAACTTCTTCTTTTACATGATGAGGCTTTCCTGTGCAATGGTCCTTTCACACTTTCACAATCCATCAGCCTCTCCTTTCTTCATTTCCTTCCTTAGCCACCTTAAATTTGTTCATTTATCATTTCAATACTCTCTTAATAGTCTGATCTGCTTGCTCCTTATACTGGTTCCCCCCCACCCCCTCATACTTTTAATTGGACCTTTTGGTCAAGACCAAACTCTGGATGAAGCTAACCATTGCGCTTTCTCTGTGCTTGATCCTAGACAATTGAATACTGCTAACTGCTGAAGAAAGCTACAAAATATGATTAATGATATTATAAATACGCAGTTATCTGCTCAGAAAACCTATGATGCGTCTCTAGTCAAACTGCTCTTTCATTCTCCATAACTATTCAAATGGCATTCTGAATGAATCATTTCCCAATGCAGCCCTTAATAAAACTATTGAACTGAGGGACTGTTATTTTTTTAAAATACGTGTGCATGGAAAAGATGCTTAACATTATTGCCAAATTTCAAGCCCCATCTTCTCTCTCTATCACAGCAAATAACCACACTCCAAAGGAAACAGAAGCCATCTCAGTATAGAATCTGTTACAATAGATGGCAACCCCTCAACCTCTGACTACCAGACCTACTGATTTGCTTAGCATATGTTAGCCATACTTTCCCTCCTATTACAGCAAAGATAGCATTTGCCCACCTGTGTAAGTAAATGCCCGTTTTGAACCAAATAATATTTTGATTTTTAACAACGACCTTCAACGTCTTAACCACTTAAACTGGACAATGTGGTATTACTATACTCAGGGTCTTAAAGTAATAATAGAAAAACAGAGAACCTTTCTAAGATATCAGTCTTATTCAATGGCATTTTATGTAAACCATTTTTACATTATAACAAGCATGGATATATTATTGAGAAGAATGCAAAATTCATATAATTTGTAAGATAAAATAGGTGATTTTAAGGAAATCTCAACACAGTGTTGTGATTTCAGGTAAAGTGGTATTTGAAGGGCAATCAAGCCTTTGGAGAATCGAATCACACCACACCTCTCTCTGCCAGGGCTTACAAGAAGGCCCAGCTGGACATGGAGCATGTGAAACTAGCCATCTTTTCCATGCACACGTATTTTAAAAAAATAACAATCCCTCAGTTCAATAGTTTTATTAAGCCTGTAACACCAAGTGTATTTATACCTTGACCTCATACACTTCAATATTACTCATCAAACAGAGCCATTCCATTCTTGATAGTACTATAACAATCAATCAACAAATACCAATCGGACCTGGCACTACCAGTAAGTTGAGTGCAATACATGTGCCAGGCCAACCAGTGCTGCTACTATTATCCTTTGCTGGGAACCTACAGCAAGTGGCAAGGCCCCAAGCTGTGCTACTTAAAGAAAAGAATCAATAAGTTATAAGGGGTTTTCTTTGGGGATCAGGTGGGAAATACCTCAGAATGGCTAAGAGCTTGGGCTCTAAAGTCAAACAGACTGAACTTAGTGACCTTAGATAAGATCCTGAACTTCTCAAAGCCTTGGTTTCCCCATCTGTAAAGTGGGAATAGTAATAGTACTGTCCTCACAGGGTTGTTGCAGGGATTAAATGACTTAGTGTACATAAAGTACTTAGGACTTCTGTTGTCTAAGGCTCCCATAGTAGTGATGGTAATTCATAGGTAGCTCATTATTTGAGAGCTGCAATGCACAACTCATCTCCCTCACTTGATTTGTGATGCTACAAAGATTTGCTGCAGCAAATCTTCATCAACACTTTCATTTTTGTTTTGTTTTTCATTTTGCTTTGTTTTGTTTTTATTTCTAGAGCTGTTTTAGGTTTATAGAAGAACAGTGCAGGAAATATGCACTCCCATATCCCTCCATACACAGTTTCTCCTGTTATTAACGTATTGCATTCATGTGGTACACTTGTTACAATTGAGAAACCAATATTGATACATTTTTAGTAACTAAAGTCCTTAGTTTACATTAGAGTTCACTCTTTTTCTTGTATGGTTCTATGGGTTTTGACAAACACATAATGTCATATATTCACCATTATGGTATCATACACAATAGTTTCATTACCCTAAAAAGGACCTGTGCTTCACCTATTTATCCCTTCCCTCAACTCCAACCCTTCCAACCCTCCCAACTCATGGCAACCACTGATATTTTTACTGTTTCTATAGTTTTACCTTTTCCAAAATGTCAAATAGTTGAAATCATATGATATGTAGCCTTTTCAGATTTGCTTCTTTCACTTAGCAATATGTGTTTAATTTTCATCCGTGTCTTTTCATGTATTGATTAGCTCATTTCTTTCTATCACTAAAAATATTCCATTGTATAGATATGCTACAGTTTATCCATTTGCATATGGAATAACATTTTCGTTGTTCCCAATTTGGGCACTTATAAATCAAGATGTTATAAATGTTAATGGGCAGGGTTTTGTTTGGACGTAAGTTTTCAACTCCTTAGGATAAATACCCAGGAGTGCAACTGCTAGATCATATGGTAATCCCACATTTAGCTTTGTAAGAAACTGCTGAACTGTCTTCCAAAGAAGCTATTATCACTTTGCATTCCCACCAGCAATGGATGAGAGTTTCTGTTGCTCCACATCTTCTCCAACATTTGGTGTAGGTGTTCTGGCTTTGAGTCATTCTAACAGAAGTGCAATGGCATCTTATTGTTGTTTTAATTTGCAATTCCCTAATGACATACGATATTAAGCCATCTTTTCATATCCTTATTTGCTATCTGCATGTCTTTTCTGGTGAGGTATATGTTCAGATTATTTGTCCATTTTGAAATGGGTAGTTTGTTTTCTTCTGGTGGAGTTTTAGGAGTTTTTTGTATATTTTGGATACAAATCCTTTATCACAAATGTGTTTTGCAAATATTTTCTTTCAATTTGTGGATTGACTTGGCTTTTCATACTTTTAACAATGTCTTTTGCAGAGAAGTTTTTAATTTTAATCAAGTCCAACTTATTATTTTTTTCTTTCATGAGTTGTGCTTTTGGTGTTATATCTAAAAGTCATCACCAAACCCAAGGATACCTAGACTTTCTCCTATGTTTTCTTCCAGAAATTTTATAGTTTTGCATTTTACATTGGGGTCTATGACCTATTTTGAGTTAATTTTTGTGAAAAGTATATGATCTGTGCCTAGATGCATTCTTTAGCATGTGGATGTCCATCAACAGTTTTTTAAAGGTCTTTAAAGAAAATTCAACAGGAAGGAAAAAGGAATTTGTGACAGAAAAATAGACATGAGGCTAAAATTACATTTATGCATGAAAAGAAAAACTACTGAGCAATACAGTTATTTCTGTAAAAACAGTTTTGTTTTTGTTTTGGTAAAGAACATGTAATAAATCAGAATCAGAGTAAAGTTCTGTCTTTTTGGGGAACTTAAAGTCATGGGTCTGTTTTAATCAATAAAAAATCTAATAACAATTTTCTCTTTAAATTGTGACTGTGTTATTGTGCAAGCCTCATGATTCACATCCCTTTGTCCAGTGTATGGACAGATGAGTAGAAAAATGGGGACAAAAACTAAATGAAAAGGAGGGTGAGATGGGGGGATGGAATGTTTTGGGTGTTCTTTTTCACTTTTTTTTTTTTATTATTAAGAAAAATGTTCAAAAATTGATTCTGGTGATGAATGTACAAATACATCATGATACTGTGAATATCTGATTGTACACTGTGGATGATTGTAGGGTATGTGATATATCTCAATAAAACTGTATTAAAAAATCTAATAACAATTTTCTTTTTAAATTGTATAATACTTGCTCTTATACTTTAACAATTAGTGTTATAATTAAGACTTCTCAAAGGAAAGATACCATTGGAAAAGTCATAATTACATTTGTTAATTGACATGAAATTATTGCTGAAAATTGCAGATGTCAAAATTAAACTCAGTGCTTTGGCTTGGCACAGAAACCAGGTATTATGGAAAAATAATAACAATGTTTAAAGTCACATTAGACATTATACTTATTAGCATTCTATATGTTCAGAAGAGTAGGTATATTTTACCATTTAACTAATATACAAAATTAATTATGTGACTAGGTTTCCAGAACCAAGTAGGAATGCAAAGATCTATTTGAAGGTTTATGAAATAGGAGCAAAATCTGAAGAACCTGCATACAATTGTATAAAGCAAAGCAGAAATGTTTTATATTTCATTTAAAAGGGACAAATATGTACAGATAAGAAAACAACATTTGGTCCAAGTCTCCTCTAGTATTAAAAACAAAGCACAGAGAATTTTCTTCAAATAAATTGTCCAATTCTCCATCTAATGACTCAACAGTAAAGTAAATCATTTCAAGTAACATTTTATTCTTGATACTAATAAGCCTTGAGGAAGGATAGGAAAAATTGAAAGTCATACTTGATTTCTAACCCCACATCAATTATAAATTCAGAAGAAATAAAATAAAATATTAATAGGAATGGAAACATATACCACATACACTTCATATGCACTTGGGGTCAAGGATGAGTTCATGCAGATATTTGCATTTGTGTGCATATTAAGTGAAAATGAGTATTTCTGAGTAACACATGATAATTACCTTTTCTTTATTGCTTTTTATCAATAAATCATAAGGTTCCTAAAGACAAGTTTTGATAGCAAATTGCTCCAATATAATGAAGCCTCTAAAAGTAACTTACTCTTCCAAGAGACCTCATATCATGCCTCAAGAGGGTAAGGAAAGTGAAGATAAAGTATCAAATCAGTACATATTGACACAACAATATACCACCTTTAAGGACCAAACACTTATAATGCTTAACAGAACAAAAGCAAATTAAGGCAGGAAGGAAAGAAGGGGGAAGGAAGGAGGTAAAGAAGGCAGAAGGGAGGGAGGGAAGGAGGGAAGGAGAGGCAGGCCATTACTGTTTGATTTTTTTAGGACAACTATCATTAGCTTTCATTCACCAGTAGAATCCACTGTTTACATTTGCTTGCGCTTATGACTCTTTCAGTATTCTCTAAACTTGTATTATAATAACCTTTACAAACCTTACTTACATCTCACAACAACTGAGACCAAATACTGAATTAAGCAGAGGAAGGGAAAGGGAGCTAAGCTAATAGTATGCCAGGCATATTTAATACATTATCTCAGTTAATCCTCACACACAAAAAAACCTATAATGGAGGGACTCTACCCCTTTCCACCACTGGGGAAATACAGGTTCAGAGATGCTAACTGTCCAGAGATTACACATATCAAACAGCTAGTAGGCCAGAAAGGTCAAAGAAAGGTTTGTCTGATGCCCAAGCTGTTTTCCAGACACCAAATGCACTGAATCAATAAAAAATTAAGAATCAAGAGTTCTGGATCAGCCAAAAGAGCAATGGAGATTGGGGACAGACAATAAAAATAAAATGAGATAATAAAAATAAAAAAAGCAGACAGATAATAAGATACCAGAGAAGATCAAAAGGAATGAAAAATCGGTTTGACCTAAATTGAGGATTGAATTATGTACCCTAGAAAAACATGTTCTTAATCTTAATCCATTCCTGTGGGTATGAACCCATCACAAATAGAAACTTTTGGAGATGTTATTTTTAGTTAAATGTAGCCAATTGAATCAGTTGGGGCTTTAATCTGGACTGCTGGATTCATCTTTTACAAGCAGAATTAAATTCAGACATAGAAAAAAGTCATGAGAAGCAAGAGGCTGGAAATCAGTGGAACCCAGAAGAGAGAGAAGATATCACCATGTGCAGTGACACGTGACAGAAAAGCCAAGGACCAAGGATCGCTGTCAGCTGGACCCAGAATGCCACAGGGAGAAAACATCGTCTTGCTGATGCCTCAATTTTGGACTTCTCCTAGCTTCAAAACCATGAGCCAATAAATTCCCATTTTTTTAAGCCAGCTTATTGCATGGCATTTATTTTAGCAGCTGAGAAACTAAGACAACCTCCATTCTAGGAAGAACGGGAATCATTCTAAAGTTGTTAAAGGACTCTTAAAAGGTTCCTAAAGCCCTTATTACATGTTCCTAGAAGTTGCAGTTAAGATGTAATCTAATAGACCAAGGAAGATGAGTTACCCCAAGTGAACACAAAATTAGGGCTAGGGAATGAAGCACAGTTTTTGGAATATAAAGGGATAAATGGAAGGAAAAAATGCAGTGACAACAGTAATTGATGTGGGGATGTGGGTTCAAAGACACAGATTTTGTCTGGAAATATCTTTTCACCTCCATTTTTTTTAAGGATATTTTTCCTGGTTATAGAATTCTATGTTACAGAACTAAGAGTTGTTCAGGAATGCATCTTAAAGAATAATACTTCGGATTCTTTGATTCTAAAACAGTAACTGAGGAGAAAATGGTATCCCAAGTGACTTCAGTTTCTCAAGGAAATGTGTTTCTTATATCTTAATGACATTATACATCAATCATCTATTGCATGACTAAAACACAGTACTGTACTTTTAATTTCTGAAATAGTGAAAGATGAAATTTTTAAATTGCTGTTGCTTGCATATTTTACAATTATAGAACTTCAAAGTGTCATTGTTACTAATACTAATTGATAACAACATAAATGCAATACAGTACATTGGGCACAGGATAGAAATGGAAAATATTTATAAAGATGAACAAGATTTTTGAAGGAACTTGGAATCTCATAAAGAAAAAAATCAGTGTGTTTGTTTGAAGCTATTATACACCCCAGAAAAGGTCATGTTCTTTTAATCCATTCCTGTGGGTGCAGACCTGTTGTAGGTGGGACCTTTTAGTTAGGTTATTTCAATTGAGATGTTACCCAGCCCATTCAAGGTGGTCTTAGTCCTTTTACTAGAGTCCTTTATGAGAGGATAAAGGACAGAAAAAACCCAGAAACATATAGAGAAAAAGCCCCTGAGCTAAGAGAGGAAGCCACTGAAGCCAGAAGCTGAAAGCAATGAAACTCAAGGAGAGAAGGACCAGTAGATGGCATCCATGTGCCTTCCCATGCGACAGAGGTGTCCCAAATGCTGGCAGCCTTTCTTCAGAGAAGGTATTATTCTGTTGATGCCGTATTTTGGACATTTGCACAGCCTTAGAACTGTAAATGTGTAAGCAAATAAGCCCCATGGTAACAGCCAACCCTTTTCTTGTATATTGCATTCTGGCAGCTTTAGCAGACTGAAATAATCAATTATGAAAGTTTTATTTTAAAATCACAGAAAGTACATATAATTTAAGAAGTCACTTATCATTACACCATTTCTTTTTGATAAGTTTTTAAATCCATTATAAGTTTGTAAGTTACAAAATCCATTATAGTAGCTTTCAAATATTTGACTATTACCCATAGTAATGATTTCACATTCTGACCCAAAACACGTATATATGTAAATACATCATGGAAAATTTTCATACAACAAAATTCATCCTTACTATGTTCTATGCACTAAAGATATTGTCTATTCCTCTATTTCACAATTTTTTAACATTAATAGAGACCAACTAAACTGATTTCATGACCTATAAACAAGGACCTTCGAAAAACACTGCATTACCACCATCCCCCTTTCTTTCCCTCACTCTCAGATTCAACATCCTCAAAAAAAATTGTGTTCCCATATTGGAGTCAACCAACTCAACAATCACTAAGACAAATCTGCTGAATTAAAAATGGATGACAAAGTTAAACAATTGTATATTCAAATAAGGACATTTTAATTTTCCTTGTCTATTGACCAGTACTTCCCTAGACAATAGCTAGTGCCTCAACAGGAGGAAGAAATTACAACTCTATAGTTAAATGAGCATATGAGCTTCTCATTTAAATGTATGAGGTTATAGAAAAACAGGCTGTGGTGTTATTGGGTCAGGAGTATTGGAACAAAGAGTCAACATGCTTAAAATTATCATAGAAAGATGAAGCAAAAGAGAAGCACTGTATCTGAAATAACCACTTATCCAAAACATAGTCCAACAAAAGCCAATATGACACTTCCCTGGAATTAAGCAATTATATTCCAGCCAGCAAGAACAATCACTTCTACATAACTGGTTTAATAATCAAACATCAAGTTTCAAATGCATATATTATTTGAACCTATGAGGTCAAAGCTCAACACCACTTAAAAAAAAAAAAAAGTTTTTTCTTCCTTCCATCAAGCAATGAAGTGCTTGGTGAATAAAAGAATCAAATTAGCTGCAGCTTTGTTAGCATATTTCTCTTTATATTTCCCTACTTGCTCAAGAATTTAGAGTGAATCTTTTCCACTTCCCTCATTTTCTATGTCACTTACAATTCAGCTATCTTCTACTAATCAATAAAGTTTAACAAAATACCACCATTACTATTAAAACAATAATTGGGTGGACTGTAAAGAACTAGGACTATAAGGAACTAGTTTTCCTCATGGCTGGAGAAGAGTAAACAACCTCTATTGTACTTTGGCTTATTACTTAATATAAGGAAATATTCAAGATCTAAGCAATTGTAAAACTGTTTACAGATTCTAGTCCTTGTGTCATCATCCTCTTTTCTATTCTTCCAAACTTCAAAGTATTTCATTTTGACACAAACTAAAATGAACTGAATTTATTGAGCAAAAACTGTGAAATAAAGAGAAGAATATCTTACACAGATTTACCAAAATGAAAGTCCACTCACTTAGGAAAATGGTGTGGGTCTTCTAAGTAGCAACACTCATTGCTATTGGAGTCAATACCGTGTAGAGGTCAAATACCCAGGCTTAAGCTCCATTCAGACCTGCTGTGCTCCAGGATAGCTATGTGATCTGTGGCAAGTTACTTAACCTCTCTCAACCTCGGCTGTTCTATAAAGTTGCTATCAGAATTCGATAAAGTAAGTTATTTAACACTGTGAACTGCACATGGGAAGTCTGATCAATAAATGGTGGGGTGGTGCTGGAGAGCAAGTGGGGACAGGGAGAAGCAAAAGAAGTAGTAGTAAGAGTAGTTGCTGTAGTAGTGGTAGTAGCAGCAGCAGCCAGGAAGAATCTTTACATCTCAATATGTGAAAATATATGTGAATTTATATCCATCTTCTGCACAAGCCTACCATCATTGTTTAAAAAAAAAATCACATAGCAAATACTGTTTTTTTGTGTGGGGAAAAAATCAGGGAACTAATCCTTACCCAACATCACTGGGAGGGAGAACTGGCTGATCATCTTTCTGGATGATGAACAAAGATGAGTACTACAGGTAAAGAATGCAAAATAGTAGTAAATAACTGGCATGTTTAGTGTTCCCAGGAATGAACCAACAAAGGATCATACTTCAGTTCTGAATACTGCTAAAATAAGCCCTTAAATATACTGCAGACCTGGACCAATGACAACATGTACCATATATTTCATTATTTATAGTTCTTCTAAACCTTTGCACATCCTCCCTCAGACCAAACACAGTCTCCACATATCTTCTTGTCAAGACACAACTCAAATGCCATCTGCTCAATAAAATTCTCCCTGAGCCTTCCAGATGAATTTTCAGTACCCTGAAATCCCCTTGCACTTTATCTGAGCCTTTGGAAGAATATTTATAGTTGTTTATATACATATCTTTCTACTATAATGTAAGGTTCTTGAGGCCAAAAACGAGGGTATCACTCATCTTTATATCCCCTAAGGGATCATCCGAGTACCCTGCACAAGTTGGCACTGAATTAATATCTGTTCAAAAATCTTAGACTCATATAAGAATTAATTTCTATTGAAAAGTGTTTATACAATATCTAGCACAACACTATTTGAGCAGGTTTTTTTGCATGCCTATTTTATCTGTCGTTACCTGGCCTCTGTTCACTATATTAGCAAGCTAATAATGAATTAATAGCAAATCTGAACGTCTGCCTTGTGCTATTGATATGGTTATATGTCATATCATATCAATATTCTACCCAGATGAAATCATGTAATTAATCCTTCTGACCTTTCATGTGAAATTTTGAATCCCTCTCTAAGAACTCTGGACTCAATTTAGAACTAAGACAATAAACCTTTCTTTCAATTTGAAGCTATAGCAATTGATTTCTTATTCAGGATTACAAAAGAAATTTCATTTTGTATGTATTTCTATATCTTACTACTTTGTTTCCACTTCTTAAAAAAACTTTACCTTTACAAATCTAATTTAGTTGATTACTCATTGCTTGTCACTAATATATTTACAAGTTCTTCTTAATGTGCCTCAGCCAAATTACATATGGCATTATATAATTACACATATATTGGCATTCAAGCATAAGTTTAATCAATAAACAAGCAAAACAGGACTTTCTAAGCTCCTACCATCCCTTTGGGATGGTAACTAGGACACCCATGCTCAAGAAGAGGAGGGGCACCTTACTCCTCCTTTCTGATTATCACTAACATTCAGCTTTAGATTTTGTGTTTTAATAATATAACAAAAAGCCTATAAAATATACTGACAGTGTGGGTCCCTTTCAAGTGAGATGATCATCAGTAGTTCTTTACAGACTGAATTGATAGGGGGTTAGAAAAGCACCCTCCCAGACTTGGCCCTGGGTCTTAGGTGGGGGAAGGAGGCGTAAATAGAAGCCAAAGCAACAATCCTGATTTGCAGGTGCCTTGCAATCATTCTAAATGGACAAATAAAGACAAATACACATGAAATGACAGGGAAAATGTAATATAAAAATATTTCATGGATAGGCTGTGTGATATAAAACACGCATTTGAAGAACTGCGGTTCATATAGCCATCATGACAAAAACCACAAGAATGCAGAGCTGGGAATAAGCATGGGAAGTGAATGGAAACCAGAGGTGACGGAATTTGCAACAGGACATAGAAAGCTTGATAAAAGGGTTTAGATAAGGTATGTTTAAATTTAAAAACAAAACAAAAAACAATAGCAGTCAATCACTGAGCCATTGAACATCTGAGTAGAGAAATATGATCACGAAGTAAATGTTTTAATAATATTCATCTAATAGGGATGTGAGATTTTGAGGGCAAAGGCAGTATTCTCAGGGTCTAGAAAATTACCTCACAAATGTAGGTACTCAGTAAATGTTTTCCAATATAATGGTTGGTCGGATGGATGGATAGTTGGAAGCAGAGTCTAAAATAGGGAGACCAACTAGAAGATCAAAAAGCTGTTGTAATTCAGGCCTAAAATGGGTGACAGTAAGAATGAAAAGGAAATGAGGATACTAGAGACTTTTGTAAGTAAGTAGTAATGAACAGTGACAGGAAGGTAAGAGACATAGAAATGAGAAATAGAGATTGATCAAAGATGTTTTCAAGGTTTCGAGCCAAAATGAATTGGAGAATGTATGATCTTGTCTAGCATAAAAAGGATGAGATGACATTAATGCCCGTAGATTTTGAAGCGAAGGCAGGACTTATTATTTACTATAACCATTTGGAGACATGGGACTAGAATTTGAATAAGAGAACAGAACTGATGACTTAGGAATTACCCACCCACAAAAAAGTATTAAAATGGATAAAAGCTAGCAATTTCATTAAAAACTCCCAAAGGAAAAGATCTTCCAAATAACATAATAATAATAACTTTAATTTATTAGTAGTATCATTAGTATAGCTGCTAACATTAACTGGGCCTTTATTATGTACCAAGCACCATAGTTCTTTGCAAATATTATTCACTTAAATCTCACAACCACCCTAGGAGGTCATTATTATTATGTCCATTTTCCAGAATAGGAAACTGAAGCATGGAGAGGTTAAATAACCATACCTATTAAGTACCAGAACCAAGACTTGAATTCAAATCTGGCAAGATGCCTTTTTCTATGCCAACAGTTTCTGAAGTACTAGATCCCACCAGGGAATGGGAAAAAAAAAAACCAACATTTCTATTTCCATTTATTTTTTTCTTAACCTATTAAATTTTCTATTATTGCAAATGATTTACAATGTATGCAATATATTAGTACAGTAGTACAATATATGAGGGGGCATTCTTTTTTTTCTAATAGGAATGTGAGATCAAAACAGCTTTGAGACTATTATGTTCTGCTTCCTATCTTTCTTTATTCTTACAATAACTCAATGTCAAACACTTTCCTTTTTTTTTTCTTCAAAAACAGACCTGACCAGATACTCCATTTACACACATACTTATTTATTCCAAAAATATTTATCAACTACCTATCGCATGCCAAGCTCTGTGGTAGATTCTGTGAATTCTAAGAAACAATCCCTGACTTTAAGGAGGTCAATAACATAAAGCCCAGACATGTAAACAGTTCATTATAATTCAATATTACCAGAACAATAATGGTGATAGTAAAGAGCTAGCACTTTCTATGGAGCACTTGGTATGTGCTAAGCACTGTTCTAAACACTTATTTACGTATTTTATCTAAGCAACCCTATGAAATAGATGGTATTAGTACCCCCATTTTATGGATGTTGAAACTGACTCAGGTAAGTTAAGGGACGAGCCCAAGATTATTCTCCTTAGAGTGATGGAATGGAGCCTCTTAGGGAGAAAAGGCTAAGTAGCCTACATATGCTATTGTTTGCTGGGTCTCCAGATTTGGCAACTGAATCCTTTCAATTTAATAGCCTAGGAAAACAAATCAGATCTTAAAAAAACAACATGATAACAATAAAAAATCAGGCCAGAGATTCTGGGAAGTTGGCGGCATAGAAAGAACTGGAAGGCTTAGTCTCCCCCAGAACAATTCATAAATAAACAAAAAACCAGTAAATAACCTGGAATAACAGCGGGGAGACAAACGTGACTGTACACTCAACATCCACCAACATGAATTGGGAGGAATCCCTGAGATCACAGCATAAAATCTGTAAGCAAAACTGAGGACCCGCGCTGAGAGCCGAGAACCTAGAGCCGGGAGCCCCTCCCTCACGGAAGCCGCGCCATGCACTTTCTCAGCCCAGCTCCAAGTGAGGTTTTAATATTAACTGCTCAATACAGACAGTGAATCCTCAACAAGCAGACAGAGGCTTTTGGTGACAACTGACCTTGTGAGAATCAGAGAACATATCTGTCTCAGGATAGGGAGCCCAGAGGATCAGGTGCTATATCTGGCTGACAGGTGAACCTGGAAGTTTTTCTGTCCCTCGCTCTCTCTCTGTGGAGAAAACCTCAGCTGTTCTCAGCCCACAAGGCATTGCAGTAAAGACAGCCTCAGACATTCTGCAATCTGAAACGAGCTGAGAGCCCCGCGGCACAGCCCAGCAGCCCAGGGCTTCCCTTGAGGGACGGCGCACACTGATGATGTAGCACGGCATTCCCTCAGCTGAGGGAGGATCGTGGCTGGGAGGGGGGTATCCACTCGGAGAACCCAGGGGCGCTACACCAAGTCCGGTGGTTTGTGCAACACCAAGAGAGAAGGTCTGGGGCTGAACTGAAACGAAGGCTTAGACTCTTGCGGCAGCCTTGAATCTCCTGGAACCTGGGAGATTTGAACAGTAGAAATGCCCTTCCTCCCTGGCCACCCGTACACACGTCCCACATTCAGGGCGGACGTCTCCAGCAACACACCCAAACTGAGTTCTCCAACTGAACACACAAGAATCATTTCCCCACACTCCGTGGAAAAAAGGTTGAGAACTGATCTGAGGGATATAGGTGACTCACAGACGCCGTCTGCTGGTTAGTTAGAGAAAGAGTACGTCACCAAACTGTGTCTCTGAAAAATTAGATCGATATCCCTTTTTTTTTTGATACAACCTGAAAGAACCCTATCAAGCAAAACAAATGCCAAGAGGCCAAAAGCAACAGAAAATCCTAATGCATATGATAAAACCAGACGATATGGAGAATCCAGCTCCAAACACACAAATCAATATTTCGGAAGAAACCTTGTACCTCGCAAAATTAATCACAGAACTACAATCGAAGAACAAAAACATAGCAAAGGATTTAAAGGACATCAAGAGGACCATGGCCCAGGATATAAGTGCCATAAAGAAGATCCTAGAAGAGCATAAAGAAGACATTGCAAGAGTAAATAAAAAAATAGAAGATCTTATGGAAATAAAAGAAACTGTTGGACAAATTAAAAAGACTCTGGATATTCACAATACAAGACTAGAGGAAGCTGAACAACATCCCAGTGTCCTAGAAATCCACAGAACAGAAAATGAAAGAACAAAAGAAAGAATGGAGAAAAAAATCAAAAAAATCAAAATGGATCTCAGGGATACGATAAATAAAATAAAACGTCCAAATTTAAGACTCATTGGTGTCCCAGAAGGGGAAGAGAAGGGTAAAGGTCTAGAAAGAGTATTCAAAGAAATTGTTGGGGAAAACTTCCCCAACCTTCTACACAATATAAACACACAAAGCATAAATGCCCAGCAAACTCCAAATAGAATAAATCCAAATAAACCCACCCCAAGACATATTCTGATTAGACTGTCATATACTGAAGAGAAGGAGCAAGTTCTGAAAGCAGCAAGAGAAAAGCAATTAACCACATACAAAGGAAACAATATAAGTCTAAGTAGTGACTATTCAGTGGCCACTATGGAGGCAAGAAGGCAGTGGCATGACATATTTAAAATTCTGAGAGAGAAAAATTTCCAGCCAAGAATACTTTATCCAGCAAAACTTTCCTTCAAATTTGAGGGAGAGCTTAAATTTTTCACAGACAAACAAATGCTGAGAGAGTTTGCCAATAAAAGACCTGCCCTACTTCAGATTCTAAAGGAAGCCCTACCAACAGAGAGACAAAGAAAGGAGAAAGAGATATAGAGAATTTTAACAGACATATATAGTACCTTACATCCCAAATCACCAGGACACTCATTTTTCTCTAGTGATCACAGATCTTTCTCCAGAAGGGACCATAAGCTGGGACATAAAACAAGCCTCAAGAAATTAATAAAAAAAAAAAATTGAAAATACTCAAAGAATATTCTCCAAATATAATGGAATACAAATAGAAGTCAATAACTTTTGAACTATAACTCCACTATTTACTTCCTACATGATAAAAAACACACAAACTCTAAGGACAAATCAGTGGTTTTGAACTCAATGTAAAATATGTAATTTTAGACAACTATATAAAGGTGGGGGACTGAAGGAGTATAGGAACATAGTTTATGTGCCCTATTGAAGTGAAGGTGGCATCAAAGAAAAACATGATTGATAGGGATTTAAGAAGTTAACTTTAAGCCCCACAGTAAACACAAAGAAATTATCAGAGAATATAACCATAGAGATGAAAAGTAGAGTTTGGGTTAAGAGAAATGGGGGAAGGGGCAATGGGGAGTTAAGAAAGGAGTGTAGGGTTGCTGTTTGAGGTGAAGGGAAATTTCTAGTAATGGATGGTGGGAAAGAGCATAACATCATTCTAAATGTGATTAATCCCACTAATGGAAGGCTAGGGAGGGGGTGGAATGGGAAGATTTAGGCTGTATATATGTTTTCACAATTGAAAACGAAAAAAAAGACAGTCTAACTAGATGACAATTGAATGCTAAGGACGAACTTGGATGGGATTGGAGGGTGCAGGACAGGTGGCTCAAAGGGACACAGTTGAGACATAAGGAAAAGGAAATATAGAATGTAAGCATTGTATCATTGTTGAATCTCTTATACTTCTTAGCTGCGCTTAATGGAATTACGTAAAAGAATGTTCTTGTTCATGGGAAGTACATACGTGAATTATAGTGTATGTTCAAGGATGTGTGCAGCTAACTCTCATATGTTCAGAAGACAGAAAGAGATGATGGATGATAGATAGGGAGGGAGGGAGGGAGGGAAAGAAATAGTGATGTGACAGCATGTTAAAGTTGGTTGATTGAGCTATCGGGGGAGGGGGGGTCAGGGTATGATGGAATTCTGTGTATGGGGCTAGTATTATTTTTGCAACTATTCATGTAACTTTGAATTTATTTCAAATTAAAAAAAAATTAAAAAAAAACAAAACAGGCCAGACTTGTCAGACTTGCAATTCTAATAATGCATTGAAAAATGTATATGAAATTTATTTTTAAAGTAAACACTGAATTCTGTAATGCTGTATTTCAAGAAAAATTACTTCACAATAGGCAAACATTTTTGTACATACAAAAGTGTTCCCTTGCTTAAATCATATTAAAAAGGATGTATACACTACATGATGGAGAACTGTCTTGAAATTACTAGATACTGGATTTTCAAAAATTTGCATATTTAATATTCAGCAATTGGTCTCAATCTATTTTAAGCCAATTATTTGCTTCTGTGTAACTTCACAGACATTCTGGAGCAATTGTGTAGATGATAAAATTTACAGCTCAACAGCCTTCTAAAGTTCAATTTAAGTCTTCATGTACTTACATTCACCCTAAATGACATTCTAATCCAAATCAACAGTATCTGAGAAAGTGACACCTCAAGTCAGCTGCTTCCAGCAAAGGTTAATGAAAAGTGGTTTCCAAAGAACAAACATCACATTATCTTGAACATTCTGAGAATATAGTGGATCATTAAAGATTTATTACTGAACATAGTAAGCAAATAAGCACAGCAATTCCTATAGCTTCATTTAGATGTCAAAGTGATAACCACACTAGAAATGGGAAGACAATGACCAAAAGGTTGTATTTTCCCATTAGATTTTAAGCAATAACTTGTTTTGTATTAATCCTTTACCAAATTGTCTTCCTCCACAGTTTCTTTCAAAGAACAAGTATTTTCTCACATTGAATTGTGTCAAATATTAACCTTACTTTAATGTGACCAGAATCAGTTTTGAGCCAGTCCAGATTGTTCTCAGAGGGCTAATCCTCCCTACAAAAAATCCACCTTGCGAAGACAGACTGAAAGTGAGCTCAAGTGGAAAAGGTCTCCATGTAGAGAATCTGATTTGTCACCTTCAGCTTAGCATTTCTCATTAATAAAGTTACATGAGCCAATTACACAGGAAGAGAGGGGAGGAGAATTATTAAATTTAATTATTCTATTCAACTCAAATTATTTAAGACCTAAGTAAAAAACTGTTGCAATCACTTTTATGATTAAAAAAAAATAAAGTTTAATTCCAAATGCCTTCTCCCATTTGGAAAAATATGATGCTCAAATTCTATATATATCTAAAATTTAACTTTGTTTTTTTAAAAAAATTCATTTTGAGACAACACCTCAGACATCAAATCCATTATTGTTTGGGTTTAGAGAAAAAAGTCAATGCTGCAGTAAACAACACAAACTCATGTGTTTCCTCAACTGTGATGCTTAAGAATGCACTTTCAACTTACTTCTCTATTAATTCTGTTTAAAAGAGTGAAAAATGTCAGAAAAGAACCATTTTCATAGGATAAGTATAAATCGGGAAACTTATAAAACAAGATGGAATCATTCTAAAAGGTACACATCCAGTTTTAGAGACAGTAGGGCTTGTTAAAATGTTCTCAGGTTGGGCCCTAAAGATCCTTGAAAATTCTTCCTTTCAGACTTCTATAGATCACAACCATGAACTTAAGTCCAAAGGTTGCCACATGAAAAAGGAATGCCACATGCTGTCTATTCAGGGAAACCTCTCTGAACAGCAAGGCTGAACTCTGCCTTAGACATCTTACAGAAAACACAACTATTGTTGAAGTCTTCCCAGAACATCCCAGCCAACTGATTATTTCCATACTTGGAATTTGAATTTTACAGAATTTCAAAGATCAAAGAAACATGCATGATGAGGAAATAGAAGCTTGGATAAGTTAAGTGACTTGGCAAGAGTTATGTGACTTGTCAAGTAGCAGAGCTCAACAAGGACCCTTGTTTCTTGATGGTCAGACTGATTTCCCACAATAGTACACTGGTTTGTTGTCTGGTGTGTCTGTGCAATACAAATTCTTTCTCTAACCAAATTAGAATGAGCTTCTGAAGATAGAAACTGCATCACTTATTTCTTTTGAAACTTCACAGTAACTTTCTAGTTCTGGGAATTTAAAAAAAATAAAAAAATAAAAAAATAAAAAATCTTACCAAAATAAAGGTCTTTAGGAGTAAGGTCTAAAAATCTAGTATCCACCACCAGATCTTATACAAAAACCATTACTGAGGATTCAGAGAAATCCCAACACTCTACTATTTGTTTGTACAACTGTTTATATTTCCAGAAAGATTCTGAAAGAGTTCAGTTTTTCTTACCTTTTTGGATGTGTGGCTTCTTAGACTATTATCTCAAAAAAATACACTTGATAAAGTGTTAAATAACTCTAAGACAAGAGATTGATTGTAAACAATTAACTGAACCACAATATTACAAAAAGAAATGAATTTGAACCAAAAAGAAATACTGGGTCCAATTCTAGCAAGAGAATATTTAAGCAATTATATACTACTCAATATTCTATCAGAAACTTGACTTTATTATGGGGTTAGAAAACTTCTGAAGACACAGAAAATAACATAAACGTTATCTTTGAATTCTGAGTTTTGCAATCAAAATAACTATTGGCAGAAGTGACTGGGAAAGCCATATGGACCACACTCCCCTTTGTCTAGTTTATGGATGGATGAGTAGAAAAATGGGGGAAGGGAAAAAAAAAAAAAGCACCCAGTGTTCTTTTTTTACTTTAATTGTTCTTTTTCACTTTAATTTTTATTCTTATGATTTGTGTGTGTGTGGTTATGAAAATGTCAAAAATTAATTTTGATGATGAATGCACAACTATATAATGGTACTGTAAACAACTGAATGCATGATTTGTTTTGTATGACTGCATGGTATGTGAATATCTCAATAAAAATGAATTTAAAAAAAAAATAGCTATTGTCAAGGTGATGAGTCCACCAGGCTAGATCTTGTTATGCCTTTATCCCATAGCCACTGCACTACTAGCCTGAAAGTAGATGTGTTAGACATTTTCTATTTGTCCCTTTAGACCTTTGCTCTGCTTTTCTTCAACCTGCTGCGAGCCTGGAGGGCAGACCTGCAAGAACTTCATCGGAAGACTCCCTTGTCATCTGACCTTCACATGAACAAGGCCAGAGGGAGGCACTGGCTTAAGACAAAAGGAAGAGTGAGGTCATCATATTTATTTCCCCAATTTCTTCCCTGCGAGACTGCATGGGTAAATGTCTCCCCTCTAGAGAAGACCTGTCAGACAGGCTTCCCATTGGCTATTCTCTCAAATAGCTTCTCTCCCTTTGCCCCTACATCCTAGGGGTAGTAATGGCTCCCTGCTGTTGCTAATCCCTTTCCTTCCATAGTGCAACCTTCCTTGTTACTTTTTCCTAACTCTGCCCATGTTTTTGTAATTAATTCCTTTAGTAAACTTTTCAATTACACCATGTAAGTATATCCAGAATACTTTGGAATAAATGTTCTCGACTCACATTGCCAATTCCAGATTTCATTGAGAAAATAAATAAATAAAGATAGATGAGAGGGAGAGAGAGAGTTGGTAGTTTATGCTTTTGGTGTCATATCTAACAAGGTTTTGCCTAACCCAAAGTCATAAAAACTTACTTCTATATTTTCGTCTATGGGCTTTGTAATTTTAGATCTTACATTCAGATCTGCAGCCCATTGTGAGTTACTTTTTCTGCATGATGTGAGGCAAGGGTCTAAATTCATCTTTTTTGCATATGGATATCCAATTGCCCCAACACCTTGTTGGAAAAAACTATTCTTTCCTCATTGAATGGCCTTTGCATTTTTTCAAAAATCAATTCACCATAAACAGTTTATTTATGGACTCTCATTTCTACTCCATTGATCTAAATGTCTACCTTTAGGGCAGTACCTCACTGTCATGAGTACTGTAAGCTTTATAGTTTTTAAAACAAGTGTTTTAAAACTTTTTTAAACTTTTTTTCTTCATTTTCAAAACTGTGTTGGCTAATCTGGGTCTTTCACATTTCCATATCAATTTTAGGATCAGCTTGTCAATTTCCGCAAAAATGTCTGCTGGGATTTTGTCAGGAATTGCACCAAATCTATCTATTTACAGAGAATTGCAATCTTAACAATATTGAGTCTTTCAATTCATGAACATGGAATACCTCCATTTTCTAGATCTTCCTTCATTTTACTCAGCAATATTTTATAATTTTCAGTGTAAAAATCTTGCACTTCTTCCACTAAATTTATACCTGAATATTTTATTCTTTTCAATGCTATTGTGAATGAAATTGGTTTCTTAATTTCATTTTCAGATTGTTCATTGCCATATATAGAATATAACTGATTTTTGTATAGTGATCTTGTACTCCACAACCATGTTGAACTCATTTATTAGTTCTAATAAATTTTTTTTGTGAGTGGATTCTTAAGGATTCTTTACACACAGGGTCTTACCATCTGCATTAAAAGGCAGTTTTACTTCTTCCTATCTAATTTGGATGCCTTTTATTTCTTTTAATTACCTGACTGCACTGGCTGGAATCTCCATTACAGTGTTGTATAAAAGTTGTGAGAACAGACATCCCTGCCCTTTTCCCAATCTTAGGAGGTAAGAATTCAGATTTTCACCATTAAATATATTGCTGGCTTTAGATTTTTCATGAATGCTCTTTATCAGGTTGAAGAAGTTACCTGCTATTCCTAATTTGTTGAGAATTTTTACTCAGAGTGGTATTGGATTTTGTAAAATGTTTTTTCTGCATCTGTTGAGATGATCATGAGTGTTTTGTCGTTTACTTTATTAATAGGATATATTACACTAATGATTTTCAGATGTCAAACCAACCATGCATTCCCAATATAAATCCCATTTTTTATGTTATTGGATTCAATTTGCTAATCTTTTGTTGGGTATTTTTGCATCTATATTCATGAGGGATATTGATCCTTAGTTTTCTTTTCTCATGATGTCTTTATCTGGTTTGGTACAAGGGTAATACTGATCTCATAGAATAAGCTGGAAAGTGTTCCCTCCTCCTTTATCTTCCAGAAAAATTGTGAAGTGTTGGTATATCTTCTTTCAATGTTTAATAGCATTCAACTGGGCCTGAGATTTTCTTAGCAGGAAATTTTTAATTACTAATTCAATTTCTTTACGTGTTACAGATCTAAAATTTTTTTCTATTTTTTCTTGAGTCACATTTAGTAATCTACATCTTTCAAGGACTTTGTCCATTTCATCTAAGTTACCTAATTTGTTGGTATAAAGTTGTTCTTTTTTTGCCTCATAATACGTTTAATGTCTATAGGGCCAGTAGAGATGTCCCCTCTTTCATTCTTGATTTTGATAATTTGCATCTTCTGTCTTTTTTCCTATTTAGTTGTGCCAGTTTGAATGCATTATGTCCCCCAAACGCCATCATCTTTGATGTAATCTTGTACGGGCAGACGTTATCAGGGTTGATTAGATTGTAATTCTTTGAGTGTTTCTTTGGAATGCACCCCACCCAGCTGTGGGTGATGACTCTGATTGGATAATTTCCATGGAGATGTTGCTCCACCCATCCAGGGTGGGTTTAAGTTGATCAGTGGAGCCATATAAATGAGCTGACATAACAGAAGGAACTCAGTGCAGCTGTGAGTGACGTTCTGAAGACAAGCAAGCTTGCTAGAGAGGATGTCCTGGGAGAAAGCCATTTTGAAACCAGAACTTTGGAGCAGACGCCAGCCATGTGCCTTCCCAGCTAACAGAGGTTTTCTGGACACCATTGGCCATCCTCCAGTGAAGGTACCCGATTACTGATGTGTTACCTTGGACACTTTATGGCCTTAAGACTGTAACTGTGTAGCCAAATAAACCCCCTTTTTATAAAAGCCAGTCCATTTCTGGTGTTTTGCATTCCGCAGCATTAGCAAACTAGAACATTAGTCTAACTAAAATTGTGTCTGTTTTCTTAATAACTTCAAAGAACCAGTTTTTGGTTTCACTGATTTTTTTTCAGTTTTCTATTCGATTTGTTTCCACTCTAGTCTTTATTTCCTTCCTTCTGATTACAAAAGGTTTAGTTTGCTCTTCTTTTCTCCTTTTCTTATTTCTTAGCTATAAGCTTAGGCTATTAATTTGAGATCTCTCTTCTTTTCCAATACAGGCATTTGTCCTTGATCTCTTAATGTTAGAATACCCTAGAACTTGGTCTTGGGATAGTTATCATCTTTATTACACTCACTCTTCTGAAGATCTTGTCTGTTTTCATGGCTTTAAATACCACCTATATGCTTAAGGTTCTCCAGGATGTATCTATTCCTATAAATTTTAGACTCATATATCAAACTACTCTCACCTGGGATATCAAACATACTTCTCTAATTTAAACAGGCCCCAAATGAACTCCTGGTCCCAGTCCTCCACCAAATTTGCTCCTTCACCAGTCTTCCCACCTCTGTTAATAGCAACACTGCATCTTTACAATTGTTTAGGCCAAAATTCTAGGGTCATAATTTTTTATGCAATTTTATTGAGATATCTTCACATACCAGATAATCATCCAAAGTGTACAATCAATGATTCATGGTATTGTCATACAGTTGGGCATTCATCACCACAATCAATGTTTGAACATTTTCATTACACCAAAAAATAAAAATGAAAATAAAATAGAATACCAAAACATCCCATACTCCTTACCCCCCCCCATTATTTATTTATTTATTGTCTTTGTTTTCTTACTCATCTGTCCATATACCAGATAAAGGAAGTGTCAGTCACAAGGTTTTCACAATTACACATTCATACTGTAAAAGCTATATAGTTATATAATCATCTTCAAGAATCAAGGCTACTGGATTACAATTCAACAGTTTCAGGTATTTCCTTCTAGCTATTCTAATACACTAAAAACTAAAAAGGGATATCTATATAAGGCATAAGAATAACCTCCAGAATGAATTCTTGACTCTATTTGAAATCTATTTGCCACTGAAAGTCTATTTTCTTTCCTTTCTCTTCCCCTTTTTGATCCAAGAAGGCTTTCTCAATCCCATGATGCCAGGGAGATTTACACCCCTGGGAGTCATGCCCCATGTAGGGGAGAGGCTAGGATCATAATTTAACTCTATCCTTTACTCACTCTTTCTCTCATACCTCACATCCAATCCATCAGGAAATCCTGCTTGCTCTACTTGCAAAATGTATGCAGAATCCAACCACTTTACTACTTCCATTGCAACCACCCTACTCCAAGACACCATACTACAGAGTAAATTCTAGCATCACAAATGGTCTCTCTACTCCAATCCTTGCCCCTTTCTATCTACTCTCAAAAAAGCAGCCAGTGGAATCCTGTAAAAATTTACATTGAACCCCATAGCTCCTCTGTGTAAAATTCTCAGACTCGTGACTTCCTATTTGTATCAAAGTAAAAGTCAACTCCCTTTTAATGGCCTTATGGTAGTTTGAAACTGTATGTACTCCCAGAAAAACATATTTTTAAAGTTAATCTATTCTTGCAAGTATAGATCTATTGTAATTAAGATCTTTTGATGAAGCTACTTCAGTTAAGATGTGACCTACCTCAATCAGGATAGGTAATAATCCTATTACTGGAGTCCTTTATAAACAGGATGAATACAGAGAGAAAGAGAGAGAGAGAGAGAGCCAGAGTCACAGAAACAAGAAGCTGAAATCAACAAAACCCAGAAGAGAAGGGAGAGACCAGCAGATGCTGCCATGTGCCTTGCCATGTGACAGAGGAGTCCAGGATTGCCAGCAACCAGTCTTCAGGAAGAAAGCATTGTCTTGGTGATGCCTTGATTTGGACATCTTTCACAGCCTCAAAACAGTAAGCTTGTAAACTAATAAATTCCATTGTCAAAAGCCAACCCATTTCATAACTGCTTTCAGCAGCCTAGCAAACTAAAACATGTATCCAATTACCTATTTGACCTCACCTCTGCCAACTCTCACTCTTACTCACTTTGCCCTAGCCACACTTCCTTGAACACACCAGGAATGCTCTTTACCTATGAGCCTTTACTTGCTGTCCTACTTCTTGGGATACTCTTTCCCCATTGCCTGCATGGCTCATCCTTTTTCATCCTCAAGTCTCTGCTCAACTATCACCTGTTCTGAGACTCAACCTGGACATTGATGTCTGGCTCCAAGCCAAAATCCTGGGTGATCTTTCAAGCCCAACTGTAGACAACTGCAAGATTTTGACTGGCAGGCCTCAAAGGACAAAGCTGCCCTCCTCAAATTAAACTTGGTACATAGTCAGTACAAAGCAGTTTCTGGAGGGAATTGCAATCAAGAACTCAGCTACCATTGGGGCAACCATGCTTATACAGGCATATTTGCATTGCTGGCCCAGGCACCTCCATTCTGAGGTCTCCTGATACCTTATCAGGGGCTTCCTGCACCTCTGCCAAGATCTCCTTATTGAGGGCTTTAGCTGAGGCACTTTTTTCCACTGTGACTCAATACCTTCTGCACTCCTAGTCCTCTCTTCTCTGCCTCTCCTGAGTTCCCCAAGTCCATGAAAAGGCAAAAGCCTTTTGTACAGGACTTTTCAGCAGTGAGATAGTTACCCCTGCCTACACTGCATCCATCTGACCCTTGCCCAATGTTGTTCCATGGGAAAAAAGTGGAACATTGAGGGGCTGATGCCTCTCTTTTAGGTCTCTTGCTTGCACTGTCACAGTTAAGTGAATAAAGTTTGATTATTTCTTTCAGTTTGGTTCATTATCCTAATTGACCACCTTGACGCCTCTTTTTAAATTGCATCCACCACCACTAACAGCACTCCTAATGTTCATTACCCTGCTCATTTTTCTCTAAAGCACTTAATACCTTCAAATATCATGTGTATTTTCTTTAATATGTTTGCTCGTTATTTCTTCTCTCTGCCAAAAGAATGTAAGTCACTTAAGGGCTGGTATTTGTGTCTGTTTAGTTTATGGATGCATATCAATGGCCTAAATATATGCATGGAATATATATAGTAAGTGTTATTAAATATTTTTGAATGAATGAGTGAATTTAAAAAGCAATACTTATCTATTGGCCATCATCAAATGAAAAATTAGTCATGCTTGAGAAGTTGAATTTATTTACTCCTTCACTCATTCAACACATATTGAGGGTCTTTTCTTTGCCAGACACTGTAGCAGAAATGGGATATTCAAGACAGCAAGGTCTTGTTGGCATGGACCTTACTTATTTTCTGTCTCTCCTGATAGGATGTAAAAAAATAATAATAATAAACAGTATAATTCCTGTAATAATGTGTTACAAAGACAATAGAATAAATAGGTAAATGTGTAAATGATTATGGACAGAGAGCTAGGGAGTCCTCCTCAACTAGAATGAGCAGTAAGAAGTTCTATGAGAAGATGTCATTTGAACTAAAAACAGAATGAAGGGAAGCCAGTCATTCAGAAACCAGGGAAAAAGATATTCCAGGCAGACAACAAGTTTAAAACCCTGAAGGGGAGATGGAACTTGGTGAGTTCAAGAAACAAAAAAGCCAATGTGACCTCAAGGTGGTGTTACAGAGAAGGGAAGATACAGTAGGAAGGCATCCTGACTTCTTTATAAAGACCTTAAACCCCACCCCTCCCAACTTAGAAGCATCATGGCATGTTATTTTTATATCACCTTTTTCTCCTTAACTCCCTCTCCTACTCTTTTTCTTTCTAGGAAAAGTGCCAGTGGTATGGATAATCAGTGTCAGTGCTTAAAAATATGAGGAGAAGGCTGTTCTTTAGCCCACCTAGTACTTTTGTGCAGATCAGAAAAATTTGTTTCTTCCTTGAAACACTTTGCTGCCATCTGTCAGAAAAAATCTGCAATTCACCCATGGCTGTGCAGTGCAAACGTACAAGAGTACGCAGTGGCACTGCTTGCAGAGATAGAGAAGGGTAGCTCTATCCAAACCAAACTGATTCTACTTTTCCTTAATTTCAAATACTAAATGCTGCCTATTCTAAATATATATGTAGCATTTGCATGGATTGCAAATTATTGTTATTAAGCATTAACAACTGTTTTAGTTTTGTAAGCTGCTCAAAGCGAATTCCATGAAATGGATTCAGTTGTACAATGGGAATTTCTTTGCCCACAGTTTTGAGACCAGGAAAACATCCATATCAAGGCATCTTCAAGGCAATGCTGTCTTCCCCTTCCCAAAGACAGGCTGCTGGCGATCCCTGGCTCCTCTGTCAAATGGTAAGGCACATGGCAATGTCTGATGATCTCTCCCTTCTCTTTGGGGTTATGTTAATTTCAGCTTCTTGCTTCCATGGCTTTCTCTTTCTCTGTTTGAATTTCATTCTGCTTATAAAGGAATCCAGTAATAGGATTAAGACCCATCCTAATTGAGGTGAATCACTCCTTAACTGAAATAGCCTCATCAAAAGTCCTACTTACAACGGGTTCACACCCACAGGAATGGATTAACTTTAAGAACCTATTTTTCTGGAGTACATACAGTTCCAAACCATCACAACTACATTGGCTACTGCTCAAAGCAAATTCCAAGTGCCATCTACTATTTACTGTGGATTTCAACATATCCAGCCCACAGGGTCATTATCTCAAATAAAAAAGGAAAGAGTTTGGGAAGTTTTTGAATATTAGTCATGAAGAAAATATGGTGCACACATGGTTAAGCGCTAAAGCGGCTGTAAACAGGAATGTACCTATAGAAAAGTGAGAAAAGCCTTGATTTTATCAGCAAATGTTAGAAGTAATGGTCGTAAGACAGAATATCTTATGAGCTAAATACTAGGATAGTCTTTTTACCCTTTGAAATGCTTTTTCCTATATTATCTCATATGATTCATGGGTCATTTTTATGTTGTAGCTTATTGTTTTGGTGTTTGTTTGTTTTTTAATTAAGATAACGGATATTTGATGGAGCAGCAGATTCTAAAAAAAACATTTTCAGGTTTAATTCCAAATGAGGCTATTCTTTTCATCATTTTGACTTCAGTTTTCTAGTATAAGAAAGGAAAATGTGTGTCTTCGACCTTATCAGAAATAATATGTGGTACTGTTTACTCCAAGATGTGTGGATGAATAGTATTTGTAGGTCACATCAATATGAATAAAATTAATAAGCAACTAACAAAATCCATGAAGCATTTTGTTGCTTGATTAAATGTGTCCAACAATAGAGGAGTGCCATCTACTGTTCACTGTGGATTTCAACATATCCAGCCCACAGGGTCATTTCAAAGCACTCCACAATTTTGGTCCTGTTAATCCTAATACTTTTGCAGAGGCCCTAATTAAGCATAAAAATATAAATGATGACTTTTTGAAAAAAATTTCTTTTACTCACATGCTACAGAAATTAAGGGTTTTCAGAAAAGAGATTAAAGCTCTTCAGTTCCCTCTAAAGCTAAATAAAAGCAAAAGAGAATTATTCTGTAAAACTTGGAAAATTTGAAACTGTGTGGCCCCACAAAACAGCACAGGTTTTAAGCAGTTCAAATGCACCTGGTAGAAATTTTTTCATGACACATTAACATCTTAGTACACAGTAGGCATTCAATAAATGATATTAACTATTTTAAAAAAAATAGGCTTCCCAGCCAGATTTAAAAGTTAAGTTTCCTTTGTTTTTAATATCACCTCTCCAGTCATCAGGACTTTCAGAAATGTTTTCATGAAAAGATAACATATGCTGGGTCAACAATTGCATTGCTCACTAATCTCTCTTTTTTATAATTTAATTTTATTGAGATTCTTCACATACCATACAATTATCCAAAGACCCAAAGTGCACAATCTATTGCCCACGACACCATCATACAGCTGTGGATCTATCACCACAATTAATTTTTTTTTCAATTTTTAGAACATTTTCATTACTCCAGAAAAGAAATAAAGACAAAAAAAGAAAACTCAAATCCTCCCATACTCCTAACCACCCCCACTCCATTACTGACTCATAGTACTAGTATAGTACATTTGTTACTATTGATGAAAGAATGTTAAAATACTATTAACTGTAGTACATAGTTTGAAATAGGTATATTTTTCCTCTATATACCCTCTATTATTAACTTCTAGTTATAGTGTCATACATTTGTTCTACTTCATGAAAGAGATTTCAAATATTTGTACAGTTAATCACAGATACTGTCTACCACAAGATTCACTGTTTTATACATTCCCATCTTTTAAGCTCCAACTTTCCTTCTGGTGACATACATGACTCTAAGTTTCCCCTTTCCACCACATTCTCACACCATTCAGCACAGTTACTTATTCTCAAAATAACATGCCACCATCACCTCTGTACATTTCCAAACACTTAAGTTCAACCTAATTGAACATTCTGCTCATAATAAGCAACTGCTCCACATACTTTAGCCTCGTTCTATGTCCTGGTACCTTACATTTCATGTCTATGAGTTTACATATTATAATTAGTTCATATCAGTGAGACCATGCAATACTTGCCCTGATGTATCTGACTTATTTCACTCAATATAGTGCCCTAAAGGTTTCATCATCATGTTTTTCTTAAGATGGATTTGTTCACCCACCATACGTTACATCCAAGTAAACAATCGATGGTTCACTTTATAGTCACATATTTATGTTTTCACAACCATCACCACTATCTATATAAAGACATCTACATTTCTTCCACAAAGAAGGAGGAAGAGTCAAAGAAGGTAGAGAGACAAAAGAAAAAAGACAAAGAAAGAAAAAAATACATGACAGCTAAAAAGCAACAAAAGGAAAGATAAAATTAAACTAAAGTAGAATAAGAGTTAGACAACTTCACCAATGCCAAGAGTCCCATACCCCTCCCTTATGTCCCCTTCTTATAGGGATTTAGCTTTGCTATATTGCCTTTGTTAAATTAAATGAAGCAGAATAAAATGTTTCTGTTAACCGTAGTCTCTAGTTTGTGTTGATTGTATTTTTTACCCAATACCACCCTATTTTTAACACCTTGCAAGGTTGACATTCATTTGTTCTCCCTCATGTAAAAACATATTTGTACATTTTATCACAATTGTTGAGCACTCTAGGTTTCACTGAGTTATACAGTCCCAGTCGTTGTCTATTCTCTTTCCTTCTGGTGTACCAAATGCTCCTAACCTTCCTCTTTCAACCATATTCACAGTTATCTTTGTTCGGTGTACTTACATTGCTGTGCTACCATCACCCACAATTGTGTCCCAAAGCTCTCACTCCTGTCTTTTCCTATCTGTCTGTAGTGCTCCCTCTAGTATTTCCTGTAGCACAGGTATCTCGTTCACAAATTCCCTCGTCTGTGTGTCAGAGAATATTTTACTCTCTCTCATATTTGAAGGACAGTTTTTCAGATTTAGGATTCTTGGTTAGCAGTTTTTCTCTTTCAGAATCTTAAATATATCACACCACTTCCTTCTTGCATCCATGGTTTCTACTGAGAAATTGCACATAGTCTTATCAAGCTTCCTTTGTATGTGATGGATCGCGTTTCTCTTGCTGCTTTCAGGAATCTCTGTCTTCGATATTTGATAATCTGATTATTAAGCGTCTTGGCGCAGGTCTATTCAGATCTATTCTGTTAGGGGTACGCTGCACTTCTTGGATCTAATATTATGTCGTTCATAAAATTTCATTGATTATTTCCTCTATTATTGCTTCTGCCCCTTTTCTCTTCTCTTCTCCTTCTGGGACACCCATGACATGTACATTCATGTGCTTCATGTTGTCATTCAGTTCCCTGAGATGTTGCTCATATTTTTCCATTCTTTTTCCTATTTGTTTTTTTGTGTGTAGTATTTCAGGTGTCTTGTTCTCCAGTTCCTGAGTATTATCTTCTGTCTCATGAGCTCTGCTGTTGTATGTCTCCACTGCATTTTTCATCTCTTCTGTTGTGCCTTTCATTTCCATAGATTCTGCCAGTTGTTTTTTCAAACTTTTGATTTCTACCTTTGTGCTGGTTTGAAAGCATTATGTCCCCCAAAATGCCATTATCTTTGATGTAATCTTGTGTAGGCAGACATATCAGTGTTGATTGTAATTCTTTGAGTGTTTCCATGGAGAAGCACCCCACCCAACTGTGGGTGATGACTCTAATTGGATAGTTTCTGTGGAGGTGTGGCCCCACCCATTCAGCACGGCCCTTGATGAGTCTACTGGAGCACTATACAAGCTCAGACAGAAGGAGCAAGCTTGCTACAGCCAAGAGGGATACTTCAAAGAATGCACAGGAGCTGAAAGAAGAGCTGAAGATGAGAGATAGTTTGAATTTGGCCGTTGAAAGCAGATTCTGCTCCAGAGAAGCTAAGAGAGGAAAAACACCCCAAGAGCAACTGAGAGTGACATTTTGAGCAGGAGCTGTGGCCTAGAGAGGAACACCCTGGAAGAAAGCCATTTTGAAACCAGAAATCTGGAGCAGACACCAGCCACGTGCCTTCCCAGCTCACAGAGGTTTTCTGGACACCATTGAACATCCTCCAGTGAAGGTACCTGATTGTTGATGCGTCACCTTGGACACTTTATGGCCTTAAGACTGTAACTTTGTAACCAAATAAACCCCCTTTGTAAAAGCTGATCCATTTCTGGTGTTTTGCATCCCCGTAGCATTAGCAAACCAGAACAACCTTATATTCACCCAGTGTTTTGTTTATAGCCTACATCTCTTTTGCCATATCTTCCCTGAACTTGTTGATTTGGTTTTTCATTTGATTTAGCATATTTCTTTGAAAATCTTTAGTAGATTGTTTCATTAAAGTGAAACAATATCTCAACTGTATCTTGATTGAGGTCTAAGTTTGTTCCTTTGACTGCACCACATCTTTGTTTTTCCTAGTGTAAATTGTAATTTTCTGTTTTCTAGGCATCTGGTTTCCTTGGTTACCCCAATCAGATTTTCCCAGACCAGAATGTGTTCAGATCTCAGAGTGGGGTTATATTCAGTTTCAAGTCTCCCTGCAGGTGTGTCTTAGAGACTGACAGAGTCTCCTGTGAGTTCTCTAGCTGCTGTGCTTTCCCTAACCTGCCCAGCAGGTGGTGCCTGTCAGCCTGTCACTCCCGACTGGTGTAAGGAGATGTGGCCCATGACTGTTTTCCCCCAGGCTCTGGGTTCTGGTTCTGAAGGAAAAAGCAGCAGTAGACCTGGGCTCCACCTCATTCCTCTTAGGGAAGATACACCCCCTAGGGAGTTATCATCTGCATTTGAATTGTTGTTTCTCAGACTCTGTTAGCTCTACCCCTGTCTGGGTCAGAGCACTGGGAACTGAAAATGGCTGGCACTCTCTCCACTGAGCCCCTTGGGTTGAAAGAGAGAAAGAGACAAAGCCCCCTTTGAGAGCCAGTACACAGCCCCCCAGTTTCACTCATTGGCCAGAGGTAACACCTGGTCTTCTGGGCTCCCCCTCCCAGAATAAATGAGTGTTCTGGTTCTTAAAGGTCAGTCATCACTAAAAGCCTCTGTCTGCTTTTGGGGGTTTGTAGCTTGTATTCAGCAGTTCACATTTGTTAATTAAAACCCCAGTTGGAGGTGGGCTGTGCTATATTCACTTGCTCAGAGAGTGCTGCCTTCTAACACAGAGAGGTTTTGCAGCTCAGCCTGTCATGGTGAGAGGGGGCTCTTGGCATGGCTCTGAAGTTTTTACTTACAGATTTTATGCTGCAATCTCAGGCATTCCTCCCAATCCAGATTATTGTACAATGTGTGGACAGTCACGGTTGTCCCCCAGCAGTTATTCCAAATTATTTACTAGTTATTCCTGGTTGTTTATTAGTTTTTCCAGGGGACAAACTAAATTCCATGCCTCTCCATGCTGTCATCTTGCCCCCTCTCTGCTCACTAATCTCTTGTTTAAAAAAGGATCTGATCTGGCACAGTATCTTCACATTGAGCTCTGAACCCACTGCCATTCAGAGCAGCTCCTGAATCCATTCAGAGAAGCTCCTGAATTCAGGACAATGTGACTTGACTTCCCACCCTGTAGGTAAGCCCCATAATAATAGCTCATGTCTCAGAATATGTCCGGTGCTTTCTTTAGTCCTTTGGCTACAAAAGCCTTCTTCAGCTGTGACAGTTGTGTGACAGCCTGGAAACTAAAGAAATCCCAAGCACTGATGACATGAATTTGGGAAAGGGGAAGTCCCCAGGCAGGAGACCAGGGTGGCTTGTGACATCTATGTGGGGAGGGGTGCCTACCCTCCTAGATGAATGGATACCTATGTGGGGAGGGGTGGCTGCCCTCACAGATGACTGGGGTCTGCCGAGGGAGTATGGAGAAGCATGTAACTCTCCATCTGGACTATAGCCCTCCTGTAACAGACCACAGGACTAGTAGGATTTCATGAGAAAAAGGAAAGCCACCAGGCTGCTGCAGCAGTAGCCTGGCAACTCTTGGAAGCTGTGTGTGCAGCTACAGAAAAGGCCTTACTGGCTGATGCAGCAGTCTGCCACTTAAAAGAAGAATTGAAGTTAGAAAGGGCTATGCAGTTGACCCAAGCAGAATTGAAAGATGCTCTGGATAAAAGTTTAGAAACACTGGCAAGCCAGCGCACTAGAGTAAGAGGGCATAAACTGCCCAAAGGGCAAGTTAGGTATAGCCTAGCTTCCCCTGACTGGGACCCTAAAGTGTGGGACCCTGTCTGACTTAGAAATTAAAACTGAAGAAAGTAAGCATGCACATTCTCTGGTCCAACAAAAAGTGCCTTCCTCCAAATGTACTGTGGCAATATATCAGTATAAATTACCAGGGTCATTTAATATCCCTGTCTGGCCAATGAAAAAAACTAATGGTGCCTAGCACATGACTATTAATTATATCAAACTTAATTTAGTAGCTACTTTGTTTGCAGCCATGTTGAATATAGCTACCTTGTTGCAGGATATGAGTACTCAGTTAAGCCAATTTCACTTTGTGTTAAATCTTGTGAAAGCTTATATTAGTATTTTAGATCCCTCCAGACAGACCACGCCCACCTTCATATGGGAAAACCAAGAATGGACATTTGCTGTGCTTCCACAAGGATACCTCCACAGTCCCACCATCTGCCATGGACTGGTAGCACAAGATTTAAAAAAAGGAATTACTGCCAGCACAGTGGTGACCCACCTTGAAAGTTGAGAATGGGTGATAAATCAAAGCAAATTAAAAGGGCCTTGACATTCTATCAACTTCTTGGGAACTGTATGATTGGATAAAATAAAGCTATTTCTTCAGCTGTTGTTGTTACAACACAAAGTTAGGGGTGGGGCGAGATGGTGAAGTGATGAGGAGTGGAATTTAGTCTCTCCTTACGACAGCTGGTAATTAGTCAGGAACTGTATGAAACAGTGTTTTGGGGATCTCCAGTAACCAGTCACACATCATACACAAGTCTGGAACCCACGGAAAAGCTGAGATTGCAGCAAAAATTGTAAGTTCCCCTGACAAGGGGTCTGGCACCCCGCCCTGCCCAGAACTCACAGACTGCCTTACAGCTGGCTCCCTGAAAGGAAAAAAAAACAATCTTCTGGGAGCAAGAAAGAGGGCTCAACCCAGCTTCAAATGCAGAATTAATTAACAAATTAATTAATTAACTTTTGGAGCTGGGGTGCAAAAGAAGGGCTGGGCTCCAGGAAGGGGGTACACATAAGGGGGTACTCATTCCCTGGCTCCAAAAAGGCTTTTTTTTTTTAATTTCTACATTTTTCCCCTCCTTGTTCCTTGCTCTCTGACTCCTTATCTTTTTACACTTCAATAGCCCTCCGGCAAGGGCAGAATTGAAGCTGCTGGAGAGTAGTTATCCAGATAATAGCTGAAACTACATCTTTAAATACTCTATTCTGACACTGACAAAACTTCCAGTCTGGGGAAAGGCTTTAAAAATGGAATTCTTTTTTTCTTTTTTTCTTCTTTCTTTTTTAAATAACTATTATAAGTAGCTCTTTTCAGATATCTGCAATGGGACTCTGAATCCAGGCAATGGAGAGCTGAGATATTTTTGACAAAGCAGTGAGCCTAGTGGGGGAGACAATTCCATAAAGAGCATAACATCACCAAGAACAGAGGGACTCAATTGGTAGCCCTCCTTCAAGAAGCTTAGACCCCAGGGGTTGGAAACCAGAAACCAGCTTCAGTCAGCCAAACCACCAACAGGGTCAGAGTCAGCAGGAGAACTAAAGACAACCCAACTCCTTACACTGGTGAGGGAGCTGCGGGCTGACAAGTGCCACTTCCCAGAAAGGATAGGAAAAGCACAGAGTCTAAAGGCCTCACAGGAGGGTCTCATTCTCAGGGAAATTCCATATCCTCCTCCTGAGACCTGGGCCTCTCTGGACTGAGAAAACTTGAATGGGGTTGACCATATCTGAGGAGACCCTCTCACAAAAAGGCTACATAGAGGCAGGGCAAGAAACAGAAAAATAAGAGGTGAAAAATTCTGATCAACTAAATAGAACCTAAGTTAGAGGTCTAAAATAAGTTGAAGAGAACATCAAAGGATAGAGAACAAAGGCAAACAACAAGAAAACCCTAGGTAAAAGAGTGAAAAGGAACCCCAGAATACATTAATAAAGAAAATCAGATGCCTAGACAGCTTAAGATAACAAGCCATACTAGGAAATATGAAAATATGGACCAGGAAAAGGAACAAACAAACACTTCAACAGTGACACATGAATTGAAACAAATAATTAATAATCAAACAGAACTCCTAAATCAATTCAAAAATCAAATCAGTGAGCTGAGGGAAGATATGTCAAAAGAGAGGAAGGATATAAAGAAGAAACTGGATGGCCATAAAGAAGAATTTGTAAACTTGAAAAAACAAATGGCAGAACTTATGGGAATGAAGGGCACAAAGGAGGAGATGAAAAACACAATGGAGGGGTACAAGAGTAGATTTGAACAGGCAGAAGAAAGGGTCAGTGAACTGGAAGACAAGACATTTGAATTCATACACATAAAAGAACAGATGGTGAAAAGAATGGAAAAATAACAGCAGGGACTTAGGGAGCTGAGTGACAACATAAAGCATGAATATACATGTTATGGGTATCCCAGAAGGAGAAGATATGGGAAAAGGGACAGAAAGAATAATAGAAGGAATATTCACTGAAAATTTCTCAACTCTTATGAAAGACAGAAAATTCCAGATTCAAGAAGTACAGCATACCCCAAACAGAATAGATCCCAATAGACCTGCTCCAAGACACTTACTGAACAGACTGTCCAATGTCAAAGACAAAGAATTCTGAAAGCAGCAACAGGAAAACAATCTATCACTTAGACAAAGCTCAATAAGACTATATACAGATTTCTCCGCAGAAACCATGGAGGCAAGAAGACAGTGGTATGGCATAATTAAGATATTGAAAGAGAAAATCTGCCAACCAAGAATTCTATATCCACATGCCAAAACTGTCCTTCAAAATGAGGGAGAGATTAAAATATTTTAAGACAAACAGAAACTGAGAAAGTTTGTGAATAAGAGACCAACACTACAAGAAATACTAAAGGGAGTGCTACAGGCTGATAGGAAAAGACAGGAGAGAGAGGTTTGGAGAAGAGTATAGAAATGAAGATTATCAGGAAGGGTAAAAGGAGAGAGAGTTAAAAATAAGATATGACATATAAAATCCAGAAGACAAAATGGTAGAAAAAAATACTGCCCTTAGAGTAATAACACATTGGATTAAACTCTCCAATTAAAAGATATAGATTGGGAGAATGGATTTAAAAATATGAACAATCAATATACTGTTTATAAGAGATTCATCTTGGACCCAGCGATACAAAGATACTGAAAGTGAAAGGATGGGAAAAAATATTCCATGCAAGCTACTGCCAAAAGAAAGCAGAAGCAGCAATACTAATTTCAGATAAAATAGACTTTAAATGTTAAGGATGTCAAAAGAGACAAAGAGGACGCAATATACTAATAGAAAGGACAATTCAACAAGAAGAAATAACAATTATAAATGTTTATGCACCCAATCAAGGTGCTCCAAAGACAAACATTGGCAAAACTTAAGGAAGCAACAGATATTTCCACAATAATTGTAGGAGACTTCAATACACCACTCTATCCTATAGATAGATTAACCAGACAGAGAACCAATAAAGAAATTGAGAACCTAAACAATGTGATAAATGAATTCGACTTAACAGACATATATAGAGCATTACATCCCAAATTACAAGGATATACATTATTTTCTAGAGCTCACGGAACTTTCTCCAGGATAGATCATATGTTGGGGAATAAAGCAAGCCTCTAGACATTTTAAAAGATTGAAATTACTCAAAGCACATTCTCTGACCACAATGAGATACAACTAGAAGTCAATAACCATCAAAGATCTAGAACATTCACAAACATCTGGAGGTTAAACAACACTCCTAAACAATCAACGGATCAAAGAAGAAATTGTAAGAGAAATGGCTAAATATCTAGAGACAAATGAAAATGAGAACAAACATATCAAAACTTATGGGATGCAGCAAAGGCAGTATTGAGGGGGAAACTTATAGCTCTAAATGCATACATTAAAACAGGGAGAAAGAGCTAAAACCAAAGAACTAATGGAACAACTGAGGAAGCTAGAAAATGATCAGCAAACTAATCCTAAAGTAAGTAGAAGAAAAGAAATAAAAAGGATTAAAGCAGAAATAAATGATATATACAAAAAAACCCAATAGTATCAATAAAGCCAAAAGTTGGTTCTTTGAGAAAATCAATGAGACTGACAAACCCTTAGCTAGACTGACATAGTCAAAAAGAGAGAAGACCCAAATAAATGAAATAATAAATGAGAGGGGGGACATAACTGCAGATCCGGAAGAAATTTAAAAAATCATAAGAGAATACTAAGAACAACTGTATGCCAACAAACTAGACATTTAGAAGAAATGGATAATTTCCTGGAAACACATGAACAACCTAGACTAACCAGAAAAGGAATAGAATACCTCAACAAACCAATTACAAGTAAAGAGATCCAATGAGTCATCAAAAAGCTTCCAACAAATAAAAGCCCAGGGCCAGATGGCTTCAAAGGGGAATTCTACCAAACTTTCCAAAAAGAACTGACACCAATCCTACTTAAACTCTTTCACAAAATTGAAGAAAATGAAACACTACCTAACTCATTTTATGAAGGCAACATCACTCTAATACAAAACCAGATAAAGATGCTACAAGAAAGAAAAACTACCGGCGAATCTCCCTAATGAATACGGATGCAAAAATTCTCAACAAAATACTTACAAATCAAATTCAAAGACACATTAAAAAAATCATACACCATGACCAAGTGGGGTTCATCCCAGGCATGCAAGGGTGGTTCAACATAAGAAAATCAACCAATGTAATACAACATATAAACAAATCAAAAGGGAAAAGTCAAACGATCAATAGAAGCTGAAAAAACATTCAACAAAATTCAGCATCCTTTAATAAAAACACTTAAAAAGGTAGGAATTGAAGGAAACTTTCTCAATAGGATAAAGACATATATTTAAAAACCCACAGCCAGCATAGTACTCAATTGGGAGATACTGAAAGCTTTCCCTGTAACATCAGGTACAAGACAAGGATGACTGCTGTCACCACTATTATTCAGCATTGTGCTAAAAGTTCTAGATGAAGCAATTTGGCAAGACAAAGAAATACAAGCATCCAAATTGGAAAGGAAGAAGTAGAACAGTCATTACTTGCAGATGATATGATCCTGTATTTGGAAAACACTGAGAAATTGACGACACAACTACTTTAGCTAATAAACAAATTCAGCAAAGTGGCAGGATACAAGATGAATATATATAAGTCAGTAATGTTCCTATACACTGGAAATGACCTAACTGGAGAGACACTCAAGAAAAGGATTCAATTGTCAATAGCAACTAAAAAAGTCAAGTACCTAGGAATAAACTTAACAAAGGATATAAAAGACCTCTACACAGAATATTACATAACTTTACTAAAAGAAATAAAAGGAGACCTAAAGAGATGGAAAGATATTCCATGTTCATGGATAGGATGGCTAAAGATCATTAAGATGTCAATTCTACCAAAACTGATCTGCAGATTCAATGCAATTCCAATCAAAATTCCAACAACCTACTTTGCAGACTTGGAAAAGCTAGTTATCAAATTTATTTGGAAGGGAAGGGGGCCTTGAATTGCTAAAAATATTCTAAAAAAGAAAAACAAAGTTGGAGGTCCTATATTTCCTGACTTTGAAGCCTACTATTAAGGCATCGTAGTCAAAAAAGCATGGTATTGGCAAAAAAAAAAAAAAAAAAAAAAGTAGACATAATGATCAACAGAATTAAAAAGAGAATTCAGAAATAGACCCCCAGAACTATAATCGACTGATCTTTTGATAAGGCTCCCACATCCACTGAACTGAGACAGAACAGTCTGTTTAACAAATGGGGCTGGGAGAACTGGATAGCCATAACAAAAAGAATGAAAGAGGACCCCTACCTCATCCTATACAAAAATTAACTCAAAGTGGATCAAAGACTTCAATAAAAGAGACAGTACCATAAAACTACTAGAAGATAATATAGAGAAACATCTTCAAGACCTAGTATTAGGAGGTTACTTCTCAGACCTTTCACCCAAAGCACAAACAATAAAAGAAAAAACAGATAAATGGTAATTCCTCAAAATCAAAAGCTTCTGTACCTCAAAGGAATTTGTCAAAAAGGTGAAGAGACAACCATGCAATGGGAGAAAATATTTGGAAACCAAGTGTTCTAGTTTGTTAATGCTGCTGGAATGCAAAACACCAGAGATGGATTGTCTTTTATAAAAGGGGATTTATTTGGTCACACAGTTACAGTCTTAAGGCCATAAAGTGTCCAAGGTAACACATTAGCAATCAGGTACCTTCACTGGAGGATGGCCAATAGCATCCAGAAAACCTCTGTTAGCTGGGAAGATGTGTGGCCGGCGTCTGCTCCAAAGTTCTGGTTTGAAAATGGCTTTCTCCCAGGATGTTCCTCTCTAGGCTGCAGTTCCTCAAAAATGTCACTCTTAGTTGCACTTGGGGTATTTGTCCTCTCTTAGCTTCTCCGGAGCAAGAGTCTGCTTTCAACGGCCATCTTCAAAATGTCTCTCATTTGCAGCTCCTGTGCTTTCTTCAAAGTGTCCCTCTTGGCTGTAGCTCTTCTTCAAAATGTCACTCACAGCTGCATTGAGTTCCTTCTGTTTCTCAGCTCATTTATATGGCTCCACTGATCAAGGCCCACCCTGAATGGGTGGGGCCATGCCTCCATGGAAATATCTCATCAGAGTTATCACCTACAGTTGCGTGGGGCACTTTTCCATGCAAACAACCTAATCCAAACGTTCCAACTTAATCTCCACTAATATGTCTGCCCCACAAGATTGCATCAAAGAATATAGCTTTTTCTGGGGGACATAATACATTCAAACCAGCATACCATGTATCTGATAAGAGATTATCTTGCATATATAAAGAAAGCCTACAAATCAATGACAATAGTACAAACAGCATAATTATAACATGGGCGAACAATATGAAAAGACATTTCTCCAAAAAGGAATACAAATGACTAAAAAACACCTGAAAAAAATGCTCATGTTCAACAGCTAATAGGGAGATGCAAATGAAGACCAAAATGAGATATTATCTCACACTAATAAGAATGGCTGCCATTAAACAAACAAGAAACTACAAATGCTGGAGAGGATGCGGAGAAATTGGAACTCTTATTCATTGTTGGTGGGACTGTATCATTGGTACAACCACTCTGGAAGACAGTTTGACAGTTCCTCAGAAAGCTAGATTTCAAGTTACCATACAATCCAGCAATTTCACTTCTCGGTATATACCCAGAAAATGTGAAAGCAGTGACATGAACAGATATTTGCCCACCAATGTTCATAGCAGCATTGTTCACAATTGCCAAGATATGGAAACAATCCAAATGCCCTTCAACAGTTGAGTGGATAAACAAAATGTGGTATATACACACAATGGAATACTATGCAGCAGTAAGAAGGAATGAGGTCCTGAAACATATGACAACATGGATGAACCTTGAAGACATAATGCTGACTGAAATAAGCCAGACACAAAAGGAAAGATATTGTATGTTACCACTAATGTGAAATCCATGAAAAAATGTAAAATAGTGCCTTATAATGTAGAATATAGAGGTCCTAGAGACGATGAGAAGCTAGTGAAGTGGAAATGATAATCTAATAGGTACAGACATGATAATGAGGATGAACTTAATGGTATGGGAATGGTCAGGTGTGACTATGGTTCGTGAATTGGGTTATAAGTATCAGTAATACGCTGAAGGAGAACATGATCGTAAATGGTTCCTTAAAGGGATGTAACCCACAGAGTAGCACCACAAATGTAAATAGGTGTTATCATGATATACTTATAACGTATGACACTGGTGCAGAGGGTTGACAACAGAGTCATATGAAAAAGCTATCCATTACATATTAAAGACTATATTAAACAGGAAGAGCTTGCCAACACAACATTAATAATAGGGATGAATAATTAGCAGCTGATAAGAGCCCTGAGATGTATTATGTTACAATAATACGTAAGTTGAGAGTGATGACGATTGTACAACTAAGTGAAGATAATGTAAGAAACTGTATCTTGGGATAGAATATATATTAAGTGAAATTAGGAACTCACTACTTAAAAATAAAGTGCTTGATTTGAGGCTTGCTCTTGGGAAATTTAGGTTTGTAAATAAGAGGTTAAGCAATCCTATAATTATACCTAAGAGGCACCTCCATGGAACTTCTTTTGTTGCTCAGATGTGGCCTTTCTCTCTCTAAGGCCAACTCTGCAAATAAATTCACTAATTCCTACCCAACTCCACAAGGGACATGACTCCCAAGGTGAATGAATTTCCCTGGCAACATGAGACATGACTCCCAGGAATGAGCCTGAACCTAGCAGCAAGGGATTGAAAATGCCTACTTGACCAAAAGGGGGAGAAAAGAAAGGTAACAAGCTGAGGTCACAGTGGCTGAGAGATACCACATAGAGTTGAGAGGTTATACTGGATGTTTCTCTTATGCAAGTTCCAGCTAGATATCCCAATGGCCACAGTATGCCATGCCCTTACCAAAAGTAGTCCCCAATACCTAGGTCCCTAACTGAGATTCTATAAAAGATTTACTAAGTTTTATCTCTTAGAAACTTAAATACACCAGAGTGTTGCTATGCCAGACAAGTCCTAAACCACAGAGACAATAGCCTCTTTAAGATAAACAATCAGATGCAGACCCTTTCCTCATACAGTCAACACCCTCTTTCAATATGAACAAGTTAGGGTGTTCACTGCCTAGACACCCCTGAAGATGAAGAAAGAGATTAAGTGAGAGGAAGAGGTAACAACAAACAAGATAAGATTTAACTAAGGTCTATGAATAGTGAACCTTCATATATATATATATATATATATATATATATATATATATATATATACACATATTTTAAATGGTTGCATGTTGGAATAGCTGGAAGGAGGTAAATGGCATGGTGGAAAAACCTATAACATTCTTTGAAATTTGCTCTATAGTTACTCATTGAATTGTGCTTTGAAAGTCTTCACTTTTCTCTTTATACCTCATATTGCATAATGGGGAAAGAACTGACACTGTGGAACTGTAACCGATAACAATTCTTGAAGTTACCTATATAACTGCTTGTCAAGCTGAACATTGAAAGTTAACACTTTTTTCTATGTATGACATATTTTACAATAATGTAAATAGCTGAAGTTGTAGAACTTTTGGGAAAAAAAATTCTGAGAAGGGGTCAAAAAAAAAAAGAGGACATTCGGCAAACAATAGGAAGAACACAGAAGTTTGAAAACACAATTGGCAGATGTTATGGGAATGAAATGCAAAAATAAGAGATGAAAAACACAGTGGAGACATACAACAGCAGATGTGAAGAGACAGAAGAAAGGATTCATGAACTGGAGGACAAGACATCTGAAATCCTACACACAAAAGAACAGAAAGGGAAAACAATGGAAAAATATGAGCAGCAGATCAGGGAATTGAATGACAACATAAAGTGCATGAATGTACATGTCAGGGGGTCCCAGAAGGAGAAGAGAAGGGAAAAGGGGCAGAAACAATAATGGAGGAAATAGAGAAGGGAAAAGGGGCAGAAACAATAATGGAGGAAATAATGACTGAAAATTTCCCATCTTTTATGAAAGACATAAAATTAGAGATCCAAGAAGCTCAGCCTGCCCCAAACAGATCCAAATAGACCTATGCCAAGATTCTTAATAATCAGATAGTCAAATGTCAAAGACAAAGAGAATTCTAAAAGCAGCAAGAGAAAAGCAATCCAATACGTACAAGGGAAGCTCAATAAAACTATGTGCAGATTTCTCAGCAGAAACCATGGAGGCGAGAAGGCAGTGGCATGATATATTCAAGATACTGAAAGAGACAAACTGCCAACCCAGAATTCTAAATCTGGCAAAGATGTCCTTCAAAAATGAGGAAGAGTTTAAAATATTCTAAGGCAGACACTGAGAGAGTCTGTGAACAAGATATCTGCTCTATAGGAAATACTACAGGCAGATAAAAAAAGACAGGAGAGAGAGGTTTGGAGCACAATATTGGGTGATGGTAGCACAATATTATTAGTACACTGAACAAAGATGACCGTAAGTATGGATGAAAGAAGATTAGGGGGGTATAGGACACCAGAAGGAAAGACAGAAGATAAAGACTGAGACTGTATAACTTAGTAAAACCTAGAGTGGTCAATGACTGTGATTAAAGGTACAAATATGTTTTTAAATGAGGGAGAACAAATGAATATCAACTTTGCAAGGTGTTAAAAAATGGGGTGGTATTGGGGAAAAAATACAATCAATGCCAACTAGACTCTATAGTTAATAGTAACACAGTAATATGCTTCCATTAATTGTAATAAAGGCAATAGACCAAAGCTAAATGTCTATAAGAGGGTATTCCAGTTTGCTAATGCTGCCAGAATGCAAAATACCAGAAATGGATTGGCTTTTCTAAAGGGGGTTTATTTGGTTACAAAGTTACAGTCTTAAAGCCATGAAGTGTCCAAGGTAAGGCATCAACAATAGGGTACCTTCACTGGAGAAAGGCCATTGACATCCAGGAAACCTCTCTTAGCTGGGAAGGCATGTAGCCGGCATCTGCTTGCTCCCAGGTTGCATTTCAAAATGGCATTCTCCAAAATGTCTCTCTTGGCTGTAGTTTCTCCAAATACTAGTGTCAGCTTTCAACAGCCATCTTCAAATTGTGTCTCTCAGCTGCAGCTAGCTCCTCCTGTATGAGCTCTTATATGGGGCTCTAGTAAACTAATCAAGGCCCACACTGAATGGGTGGGGGCTGCACCTCCATGGAAATTATCTAATCAGAGTTATCACTTACAGTTGGGTGGGTCACATCTTCATGGAAACATCCTAATCCAAATGTTCCAACCTAATCAACACTAATACATCTGCCCCCACAAGATTGCATCAAAGAACATGGCTTTTCCTGGGGGACATAATATAGCCAAACCAACACAGAGGGGGATATAAAGGAGAGGTTTGGGACTCTTAGAGTTGGTGTTCTTGTCTGATGTTTTATTGTATTTTATTTTTATTTCATTTTTTCTTGTGTTGCTTTTTAGTTGTCTTTTTTTTTTTTTCTTTTTTTCGTATCTTCCTCTTTCTTCGTGGAAGAAATGGAAATGTTCTTATATAGATAGTGGTGGTGAATGCGTAACTATGTGATTATACAGGGAACCACTGACTGTTTACTTAGGATGGAATGTACGTTGTGTGAATAAAACTGTCTAAAAAATAAACAGAGGGATACAAGTGCTGGAGAAAATGTGGAGAAAGAGCTGTAGCTAATCACCATTGCTGGGGAAGTAGAATGGGGTAGCCAATCTGGAGGGCAGTGTGGTGGTTCCACAGGAAGCTAAGCATGGGGTTGCCATATGGTCTTCCAAATTTGTTACTAGGTATATACTTGTAAGAACTGAAAAGAGGGACATGAATGGACATTCGCACAGCAGGGTTTATGGTGTCAGTATTCACAATTTGCAGTGGATGGAGGTGGCCTAAGGGTACACAGACTGATGAATGGAATGGTGAACTGTGGTGTATACATGCAATGGAATATTGAGCTGCTACAAGGAGTGAAGTTCTGAGGTGAATGGAGATTGAGGACAGTATGCTGCATGAAATAGGCAAGAAATGAAAAGAAAAACATTATAATGCCCCACTAATATGGACTAACTATAATGTGCAAACTTTGAGAATTGAATCTGAAAGCATAGGTTATCAGGGGAAGCCTTATTGTAAAGATTCCCAGACTGTAAACTCTTAACAGCAGTTAGACTTATTCCTGAGTTATAATGATTATTTCTAAATTCTGAGATGCTGAGTTCTTTGTGTACGATCTGTTCAGTCCCTGGAACTGTGGATATCTCTGTGACACCTGAGACTCAGAGCCAGAGTCCGGCAGCTATGAAAGTCAGCATTACCCCATAAAGCAAATGTTAAAGAGTCTGAAAAAAGAGATCAGACTGCAATTAGAGATATAAAGGAAATGGACTTGGTTAGGATCAACATAAACTAGACTAAAGGATAAAGTATGATATTGACAGTGTTTTTAAAACTTCAACTTCTTTGTGAGACCAAAGGAAAAGATACTTATTTGGTGCAAAATCAATATTTTATTGTTACACACTATATAATTTAACTTGTATGGCAAGTTTATTCAAACAACATAATTACATGGAACATTGAATAGGGAGTGAAATTTGGTTGGTTTCTACAGGTTAGTGTGAAGCCCCAATACATCCCAGAGTAATCTGGGCAGAGAATAAAAATGTATTTGCAAAGCCCCCTTGAGGGACTGGGGGAAAACGTGGAAATATTAAATTTCCCCACCTGGGGAATTAATGATATTCTCACAAGCATTGGGGGCTACCAATTTAGAAGGCTAAGCCCTCGATCTTGGGGCTTGCCCTTATAAAGTTTGTTACTGCAAAGGAGAGGCTTAGCCTACTTAAAATTGTGCCTAAGAGTCACCCCCAGTGAACCTCTTTTGTTGCTCAGATTTAGCCTCTCTCTCTAAGCCAACTCTACAGGCAAATTCACTGCTCTCTCCCCTACATGGGACATGACTCCCAGGGGTATAAATCTCCCTGGAAAGATGGGACACGGCTCATGGGAATGAGGTTGGTGGTCCTGGTATTGTGGGATTGAGAAAATCTTCTTGGACCAAAAGGGGGAAGACAAATGAAACAAAGTTTCAGTGGCTGAGTGATCTCAAATAGAATTCAGAGGTCATTCTGGAGGTTATTCTTATGCATTATACAGATATTCCTTTTTAGTTTTTAGTGTATTGGAATAGCTAGAAGGAAATACCTGAAACTGTTGAACTGCAACCCACTAGTACTCTTGAAGATGACTGTATAACTATATAGCTTACACTGTGTGACCACGTGGTTGTGAGATCTTTGTGACTCCCACTCCCTTTATCCAGTGTATGGACAGATGAATAGAAAAATCAGGACAAAAGTAAATGAATAATAGGGAGGGATGGGAAGTTGGGATGTTTTGGGTGTTCTTTTTTACTTTAACTTTTATTCTTACTCTTTTCTGTGTTAATGAAAATGTTCAAAAATTGACTGTGGTGATGAATGCACAACTATATAATGGTACTGTGAACAACTGATTGTACACCATGGATGATTGTACAGTATGTGAATAAATGTCAATAAAATTGAATTTAAAAAAAGAGATAACATGTATGTTAATATGTACAGATGTATATATGTGTATATGACTCAGATATTATACCAATATATTAATAGGGATTGTATACAGATGGTGACATTACAGATGAATTTTACTCTTTATGTACATATATTTCCCAAATTTCCAAAAAAGACTAAGTAGTCTTACTATATTTCTACAAGGGAATAAGTCAAATGTATGTATATGTATAAACATACATATGTATATATAAGCTTATATAAGTTAAATATATGTATTGTATAAATATATATGCATATATTTAAGCTTATATAACAGAGAAAACAGGGAATAAAACTTCCATATATAAGAGAACCCTAAAGCTATTATATATGAACATGGAAATACATTTTAAAGAATATAGAAATATGAGGAAGGCACAGCACACAAGATAAGTCAGGAGAGATAACAACAGAAACTTAATAAGGCAAAGTGCCTAGTATCACAAAATAGACATGGATTGAGCACTGTATTTTAATAGCTACAATTTCCCACAACTCATTAACAGAAAATATTAAATAACAACAGCTTTTGGAAATGAATATTTTGATAGTTTTTGCAGGAAAGTGAATGTATGGTTTAAGTATTGGAGATATTCCTGGAGAATAAGACATTTGAATCTTATTTCACCATCAAGAAAGGTACTAGGTGAAAATCACAGTAGAAAATATCATAATATCCATGTAGAAACCAACACACACACCCATCCGGAACATGCAGCTCTGCTTGCCACACCTAAGAGAAGATTTTACAGAAAAAGAAAAGATCTCAAAACAGGAAATTAAATTATTAGAAAAAGGCAAGTATAAGGGGAGAAATTAGGAGTCTCTGATCTTCAAAGACAAGAGCAGGACAGAAAAATATTTTCCCAAGTCCATAAGATCATAATTTCACAGACAGGGTGAAAACAGGCACTGAAAGATTTAAGTTTAGGTAAACTAAAGTTTCAATAAGTCAAATCCAAGGAAAGCTAAATATTTTGATGGAACAGAGAAAAGGCATTGTGATGGTTAGGTTCATGTGTCAACTTGGCCAGGTGATAGTGTCCAGGTGTCTGGTCAAGCAAGCACTGGCCTAACCATTACTGCAAGGACATTTGTGGCTGGTTAATAAACCAGAAGGCTGGTTTATTAAATCATCAGTCAATTGACTGCACCTGTGACTGATTACATCAACAAAGAGCGTGCCTTCCACAATGAAAATTCAATCAGCTGGATTTAATCCAATCAATTGAAGGCTTTTAAGGGAGAAAGAGAGAGAACCTTCTTCAGCTAGCCAGTGAAGCGTTTCCTGAGGAGTTCATCCAACACCTTCATCAGAGTTGCCAGTTTGCTGCCTGTCCTATGGAATTTGGACTTGTGCACCCCCACAGTTGTGTGAGACACTTCTATAAAATCTTATATTTACAGATATCTCTTGTTGGTTCTGTTTCCCTAGAGAACCCTAATACATGCATGAAATGCATTATCCCATTGCATTTAGAATAAAATCCCAAATGCTTTCCAAGTTCCATTGCCTCAATGTTCCCTGACTCCTGCCTCCTCTCAGATCTCTTTTCCTCCTGTCTTCCCTCTCATTTCCTAGGTTCCAGCCACATCGACTTCTTCGTGTTCTTCCAAAAGCCTCTGCATTAGGTCTCACCTCTGCCTGAAATGCTCTGCCCCTCAATCTCCATGTGGCCAACTCCTTTTATCATTGAGATCTCAGCTTAAGTCACTTCCTTCTGGAGATCTTCCCAGATAGTCCTACCTAAGGCTACTTGCTCTTGGAACCACCCATTATTGCATTACCTACCTTAATTTTCCTCATAGCACTTACCACATTTATACATGATATGACCTCCCCCATTTATTTGTTTACATATAGAGTGTCTCCCCAACCAAGAAAAAAATGAATTAAAAAATTACTTGATTGAGGAGGAGTTGGGTCAGAACACCCTATTTTATTACATATTTCCATTTCACCTTGTAATTTTCCTTTTATAACCCAACTTACACATATAATTTATTTTCCAATATCAATTTTACTCTATAAACTCAATGGGGTTGGGGTCATTGTGTAAATCCAATAATCAATGTATAGCCAGTGCCTGTTATACAGACAGCACTCAAGAAATACTTGTTTCAATGGAAGAATAATTGGAGAATAAGAAAGACAATATGGGGGATGAAAAAGGAGAAGAAAATAAATTTAAAAAAAAGAAAGAGCTACATGTAGTGAGGAAAAATTAGGGTGTTATTAGCCAGTTGCCATTCAGTTTTGCAAATACTACTGGTTTCTGTTAAAGCAGAATGTAACAGGCTCTAGACTACATTCCTAATATTTATAGGAAAAATAGATTTCTTTTAAGTTTTAGATTTCTAATTTAGGATCTATAGCTTCTAATTCATTTCTACATTTCCAGTTAGCAGTTACAGAAACAAAAGGAATTCTGGACAAACTAGAAACAGGTACTGAAACAGTAAAGCTATTTAGAAGAAACTGTAGATAAATGTTTAAAACCAGAAAACATTTCATGGAATAAAATCCTATTCTTTTTAAATAATCATGGAATCACCTTCAAAAGTTCTCTTAAAACAGCAATAACCACAAAGCCCTTATCAATATAACTTCTTAAAAACTAAAATTCATATTGCTATGGAAACACTGTGATGTCGAAAAGAAAAAAAAAACTGCAGTTATGATCAAATTCTATACAAACTCTCAAATCTGCATGTGAGTGAGCATGTGTTCACATATGTACACACACACACACACACATCCTGGAAGAATCCAGCGCATGCTCATCCTCTTAACTGCAGATTTGAATTAGGTGGCTTTTTACAAAAGGAAATGATTGAAATGCCTTCATTTTGCTTTGGTCTTAGAGTAAGGAAATCCTGTTTGATACATGAAATACAGAAGATAAAAGTGTCATAAAGCTTCTTTGTTCCCTTAGATTCTCCTCCTAGTTCACTTGCCTAGGTTTTCAATATGCTCTTTGCTACCTTGAACATTTCCTTCCTCTCAAGTGCTCAAAGTCCCCTTTCCTTTTTTTCCCTTTGGTCAAAAAGTCTGGAAATTTTTACTTTCTTGGGACTAAATAGGTCACCAATATACTATTTCTGCAACACAGTACACAATTCTACAGTGAAAAAAAGTCAGCAGAAACACAGAAAATTTGCTTATCTAGAAGTGGGAGGGGACCCTTTTTTTCTACTGAACCAGCTGGCTGCCATTTCTGCTCATCTTTACCGTCCTGCCATCACTCATGTCTAATTAACCACCGTCTTTCACCTGGGTATTCAAGAGTTATCTAACTGCTCTCCCTGAATCCAGTGTGATTCCCTTCTCTTCCATTCCCTTCACTAACACCAGAATGATTTTTAAAATTCAAATTTGATCACATCATTCCCAAAGAAAATCTTTCATTGTTTCCCCATTACCTATAAGATAAAATCCAAGGTCCTTTCCTGCCCTGTGATATCCACCTCCCCTTCCTCCTCAGCCTCAGCACAGTCTACTCTCCTCTTTGTTCTCTCCTCCCCATGATCCAGCCGCAGAAGCTGATTGTAACTCTTCACATTCAACCTAGACCACTCCCATCTTGGTCCTAAATGAACTGGTCCCTCTGTCCCAAATAATTCCCCTTCCCCCCTTTACCTAGGTAACTCCCACATTTCCATCAATCACTTCCTCATAGAACACACACACCAACACACTCATCTCCCAGTAAGGATTAGGTTTGATCTTGTTATAAAATGCTCTCATTGTACCCCGTAATTCTCCTTTGCAGCACTTATCACAATTACCATTAATCAGAATATTTTTCTTTACTGATAGTTTATAAACACCAGGAGACCTATGATCACGTCTGTCTTGTTCAGCATTATAATCCCAGTCTCAGCACACTAGGCACACAGTAGGAACTCAATTTGTTGCCTGAAAGGATGAATCATTAATCCATTCTGGAAACTGGCAACCCAGAGTGTAAATTCCTTAAGGGAGGATCCCTTGGTTCTTTATCCTGTTGTGTTGTATAGCTTAGTGGGCAAGTGTGAATCTGTATGAAAATAAATGTCCTGGGCCAGATATTAACTTACGTCTGTTAGAGCCCAACTTAAATATTGTCCAGGATGGGCAGGGGAAATAAGAAAGAAGGAAAAGTTATCTTTGGAAGATAGGCTTAAGAACTGAGAGCAAAAGATCCCAGGAGCCATATTAACAGAAATCTTATCCAAGATAGCTTGAAGACTCCTTCCTGGGATAGAAAGTGAGACTTTACCTGACAAGGGAAGGTGAGGTCATAATCAGAAGGATCACAGAGTACAAGTCCCATATAAGATCAGGGATCATATGGGAGAATGGGAAGCAAATTTAGCCCAATAGAGTGTGAAGAGCTTTGCAGCAAGAGGTTCAGACTGAATCCAGGGATGGGGAGTATTCGAACTAGGACACAATATTCACTTACTTGCAGAACATGCTTTGAAGACATGAGTGTTGACTTAAAGGAGCCATTTGGGGCTGGACTTCATTCACTATGATTTCCTTGATTTCTTCAGCTAGAATTCCTCTCTCTTTCTCTAAAGACCAAGAAAGATCTGTGTGCACCTCTCTTGTTGCACTCAGCACATTTCTGTCTCAGATTAGAGTTGTTTCTTGGATTGTCCTTGCTGGCCTGGGAGTGTTCTGAGGCCCTTTCTAACTCATATTTATATCTCCTCACCATCACAAGGAGAATCACACTGTTTGGCATTTGGTTCACGGAAAATTGAATTGCAATCTCTCCCTCCTATTTCACTGACTTATTGTAAGGTTGTATAAGATAAATAATATACAAACAATTTCATAAACTGAAGCATGTTCTACAAATACTAGCATTACCTATATCTCATGCTGCATATTATTTAATATCCAAGCCCCCACATGCTTACATGAGACAGAAATCTAGTCTTTCTCCCTCCAATGGAGGCACCTTTATGGTCTGTTCAGGTATCCTAGGAAGACTTTTTTAGTTCAATGGGTCCATCCTGGTAGCCCTCACAAACTGCTAAAACTAGAAAGCCTGGACAACCAAATGTCCAAGGCTATAAAAACTCTTGCCCAGGAACCATTGCTGTTCATGAAACATTGTTCTGTTCCTTACTGCTATTGCCACTATGATTGATCCCAATGATAGTTCTTCAGAGTGTGTAGGAGACACTCCTTTTTTACAGTTCAATGTATGGCTATGAATAATCCTTGCTAAAAACGGCCTAGCCCCCAAACTTCATACATATTTGTCAGTTCTTTTTATTTGGATACATAGAGTTATTTCCCAGCAGGCATGGGGTCAGAAAGAGTTTCAGCATCATCCACACATAATCCTTCTCTCCAATAGTTTACACTTGTGGGTTAGGTCAAGTTCACTATTCCAAACTCTCTCTTCCCTGATGTTGAATTATATTTATAGAGACCTTTGTACTCATCTGCCACACAGCAAGGCCATACAGTTTCATGGGATGCTTTAATAATTTTGAACCACAAGGAAAAGGGTCAACTTCTTTATTATTACCCTCTTAGGATGACCCTGTGGTTTGAAGCATGTTGTTCCAACAATTCTCCATGAATCTCCTAATTGCAACCAATAGAGTTTAAGCCCATAAGCCCCATAAAACGCTCCATCCAGAACAATGGCTTAGTACTTTGTTTCAGTTTGCTAAAGCTGCCAGAATGCAATGTACCAGAAATGGATTGGCTTTTACAAAGGAGATTTATTAGGTTAAAAATTTACAGTTCTAAGGCCATAAAAGTGTCCAAACTAAAGCATCAACAAGAGGATACCTTCAATGAAGAAAGGCCAATGGCATCCGGAACACTTCCGTCAGCTGGGAAGGCATGTGGCTGGCGTCTGCTGGTCCTTTACTCCTGGGTTGCCTTGCTTTTGGCTTCTGATTCCAGTGGCTTTCTCTTTAAGCATCTGTGGGTTCTCACTTAGCTTCATTGGAGCAAACTCTGGGCTTCATCTCTTAGCTTAGCATCTCCAAACATCTTTTTGTCTGCATCTCCAATCATCTGAGTCTGTATCAGCTCTAAGCACTCCCGAGCACACACTTGCTCTCTCACCCTGAGCTTTCTTAAGGACTCCAGTAAACTAATTAAGACCCACCTTGAATGGGTGGTATCACATCTCCATGGAAACAACCTAATCAAAAGATCCCACCCACAATAGGTCTGCCCCCACAAGAGTGGATTAAAAAAACATAGTCTTTATGGAATACATAACAGATTCAAACAGCACATACTTGTTTTTTATTTATGTAATGAAAGAAACAAATCTACTATTTTTCTAAATACAAAGAAGAGATGCCCCAAAGGTGAGCTGAGGCATCCACTGCCAGAAAATAAACATACCACAATTCTATGAATTGGTACTCCAACTTCAAAACATACCACCTTCACTAAGTATTTTATTATGTATGAATATTAAGGCTTTTTGAGTTGTTTTTATTATATTTGGCACTTAAGAAACAACAAATGAATAATGACGAAATCATAACACTGATGAAAACAGTGATGTGATTAGTTTGGGTCTCATGTAATTTATTCTAGAGCACCCATTCATTCAATGCCATTTAATAAACAGTCACCCTGTATTTATTTAGCAACTATCATGTACCACACTTGTTTCTCTTACCCCCTCCAATCCATTCTCCTCAAAGCAAAAAAAAAAGTAATCTTTTTTAAAAATAAATATGATCTTAGAAGAAAAGAATAAGACCTGAGCCCCCACTGCAAGGCTCTGCAGGTTCTGGCTCCTGTCCACCTCTCCAGCCCTGTGCTGAACCACAATGTCCTATAATCACATCGTGGCCTTCAAACTTCACATGAAATAGTCCCTCATCATTTGGTTATCTCACATTCATTCCTTAGAGCAGTACTGTCCAACGGAACCATCTGCAATGATGGAAATGGTCTGGATTTGCACTGTCTAACCTTGAAGCCAGTAGCCACAGGTGGTTATTGAACCCTTGAAATGTGGTTAGTGCAACTAAGGAATTAAATTTTAAGCTTTATTTCAGTTTAATTAATTTAAATTTAAATAGCCACATGTGGCTAGTGGCTCTTGAACAGCACAATTCTAGAATTCCATTCAAATGCCTTTCTGTGCTCTCTAGTTATAGGTAGATATGTTAGCCCTGTACCTTTCAATCATAGGACTTATCACAGAAGTTACATAGCATATTCATATGCTTATTTGCTTATTTTCTATTTCCCCCACTAGTCAGCATTTTCCATGAGGTCAGGAGTCAGGTCTATTTTGTTCAATATTGAACTTTAGAGCCCAGTACAGTGTCTGTCATACAGTAAGCAATTAAAAAAAAAAAAAAAAAGAACAATTTTGAGACATTTGAACTTCAAGGTAGTTCTTTCTCATTATCCCAACTTGAATTTGTGTCCAGAACCTAACTCTAATGTTGAAAGCTACAACTGCAACAAAGTAGATACAGACAGAGGGTAACCAGATAATTCAATTGCAGTGATCAGGAAAACACACCAATAGAGAACCTCCATTTTCAGCTCCATTTTAAGCTACTTCTACACAGAGACCTCAGATGGAGACCACGTAGCCTTTGCTACAATACATATACCAGTGGCTAGACTGAACATAGAAGAGAGATATCCATTTCTCTCTCTTTTTCCTAAAGGCTCACTCTTTCTCATAAATGATTGACAGCAATTGATCAAATGTAGAGAGAGAGATCTGGATGCAGAAATAAACTTTAAAATACTATTCCAAGCAAATTTAGGCTTCTGTTAAATTAAAAGCTTTTTCTTCTACACAATAAAAAAAATTGTCAACAGGTCAAAGGACAAATAAGACAAACTATATGCTTTGAGATTCCAACTATTCTCTCTCTTAAAATATATACTGTTCAAACTACACTGTATCTTGAACTCTGTGTATTATGACTCAGAGTAAGAAATATATTTTATATCATAACCCAGTACAATGCACACAACACTCATAGAATTTGAAACAAAAGTTTCATGAAATGGAAGTTATCCCTACTACATGCACTACAAAATAGTAAATTCCTCTTTTATGTTCTCAAGTTTGAGCAGCCATGTCTAGAAAGCAACTGGAGTTATGTCTTAGCATGCCAGAACTGAAAATTGAAATTTAGTGGTGAAAGTACAGGTGTTGGTAGACGCCCATGAGTGTGGATAAAGTCACCCAAGGAAAATATACAGACTAGGAAATGAAAGTGATTGTGAAGTAAATACCAGAGAATGGCATTTAAAAAGCAGGCAAACTCAGTGAAAAAGAATGAAGCATGAATTTCAGTTGTCACAGAGGATTAAAAAAAAAATACATTTTGAGAAACAATAATTGAATTTGGCTCTTAAAGGGCCACTAGAGACTTAAGCCAGAGTAACTTCATCAAAGCCATTAGAGAGGAAGCCAGACAACCAGTGCTGAGGATGAAAGGGAAAGGGAAAGAGTTGATGCAAGTGAAAATACTATGCTGTCAAGCAATTTACTGACAGATAGCTGGGAGGATTGGGCAATAACCAGATAAACAAAGGATGGGGGAAGTACTTTTGTTTTTTTTCATTTTCTTAAGATGTATGATTTAAGCACTGAGAAGTAACTGGAGAGAAAGAGGCTGAAAGTATAGGAAAGAAAAAAAGAGATAGCTGGAAGCAAAATATCTCCTAAAGGATGGGAGGGAATGAGATTAAGAGCAAAGACAGACACATCTCTTTCTTTGAACCAAGAATGCAAGAGTAAAGGATGGGGAAAATACAGATAAATGGGAAGGATGGGGGACATGAGGTTAAGGCACTGCCTATGAGACTCTGTCTTCTGCTTAGAAAGGGGGGGGGGGGGACAGAGATTGTAAAGTGGTGAAGATTTGAAAGGGCTCTGCAAGAAAGTGGCAGTGGCAGACCGGAATAACTAAAAGGACAGCGGAATAGTAACAGGTAAAGAAGAGGTTGTGAGCTGGGCTCTTGCTAAATTCATAGCGATTTCCTAGGCCAACCATTTCTCTACCCTCCAGCGTGTTATTCATAGTAAGTGCTTAAAAGATTAATTAACTAGAACCCTGATGTTCTCAAACCTGTGGGTGAGTTTAAATCACTATTAGGCTTTTCTTAAAATGCAAATACCCAACCCCAGTCCTACTCATTCAGAATTTTGGGGAATGAAGATCAGGCAAGTGAAGTTTCAAGATCTCCAAGTGGTTCTCAGGGGCTTTCCTGTTAAGAAGCATGGACCGAGAACGTTCATCATCTGGATAGAAGAGAGCTGATCCAAAGTGCAGATATTATTACAGCCTTTAGACAGGATGGGGGACAGTGCTCTGCCACTTGGAAGAGCAAAGGCTTCAAAATCTTACGGAAAGTCGTAGCAGTGTTGAGATAATCACGTTGACCACCAGAGCATACTCTGAATGAAGCGCTTTAACGTGAAGCTGAGAGTTTGAAAAACGCAATGCTTTAAATGCCTGTTCGAAATAATTTCTCATTTTAGGCTCTTAGTCCCTAAACTTTCTGTCATATTACTCTAGTGGCTTAGCAGTACCAGTGAAATTCACGGTGCATTTTCCTATTCACCAGTGGAATAGGGAAAGCAAGATTACAGGGACAGCCCCTGGTAAGGCGGAAAGTGATAACCGGGACCCTGGAACCGTTGTTCTGGCCTCACCCGTCACTCACCATAGTCTCAGGACCTCAGCACAAGGAACCAGGATTCTGCAACAGGAAGACGCCCCTGACGACACTATCACCCGGTTACTCTGGTAACCGAGCTCCGCCCACTGACGAACACTGCGTGAAACGCCACCGCCCCGCCCCTTCGTCCTTAGTGGCTGCGAGTAATTGCCTTTCTGCTTCCCCAATCGTCAGGCCCGCCTCTTCAAGCTGTCGCCTGGGCGACCGGAAGCCGCCTTCCGCTTTCCCCATCTTCACTTCCGTTTGGTTGCCAGGTAACCCGGAAGTTTAAAGGGATATGCTTTTAGGGTTCCAAATGTTCCCATATTTTACTATTAAGTAGGCGTCTCACCTGTTTCACTTACTGCGGACTTACATCGTATTTATGTTTTGTGTTATTTTTCTCTTTTGGAAAATATTCCGGAAGCGAAGCCCTGAGTAATCGGAAGTGATTAGAAGTGAGAGAGCAGCTTGGAGTTGGGGCTGCCTGGATGTGTCGGCTTCCGAATGGGAGAGGAGTGTGCGGAGAAGTTATCCGATGATACCCAGCCGGATAATCTGTGACGTGAAATCGGGAGAGGAAGAATCTTAGAGGTAAATATGAGAACTGGCTTGTGAAACCAAAAGCGATGTTGGAGAGGGACGGAGGTCCGGGTTGGAGTTTGGTGTCCAGTCCCTTTGGATTTAGAGAAAGGTTCGTCTGTTGTTTCGGGAAGGCTTATTCAGACAGGATCGGAGCTTCTGAACCAGCAGGTATTGACACGCTTGTCGCTTCCACACGTACCGCGTTCGCGTCTGTTACCCACTTCCCCCCCCCCTTCACTTGGCATTTGCCAGCGGACACTCGCTGTGCTTGTAGATATCGCAGCACATCTTTCGAACGCGGTTTCAGGATTCCTTGCTCTGATGAAGGGCCTCTGGATACCTTTTTTCAGAGCAATAGATTGTAAGTGAAGAGGAGTTTGTGACTGTTAAGGAAGTTATTCATAGGAGACCCAGTGCTGAGTCTTATCACGTACTCAAAGCAATCATTTTTTGTGATGAAACCAGTTGTCATCCAGTATACAGGTCATCATATGGTATCACTGCCTTAGTACAGACTTCCTTTTCAGCTTCTCCAGTGAATCTTCGGATCGGTAAGGTCCTGCATATATTTCTGAAAGCTCAATGTTTGCTTCTTATTTACTTTTAAGAACTACACCATTTTCATTTTATATATCAAGAACATGCAAATTGAGTTATCTTGAGTAATATTTTGTCGTTTCATATTGTAAAGTGTCTTTGCAGTAGAGCTCCCCCCACCCGTTCTCAATTCGTTGTGGATAACTGGGCAAAAGGAAATAGTCAAACTAGGGCTGAAAATATTCAAACTATTAATTTATTTCATGACAAGGATAATTCTAATTCTTCAACCTGACACATCAGTAGCAAACTATTCCTCACAGTCCCTAAGAATTGTTAATGTTTGTTAAACATCTACGCAGAAGCGGCATTTGAAGCTCCTCTCTGATAATATATTAATGATATCTCTTAAGAAAGTAATTACTTTAAAATTCCTGTTGTCCTGTCAATGATTCAAAAGCCTCTCCAGTAACTTCAGTTCTGTTTTCTGAACTAAAATTCCATACACTTGTCTGATAATTTGGAGTGTACTGGTGAGGACAGTAGGACAAAATATTAGCAAGTGAACCACTCCTGATTCTTTGAGACTTTTGGTAGCTATAATAATTCCACCTGTTAGAAAGGGATATGAGGGACAATTCCTTTCTAAATGCAGAAGCAATTAGAATATCATATATTCAAATTAGAAGCACTTAGTGAATATGTTTATATGTTATGTTTTGTTAATTCTTTCTTATTTGTACATTTCTAGATTTATTCAGTAGAAGCCTTGCAGTGTATTGTCACTGGTTAAGAGAAAAAAAAATGACTACTCTTGGAAGTTTAGAAACCAAAGGTAAGTGTTCTTCTTTTGATGATAATTGTTTTTAAAACATGAAACTTATGATAATGTGAAGGAATGTTTAAGCAGGTAATTAAAATCTCATATCTCCTTTGGGAATTATCCATGTTGCAAATCTCTTCCTGTTTACTTTGTAGTGCAGTGTTTCCATTTCAATACTCCAGATATACAATTGAATATATCATCATTAGATAGCATTTATTAGATGACTACTCAGTGTTAAACATTTAGAGTAAAAGCTGTATTCCCTATCCACTAGATAATTAAGATTTAGATAAACAAGAATATACATTTTTAAAGAGTTAAGTAGATGGACAAACAACTAGCAAGTATCAAAGACCTCCTGCTTGCTAACTCCAAGAGTCACTTATTAGTCCTGACTTGCTTGTCTCCTTGCATATAATAATATTAACTCTTCTCTAATTTTTCAGATACTTTACTTCCATGATTCCCATGACTTAACTCTTATTTTCAGTCTACTTTCTAGCCCTTCACTGTCTAGCCACATATGACTATTTGGATTTAAATTAATATTTTTTTTTAAATTAAAATTTCAGTTCTTCAGTCACAGTAGCCACATTTCAAGTGCTCAATAGCCACATGTGCCTATTGGCTGTTGTCTTGTAAGATGCAGTTATAGAACATTTCCAAAATTGCAGAGAATTCTATTGGATAGATTATTCTAGCTATATCGTCTCTGTTTCTTTGTAAACCTCCACTCTTTTGGATTTATCCTTTAAATATCAATGTTTTTCTGTCCCCTTTCTCTTTTTCTCCCAGGACAATAGTAATTATCCATAGACATGACCTTCAATCCTTCTATAGCCCCAGTCTCTTTCTTTGATTGAAACCCTCATAGTTTATTCCCTATTGGCCATCTTCACTTAGACATAAGCAACAGTCTTTATTCATCCCAAAGTGAACTTCTCTTAACCCAGCTTGCTCTCTGAGTGGAGAGAGTTCTAGAGGCTGGGGCCATCAATAGAAAATAGGAAACAATTTCCTAAAAGCCAACTTTTCAGCAAGCAGACCTCCAGGAAAAATCCTCCTTAAATGGGGGTTAAAATATGCTTAGAAAACAAGGAAGAAAATAAATATTTAAGTGAATTTAATTCAGCTGTGTGCAGCAGTATTTCATATGTCACCAGAAGGCTTTTATAGGATTAGAATAAGCAAACGAAAGACTGTAATCAAAGTAACAAACTGCGATTAATGGGAATAAATGATACCTAATGTGAAAGCAGCTAGCATGGGGCTTGGCAAAAATCAAATATTTAATACAACATTATGATTAGTGATTGAAAGTTAGTTATTGCAAGGACTCTGTAAAGCTGAGTTATTTTTTATTATTTTTTATTACTTATTTGAAATGAAGATTAGAGTTACAAACACTTTCACATACATTATTTCATTTAACATTAATTATCCAGTAAGGAAGATAATTCAACTATTATTCCTACACCTACTTAATATAATGTTAGCTATTGTTATTAGTGAACAAAGTTATCTGTATTGCATAAACTGAGAAAAGGTGTACTTACCATGGCTGACCTTTGTCAGTAGTCTGCACTTACGTAAATGCCTCAGAAGAAAAGCAAACTTTGGTTGACAGAACTTCCTCTTAGGGCATTTGAATAACACTGCCATCATTAGAGGGATGTGACATTGCTGCTATGACTGTTTCTACAAGAGAAATATGCAATAAATAGAAACTCCAGAAATTAGAATCCAAAGCCTTTTTGAGAAAAAGATTAAAATTAAAGCTATTGAAGTCTGACAGTTCAGGGAAAGGAAGCCAATTAGGGAGGTCTGAGACATTTAAATATTTATGTAATTCCATAAAATAGTCTAACTTTATTAACTAATAAAAAATACCTATCACCCCACAGAAGTGATAGGTATTAGATGGAGTGATAGGTATTAGGTGAAAAAAGATTCCCTGGGCAGATAAACTTGGGAAATGTGAGATTAAAGGGGAGCTTACACTACAGGACTTCTCAGAGACTTTAATATACCAGTTTTTGAATTTCATCAATAAAAATATGGGGAAGTTTGTTTTCTTTCTTGTTATATAAATGCCTACAAAGTATCCTTGATTTACCTCTTGGACTACAAACCCTAAAAGATTTACAATCTGACCTTTTACAGCAAAAGTTTGCCAACCCCTATTCTCGACTGTTAGACCTTATTGGTTCTTTTCCTACATTTCGCTCATCCTTGGGGAAGGCAACAGAATGAGCCAGAAACCTTAGATATGTTTTAATTCTTTGATAAGTGATCATAGAGGGAAGTAATGTTCATGAATATTTTAAGGATTGTTTTGTTGGTCCCCTTCAAGTAGAGAAGAATAGCGATTGATGTTTTGCTTTACTTAAGCATTAATCATAATTACAGGGCCAGTTCCACAGACCTGTCTTCCCACTTGAGAGGAGACAATTGCTCACTAATGTATCCTGAACTGTGCCTAGTGTATAGGTAATAAAGGTTTCTATGTGTGTCACAAGGAAAAACAGAATTATGAAAATTAACTTACCAGGTGAGAAAATGTAAAGCTCTGGCTCTCACTGCCTACTTGCTTGTACACATTAGCCAGAATCATAATTGTTACTGAGAGGAAGCTGTTATATGATATATAGTACAACCTTAGTATTCATAAATGCTTGAGTAAGTAGAACAGTTTAAGTTGTTTTTGAATATTGGGGTTGAAATAAGTCCGTTGAATTTCTTGATTGGAATTTTATAATAACAACTTTTGTTTGAAAATAAATTTCTGTTAAATACTCATTAATGTTTCTTTGCCTTTTAAATCTATCATTAGCCATTTTGGGATTTGTTCTCGAATCTCCATCACCTAAAATTCCAGCTCAAAAATGTACGACTTGACTTGAAATTCATGACAAAATGTCATACCTGCTTCTTATTTCTTAAGCTTCAGTGTGCCTGAATGGTGTGGCTCTATTTTTTTCTTTTTATCCATAGTTAATACAGGATTCTGCATTACTTCTTAAATGCCAGAATGTTCACTAACAAAATTTATTTTGCATTATAGAGAGTTAGACAAACCTATATCCAGATTTTTAAAATATGGGAATAGTCCTTTATTTTTAAACAATTTAGTGAAAATTTTCCTTAAGTGCTGACATGCTATACTATGTTTTAACTAAAATATCAAACCGTTTATCTCACTTTCTGAAGTATTCTTTGGCTCATCTTTTTGAAAGTAGACTCCCAAGTCTCAAGGAATGTTTTAGTTTATATGTCATGTAGAAATGACAAAACATTCTAATATGAAGTGTTTTGTAAAATAGAGTACATTATTTATACCCCAGATGTCTTTCTACCTCCTGTCTAACTCAGGATTCCCATTGCTGTTTATATAATATGTACGATGTGCATTGCTATGTACATAATAAAATTTTTAAAAATCTGAAAAATAAGAAATAAGTCAGAGTTATTTTATGGTATTAAATAAGCTTTCTTTCTCCCCTTTACCAAGATCCAAAGTTTATTAGGAATTTTTATAAAGAGTAATAATAATAAAAGCAGTAAGAGCTAAGATTTAGTGAGTACTTATACCAGACACCATTCTAATTGCTTTACATGTATTTTTATTTTTTATTTATTTTTAAATTAGAGAAGTTGTGGGTTTCAAGAAAAATCATGAATAAAATACGGGTTTCCCTACTTATTTTTTTTAAGTATTGCATTCAATCTTAGGTATTGAGCATACAAAAAATAAGTAAAAGCATAAGGACCCAAGAAATAGATCTGCTGAGCATCATTTTGTGAGGCAATTTGAAAATACAGATCTTCACCAGACACATTAATTCTCGACTTGGGAATTTATCCTAAAGAAATAACTTAGAAGTTGATAAAAATCTATAGGAATAAAAGTATTAAATAAGCTTTCTTTCTCCCCTTTACCAAGATCCAAAGTTTATTAGGAATTTTTATAAAGAGTAATAATAATAAAAGCAGTAAGAGCTAAGATTTAGTGAGTACTTATACCAGACACCATTCTAATTGCTTTACATGTATTTTTATTTTTTATTTATTTTTAAATTAGAGAAGTTGTGGGTTTCAAGAAAAATCATGAATAAAATACGGGTTTCCCTACTTATTTTTTTTAAGTATTGCATTCAATCTTAGGTATTGAGCATACAAAAAATAAGTAAAAGCATAAGGACCCAAGAAATAGATCTGCTGAGCATCATTTTGTGAGGCAATTTGAAAATACAGATCTTCACCAGACACATTAATTCTCGACTTGGGAATTTATCCTAAAGAAATAACTTAGAAGTTGATAAAAATCTATAGGAATAAAAGTGTTCATTAGAACATTATTTATTATTGTGAAAAATTGAAAAGAGTATCCAACAATAGAATAATAATTACATAAATTAAGCTATATTGACTTGAAGGAACATATTGTAGCCATAAAAATGAAAAATATGAAGATGGTAGCAAAATAGAGAAATATATTAAGCTTACAAAATAAGTCTTGTCTCCTAAAGTGTACAATAGGTATTTTAGTTTTTTTATTGCTAAAGCAAATATGCAGTGTGTTGGATTAAACAATGGGAATTTATTGGCTCATGGTTTTGAGATTAGGAGAAGTCCAAATCAAGCCCTTATCAAGATAAAGCTTACTCACCAAAGACCAGTGTTCTGGGACTGGCTGCAGGTGATCCTTGGTCCTTGGCTCCCCTATCACATGACCACACACATGGCAGCCTCTCCTGGCCTCTTCTTCTCTTCCAGGTTTCACTGACTTTCAGCTTCTGGCTGCTTCCTCTGTGGCTTTTCTCTCTCTGTGATCTTCCCTATAAGGCCTTCAGTAATAGTACTAAGACCCCACCTGGGCCACCCCTTATCTGAAGTAGCCTCATCAAAAGGTCCTATTTACAAGGGTTCACACACATAGGAATGGATTAAGTTTGAGAACGTGATTTTCTGGGGGTACATAAAGCTCTAAATCACCACAACAGTTATCTTGAGCATACAAGTCTCTACCACCTCACACAATTTCTGTTGTACAGTAGGCACCCAGCAACATTTTCTGCCAGTGATCACTTATTCATAGTTCATCATTATAACCAATGTTACTGATCTGTGAGGTACTTTGCTGGGAATATAGACAGACACAGTCCCTGCACTCAAGGAATTTATATCCTAGTAGGAGGCACAGACATTCTATAACTGGTTTTACTAAAAAAAATGTCTGTTTGCCATTTTAGCAAGTGGTAAAAGACGAAGTACAGGTCTTTGCTGTAGGAGCATATAAACAAAGAACCCAGCCTAATCAGAGAAGGTCAGAGAAAATCTTTCCTTAGGAAAGATTAAGCTGATATTTGAAAGATGAATGGGAATTAACTGCAGGTTTGAGGGAGTAAGGAAGAATATCCCAAGCAGAGATATGAGTCCAAAGGAAGGCAGACTTTTGCTACTATTGAGACACTAAAAGGAAACCAGTAAAGCTGGAGCATAAGGTCTGAGGTAATAAACTGCAGAAGCTGAGATCCAGGAGAGAGGCGGGGGCCAGACCATAAAGGGCTATTTAGGCCGTGGTAAGGATTTTTTTTTTTTTTTTAATATGGAATGCATCACAAATTTGCATTGCACAGGCCCCATGCTAATCTATGTATTGTTCCCATTTTAGTATATGTGCTGCTGAAGCAAACACTGTGCTAAGGACTTTTATCTGTATTCTGAGAGTGATGGGAAACATTTGAAGGTGTGATGCAAATCTGATCTGCATTTTTTTAAAGCTCACTTATAGCTGTTACATAAATTCTCTGAGCTTCTGTGACCTGAGAAGTAAAGTTGTTAGCAGAATCAATAAGTACTGGTTAAGGAAAGGCCACCCTGACCAATTAACAGCTCAGCTCTGGAGTCAGATTTAGGTTCAAATCATAGTTTGACACTGATTTGGGTAAGCTATTTAACCTTTCTAAGCCTCAGTTTCTTTATCTATAAAATGGATATTATGTTTATTATGTTTTACTATGTAAAAATTAAATGATATTATGTATCTGAAGGGCTTAAAAGAGTCCTTGGCACATAGTGAATTGAGTAAAAGTCTATTAGTACTATGCATGTGCTTTGCCTTCCAATTTCTCATATGCATACTGGACTTGTAAAATGGCAAGAAATTCAACTTCTAGTTCAAATGGGTGTTACAAAATTTACTAATTCAAGAGTTCCATGTAGGTTGGGTATCATCTCAGCTACCTATTCAAGGTTTGCAACATTTCCTCTTCTAGCATGCCCTTCATTCTTTCTAAAAGCTCTAAACCACTTAGGTTCTTGAGTCAGTTAGTGATTGTCCTTTCTTAGAGAAAGGTGACTCAGTGAAATTTTTCTTATACTACCAACTTTGACGTAAAATAGAATGGGAAAAAACAACTATTTTTGTTATCTGAATAGAGCAAAGGTAGTATCTGAACTAAGGATCACTAACCAGTTTTAGCTTATATAGGAAAAGATAATTATTTCAATGAGCAAATTAGTTTAGTGAACATATTATGCAGCATTGTATTAAGCATTATGGAGGAGAGGGTGGGAATTACCATTTATTGAATCCGTGCTATTTACCTGTGTGTGAGACACTTTATATACTTGGAGAGGCAGTACATGCCATGGTTAAGGCCCCAATTTGGGGGACTAGACTATACCTAGAATTGAATTCTGCTCTTCTGCTTATTAGCTGTGTGGTGTGAACTTGGGTGAGTTTCTGAACCTCTTTGTGCCTCAATTTCCTCATTTATAAAATGGAACTAATCATATCTACCTCACAGGGTTATTGTAAGGATTAAATGAGTTATATGCAAAGTGTTTATAACAATGTTTGGCACATGATAAGTCTTTTGGAAGTGTTGGCTATTTATTACTCTCAATATTTTCTCATTTGGTACTCAAAGTAATTCCATGAGGTAGATATTATTAAGTTGATTTTCTGGAGGTTGAAACTGAAGCTCAGATAATTGTAGGATTTTGTCCAGCATTTCCTAGGTAGTAATAGTGGAAATGGGATTTAAAACCAGATCTGGCTAATCCCACAGTTCATGTTCTTTCTCTAATACCATGCTCCTTCCACTTCTTTAGAGCATAATGTCTGCCTTAATGTGCTCATCAGACTTATTGGGAAAGTGAGAAAAGGATGTACAAAACCCATAAAATGACACTTATGGTTCAGGATTAAGTTCCAGACTGAATATTGGAGACAAAAAGTCCCGGAGAGTGGGCTGAAGCAGTTGGGAAGATTAAATGCAGTAAGCTCTAACTTCTTAAGGATAAGTTGGAATTATAGTGAGTGGGGAAAGATGCCATCTAAGGGAACAAGTTGTAGCATGAACAAAAGACTGACTAGCGACCTGAAAGAAAGAGTTTTGAGAAGTCCAGTTGGATAGCTGGTATGAGAACAAATTATGGAGAAACTTGGGAAGATACTCAGAGGAAATTGGTTTTTATTCTATAGAGCAGTAGTTTTCAAACCTGTTTCATAGTGCTGCCTCGGTGGTTACTGCGTGGGCTGAATTGCATCACCACCTCCACTCATCTCAACAGAAAATAGCTACTGTCTTATAATTTCCCCCCACAGGCCTCCTCTTAGGATTTTAATTTAAAAAAAAAAAAAAAATAGGCCCCTGCACTTAAAAAATGTTGAAAACCACTAAAGGGAATGGGGAACCAATAAAATAATTTGAGCATGATATGGTGAAAGTGAGGTCTAAGGAAGTTTAATCTGACAACATGACATGGTTTCATTTGTGTAACGAGGACATAAATAAACCCTAAGACCTAAGAATAGGATAGAATCTTTTCCTAATCAGTTCTACAGTGTAACATATATAATGCTTTCTCTTTACCCCTGTGCAAAGCATTCATTGCCAAAAATTCACAAAAACTGATGAATCTCTTTTGAGGTAGATAATTTCAAATATGATATATGGCTGATACTTATTTTTATATGAAACTAACATTATTGAGTGTCTACAGTGTGCCAGGCACTTGACCTTATTACATTCTTTCTTACCACAACCCTGTAGCATAGTTGTTACCATCTCCGTTTTGCAGATTGGGAAACCGAAGTTCATGGAGGATTAAGTTATTTATCCAGAGTCATACTAGGAAATAGAAGTCAGGATTTGAACCAAGTCCTCTGATCTGATTCTAGATCTCTGTGTTTTATATTAAGAGAGAAAACATTTAAGTTTGACCCTCTGAGATTTTGTTCATTTTTTGGTGACATGTGTGTTTTTAAAATTACTGTTAGCCACCCTTACTTCAACCCCAATCCGAGGAGCAGGAGATGGAATGGAAACTGAGGAGCCACCTAAATCTGTTGAAGTCACCTCTGGAGCCCAATCTGTAAAGCCTCACCACCTTCAGAGTCCACGGAAGAAAGCACTTCCATTAGATAGCCCAGGAGTTCTTCAGCTAGAGAAGATTCTTGCTGAAAAAGCAGTGGAAGTTGAAGCTATTAGAATATTAGTTCCCAAAGCTGCTATATCCCATGATCTTCCCAACAAAAATGCAAAATCCCTGGGACACCATAAAGGAGAAATCCTTGGTCAGTTAGAAGGAGTTGTAGAACCAAGAAAGGAACTATCAGAGGTAAAGAATATATTGGAAAAGCTCAAGAACTCTGAAAGGAGGTTACTACAAGACAAAGAAGGTCTTTCAAACCAGCTGCGAGTACAGACAGAGGTAAGAACGGCCCTGAATAGTTTTAATGAGTACTAACTACTCTTTCTTTATACCTGGACCTTCTAAGCCTGTAGATTAGAAAACTAAATTTCCTTTTAAGAATGACATTCATTATAGCTTTCCTTTCTCTAAAATGTTTCCTCTTAAATTTCTCATTCTTCCTCAGGACCTCAAGTAGAACTAGAATTTGTGTTGGGAACCCGTACTCTAACCCTGATTAAAGATGCGGGTGAGAGGTACTTAGGAGAAACCACCTGTAAGATTACATTTATCAACTTCCAGACCAAGAATGACCAAGTCAGGCTTTGAAATGGACTGATTAGCAGTCCCTATTTTAAGGATCCATACATTCCAAGTATTTTTTCCTATGTATAAATGATATTTGAAATAGAGAGAATGGTGTTATAAATCACGGTGTCTTCAGTGTAAATGAAAATGAAAAACCATATAGATTATGTTGCCTTAATGTTTACATCTTAGTAAACATTGCCTTCTTCTCCCCTCCTTTGTTTCTCTATTAGACCATTAATCTTTTTGCCAGATACTAATCTTTGTATGTAACACTACGGTTAGTGGTTCTTGTCCAATTCCTAAAAATTTTATATTTTCAAAATAGCTAATTTCTAATTACAAAAGTAATGCATTTTTATTTTAAACATTTTAGAAAATACAGAGAAACACAATGAAACTAGTACCTTCTATAATCATACCATCCAGATATAACTGTTTATATATATGGAGTTCATTTTTTATAACCTACCTTTTTAACTTTATTAACATCTTCCCATGACACAGAATATTCTTTTGCAATGTCATTATTAATAGCAACAGTGTTCTTCATATGGATGCACCATAATTTACCAATAACTATTATCAGATATTTATGTTTTAATGTTTTGCTATTTTTGATAACAATGTAAAGAATATACTTAAAGATATCCTGGATTACTTTCTTTGTTTAAATTCTTAAAAGTAAAAATCCTAGGTCACTAAGAAATGAATTTTTAAATATTGAATAAAATAAAAGACCACATAAACCATTCTCTGTTGCATTTTTTAGCAAAACTTATTGGTTTAATTTTCTAATTTCTTTCCCTTTAAATATTAACTGGAAGCCATTTAATTTTCATGAAAATGATTGGTATTCTTATTACAAGAGTCTCATAACCACACTGACTATAGGTAGAGATTGGTTTATATATATTATGAAATATGAATTTTTAATACCACTTTTTACACTTTAGGTCATGGCAGTCCAATTTATATAAAAACACCGTTTCTCATTAATTTTGTTACATTAAAGTCAGGGACATTACTTTGAGCTTGTTATATCAGTCATGCTTCTATTCTAGGTAAACCGTGAGTTAAAAAAGTTGCTGGTGGCTTCTGTTGGAGATGATCTTCAGTACCACTTTGAACGTCTAGCCCGAGAGAAAAATCAACTTATTTTAGAAAATGAAGCCCTAGGTCGAAACACAGCTCAGCTTTCTGAACAGTTAGAACGTATGTCAATACAGTGTGATGTATGGCGAAGTAAATTCCTTGCAAGCAGGTATTTTCTATTTTAAATAGTATTTCCTTTCCTTGCTTTCACTTTGTATATCAGGTGTTTGACTCATGACATAAGTAAGTAGAATTGAGTGTGAAAATTTTCTGACTAAAGTTGTCAGAGGACTTCATATGTTATTTAAGACTTGGACTCACCTCCTCTGGATGGTCATACAGTCTCCCTAAATGGAGAAGTTATATCATAAGGATCCCCCCTCATTCCAGAATTCTAGAATTCACTCCTGCATAATGTTTCATACCAAAACAAACACAGAAACTCAGACTCTAGTAAATATTAAGATCACAAAAGACCAAACTAAATTATCTTTCCCCACTTTCTATCCGGTAACAGAAACATCATTCCCAATCCCTAAGATAAATTTCATTCATCCCTAATGCTCTGTTCTCAGAGCTCTTTAAACTGTACATCAGAGCTTCCCAACCTTTATCTCTATGCACAAATAGAAACTGGTAACATTTGTATGACATCCTAGGTGAGGCTACTCTCCATCAGAGGTGAAAACCACACGACCCCAGTGCAGGCCTCTGGGTACTCTGGTGCTTAGAAAACTCATATATTATGATTGTGTACCTATTTGTCCCCCGCAGTCCCACCCCCCACCTGAATTTGAATTACTAGAGAAAAAGGTCTCAGTGTCATCATCTGTATTTCCAGTGCTTAGCATAATGCTTCACACATAATATATTTAGTAATTGTTGGTTTTAATTTAATCATCTGGAGATTTCTTACAAAACACTGAAGGTTTCTAGGCTACACTCGAAGAACCACTAATTATGATAAGTAAATTTTCAGGAAAATTAACATTATGAATGTACCTAATGTCATTGATTTGTACCCTTAAAATTGTTAAAGTGGTAAATTTTATGTTATGTATATTTTACTACATTAAAAAATTTTTATTAAAGTTTTGCTTCATATCTTAATATCTGTGATACTTTCTAGTAATTGAGTATCCTCTTAAAGTCTTTAAATTCATTCATTTTTTAAGTGCGCTGGTATATGATCCTATTTAGGGAACTGAACTTACCATTTTATTGAATTAGAATAAACATTAATTAAATTAATTCTCATTGAACAGTTTAAGAGGTAAATCATGCATTAATATATAGATTATTGTACTATGTAACTTTTTTTATCATTGATAGTAACATTCTAAGGGAGATAAAATTTAAACTCCTTTGTTCACCTTTATTGATATTTTAGGTGATTCAGTCTTTCAATGTCAAAAACATTTTAAGGCATTCAGTGGTTTCTAGGATCTGAAACTTTAATTTTAAGATTTTCAGCTGAATAACAGTACTTGAGAATTTTGCATATTGCTTTCCATGAATAGAGAACTAATTAAATAAATTTTGGTATGTCCAATCAGTAGAAAACTGACACTGTTTTTAAAAGACAATAAGATAATTTGGTATGTGCTAATATGAAAAGCTCTCCAAAATAAATTAAGTAAAAAAAAGCAAGGTACAAAAATGTTTGTTTTGAATAATCCTTTAATTATAAATAAAATGGACATTTTTAACACATATCTTTCTGTTGATACATACATAAATTACTTTTTCTGGAAAAAAATGTACAAGAAACTTCATTGGTTACATGTAATGACTATGGCTTTATTGGTTACTTATGAGGTATGAGGATGCTGGGTGGGAGGAAAGAGTTGGTTTTCATTTTATATAAGCCTTTCTATATTATTCTGTACTTTTCCAAGAGCAAAGAGGTAGTTGAGTAGTAGGATACTGAGTTATCTTTATTTTTCTCTTTGAAATTTTCTCTATTTAAAAACAATGTTATTTTTTTCAAATTTTGACAAATTCAGAGTAAAATTGAGGTATATTCCAAAGGCCTCTATATAGAAAAATTAAATAACTGTTGCCTTTTTCATTTTGTAAACAAATATTTTAATTAGCTCAAAGCTTATAAACATTTTTAAATGCTTTTTAGTGAAAAGAGAAGAAATTTGTCTATGTTAAACCTTCGAAAGCATTTTAAAGTGACAGTTACAAAGTAGTAATTATTCTTTATACTGTGTTGTTGTTAGAAAATATATATGTAAGATTCTTATCTCTTTCAGGGTCATGGCAGATGAATTAACCAACTCCAGAGCAGTTTTACAGCGTCAAAACCGTGATGCACAGATTGCTATACAAGATCTCCTAAGTGAACGGGAACATTTTCGTCAGGAAATGATAGCTACCAAGAAGTATGGCACTTGTTTATATTCTGATCTCTTCTGCTTTCTCCTGCAGTTTTGTCATTGTGGTAGTTATTTAGTGTTTCTACATTTAGTAACTTACTGATCATATACTTCAAGTAGAATTTGAAAGAGTTGCCACATGGAAGGGAGGAAGACTAGAAAAATAAAAGATATACTTCTTTCCACATTCTTAATTGGGGAAAGAATTAATTGTATCTATAGTTGCAAAATGTGTGAATTTAAAAGTAGTTTTTGGTTATAATTGTAGTAGTTTTATATAATTGTTGGTAGGAGCCAAAGATTGTACCTGTCTTTCCTTTGGAAGGATATCTTTCTGAGGACTTTTCTACAGTATTAGAACTTGCTTTTATGTTGAAGTGCTCCAGAAATGTCAAAATTGATAGTCTTCCTTAAAAGCTCTTTGTACTTTTATATATTTATTACAAAGCAAATCACCAAGGGTCAAAGAAGAAAACACAGGGGGAATTAGAAAATATTTTGAACTGAATGAAAATACAACATAAAATTTATGCTGAGGGTAATTATAGCTTTAGGTGCTTAGGTTAGAAAAGAAGAAAGGCCTAATCAGTGATCTAAGTTCCTCCTTAAGAAACATAATGAGACCAAATTAAACCCAAAATAAGCAGAAGGCAGAAAATAATAAAGATGAGAGCAGAAATAAATGAAAAACAGAAAAGCAATGAAGCCAAAAACTGGTTCTTTGAAAAGATAAATTTGGTAAGCCTCTAGCCAGTCTGATTAGGAAAAACAGAATGCCAGTATCAAAAATGAGTGGGGAACATTATAGATTCTATAGATATTGAAAAGATAATAAGGGAAAATTATGCACAATTCTGTGCCAATAAATTCAACAACTTAGATGAAATGTACAAACTCTTTGAAAGACACAAACTATCAAAGGTTACTCAAGAAGAAACAGATAACCCAAATAGCCCTATTTTAATATATTAAAGCAAATAATTCATAGTTAAAACCCTTCCACTAAAGGAAACTCCAGGCCTAGATGGATTCACTGATGAATACTGCAACTATGTAAGGAAGAAATCAAACCAAATTTCTACAAACTCTTCTAGAAATTAGGAGAAAGGGACACTCCCCAACTCATTTTATGAGGCCAGCATTATTTTCATACCAAAACCAGACCAAGTCATTACAAGAATACTACACACTAATAATCTCTCATGAACACAAGATGCAAAAATCCTTCACAGAATTTGAGCAAATAAAATCCCACAGTATATAAAAAGTTTATGTCATGACCAGGTAGGATTATTCCAAGAATTGTGTGTTGGTTTATCATTTGAAAATCAGTTAATACCACCAAAATGAAAAACCATATGAATATCTCAGTAATGCACAAGTCAAATAAATAGTTCCTATACTAAAATATGAGAACTAAAGAGTATCATTTGTTGAATGATTTCCAGATAACAACCTAGTAGTCTAACTTATTTGACCATATTTCTCGATATATGTTTATTTGAATTCTGTGAAAGATATGTGAGAAAGATATATGATTTCAAAAATGTTTCTCATTTATTTAGTATTCTTGATTTTTATATTTTATCTTTTTATTAATATTATTGTTCACATGTGTTCCACACAGATTATTGGAGGAACTCTTGGTCTCTTTGCAGTGGGGAAGAGAGCAGACTTACTATCCTAGCGCACAACCTCACAGCACAGCAGAGCTAGCGTTAACAAATCACAAACTGGCAAAAGCTGTGAATTCTCATCTTCTGGGAAATGTTGGCACTAATAGTCAAAAAAAGATTCCATCCACAGTTGAATTCTGCAATACCCCCGCTGAAAAAATGGCTGAAACGGTAAAATATTTTTTCTTTCAGGATAATAGAACTCTTTTTGTCCTCTTAGTGAAAGGTGACTTGTTATAATGGAAAGTGCTTGGCACTGGGAGTTAGGAATTGTGGATTCTAAACCTGACTTTCATGATAATGAGCTTGTGATCTAGGAGAAAATTATTTCTTCCTCTGCAATTTCTTCTAGCATTATTACTCTGTTTGAAAGAATAAAAAATGTAATTGTTTTGAAAAAGGTTCTATCATTCGATAAATTTCAGAGTTCATTTTAATATGGAAACCTCTATTTAGAATTTTTAATTTAGTAATCATGAGTAGATAACAGATTACTTCTATTCTAAGAAGTCATTATTTGTTAATTCCCACATATAGTTGGGAATGTGCTAAATACTGCAGAATCTTATAGTGTAGACCTGGTCCCTATAGTACTGGGTGAACTCAGGGTCGGTCCACACAGGTGACCTAATCAAATTCCATGGTCTTACAGTTCTGTGACCACAGCCATTTTTGCCTCCAGTACATTTCAACAGCTGATGCCTCTGTCCCCATCTTGGACCTTGTTATTCACCAAAAGTGTTCCACTTTTAAATTTTTCAAAAACATCTCTCTCCATTATCTATATCTCAACTTCTTTTGTCTCCTGTCTCTTTCTTTCATTTTGACTATCCAGGTTCCTTGGTCACATCATGATTTTTTTACCCCTGATTGCTACATTTTTTCCTTCATCTCATCAGCTTAGTCTCTTGGCTTCTCTTCCTGCCCTATCTTGCCTAGATTTAGTTCTTAAGTGCCTTTCTCCTATATCTTTTTTCCCAGGTACCCTGAAAACCCCAGGCCTGCATCAGTTCAACTGCCTGCCTTCTTTGCTTCCATGCCCATCAGACTATTATCTCCTATTCAGCAGATAACTTTGGTTCATAATACATAGAAGAAAAAGAAGGCACAGACAGAACACTCCCTCCAGGTCCCACTTGATATCTAGAAGTCTACCTGTATTATACTCAGCCTTACATAATTTTCTATCAGAGGGAAAAGGTGTCCTTCCTCCTCTTCAAAGCGTAGCTCCCCTCCAACCTCATCAGGCCTCCCTCCAACAGTTATTGCTTCTCTCTACCGGCTCTTTTCTCTTAGCTTAAGAACATACCCATGCATATTCCGTCTAAAAATAGAAAAATTTTCCCTCTAATTTGGTTCTCTGGGTATGGCCTTATTGCCTTCCCTTCACAGCCAAGAATCTTGGACAAGTTGTCTATACTTGTTGTTTGTACTTACTTGCCATCCATTCCTCAATTTCTGTCGTTATTTAACCTATTAGAAGACATCCAGCCCACTGTTCTCCAAGTACTCTTATAAAGTTCATGAATATTTAAATACTTTATTGTTATATTTTACCTTATCAAGCACTCTTTTCTTAAAACATCCTTGACTTTTGTGACATTATTCTTTCTTGGCCCTATTGCTACCTCTCTGAACTCTTCATAGACTTTTTCCCTCCTTTAAATGTTGATGTTCCACAGGAATCTGTTCCCCACCTACTTCAAACTCCTCTGGTTTCTGAAACACCATACTCTCCTGGTTCTTCCTACTTCTCTGACCATTCTTTCTGTTTTTGAGGATGGGCATCCATTTCTTGTGACCACTTTTGAGTTCTTCTCACATAAGGCTTTCTGTGTTCTCTAGGGATTATCCTGTTCCCATAGTTTTATGCTTGTGACTTCTCCAACTCAGACATTTTTTCTGAGTTCAAGACACTTAAATCCAGCTGAGCAGTTCTATCTGCTTGTGCTACAAATGGCTAAAAACAGAACTACCTTGTTTCTCCTTGCTGTTGCATGTATACCTCTCCCTACCCTACCCTACACACACAAAAAAAGAAAACAACATAACAAAAGAACAACTGTTTCTTCTCCCTTACTCTCTTAGTGAAATTACCTCAGTTAACAAAACTGACAGCCCTGCTTCCTTAGGATCTCTTGAACCTTTCAGCCCCCATTGCTTCAAAGTGCCATCATTTCTTAGATGGATTATTGAAATAACCTCCCTTTCCCAGTTCTCCCCAGGTCTGCCCATCCCTGCCCCCCACCCCCACCTCCACCCTCCACACTGTATATAGAGTGATGTCTCTGAAAAGCACCCTGCTTAAAATTCTTCCCCTTCACTTCCAGGCTCAAAGTCATTTTCATCACCTTCAGGCTAAAAGCTAAAGGCCTGTCTATTCAGACGAATGTCTCAGGATCTACATAATCCTGTTAGCATTTTGTTTATATCTCTCTAAAGACATGATGGAATCACATATATATAGTATTGAGTACTTCTCTTACTTTCCCTACCAGATAGATTTATAAGCAACTTTAAGGTAGACCTTCTTCTTTGCTTGTCCACTAACACCTAACTAGGTTTCATAGAAGTAGAAAGATCTCAAAAACTAAATTGAAAAAGCAATAGCCTAGTTGAACAATACAGGTCCTGAAATAGAATAGTGGTGCTTAAATGGTGCCAGGGCTCCCTTCGGGTATGGTGGGAATTTAGAAGAAAAAAAAAAAAAAAAACCTGCTGGACCACATGGGAGGTAAGGAAACAGGCATCTCCAGCTGTTCCTGAAAGCTTGTTTGAATAAGCCCTGTATAAGAAAGAAAATTCTTTCCAAACGCAGAGACTACCCTCCCTTGTACCATAACCCATCCTCATCATTTGATGATGGTTGTGAGAATATGAACACAGAGATAGGAGCAATCAGCCAAATACATTATCCTTGTCCTTAACTGGAGAATCTTTTTCAACCCAAGTTTTCCTCCTGTTTTAGTCTCATTAAAGGAGACAGAACAGGAAAAATTGGAGAGCATGGTGTCATGGAACCCAAGGAAGAAGGGCATGGTTGTTAGCATAAAATATTACAGATAAATTAGAAAATTGGAAATGAAACTCCATTGATTTTACAAATAAAAAGTGATCAAAGACTTTGAAATAGCCATTTCAATAGAATGAAGGCAGAATCCTGGATTGCAAGCAGATGAATGAAAGATTGAAAGGAAGCAGTGGGTACTTTTTGGTTAAGGGTAAAAACTGACATCATGTAACAGAGAATTGCTATAACCTGGATTTATTCTGTGTTTTCATACTTTTCCATCAATATTCATGAAAGTATTAATTCCATCATTTTTTTAAAAATAGATAACCCAAGTAATGATATAATTAGACATCATTGTTAAATTTAGAGCTTTTTGAAAAAAGAGAATATTTATTTTTCAATCAGATTCATCATTTACAGGTTATTTTATATAATAGTTAACATATTAATGAAATGGAACTTTATAGATATATATATACCAGTGGAAGCAAGGGCTTTTGCAGTCCATACTGTTGAAACATACATCTGACATTACCTCTTATTTTTCTTAGATTCTACACATTTTGGATCCAGTTACCTGTACAGAAAGATCACCTGATAGTCCATTTTCCGGGTCTTCACCATCCATCTTACTTGCTACAAAGAAAAATATTGGACGATTTCATCCCTATACTAGATATGAAAATATAACTTTCAATTGCTGCAATCACTGCCAGGGAGAACTTATTGTCCTTTAACAGTCAGTGTGTTAGAGGCATGCTACAGGCATTCACTTATAACCTAAGAGTTATTATTATTTGGCAGCTGGGATTCTTATAGTGCTGGAAGGTAATACCACTTTCTATTTAAATAATACATTTGCCCAAAGATGTTTCATGTACTGGACTACAGATTACCCTTTCTTAATAAATAACTCAGGGTAAGAAGAGTATGAAACTTCGTAAATATATTTAGACTAGTGAATACTTTCCAGGCAATATGCTATGCTTTTCCTAAAGGACTCTAAAAGATAAAGATTCTATACCTTTCCCTTAGACTCTAAATTATTATTTATCTTGCTGGATATTTTGTATGAACAGGTTTAATTTTGGAGCTCTAAGCAGGGATCAGCAAACTATGGCCTTGGATCAAATCTGGCCACATCCATTCATTTACTATTATCTGTGACTGCTTTTGTGCTACAGTAGCAGAGTTGACTAGATGCAACAGAACTTGTATGGCCTGCAAAGCCTAAAATATTTACTATCTGGCCCTTTACAGAAAAGGTTTTCTGACTCCTTCTCTAAAGTAATAGTTGCGGGGGTGGGTTTCCTTTCCCTTTTTGGTGATTTTTGGGGGTAATACTAGGGGAAAAGAGACATCTTTTAAAAATAAATGCTATCTATTAGAAAAACAAAAAATATTTTATGAACAAATTAGCAAGTGCTTCAGCAAAACATGTTCTCATGTTAATTTTGTGTCTTGGGATTCCATATTCCAAATAGGCACAACCTGCCATAAGTTGAAGTAGATTCTAACTATTCAGCTCATTTTACCAAATGCAAAATACAATAGAAATACCAAACTTGATTTTTTAAAAATATGGTGGAGAGGTAGGATCTTTCTAGAAAGTGTGCAATTTCAAAGAAAAAAATGCAATCTATAAATTAATATAAATTACAAATTTATATTTATTTAGGATGAACCATATACAATTCCTGTTTATATGCCTTTAAAAATATCCCCAAAATCAGTTTACCAGATCACTCTAATTGATTGCAGAAGTGCTTATCAGTAGAGAAATCGTCAAAAGACAAGTCCAGACAAGTCATATGTTTTATTGTCAACTTAATGATTCTTTTTTTGGTTGATTCATCTGGGATATATGTATAAGCTTTAAGTGGCAATAAATTTCTCCACCTTCTTTATTGTGAATTCCCCCTCTCCCTCCAACCCCCCAAAATGATGTGCTTTGGTATACTACTTACAATTGATCCTTCAGCCTTTACCTTTAGGTATCCTTAGTTTCCTATCTGATGACTGATTATATTTGCTTATGTTAAATATGTCTTTTGAAAATAGGGCTATTAAAACAATACATTATAGTAAAAATGACATTATAAACAGTCTTATGGAAAAAATAGTCACTTTCTAGTATTATAAAATCAAGTTTTTACCTATGGCATCTCAGTTTTGGTTTGTACCTTTAAATTTGATAAGCAATTTATAAATATTTTAATTTAAATAAGATAATGAGCATAAAATGCTTAGCACAGTCCTGGCACACAAGTAAGGTTTCAATAAATGTTGCCTACTATTATTACTGTACCGAATATACTATCTTGAGAATGGATCCTTGAAAATTAAAAAATCAAGTATAAAGCTAAAATATAGTAAGACTGATTTCTTGAGTAGACACTGTATGTGATAATTACAGGCAAAATTCTTATTGTCATACATTAGCCCCCACTTTAAAAATACTTTTAGATGCAAAGTTTAATCAATTAAAAAAACGATGGTCTAGACACAGAGCCATCATGTAAAATGGGGAAGTAGGTAGCTCCAAGGGATTGTTCCTTCACAGAAACATCGACAAATCAAGCAAAAACTGTCAGAATCAGTTTTGTAAGAACCCTAGAAAATAGTCAAAGGTTGACAGCAACCAAGTGAACATTGAATCCAGAAAAAGCAACCTAGAGACAGTAGAAAAGCTCTGCTGCATTTTTACTTACCCTCACCCCAGCCCCCCACCCATCCCAGCAATAGTATTGAATCCAAAAGCCCATGTTCTCATTGTGGTCCTTATTTTCCAGAGGAAGCAGAGCAGGCATTCTCAATAATGTCTTTGTTTGAATCAGTCTGGGTCCCACTTGATAGAACAATGCAAGGCACATACCTTTGTTTTCTGTAACTCAGAACTCAACTAGGGCAAACAGTAGTAGTCTCCTCAAAAACATTCTAAGGCAAATGACAACTGCTGCTACCTAGGGCAAAAGTTTATAGTTGAGGCAAACAAAAGAGTACCAAAAGCCTGGGAGGAAAAGCTGGGGAGAGAGTTTCTTTGGGAAATTAGGACATTCAAAATCTCTGGTGGAGGGTGGGGCAAGATGGCAATGTGGTGAGGTGTGGAATGTAGTTACTCTTCTAGGGCAGTGGCAATAGCCAGGAATTGTCTGTAGCAACTACTTCAGGGTACTTCTGCAACTAAACACACAATGTACACTAGTCTGGAACGTGTTGAACTGCTGAGATTGCAGTGAAGAACTGTAAGTTTCCCCGGCTAGAGAGTAAGCAACCCTCACCCACAGACATGGCAAACTGTCTTGGAGCTGGTTCCCTGAAGGAAAAAGAAACAGTCTCTGCTGGGAGCAAGGAAGGGGGCTCAACCAGTCCCCAATTGCAGAATTAATTAACAAATTCAGACTGCTAAATGAAAGGTCCAAGCATTGATAAATCAAGAGCAAGCATGAAAGGAACCAGGAGGTTTCAACCTGGCAGAGAGGAGGCTAATGACAACGAAAAAAAAAAAAAACAGATCTTTCATGTTTGGGGTGCTCAGAGTGCTGGAAAAGGGTTGGGCCCTGGGAGAAGGGGACACATAGAAATGGGTACCAACTCCAGCTCTTGTTTGCAAACCAGGGGGGATGGGTCTGGCTCTGAAAAGGGTTTTTTGTTGTTGTTGGGTTCCCCTCCCCCCTTTCTCTCTGACTTTTTATTTATTTATTTATTCTTTACTCTTCAATAGCCCATCACAGCTGCCTGAACTCTCAGGCTTCAGCACTGCCCCAGGCATAGACAGAATTAAAGTTGTTTGAAGTAACTGGATAGGTGAAGAAGATAATTCCCTAAAGGGCTATATTGGGAACAAGGAAAAGTAGCTAGGCAAAGCTAAAACTGTGCCTTTAATCCCTATAGACAGGAGGCGAGGCTGACAGAAAAAAAAAAAAAAAAAAAAGAATAAAGACAGAGGCTTTTGGAGTCAGCTGAGCTTAGAGTACTGGAAAGGGGCTGTACCCAAGAAGGAATGTGCAGAGAGCTGGGTACCAGCTCCGGATCTTGACTTGTAAAACTTTGGAGCTGAGAAAAGTCTCTGAAAAAGGATTTCTGTTTTTTTTTTCTTTTTCTTTTCTTCATGCTTTTTTTTCTTGTGTTTTTTCTTTTTTTCTTTTTTTTCCCCTTCTTTTAAAACTATTCTAAGTAGCTCAGTAGAGAAAGCCTTAGACATTTTCAATTGGCAGCTAGACCCAGATAAGGGTAGAGCTAAGATACATCTAGAGACAAAGCAATGAGTTTAGTGGGGGAGATAATTCCCTATAGGGCATTACTCCCCCAACTGGTAAGAATTCAAACCCCAGGGACTGGACAACACAGCTTAAGTCAGCCACACCCCTGACAGAAACATGGGGTGCTGAGAATTAGAGGCACTGAATCTTTGTACACCAGTGGGGAGCTGCAGGCTGACAAGTGTCACCTGCTGGACAGGATAGGAAAAGCACAGATTCTAGAGGCTTCACAGAGGGGTCTGACAACCTGCAAAGTCTCATTCTCAGGGAAACTTGATGTGGATTACAACTTTCTCCTGAGACCTGGGCCTTTCTGGACTGGGTAAATCTGATTGGGGTCAATCACATCTGGGGAGACCCCCTCAAAAAAGGTTACATAGAGGCAGGGCAAGGACCAGAGAAACAAGATCTGAAAAATTCTGATCAGCTAAACAGAAGCTAGGTTACAGGTCTACAAAAAGTTGAACGGAACACCAAAGAACAGACAGAGAACAAAGCCAACCAACAAAAATCCCTAGGTAAAAGAATGAAAGTGAGCTCCAGAGTAAACTCATCAAGAAAATCAGATGCCTAGACAGCTAAAAATAATGAGCCATCCTAGGAAACATGAAAATATGGACCAGCCAAAGGAACAAACTAAGACTTCAAATGAGATTCAAGAGTTGAAACAACTAATTAAAATGTTCAAACAAATCTAAATCAAATCAACGAGCCAAAGGAAAATGTGGCAAAACAGAAGAAGGATATAAAGAAGACACAGGATGACCATAAGGAATTCCTAAACTTGAAAAAAAAATGGTAGAGCTTATGGGAATGCAAGGCACAACAGAAGCGATGAAAAACAATGGAGACATACAACAGTAGATTTGAAGCGGCAGAAGAAAGGATCAGTGAACTAGAAGACAGACCATCTGAAATCATATGCACAAAAGAACAGATAGGGAAAATAATGGAAAAATATTAGCAGGGCCTCTTGGAACTGAATGACAACATGAAGCACATGAATATGCATGTTATGGGTGGAGAAGATAAGAGGAAAGGGGCAGAAATTATAATAGAAGAAATAATCACTGAAAAATTCTCAACTCTTACGAAAGTCATAAAATTAAAAATTCAAGAAGCACAGCATACCCCAATCAGAATAGATCCTAATACATTACTCCAAGACACTTACTGATCAGGTTGTCCAATATAAAAGACAAAGAGCGGGGGGTGGGGCAAAATGGCAGAATGGTGAGGTGTGTCTTTTAGTTACTCCTCTGGGGCAGCTGCTAGATAGCCAGGAACTGTGTGGAACGGAAGGCACAGAGGAATAGGAGGTAGGAGACATGGCACACAACAGTCTCCAGCATGTGGACCACCTGAGATCAGTGAAATCTGTAAGTTCTTGCAGTGAGGAGGCCTGCACCCCTCCCTGCCAGGCACAACAGACTGTTTTGTAGCTAGTCTCCTGAGGAAGGAGGGGCCATCAGTGCTGGGAACCAGGAGGGAGAACGGCAGTTGCAGCACTGATTAACAAACTCAGATTGCTGAACAAAAACTCCAACCATAGATAATCTGAGATCAGACACTGGAGAATCTGGGAGCAGTCAGCCCGGCAGAGAGGAGATAGTGCTGGCAAAAGCAGCAGAAAAAACAAAAACAGAGACTTTTGGAGTTGGGGGGGGGGTAAACATAATATAGAGAAGGGCTGGGCTCAAACAGAACCTGGCACATTTGCAAACCAAGGAAACCTTTGAAAACCCTGTTTTTCTGGTGTCATGTTTGCTATTCAATTGCCATGTCTTTTTATATTTCAATAGCCCATCAGAACTGCAAGGATGGAATTAAGGGCTTTTCTTTAAATAGTCTATACTGGGCATTTCTTTTTCTATTGTCTTTTTTTTTTTTTTCTTTTTTTCTCTTTTTTTAAAAGAATTATTCTAAGTAGCCCATTACAGAAAGACTCAAAGACTTGCAATCTAGGCCTAGGAAAGAGCAGAGCTAAGATAGCTCTTAGCAACAAAGCAATAAATCTAGTGGGGGAGAAAATTTGCTAAGGACCATAACTTCCCAAGAACAGAGTGCATGCCCCAGCTCCAGTGGCAGCCCTCCTTTGGGGAACTCAGACCCCAGGGTCTGGATTTCAGAAACCAGATTCAGTGAGCCTCACCCCTGACAGGTCAGGGTCACCAGGAGAAGTAAAGTCACTGTACCTCCTCACACTGGTGTGGGAGCTGCAGTCTGGCAAGCACCACCTGCTGGACAGCACAGGAAAAGCACAGAGTCTAAAGGCCTCATAGGAATGTCTCATTCTCAAGGAAACTCCATACCTTCCTCCTGAGACCTGGGCCTCTCTGGACTGGGAAAATCTGAAGTTGACCATATCTGAGGAGATGCTCACACAGAAAGGCTACACAGAGGCATGACAAGAAACAGAAAAACAAGGGGTGAAAAACTCTGAACTAACAGAATCTAAATTAGAGGTCTAGAATAAGTTGAAATGAATACAAAAGGTTAGAGCACAAAGCCAACCAACAAAAAAAAAAATGCTAGGTAAAAGAGTGAAAACAAGCTCCAGAATAAACTAATCAAGAAAGTCAGATGCCTAGACAGCTTAAGATAATGAACCATACTGGGAAACAAAAATATGGACCAGCCAAAGGAACAAACTAATAGTTAAATAAAGATACAGGAGTTGAAGCAATTATTGCTAAATCAATTCAATAAACTGAAGGAAGAACTAACAGGAGAGGTTGAAACAAATCTAAATCAATTCAAAAATCAAGTCAATGAAATGAGGGAAGACATAGCAAAAGAGATGAAGGATATAAGGAGGACACTGGATGGCCATAAGGAAGAATTCATAAACTTGAAAAAACAAATGGCAGAACTTATGGGAATGAAGGACATAATGCAGGAGACAAAAAGGACAATGGATGGACACAACACTAGATTTCAACAATCAGAAGAAAGGATCAGTGAATTGGAAGACCAGACATCTGAATTCACACATACAAAAGAACAGATGGTGAAAAGAATGGAAAAATACAAGCAGTCTTAGGGATCTGAGTGACAACATGAAGTGCACAAATATACATGTTCTGGGTGTCCTAGAGGGACAAAAGAAAAGAAAAGGAGAAGAAAGAATAATAGAAGAAATACTCACTGAAAATTTCCCAACTCTTATAAAAGACAGAAAATTAGAGATTCAAGAAGTACAGCATACCTCAAACAGAATAGATCCCAATAGACCTACTCCAAGACAGTTACTGATACAGATTGTCCAATGTCAAAGAAAAAGAGAGAACTCTGAAAGCAGCAAGAGAAAAGCAATCAATGAAACACAAGGGAAGCTCAATAAGACTATGTACAGATTTCTCCACAGAAACCATGGAGTCAAGAAGACAGTGACATGATATATTTAAGAAACTGAAAGAGAAGAACTGCCAACCAAGAATTCTATATCCAGCAAAACCGTCCTTCAAAAATGAGGGCGAGATTAAAATATTTTCAGACAAACATACACTGAGAGAGTGTGTGAATAAGAGACCAGCACTACAATAAATACTAAAGGGAGTGCTACAGGCTGATAGGAAAAGACAGGAGAGAGAGGTTTGAAAAAGAGTGTAGAAATGAAGATTATCAGAAAGGGTAAAAGGAGAGAGAGGAAAAAATAAGACATGACATAAAATCCAAAGACAAAATGGTAGAAGAAAGGACTGTCCTTACAGTAATAACACTAAATGTTAATGTATTAAACTCCCCAATAAAAAGACATAGACTGGCAGAATGGATTGAAAAACAGGATTCACCTATATGCTATGTACAAGAAACTCACTTTAGACACAAGGACAAAAATAGGCTGAAAGTGAAAGGTTGGAAAAAAGATATTCCAGGCAAATAGCAACCAGAAAAAAAGAGGAAGTAGCTATATTAATGAGACATATTAGACTTCAAAAGTAAAACAATTAAAAGAGACAAAGGATACTGTATATTACTAAAAGGGTCAATTCTTCAAGAAAACAAAACAATCATAAATATGTATGCACCAAACCAGAGTGCCCAAAAATTCATGAGGCAAACACTGAGAACACTGAAAGGAGAAGTAGATAACTCTTCAATAATAGTTGGAGGCTTCAATACATCACTCTCTTCAATGGATACAACATCTAGACAGAGAATCAATAAGGAAACAGAGATGTTAAATTGTATGCTAAATGAACTAGACATGACACACATTTATAGAACACTACATCCAACAACAGCAGGATTCACTTTTTTTCTCAAGTGCTCATGGAACATTCTCTAGGATAGACCACCTCTTGGGTCACAAAGCAAGTCTCAAAAAAACTTAAAAATAATGATATTATAGAAAACACTTTCTTGGATCTAATGGAATGAAGTTGGAAATAAATAACAGACAGAAGACTGTAAAATTCACAAATATAGGGAGACTAAACAACACACTCTTAGAAAATCAGTGGGTAAAGGAAGAAATCAAAAGAGAAAATAGTAAATACCTTGAGGCAAATGACAATGGAAACACAACATATCAAACATTATGGGATGCAGCAAAGGCAGTGCTGAGAGGAAAATTTATTGCCATAAATGTCTATCTTACAAGAGAGAGCAAAAATTGAAGAATCAACTGTTCACCTGGCAGAACTAGAGAAAGAACAGCAAACTAACCCCAAAGCAAACAAAAGGAAAGAAATAACAAAGACTAGAGCAAAAATAAATGAAATTGAGAATAGGAAGACAATAGAGAGAATCAACAAAACCAGAAGTTGGTTCTTTGAGAAAATCAACAAAATTGATAGACCCCGGCTAGGCTAATGAAAGAGAGAGGGGGAGAGAGAGAGAGAGAGAGAGAGAGAGAGAGAGAGAGAGAGAGAGAGAGAGAGAGGATGCAAATAAATCTAATCAGACATGGGAAAGGAAACATAACTATTGACCCTGCAGAAATTAAGGAGATAATGAGAAGACATGATGAGCAACTATATGCTAATAAACTAGACAACTTAGATGAAATGGACAACTATCTAGAAAAGCATAAACAACCAACATTGACCTGAGAAGAAACAGATGACCTCAACAAACCAATCACAAGTAAGGAGATTGAGTCAGTCATCAAAAAGCTCCCAAAAAATAAAAGCCCAGGACCAGATGACTCCACATGTGAATTCTACCAAGCATTCAAGAAAGAATTAGTACCAATTCTGCTATAAGTCTTCAAAAAAATTGAACAGGGGGGAATGCTACACAACTCATTCTATGAAGCCAACATCACCCTAATACCAAAATCAGATAAAGACACTACAAAGAAATAAAATTATAGACCAATCTCTTTAATGCATACAGACACAAAAATCCTCAACAAAATACTCACAAATCAAATCCAGCAGCACATTAAAAAATTATACACCCTGACTATGTGGGATTTGTTCCAGGTATGCAAGGCTGGTTCAACACAAGAAAATCAAGTAATGTAATACACCTCATCAATAAATCAAAGCAGAAGAACCATATGGTCATCTTGATTGATGCAGAAAAGGCATTTGAAAAAATTCAACATCCTTTTTTTGATGAAAACACTTCAAAGGAGAGGAATAGAAGGGAATTTTCCCAAAATGATAAAGGCAATATGTGAAAAACCCACAACTAGCATCGTACTCAATGGGGAGAGACTGAATGCTTTCCCTCTAAGATCAGGAACAAGACAGGGATGCCCACTGTCACCATTGTTATTCAACATTGTGCTGGAAGTTCTAGCTAGAGCAATTAGGCAAGAAAAAGAAATAAAAGGCATCCATATTGGAGAGGAAGAAGTAAAACTTCACTGTTTGCAGATGACATGATTCTGTGTGTAGAAAATCCAGAAAAATCTACAGCAAAGCTATCAGAACTAATCAATGAATATAGCAAAGTGGCAGGCTACAAGATCAACACACAAAAATCTGTAGTGTTCTTATACACAAGTAATGTGCAACCAGAGGAGGAAATCAAGAAAAAAATTCCATTTACAGTAGCAACCAAAAGTGTTCTAGTTTGCTAATGCTGTGGAATGCAAAACACCAGAGACAGATTGGCTTTTATGAAAAGGGGGTTTATTTGGCTACACAGTTACAGTCTTAAGCCCATAAAGTGTCCAAGGTAACACATCAGCAATCAGGTACCTTCACTGGAGGATGGCCAATGGCATCCGGAAAACCTCTGTTGGCTCGGAAGGCACATGGCTGGCATCTGCTCCAAAGTTCTGGTTTCAAAATGGCTTTCTCCCAGGACGTTCCTCTCTAGCAAGCTTGCTCCTCTTCAAAAGGTCACTCACAGCTTCACTGAGTTCCTTCTCTTTGAGTCAGCTCATTTATATGGCTCCACTGATCAAGGCCCACCCTGAATGGGTGGGGCCATGCCTCCATGGGAATATCTCATCAGAGTCATCACCCACAGCTGGGTGGGGCACATTCCAAGCAAATATAATCAGCACCAAAACGTCTGCCCCACAAGACTACATGAAAGATAATGGCCTTTGGGAGACACAATACATTCAAACTGGCACAAAAAGAATCAAGTATTTAGGAATAAACTTAATGAAGGCCACAAAAGACCTATACAAAGAAAACTACAATAAACTGCTAAATGCAATTAAACAGGAGCTAAAAATAATGGAAGAACATACTGTGTTCATGGATTGGAAGACTAAATATAATGAAGATGTCAATTCTACCTAAATTAATTTATAGATTCAATGCAATACTAATTAAAATCTGAACAACTTACTTTTCAGAAATAGAAAAACCAATAACCAAATTCATTTGGAAAGACAAGGTGCCCCAAATAGCCAAAATATCTTGAGAAAGAGGATGAAGTGGGAGGTCTCACACTACCTGACTTTGAAGCATATTACAAAGCTACAGTGTTCAAAACAGCACGATACTGACATAAGGATAGATATACCAACCAATGGAATCAAATTGAGTGTTCAGAAATAGACTTGCACATCTATGGATGATTGATCTTTGATAAGGCAGTCAAGCAAAAGTAACTGGGACAGAGCAACCTCTTCAATAAATGGTGTTTGGAGAACTGGATATCCATTTCCAAAAGAATGAAAGAGGACCCCTACAAATTTTTATACAAAGATTAACTCAAAATGGATCAAAGATCTAAACATTAGTGCTAAGACCAGAAGACTCTTAGAAGAAAATGTAGGGCAATTTCTTAAAGATTTCTTGATAGGAGGTGGTTTCCTAGATGTTACACCCAAAGCATGAGCAACCAAAGAACAAATAGACAAATGGGATCTCCTCAAAATTAAACACTTTTGTACATCAAAGGACTTTGTCAGAAAGGCAAAAAGGCAGTCTACACAATGGGAGACAATATTTGGAAATCACATGTCAGATAAGGGTTTACTATCCAGAATATGTAAAGCGATCCTACAACTCAACAACAGAAAGACAAACAACCCAATTAACAAATGGGCAAAAGACACAGACAGACACTTTTCTGAAGAGGAAATACAAATGGCTCAAAAACATGAAAAAAAATGCTCAACTTCACTGGCTATTGGGGATAGGCAAATCAAAACCACAATGAGATAGCATCTCACAATTACTGGAATGGCCATTATCCAAAAAAACAGAAAATTAGAAGTGCTGGAGAGGATGTAGAGAAAGGCACACTTATTCACTGTTGGTGAGAACGTAGAATGGTGCAACCACTCTGGAAGACAGTGTGGCATTTCCTCGGGAAGCTAAGTATACATTTGCCATATGACCCAGCTATCCCATTACTAGGTATATACTCAGAGGTACTGAAAGTTCAGACAGGAACAGACATTCGTAAACTTATGTCTATCACAGCATTATTCACAACAGCCAAGAGATGGAAACAGCCCAAATGTTCATCAATAGATGAATGGATAAACAAACTGTGGTACATACACATGATGGAATACTATGCAGCTGTAAGAAAGAACAAAGACATGGATCATGTAATAGCATGGATGAACCTTGAAGACAGCATGTTGAGCGACGTCAGCCTGAAACAAAAAGACAAATACTGTATGGTCTCACTAATACAAATTAACATTAATGAGCAAACTTTGAGAGTTAAAAGCTGATAACACAGGCTACCAGGTGATAGACAGAGGGTAGAGATTGGGCATTTGATGCTGAAGGACTACAGAATGTTCTACCAGATTAATTGTATAATCCAGAAATAGATATAATACTGTGTGATGGTAGCACAATATTGTAACTACGCTGAACAAAGATGTCCATGAGTAAAGCTGAAAGAGGTGGGATAGGGGCATGAATGACACCTGAGGTAAAGACAGAAGATAAATACTGGGTCTGTTTAACTTAGCAAAAACTGGAGTGGTTAAGGATTGTGACTAAATGTACAAATATAAAACTGTTCTTGCATGTGGGAGAACAAATGAATGTCAACCATGCAGAGTGTTGGAAAGGGGATGGTATTGGGGGAAAATATAATCAAAGCAAACTGGAGTCTATGGTCAACAGTAACACTGTAATATGGTTCCATTAAATGTAACAAAGGCAATATACCAAAGCTAAATGTGTTTGAGAGTGGGATATAAGGGAAGGATATAGGATTCTTGCTGGTGGTGTTGTCTGATCCTACAATTCTATTGTATTGTATGATATTTTATTTTTTATCTTTTTATTATTCATTAAAAAGCACTTTTTTTTATAGTAATCAATATGTTCAAGTGCTGAGTGTGGTGATAAATGCACAACTATATGATGATACCATGAACAACTAATGGTACATTGTGGATAGTTAAATGGTTTGTGAATATAGCTCTATAAAATTGTATGGAAAAATATTAACAGGGATAAAAGTGCTGGAGAAAATATGGAGAGAAGGATGTACATATTTACTGTTGGTTAGGAGGTAGAATGGTATAGCCTTTCTGGAGGACAGTGGGGTGGTTCCACACGAAGCTAAATAGGTGGGTGCCATAAGATTCTGCAACCTCATTAGGGGGCATTTACTTGGAGGATCTGAGAGCAGGGACATGAATGGACATTTGCACACTGGTGTTTATGGAAAGAGTATGCATGATCTGCAATGGCTGGAGGTGGCCTAAGAGTATATTGACTGAGGAACAGAATGGTGAACTGTTGCGTGTGCATACAATGGAATATTGAGCAACCGTGAGGAGTGAAGCTGTGAGACACACAATGAGGTGAATGGAACCTGTAGACAGCATTTTGAGTGAACTATGCCAGAAACAAAGGCAAACACTGTAATGCCTCACCAATATGGACTAACTACAATGTATAAACTCAGAACTGAATCTTAGAGCACAGCCTAACAGGGAAACGATTATTGTAATGGTCCCTGTAAGCTCTTTCAGCAGTCAAATCTATTCCTGAATTGTAATGGCTATTTCCAAACTCTGAGATGCTGGTCCCTTTGTGTATAACCTGATTGGTCTCAAAACATTGGGTATCTGTGTGACACCTGAAACTCAGAGCTAGAACTCGGCAGATATGAATGCCAGTATTAGAACATATAGCAACTGTTAAAAAAAAGCTGAAAAGGAGTCCAGACTTCAACTAGATATATGAATGAAGCAGATGTGATTAGGAATAGGGCAAATTGGGCCAAAGGGTAAAGGACAATACTGACTGTGTTTTAAAACCTCAAATTCCATATGAGACCAAGGGAAGAGATGGTTAGTTGGTAAAAGAGCTATATTTCCTAAACAATTTAACTCATACAGTTTGTTCAAATACCATAATTACATGGAACTTTTAATAAGAAGTGAGACCTGGTAGGTTTGCATAGGTTAGCATGAAATAGCAACACATCCCAAAGTAATTTGCGCAGAGAATAAAAATATATATGCAGCCCCCCCCCCCCCCCCGAGGAGCTGGGGGAAAATGCAGGGATGTTGGGCTTTCTCACCTGGATTGTTGCTGATGTTCTCACAAACATTGAGGACTGTGCCAAGCCCTCTATAATGGGACTTGCCTTATGGTGCTCACTATTGTAAAGGAGATGCTACACTTCCTTATAATTGTGCCTAAGAGTCTCCCCCTGGGTACCTCTTTGTTGCTCAGATGTGGCCTTCTCTCTCTAGCTAAGCCAACTAGGCAGTTGAACTCTCTACCCTCCCCCCTATGTGGGATCTGACTCCCAGGGGTGTGGATCTGACACTGTGGGGATGAGAACATCTTCTTGACCAAAAGGGGGATGCGATATGAAATGAAACAAAGTTTCCATGGCTGAGAGATTCCAAATGGAGTCAGGAGGTCACTCTGGTGGGCACTCTTATGCACTATATAGATAACCCTTTTTAGGTTTTAGTGCAGTGAAATAGCTAGAAATAAATAGCTGAAACTATCAAACTACAACCCAGTAGCCTTGGCACTTGAAGACAATTGTATAGCAATAAAGCTTACAAGGGGTGACAGTGTGATTGTGAAAGCCTTGTGAATCACAGTCCTTTTATCCAGTGTATGGATGGATGAGTAGAAAAATGGTGACAAAAAACTAAATGAAAAATAGGATGGGGGAGTGATTTGGGTGCTCTTCTTTACTTTTTCTTTTTATTCTTTTTTCACTTTTTCTGGTACAAGGAAAATGTTCAAAAATAGATTGGGGTGATGAATGCACAACTATATGATGGTACTGTGAACAATTAATTGTACACTTTGGATGATTGTATGGTATGTGAATATATCTCAATAAAAATGAATTTAAAAAAAAGACAGAGAATTCTGAAAGCTGCAATAGGAAACTGGCACATCATATCAAAGGGAAACCCAGTAAGACAAGTTACAGATTTCTCCATAGAAACCATGGAGGAGAGAAGACAGTGGTATGATATATTTAAGATAACGAAAGAGAAAAATTGCAAACCAAGAATTACATATGCAGCAAAACTGCCCTTCAAAAATGAGGGAGAGATTAAAATATTTTCAGACAAACACACTAAGTTTGTGAATAAGAGACCTGCCCTACAAGAAATGCTAAAGTGAGTGTGTGACGGTTAGGTTCATGTGTCAACTAAGCCACGTGATGGTGCACAAGTGTCTGATCAAGCAAGCACTGATCTAACTGTTACTGCAAGGACATTTGTGGCTGGTTAATTAACCAGAAAGCTGGTTTATTAAATCATCAGTCAATTGATTGCATCTGTGGCTGATTACATCAAGAAAGGAGTGTCTTCCACAAGGAGATACTTCAACCAGCTGGATTAAGCTAATCAGTTGAAACCTTTTAAGGGAGAACAGAGAGAACTTTCACTTCTTCAGCCAGCCAGCTTCTCATGGGGAGTTAACAGAAGAACTCCATCAAAGTTGGTAGCTTGCTGCCTGTCTTATGGAACTTGACTTGTGTTGCCTACCCTATGGAATTTGGACTCCTGTATCACCACAGTTGCATGAGACACTTTTATAAAATCTCATATTTACAGATATCTCCTGTTGATTCTGTTTACCTAGAGAACCCTAACTAATACAGCTTGGTACCAGGAGTGGTTCTTGAGAAACAGAAGCTTAAAATGGGCCTATACAATTGGTTTTATACTCTGATTAGATTCAAAGACACTAATGACTCCATTTCCAATAATCAAGATGGCAGTAACGGTCCATGGCATGAGTCGGCAATGGAGATACACAAAATATTGCCATTTGATTCTTCTGATCATAAACTTGTATGAGGCAAGCCTCTAGGTGACAGTGTTTTTGACACCTTAACAGAGTTTTGTGGTGTTATGAAGTATAATGATGGTGGCTTGTTGTTCTTAGATATGCTAGATACAGTTATAAGAGAAAGGGATGAGATGAAGACTTTAAATTTGAAACTTAAACATTATTTGACAGATGTAAGGGTTTCTATGTGTGCCCTGAAAGAAAACCTTATTTCCTGTGGCCGCAGATTTGGGATCTCTGAAAACCAGACCCAGAGTCTCTTTCAGCAAGTAGATTTACAACACAAGCTAAAATCTCAACCTTGCATGGTGTCTTCTATTAAATTAAAGGCATTTATTGGGAAAGAATGGGGTCCTGAAAATTGGGATGGGGGCATATGGATTGATAATGATGGTAGTGGGGACGTTGGAACCCTGAATTCTGCTTAGACTTTGCTAGATATACCTGTAATGATCTGCCATGTGGAAACAGCTTCCCCACCTCCAGCCTGCCCTGAAGAGACAGCTACCAACCTCCACTCTGCCCTGAGGAACCTGTCATTCAAACTCCACCTAAAGACATTAACCCTTCAATTACTGCTAAACCTATAATCATTTCTCCTGAGGAAGCAGCCATCACTCCTCTGTTTGGAGAGATTAATCCTGTTTCATTGGATGAAACCACAATGGAATGTCCTGAGGTAATTGGCTTGAAGAATACTTTTAATTCTTTTCATGAATTACCCCCACCACCACTCTCTTCTTCAAGACCTATAACTAGACTAAAGTCCCAACAGATCCTGAAATGTGAGGTACAAAGTATGACCCATGAGGAAGTATGCTAGACTGCAAAAGAACTGCATGAGTTTTCCAAATTATATAGACAGAAATCAGGGGAATGAGTGTAGGAATTGATATTAAGGGTGTGGGAAAATGGTGGAAGGAATATAAAGTTGGGTCAGGCTGAATTTATTGATATGGGCCCACTAATCAGAGATTCTGCATTCAATGTTGTAGCTCAAGGGGTTAGAAAGGGCATTAACAGTTGGTTTGGGGGTTGGCTGAAACTTGAATCAAAAGGTGGTTGACATTACCTGAGGTCAAAATGCTATAACTGCCCTGGTATAATGTAGATGAGGGGATCCAAGGGCTTAGAGAGATTGGAATATTAGAATGAATTTATCATGGAAGATCTGCTCACACATCCCAGGAATGTCCAGAGGACACACCTTTTACCAGGACTGTGAGGAATAAATTTGTGAGACTACCTCTGCCATTACTGAAGAGCTCTGTAGTCGCCCTTCACTGTAAGTCACATATTACTGTGGGAACTGATGTCACTGAGCTGGGATCCTTAAAAACAATGGGGATAATTGGATTGTGAGTTTGCAGATGCCATGTGGCAGCAGTTAATAGCCAAAGACAAGGTAGGCATCGCTACCATGTGGATAGCAGGCTCAAATCAGCAGTCAAAATAATATGACTCGCAGAGACTTATGGCATTAGCTAGTAGGTCATGGAGTACTTAGAAGTAAAATAGATGGGCAGTCTACTAAATTCTTGTTGATTTGTATAAGCAGAAGAATTCTAGGTCAAGTGAACAAAAGTCTAACTTAAATTACAAAAACAGAGTGTCACAGCCCTTTAATCAATTCCCAGACTTGAGACAGTTTACAGAACCAGAGCCCCTTAAATGAAGGTAAAGCCAGGTACACTTTGGGAAGTACCCTGTTACACTGCCAAATATTTATACCGTTTATCTTCTTCCCAGCCTTCCCCAAGAGGACCTACAGCTTTTTTTTTTTCAGGAATAGTTCATGTTTAGTTATGGCACCCAAATTGTTTCTTTTTTTTTTAATCTTCATTTTATTGAGATATATTCACATACCACGCAGTCATACAAAACAAATCGTACATTCGATTGTTCACAGTACCATTACATAGTTGTACATTCATCACCTATATCAATCCCTGACACGTTCATTACCACACACACAAAAATAACAAGAATAATAATTAAAGTGAAAAAGAGCAAGTAAAGTAAAAAAGAACACTGGGTACCTTTGTCTGTTTGTTTGTTTGTTTCCTTCCCCTATTTTTCTACTCATCCATCCATAAACTAGACACAGGGGAGTGTGGTCCTTATGGCTTTCCCAATTCCATTGTCACCCCTCATAAGCTACATTTTTATACAACTGTCTTCGAGATTCATGGGTTCTGGGTTGTAGTTTGATAGTTTCAGGTATCTACCACCAGCTACCCCAATTCTTTAGGACGTAAAAACGGTTGTCTAAATTGTGCGTAAGAATGACCACCAGAGTGACCTCTCGGCTCCTTTTGGAATCTCTCTGCCACTGAAGCTTATTTCATTTCCTTTCACATCCCCCTTTTAGTCAAGATGTTCTCCATCCCATGATGCCGGGTCTACATTCCTCCCTGGGAGTCATATTCCACGTTGCCAGGGAGATTCACTCCTTTGGGTGTCTGATCCCACGTAGGGGGAAGGGCAGTGATTTCACCTTTCAACTTGGCTTAGCTAGAGAGACAGGGCCACATCTGAGCAAGAAAGAGGCATTCGGGAGGAGGCTCTTAGGCACAATTATAGGGAGGCCTAGCCTCTCCTTTGCAGCAACAGTCTTCCCAAGGGTAAATACTGTGGTAGAGGGCTCAACCCATCAAACCACCACTCCCCTATGTCTGTGGTCATGTTAGCAACCATCGAGGTGAGGTAGGCCAATACCCCTGCATTCTCCACAGGCTCCTCAAGGGGGCTCTACATATTTTTTTCCCTTGTTTTTTTTTTTTTTAAATCATCCGTATGAAAAATTAAAAAATAAAAAAAAATTTTTCAAAAAATACAATAAAAGAACATTTCAAAGCGACCATAACAAGGGAGTAAGAAAAAGACAACTAACCTAAGATAACTACTTTACTTCCAACATGTTCCTACTCTACCCCAAGAAAGTTACCTAATATAGCAACATTTCTGTGAACTTGTTCCTACTATACCCATCAGAAATTAACAGACCATAGTCATTCCTGGGCATTCCCAGAACGTTAAACTTATCCATGATAGCTTATCTGTTCTTCTTGGATTATTGTTCCCCCCTCCTTAATTGCTCTCTATTGATAGTTCCCCTACATTCTACATTATAAACCATTTGTTTTACAATTTTCAAAGTTCACATTAGTGGTAGCATATAATATTTCTCTTTTTGTGCCTGGCTTATTTCACTCAGCGTTATGTCTTCAAGGTTCATCCATGTTGTCATATGTTTCACCAGATCGTGCCTTCTTACTGCCGCGTAGTATTCCATCGTGTGTATATACCACATTTTACTTATCCACTCATCTGTTGAAGGACATTTGGGTTGTTTCCATCTCTTGGCAATTGTGAATAATGCTGCTATGAACATTGGCGTGCAGATATCTGTTCGTGTCACTGCTTTCCGATCTTCCGGGTATATACCGAGAAGTGCAATCACTGGATCGAATGGTAACTCTATATCTAGTTTTCTAAGGAACTGCCAGACTGACTTCCAGAGTGGCTGAACCATTATACAGTCCCACCAACAATGAATAAGAGTTCCAATTTCTCCACATCCCCTCCAGCATTTGTAGGTTCCTGTTTGTTTAATGGCAGCCATTCTAATTGGTGTGAGATGGTATCTCATTGTGGTCTTAATTTGCATCTCTCTAATAGCTACTGAAACTGAACATTTTTTCATGTGTTTCTTGGCCATTTGTATTTCCTCTTCAGAGAGAACTGTCTTTTCATATCTTTTGCCCATTTTGTAATTGGGCTGTCTGTACTATTGTCATTGAGTTGTAGGATTTCTTTATATATGCAAGATATCAGTCTTTTGTCAGATACATGGTTTCCAAAAATTTTTTCCCATTGAGTTGGCTGCCTCTTTAGCTTTTTGACAAATTCCTTTGAGGTACAGAAACTTCTAAGCTTGAGGAGTTCCCATTTATCTATTTTTTCTTTTGTTGCTTGTGCTTTGGGTGTAAAGTCTAGGAAGTGGCTGCCTAATACAAGGTCTTGAAGATGTTTTCCTACATTATCTTCTAGGAGTTTTATGGTACTTTCTTTTATATTGAGATCTTTGGTCCATTTTGAGTTAATTTTTGTGTAGGGGGTGAGGTAGGGGTCCTCTTTCATTCTTTTGGATATGAATATCCAACTCTCCCAGCCCCATTTGTTGAAAATACCATTATGATCCAGTTCAGTGACTTTGGGGGCCTTATCAAAGATCAGTCAGCCACAGATCTGGGGTTCGATCTCCAAGTTCTCAATTAGATTCCATTGATCTATATGTCTATCTTTGTGCCAGTACCATGCTGTTTTGACAACTGTGGCTTTATAATAAGCTTCAAAGTCACGGAGAGTAAGTCCTCCAACTTCATTTTTCTTTTTTAGAGTGTCTTTAGCAATTCGAGGCATCTTCCCTTTCCAAATAAATTTGATAACTAGCTTTCCCAAGTCTGCAAAGTAGGTTGTTGGAATTTTGATTGGGATTGCATTGAATCTGTAGATGACTTTGTGTAGAATTGACATCTTGATGACATTTAGCCTTCCTATCCATGAACATGGAATAGGAAGATCATGTATAGGTCTTTTACATCTTTGGTTAAATTTATAGCTAGGTACTTGATTTTTTTAGTTGCTATTGAAAACGGTATCTTTTTCTTGAGTGTCTCTTCAGTTTGTTCATTTCTAGCATATAGAAACATTACTGACTTATGTGCATTAACCTTGTATCCCACTACTTTGCTAAATTTGTTTATTAGTTCTAGTAGCTGTATCGTCAATTTCTCAGGGTTTTCCAAATATAAGATCATATCATCTGCAAACAATGACAGTTTTACTTCTTCTTTTCCAGTTTGGATGTCTTTTATTTCTTTGTCTTGCCGGATTGCCCTGGCTAGCACTTCCAGCACAATGTTGAATAACAGTGGTGATAGCGGGCATCCTTGTCTTGTTCCTGATCTTAGAGGAAAGGCTTTCAGTCTCTCACCATTGAGTACTATGCTGGCTGTGGGTTTTTCATATATGCTCTTTATCATATTGAGGAAGTTTCCTTCAATTCCTACCTTTTGAAGTGTTTTTATCAAAAATGGATGTTCGATTTTGTCAAATGCTTTTTCAGCATCTATTGAGATGATCAATTGATTTTTCCCTTTCGAATTGTTAATGTGTTGCAATACAATGATTGTCTTATGTTGAACCATCCTTGCATGCCTGGAATGAACCCCACTTGGTCATGGTGTAAGATTTTTTTAATGTGTCTTTGGATTCGACTTGCAAGTATTTTGTTGAGGATTTTTGCATCTATATTAATTAGGGAGATTGGCTGGTAGTTTTCCTTTTGTGTAGCATCTTTGCCTGGTTTTGGTATTAGATTGATGTTAGCTTCATAAAATGAGTTAGGTAGTGTTCCATTTTCTTCAATGTTTTGAAAGAGTTTGAGTAAGATTGGTGTCAGTTCTTTCTGGAAAGTTTGGTAGAATTCCCCTGTGAAGCCATCTGGCCCTGGGCATTTATTTGTGGGAAGATTTTTGATGACTGATTGGATCTCCTTGTTTGTGATGGGTTTGTTGAGGTCTTCTATTTCTTCTCTGGTCAGTCTAGGTTATTCATATGTTTCCAAGAAATTGTCCATTTCTTCTAGATTATCCAGTTTGTTGCCATACAGTTGTTCATAGTATCCTCTTATAATTTTTTTAATTTCTTCAGGATCTGCAGTTATGTCACCTTTTTCATTCATTATTTTGTTTATATGGGTCTTCTCTCTTTTTGATTTTGTCAGTCTAGCTAGGGGCTTGTCAATCTTGTTGATCTTCTCAAAGAACCAACTTTGATGACATTTATCCTCTCTATTGTTTTTTTTTTGATTCTCTGTGTCATTTATTTCTGCTTTAATCCTTGTTATTTCTTTTCTTCTACTTGGTTTAGGATGGGTTTGCTGTTCATTTTCTAGCTTCTTCAGTTGATCCATTAGTTCTTTGATTTTGGCTCTTTCTTCCTTTTTAATATATGCATTTAGTGCTATAAATTTCCCCCTCAGTACTGCTTTTGCTGCACCCCATAGGTTTTGGTATGTTGTGTTCTCATTTTCATTCGTCTCTATATATTTAGCAATTTCTCTTGCTATTTCTTCTTTAACCCAATGATTGTTTAGAAGTGTGTTGTTTAACCTCCAGGTATTTGTGAATTTTCTAAGTCCCTGATGGTTATTGACTTCTAATTGTATTCCATTGTGGTCAGAGAATGTGCTTTTAATAATTTCAATCTTTTTAAATTTATTGAGCCTTGTTTTTTGTCCCAGCATATGATCTATTCTGGAGAATGTTCCGTGAGCACTGGAGAAGAATGTGTATCTGGTGATTTGGGATGTAATGTTCTATATATGTCAGTTAAATCTATTTCATTTCTCAGATTGTTTAGGTTTTCAATTTTCTTATTGGTCTTCTGTCTGGTTGATCTATCTATAGGAGAGAGTGATGTGTTGAAGTCTCCCACAATTATTGTGGAAACATCAATTGCTTCCTTTAGTTTTGCCAGTGTTTCTCTCATGTATTTTGTGGCACATTGATTGGGTGCATAAACATTTGTGATTGTTATTTCTTCTTGTTGAATTGCCCCTTTTATTAGTTTGTAGTGGCCTTCTTTGTCTCTCAAAACATCCCTGCATTTCAAGTCTATTTTATCTGAGATTAATATTGCTACACCTGCTTTCTTTTGGCTGTAGCTTGCATGAAATATTTTTTTCCATTCTTTCACTTTCAAATTCTTTGTGTGCCTGTGTCTAAGATGAGTCTCTTGTATGCAACATATTGATGGTTCATTTTTTTCTAATCCATTCTGTGAATCTATATGTTTTAATTGGGGAGTTTAATCCATTTACATTCAATGTTATAACCGTGAAGGCATTTCTTGAATCAGCCATCTTATCCTTTGGTTTATGTTTGTCATATATATTTTTCCCCCTATTAATATCCTTTAATGTACCCATAGTGAATCTCTTTAGTACTGAAACTTTCTCCAAATCTCCCTCTCCTTTCTTTGTTTCTCTGTCTGTAGGGCTCCCTTGAGTATCTCCAGTAGGGCAGGTCTCTTGTTAGCAAATTCTCTCGGCATTTGTTTGTCTGTGAAAATTTAAGCTCTCCCTCAAATTTGAAGGAGAGCTTTGCTGGAAAAAGTGAAATTTTTCTCACTCAGCATTTTAAATATATCGTGCCACTGCCTTCTCGCCTCCATGTTGGCTGCTGAGTAGTCACTACTTACTCTTATGCTGTTTCCTTTGTATGTGGTGAATTGCTTTTCTCTTGCTGCTTTCAGAACTTGCTCCTTCTCTTCCGTGTTTGACAGTGTGATCAGAATATGTCTCGGAGTGGGTTTATTTGGATTTATTCTATTTGGAGTTCGCTGAGCATTTATGATTTGTGTATTTATGTTGTTTAGAAGATTTGGGAAGTTTTCCCCAACAATTTCTTTGAATACTCTTCCTAGACCTTTACCCTTTTCTTCCCCTTCTGGGACACCAATGAGTCTTATATTTGGACGTTTCATATTATCTATCATATCCCTGAGGTCCATTTCAATTTTTTCAATTTTTTTCCCCATTCTTTCTTTTATGCTTTCATTTTCCATTCTGTCATCTTCCAGGTCACTGATTCATTGTTCAACTTCCTCTAGTCTTGTACTATGAGTGTCCAGAATCTTTTTAATTTGGTCAACAGTTTCTTTAATTTCCATAAGATCATCTATTTTTTTATTTAGTCTTGCAATGTCTTCTTTATGCTCTTCTAGGGTCTTCTTGATAACCTTTGTATCCCGTACTATGGTCTCATTGTTCATCTTTAGTTCTTTGAGTAGCTGCTCTAGGTGCTGTGTCTCTTCTGGTCTTTTGATTTGGGTGCTTGGGCTTGGGTTATCCATATCGTCTGGTTTTTTCATATGCTTTATAATTTTCTGTTGTTTTTGGCCTCTTGGCATTTGCTGAACTTGATAGTGTTCTTTTAGGATTTGTAGACCAATTGAAGTCCTTGTCTCTAATTTATCAGATCTACAGCTTTGTGGAGTACACTTTCTCTAACTAACCAGCAGGTGGCATCCACGAGCCACCTGTTCTCCACAAGCCAGTTCTCCCCTGCTTAGCCTTTTTGGTGAGTGGGGGAGTGAGTCTTGTGGGGTCCAATTGGTGTACCAAGCTTGCGTGTGTAGTTGGTGTTGCCCGCCCTGTATATGGGGTGTGTTTCTGGGCAGTCATGGAGTGGGTGTGGCTCTAACAATCAAATCTCCCTGGTGATCCTGGAGTTTTAAAGCTGCTGCAATAGTCTAATCCTTCAGTTCTGTCCTGCCACAGTTTGTCTCTGCCACTGACCCACAAGTCCTTGGTATTGGCGTATGGCTCCTGAGACTTGCAAGTGGGTCCCTCTTCTAGGCCGTGCACCCCCTGGTCCTCTGTTGAGGGATGACTGTGCTATGTCACAGGTGAGTGCCATCCCCCCAGGGAGGTTCTGGGCTGCTGGGCTGTGTAGGGAGGCTCCCAGTCTGCTGAAATGATGGCTGAATGGGGCTTTGTTAATTCACACTGCTCCACCTTCCCAACTCTGGGACAACCAGCTGAGGGTGAAGGGAAGGCTAATGTCCACTCCCAGTTTTGTGGTCTGTGCATGTTATTTGAAGCACTTCTGTCACACTGGGTTGTCTGGTGCAGCTCTGAGCTATGGGGCTGGCGATGGGCAGGACTGTTTCCTGTCCACCAGGATGATGGCTGTGAGGGGACACCCCCCTTTTCTTGGGAAGTTGTGGTGTTTAGTGAATTTTCTCAGCCACTGGATTATTGCCTTTTGTCTCAGAGCTCTCTTAGTTCTGCTCTTGTCTTGACTTGCCCAAATTGCAAGTCTTTGAAGCTTTCTGTATTGGGCTTCTTAGAGTAAAAAAAGGTTAAAAAAAAAGCCCTCCTCACAGATCTAATGGGTTATTGAAATGCTAAGAGACAAAGCAATTAGGGCCATTAAGGAAATATCCAGGGGGCAGAGAGATCAGTTTTTCTTCAGGATTTGCATATGAGCCTCAGGGCCTGAGCTCTGCCCTTCCCCTTTCTATGTTCACCAGAACTCCAAAAATCCTCTGCTTTTATTTTGGAGTTTTTCTTTGCTGTTTTTTGCTATGCCTGTCTCCTCTCTGCTGGGCTGGCTGCTCTCAGATTCTCTGGTGTCTGGTCTCAGTCTATCTATGGTTGGAGTTTGGATCAGTAGAACGAGTTTCCGATAAGAGCTGCCACTGCAGTTCTCCCTTCTCCTTCCCAGCGCTGACGGCCCCTCCTCCCATGGAACTGAGACTGGCAGGGAGGGGCGTGGGTCCCCTGGCCACAAAAACTTACAGATTTCACTGATCTCAGCAGTTCGACGTGTTCAAGAGTGTTGTATGAAGTATGCCCAAAGTGAAATTGCTCTGTGGTGTCCAGTCCACGCAGTTCCTGGCTTTCTACCTACTTTTCTGGAGGAGTAACTAAAACATACAGCTCACCAATCCGCCATCTTGCCCTGCCTTTTATAGCCTTTTAACAGGGTAATTGTGCATTGGGGAAAAAAAATGATCAGATATTTGGGGGATTATTAAACACTGGGTCAGAAGAGACATTAATTCCAGGAGACCCAACATGTCACTCTGGTCCACCCGTCAGAGTAGAGGCTTATGTAGAGGCTTATGGAAGTCAGGTGATCGATCAAGTTTTAGCTCAGGTCCATATCACAGTGGGTTCAGTTGGTCCCTGGAAACATTCTATGGTTATTTACCCAGTTCCAGAATTCATAACTGGAATAGTTCATACTCAGCAATTGGCAGAAGCTCCACCTTGGTTCCCTGATTCATGGAGTGAGGGATATTATGGTAGGAAAGGCCAAGTGAAAGCCACTAGAACTGCCCCTGCCTAGCAAAATAGTAAATCGGAAGCAATACCAGATTCCTGGAGGGATTGCAGAGATTAATGCCACTCTTATGGTCTTGAAGGATGCAGGAATGGTGATTCCCAAAACAGCCACATTCAACTCTCCTATTTGGCCTGCGCAGAAAACAGATGGGTGTTGGAGGATGACATAAGCTTCATCAGGTGGTGACTCCAATTGCAGGTGCTGTTCCAGATGCGGTATCATTGCTTGAGCAAATCAACACATCCCCTGGTATGTGGTATGCAGTTGTTGATCTGGCAAATGCATTTTTCTCAATACCTGTTTGTAATGAAAGCCAGAAACAGTATGCATTCCCCTGGCAATGACAGCAGTATACTATACCTTCACTGTCCTACCTCAGGGGTATAGCAACTCTCCAGCCCTGTGTCATAATATTGTCTGCAGGGATCTTGATAATTTCTCCCTCCAAGACATTACACTGGTCCATTATATTGATGATAAGTTGATTGGACCTAGTGAGCAAGAAGTAACTACTACTCTAGACTTATTGGTAAGGCATTTGCATGTCAGAGGATGGGAGATAAATCCAACAAAAATACAGGGGCCTTCCACCTCAGTAAAATTTCTAGGTGTACAGTGGTGTGAGGTATGAGATATCCCTTCTAAGGTGAAGAATAAGCTGTTGCATCTGGCACCTCCTAATACCAAAAAAGAGGCATAACACCTAGTTGGCCTCTTTGGATTTGGGAGACAACATATTCCTCATTTGGGTGTGCTACTCTGGCCCATTTACTGAGTGACCTAAAAAGCTTCTAGTTTTGAGTGGGGCCTGGAATAAGAAGAGGCTCTGTAACCGGTCCAGACTGCTGTGCAAGCTGTTCTGACACTTGGACCATATGATTCAGCTGATCCAATGGTGTTGGAAGTGTCAGTGGCAACAGAGATGCTGTTTGGAGACTTTGGCAGGCGCCTACAGGAGAATCACAATGCAGCCCCTTAGAATTTTGGAATAAAGTCTTACCATCTGAGCCAGTTTGGATATATTATGTTCTCCAAATGCCATGTTATTTGATATAATCTTGTGGGGGGCAGGAGTATTAGTGTTGATTAGGTTAGAATCCTTTGCTTGTTTCCATGAAGATGTGACTCAATCAACTGTGGGTGAAATGTTTGACAAAATTATTTCCATGGAGATATGGATCCCACCCATTCAAGGTGGGTCTTAATTTAATTACTGGAGTCCTGTGAAACAGCTCACAAACAGAGGGACCCAAGAGAAGCTGAGAATGACATTTGGAGAGCAACTGAATCTTAGAGCGACATTTTAGAGATAGCCATTGAAAGCAGACATTTGCTGATGCTTGGGAGATAACAGCCCAGCGTTTGCTACATAGAAGCTAAGAGAGGACAAAACATGCCTAGAACAAAATTTTGAAGAATGCACAGAAGCTGAGAGAGGAGCTGGAGCACAACCCAGACCAGCAGATGCCAGCCACATGCCTTCCCAGCTAACAGAGGTTTTCCAGATGCCATTGGCCTTCCTTCGGTGAAGGTATATTCATGTTGATGCCTTAATTTTGACATTTTCATGGCCTTCAGGCTGTAAATTTGTAACCAAATAAACCCCCTTTATAAAAGCCAATCCGTTTCTGGTGTTCCGCATAATGTCAGCATTAGCAAACCAGAACAACATCTTCTACAGATATCTACTCTCCTTTTGAGAAACGGCTTTTGGCCTGCTACTAGGCCTTAGTAGAAGCAGAATGCTTAAACATGTTCCACCAAATTACCATGAGACCTGAGTTCCCTATCATGAGCTGGGTATTGTTTGACCCACCAAGCCACAAAGTTGACGTGCACACCAGCACTCCATCATAAAATGGAAATGGTATATATGACATAGGGCTAGAGCAGGTCCTGAAAGTATAAGTAACTTATGTGAGTAAGTGGCCCAAATGCCCACAGCCCCTACTCCTGCCACATTACCTTCTCTTTCCCAGCCCAGAGCTATGGCATCTTGGGGAGTTCCTTACAATCAGCTGACTGAGGAATAGAAAACTCAGGCCTGGTTTACAGATGTTTCTGCACAATATGCAGGTACCACCTGCAAGTAGTCAGCTAAAGCACTACAGCCCCTTTCTGGGACATCACTGAAGGACAGCAGTGAGGGGAAATCCTTCCTTGGATGGAACTTTGAACAATGCACCTGGTTGTTCATTTTGCTTGGAAGGGTTACTGGCCAAAGGTGTGTTTGTATACTGATTCATGGGCTGTTGCTAATGGTTTGGCTGGGTGGTCAAGGACTTGGAAGGTACATGGTTGGAAAATTGGTGACAAAGGAGTCTGGGGAAGAATATGTGGATAGACCTTTCTGAATGGGCAAAAAACATGAAAATATTTGTGTCCCATGTGAATGCTCATGAGAGGGTGACTTCAGCAGAGGAAGATTTTAACAATTAAGTGGATAACATGACATGTTCTGTGGATACCAGACAGCCTCTTTCCCCAACCACTCTTGTCATTGTTCAATGGGCTCAATGGTGGTAGGGATGGATGTTATCCATGGGCTCAGCAACATGGACTTCCAGTCACCAAGGCCAACCTGGCCACAGCCACTGCTGAGTGCCCAATCTGCCAGCAGCAGAGAACCACACTCAGTCCCCAATATGGTACCATTCCTCAAGGTGATCAACTTGCTACCTGGTGGCAGATTGATTACATTGGACCACTTCCATCATGAAAGGGGCAGCAATTTGTTCTAACTGGAATAGACACATAGTTCAGATACGGGTTTGACTTCCCTGCATGCAATGCTTCTGCCAAAACTATCACTCTACCAAGAAATTATTTCAAGAAAGAAATAATACCAATCCTCTTCAAAACAATTGAAGAGGAGGGAAAGCTACCTAACTCATTCTATGAAGCCAACATCACCCTAACACCAAAATCAGACAAAGATATTGCAAAAAAAAGAAAATTAAAGACCAATCTCCTTAATGAATATAGATGCAAATATTCTCAATAAAATGCTCACAAATTGAATTCAGCAGCACACTAAAAGAATTATACACCATGACCAAGTGGGATTTATTCCAGGTATGCAAGGCTGGTTCAGCATAAGAAAATCATTTAACATAATACACTACATCAATAAACCAAAGAGGAAAAACCATATTATCATCTCGATGCATAAAATGCATTTGACAAAATTCAACATCCTTTCTTGATGAAAACACTCAAAAGGATAGGAATAGAAGGGACATTTCTCAATATAAAGGCAATATATGAAAAACCCACAGCGAACATCATACTCAAGGGGGAAAGACTGAAAGCTTTCCCTCTAAGATCAGGAAAAAGACAGGGATGCCCAGTGTCACCACTGTTATTCAACATGGTGCTGGAAGTTCTAGCTAGAGCAATTAGGCAAGAAAAAGAAATAAAAGGCACACAAATTTGAGGAAGAAGTAAAACTTTCACTGTTTACAGATGACATGATCCTATATGTAGAAAATCTGGAAAAATCTATAGCAAAGCTGCTAAAGCCAATAAAAGGATGCAGCAAAGTGACAGGGTACACAATCAACATGTAAGTTAGTAGTGTGAGAAGGTAGTGCAAGATGGTGGTATAGAGAGGAGTGGAATTTAGGTAGTCCTCTAGAGCAACTAGTAAATAGCTAGGAACAACCAGTAAGTAGTGTGGAACAACTGTTGGGGGATATCTGTAACTAGATACACATCATACACCAGCCTGGAATGGGTAGAATAGCTGAGATCACACCATAGACCTGTAAGTAAATCTCCCAAAACTGCAGAGCTGGCACTTCTTCCCCATCAGCACTGCAGGTTGTGCTGAAATATTCCCTGTGGAAAAAAGAAGCAGGTTACCTGGAGCAAGAGAAAGTAACTAAACCAAGCTCCAACTGCAGTTTCGATTAACAAATTTGGACTGCTGAATACAAGCTACAAGCACAGATAAACCTGGAGCAAGTAGTAAAGTATACTGAGTCACTCCCAGCTGAAAGGAGGTGGGGCTGACAGAAAAATAAATAAAAACAGAGGCTTTGGAGATGGCTGAGCTCAGAATTCTTGAAAACAGCTGTGTCCCAAGAAAAGGGGCACAGAAAACCAGGTACCAACACCAGTTGACTGGGGGAAACTGGGGGACTGGGGACTGGCTCTGAAAAGGGGCTTTCTCTCTTTTTTCTTTTTTCTCTCATCCTAAGTAGCTCATTAAAGAAAGCCTCAGGCATTTTCAATTGTCAGCCCTGACCCAGGCAAGGGTGAAGTCAACAGAGTCAGAGAGATAAAGGAGAAATGTGAGTATAGAAGATAACTCCCTAAAGGGTGTATCTTCCCTAAGAGAAGGGGGGTGGGGCCCAGATCAAGTGGCAGCCCTTTCTCAGAGAATTCAGACCCCAGGGCCTGGGGGAAGGGGGACAAAAAAACAGAAACAAGTTAAGCTTGGCATCTGACAACATTGACCCCTGGCCAGGACAGGGTCTGCTGATAATTAAAAGGATCACACCTCTTTACACAAGTAGGGAGCTATGGGCTGACAAGTGCCACCTACTGATCAGGATAGGAAAAGCACAGAGCCTAAAGGCCTCACAGGAAAGTCTCACAATTTGCTGGTTCTCATCCTCAGGGAAATCTGATACTGAATACATCCTCCTCCTGAGACTGGGTCCATGTGGTCTGGAAAAATCTGATTGGGATAATCAAGGAAACCAGATGCCTAGATAACAAAAAATTATGAATGACATTAGGAAAAATGAAGACATGGCCCAGTCAAATGAACAAACTTACCCTTCAAATGAGACACAGGAATTGAAACAACTAATTATTAAACAAAAAAATCTCCTAAATAAAATCAATGAGTTGAGGGAAGATATGACAGAACAGATGAAGGATATAAAGACATTGGGCAAACATAAGGAAGTACTCAAAAGTTTGAAAAAACAATTAACAGAACTTATGGGAATGAAAGGGACAATATAAAGATGAAAGATACAATGGAGACATACAACAGCAGCTCTCAAGAGGCAGAAGAAATGGTTCATGAATTGGAGGATAGGACATCTGAAATCATACACACAAAAGAACAGATAGGGAAAAGAATGGAAAAACATGAGCAGCATTTCAGGGAATTGAAGACAACATGAAGGGCATGAATGTATGTGTCATAGGTGTCCTAGACGGAGAAGGGAAGGGAAAGGGAACAGAAACAATAATGGAGGAAATAATCACTGAAAATTTCCCATTTCTTATGAAAGACATAAAATTACATATCCAAGAAGCACAGCATACCCCAAACAGAATATATCTGATTATACCTATGCCAAGACACTTAATCAGATTATCAAATGTCAAAGACAGAATTCTGAAAGCAGCAAGAGAAAGGCAATCTATGATATACAAGGGAAGCTCGATAAGACTAAGAATGGATTTCTCAGTAGAAAACATGGAGGCAAGAAGGCAGTGGTATGATACATTTAAGATACTGAAAGAGAAAAACTGCCAACCAAGAATATTATATCCGGAAAAACTGTTCTTCAAAAATGAGGGAAATTTTAAAATATTCTTAAACAAGCACTGAGAGAGTTTGTGAACAAGATACCTGCTCTACAGGAAATACTAAAGGGAGACTATATGCAGCTAGGAAAAGACAGGAGAGAGAGGTTTGGATCACAATATTGGGTGATGGTATTACAATATTGTAAGTACACTGAACAAAGATATCTGTGAGTATGGTTGGAAGAGGAAAGTTAGGGGCACATAGGACACCAGAAAGAAAGATAGAGATAAAAACTGGGACTGTATAACTTAGTGAAAACTAGAGTGCATGATTGTGATTAAAGGTACAAATATGTTTTTAAATGAGGGAGAACAAATGAATGTCAGCTTTGCAAGGTGTTAAAAATGGGGTGGTATTGGGGAAAATACAATCAATGAAAACTAGAGTCTATAGTTAAAAGTAACATTGTAATATGCTTTCATTAATTGTAACAAAGGCAATATTCCAAAGCTAAATGTCTATAAGAGGGGGATATAAGGGAGGGATATGGGATTCTTGGTGTTTGTGTTATCTGACTTTTTTATTGTGTTTTATTTTACTTTAATTGCTTCTTTTGTTGTTTTTCAGTTGTCAATTTTTTTATTTCTTTTTCTTTTTTCATACTTTTTTTTGCCACTTCCTCTTTCTTTGTGGAAGAAATGGAAATGTCCTTATAGAGATAGTGGTGGTGAATGCATAACTATGTGATTATACAGGGAACCACTGATTGTTTACTTAGGATGGAATGTATGGTGTGTGAATAAAACCTTCTAAAAATAAATGGGGATACAAGTGCTGGAGAAAATGTGGAGAAAGGGATGTACCTAATTACCATTGCTGGGGAAGTAGAATGGCACAGCCCATCTGGAGGGCAGTGTGGTGGTTCCACAGGAAGCTAAGCATGGGGTTGCCATATGGTCCTGCAACCTGGTTATTGGCTATAGACCTGGAAGAACGGAAAAGAGGGACATGAATGGACATCTGCACAGTGGGATTTATGGTGTTAGTATTCACAATTTGCAGTGGATAGAGGAGGCCTCAGGGCACACTGACTGATGAAGGCAATGGTGAACTATGGTGTATACATACAATGGAATATTGACCTGCTACAAGAAGGAGTGAAGTTCTGAGGTGAATGGACAGAGGACAGTATATTGAGTGAAATAAACCAGAAATAGAAAGACAAACATTATAATGCCTCACGAATATGGACTAACTATAATGTACAAACTCTGAGAATTGACTCTGAGAGCATAAGTTATCAGACAAAGGCTTATTGTAAATGTTCCTAGATTGTATGCTCTTACAGCAGTTACATTGATTCCTGAGTTATAATGGCTATTTCTAAATTCTGAGATGCTGAGCTCTTTGTGTACAACCTGGTCGGTCCCTGGAACTTTGAGTATCTTTGTGACACCTGAGACTCAGAGCCAGAGTCCAGCAGCTATGAAGGTCAGGATTACCCCATACAGCAAATGTTAAAGGGTCTGAAAATAGAGATCAGACTTCAATTAAGGATATGAATGAAATGGACTTGGTTAGGACTAAGGTAAATCAGGATAAAGGATAAAGGATGATAGTGACAGTTATTTTAAAACTTTAACTTCTGTGTGAGACCAAAGGAAGAGATGTTTATTAGGTGCAAAATCTATATTTTTTTGTAATACACTATATAATTTAACTTGTATGGTCAATTTATTCAAACAACATAATTACATGGAACATTGAATAGGGAGTGAAATCTGGTTGGTTTGTACAGGTTAGTGTGAAGCCCCAATACATCCCAGAGTAATTTGGGCAAAGAATAGAAAGTATTTGCAAAGCCCCTTGAGGGACTGGGGAAAATTTGGAAGTATTAAATTTTCCTCACCTGGGGAAGTAACGATATTCTAACAAGCATTGGGGGCTACCAATTTAGAAGGCTGAGCCCGCGATCTTGGGCTTGCCGTTATGAAGTTTGTTACTGCAAAGGAGAGGCTAAGCCTTCTAAAATTGTGCTGAAGAGTCACCCCCAGAGAACCTCTTTTGTTGCTCAGATGTGGCCTCTCTAAGCCGAATCTGAAGGTAAACTCATTGTCTTCCACCAACGTGGGACATGACTCCCAGGGTTGTAAATTTCCCTGCAACGTGGGACATGACTTATGGGGATGAGCTGAGCCTTGCCCTGTGGAATTGAGAAAGCCTTCTTGGAGCAAAAGGAGGAAGAGAAAGGAAACAAAGTTTCAGTGGCTGAGAGGTCTCAAATAGAGTCAAGAGGTCATTCTCAAGGTTATTCTAATGCATTAAAAAATAACCCCTTTTAGATTTTAGTTTATTGCAATAGCTAGAAGGTAATACCTGAAACTGTTGAACTACAGCTCAGTAGCCTTTATTCTTCAAGATGATTGTATAACTACATAGCTTACACTGTATGATCATGTGACTGTGAAAACTTTGTAGCTCCCACTCCCTTTATACAGTGTATGGACAGATGAATAGACATGAGGACAAAAAGTAAATGAATAATAGGGAGGGATGGAGGGTATGGAATATTTTGGGTGTTCTTTTTTTACCTTAACTTTTAATCTTATTCTTTTCTGTGGGTGGTAATGAAAATGCTCAAAAATTGAATGTGGTGATGAATGCACAGCTATATAATGGTACTATGAACAACTGATTGTACACCATGGATGATTATATGGTATGTGAATATATATCAATAAGATTGAATCTAAAAAAAGTCAGTAGGGTTCCTACACATCAGTAATGAGTGACAAGAGGACAAAATCAAGAAAAATATTCCATTTACAACAGCAACCAAGTGAATCAAGTATTTAGGAATAAACTTAACCAAGGTCACAAAAGATGTATACACAGAAATCCACAAGAATCTGCTAAAGGAAATCAGACAGACATTAAAAAATGGAAGAACATACCATGTTCAGGAACTGGAAGACTAAATATACTTAAGATGTCAATTTTACCTAAACTGAAGAATCATCGTTGCTTGAAGGTAGGTCAATTGAAATCATCCAGTTTGAGAAGCAGAAAGTAAAAAGAAGAGGAAAAGCAAACAGAGCCTAAGAGACCTGTGGAACATCATGAAGAGAATCAGCGTGTACATAATGCACATAATGGCAGCCCCAGGAGGAGAGGATAGAGAAAAAGAGGGAAAGACTATTTGAACAAATTATGGCTGAAAAGTTCCTAGATAGTAATCTACACATTGATCTAAACACCAAAGAAGCTCAATGAACTACCAATAGGTTAAACTCAAAGAGATTCACAGTAAGAAACATTGTAACCAAATAGTCAAAGGCCAACAACAATAAAAGAATCTTGAAAGCAGCAACAGAGAAGTGACTTCTAATATACAAGTTATCCCCAATAAGACTGACAGCCAATTTCTTATCAGAAACCATAGGATCCAGGAGGGATGACATATTTAAGTCATATTTGCCGAAAGTAAAAAGCTGCCAACCAAGAATTCTGTACCTGCTTACACTATCTTTCAAAAATAAAGGAGAAATGAAGACATTTGAAGTTTAAACATGAGCTGAGGAAGTCTATCACTAGTAGACCAACCCTGCAAGAAATAATAAAGGGAGTCCAGCAAAGGTTACTGCACCGGTAGATATAAAAGTCAGTATTATTTTATTTTGGCTTATATATTGTTTTCTAAATGATTTATTTAAGAATACATAAAACAATAATTACAAATCTATGTTAATGGGCAAAAAATGTATAAAGATGTAATTTGTGACAATAACAACATAAAGGACAGGTGATGCTGTAAAGGAGCAGAGTTTTGTATGCTATTGAAGAAAGTATGTTAGTATCAATTCAAATTAAATTGTTAGAGATTTAGGATGTTGATTGTAATCCTTCCCAAGGGTAATGATTAAGAAAATGCCTAAAAATATATACTGAAAAGGGAATCAAGCAGTACACTACAAAAAGCCAATTAAACACATAATAGGCAGTAAAGGAGGAAATGAGGAACAAAAGATATGCCATACAGAATATAAATAGCAAAATGGCACATGCCCTTACTTATCAGTATTTACTTTAAATGCCCAGTTTGGCAGAATGGATATAAAACATGATCCAGCTATGAGTTGTCCACAAGAGACTTTGGATCCAAAGACACAAATAGCTTAAAAGAAAATGTACGGGAAAAATTTTTCCATGCAAAGACTATATAAGAGAGTTGGGTTTTCTGGGGTAGACTGAAGTGTACCCTCATTTGCATACGTTCTTGGTCTTGCTCTGCATTCTAGTGATTGTGGACCCATTCTAAATAAGCTCTCTCCAAGCTGTTACATCAGTTAAGGTGTGGCCCAACTGAATCAGATTGGGCTTTAATCCAGATTTCTGGAGTCCTTTTTTAAGCACAGGAAATTGGAACAGAAAAATAAGCCACAGGAAACAGTCAGAAACTTCAGGTCAATGTAACCTGAAAGAGTAAGAAGACACCAACATGTGTGTTGCCATGTGACAGAAAAGCCAAGAAACCCTAACGATTTCTGGCCAACCAGAAGAAATCAACCCAGGAGAAGCAAACCTTCTAGTCTCTGAAACTGTGCACCAATAAATTCTGGTTGTTAGGCCAATTCACTGAATGGTATTTATTTAGGAAACAGACTAATTACAAGAGAAAAGATTGAATCAGTAATCAAAAACCTCCCAAAAAAGAAAATCCCCAAATAGATGGCTTCATTGGTGAATTTTACCAAACACTCTAAGAAGAATTAACAGCAATCCTGCTCAAACTCTTCCAAAAAATTAAAGCAGAAGAAGCAATTCCTAACTGATTCTATGAGACCAACATCACCCTAATACCAAAGCAAGATAAGAACAGAATAAGAGCAAGAACAGAAAAGCACAGACCAATTTCTCTAATGGAAATAGATGAAAAAATCCTCAACAAAATACATGCAAATCTAATCCAACAGTATATAAAATAATTACACACCATGATTAAGTGTGCAAGAGTGGTTCAACATAATGCAAGAGTGGTTCAACATAAGAAAATCAATTAATGTAATACACCACATTAACAAATCAAACGGAAAAATACACGATGATCTTGATTGTCTCAGAAAAGGCATTTGACAAAATCCAGCATTCTTTCTTGATAAAAACACTTGGAAAGATAGGAATAGAAGAAAACTTCCTCAATAAGGACATAAATAAACAACCCACAGCTAAAATTATGCTCAATGGTGAAGGATTGAAAGCTTTCCCTCTAAGATCTGGAAAAAGCCAACAAAGTCCACTGTCACTATTGTTATTCAGCATTGTTCTAGAAGTTCCAGCTAAAGCAGTTAGGCAAGAAAAAGAAATAAAAGGCATCCAAATTGAAAGGAAGAAACAAAATGTTCCATATTTGCAGGTAACATGATTTAATACATAGGAAATCCTGGAAAATCCACAACAAAGCTACTATAACTAATAAATTAGTTCAACATCATTGTTTTTGGTAGGATTGTAAAACAGAGTAGCTGTTGTGGAAAAACTGCCAACTAGTGGTTCCTAGGAAGTTAAATTTAGAATTACCAGATGATCTAGTGTGGTGGTTTGAAGCTTTATGTACCCCCAGAAAAACATGTTCTTAAAGCTAATCCATTCCTGTGGGTGTAAACCTATTGTAAGTAGGACCTTTTGATGAATAAGGTGACACCCATCTCATTCAGGATAGGTCTTAATCCTCTTACTGGAGTCCTTTATAAACACAATGAATACAGAGAGAGAAAACCACAGAAGCAAGAAGCTTTAATCAATGAAACATGGAAGAGAAGGAGAGACCAGCAGGTACCACCATGTGCCTTGCCATGTGTTCTAGTTTGCTAATGCTGCCAGAATGCTAAACACCAGAGAAGGATTGGCTTTTATAAAAGGGGGTTTATTTGGTTACACAGTCACAGTCTTAAGGCCACAGAGGTCTGAGGTAAGTCATCAACAATCAGGTACCTTCACTGGAGGATGGCCAATGGCATCCAGAAAACCTCTGTTAGCTGGGAAGGCATGTAGCTGGCGTCTGCTCCAAAGTTCTGGTTTCAAAATAGCTTTCTCCCAAGACGTGGACTCTAGGATTCAGCCTCTCTCCAAAATGTCACTCTCAGTTGCTCTTTGGGTGTTTTTCCTCTTAGCTTCTCTGGAGCATAAGTCTGCTTTCAAAGGCCATCTCCAAAATGTCTCTGTAAACTGCAGTTCCTCACTCAGCTCCTGTGCATTCTTCAAAGTGTCCCTCTTGGCTGTAGCTCCTCTTCAAAATGTCACTCACAGCTGCACTGAGTTCCCTCTGCCCATCAGCTCATTTATATGGCTCCACTGATCAAGGCCCACCCAGTGGGCGGGCCAACACTCCATGGAAATTATCCAATTAGAGTCATCACCCACAGCTGGGTGGGGCGCATTCCAAAGAAACACTCAAATAATTACAATCTAATCAACACTGATTATGTCTCCCCACACAAGATTACATCAAAGATAACAGTGTTTGGGGGACACAATATATTCAAACTGGCACACCATGTGATGAAAGAGTGAAGGATCCCTGGTAGCTGGTCTTCAGGAAGAAATCATCACCTTGATGATGCCTTGATTTGGACATTTTCTCAGCCCCAAAACTGTAAGCTAATAAATTCCCAATGTTCAAGCTGATGCTTTAAACAGCCTAGGAAATTAAAATATGTGGCAATCCTATGTCTAGGTATATACCCAAAAGAACTGAAAGTAGGGATTTGAACAGTTATTTCCACAGTGATGTTAATAGGAGCATTCTTTGCAACTGCCAAAAATGGAAGCAACCCAAGGGTACATTAACACATGAATGGATAAGCAAATGTGGTTTATATATGCAATGGAATATTATTCAGCTGTAAAAAGAAATGAAGTTCTGATACATGCTACAACATAAACAAAGCTTGAAAGACCTCATGTTGAATGAAATGAGCCAGATGCAAACAAAAGGATAAATATTGTATGATCTCACTGATATGAAATAATCAAATATGCAAATTCATACAGTCAAAATCTAGAATATAGATTACCAGAGGCCTGGGTGCATGGAGGGAAAGGGGAGTTAGTGCTTAAGTTGTACAGGGTTTCTGCTTGGGGTGATGGAAAAGTTTTGGTAATGGATGGTGGTGAAGGTAGAACAACATTGTGATTGTAATTAACACCACTGAATTCTATATTTGAATGTGGTTAAAAGTAGACATTTTGGATTGAATATATTAACAATAAATTTTTTAAAAAAACCAAGTGAACCCTCATTTAAACTGTAAACAATATTTAATAGAATGATTATAATAATAATGTTTATCAATTGTAACAAAGCTTACCACATTGATGCAGAGTGTTGATGATAAGGAAAACTCCATGAGTGAAGGTACATACATGGGAATTCTGTATTTTCTTTGTGGCTTTTCGGTATACCTACAACTTCCCTAATTAAAAAAAACAAAAAAGTTCTAGAAAGATCATCATAGTTTGCCAGGCTGCCAAGATAAGTATCACACAATGACCTGGCTCAACAACAAGAATTTACTGGCTCATGGGTTCAGAAACTAGAAGTTAAAAATCAATGTGTTGGCAAGAAAATGCTTTCTCCCCAAAGTCTGCAGCATTCTGATACTGGACTGCTGTGATCCTTGGCTTGCCTCCTGCCACATGGTGATCTGTTTCTTCTTCCTTGTACCTGGTCTTCTGCACTTCACTGACTTCCAACTTCTTACTCCTCTCACTAGCTTCTCTGACCTCTGGCTTCAGATTTCTTCTCTTTATAAAGCCTCCAGTAATATGCACTAAGACCCACCTGATTGAGTTGGCCAATATTTAACTAAAATTAACGTCTTCAGAAGGTCCTATTTGCACATGCATTTACACCCACAGGAATGTGGATTAAGACTAAGAACATGTATTTGTTGGAGTATACCCACAATAAGGATATAAAGGGCTTGAACATACTTAACAAACATATATAAAACACCCAACATTTGATGAATACATATACAAGTGCACATGGAACATTCTCCAAGGTGACCCTTATGTTAGGCCACAAAACAAGTATCAGTAAATATTTAAAAGATTGAAATTACGCCCTGTATAGTCTCTGACCTCAATGGAATGAAGCTAGAAATCAACAACAGAAGGAAACTAGAAAATTCACAAACATGTGGAAACAAAAAAAAAACATATCTCATAACCAATGGACCAAAAAGAAATCACAAGGGAAATTTTAAAAACTTTGAGACAAATGAAAACAAAAATATATCATACAAACTCATAGGATGCAGTGAAAGCAGTGCTCAGAGGGAAATTTATAACTATAAACACATTCAAAAAGAAGAAAAATCTGAAATCTATAACCTAACTTTACTTCTTAAGGAACTAGAAAAAGAAAAAATTAAACCCAAAGCTTGCAGAAGGAAGGGGAAAAAAAAAGATTAGAGCAAAGATAAACACAATTGAAAATAGAAAAATATATAAAATCAAAGAAACCAAAGTTGGTTCTTTGAAAAAATCAACAAAATTGACAGCGACCTAGACTATGGAAAAAAAAAGATGCAAGTAACTAAATTCAGAAATTAAAGTGGAGGCATTGCTACTAATTTGATAGAAGTAAAATGGATTATAAGAAAATGCTACGTACAAAGTCCATAAATTAGAAAATCTAGATATAACGAACAAATACCTAGAAACACACGAATTACCCAAACTGACTCAAGAAGAAATAGAAAATCTGAACAGACCTATAACAAGTAAAGATATTGATTCAGTAATCAAAAAGTTCCCAAAAACAACAAAAATCAAGGATCAGATGGCTTTACTGGTGAATTCTAACATTTAAAGAATTAACACAAATCTTTTTCAGACTCTTCCAAAAAACTGAAGAGAAGGGAACACTAGCACATTTTATGAGGCCAGCATTACTCTGATACCAAAACCAGACAAACGCATTATAAAAAAGAAAATGACAGACCAATATTTCTTACAAATATAGACGCAAAAATCCATAAGAAAGTACTAGCAACTGAGTCCAATAGCACATTGAAAGGATTATACACCATGACCAAGTGGGATTTATCCCAGTAATGCAAGAGTGGTTCAGTTCAAGCAAATCAATCAATGTGTAATACATTACATTAATAGAACAAAGGAAAAACAAAAACATTATCATCTCAATTGCAGAAAAGGTTTTTCACAAAATCCACCGCTTCTTGATAAAAACACTCAGAAAACTAATAGAAGGAAACTTCCTCAAAATGATAAACAGCATATATGAAAACCCCACAGCTAACATCATACTCAATGGTGAAAGACTGAAAGCTTTCACCCTATGATCAGAAACAAGACACTCTTAACACTGCTACTCAACACTGTACTGGAAGTTCTGGTCATAACAATTAGGCAAGAAAAAGAAATAAAAAGCAGCCAAATTGGAAAGGAATAAGTAAAACTATCTGTATTCATAGATGATATGACCCTATATACAGGAAATTCCAAAGAATTCATGAAAACACATTAGAGCTAATAAACAGATTCAGCAAAGTTGCAGAATTCAAGATCAATATTCAAATATCATTGTGTTTCTATACACCAGCAATGAACAACCCAAAAAGGAAATTATATAATAAAAATTATATAATAAATCTAAAAGAATAAAATCCTAGGAATAAATTTAACCAAGTAAATGAAACACATGTACATGGGAAACTACAAAATTTTGCTGAAAGAAATCACAGAACTAAATGCAGAGACATCCTGTGTTTGTGGACTGGAACACTATGTTGTTAAAATGGCAATACTACCCAAAGCAATCTTAACACTGCACAATTCAATTCAATCTGTATCTGAAATCCAGTAGCCTTTTTTTTCAGAAAAGGAAAGCTGATCTTCAAATTCATATGTAATTGCAAAGGACCCAAAATAGCCATAACAATATTGAAAAAGAACAATGCTGGAGGACTCCTACTCCCTAATTTCAAAACTTACTACAAGTTTACAGATCTAAACACTATGGTACTAGCAGAAGCATCAACATGTAAACCAATGAAGAGAATTGCGAATACAGAAATAAACCCATATATATGTGGCCAGTTGATTTTAAGCAAGGGTGCCAAGACCATTCAATCTTAAAAGAATAGTGTCTTCAACAAATGGTTCTGGGAAAACTAGATATTCACTAAAAGAATGAAGTTGAATCCCTTCTTCACACCAAATACAAAAATTAACTCAAAATGGATCAAGACCTTAAATATAACAAAACTGTAATACTCTAGAATAAAACCTAGGGATAATTATTCATGCTCTTGGATTTGGCAATGCATTCTTAGATATGACACCAAAAGAACAAGCAATACAAGAAAAAAAAAAAGAAATTGAACTTCGTCATCAAAATTAAAAACTTGCGCACCAAAGGACATTATCTAGGAAGTGAAAAACAAGCATCAGAATGGAAGAAAATACGTGCAAATCAGATAAGGATCTAGTAGCCAAAATATTTAAGGAACTCATACAACTCAACAACTTAAAGACAAACAACTGAATTCTTTAAATGGGCAAAGGACTTGACTAGACATTTCTCCAAAGAAGACATATACATGGCCGACAAGCACATGAGAAGATGTTAACATCATTAGTCATTAGGGAAATGTAAATCAAAACCAAAAGAGATATCACTTCACACCCATTAGGACAGCTGTAATAAAATACAATTATGCAAAACCAGAAAATAAGTGTTGGTGAGGATGTGGAGAAATTGGAACCCTGGTATATGGTTAGCGGGAATGCAAAATGGTTTAACTGCTGGCTATGGAAAACACTTTGGCAATTCCTCCAAAAGTTAAACACATAATTACCATCTTACCCAGCAGTTTATTCTTAGGACATATCCAAAAGAATTGAAAATAAGCACTCAAGGGGACTGGTGGTTTGATGGGTTGAGCCCTCTACCACAGGTTTTACCCTTGGGAAGACAGTTGCTGCAAAGGAGAGGCTAGGCCTCCCTATGGTTGTGCCTAAGAGCCTCCTCCCGAATGCCTCTTTGTTGCTCAGATGTGGCCCTGTCTCTCTAGCTAAGCCAACTTGAAAGGTGAAATCACTGCCCTCCCCCCTACGTGGGATCAGACACACAGGGGAGTGAATCTCCCTGGCAACGTGGAATATGACTCCCGGGGAGGAATGTAGACCCAGCATCGTGGGACGGAGAACATCTTCTTGACCAAAAGGGGGATGTGAAAGGAAATGAAATAAGCTTCAGTGGCAGAGAGATTCCAAAAGGAGCCGAGAGTTCACTCTGGTGGGCACTCTTATGCACACTTTAGACAACCCTTTTTAGGTTCTAAAGAATTGGGGTAGCTGGTGGTGGATACCTGAAACTATCAAACTACAACCCAGAACCCATGAATCTCGAAGACAGTTGTATAAAAATGTAGCTTATGAGGGGTGACAATGGGATTGGGAAAGCCATAAGGACCACACTCCACTTTGTCTAGTTTATGGATGGATGAGTAGAAACATAGGGGAAGGAAACAAACAGACAAAGGTACCCAGTGTTCTTTTTTACTTCAATTGCTCTTTTTCACTCTAATTATTATTCTTGTTATTTTTGTGTGTGTGCTAATGAAGGTGTCAGGGATTGATTTGGGTGATGAATGTACCACTATGTAATGGTACTGTAAACAATCGAAAGTACGATTTGTTTTGTATGACTGCGTGGTATGTGAATATATCTCAATAAAATGAAGATTAAAAAAATAAAAAAATAAAAAAAAATAAAAAAAAATAAACCTTTTGGACTTCTCGCATTTAAAAAAAAAAAAGAAAAGAAAATAAGCACTCAAGATTTTTGTACATCAATGTTCACAGCAGCATTATTCCCAATAGCCAAAAGGTGGAAACAATCCAAATGTCCATCAACAGATGAATGGATAAATAAAATGTGGTATAGGCATACAATGGAATACTGCTGTCTTAAAAAGTAGTGAGGTTTTGATACATGCTACAACATGGATGAAACTTGAAAACATTATGCTATGTGAAAGAAGCCAGATACAGAAAAACAAATATTGTATGATTCCATTTATACGAAATATCCAGAATAGGTAAATCCGTAGAAACAGAAAGCAGATTAGTGGTTTTCAGGAACCAGGAGGAGGCAGGAATCGGGAGTGTCTGTTTAATAGCTTTGGGGTTTTCTTTTGGGGTGTTAAAAAATTGTTAGGAAACTAGATAGAGGAGGTAGTTGCACAACCTGATGAATGTACTAAATGCCACAGAACTGTACACTTTAAAATGGTTAATTACATGTTAAGTGAATTCCAACTCAATTTTAAAAATTGAAGAGGGCAGATATGGTCCACTAAAGCAAGATTTTTAATTCTGTCTGCCATTTCTGCCAAATACATTCAATATCTTTATCACTTAGAAATATTACTTCACTGTCAATCCTAGCAGCCTACTTTATCCAGCTCCCAGATTTTCTGTAATTAATGTGTTTCCCCCCATTCCTAAGACGAAAATATTTCATTTCCTTAGAAAATTAGCTAAAACATCATTTACTTTAGATAAAGACAGATGGGGACTTTAAATTGTTTCATATATGTTCTTACTCATAAGTTAAGCATTTGAGTACTGTACCTACTCTCGCTCAGTTCAGTGGCCTTACATCCTTTCTGGCACCATTATAGGTAAAAATAAATGCTCAGTTCTATATTATTAAGTGATGGTGAATATATACTCTTAATGTCAAGTTGGTTCTTATCCTTAAGGTACTTATCGAGTTGGGGGAAATACAGTCAGACACCTAAATAACTGTAAACAACATAAGACCAGTTATAACGAAGTGTTAAATTACCTGGTATTTGCTCAAAGTGTCACAGAAGATGAATAGTTCTCTGTGTTTTCTAATTTAGGGTCAAGTGATTAAGTTAGAAATCCTTCGTTGGCAAGAATCTTTTCTTCTGAAACTTCTACAGAACTCCTGTGGTAACTCCACTCTCCATCACATTTGTATGTTTACCTTTGTCCTCCATCCCTTATAGGCCTCTTATACACATCAGTGTCCTGTCCTCCACACATTGAATTCCTGCCTTTATCGTATTTGTATAGTCTTAAATATTTCACATATGTCTATCAAGGTATGTAAACTCTATAATATAGCTAAGAATAAGGGTTCTGCAATCCAACAGATCAGAGTCTATGTGAGCAAACTGCTCACTTTAGTTTCCTCATCTGCCAAATGAGGATAATAAGGTTATTATAAGGATTATATGAAACTATTTATGTAAAGCAGTTACAACAATATCAGGTATACTACAAGCTCTCAATAAAAATTAATTTTTAACATGCCTAAAATAGTAATATACATAATTATTGCCTTTTTTTTTAAGAACGGGTGGAATTAGACCTACCCTATCTCTTAGCCTGCCACAACTATTCAAATTCAAAGTTGACATACATAGGACTTTGTGTAAGGCCCTGAACCAAACCTGTTCAAGTCCCTTCTGCTTTATGAAATATTCTTACAATTTTTGTATTATTCTAGGAACTATGGATAGAAATATATCCCTTTCTTATGTTCTTTCCAGCTAGAAATGTTAACAAATAAAATATTTTAAAAGCAGAGGAACACAGAGTTCATTTGTTGTTCAATTTGTTGTACTCACTATATGACTAAGAGATGGCATGACACATTACAACAGAGTTAAAGAAGAAATTTATTTTGTTCTAGTATTTTTTTAAAAAAAGATAAATTCACTGTCATCATCACCAAAATATTAATACCATTTCCATAATTTATAGTATGTCCAAAGCCCACAGGCCATAAGAAATGATATCCAAAATTTTGAGGGGTGGCAGATGCCAAATGAAATATTTAATAGATACTTTCAGTTGTAATGATCAGTAAAACGAAAGGATTTGGCTTCTGACATATATAGATGGTTCTGTAATTGTTTCGAACGCTTTGCTTCTAGTCGGAGCTGTCTAGTTCTCTCTTTGGCAGCTTGTTGCTCTGCTAGTTTTTCTATCCGTTTCCTTCTTAGCCATCTGTAAAGAGAGGTATGACCAGATTTGGTATATCAACTAGAATATACTCTTCATACTATAAAGTTACTACTACCGTCAAAGTAAATCGACATTTCTTTACATTGAAAGGCTGTAGCAGCAAAACAAATTATTATTTACTGAAAACTTTCAGGCTTATAACCCAGGCTCACACAGGACACCATAACTACATTTATTTTTTATTTTTTTTTATTTTATTTTGAAACAAATTCAAACTTACAGGAACAGTTACAAAAACAATACAAACCCCATACACAAAACTCTCGCATACCCCAACTCTTGTCCCGACACCCCAATCCACCAACTTTAACATCCTTTCACACCGTTTCTTTCTTTCCCTCCTTCCCTCCCTCCCTATCATCCATCATCTATCACTCTGTCTTCTGAACGTAAGAGAGCAAGCTGCACACATCCTTGAACAAACAATATAATTCACATATACATTTCCCACGAACAATAACATTCTTTTATGCAATCCTATTAAGTGCTGCTAAGAAGTTCAAGAAATTCAACATTGATACAAAGCTTACATTCTATATTTCCTTTTTTTCCTTTATGTCCCAGCTGTGTCCCTTTGAGCCTCCTATCCTCCATCCTCAGATCCCATCCAGGATCATGCTTAGCATTTAATTGTCATTATCTATTTAGACTGTCTTTTTTTTTTTCACTTGTGGAAACATATATACAGCCTAAATCTTCCCATTCCAACCCCTCCCTAGCATTCCATTAGTGGGGTTAATCACATTTGCAATGCTGCAATGCTAACACCTTCCCACCATCCATTACTAGAAATTTCCCTTCACCCCGAACAGAAACCCTACACTCATTTCTTAATTCCCCATTGCCCCTTCCCCACATCTTGTAACCCATACTCTACTTTTCATCTCTATGGTCATATTCTCTGTTACTTTCTTTGTATTTACCATGGGGCTTAAATTTAACCTCTTAAATCTATAACAATCTTGTTTTTCTTTGATACTAACTTAACTTCAATAGGACACATAAACTATGTTCCTTTACTCCTCCATTCCCCCACCTTTATGTAGTTCTTGTCAAAAATTACATATTTTACATTGAGTCCAAAACCACTGATTTATCATTACACTTTATGTATTTTAGATCCTATAGGAAGTAAATAGTGGAGTTACAAATCAAAAAGACAGTATTGGTATTTATATTTACTATGTGATCTTCACTGGAAATCTTTATTTCTTCATGTGGTTTGAGTCAATTGTTTAGTGTCCCTTCCTTTCAGCCTGCTCAATTCCCTTTAGCATTTCTTATAGGACTGATCTACTGATGTTGAAGTCCCTCAGCTTTTGATTATCCAGGAAAGTTTTCATCTCCCCCTCATTTTTATCCCTTCAATTGTTTGTGAATTTTCTAAGTCTCTGATGGTTATTGACTTCTATTTGTATTCCACTGAGGTCAGAGAATGTGCTTTGAATAAATTCAATTTTTTAAAAAAATTTATTGAGGCTTGTTTTATGTCCCAGTATATGGCCTATTCTAGAGAAAGAACTGTGATCACTATAGAAGAACCTATGTCCTGGTGATTTGGGATGTAATGTTCTACATATGTCTGTTAAATTTCTCTATATGTCTCTCTCCTTTCTTTGTTTCTCTGTCAGTAGGGCTCCCTTTAGTATCTGAAGTAGGGCAGGTCTTTTATTAGCAAAACCTCTCAGCATTTGTTTGTCTGTGAAAAATTTAAGCTCTCCCTCAAATTTGAAGGAGAGTTTTGCTGGATAAAGTATTCTTGGCTGGAAATTTTTCTCTCTCAGAATTTTAAATATGTCATGCCACTGCCTTCTCACCTACATGGTGGCCACTGAGTAGTCACTACTTAGTCTTATGCTGTTTCATTTGTATGTGGTTAATTGCTTTTCTCTTGCTGCTTTCAGAACTTGCTCCTTCTCTTCAGTATTTGGCAGTCTGATCAGAATATGTCTTAGAGTGGGTTTATTTGGATTTATTCTATTTGGAGTTCACTGGGCATTTATGCTTTGTGTATTTATATTGTGTAGAAGGTTTGGGAAGTTTTCCCCAACAATTTCTTTGAATACTCTTTCTAGACTTTACCATTCTCTTCCCCTTCGGGGACACCAATGAGTGTTAAATTTCGATGTTTTATTTTATCTATCATATCCCTGAGATCCATTTCGAATTTTTTATTTTTTTCCCCATTCTTCCTTTTGTTCTTTCATTTTCCATTCTGTGGTCCTCAAGGAGGCTGAGTCATTGTACAACTTCCTCTAATCTTGTATTATGAGTATCCAGAGTCTTTTTAATTTGGCCAACACTTCCTTTTATTTCCATAAGATAATCTATTTTTTTATTTACTCTTGCAATTTCTTCTTTATTCTCTTCTAGGGTCTTCTTCATGTCCTTTATATCCTGCACCATCCTCTTGTCATTTGTCCTTAATTCTTTAATTGTGCCAAGGACTGTGTCTCTTCTGATCTTTTGATTTGGGTGTTTGGGTTTGGGTTCTCCATATCATCTGGTTTTATCATATGCTTTAAGATTTTCTGTTGTTTTTGGCCTCTTGGCATTTGCGTTACTTTCCGGATATAAAAAATACCGATCTGTAATTTGTCAGATCTACAGCTTGGTGGCGTACACTTTAACTAACTAGCAGATGGCGTCCACGAGTCTCCTATTCCCCTCAAGACAGTTTCCCCAAATTTGTCTTTGTGGTGTGTGGGGATCTGATTCTTCTGGTGTCCAACTGCTGCACTAAGTTTGGGTGTGTTGTTGGTGCTGTCCGCCCTGAATGTGGGGCTCTGTCTGGGTGGTTAGCGAGGCAGGGGAGCTTTAATAATCAAACCTCCCACGTGTTCCCGGAGGTTTAAGGCTTTGCAAGAGTCTAAGCCTTCATTTCAGTCTTGCCACAGATTGTCTCTGCTGCTGACCCACAAGTCCCCGGCATTTGCATAGGGTCCCTGGGATTTCCGAGCGGGTCCCCACTCTCAGCTGTGCTCTTCTAGGACCTTTGCCAAGGGAAGGCTGTGCCATGTCACAAGTGCACGCTGGCCCACCAGGGAAGTCCTGGGCCGCCGGGCTGTGCAGGGGCGCTCCCAGCCCGCTGCAAAGATGGCTGAATGGGGAGTGTTAATCTCCTCCTCCTCGCACAGCTCCGCCTTCCCAGCTCCGGGACAATCAGCTGCAGGTGCACCAAAGACCACTGACCACGGATGATACTGTGACATGTGCATGGTGCTGTGGGAAAGACTCTCCGTTACACTGGGTTTCTTGGCGCGGCTCTGGCCTGTGGGTCGGGCCCGGGCAGGAGCGTCCCCTGCCTGCCGGGGAGATGGCTACAAGAGGCAAGGTTTCTTTCTCCTTTTGGTTCCCCTCTGTCCCCCTGTCCCTGAGACAATCAGCAGTGGGCTAGCCTCCATGCCAGACACCAAGACATTGGCAGAGTCCACTCCCGCCGTGCTTCACTATGCGGTTCTCACCATCTTAACCACAGCTGTTCCCAGGTTTTTTTTTTTTTTAAAGAACTAGTCTGTCTCCAAATGCCAGCCCACAGTTTTCCCACACTGCAGTGTGGCCACTGGACTTTCAGGCAGCTCACTCGTTTCAAAATGCAGACTCCCAGTTTCACCAAGTGCACCATCCCTGTGGATTCAGCAGAACTTGTCCAGCTGGTGCATTGCTGAGAACTGGTGTTCTGGGTCACTTTCTGGCTTTTATCTAGTATTTTTCATGGAGGTGTTTTTTTGCCCTGTCTCACCTAGCCACTATCCTGTCATGAGGTCCCATAGCTATATTTAGAATCAAATATTTGAAAATAAGTTTGTTGTATGATAAAACTGCCAACTTAATTGGTTTTATAGTTTTTTTCCAAAGACAATATTTTCTATGTGTGATAGGATCTACCCCTTTTTAAAATATGGTTTTCTAAACAAATACGTATTAGATAGATTCCAAATAACTTATTGTTTGTATTCTAAGACATTACTCAATCAGGTTAAGAGTAACAGCATGCAGAAATACTTCCTTGTTCATATTGGTAGGGAAATTATAGTATTCTTGCTTTTTGGTGCATAAGATAGTTCTTAATTAAAATGGAAAAATAAGCCTAAGTGTTAAAGCATCAAAAGAGGTGAAGGAAAAGAGTCTACATTCTAACAAATTCAAGTCTATAAACCCTGCTTAAGTAAAATAACATTAAAAATAACTATACAAACATATCTGGTATATAAGTGTGTGTGTGTGTGTATATATACACACATATACATACATACATAATACATACATAGAAATAGTATATTTTTCCTAAATAAATATAAACAACTAAATAACTGTGTTAGAAGAAAGTAAACTTAAGGAACATAATAATCTATGTGGTCCTGAATTGGGTACTGGTTTGGACAAATTAAGTTATTTAGAGGACAATTGGGTAAAAATGGATATGGCTTATTAGATCATTAATGAAAATAAGCAAATTACAGTGTAATCTCCATTTACATTTTTTAATTTTACATATATGTAGAGAGAAATGTTTAGAAGATACATACTAAGGTGCTAACAGCAGTGATCTCCAGGTGATGAAAATATGACTCCCCCCTCCATTTCCACAATGTACATCTACTGCTTATAATAAAGGGCTATGTAAAAAAAAAAAAAGATAAAACAAAAAAAAAATTAAAAAAAGGAAAGAGAAAAAGAAGGGAGGGAGGAGGAAGGAAGGAATCAGAAAGAAATGAACTTCAAACAAATGAATTCAATATCCACTCTCTGCCCACTCCTGCCCCAAAGCTTGCTGACAGAATTATGAAGCCAGGTCTGTATCCTGAGAGTTAGGTAATTGCAGTCTTAGCTAGATAAATGAAGAGAGAGCAAGTTTAATTCAAATTACCAAAATGTGTGCCCAAATCTCTTTTTCTTTTGGTCTACATAGATCTTCCTCCTAAGCCCACCTGCCTGTCTTTAAAGAAAGACATTTCTTGGCAAATAAAACTCTTTATTCAGTTTTCCTGAGAACTAAATAGGAGAAACTGTAATCAATCTTTGGCCCATTTCTCTAGGAAATAAGTAAACAAAAAAATAAATGACAGTAAGTAAATGGCAGGCTATCAAAGGGTATCATACTGATGCCTTAAGAAACAATTTTAGTATTCAAAACTATCTTGATGAAAGAAGGGTATAGGTGTGCACACTGTAGAATTAGTTCACATGTTTAAATTAGTTCACATGTTTAAATAGGCCTGGATTTAAAATTTAATAGGAACCTAGTATAAGAAATAAAAGATTTTGGGTTTCTTTCCAAGTTTATTGATTATGTAATTTTCCAAAATGAACATCAGAAAAGGAAAAACAGTGTTGTCATTAACTTACTCTTTAAAGGCCCTTTCACGGCCTTCTGTTCCTCTAAGGAAGAATAAGCATTCCTCTTGCCTTCTTAGTTCTTCTGTCTTTCTTTCTTTCATCTGCTCTTCATGCTTTTTTTTAAGCCATAACCGAAAAGCTTGCTGTGGATCTCTATTTTCCTGCTGATTAGAAAAACAAGCTTTGCTTACTTGTAATAAGCCCGAACAACTTTTAGAGGCCCTGCCTGCTGGAACCCACACAAGAATACATGTTCCACTCACCAACTTTTCATAATAATGCCAACCTCTTATCTGCATGCCTAGTATCCAAACCAAATATATCACCCTTGATTCAGCAACACTGATTAACCTTTTGTCAGAAAATTCAACATGGAACTCACTGACATCTGGCTTCTTTCAAAAGTCTTTTGAGGTCATTGGCTTATGAAGAAAGTCTAAAGCAGAGATTTTTTTAACTTTTCAAAGTTGAACACTTTTTTCAAATAAAATAATTTTGCATGATGGCATAAAACAAATTGTCAAGAAGGGTTAGAGAAAGCGGGTATGAGTGGAGGTGAAGTCTTCATAACAGTTCCTGAAGGTGCTCCATGAAGTGCAGTTTGAAAACCAATGATCCAACACTTGGGCAAATTCATCCGTTCCTTTAAATTCTAATCTGTTTTTAAATTTTAAGAGTATATGTCAGAAGTTACTTAACAGTCAAGGCCTTCTCCAAACTATAATTATTATTATGGAGGTTGGCCACAGGGATTTTCAGCCATAAATATTTTCTCATAAGATAATAACCATAAGGATTTTGTCAAAAGAAGAAGCTACTGGAAGTAGCTTATTGCATGGTTCCTCAAACTTCATGACAGATATATCTTCAGGAAATTTTCAAAAGCTGAAAGAGCTCTTATTCAGGGACTAAAGGCAAGTGATGGAAGAGATTTGGGGCTCTTTAACCCTGGGGAAAAGTATGACTATGTAGATGCCTGGCTAGAACACAAAGGAAAGGATAAACTTTTTTAGCACTTTTCCCGAATATGACTTTTGTGATAAAGACCTTCTTCTACGTCTTGCATTTTCCAATTTCTGTAACTCCCATTGCTAAGTATGTGCCAGTCTAACTTATAAAATATTTGTAGCTTGGGATCTTTGATGTACAATGCTGAACTGTGGGGAGAGGACTATAGACCTAGGGGATCATGCTTAACACCTAGAAGTCTGGGAATGCCTGGAGATGACTTAAAAGCATTCAATCTAGAGTTACAGAGCACAAGGCTAAAGGATTGACAGATATCCCTACTTATTCATTCAACAAAGATTTACAGAGTACTGTAGCTAGCTAAAATAGCACACAGCCATATGAAGATTCTTACTCTCACAATTGGTGTAGCTGCAGAATTGCTCTAGTCACAGTAGATGGGATATTCCACACGTGTCTCATGTTCATGCCTGATTAACAGACTTGCTTTCTCCACTAGGTGAAACTATTTACGAGGGCTTTCTGTCATGCTAGAGATCATGTGCACTGCTTTGTGCTGCTTTGTGCTGCCTATTTCGAGTGTTGCCATGACTTCCCATCCTAAATTGTGGGTTCTGTTCCAAGAACTCCCCAGGACCTCACAACCTCACCTAGTGAAATTTCTGGCTAGCAAGAAGGGGACCATAAGCCCTATTGCTCCTTTCCAGATCTCCTAAGCCAAGGCTGTTTGACTAATTACTCTGAAAGGACTCCAGCCAGTAGGTGGACTTCATCCCACTAGTGTGGTGGAAGGGGACGTCCCCCTCATAAGCAGAGTGGCACCAAGACAGTGTCAGGTCATGTTCCTGATGTGAGAGGAAGACTGGGATACCTTCCAAACACTGCCCTCTGTGTCTAAGGATGGCACAGAGGCATGGGAGTCCAAGTTATACTTTCCTCTTAACCCCACTTCCCACCCAAGCCTTTACTAGGGAGGGGGCATCCCCTGCATGAGAACTGTTATGGCACCTGTAACCAGGCAATGCTGCCGGAGTCAACAATCTTTCCTTTTGCTGTCACTCTTCATCCCCTGACCGTATGGGTTATTGCAGGTCCCATCCATGGTGATTGGTGGCACAAGACTTAATGTCCTGAGACAGGGGCCAGGAGCACTTCCTAAAACTTGGAGGAGTCAACTGGTAGCTAGAGAAATATACAATGCCCTCACAACGGGCTTGGGCTTACTAAGTGCAGCTACATACCAATATCAAAATGTGCTCCTCAAAGCTAGACTTCCCTATAATTGTGCCTAAGAGCCTCCTCCTGAATGCCTCTTTGTTGCTCAGATGTGGCCCTCTCTCTCTAGCTAAGCCAACTTGAAAGGTGAAATCACTGCCCTCCCCGCTATGTGGGATCAGACACCCAGGGGAGTGAATCTCCCTGGCAATGTGGAATATGACTCCCGGGGAGGAATGTAGGCCTGGCATCGTGGGATGGAGAACATCTTCTTGACCAAAAGGGGGATGTGAAAGGAAATGAAATAAGCTTCAGTGGCAGAGAGATTCCAAAAGGAACCAAGAGGTCACTCTGGTGGGCACTCTTACGCACAATATAGACAACTCTTTTTAGGTTCTAATGAATTGGGGTAGCTGGTGGTGGATACCTGAAACTATCAAACTACAACCCAGAACCCATGAATCTCGAAGACAGTTGTATAAAAATGTAGCTTATGAGGGGTGACAATAGGGTTGGGAAAGCCATAAGGACCACACTCCACTTTGTCTAGTTTATGGATGGATGAGTAGAAACATAGGGGAAGGAAACAAACAGCCAAAGGTACCCAGTGTTCTTTTTTACTTCAATTGCTCTTTTTCACTCTAATTATTATTCCTGTTATTTTTGTGTGTGTGCTAATGAAGGTGTCAGGGATTGATTTAGGTGATGAATGTACAACTATGTGATGGTACTGTAAACAATCGAAAGTACGATTTGTTTTGTATGACTGCATGGTATGTGAATATATCTCAATAAAATGAAGAATTAAAAAAAAAAAAAAAAAAAGGAACCAAGAGGTCACTCTGGTGGGCACTCTTACGCACAATATAGACAACTCTTTTTAGGTTCTAATGAATTGGGGTAGCTGGCGGTAGATACCTGAAACTATCAAACTATAACCCAGAACCCATAAATCTTGAAGACAATTGTATAAAAATGTAGCTAATGAGGGGTGACAGTGGGATTGGGAAAGCCATAAGGACCACACTCCCCTTTGTCAAGCTTATGGATGGATGAGTAGAAAAATGGGGGAAGGAAAAAACAAACAAACAAAGGCACCCAGTGTTCTTTTTTACTTTAATTGCTCTTTTTCACTTTAATTATTATTCTTGTTATTTTTGTGTGTGTGGTAATGAAGGTGTCAGGGATTGATTTTGGTGATGACTGCACAACTATGTAATGGTACTGTGAACAATCTAATGTACGATTTGTTTTGTATGACTGCATGGTATGTGAATATATCTCAATAAAATGAATATTTAAAAAAAAAATTGTGCTCCTCCTCAGAACCCCACCTAAGGTGACCTGGCCACCACTGCTTTGTGAGATGCTGATGAAGAATGCTCTGAGTTGACTGGGACACCCTAGAGAGACAGATGGCTGCCTACAAACAGGATGCATTAGGAGGCACTTCACAAATATTTCAAGTTACGACAGGGGGTTAAGATCACAGCAGATGAGGAAGAACTTGAAACTGAAACATGCAATTTCACGAGGCTAAAGATTCAAAGTATTCTTAAAAGATTCTGTGCAAAAAGAGGAGGGAAAAGGGAGAGAATGGTTACTGAGTCTTTAATATGCGGTCCAAGTTGCTACTCTCATCCCAGGAAATGAGCAACTGGCCAGTATCACTAAAGACCCCCTAATGACCTGGATATTTATGGGATGGAAAAAAATGCACCTATACATATCAGTTATTACCACAAAGGCAGATGCCCATTGACAAACAATTGATGAGAACTGATTATTACTTAGAAAAATTGGAAGTGTATGGTGGGTTTATCATTTCTTTGAGCATTCAGACAAAAGGGACCTGGAGTTCATCTCCCACCCTGAGGAGACCCTCTTTGACACAGAGTCACAGGAACTTTTCTTAAAGGCCATGATTCACAACCTCACCAATTCTTTCCTTGTCCCTTTTGGGCCTCCTCCCTTATTGACTCAGCTCAAGGAACTCAGTTCACTTCCCCTATGGCTCAAGAAAGGCTGCTAGAATAAGGGATCATTTGGAATTTTCACATGCCTTACTGCCCACAGGCAGAAGGACTTACTGAGAAACAGAATAGCCTCCTCAAAAATCTTTTACTATGCATGCAACGACATGTATGAACCTTCAGGACATTGTATTGTGTGCAATAAGCTAGAAACAAAAGGGCAAATATTGTACGTTTTCACTAATATGAACTAGCTATAATGAGCAAACTCTAAGAGTTAAATTTAAGAGCACAGGATATCAGAAGATAGAGAGAGGGCAGAGATTGGGCAATTGATGCTTAAGGAGTACAGAATGTTTAATAAGATTGTTTATAAAAGTTCGGAAATATACAGCACAATATTGTGTGATGGTAACACAATATTATAACTGTAATTAAAGCTGAGGGTTTGAGTATGGCTGAAAAAGGAAAATCAGGGTCATGTATGTCACCAAAAGGAAAGCCAGAGGATAAAAACTGGGAATGTATAACTCAGTAAAACCTAGTGTAGATAATGATGGTGGTTAATTGTACAAATACAAGAAAATTTTTAATGAACTAGAACAAATCACACAAAAATCACTATTATAAGGTGTTAATAATGGGTGGTATTTTGGAGTACAATTAATGCAAACTAAGGTCTACAGTTAACAGTAACATTGTAGTATTCTTTAATTAATTGAAACAAATGCACTATATCAAGGCTAAATGTCAATAACGGGGATATAATGGAGGGATACAGGATTTTTCTCCTTTCTTTTCAGAAGAAATAAAAATGTTCTCAAACAGATTGTGGTGGTGAATGCATAACTATGTGATTATACCAAGGGCCACTGACTGTACACTTAGGATGGACTGTATGGTGTGTGAAAAAAACTGTTTAAAAAAAAAGCAAAGGACAATAATAATAGGACAAATAACCCAATTAAAACAAAATGGAAAATGGACAAAGAATTTCTCCAAAGAAGATATACAAAAGGCCAATAAACCAGTGAAATGATGTTTAACATCTACATTACAACAGAAAAATATAAAGGGTAGTACTGAAAAGTCCATCCTTGACCCCACAAATTTACGTTGTGCTCCTCACAGTCAATTCCCTCCTCATCCCTCACCCCTCACCTCACACCCATTTTCTATTGTGTCTGGCTTTTCACTTAGAATAGTGCTTTTGAGATTCATCCTTGTACTTGTGTTTATCAGTAGTCCATTCCCTTTGATAGCTGATAGTTTTCCATTATATGGACATGTTTATCAGCTCACCAGTTAACAGGCACTTGGGTTGTTTCTAATTTTTGGCTATCATGAATAAAACTACTATGAACATTCACATACAAGGCATTACAAGGACATATGTTCGTCTCTCTTGGATAAATACCTAGGAGTAGAATTGCTAGATGGTAAGTGTATGTTTAACTTTATAAGAAACAAACGGTTTTCCAAAGTGACTACATTCCCACCAGTGATGTATTAGTATTCCAGTTGCTCCAAGTCTTTGCCAAACTTGGCATTCATCAGTCTTTTTAGTCTTAGCCATTTTTAGTGGTGGGTATTCTCTCAACGTGATTTTAGTTTGCATTTCCCTAGTGACTAGTGAGGTTGAGAGTCTTCTCATGTGCCTATTTGCCATCTGTATAACTTCTTCGGCAAGGAGTCTATTCAAATCTTTTGCCCAGCTTTTTATTTGTTATTTGTTTTTTTACTATTGGGTTGTAATATTCTGGACATAATTCCTTTGCTATATATAAAATCTTGTATAAATGTTTTGTATGATATTAACAATTACATCAATTTTCTTTTGGTTGATATTTGACTAGTATATATTTTTCCATCACTTCACTTTCAACCTCCTCTCTGAAGTTTTAGGTGTGTCTCTTGCAAATAGCAAAATTTTAAATAACATAATCTGACAATTGCATTATTGTGATTACTGACACATTTGGCAATACATATTTCTATCACTATAATTTATGATAATTATGCTTTTTCTTTTTTTCCTGCCTTCTTTTAGCAATAAAGTTTTATATATTCTCTTTTTCCCAACTTTTAGAGGCTACTCTTAATGTTTTTAAATCCATAATTGACAATTTTTCAAATAAAGTTTAAAGTTAAAAAAAAAAAAAAGACCTATTACTTAAATTACTTAATGACAAATGGATGCCAAAGTTAGGTTAAACTTTTGCCTCAAGCTTTAATATTCCTCAATTCCAGGCCAATAGGTTTCACATGTCCCACACAAATTACCTCCAGCCTCCTAAAATGCCTCTATTAGTCCTCAAGGGAAACCCAGCCCACTTTAGGTCCAAGATGACTACCTCCCTCCACACCAAAGCAATAAATTATTCTTATCCCTTTGGCTATGACTTTTCAGTTGTTTCACCACAATACCAAGAGTGGCAATCCAATAGGGGGTGAATAGTGAAATGGGACCCCCCTGGTAATTGGCAGCCCAACAGGGCCACCAGAAAGGCTCATATTTAGACATATCCACCCTGAGGGAAAATTCCCAGCTCTGGAAGCCTTACTGATATATACAGAATATAAAGATTGGATACTAAACCCTAGTTCCCCCGACTTTTTAGAGGAAGAAGAAATTATAGCAACAGGCCAGAGCAGTGACATTGTGTGAGTTACAGTACAAGGTAAAAACAAACTCCACTGAGTAGAGGTTAGAGATATCTGGAAATGACAAAACCAGGGGAAAGTGACACTTGAGAGTTTGACATGCATACTTAACCAATGCCACTTCTATATTCATTCTCAGCATAGAATGTGCTGTACTGGAAACTAAAAAGGTATTTAAAATCCACCACCTCTCCCTTGTTGGTGGTGCAGCGACTTCAAACCACCAGAAGTACATCACCAAAGCTGGTAAAATGCAAATGCTCATCCTGGCTCTGGCTTACATTCTTCTTATGCCTGGCATGGGGTATAGGGTTGCCGGCTGACTCAGTGGGCCTAGCCATACAGGAGGCCTGCAGCAACTAAATACAGAGGGCCCAACTCTCCCCCATATTGAACCAACCACACATTTGGGCAAAATATAATACATTATCTCAGACCAGCATGCCACTTGGGATGGATAAATCATCACCCATAAGGGCCTTTATAAAAAATGGATTCAATAGTATCAATGCCTAAGATATAGTGACAAATACCTAGAAACCCACAAATTACCTAAACTGGTTCATGAAAAAAATAGAAAACCTGAACAGAACCATAACAAGTAAAGCTACTGATTCAGTAATCAAAAGCCTCCAATCAAAAAGTCCAAGACCAGATGGTTTCACTAGTTAATTCTACACAGCATTTAAAGAATTAACACCAATCCTTTTCAAACATTTCCAAAAAAACTGAAGAGGATGAACCACTTCCCAATATGTTGCATAATGCCAACATTTCCTTTATACCAAGGCCAGATAAAGACATCACAAGAAAAGAAAATTACGTATCAATACACCTCATTAATATTTAGTAACCCCCAACAAAATTACTAACAAATTGAATCCAACAGCATATTAGAAGGATTATACACCATGCCCAAGAGGGAGACATCGGAGTTCTAGCCCAAACAGAGTAGTGATACCTCACTGAGCATCTTAGGCATCCAATTACAATCCCAGAGTTGCCATGCTTTGGAAGTAAGCACCATAACTTACTAGATGGGTTATGCCTTAGAACAAAGGACAAAATCAAAATAGGTCCACCCTAACAAAGCATAAAACCAAGTCTGATAGTTTGAAGAGGGTCTAATACCAATTTAAATGCCTGTCAGAACTAAACTCAATACTCTTTAAAGGAGAACAACGTAATTCAGACTTCCTACAATGTAGCACCCAGAGTCCATTACACAATAAAAAAATCACTAAACATACAAAGAAACAGGAAAGTGTAACTCATAATCTAGAGAAAAGGCAGTCAATAAAAACAGATCCTCAGATATGAGATACTGGGATTTACAGATAAGGACTTTTAAATGGTCTAATATGTTTAAGGATTTAAAGGAAAAAATAAACATGATGAATAAGAAGTGAGAATTTCAGCAAAGAAATGGAAACTTAAAAAAAAAACAACTAAATTCCCTGAATGGAGTTAAGAGTGAACTGGAAGCTGCAAAAGAAAGTCTCAATGCCTAAAGACAGGTCAACAGAAATTATGCAAACTTAACAAAGAAAAAAATTTTAAATAAACAAAACCTTAGTAAATATGAGCTAATAGAAAGTCTTCTAACATATACGATGTCAAGTAGAAGAGAAAGAAAATGGGGTAGAAAAAATATTGGAAGAAATAATGGCCAAAAATTTTCCAAATTTGGTGCAAAACATCAACCTGCAGATCCAAGATCAGCAAACCTCAAGTAAGGTAAATTCAAAGAAAATCACACATAATAAACTGCTGAAAACTAAAGACAGAAAAATTTTAAAGCAGCCAGAGAAAAAGGGCATAATATATACAGAGAAACAGTGATAAGAATGATGGTTGACTTTATTAAATGCAATTTTATTGAGATAGACTCACACAACATATAATCCATCCAGAATATACAATAAATTGCTCGTGGTATCATCATATAATTGTGCATTCATCACCACAATCAATTTTCAAACATTTTCATTACTCCAAAATAAAGAAAAAAATAAAAATAAAAAAGAACACCCAAACCATCCCATAGTCCTTGTCCCCCCCCCCCATTATTTATATACTGTTTTCATTATTTTATTACTTATCTGCCCATACACTGGGTAAAGGGAATGTCAGTCACCAGGTTTTCACATGGCCACAAGATAAAAGCTATACTGTTATACAATTATCATCAAGAATCAAGTCTACTGGATTATCATTCAACAGATTCAGGTATTTCCTCCGAGATATTCTAATACACCAGAAACTAAAAAGAAGTATCTATATAATGCAAAAGAATAACCTCCAGATTTACCTCTCAGCTCTATTTGCAATCTCTGAGCCACTGAAACCTTATTTTGTTCCATTTCTTTTCCCCGTTTTGGTCAAGATGGCGTTCTCAATCCCATGATGCCAGAGCCAGGCTCATCCTTGGGAGTCCTGTCCCTTGTTGCCAGGGAGACTTACATCCCTGGGAGTCATGTCCCACAGAGCAGGGAGAATAGTGAGTTTATTTGCAAAGTTGACTGAGAGGAAGAGGCCACATCTGAGCAACAAAAGAGGTTCTCTGGGGCGACTCTTAGGCATAATTATAAGTAGGCTTAGCTTCTCCTTTGAAGGAATAAGTTTCATAAGGGCAAGCCCCAAGATCAGGGATTTGACTGATTAAATTGGGATTCCCTAATGCTTCCTGGAATATCAGGAATTCCTCAGGTGAGGAAGTTTAATATTTCTACATTTTTCCCCAGTCCTTCAAGGGGACTTTGGAAATACTTCTTTATTTTCTGCCCAAAATACTCTGGGGTGCATCAGGATAACACATAAACCTGTACAGAATAACAAGATCTCATACCCTATTCTAGGTTCCATACAATCATGCTGTTTAAACAAACTGACCATACAGGTTGATAGCTGACTTTTAATCAGAAATAATGATGCCTAGAAAAAAACTGAACGTCTTTAAAGAGCTGAGGGAAAAAAAATTCTACCAACCCCAAATTCCATATCCAGTAACAAAAAATTCTTTAAAAATGATGTATTTGTGATAAAGTCAGGATATATACTGTAATCCCTAGAGTAATAATTTAAAAAATAACACAAATGGACATATCTAAAAAGTAAATAGAGAAAATAAAATGGAAATTTTAACAATACTTGAAAGGGATAAATTTAAAGGAAATTAAAAAAAGATGGAACAAATAGAAGATAGAAGACCTAATTAAGATATTAGATAGAAGATAGATAGAATATTAAGATAGAAGACCTAATACCTATCATATATCAATAACTACAATTTAATGCACAAGGACTCCAATTAAAAGATAGTGCCAGACTTAATTTTTTTAAGAGATCCAAATATGTGCTATCTGCAAGAATCACTCTTTAAATATAAACACACAGATAAGTGGAAAGTAAAATATAAAAAATGATATACCATGCAAATGGTAAGCACAGGAAAGATGGTAAGCCTTCATTAATATCAGACAAAGTAGACTTCAGGATTAAGGGAAGTAGAGATGAAGAGGGACATTTCATAATGGGAAAAGAACATACAACAGGAATCATAAAATCTTAAATGAATATTCACAATGCTTTCAAATACATGAAGCAAAACCCAACAGAACCAAAAGACAAATAGACAAGTGCACAATGATAATTGGAAGGTTTAACACCACTTTCTCAGTAATGTATAGAACAAATAGGAGAAAATGCATAAAGATATAGATTTGAACAATACTATCAGCCAACTTAACCACATTTACATTAACACATTACATCCAAATGCAGAATGTATACAAGTGTCCCTGAAAGGTTCACCTAGATAGACCATATTCTGGGCCATAAATTAAGTCTCAATAAATTTCAAAAATCTAAAATCTGATAGAGCATGAGTTTGCACAGAACTGAATTAAATTAGAAATCAACAATAAAAAGATGTCTTGAAAATCCCAAATATATGTAAATTAAACAACACATTTCTAAGTAACCCAGGAGTCAAAGAAGCAATTACAGGGAAAATTAGAAAATATTTTGAACTTACTGAAAATAAAAACACAGCATTAAAATTTGTGAGATGCAGATATAGCAACGTTCAGAGGAAATTTAAACAATTTAAATACTTACATCAGAGAAGAAGAGTTAAAATCAAGGACCTAAATGTTCATCTTAAGAAGCTAGAAAAATATGAGAAAATTAAACTGAAAGTAAGTAGAAGAAAGAAAATAATAAAGATAAAACTAGGAAAAGAATATAAAAAGAACAGACGATAGAGAACAATTAACAAAGCCAAGGGCTGTTTATTTGAAAAGACCAAATAAGCAAGTTTGATCACAAAAAAGAAAGAAAACACAAATCACACATAATATAAATGAGGGAGAGGATGTGACTACAGACCCTATAAATATTAAATAGAAATATAAGAGAATATTATTTTCAAATTTATGCCAACAAATTTGACAACACAGACAAAATCGGCAAGTGCTCTGAAAAACATAATTTACCAAAACTGTCAAAGAAAAAATAGAAAATGGTAATACCCACATCTTTTAAAGAAATTTCATCTGTAACTATAAATCTGTACAAAGAAAACTACAGGCCCAGATAGTTTCACTGATGAATTCCATCAAACATTTAAAGAATTAATTACAAATTTACTAAAACATTTTTTATTAAATAGAGGGGAAAGGAACACGTAACAACTAATATTATGAGGCCTATATATCCCTAATACCAAAACCTAAAAATGGCCTTATAAAAAAATAAAATTTCAGAACAATATCCCTCATAAACATAATTCTTAACAAAATATTGGTAAGTTGAACACAGCAATATATAAATAGTATAATATACATCATGATCAAGTGGAGCTTATCTCAGAAATACAAAGTTCATTTAACATGCAAAAACGAATCAGTGATCTTCACCACTGTTCTGGTTTGCTAAAGCTGCAAAAACACAATTTACCAGAAATGGACTGGCTTTTCCAATGGGGGTTTATTAGTTCACAAATGTACAGTTCTAAGGCTACGAAAACGTCCAAATTAAGGCAACAATAAGACAATACCTTCTCTGAAGAAAGGCTGATGGCATTTGGGGTTCTCTGTCACATGGGAAGGCACATGGTCAAAGTCTGATGGGCCTCTTCTGGGTTTAGCTTCTGGTTTCCGTTGCTTTTACAAAATGTCTCTAGCCCTCTGTCTTAGCTTCTCTCTCTCAGCTCCTGTGCATCCTTGCTTGTTTCTCCCATGTTTCTTCCTAAGCATCTGGGGGTCCTCTCTTAGCTTCTCTGGGGCAAACTCTGGATTTCATCTCTTAGCTTCTCCCCTGGTTCTGGTTTCAATGGCTGTCTCCAAAATGTCTCTGAGCGTTTTCTCTCTAAGTACCTCTGAGCTCTCTTCAAAATGTCTCTCTCAGCTTCTCAGAGTTCTCTCTCTTGCTCATGGGCTCTCTTAAGGACCCCAGTAAACTAATTAAGACCCACCTTGAATGTAGGGTCACATCTCCATGGAAATAATCTAATCAAAAGGTCCCACCCACAATAAGTCTGCATCCACAAGACTGGATTAAAAGAACATGGCTTTTCTGGGGTACATTATAGATTCAAACCACACAACCACATTAACAGAATAAAAGAGAAAAATTATATAATCATCTCAATGGTAACAGGAAAAGTATCATTATGAAAACTCTCAGCAATTTAGAAACAGAAGTGAACTTCATGATATAGGGCATGTACAAAAACCTACAGCTAGCATCATATTTAATGGTGACATAATTGAATATTTTCTCCCTAAGATCACGAAAAAGACAAAGATATCTGCTCTCACCCCTTCCATAATAACATTTTACTGGCGGTCCTACTAGAGCAGTAAGGCTAGAAAGTATGGAAAGGAAGAAATAAATCTGCATATTCACAGATGACATGATTTTGTATGTAGAAGATCCTATGGAATCTACAACAAAACTTAAAACTTATAAGTGAAATTAACAAGGTCACAGGAAGCAGGGCAAACATTAAAAATTCAATGAAATTCCTATATACTAGCAAAAAATGGAAAATGGAATGAAGAAATCATACTGTTTCAAAAGCATGAAAAAATACTTAAGGATAGAATTAGCAAAAGATATGTAAGATTTTTACAGTGAAAATGACAAACCATTGAGTGAAATTAAGAAGACATAAATTGATGCAGATTTTATACACACACACAACGTATACTATGTATTAGATTGGAAGATTCAATATTGTTAAGATGTCATTTGTACCTACATTGATTTACAAACTTAATGCAATTCCAACCAAAATCTCTACAAGTTTTTTATAGAAATTGACAAGTGTCTTCTAAAATTCATATTGGAATGCAAAGGACTTGAATGGTCAAAACGATCTTGAAAAGGAACAAAGTTGAAGGATTTACACGTAATTTCAAAACTTATTTGAAATCTATAGTAATCAAGACAGCATGGTATTGGCATAAGGGTAAAAAATGGATTAATTCAACATAATACAGAGTCCAGAAATTGATGTACATATATATGGTCATTTTATTTTTACAAGAGCACCAAGGCAATTCAGTGGGAAAAGGGGAAAATCTTTTCAACAAATAGTGGTGGAACAACTGGATAAACATATGGGGAAATAATGAACATCAACCCCTACCTTATACAAACAAAAAATGAATTTCATAATGGGACCTTAATATAAAAGATAATTAATAAAGCTCATAGAAGAAAGCAAAGGAGAATATCTTTACAACCCTAGAAAGATAAGGAAAAAAACAACCAAAAGAAGAAAAAATGATAAATCAAATTTCAACAAAATTAAAAACTTCTGCTCAACCAAAGTCTCATGTCAAGAAAATGAAGACTGGGGGAACATATATATAATACATATGTGTGGCAATGGACTTACATCTAGAACATATAAAGTATTTCTACAACTCAATAATAAGAAGACAAGCAACAATTTAAAAATGGGTAAAATAATAGAAACTTCACTGGCCGAAAAGCACATGAAAATGTTCTCAATATAATTGGTCATCAGGTAAATGTAAATTAAAGTCACAATAAGTTACTGTTTCACACCCACTAGACTAGCTAAAATTTAAAAAACTGACTACAACAAAAGTTGACAAGAATGTGGATCAACTACATCTCTCGTACACTGCTTATGAGAGAGTCAAGGATACAATAATTTTGGAAACTGACAGTTCCTTATAAAGTTAAACATGTGCCTTATCCATGATACTGCAATTCCACTCCTAGGTATTTACCCAAAACATGTCCACAAAAAGACTTGTACAAGAATATGTATAATAGCTTTATTCATAAGGGCCCCAAAATAGAAACAATTCATATGTCAATCAACAGGAGATGAATAAACAAATTATGGTATGTTAGTATAAACGAACAATACTCATCAATAAAAAAAGAATTTACAGCTGACACATGCAACAAGATGGATGAACCTCAGTAATACACCAATTACAATAAGCCAGACAAAAAGAATATATACTATATGATTCAAGAATAGTTAAAACTAATCTATGGTATGGAAATCAGGAAAGTAGTTGCCTTTGGGGTAGAAATTGACTAGAAGGGAGAAAAGGGAGATTTCCACAGTGATGGAAATGGTGTAATCTGTATCGTGATGTTGGTTAGATGGGTGATATATTTGTCAAAAATCATTAAATTATACACATAAAATTTGTGCATTACACTTTATATAAATGTTATCTCAAAAAGATTAAAACATAAAAGGCAAAAGACTGATTTAAAATTATTTGAAACGCTGCTTTAAAAACATAAAATTAAAATAAACAGAAATAGTCAAAATAAAATAATGGGCAAAGATATAGCAGTGGATTGCATAAATGAAAAATAAGTAAAGCAAGAGTAGGCATTTTATTTGTATAGTTTTGTAATGCTGAGAACTCTCAAGCCCCAATTTGGAATAATTTGGCCCCAGAACACAAGTACTGTGACCCAAGGCCTTTGGCTGAAGCCACAGTACAGTATGGTGGAACTACCGAAACTTGTTAGCATATACATCTCCCCTGGGTATCTCTATTGTCCTCACTGTCTTTGTGCAAAGTGTTTTCACTAGTTAAATCTAAGCTGGTTACTCAGTTTTTGTGTTTGTCCTTCCATTAGATAAAGAAAGTATCTGATTTCCTCAGGGAACTGCAGTGTTAAGAGATTAGGAAGTGCCATACATCATCATGCACAACATAATTTAATCAAGATATGTAGACAAGGATAAAAGAGGCAAATATTAGGAATGCTTTGGCCCTGCCTTAACCTGCTGGATAAGCCATTCATGACAGCTCTGATACTATCAAGGAATAAGTAAGAGGAGTAAGCCATTCAACATCACTTTTTCTTCATAAAGATGCCTGTTGTGGGCATAAACGTTGTGAATGCTGCCAAAGAAGGGGGAAGAGGGAATGAGGTATAAATAGGTTGCTTGATGTCCATAAAAAAGGAACTGTCCAAAGATTTTTTGGAGTTAGAAATACAAGGAGAAAGGCATAGCAAAAGAGTAGCAAAGATCCCCAAAATTCTCATCCTCAAAAGAAATAAGTAAAAATGTAACTTTTAGAGGCTGCTCTGGCTATCTTTTTTAACAAAAAAAACAAATTAAAATCTGCTTGCCAGAGTTATTCAACAGGCTATGTATGCTGGTCCAAAATCTACAGGGAAAAGGCAGCAAATACTGAACACTGGGAACTTCATGTGTGCATGTGTGCATGTGTATGCATACTATATAAGCCATTAGTTTCACAGACATAACGTTTTTAAAAATACTGACCTTAAATAAATATACCAATTTTTCTCTTTCCTAGTTTGTTCTGAAATGTCTGTATTTTTATGTGCCAATAATTTATACATCTCTGCAAATAATATATATATGCATGTATATTTGCAGATGTGTGTACACACATGCACTACATACCCAACATTAATCTTTATCAATGAGCAAGAGGAACAAAGTTCACATTAAAGATGGAAAGACATTTTAAACAATTTCTTCTAAAATGGCAATAAAAATTCCATGAAAAGGCTGTTTTTCATCTATTATAAAATAGGCCATTCCATCCTATCTGTAAATTCTGAAGATATTTTCTGAAAACTGACTCACATTATAAAATATGTCCCCTCCACAGAAATAATCAACAAAATGTAGTTATTTTCCCAATGTATTAATAAGCCAAATTAATTAACTGCTGAATTGTACTGTAGCTCAATTTCAATAGACAAAGTTCATAAAAGTACTTCAGAATAATATTAATTTATGACAATGTCTAACTAAAATAAATTTTGTGAGACGGATTTGAATTGTAGCAAAAAAGAAAAGAAAAAAATCCAAAAGGAAATATATATGATCATGATGTTTTGTTACATAAAATATTTTTTTGAAATAATGCTCCATATTGCTCTTGTTTTGAGAGCTACAATTCAAGGTTACTGTCAATTACTCCAAATAGAACACTCGAGTGCACATTAATTTCTACAAATGCTCAATAAAAAAATTACTTTAGGCTGAATGTCATGATCCTCTAGGAAATTAGCAGCAGTACAGTCACAGCTGTGTTTTCCTTGGGCACTGACTGAAATATAAGCTGCTCTTGTCTTTCATACTCTTAATCACTAAAGCAATGTGCTGTGCTTCTCCCATACCCAATCCCAAATTCCTTCCCTCCCTCATAAACCTTTCTAGTTTGCTCTCTGTAAATCCCTTTCAGAGCATGATTTTAAAACTCCCAAACATCCTCCATCCTCCCAAGCCACTGAAAGAGCCCTCTAGCCTTAAACCTCCTGATCTTGCCTAAATCCTGACTCTCCTTCAAGGCTCAGCTTGCTCTCTCAAGTAGACACTGTTCTTCCCATGATGCTCCAAGTACTCAAAGGTCTGGTGAAGAGGTTAGTATTCTCTTCGCTACCGCATAATTCTTCAGAACTGTATTCCTCTACTCTTTTACACAAACCCATGCTCCTTTGACACTTATATCATTTGACTCTATTTAAGCTATTAATCTAACAATCTAACATCCTACTTCCAAGTAATATTCATGTCTACATGAATGAGTCATCCAACATCCAGCCTCACAAATCTTTGATTTTCTTTCCTTCTAAGACTTTCTCTACTGCACATGCCATGTACTCCCATTACTACATCCCATCCTCAACCCCACAAACTTCTCCATCTCTGAAATTTTATCATTAATATTTCCAGTTCTAACATCTCTCCTGAACTCTAGACTCATTTCTTCAATGGATCTTCAACATCTTCACCTGAATATTTTGTAAGTACCTCAAACTCAAGTTCAAAACTGAAATAATTCCCCCCAAATCAATATCTTCACTACTGCTCCCTATTTCAGTGAATGGAACCATCATCCACCAAGTAACTCAGAACAGACACCTGGTGTATTCTCCTTATATCTCATTCTTCCCCACACATATCTAATCAATTACCAAGTTCCCTCAATTAACACCCCAAAACATATCTCAAATTTCTCACATCTCTTTCCACTGCTAGAATTCTAGCTCAAGTCACCATCATTCCTCACCCAGACAACTGCATCTGTTCTCTAACTGCTCTCCTATATCTGATCTTGCAACTCAACCTAGTGGCACCTCAGTCATCAGAACAATCTTGTAGAAGGGCATATCTGATGTGTCATTCCTTTGTTTAAATAATTTCAATGGCTTCCTAAAACAGAACAAAATGCAAAATCCTTTTTATAGCCTCCAAGGCGCTGCATGATCTGATTCCTGTTCACTTCTTCAGTTCATCTCACATTTACTTACCATGTTGTTTCCTTTCTCAGGGCATTGTCATGTATTCTCTCAGCCTGGAACAAATTCCTCCCATTCAGGGCCTACATCGCTTCTACTCCTACTGAATGTTGGAAAATTCTTTCCTGAACTAGCAACATATACTCATTTCCCTCATTATAATCTCCCATATCTCCTTTTTTTCATAGTGTTCATCACTATTTATAATTATAAATTTATTTTATAATTATTTATTTTTAAATCCCTACTAAATTGAGCTCTATCAAACGGAGACCACACTTGTTTTGCTCAGTACTATATTCCTGTGCCTGGGACAGCAGTTAATAAATATTTATAAGAAATTGGCATTTCTTTGATTCTAGAAGTTTGCATCTTTTTTTCAAATACTTATTGGCCATTTGTATTTGTTCATATGTGAACTTACTATCCATATCCTTCACCCATTTTCTTCAATAGGGAAATTGAAAAATTTTTGCTTTAATTCTATTAACAACAATTTTTAAAATCCTAATTGGCTTTTAATTAAAATTTCATTAAATATATAGGTGAATTTGGAGGAACTTTTATATGTTTATATTTAGCCCATCCATGCACAAATATTATATTTGTTTTCATTTACCAAAGTTTTCTTTTTGGTGCCTTAAAAGGCTGTCTTGTATTCTTCATATAGAACTTGTACTTTCCTGTTTAGCTCAAGGTAATTTACATATTCATATTTTATTGAGAATATGAAACCACAATATGAGATTATGGTGGGAATATAAGAAGACTATACTTTTCATATATTTATAATGTAAATGGCCACTTTGTAAATATTTATATCTCTTTTCATTTTTCCTTCTTTATATATTGGGTATCACTCCTGGAATAAAGTTATTTAATATAGAGACAGTCTTACCTGTTTCTGACTTTAATGGTAATGACTATAGCATTTCCTAAGATGGCTTTATATTAGGAATTTTAAAAAGTAAATTATGTTAAATGTTAATAAATGCCTTTTCTATATCTTTCATGATAATATTCTTTTTGTTATTATTTATCCATAATTTCCTTCCTAAATTAAGCCCTACTTGGTTATAGTATATTATTCTTTTACTATATACTTACAGTTAAGTGTCTCAGTATTTTCCTTTTTAGTTTATAGATTTTCTGTCTGGTCTTCAAAGGTATTACCTGTGCCAAGATTTAAAAGCTAAAAACTTCTACAAATGGCATAATAAACAATTTTTTAAAACATGACATTTTTAGGCTGGGAAAACATTTATAACAGATATAACAGACAAAGAATTAAAATCTCTAACATATAATTAGAAATAAAATTGAAAAAAGGGAAAAGATTATAAACAGGAAATTCACAGAAGAATATAGACACACTCATGCTCATATACACGCATGTGTATTATCACTTTGAAGAAAAATTCAGATAAACTACTTACAGCATTAGCTAGTACATGGGTAAACATTCACTTGCACACACTGTGGGAGGGACTATAAATTGGTACAACCTTTTGGGAGGGTAATTTGGCATATTTAGCCAAAAATGTTACTCTAAACACTCAATAAGTCATAAACCTTCACTCTTAACAAACTCTCCTACAGAAGACTGATGTTCTCCTACAGAACAAAGATATTCCCTACAGCATTGTTTTTATAGCACAATATCGGAACCAATCTAAATACCCACAGATGTGTTAATGGTTTAATTAATTATCTCTGAATAATGGAAAATCTGTCAGCCATTTGAAAGAAAGACAGATCTAAATGCAATGTCCATAAAGAAGTAAGTGGAAAAAAAGGCAAGTTGCATGATAAATTTCTGGCATGCTCTCATTCTTGTGAAAAAACAATGTGTGTATATATGTTAATATATACATACATACACATATACATATACATACACATATACATACACATACACATACACATACACATACACATATACATATACATATACAAGACCTGGAAGGATTTGCACCACATTGATAAAAGTGAGTATCACTGGGAGATGATACTGGAAGAATTGATGGTTGCATTTTCAATTTTCACTTTATATGTATATATATTTAAGTACTGGAGTATGATTTTTTTTATTTTCTCTTGGATTTTCTATATGTGTCAAATTTTTTAAAAATTAAATAACTTGTTGTCTTTGTTACCTTTTGTGTAAGATTTCTAGATCTCTATTCTTAAGTGAGACCAGTCTATAGTTTTTTTGTGCTTTGTCTTACTTTAATATCAAAGTTATACTATCTTGAAAAAATGAATCAATAGCTTTCTATATTTTCTGTGCTATGAAAGTTTGAATAAAGTAGGAATTATTTGATTTTTTTGAAGGCATCCTGGAACTTAATTGTAACTTTCTGCAACTTTTACAGGAGTTGTTCTTGGACCAATTTTTCTACTTGTTCCATGGGCTCTTGGTCTGATATTCAGACCCCCTTCTGTAAATAAATGCAGCTTTCATATCTATATGAAATTGTTTTTAATAGATGTTTTACTTACTCTACTGTTCATGTCTTCTATTTCCTTTGCTCGCTGAATTCTCCTCATTTCTAGGACTTGCTCTCTTTTCTTTTGCAACCATGCTTTAAATACCATGTCATTCTCTTTTTTCTTTTCTTTTTCTTCTTCTAGTTTCCGTTGTTCTTCCTAGTGGAAAGAATTCCAAAAGACATTAATGAAAGATTAGTGAAAATGTTTATGAGTTTTTAGAGTAGAGAAAGATTTTTTGAGAACTGAAATTAGGATTCCCTGCCCCTAAAACTTTCCATCTGAAAATCTGGTCTCCTAAAAAAAACAGGCCTCTTATTTCCATAGAGGGAAAAAAATGAAGATTTTTTCAGATAAATTAAACTGTATAGATAAAGTCTGTAATTACATAGATATATAACATATACATGCTGTTCAGGAACATGTTGGATCTTTTGCTAGTTTACTTTCTGTATCATGGTGGATTGAACATGTTTGTTTGGACAGGTTCTTAGTCTTCTCTTGCATTCTGGTGGGGGTGGACCCACTGTAAATAAAAAATCTCTTCAAGATTTTACTTCAGTTAAGGTGTGGCCCCACTGAATCAGGTTAGGCTTTACTCCAGATTACTAGAGCCCTTTATACACAAAGTGAAGGTAAGAAGGAGAGAGAAGCCAGGAGAAGCTGCCATGTATATTGCCATGTACAGAAAAGTCAAGGTCCAAGGGTTGTGGGTAGCCAGTCCCAGAAGGCCTCAGCCTTTGGAAAGAAAGTATCACCTTGCTGACCCTTCAACTTTGGATTTCTCCTAGAGTGAAAACCATGAGTCAATAAATTCCAGTTGTTTTAGCCAACCCATTGTATGGTATTTGCTTTAGCAGCTGGAAATCTAAGACAGGTATTAAACTCCTCAAATTGCAGCTATGCAAAAGAAAAAAACACACACTCCAGAAACACTATACTGTGTCTATAGAAGCACTAAAAATTTCTTAAAACATTACTTTATTGTTAAATTTATTAATTATAATGGCCTTGTGATTCTGAAAGAAAATGCCATAGTCATTTAGAGATGCACACTAAAGTAAATAAGAATAAGTGAGAAATGATGTGCTATCTAGAATTTGCTTTAAAAATACTGCAACTGACTCTGGCTGCCATTGCTGCCAGGAGGAGGAGACCATCATCCAAATGAACCAGAGCAGTTGAGAAAACTGTTTATTGGTGGTTTGAGCTTTGAAACTACGGATGATAGTTTAAGAGAACATTTTGAAAAATGGGGCACAGTCACAGATTGTGTGGTGATGAGAGACCCCCAAACAAAATGTTCTAGAGGCTTGGTTTTGTGATTTACTCTTGTGTTGAAAAGGTGAATGCAGCAATGTGTGCTCGACCACACAAGGCTGATGGGTGTGTAATGCCAAAGAGAGCTGTTTCTAGAGAGGATTCTGTAAAGCACGGTGCCCATTTAACAGTGAAGAAAATTTTTGTGGTGGTACTATAGAAGATACAGAAGAATATAATTTGAGAGACAACTTTGGAAAGTATGGCAAGACTGAAATCATAGAAGTTATGGAAGACAGGCAGAGTGGAAAAAGAGGATTTGCTTTTATAACTTTCAATGATCATGATACAGTTGATAAAATTGTTGTTCAGAAATACCACACTATTAATGGGCATTATTGTGACTTGAAAAAGGCCCTTTCTAAACAAGAGATGCTGTCTGCTGCATCACAAAGAGGTTGTGGAGGTGGGCTTGGCAACTTTATGGGCCATGGAGGGAACTTTGGAGGTGATGGAGGGAACTCTGGCCATGGTAGAAACTTTGGAGGAAGAGGAGGCTATGGTGATGGAGGTCGCAGCAGAGGTAGTTATGAAGGAGGTGATGATGGATGTAATGGATTTGGAGGTGATGGTGGGAACTATGGCATTAGACCTGGTTATAGTAGAGGGGGCTATGGTGGTGGTAGACCAGGGTATGGAAGCCAAGGTGGTGGATATGGTGGTGGTGGTGGAGGATATGATGGTTACAATGAAGGAGAAAATTTTGGCGATGCTAACTATGGTGGTGGTTGGAGATACAATGATTTTGGAAGTTATAGTGGACAATAGCAATCAAATTATGGACCCATGAAAGGGGGAAGTTTGGGTGGAAGAAACTTGGGTAGTCCCTATGGTAATGGTTATGGATCTGGTGGTGGAAATGGTGGATATGGTAGCAGAAGGTTCTAAAAACTCAACAGATGATGGTATGGTAGGAACAAGTTCACAGAAATGTTGCTATATTAGGTTATTTTCTTCAGGTAGAGTAGGAACATGTTGGAAGTAAAGTAGTTATCTTAGGTTAGTTGTCTTTTGCTTACTCCCTTGTTAATGGTTTGTTTGAAATGTTTTTTTTTTATTGTATGTTTTTTTTATTTTTTGATATAGTTGATTAAAAAAAAAAAAGAGTTAATTAAAAAAAATGAAAAAAATATGCAGAGCCCCCTTGAGAAGCTGGTGGAGTATGCAGGGGTATTGGGCTTCCCCACCTCGATGGTTGCTGATGTGCTCGCAGACATAGGGGACTGGTGGTTTGATGGGCTGAGCCCTCTACCACAGGACTTGCCCTTGGGAAGACTGTTGCTGCAAAGGAGAGACTAGGTCTCCCTATAATTGTGCCTAAGAGCCTCCTCCCGAATGCCTCTTTGTTGCTCAGATGTGGCCCTCTCTCTCTAGTTAAGCCAACTTGGCAGGTGAAATCACTGCCCTCCCCCTACATGGGATCTGACACCCAGGGGAGTGAGTCTCCCTGGCAATGTGACTCCCAGGGAGGAATCTAGATCCAACATCATGGGATGTAGAACATCTTCTTGACCAAAAGGGGGATGTGAAAGGAAATGAAATAAGATTCAGTAGCAGAGAGATTCCAAAAGGAGCCGAGAGGTCACTCTGGTGGTCACTCTTAAGCACAATATAGACAACCCTTGTTAGGTTCTAAAGAATTGGAAGAGCTAGCAGTAAATATCTGAAACTATCAAACTAAAACCCAGAACCCATAAATCTTGAAGACGATTGTACAAAAATGCAGCTCATGAGGGGTGACAATGTGACTGGGAAAGCCATATGGACCACTCTCCCCTTTGTCTAGTTTATGGATGGATTAGTAAAAAAATGGGGAAAGGAAAAAAACAAACAAACAAAACAAACAAACAAACAAAAAAGGCACCCAGTGGTTTTTTTTTACTTTAATTGCTCTTTTTCACTTTAATTTTTATTCTTATTATTTTTGTGTGTGTGGTAATGAAAATGTCAAAAATTAATTTTGGTGATGAATGCACAACTATATAATGGTACTGTAAACAACTGAATGTATGATTTGTTTTTATGACTCCATGGTATGTGAATATATCTCAATAAAATGAATTAAAAAAAAAACTCGACAGAAAATGATTGAATGAGAACCCTACTTGCCTAAATGAGGACTGTCTTTCCTACCATATTATATACAAAGGTTTCTAGTTGGGGTAAGGTTTGTAGCTCCCAGTAAAACCTGATGACACCTTTTTTTCCCCTAAAAATTTATATTACATATTTTAAAAGTATTCATCCCTCTTCGATAGAGGTGTTGGCAAAATTCTTAAGTTTGAAAAAATTTTCCTTAAAATCATATCTTGTGAGAGAACCTAAGATGGTGGCTAGGAGAGACAGGGCAAAAAAACACCTCCGTGAAAAATACTAGAAAAAGCCAGAAAGTGACTCAGAACACCGGTTCCAGAGATGCACCAGCTGGACAAGGTTTGCTAAATCAACAGGGACTGTGCACTTGGTGAAACCGGGAGTCCGCATTCCGAAACAAGTGAGTAAGCCACTGAATATCCGGCAGCCACACTGCAGTGTGAGGAAACCAAGGGTTGGCATTTGGAGGCAGACTAGTTCTTTTTTAAAAAAAAAAACCAAAAGTGGCTTCAGATACAGCAGTGAGAACTGCACAGTGAAGCGTGGCAGGAACGGGCTGTGCGAACGTCTCAATATCTGGCATGGAAGACAGACTTTCATGCACCCGCTGCTAATTGTCTCAGAGCGAGGCAGGCAGAGGTGAGCCAAAAGGGGGAAAAAAACCACGCCCCTTGCAGCCATCTTCCTGGCAGGCTGGAAACGCTCCTGCCCGGCGCCAGAGCCACAACCCAGAGCTGCGCCAAAAAACCCAGTGTGACAGGAAGTGTTCCCAGCAACACGCATACACACCACAATATCCGGCGTGGACAACAGCCTTTTGTGCACCTGCAGGTAATTGTCCTGGAGCTGGGAAGGCAGAGCTGTGCGAAAAGGGGGAAATTAACACACCCCATTCAGCCATCCTTTCAGCAGACTGGGAACACCCCTGCATGGCCCGGCAGCCCAGAACTTCCTTGAGGGACGGCACACATTTGTGACATAGCACAACCTTCCCTCAGCACAGGCCTTAGAAGGGCACGGCTTGCAAGAGGGACCCACTCGGAAATCCCAGGGACCATACACCAATACCAAAGACTTGTGGATCAGAGGCAGAAACAATCTGTGGCGAGACTGAAATGAAGATTTAGATTCTTACAACAGCTTTAAATCTCCAGGAACACCTGGGAGGTTTGATTACTAAACCTGCCCTCCCTCCCTAACTGCTCAGACACATGCCCCACATTCAGGGAGGAATGCTTTTAAGTCATCTCCAGGCATTCCCAGACTTCTAGGTGTTAAGCATGATCCCCTAGGTCTATAGTCCTCTCCCCACAGTTCAGCATTGTACATCAAAGATCCCAAGCTACATATATTTTATAAATTAGACTGGCACATACTTAGCAATGGGAGTTATAGAAAATGGAAAATGCAAGATGTGAGAAGGTCTTTATCACAAAAGTCATATTCGGGAAAAGTGCTAAAAAAGTTTATCCTTTCCTTTGTGTTCTAGCCAGGCATCTACATAGTCATACTTTTCCCCAGGGTTAAAGAGCCCCAAATCTCTTCCATCACTTGCCTTTAGTCCCTGAATAAGAGCTCTTTCAGCTTTTGAAAATTTCCTGAAGATATATCCTTCATGAAGTTTGAGGAACCATGCAATAAGCTACTTCCAGTAGCTTCTTCTTTTGACAAAATCCTTATGGTTATTGTCTTATGAGAAAATATTTATGGCTGAAAATCCCTGTGGCCAACCTCCATAGTAATAATTATAGTTTGGAGAAGGCCTTGACTGTTAAGTAGCTTCTGACATATACTCTTAAAATTTAAAAACAGATTAGAATTTAAAGGAATGGATGAATTTGCCCAAGTGTTGGATCATTGGTTTTCAAACTGCACTTCATGCAGCACCTTCAGGAACTGTTATGAAGACTTCACCTCCACTCATACCCGCTTTCTCTAACCCTTCTTGACAATTTGTTTTATGCCATCATGCAAAATTATTTTATTTGAAAAAAGTGTTCAACTTTGAAAAGTTAAAAAAATCTCTGCTTTAGACTTTCTTCATAAACCAATGACCTCAAAAGACTTTTGAAAGAAGCCAGATGTCAGTGAGTTCCATGTTGAATTTTCTGACAAAAGGTTAATCAGTGTTGCTGAATCAAGGGTGATACATATATCTAGGCATGCAGATAAGAGGTTGGCATTATTATGAAAAATTGGTGAGTGGAACATGTATTCTTGTGTGGGTTCCAGCAGGCAGGGCCTCTAAAAGTTGTTCAGGCTTATTACAAGTAAGCAAAGCTTGTTTTTCTAATCAGCAGGAAAATAGAGATCCACAGCAAGCTTTTCGGTTATGGCTTAAAAAAAGACATGAAGAGCAGATGAAAGAAAGAAAGAAGAACTAAGAAGGCAAGAGGAATGCTTATTCTTCCTTAGAGGAACAGAAGGCCGTGAAAGGGCCTTTAAAGAGTAAGTTAATGACAACACTGTTTTTCCTTTTCTGATGTTCATTTTGGAAAATTACATAATCAATAAACTTGGAAAGAAACCCAGAATCTTTTATCTCTTACAGTAGGTACTTATTAAATTTTAAATCCAGGCCTATTTAAACATGTGAACTAATTTAAACATGTGAACCAATTCTAGAGTTTGCACACCTATACCCTTCTTTCATCAAGATAGTTTTGAATACTAAAATTATTTCTTAAGGCATCAGTATAATACCCTTTGATAGCCTACCATTTACTTGCTGTCATTTATTTTTTTTGTGTACTTATTTCCTAGAGAAATGGGCCAAAGATTGATTACAGTTTCTCCTATTTAGTTCTCAGGAAAACTGAATAAAGAGTTTTATTTGCCAATAAATGTCTTTCTTTAAAGACAGGCAGCTGGGCTTAGGAGGAAGATCTATGTAGACCAAAAGAAAAAGAGATTTGGGCACACATTTTGGTAATTTAAAGTAAACCTGCTCTCTATTCATTTACCTAGCTAAGACTGCAATTACGTAATTCTCAGGATACAGACCTGGCTTCATAATCCTGTCAGCAAGCTTTGGGGCAGTTGTGGGCAGAGAGTGGATATTGAATTCATTTGTTTGAAGTTCATTTCTTTCTGATTCCTTCCTTCCTCCTCCCTCCCTTCCTTTCTTTTTCTCCTTTCCTTTTTTTTTTTTTTTTTTTGTTTTATCTTTTTTTTTTTTTTTAACATAGCCTTTTATTATAAGCAGTAAATGTACATTGTGGAAATGGAGGGGGGAGTCATATTTTCATCACCTGGAGATCACTGCTGTTAGCACCTTAGTACATATCTTCTAGATATTTCTCTCTACATATATGTACAATTTAAAAATGTAAATGGAGATTACACTGTAATCTGCTTATTTTCATTAACGATCTAACAAGCCATATCCATTGTTACCCAATTGTCCTCTAAATAACTTACTTTGTCCAAACCAGTACCCAATTCAGTACCACATAGATTATGATGTTCCTTAAGTTTATTTTCTTCTAACAGTTATTTAGTTGTTTATATTTATTTAGGAAAAATATACTATTTCTATATATGTATTATGTATGTATGTATATGTGTATATACACACACACACACACTTATATACCAGATATGTTTGTACATAGTTATTTTTAATGTTATTTTACTTAAGCAGGCTTTATAGACTTGAATTTGTTAGAATGTAGACTCTTTAACTTCACCTCTTTTGATGCTTTAACACTTAGGCTTATTTTTCCATTTTAAGGAAGAACTATCTTATGCACCTCAAAGCAAGAATACTATAACTTCCCTACCAATATGAGCAAGGAAGTATTTCTGCATGCTGTTACTCTTAACCTGATTGAGTAATGTCTTAGAATACAAACAATAAGATATTTGGAATCTATCTAATACATATTTGTTAAGAAAACCATATTTTAAAAAGGGCTAGGTCCTATCACACATATAAAATATTGTCTTTGGAAAAAAACTATAAAACCAATTAAGTTGGCAGTTTTATCATACAACAAACTTATTTTCAAATATTTGATCCTAAATGTATCTATGGGACCTCATGACATGACAGCGGCTAGGTGAGACAGGGCAAAAATCACCTCCATGAAAAATACTAGATAAAAGCCGGAAAGTGACCCAGAACACCAGTTCCCAGCAATGCAGCAGCCGGACAAGTTCTGCTAAATCCACAGGGACCGTGCACTCGGTGAAACTGGGAGTCTGCACTCTGAAACAAGTGAGTGAACTGGCTGAAAGTCCAGTGGCCACGCTGCAGTGTGGGAAAACTGTGGGCTGGCATTTGGAGACAGACTAATTCCTTAAAAAAAAAAAACCTGGGAGCAGCTGCGGTTAAGATGGTGAGAACCACACAGTGAAGCACAGTGGTAGTGAACTCTGCAAATGTCTTGGTGTCTGGCATGGAGGCTAGCCCACTGCTGATTGTCTCAGGGCCAGAGGGACAGAGGGGAACCAAAAGGAGAAAGAAACCGTGCCCCTTGCAGCCATCTCCCCAGCAGGCAGGGGATGCTCCTGCCCGAGCCCGATCCACAGCCCAGAGACGTGCCAAGAAACTCAGTGTGACAGGGAGTCTTTCCCACAGCACCGCGCACACGCCACAGTATTGGCCGTGTTCAGTGGCCTTTGGTGCACCTGCAGCTGATTGTCCCGGAGCTGGGAAGGCAGAGCTGTGTGAGGAGGGGGAGATTAACACGCCCCATTCAGCCATCTTGGCAGTGGGCTGGGAGCACCCCTGCACAGCCCGGCGGCCCAGGACTTCCCTGGTGGGCCAGCGTGCACTTGTGACATGGCACAGCCTTTCCTTGGCAAAGGTCCTAGAAGAGCACAGCTGAGAGTGGGGACCCGCTCGGAAATCCCAGGGACCCTATGCAAATGCCGGGGACTTGTGGGTCAGCGGCAGAGACAATCTGTGGCAAGACTGAAATGAAGGCTTAGACTCTTGCAATAGCCTTAAACGTCTGGGAACACGCGGTAGGTTTGATTATTAAAGATCCCCTGCCTCCCTAACCACCCCAACACACGCCCCACATTCAGGGCGGACAGCACCAACAACACACCCAAACTGAGTGCACCAGTTGGACCCCACAAGAATCAGATCCCCACACACCACAAAGACAAAGTTGGGGAGAACTGACTTGAGGGGAATAGGAGACTCGTGGATGCCATCTTCTGGTTAGTTAGAGAAACTGTACGCCACCAAGCTGCAGATCTGACAAATTACAGATCAGTATTTTTTATATCTGGAAAGAACCCTATTAAGTAAAGCAAATGCCAAGAGGCCAAAAACAACAGAAAGTCTTAAAGCATATGATAAAACTGGACAATATGGAGAACCCAAACCCAAACACCCAAATCAAAAGATCAGAAGAGACACAGTCCTTGGCACAATTAAAGAATTAAGGACAAACGATGAGAGGATGGCACAGGATATAAAGGACATGAAGAAGAGCATGGCACATGCTATAAAGGACATAAAGAAGACCCTAGAAGAGCATAAAGAAGAAATTGCAAGAGTAAATAAAAAAATAGATGATCTTATGGAAATAAAAGAAACTGTTGGCCAAATTAAAAAGACTCTGGATACTCATAATATAAGATTAAAGGAAGTTGAACAATGACTCAGCCTCCTTGAGGACCACAGAGTGGAAAATGAAAGAACAAAAGAAAGAATGGGGAAAAAAATAAAAAATTCAAAACGGATCTCAGGGATATGATAGATAAAATAAAACGTCCAAATTTAAGACTTATTGGTGTCCCAGAAGGGGAAGAGAAGGGTAAAGGTCTAGAAAGAGTATTCAAAGAAATTGTTCGGGAAAACTTCCCAAACCATCTACACAATATAAATACACAAAGCATAATTGCCCAGTGAACTCCAAATAGAAAAAATCCAGATAAACCCACTCCGAGACATATTCTGATCAGACTGCCAAATACTGAAGAGAAGGAGCAAGTTCTGAAAGCAGCAAGAGAAAAGCAATTCACCACATACAAAGGAAACAACATAAGACTAAGTAGTGACTACTCAGCGGCCACCATGGATGCGAGAAGGCAGTGGCATGACATATTTAAAATTCTGAGAGAGAAAAATTTCCAACCAAGAATACTTCATTCAGCAAAGCTCTCCTTCAAATTTGAGGGAGAGCTTAAAATTTCACAGACAAACAAATGCTGAGAGATTTTGCTAATAAAAGTTTTGCCCTACTTCAGATACGAAAAGGAGCCCCAAAGACAGAGAAATAAAGAAAGAAGAGAGAGATATGCAGAAAGGTTCAATACTAAAGAGATTCAATATTGGTTCACTAAAGGACAATAAGAGAGAGAGGTAAAAAATGTATCTGACAAACATAAACCAAAGGATAGGATGGCTGATTCAAGAAATGCCTTCACAGTAATAGCATTGAATGTAAATGGACTAAACTCCCCAATTAAAAGATACAGATTGGCAGAATGGATCAAAAAGTAAGAACCATCAATATGCTGCATACAAGAGACTCATCTTAGACACAGGGACACAAACAAATTGAAAGTGAAAGGATAGAAAAAATATTTCATGCAAGCTACAGCCAAAAGAACGCAGGAGTAGCAATATTAATCTCAGATAAAATAGACTTTAAATGCAAGGATGTTATGAGAGACAAAGAAGGCCACTACGTCCTAATAAAAGGGGCAATTCAACAAGAGAAATAACAATCATAAATGTTTATGCACCCAATCATGGTGCCACAAAACACATGAGACAAACACTGGCAAAACTAAATGATGCAATGGATGCTTCCACAATAATTGTGAGAGACTTCAACACATCACTCTCTCCTATAGATAGGTCAACCAGACAGAAGATCAATAAGGAAACTGAAAACTTAAACAATCTGATAAATGAATTTGATTTAACAGACATATATAGAACATCACATCCCAAATCACCAGGATACAAGTTCTTCTCTAGTGATCACGGAACTTTCTCCAGAACAGACCATAAGCTGGGACATAAAAGAAGCCTAAATAAATTTTAAAAAATTGAAATTATTCAAAGTACATTCTCTGACCACAATGGAATACAATTAGAAGTCAATAACCATCAGAGACTTAGAAAATTCACAAACACCTGGAGGTTAAACAACACACTCCTAAAATAAATGGTTTATAATGTAGAATGTAGGGGAACTAGTGACAGAGAGCAATTAAGGAAGGGGGAATGATTACCCAATAAGAACAGATAGGCTATCATGGGTAAACTTAACATTCTGGGAATGCCCAGGAATGACTATGGTTTGTTAATTTCTGATGGGTATGGAAGGAACAAGTTCACAGAAATGTTGCTATATTAGGTTATTTTCTTTGGGCAGAGTAGGAACATGTTGGAAGTAAAGTAGTTATTTTAGGTTAGTTGTCTTTTTCTTACTCCCTTGTTATGGTTTGTTTGAAATGTTTTTTTACTGTACATCTTTCTTTAAAAATTTCTTTTTTATATAGTTAATTTAAAAAAAGTTAATTAAGAGTTAATGACAATCAGTGCAATATATGATACTGGAGTGGATCTAAGAATGGAGGAGAAAAGCTCAAATGGGGCATAAGGAAAAACTGGAACATAGAATTTAAGCTTTATATCCATATTAATTTTCTTGAATTAACTGCAGTTAAGTTAATGATATAAGTGAATATCCTTCTTCGTAGGAAATGCACATGGAAGTGTTATGAGTTCAAGGAATATGATACATGCAACCTGTTCTCAAATGTTCAGAAGATGATAAATGGATAGAGAGATATTTGATAGAAAGATAATAGATACAGTTGAAAGAGAGAGAGAGGGAGGGAGGGATGGAGAGAGGAAGGAAGGAGGGAAGGAAGGAAGGAAGAGAGGGAGGCAGGGAGGGAGGGAGGGAGGAACTGCAAAGGTAGCAAAATGTAAAATTGGTAGATACGGATATCTGGGGGTGCGGGGGTGTTGGAGTTCTCTGTATGGGTTTTGTATTGTATTTGCAACTGTCCTACATGTTTGAAATTATTTCAAAATAAAAATAAAAAAAGGCAAAAAAAAATCACATCTGGTACTTTTTAAACATTAGTTAAAATTTCCCTGCAATACCCTTGAGTGTTCATCTTGAGTTAGAGGTGTGTCTTCATATGTACAACTCATTGTTAGTGTCTTTAAGGTAGAGTCAGTTTTTGGTAAGGGAAAGAGAATAACCTCAAATTTTATGAAAAAACGTTTGTAAGAAAGTGACTTAGAAGCATTTAAGCCTCCAACCCTCATTTTAGGAAAAAGACCTTGGAATGAACTTTCAAAGTTGTCAGTTTATATACATATAAAAATGGTCTTCAATCAAGTGGTCTCATACATAAATTCTCTTTTATGTAAATTCAGGGTACTATTATTTGGACCACAAGGATGAATTCTTGGTTCCTTTTTTCTTTTATTAACTGGAAGCAGTGGAAGTCTACACTAATGCTAATTTTTATAAGATACTTTTCCTAAAAGATAATTAAAATACTACATAGTTACCATTTGAATCCGTGGCTGATGGTTCATAAGGGCTATTTTTGCTGTCTCAAAAGGGCATATTAAAAATTTAGAATTAATGTTAAATCTTCAAAAAATAAAACTGAGCACAAATACTAAAAATATACACTAGTTTCTAAATTATAAACAAATCAAGCTGCTACATAAACAGGAGTACTCCATTTGCTACCGAATCTCTCAGGGCTGAATACACATCACCATAGAATGAAACACTGAGTAAGGTAAATAGCATTATTATTCACCATGGTTTTAGTGAAGCAAATTTCCTGTGGTAGGAGACATTTTCTCTCTTTTATGGTATTGTCTTTTCCAGTGCATCTCATTTTCATATGAAATAAAGTGATTTTATTTAAATAAAAAAAATACTACATCCAAGAAAGGAGGATGAGAGGAAGCAAATATGCCAAAATTTTGATGACTGTTGAATCTGAGTGATGGGGAAATTAATTGCACTTTCATATGTGTGTGAAATTTTTCATAAAAATGTTTACAAATATTTTTCAAGTAGTTTATCTTCTTATGTAGCATTTTTGTCTCAGAAAAATATTTAGATACTTTGTTAGCTATAAGAACAAAATGAATTTTTTTATCTGGAATATTCAGCTAATGTCATGAAAGGGAGGGACTTAAATTTGAAGTACTGGTTATGTGGAGCTATAAAATAGTTACTGGGAATGAAGTGCATGATGTAGCAAAAACAGCATCAAACTAGAAGTTAGGAGATTAAGTAACAATCCTACTGTGATCATATTGTGTCAATTTGGGCAAGCCACTTAACCTCTGCCTCCATATTCTTTCCTGTAAAATGGATTCATATTAGCAAGCTGTTAAGTCTCTTCCAATACCAACATTTTTTCATTTAAATAAATGGAATTATACAAGTCCATGCTTAAATTTTCTTTAAATAATGGAATTCAAAGGGCTTTCCATACGTTTTGACAATACAGCAAGCCCTTCTAATTCATTTTGATTGAACAAAAGAAAAGGGAGGAAAGGAAAATTTCTACAAAATTAAAGCATAAAATATAACTTTAAAAATATCTACATACTATTTTCTGACTCCTAAAGGAGCCTACGGATATAAAACTATGAACTTATTAAAAATATGAATTTATTAAATATTAAACTTTACATTTATTTATGTTTCCTTTCTACAAAAAGGACTTTAGATACCTTGCATGAATACATACCACATGATAAGATGATTATCTTCCCAGAGGGGATATTTGGGTATAATACACAGAAAAGTATCAGTCAAAGCACAGATAATGCTGTAGTAAAAGATAACACTGAAATGATGCACTCAGCATAGAAACAGAGTATAGCAACCCAAGCCAGCAAATATTTTGTTGGGCATAAGATACGTAAAATGTAACCAACTAAAAAATGTTATCCTTGGCACTTGAAGACCATGCCTTGTGCAAGTACATAAGCAAAGGGAAATCTGGTTTTGAAGATCCTGAGGAGAAAAGTGTATCCCGGGACAAAGAGTGTACGGTAATCACAAAAAGTGATCAAAATGAAATCAGAACTATCCACTAGTCACCCAAGTTCAAAGTTACCCTCAGTTCATTAGTAAGAGGGCACTGAAATGCATGTAAAACCCTCCACATAACTTTTATATGTGTGTATAGCAAACATCACATAGTTCAGTCATTCTCAATAAATTCTTTAGTACTGCCATAAAATTCTGCGTTAACAGATCCATATAAGTATTGTTACGTACATAAACCAAGCAAATTGAGTTTGACTGGTAGAGTTCAGATTTTAGCAGCCAAGTAAGCAAAACTCTATAAGGATTCACCCTTTCATATTTCTGCCTGGGTGTGCTAAAAGCTATACATTCTTACCAACTTTTCATCTTTTTCTGTTAATATAAATTCCTGATTAAAATGCTAGAAATTTCCCTGAAACCTCATAAAACAGAAAATACACCATTTTTCAGTGAGTGAGAAATTTCTCAAGAAACTGAAATTTCGATTCCAACTCTGCTGCTTGTAAGTTGCTTGTCTTTGGTAAAGTTAAGTAACCTTTCTACACTATAATTTGCTTGTCTTTAAGGTCCCTTCTAATTGTAAAATTCTATTAATCTGTGATTCTACTGAGGCTTGGTATTTACAGTTAGAGATTTTATGTGCTTCAGCTTAATACAGTTAGTTATCCAGTGAAATAGAGAATTGGGACACTGATTTAAGTTATATAGAGAAAAAAATTCACCATTTCAAGTACTTGAAATTTTCAACTATAAAATACAGAGTTTCATTTAAGAGGAAAACAAACACCAGAAAATATGGCATTTTGGAAACATTTTCATTAAAAATATTAGCCACTATTCTTAGTCTAAGATTAAAAGCCCCTGAAATCAAGGAATCATAGGCATGGAAGAATACCATACACATACACACACATAAACCCCCACAAGTAAGAGAATTATAATTCAAGTCTATCTGTTGCTCCTAAACCCAACAACTCTGTACCTTCTTTTCCCATCTGACATCTGATTTTCACTTATATCAAGATGACTTTCAGCAGTCACTTAACCTCTCTGAGCCTCATCTTTAAAATGAAAGGATTAGATGAAGTCATCATTTAAGAGAGATCTCCTTGAGCTCCAGCACAGGACATTCATTACTGTTTGTGATCCTTACAAGAAAGGACCAAGGTAATCATGGAGTTTTTCCATAAATACATTTCTTAACATTTAACTTAAGTACAGAAAAATAAAACAAAGATCAAAAATCTCCAGTAATTTAAAGAATTCTAGTACTCTGTTTCAATCCTACTGCAATTATAAAACTTGAAACAAATGATCTTTCAATATATTGCCCCACTTACGCTCTCACCTCTCTCTTTAACTTTTCTTCCTTTGTTCGAGTTGTTTTTTGCAGTTCTTTCTGTCGAGGCGAAAGGCAGTATGTGAGGTCACTGGAGGACAATTGCAGACTGTGTCTTGTGATTTGATTTATTTCGATCTGAATGGCAACAGAGTTTGGACGTGTCTTGGGATTCGATGGTGGCTGAGGGATATAATTCAATGGTTCTGTAAATGAGTGAGCGATTAGCATGAATTTTTGCTACATGCTCTTCTTTTTTAACACCATTGACAGATGAATTGAGTGATCTGGGTGATAAATGCTGAGGTTCATTTTCTGTACTATTGGCATTATTAATGGGGGGTAAAAAACCCTGACTCTCAATGTCTTGTAAATTCAGAAGTTCAAACTTTCCATCTCTCTCTACTAATATCTTCCTATCCTTGTTTTCTTCACAACTTCCATCAGTAAATGATAGGAGCACATTTTCTTGCCTAAATTCATTGGAAATACATAACTGTGACAGTTTTCCAGACATGCTACTTTCATTTTCAAAATAATTTTTGTAAGTATCATTGTCTTCAAGTGGAGGAACTTCCAGATCAACTAATTTGTCTTTGAACTTAAGTTTTCGTTCCCTTTTATCATTCACAGGTTTTTGATTCTGTAGTAGCTTGTTGGCTTGTATAATTTTCTCCATAATGTATCGCCTTACTTCCTCATCCTCTTCCTCCTCCAAGTCTTTCTGGCTTTCTGGTTTGGATTCCTGAGAAGAATTTTCACTATCTGAATCTGATATGGGATCGAAAGGCTGAATAGTTGGTACAGAAATGAAGTCATTTCTTCTTGGTGAAACCTCATCCTTTAAAGATTTGTCAGGATCAGAAAGCTGCTTCATACACTCTATTTCTGTTTCATTCTCATTTAATTCTTTGTTAATAGTCTCTTCCTTCCCACAAGCCACCTAAAAAAAAAAAAAAAAGATATGAGGTTCTCTTTTTCAGTCAAATTGAGACTCTGTTCATTTAGATGTGGACAATCCAAAATGGATTTTCCTACTCATGTAATTTATTTTATGAATGGGAATATTTAAGTGTTTCTTGCTCATACATCACTCATAATATTCTAATTTATATTCATGAGCACACTAAGGGAAACACATATATGTCACAACAGCTTCAGGGAAAATTAACTTTAAATTTGAATTTGATGCTGCTAAGTGCTCTATTGATTTTAAAATTTTTTTGCTAATGTTTCAAAGGTAACTATTGATAACACAGTATTATTTTAATGTATTCCCACTACAAAATATTCCTCCCTTTACACTTTCAGAGAACAATTTTCTAAAATGTTTTCTCCTTGTAATATTCGTATTCTTCAAAAAAAGCCTCTTACTCTATTGGTAGAGTCCTTTCTTCCTCAACCATTGTAAGGTTACTGCCTTTGGCCAAGTCATAATCATTTGAGGTTCTTATAATCTTTTCAGATTATTATTGCTGCTATTGTCTGCAAGACCTACATTCACATTCCAAGTCAATTTTTACCTATAGATCAGATTTTCCTTCCTCAACTATCCTCAGAGACTCCAATAATGCTAATCACCCAACTGAAAAACTCAGCTTCACACTAAAAAAAAACTTTTTTTAATTCCACATGAAACTAAGTCATTATTTCACCACAAAACACTGCTCCAGATCTGCTGATTCTAAAGACTTCTTACCTAGCATCTCTCCTACATACATACATCCTTACCTACCAAACACTTTACCCCTATAATATGCAATTGTTTTTTCTCTTTCTCAGACAATTCTCTCTCCCAAAACATTTCTATGGTGAGCTAGTACTTGCTGCTCCCTTAAATTCCCTGAACTCCTCTTCCTCTTAAGTATTACTTGCTCACAGATCATCCTTGCTGACAGTCTTTTCTTCCAAATCTGCACACTGCTAAATCTGATACATTGCTATAGTATCTGTTTTTAAATTCTCCTTTGGCTTCTATTTATTTTCTTTTTAAAACACATTGCAATGAAGTTACCAATTTTTTGCACTGAAATCATCCCCTGGCCCTCATTCCTGTCTCTAGCTCTGTCATCCACTTTTCCCACCAGCTCCAAAGGAAGAAATGACTGTCATCATCTACTGGAAAGTTAAGATCCATGAGATCACTTTGTTTTAATCACCATTTTAACACTGGTACCTAGACCAATACATGGTAAGTGATCATTAATATTTGTTGAAAGAATAAAGAAAATGAAAGAATGAATCATCATCATCACCCCTCTAATTCTGTTACCCTGTGCTTTGGATTTCACACCCTTCCTGGCCCTGAGACCTTGATTCCACCTCACCCATCTGGATATCTATTTCTGACTCTACTCACTCTGATTACTTTTCTGTTAAAGACGCATACAACTCCCACTTAAAAGCCATTTTAGAAAAGTCTTCACTTTTTGATTCCACTGTCTTTTTCAAATCATCCACCCCATTTGTCTTCTCCATTGCATAAGTATACTTACCCTAGGTATATTAAAAGAACTTTTTAGGTTTAGATACAATGATACATGTGAAAACTCTGCAGGAATTGCAAAGCACTTTGCTAATGTAATTATTGTGAATGCTGTTGGCAATTTATATATACCTCTATTATGCTGACACTAGTTTTTTTCTTTTCCATTAATTAACCACTCCAGGTCCTTTTCAAAGTCATCTTCATATTCTCCACTTTCTTTTGAATCAGTGCCTTTATTTTCGTCCATTTTCCTTTTGTTAAAGACCAATGCTGTGAGATTAAAAAATATCAGATTCATGTTATAAAAACTTTAGGGGTAAAGTAGGGTATGGAGATTAACATTGAAGATAAGATTTAAAGTGATACATTATTGTATTCATGATAAAGCAAGAAAATATGAATGTTCAAAATTAACGTATATCTATCTATCCTAATGGACAGATAGTAAGACATTTCCTTAGGTGAACCACTCCTAACAACCTTCTCACCTCCCCACAGTTCCTGAAATTCTAACTTACAAGGAGAGTTAAAAAGGTCGATGAGAAGAGCGTATGATGCCTAGAGAAGGATTCCATATCCCCTGCCAATTATCAGAACTCCTTGTCCAGGTCAGGGCACATGACTCAATTTTTTTAGTCTCACATTTTCTCATGTTTGAATAAAAACAATTATATCAATTCCCAGCCTCAGTTTCTCAGTCCTCCTAGTAATTTACATAATGCCACATAATATAATTATAATTTATGATCCGAGACCTTTTTAACTAAGTAACAACTAATTCTCAATTACAGTGAATATTAATTTCCACATAAGTTAACTTTCTGTCAATATATTTAAAATTATATATTTTTAAAAATACATATTTAAATATACTCTTTCACTTATAAAAAACACCTGTGATACCTAATACTATCTGGAAGACAGTGACAGTAAATAGGGATGTCACATGAAACTTAATAATTATTTGTGAAGATGGTATGTACGGTCAGTCATTTTTTTAAAAAACTAAGCTAAAGTTATCTACAAATGGAGATATAGTTCTTATCTCTGCTAAGTTTTCTGTTCACACTTGAATAAGTCTTTACTCATAATGTGTCTATATATGTGTGTCAGCATACCTTCAATATACACACACATCTAAAATACATTTTGGTAGATATTTGTTGAGCACCTATCATATGTATTCCTATAAAGATTTTAAAAATAGACCTATGTCCTGAGAGGCTCACAGTCTGGTAAAGAAGACAAACATAAATAATTCACCATAATGCAGATAAAGGTAATAAAAGTATATATAAAGGACTATGGAAAGAAGAATAAAAAGCAATAAATTCAGCCTAAACTGGAACTTCAAAGGAAGCTGAGATGGGTTTTGAATATTGAGTACAAGAGTTCACCAGTTATTCCAGGCAAAGAGAACAATGTGAGAAAACACAGAAGTGCATGGTATTGTCTGGGGCGGCCTGCCATAAACTGTGTTCCTGAAGAAGGGTCTAGAAAGAGTAAAGGAGCTAATTTGATGTCTTATCTTTTCAAATAGAAAAAAAGCTGGGGAAAAATTATTCATGTAGATTCAAATGTCATAAAATTTCATAAAATATGCAGAAATAATCTGCATACTTACCACTATTGACTTAAAAAGCAAACAAAAAGAGCAATGCTCTTTAAATGTACATAGACTTTTAGCTCCAGTTTCAAGGGAATTACAGAAATCAGATCTTCAGGGCCCCAAATACCTGGGATCCTGTCTATATATCTGCTTTCTCTTGCTCCTAGTTGTAACCGAGAAATGAGGATTTAACAAATGATTGTGATTACTGAATCATTATATACATATTTCTTTTTACTTTCTAGTACATTAGAATAGCCAGAGGGAAATAACTGAAATTTCTGAACTGTAATCCAGCTGCCTTGATCTCCGAAAATGACTGTATAACTTGTGATTGTAAAAACCTTGTAACTGGCCCCCATTTACCCTATTTTTCAACTTTACAGTCTCATGATCACTAAATACAGTCCCTAATGTTTATTAATGAAGAGACCTGAGTCCAGCCAGAACTAATTCACCCCAATTCTAAAACTACCTTGCTAGATGGAGGTAGATCTAACCAAAACTGGCTCACCTGACATGCACAGGAGCTTAAACTTTAACCTATAAGTGACCAATACCTCATTATAATACCAAAAATCACACACATCATATTAAGACTGCCATTTTCTTACATACGTTCTGTGACTAAGCATGTAATCAGTCTGTGCATGCTCAATAATTAGATCATCTCCAAAGCTTGTCATCTCAAGCCATTGTGCTCATTATCCTAAAACCTGACCATCTTTTGATGTTATAAACCCATCAGAGTAACTGCAGTTCAGGGAGACAGATTTTTAGGCCGATAGGCCATCTGATCTCCTGCTTCACGCTTAGGGAAAAAAAGCCCGGTGTCTCAGGAATCAGTCATTTGGGCACAATGGGCAAAGAACCCCGCATTTGTTTGGTATCAACTTGGTGACTCAGGTGGGACTAGGTCCCTAAGGAGTCAAGAGTCTAACTGCCCAAAGTTCCAGAGGCAGGACAGGTAAGCACAGCAATCGAGCTTTCTGTGGCCACTAAACTGTTTAGTGTAGAGGCTTGGCAACTGGTTTTTCTCCTGCTCTTACCGGCATTCCAGGCCCTCAGTGCTTTAAAAAACTTCAAAGAGATATCCAGTTCCAAGTCCAAAATCTAACTAGGTGAGTGGGTCATCAGGGTTAAAATGAAATTGGTATGACGGTTTGAGTACCCTGGACTGGGTTTTGAGGCCTGGGTCCTGTTTCCAGAATGATCCCCCTTTGCTCTAACCTCTATGCCCTCCTGTTTTCTGAGTATCATTCTGTATGGGGTTCGAGGCCCCAGCTGGAGTTTGTCTGTTGAGTATACTCCTGGAAAATAAATAATCCAACAATTAACTGGTATTTATTGAAATTAAGTGTATGATACCTGTTTATCTGTTAATTGGTGTGTTACTTAGATACAGTAAGTATGTAATGCCTGCTTAATTGTTAATTGGTGTGTTTGGTCTAGTTACTAATTGGTGTGTTACTTAAATATATAGTAAGTGTTAAGTATCTGTTTAAATTGTTAATCGGTGTGTTACTGCATTTGTATTGTTCAAGTGTTCCAATTGGTTACTGATTATGGAAATTCTTTAAAATGGGAAATTCTAATTCTAATAGCATTCCTAAACACAGCCCTTTGGACTGTGCTTTGAAAAACTGGAAAGATTTTAGTTACAAGTCTATGAAAAAAAACAAAAAATAGTTTACTTCTGTAACAGTCTGTCCTCAGTATGATTTAGAATAAGAAGAGAAATGGCCTGAGAATGGCTCTATAGAAAAGAACACTATATTACAGTTAGAGTTGTTCTGAAAAAGAGAACAAAAATGGGATGAGATGTTGTATGTTCAATCCTTCATATGTTTCTCCCAGCAATCAATGTTGATGAGAAAATGTAAAATTTTACCTGTAAAAACTGGTGGAGAAAAGAAAAATGTCATCCCTGATTCAAATCTGGAGAATCTAATAGAAACTTTAACTCCCTCATCTGCTCCACCTCCACCCTATAACTGAGGGACCAACAGATCAGGAAAGTAGGACATTCCCCTACCTCTTTCTCCTCATCCTCCTTCTCTGTATCCCTCTTTATCAGAGGTAAAATAGCTTGAGATAGAAATGGTCTCTCCCTCGCATACCTGCCAGGGAACTCAATTTGGTCAGGACTGCTCTCTAAAAGCAGCAGCAGAGCCACTGGCAAACCTTCTATTCCTCCAGCTGTGCCTACAGTAGTAGACGAATAGGGAGGCCCAAGAGGATCTGTAAATATACATACCCCATCCTCCACTTCAGATTTATATAACTGGAAAAATAATACCCTACTCTATAGAGAGGACCCAGAGAAAAATGGAAAGCTTGATTGCCTCAATATTTGCAACCTATAACCCAAATTGGGCTGATATTCAGGTCTTGTTAAATGCCCTGATAACAGGAGAAGAATGCAGAACGGTAACAGAAAAGGCAAAGCAGGAAGCAGATAAGAAACAAGGAGAAAATCCTGGCACCCCAGTATATGCTGGAGCAAATTTAGCTATATCAGTAAGGGATCCTGAATGCAGATGATGCAGGAGACCGAGCTAAATTAGAGCATTATAAAGAAGGTATCATTGTGGATCTGTGAAAAAGGGTCCCTAAATCTATAAACTTACAAAAGATAAAAGAAGACAGGGACCAAAGAAAAGTCCCTCAGCTTTCCTTGAAAGAATTTATATTACCTACCAGCAGCACACTGATACATATACAGAAAGTTCAGAGAATGCCAGAAATTTAAATAAGACTTTTATTACTCAGAGTTTTCCTGATATAAGGAGAAAGCAACAGAAAATTGATGGAGGACTAGGCTTGCCTATATCTAGGTTGGCTGAGATTGCTTTAAAGGTCATAACAGAGACCAATTTCAAAGAAGACCAGTACTTCCAAAAGCAAGCAGCACTTGAGGATTTGCCTTAAGAGACAAATGGCACTTCTCAGGACCTGAATGAACCAAAGACAACCTGACGAGACAACAGCATGAAGGTAAGACCTTTGGGCACCCCTCAAGAGATGGGAGGAATTCCTAAGGAATTAGGAACCAATGTGCATCCTGCAGGAAGAAGGGCACTGAAAGAGGGATTGCCCTAATCACCCCTGGGGAAAAACCCCAAAGGAAACTGGACAACCCAAACTTCGGATGCCATGACACCAACAGCTATCTGGAATGAAGGGACGTATAAGAAGGGTCTCTTCTAAAAGAAACACCACCTCTCTCAATCTCACACCAGGAGCCTCAGTTGACAGTACAGGTGGGAAAATAATTAACTGCCTTTCTTGTTGATACAGGAGCCACATACCCAATATTAAATAAAAACCTGAAAAGTGATTTCCAACCAAACAGTTACTCTAACGGGAGTATTAGGTAAAAGAGCAAATAAAACATTTTTGCAGCCACTAAAGTGCCTAACTGGTACCAAAACTTCAGAATGTCCAGTTCCCTTGCTGATAAGAGACCCATTAACCAAGTTAAATGCCTAGAAAACTCTTTCTCCAGATTGTCAACAGAAGTGCCTCCAGGATGAGTTTGTGCATGGTTAAGTCGCACTATTGTTCACTGAGGGAGATAAGCAGATCACCCCCTTCCCAGAAGAAATCTTGAAAGTTTTAAAACTGGAGGCATGGGCTGATGGAAAACCCAGCCGTGCAAAAACAGTAAGAAGGGTTCTAGTGAAACTTCAAAAGCCAGGTACATTGTCGCTCAGATGTGGCCCTCTCTCTCTAGCTAAGCCAACTTGGCAGGTGAACTCACTGCCCTATCTCCTACGTGGGATCTGACTCCCAGGGGTGTAAATCTCCCTGGCAATGGATATGACACCCGAGGATGAATCTGGGATCCAACATCATGGGATTGAGAACATCTTCTTGACCAAAAGGGGGTTGCGAAATGAAGCAACATAAAGTTTCAGTGGCTGAAAGATTTCAAATGGAGTAGAGAGGTCACTCTGGTGGGCACTCTTATGTACTATATAGATAACCCTTTTTAAGTTTTAATGTATTAGAATAGCTTGAAGTAAATACCTGAAACTATCCAACTCCAGTCCAGTAAACTTGACTCTTGAAGCTGATTGGATAACAATGTAGCTTACAAGGGTGACAGTGTGATTGTGAAAGCCTTGTGGATCACATTCCCTTTCTCCAGTGTATGGATGGATGAGTAGAAAAATGGGGACAAAAACTAAATGAAAAATAGGGTGGGATGGGAGGGGTGATTTGGGTGCTCTTTTTTACTTTTATTTTTTATTCTTACTTTTCCTTTTTCTGGTATAAGGAAAGTGTTCAAAAAATAGATTGGGGTGATGAATGAATAACTATATGATGGTACCATGAACAACTGATTGTATACCATGGATGACTGTATGATATGTGAATATATCTCAATAAAACTGAATTTAAAAAAATGCCAGGTACTATCCATCATATTAAACAATATCCACTTATACTAGAATCCATGCGAGGAATTGCTCTATGAATAGAGAAAATTTTGTAATATAAATCAATACAACCCTGTCAATCTCCATATAATACTCCAATTCTACCAGTACAAAAGTCAGGCATCGTAAATGAAAACTGGTTTGTGCAAGATCTCTGGGCTATTAATCAAATTGTAGTAGATATCCACCCTGTAGTTCCAAATCCATATACTTTACTCACTACCTCATCTGTAGATCTCTGTTGGTTCACAGTCTTAGATATGAAAGATGTCTTTTACTGCATACCCCTTGATCCAGAATCTCAAGAACTTTTTGCTTTTGAATGAGAAGACCCCATTACTAACATAAAACAACAGTATTTTTGGATTGTTCTTCCACAAGGATTTTTAAATTCTCCCATAGCATTTGAGAAGCTTTAGCTAGAGATTTAAGGGAATTACACTTGCAAGGAGTATTATTACAGTATGTAGACAATATCTAAATTGCAGGTTGTACCAGTAAAGAATCAGATAAGAACACTATCCAAACTCTGAATTTCTTAGCAGACTGAGTTTACAAAGTCTCAATCAAAAAAGCTCAAATTTCACAAACATCACTAAAATATTCAGGTTTTGAATTATCCAAATGACAGAGAAATCTACTACCAGATCAGAAGAAGGCTTTAGCCCTAGTTGCACAGCCACTTACAAAAAGGCAGCTTTGAGTATTCTTAGGAATGGCAGGATTTTGTAGAATTTGGATACCTAATTTTGGACTCATAGCAAAACCCTTATATAAAGCCCTGACAGGATCTGAGCAGGAACCTCTAAACTGGACAACAGAATATAAAAATGCCTTCCAGAAAATAAAGGGAACTTTTAACAGCCCCAGTCCTAGGGCTCCCAGACTCAAGGAAAGATTTTGACCTTTTTGTACACAAAAGACAAGCAATTGGATTAGGAGTGTTTACTCAAAAATTAGGAAATGCCAGATGTCCTGGAGTCTATTTCTCTAAACAGTTGGACAATACTACCCAAGGATGGCCAGTGTGCTTAAGAGCTGTAGAGGCCACCTGTGACATTTTCAAGCAGAAAAATTCACTTTAGGACAACCCACCACACTGTGTACTGCATACACCACACTGGGTACTGCCATTATTAGAAGAAAAAGGTGGATATTGACTCATCAACGGACGATTAGCTAAATATCAAGCTATTCTGCTAGATAATCCAATCACCTTAAAAGCTTCTTCTAGTTTAAACCTGGTTACCCTACTTCCAAGTGAAAAAGGGGAACTTTGGATAACTGTATACAAATAATTGATGATGTTTATTCCAGCCATCCAGATTTAGTTGAACAGCCTTTAGAACATCCAGACATTGAGAGGTACACTCTTGGAAGCAGCTTCATGGAATGAGGACTTCACAAAAGCCAGTTATGGAGAAGTAACTCTACAAACAGTACTGGAGAGTGGGATCTTCTCACCAGGTACATCTGCCGAATGGGCAGAACTCACTGCACTCACCAGAGTTTATACCTGGGAAAAGGACAGCGAATAAACATACATACGGACTCTAAGTATGCTTTTAATGTAGTTCATGCTCACGGGGCTATCTGGAAGGAAAGAGGCCTCTTAATGTCTTGTAAAAAGAAGATTAAATATGCTGACATAATTTTAGACTTACTGGAAGCAGTAATGTTACCTAAAGAAGTTGTAGTATTTTGCTATAGCCACCGAAGAGGAGAGATGGACTATTAAAAGTAATCAAATAGCAGAGCTAGAAGCAAAAACAGCAACCAAATTAAAACCGCCATCCTCATTATTAGTACTTTCTCTGATACCAGATATGACTAAAAAACTTTTCTCCTCAGTATACCACTCAAGATCTATTGAGAGCAAGACAGTGGGGCTTTGACATAAAAGAAACAGATGCCAGTTCTCAAGCAAACATTCCATGCAAAGGAACTGAGGAAGGATGGCTTTATAGTAAATATGGAGTAATTCTTATTCCTGAACACTTAATGGAAACGGTTCTTACTCATTTATATCAGAGCAGTCGTTACAGAAGAGATGCTATGTATCAGTAGCTGAAGAATTATATTACAGGACCAAAAATGCAAAGAACCATTCAGAAAATTAAACAAAACTGTTTAACTTGCACTAAAAACAACACAAAACCCAGGACCCTGCCCCCTATAAAAGAAGTACAAACCAGAGGCACAACACCAGATAAGGACTGTCAAATAGACTTTACTGTTATGCCAAAGGCATGCAGAAATTATAAATATCTTCTTGTTTTTGTAGATACATTTACAGGATGGGTAGAAGCCTTTCCAAGCAGGACAGAGTGAACCTCAGAAGTAACTAAGGTGCTCCTGAAGGAAATAATTCCACAGTTTAGACTCCCATTTTCAATACAAAATGATAATGGGGGGGCTTTTACATCAAAAGTTTCCAGGAACTTTCAGGACCACTGAACATTGGAAATTACATGCATTTTGGAAACCACAATCTACCTGGAAAATGGAGATGATGAATCACACTCTGAAGAAAACAGTAGCTAAACTCTGCCAAGAGACAAATTTCTCATGGGACAAGGTACTCCTGGTAGCTTTGATGCAGGTAAGAGTAGCACCCAGAAACAGGCTCCTTTTGAGTCCATTCGAATTGGTATAGGAGACCATTCCTGAAACTAGGGGTATGTATACCTGGATGGAACAAGTCCAAGAATTAGAAACTAAAAAATGTATTAGAGGCAATTCACCACTACACATCAAGTAAGCTCTCCTTTGCTACAGATATTCCCTTACATCACTTTAAGGCTGGGAACTGAGTTTTTTTAAAGAAATGGAAAAGTCAGTATCCCAACAGACCAGTTGGAACTCAAGTGGGAAGGTCCCTTGAGGTCTTATCAACCACTCACTCTTCTGTCAAATTAATGGGAGTGAAATCATGGGTATACCACAGTATAAAAATAGCACTCCCTAACCAGTCCTTCTGTCCTAGACTCCTCCACAGAACAAATACCAAAAAATGAACAGCCAGAGACCTTGAAGAAGGAGAGGAAGCTGACCAACTTCAAGCAGACAGATAACAATGTGAACCTCTGGAAGATTTAAAATACATCTTCAGGAGAATAGATAAGAAATGATAAATAGTACAGCATTTATTTTTGCTTTACTGTTAAGTACACTCAAAACTTTAATAGACATGTGTGTTGCCTAAAAGTGGAATACCTTCAATTTTAGCCAATACATAGATTACTTATAAAATTCAGACTCTTTCCAACACGTATTTATGGACATATACTAGTTTTTTATCCCTGCTATGGTATAGTCCAAGGAACTGACATATTGTCCAATACTAATTGTCTTTTTACAATGGGCACACTTATGCAACTTCTATGAATCAATCAGATTGTTGGGTACATGGCCAATTACCTACATCTAGTGTTTCCAAGTTACTCTGGTAGATATCACCCCTCCAGGGAAGTGACTTGAAAGAACTAAGAAAATTAATCAAAGAGATGTAAAAACAGAAAGGGACCCTGGATATCATAGACATAACTAATGCAGATCCAAAGAAATGGCCAATTAATTTGGAAACCCTAAGACATCAAATTTCTTTCTCCTATAGTAGAAAAATAGCAAGACCCATTCAATATGCAAACCATTTAGACAACAAGGCTGAATACTTAACTATTAGAGAAAAAGAGGGACATTCACAGCTTTGGGACAGTATGGTTTGGCTAACACCTGAATATGGTAAATTAAGCCAGACAGCCTCTCCCTGTTGGGAACAACAAAATCACTCCTAGCAACATAATCCCTTTAACACAAGAAAAATGGGATGATTGCCTCCAGAGTAACATTAGAAAAAAGAGACTGGTTTGGGACAGATTGGTTTAATGGACCCGATGTTTGCTAGGTAGCTCTGAACAGAACTCAATGGCTATGTGGTATCAGCTTATGGCCCTGATTGCCCCCAGGCTGGATAGGTAAATGTACTTTAGGATTACCCTCAAGGTAATTATCCTCAAGGCTCAAGGAAGTATTTATAAAACTTTACCATGAGGGGTAAATCTACCTTGATTAAAAGCTTGATGGGCCCGATCACTATTTCATTGGTATGACCACCTAGCCTCTACATTTCTGCCTTCATTAGGCATAGAGGATGTCATATTTAGGATAGAAGCATGAAACAATTTTATACAACAAGTTTTAAATGATAGCCTCAACAGTATATCTCTTTTAAATACTGAAATGATTCTAATGCGTAAAGCAGTACTAAGAAACTCAATGACTCTAGATGTCTTGACAACTTCACAAGCAGGGATATGTGCTATATAAAAACTGAATGGTGTACCTATATACCTGATGAATATGATAACGTAACTAAAGTGCTAGAACATATGAAAGGTCAAATGAATGCAACTGACACTAGCTCTTCCTTCTTTGGCATATTTGATTTATTTAGCTGGCTTCCCACAGGAATAGGATCTTGGTTTTGTCCAACACTACAAACAGGACTAATAAAATTACTACTAATGATTACAAGCCTACTTATCTTTTAAACTTGTCTTTGTCTTTCATCCTGGACTGGTCATAACAGAAGTACTGAAAAAGTTAATACTCCAACCAAAACCTGAAATTAAGGAATATGTACAACTACAATCTAAGAAGTGACATTCCCCCCAATTTCTAGGTCAGCACTCCTTTTCAGCAGGAAGAAGTAAGAGTGGTCATTGCCCAGATATCCCTCAAGATTGGGGAATGAACAAAAACAAAAGGGAGGAATTGTAACTGAGAAGTTAAGAACTGGCAAATGATTATGATTACTGAATCATTATACAGATGGTTTTTCTATATTGCAGAATAGCCAAAAACTAATACCCGAAATTACTGAAACTCTTAGCCCTGCTTATACTTACTATTGTAATGGTTATTATTGCCTAGTCTCAGCTCTGTGTGTACTTAATATTGTAAAGGTAACAACTCCATCTCCCCTTGTTTGAATCCATAAAAATCCTGAATTCCTTAGACTTGGGGAGACAGATTTTGGGCCAATAGGCCATCTGATCTCCTGTTTCATGCATAGCACTAAACTCTTTCTTCCTTTGAAATCTTAGTGTAATAAATTAGCTCTTGTACACATCAGGCAAAGACGCCCGCATTTGTTCAGTATCATTTTTATGAGGACTTTTGAACCAAATACAATTTTATTCTACTTAGGTATGTTCTCACCAAATTTAAAGGAGTTGACCAATAAAATAGACTAGAATTCTATCTATTAGATCTTTAAGACGGCAAACAATGTGTTTGTGTTTAATAAAATTAAGTTACTATTTTGAGAAACTTTATTTTAAAAATATGTTTTCAGGATGTTTAAAGACAATATCAATGATCTTTTTGGTAACTTAGAGTATGTGGGTATGTAAAATATATAAGACGTGCTTTGTTAAAGAAATGTGTAGGACAACACCTGGGTGAATATAGAAAATTGTAGAAAGTTTGTGAAAGTGAATTTTGTTTATTGTAGTCAATGCTGAATAAAATTTGATAAGCTTGTCTTGGGGAATATGGTTTGTCCTAAAGTAAAATGGCTAGTTTTAATACATAAAACAAGACCTGAATGGATATGGAAAGTCACAGAAGTCTTACAAAAGTGAATTTTGTTTATTGTAATCAATGCTGATTAAAATTTGATAAGCTTATCTGAGTATCGTTTGTCCTGAAGTAAAATGGCCAGTTTTAATATGTAAGACAAGACCTGAATGGATATAGAAAGTTATAAAAAGTTTGTGAAAGTCAGTTTGGTCTGTCATAATCAATGCTGATCAAAAATTTGATAGGCTTGTTTATAATATTTTTAAAAGTTTTTGTGTCAAATGGTGTATTTGCACAAAACTGGAGTTTAGTTTTATCTCTTTAAAATAAAGTGGATTGTTAGTATGTTCTTAATGAAAAGTTATAAAAAGTTTTTCTTAACCATCTGTGTACTCTGTCCAGAAGACAAAGATTCTATCATGTCAGAATAATAGCCCTGTTGATGTTTATGTTGACCTTATTATCCTTTACTCAGAAGAGAAACGTTCTCACTTTTAAAGGAAAACTGTTGCAAAGGATTTGTTCTTTCACCTTGGTAAAAGAGAGGTGCTAAAATAGTTTAATATTTTTACATAGGAAATGTTTGGGAGATGTCACAATAATTAAAAGGATTTTCTATCATTCTGTTAGCTAAATTTATATGGGTGAAATGTTATTCATATATTTAGAGATTGTATAAAATTCCTAAATACTTGCTAGTATTCTCACAGTTCACATTATATTCTGATACTGATCCACATGATGATAGACAACAGTATGATATTGTTAATCGTGGTTTTAGTTATTCTTAGAAGAATGCTCCAGATCATGGAAACAATCAGATTTACTTGCCAGTTGCAATAATTTGCTCTAATCCTTCTCTAAAAGTACATACGGTCAGCTATAAGTTAGAACTTCAACAAAAAGGGACTTTTAAAAGAGAAGCAAGGCAAGCATATAAAATACGTTCTACGTTATTAGTTAACATAACCCTGGTAAATGTGCAAAGGTGAGACAGGACAAAAATTCTGCTATGATTTGTGGCTGATGACCCCAGAATAAGTTAAGTGTCAAATGTTTTCATTTCTGAAAATAGCTTCATTTAGAAAATGCTTCTTAAAAATTAGGGCCTAGATTGTAAGCACTTAACAGCTGTTGCATTTATTCCTGAGCTTTAATTGTTATTTCTAAATTCCGAGATGCTTTTCTGTTTCTCTATAACCTGGTAGCTCCCTGGAATTTTGGATATCAGTGTGACATCTAAGACCCAGAGTTAGAGATCTCCAGCTCTGAAAGTACTAAAGGAGCAACATTATTCCATACAGCAACTGTTAAAGGAGCTTAAGACAGATCATACTTCAATTAAAGATGTGAATGAAGCTGATCTGGTTAGGAATAAGGTAAATCAGAATACAAGGTAAAAAATGATATTGTCTATATTTTAAGACTTTAACTTCTGTGTGACACCAAAGGAAGAGATGTTTATTTTGTCCAGAATTTATATTTTCTTTAGCACACTATCTAATTTAACTTGTCTGGGTCAGTTTATTTAAACAATCTAATTAAGCTTTATGTGACACAGAACCTGGGAGAGGGAATAAGATATTGATATTCTGTACAGATTATGATGCATTTCAGAGTATTTGGGGCAGAAAATGAAAAAATATTTGCAAAGTCTCTTGATGGACTAGGGGAAAATGTGAAACTATTAAATTTTCCCACCTGGGGAATTCCTGCTATTCTCTTAAGCAATAGGGGCTCACAATTTAATAAGTCAAGCCCTCAATCTTGGGGCTTGCCCTTTTTTATAAAACTTATTTCTGTAATGGCAAAGCTAAGCCTACTTAGAATTAATGCCTGAGTCACCCCCAGAGAACCCTTTTGTTGCTCAGATGTGGCTTCTCTTTCAAAGCCAAACACTGCAAATAAACTTTCTACTTTCCCCCCTATATGGAGCATGATTTCCAGGGGTGTAAGTCTCCCTAACAATGTGGGACATGACTCCCAGGGATGAGCCCTGCCCTGGCATTGTGGGACTGGCAATGCTTTCTTGACCAAAAGTGGGAAAAGAAATAAAACTAAACAAAGTTTCAGTAGCTAAGAGATTTCAAATAGAGTCAAGAGGTCATTCTGGAGGCTATTCTTATGCAAGTTTCAGCCAGATATTTCAAACTGCCATAGTACGCTAAGCCCCAACAACAGTGTTCCTGAAAACCCTAAAGAATACCCTGGGCTCAATATAAGACTCTATAAAAATTTTACTTATTAAATTTATTATTTGGAGACTTAAAGCCTCTGGATAGTTTCTATGTCAGGTAAGCCCTGAAGCCTAGAGGTACCGGTCTTTCCAAGAACAACAACCAGTTTCATTCCTCTACCTCATAATGTTGACATCCCTTTTCAACATGAAGAAGTCAGAATGGTCATGGACCAGATATCCCTCAAGACTGAGAGAATGATCAAACGAGAGGGAGGAGCTGTAGCAAAGAAGTTAGAATTCAACAAATGATGATGATTACTGAATCACTATACAGATATTTTCCTTTTTACTTTCTAGTATATTAGAATATCCAGAGGGAAAGACCTGAAATTTCTGAACTTTAATCCAGCTGCCTTGATCTCCCATAATGATTGTATAACTATATAGCCTTTATCTTGTGATTATAAAAAACTTGTAACTGGCCCCCCTTGTACCCCTTATCCTGTTTTTCAACTTTAGAGTCTTACAATCACTAAATACAGTCCATGATGTTTATCAATGAAGAGGCTTGAGTCAGCCCAGAACTAACCCACCTCAATTCCAAAACCATCTTACTAGACAGAGCTGAATCTGATCAAAATTGGTCTGCCTGACATGTGCAGTAGCTTAAACTTTAACCTATAAGTGACCTATTCCTCAACATAATATTGAAAAGCCCACCCATCATCGTATTAAGGCTGCCATTTTCTTAAATATGTTCTGTAACCAAACATGTAATCAATCTGTGCATTCCCAATAGCTAGATCAATACTAATCTTGTCATCTTGAGCCACTGTAGTCACTATTCTAAAACCCGCCCATCTTTTGATACTATAAAACTATCAGAGTTACTGCAGTTTGGGGAAACAGATTTTTAGGCCAACCGTCCATGTGGTCTTCTACTTTGTGCTTAGCAATAAACTCTTTCTCCAGTTGAAAGCTCAGTGTCTGAGGAATTGGTCATTTGAGACATCAGGAAAGATAACCCACCACTTTTGATCAGTATCATACACCAAGAATAAGGTGCCTAAAATTCTTTTTAGAAGTAGAAAGTACAGATGTCAAGAGCATATGAGACTATGGCACATTTTAAAAAATATAAAATTAGATATATTATGGCTGAATTAATAAATTATCCACAAGTTTTGTTTTAGCTATTAGCATCACTTTATTCTCCGTAAACATTTGGCCAGACTATCTAACCTGGTGCAATTTAACTAAAGTGAAATTTACATTTTTTTTCCTCCCATGTTCACCCTTACATGGCAGTGAAAACATGAAGAAAAACATCTTTCCACTAGTTGCACAATCACTAGATAAGGGAAGAGACAGGGCTTTTCAATACTATGCATGAAAAACATTTTAAGAGATTTTAGTGAATAGGTTCAAAATGAGTTAAAATTAAAAATGTAAATGAGCTATAAGGCTGAGACTGTGCATGAGATATAGATATATATGAAGTATTGTGTCTAGTTTCCTGCACTACAGTTTAAAAGCCAAAAGGCAAACTGGAATATTCAGAGCCTAGCAAACTAGGAAAAAGAAGAACAAAAAAGGAGAAAGAAGGAGGTGGGCTATTAAAATAAAATGCTTTAAAACCAGATTCTGAGGAATACCTGAAAACACTAAGAATGTTTGCTTAAAGAAGAGAAAATTCATGAGAGACATGACGGCAGCTTTACAATATTTAAATGGTTGCCATATGAAGGAGGATTGGATTTGCATAATTTCAGGGAGCTAAACTAGTATCAATAGTTGGAAACTCAAGGACAAATTTTGGCACAATGTAAGCCATAATTTCCCATTTCAAATTTGTGCTGAAGTGGAATGAGGGGCCTGTAAAAATTGAGTTCCCTGTCAATGGAACTATTTTTACATAGCCTAGAAGATGATTGTGACAGGAATATTTTAAAGGAGATTAAGGTTTTAGGCAAATGATGGAGCTAGATGATCCTTAAAGTTTTTTTAACTCCCAGATTCTCTCATTCTTTAAGTTGCAAATTAATAAGTAACTGTCAACTCATGAAGAGCAAAAAAGTTTAAAAGCAAATGCATAGCAGCATAATAAAGCTAAATCTAAAATAAATGATCAGTGTCTGAATAATGAAATTCAAGACTTAAAAAAATAAAGGATGTTCTGAAGTCTGTTTCATTTAAATGTCATCTTTCCTCTGAATATTTCTTGATATTGGTTCCCTTTCCTACTCAAAACAAAGTTAACGTTAGAACACTAAATGTTAATTACTAAACTCAATTATTCCCTTAGATAATCATTATTACTTCTAAAGTATTAGCTGGACTTAATTCCTTTCAGATATTTCCTTTAACCTAAGAATACAAAATAGACTTTCTTAAAGGACTCAAAGTAAGACTTCAATAATTTGTAATTGGATGTTGAGGGCATTAATATTTTCAGATGACCTGGAAAAACAGAATCAATATTTCAGAGTTTATTTACCACTGCCTAGTGGCAAGACAGGCTAAATCACATAAATTATTAATGGCTACCTAACCACCAACTAAAATTGAGGGGCACCATGACTGATACAGAATAAGCTAAAAGAACATGTATGAATAATATTTTCCATAGTCACAAATTCCTTGGGATAGTCAGCTTTCTTTTCAGACCAGAACTCTTTAAATCTATTATTTTGAGATGTTTATGTTACATAACTAACTGTTAGAATGAAATTTCTGTGGAATTTTTCAGTGTTTTCCCTTAATATCATAATAATTACAAATCTGAACTTGTAAATTTATGGTGGTCTGAAGACTTTAGCAGATATCTTTTATTACTTATAAAGAATTTCATCCATGTGACAATTCATTTAATTAATAAAATTAATAAGTTACTTAAAATAAAATGATTACAAATTGAACACATTGTTATGAAAACATACTACTATGCCATGGTTTAAAAGGAGAAAAAAAGCCTTAGTTGAAGTAACTCTGAATAGTAAATGAAGTCACATCAAATCTGAAGGGCAATTATTTTCCTGTAACTTCCAAAAACTCATGACAGGTTCCCAAGTAAACAAAGAACATATATAATTCCTTGTTAACCCAATTCCCTTAAGCTTTTTCAAATGCGTCACAGGATATTCAGCCTCCTACAGCTTTTAAAAAAATCTTCATCCCCAGGGGGTCTGTCCATATGGTATACAGTCAACATGCTGGCACAAAAATGCACTTGACAAGACCAAATCACCTAATATTCCCTATTTTATTGAATTTCATATGTTAAACTTTAAAGTTTATCGTAAGTAAACATCAGTGTAAGTGGCTTAGACCAAATACAATCTCTTAATAAAGAACTATAGGGAGAGACACAAATTAATTCCTTCCTCCTGCCTGTCTGCTAAATCCCCGGTGGGAAGATGAGTGCAGATCTTTTAGTGTAAGTCTTAGCTAAGTCAACATGTATAAGTAATTTTGATAACTTTCTTTCAGGATCAGAATATTACAAAGTAGTTTAATCTGATTCCTTGGTTCCAGTCTTAACCTCATAGCCTTTTAACCATATACTTGTTTAAAAACCTAAAAGAACTGAATGTCAGAGAAAGTCTTTTAATATAAAACAAGGACTTAAGCAAAAGCTAATTCATCACTTCATGAAACCATCTGACCCATTCTTCCTGCTGCATCTTCCTAAGACTGTTTCAGGAGTAAAATTGTTAGAGTCATAATCTGTCATAAAACATGATGATAAATGATATTTTACAAATATTAGGTGATACTTTTAATTTGTATCATGGGTCACAAGATTCCACCAATTAAATGAATACCATCACCTCTTCAATGAAGCTAATATTTCAGGAATAATATTTTTCCAGGGATAAAATTACTTTCCATGTTCGAGAACTTTGAGAGGGGAAAAATCATGACGAAGATATAGAGGGGTTTCGCTCACACATAGTGAACCAAGGCAATGCCAGGCTTCCCCCCACCCCTCGCCTCAGAACCAGGCTCAGCGGACCCCGGACCCGGAAGATAAGGCACCAACAGGAGACTTCTTCCCTCGCTCTTCTACTCATCTCTCCTCCCTGCTATACAAGACATTTATCCCATTAGCGGCTTTCCCATAAATATCTCACATAAATATTTCCCATAAATATCTCCAAATCATCCTTCCCATCTCTCCCGCTATGTCCCCTCCTGCCTGTGGATGATGCAGCGGCTGGGGTCGCAGAGATGGCCAAGGGAGTTCTCCTCTCCTCTTTCTAAGCTCTGAAGATGAGGCAATGGAGAGCCCAGCACCTGCTCCCGCGGCGGCCCAGAGCGGGCTGCCATGACAACTGTCCTGCTCAGCGTCCTCCATCCGGGCCTCCCGTACTACCAAAGGCGGGGGCGGGAGGGGGCACGCGCAGGCGCAGATGATAGCCTGCGAACTCCTGCGGCTCTGGCGACCCATCTCGGTGCGTGCAAAGGACTTGCAGGATGCGGTTTGCAGGGAGACGGCCAGGAAACCCACGCATCATCCTGCTGCTGTTAGTAGCGACTGGCGAAGGATCGCTTTCTTGGCAGTGAATTTTTCTGTGTGCAGCTGTCTCTCGCCAGATTTGGAGATTGTTAGGAAAACCCCTGGAAATATATTTCAGTGTATTCTTTTCATCACCATTAATGCCAAAAGTCGTTTCAGTTTTCACTAGTACATGATGAGATCGTTTATTCGTTACTAGTTTTTGATCCGAAGCTTTTTTTTCTCCAAATCAAAACCAAAATCGTCTTTATCCGAGAGAGTTTTCAAAAGAAATTGGATTTTTGCTCAGCTTTCAAGCATGTCACAATGGTCAACTAGAATTTTCTCAAATCTCCTTAAACGTCGTCTTTATGTAAAAAGGAAAAGCAAGATGAATTCTAGGTTGGAGTGACAGATGTCGGGATTTTAGGAACTGTCCATTCCTCGCCAGAAATAAATAATAATTGAATAATTGAAAATATGTCCTAGGTACTATTCATAGTGTTCATTATTTTTTTAAAGCATTTATTATTAGACTTTCTATCAGTTGGTATGATGGTGAGTACCTTTCCTCCAAAGAGACTTAATGTAAAACTTAGCCATTCTCCAAACTGTAAGTTAAAAAAAAAAAAAAAAGATTTAAGGTTAAGGCCAATTACAATATTGAGTACTTCCTAGCCATAATGTAGAATTTATAGTTGTAGTGACCTAATGTTTCTACTGCTGCAGGACTCAATCTTTGGCCAAACCTTGAAACAGATACAAAATATAAGATTATTGAATGTTAAAGTTCAAAGGAATTTTAGTCAAATCTCCTTTAATGAACTTGATGATATTATCAAAGCCAGAGTGAATCCTGTTTTTGACTCCTAATATTTTTCCCACTGCCCCTCCCCCAAATATTTGTAAATATTTTTGAAAATAATAATGGGATGTAGCAGCATTATTTATAACAGTCAAAAGGTGTGAACAACTCAAATGTCCATCAACTGCGGAGTGGATAAATAAAATGTGATATATCCATACAATGGAGTAGTATTCAGCAATAAAAAGGAATGAAGTACTGATACATGCTACAGCATGAATGAACCTTGAAAATACTACCCTAAGTTAAAGAAATCAGACACAAAGATCACATATTGTATGATTCCATTTATATGAAGCATCCAGGCGGATCTATAGAGACAGAAAGTAGATTAATGGTTGCCTAGGGCTTGTGGAGATGTTGGGGAAAATAGGTAGGTGACTGCTAAAGGGTACAGGGTTTCTTTGGAGAGTGACGGAAATATTCTGAAATTGAATGTAGCAATGGCAGCACAATTCTATGAATATACTAAAAACCACTGAATTGTACATTTTTTATAGGTGAATTGTATGGTATATGAACTATTTCTCAGTAAACTACTAAAAATTATGAATGGAACAGTGAGCAAAGAAGGTTATCTGCATTGTTTAAAGATAAGAAAACCAGGTTTTCAGAGACTGATTTCTGAAATGATCCCTTATTATATGGATTCTGTCTCCTGTACTTAACTCACTTGTAGCAGATTTTAATTTTGAAGTCTAGTTTCCCTAACTATAAAACAACTATAAAAATATTTGCCTTTAGTGTTGTGAACAGTAAGTGAAGTAATCCATGTGCTTAACACAGTGCCTGATGCATTAAAAAGTACTCAACAAACGGCAATTATTATCATTACATAGTTTTCCAAAAGGAGGAAAGTAGGTGCTAAAATGTCTTTGAATGTCCAAAATGAAAATAAGAAAAAATTTAAATTATGTGTGAAATTCTACAAGAAAGTAGTCCCTACATTACCAGTTTTTTAATCTACAAAAAATCTAGATGTTAATGTATCAATTTCAAAAAAAGTATGTTAAACATTACAATTATAAAACCCTTATGTTATGTAACTGGATGAGCATTAAAGGTGGAATGGATAGACATAAAATTCAGAAAAACATCCCAGTTAAATGGAAGTTGGAGTGCCAATTACCTTAACCACCTAGAACCCAGTTGCAAACAAAACCAAATGTAAGGGCTTAAAAGCAATAACAAAAAGCTATTACAATGTTTGTGAGCTAAGCTTGAGCAGTTTGTCAGAGAGTCCCTCACAGTGTTTTAGCTTATTCTAAGAAATTCAGATCTCTGAGTTCCCAATATGTGATCATTTGAAAGGCAGAGAACAAGAACAAGTGAGTTGTGGGTTGTAGGTTGTGAAAAGCAGGTACACTGACACCACATACACACAAAAAAAGTGGAAGGGTGATAGGCTGAGACAGGCAGGGGTAACAAAGGCAGAGTCCCCATAGAACAAGACTGAAATCTTTGATCATCTCTTCTAAGGGAAGGCAGAGACAAACACTAAATTGCAGCATTTTACAATAATTCACAATCTGTAATGATAAACCTGAACTACTAAGAAAAGGTTGATTTCATTTTAATCTGTTTAAGAAGGCAGAGACATATTAGGTTTTCAATAATTTCATTAGATTTTGCCTGTTGAGCTCCTTACTGGTGAGCCTGGCTGGAGTCACAGGTGAATAATTCCTAACCTCTGCATGCAGGAGCTCACAGACTGAAAAAAGGAGGTAGGTTGAAACAAAGGAAGCACAATATGAATCACAAGGCACAGATTTAGCTCAAAAAATGAAGGAATTAATTCGAGGAGAGTGACAATAAAAAAAGGCTTCCCTAAAGTGTTGACACCAGAGATAACTTTTGAAGAATGAAAAGAATTATAAAGAAGGGTAGGGCATTGTACATAGAGATGAAAGCATTTGCAAAGTCACAAAGGCATCAACTAGTTCACTCATGGATCTTTAGGTAATTCAGAATTGCTAGCTCAAAACAGGTAAGGTGGGGAGTGACATATGATGAAATCTACCCCTTATTGTCCAAGGCAGCCTCTGAGGTCCCTCGAACACAATGTGAAAACCAATGCAATATGCCTATTTGTGAGAAAAACATTTCTATTAAAATTAACTAATTAAAAGCAGGGAGACTGAGTTTTAGGCATTTCTGTACATTTAACAACACTGGACACACATGTGTTTAATAAATATTTATTGAGTTCACATGACTGACTGAACAAATCTTGTAACTAACCTTAATCATATAACCGATATAATTAATTTCATAATTCCTAATATTGTATCTGGAGATCAGAGATTACTGAAGGGATAAGTGTTTTGATGATAAGGGGGGAAGAAAGGAATAAATTTCTAAAATGGGGCATTTTCAAAAATGCAGATCTCTGGTAAATTTGGATAATCAGAGGTTACCAAGAAAGCACAGAGTTAGCAGATAGGCGAGGAGGAATAATTGAAGGATGCCAGTGACATACTTTTCAATTTTATCGAGTCCAGAAGGTTGCCTTATTACCTCTCCCTCCCCATGCACATGTCTCTTAAAATCCTCTTAATTCTGTCCTCCAACTTGAGTGCCCTTGGGCTGTCAATGACTGCACAAGGAAGGAGAATAAAGGAAATGTAAGAACTGAATGATTTAATTAGAACCAGGTACATGAAAAAAAAGGAAGTTGCTGGGTGTGTGCTTTTTAAAGTCTGAAAATACCGAATATCAATAAATGACTGTATTTCAGCTATAGCAGTGGAGATGTGTTCGGAATTTATGACTTATCAAAGATTATGGGATTTTAGAAATGTGCAATCAATGTTTATGTAAATAGTACCATGTGTTTTCCCTTTCAGTGTTTAATTTAATACTAGTCATAAGGAGATATTCTACATCCATTTTCTGAAATAAGATCCCAGAAATGGACAATAATTCCATTTTTCTGTCATTGTTCATTATACAACGGATAGAAATGAGTAAGTCCACAATATCAGGAAGAGAGCTGCATAAAGTTAAGCAATGCTCTTTGTATAAATAAACATTTTGAAGGAATGCTTTGACTTGGAAATGCCAATATTTACTTAACTCAAGTAACCAAAAAGAGATTAAACGTGCACCAAGAATTGAGAAGACGTGACCATACATGTCTTCTGTAAAACTGTTCAAAGAAATATACTTTACAGGCAATATTCAGATTCTGTATATATTTATAATATTTTAATTCATTCGACAAGTTGTTATTGAGCAGGTATGTGCCAAACACTGTTCTAGGTACTTGAAATATATCATTGAATAATATATTCTCCAGAAGTCAGAGTTCAGTTTCCTCAATCACCTAAAATCCAGCAGCAAACAAAAACAAGTGTAAAAGTCTTGACAACAATAACAAAAAGCTATTACAAATTTTCTGAGCTAAGTCTTGAGCACTTTGAAGGAGAGTTTCTCACAATCCTTTTGCCTGCTTTTTTCTGATAAGCTCAGATCTCTGAGTTCCCAGCCCAGAAATTAGAATGCGATAATTTAGAAAGAAGGGATAGAGAAGAGGTAGGTTATGTAAGTGCAGTGTTTTTCTGAATTTTACACTTATCCATTCCAACTTTAATGCTCAGCCAGTTAACACAGGAGCTCTATAATTGTAATGTTTAATATACATTTTTTAAAAATTGATACATCAACATCTAGATCTTTCATAAATTAAAAAACTGTTTGATAATATAGGGAATATTTTCCCTAGGGCATCAGAAATCCCCTGCCTTCACAGAGCTTACCTTCTTGCATGGAAAGAATATAAACATATTGTATGTTAGAAGGTGATAAATGATAAGAAAAACAAAGAACAAAAAAGAGGGGATCAGGAGTGTGGGGGCGGATTCTGGTAGTGACATTGCAATTTTAAATATTGTAGTCTGGTTAAGCCTTTTAGAGACATTTGAGACTTTTATTAGTTATATACAGATTTAAGATACAATTAAATCTATCTATATCTATATATAAAATGCATCTTATGTATCAGTTACATCTCATATCTGGATATAGTTATAATGAAAATGTAGCTAACTATCAAGAAAAATCAAGACATTCTTTTCTATTTGTAATTTAGTCTTTTGAGTGTGTCACAGCAAAGGCTGGAGGGCTTGAGTTTGGTTGTGACCCTTGACAGCAGGACAAACCCACTTTTAGCATGTATGCCAGCAGTACAGCCCTTAAAACATACCACTCTAGGTATAAAAGTGTTTACAGTATAATTACTTTCATTTGTTCAGCAGAGTTGTTCAGCACTTCTTTCATGTGTTCAGCACTTTTTGAGTCTATGTTCAGCCTCCATAAAGCAGAAGTTTAAAATGATTTCCTGCTTGGAAGCTCTAGCTTACTCAGTATGTGATTAAAAGTACGTAAGCAACTCTTAACAAAGAAGGATTTGATAGGAATAAATAATCATGGGGAAAAAAACAAAATCAATCAGAGTTTAGCCTTTGAGGGAATCAACACACATAATTTATCTTTTTAATTATTGAGAGTAAAACCCTTTATTTATAAGGTTTTTTTTTATTGCCTACTAAAATAATTATTTTTTGAAACTATCTATGGGTATGGCTGGTTATAAGTACCATTAATATATAATCTGTAGGTCTAGCTTTTTTTAGTGCAGTTTTATAGCAGAAGTTGCACTTTCTTGACATCCAGATATACATACTTAATGTGAACAGCTAAAAATAATTAAGAAAGCTAAACAACAAAGACGCTATAGTAGGTACACAATAGTATTGTTGATCAGCTATAAGAATGACTGACTCATAGACATGAAGAAAGTGCTTTTCAGTTCACTTTGTTGTCGTAAAAATGCTTTTAAATTAATAATCTCTATTTTCCTTGGAATTCATATTCACTTGTATTTTTTACTTTTAACATCTCATAGAAAGATTTAAAGTAGATTTTGGTTTATCAATGATAATAGACAATTAGTCATAAAACCTGCCTATGGTTAAATTTATAATCAACCTATTCCCAAATGAATTTGAGGCTGCTTACAATGAAATCTTAGATACAATGAGTGGTAAATATAGATCAGAAAATGCCAGTATGCTAACCTTAAGGGTCTGTTCAGTTTCCGTGGCTGAGTTTCAGATTTCAAGCAGCCAGTGCAAAAAAGGAAAGAAAGTACATTATCTAGTTGTAATCAGAAAGAAGAAACCACACAAGTTATTCAGGAAAAACCAGTTGTTCTGGCATTCATTTTTAGTTCTCAGGTATGGATTTTAGTAGGGGTAGTAAGTGATGATTATAATGGGCAGGGCTTTCAATAGCATTACTTCTGGTAAAGACAGAGACAGTTTCCTTACACTTATTTCCTACAATGACCTTATATAAAGTACAGCTATACAACTCAATAAAAATGATTCTGAATTACCAGAATTTCTCAAGAATATTTATTTTTAAAAACTGCAGTTGAAAACCTCATACTATATGCAGGGTGTTGATAGTAAGGTAGTACATGGGAACTCTGTATTTTATGCCTGCTTTTCCTGTAAACCTACAACTTGTTTAATAAACTGCACACTTTTAAAAATTGGCTTTAAATGCTTCCAACACAAAGGACCCTTTCTTATCCTTATAATTTCACCTCCTACCACCTTCCTGCCCCTTATGCTCCAGTCACTTCTTTTTTTTAACCTTCATTTTATTGAGATATATTCACATACCACGCAGTCATACAAAACAAATCATACATTCAATTGTTCACAGTACCATTACATAGTTGTACATTCATCACCTAAATCAATCCCTGACACCTTCATTAGCACACACCCAAAAATAACAAGAATAATAATTAAAGCGAAAAAGAGCAATTGAAGTAAAAAAGAACACTGGGTACCTTTGTCTGTTTGTTTGTTTGTTTCCTTCCCCTATTTTTCTACTCATCCATTCATAAACTAGACAAAGTGGAGTGTGGTCCTTATGGCTTTCCCAATCCCATTGTCACCCCTCATAAGCTACATTTTTACACAATTGTCTTCGAGATTCATGGGTTCTGGGTTGCAGTTTGATAGTTTCAGGTATCCACCACCAGCTACCCCAATTCTTTAGAACCTAAAAAGGGTTGTCTATATTGTGCGTAAGAGTGCCCACCAGAGTGACCTCTTGGCTCCTTTTGGAATCTCTCTGCCACTGAAGCTTATTTCATTTCCTTTCACAACCCCCTTTTGGTCAAGAAGATGTTCTGCGTCCCACGATGTCAGGTCTACATTCCTCCCCGGGAGTCATATTCCACGTTGCCAGGGAGATTCACTCCCCTGGGTGTCTGATCCCATGTAGAGGGGAGGGCAGTGATTTCACCTTTCAAGTTGGCTTAGCTAGAGAGAGAGGGCCACATCTGAGCAACAAAGAGGCATTCGGGAGGAGGCTCTTAGGCACAATTATAGGGAGGCCTAGCCTCTCCTTTGCAGCAACCGTCTTCCCAAGGGTAAATCCTATGGTAGAGGGCCCAACCCATCAAACCACCACTCCCCTATGTTTGTGGTCATGTTAGCAACCATCGAGGTGGGGTAGGCCAATACCCCTGCGTTCTCCACAGGCTCCTCAAGGGGGCTCTACATATTTTTTTCCTTGTTTTTTTTTGTTTTTTTTTTTTTTTTTTTTTTTTTTTTTAACTTTTTCCCTTTTTAAAATCAACTGTATGAAAAAGAAATATTTTTTTTAAATTTAAAAAAAGAAAAACAAAAAAAACATACAATAGAAGAACATTTCAAGGAGACCAAAACAAGGGAGAAAGAAAAAGACAACTAACCTAAGATAACTGCTTTACTTCCAACATGTTCCTACTTTACCCCAAGAAAGTTACCTAATATAGCAACATTTCTGTGAACTTCTTCCTACTATATCTATCAGAAATTAACAGACCAGGAGGTGGGGCAAGATGGCAGAGTGGTGAGGAGCAGAATTTCGTCTCTCCCCTAGAACAGCTGGCAGTTACCCAAGAACTATATGAAACAGTGTTTTCGGGGTCTCCAGTAACCAGTCACACATTGGACACAAGTTTGGAATTGGAGGAAAAGCTGAGATCGCAGCGAACATTGTAAGTTCCCCGGACCAGGGGTCTGGCGCCCCTCCCCACCCAGACCTCACAGACTGTCTTGCTGCCGGCTCCCTGAAAGGGGGGGAGAAAAAAAACAAAAAACAGCAATTTGCTGAGGGCAAGAAGGGAGGCTCAACCCAGCCTCAACTGCAGAATTAATTAACAAATTAATTAACTTTGGGAGCTGGGGTGCTAAAGAAGGGCTGGGTTCCGAGAAGTGGGGGCACGTAAAAGCGGGCACCCATTCCCAGACTCCAAAAAAGCCATTTTTTTTTCCCTTACATTTTGTCCCTTCTGGATTCTCACTGATCCCTTATCTTTTTGCATTTCAATAGCCCCCAGCAGGGGTGGAACTGAAGCAGTTGGAGAGTAATTATCAGACAATAGCCCAAAGCATATCTTTAAATGCTCTATTCTGACACTGACTAAACTTCCAGGTTTGGGAAAGACCTTTAAAAGAGACTCTTTTGTTTTTTTCCTTTTTTCTTTTTCTTGACTTCTTTCCTACTTTTTTTTTTTTTTTTTTTTTAAATCTAAAAGTAATATATGTGGTTATTTTCTATCGGAAAGCCCAGGTTGAGGGACTAGGCTGGGCTTGAGGGGAGACAGAGTACCCACAGTGTCTCTGAATTCCTTATTCACTACTGAAGGCCTCCAGCCCCGTCTTTAATTGGCAACTCAGGCTGACCAAGAAATCTACCTGGAGAGGCCCGAAAGAGGAGAGAGGAGAAGGGAATAGTGCTCCTGAGAGACAACTGGAGTTCTGAGGATTGGGAGAGTGGAGGGAGGCCCAGCTCAACTGGAAGTCCTCCTTCTGGGAATTCAGACCCCAGGGGCTGGAATTCAGATTCCGGCTTCAGTCAGCCACACCCGCAACAGGATCAGAGTCACCAGGAGAACTAAAGGCTCCACACCTCCTTACACTGGTGGGGGAGCTGCGGGCTGGCCAGCACCACCTGCTGGACAGGAGAGGAAAAGCACCAATTCTAAAGGCCTCATAGGAGGGTCTCATTCTCAGGAAAACTCCATACCCTCCCAATGAGACCTGGGCCTCACTAGACTGGGAAAATATGAATAGGGTCGACCATATCTGAGGAGACCCACTCACAAGAAGGTTACATAGAGGTAGAGCAAGAAACAGAAAAAACAAGAGGGGAAAAATTCGGATCAACTAAATAGAACCTAAGTTAGAGGTCTAGAATAAGCTGAACTGAATAACAGAGGCCAGAAAACAAAGCCAACCAACAAGAAAACCACTAGGTAAAAGAAAGAAAACAAGCTCCAAAATAAACTAATCAAGAGAATCAGATGCCTAGACAACTTAAGATAACAAGCCATACCAGGAAACACGAAAACATGGACCAGCCAAAGGAACAAACTAATAGCTCAGCTGAGACACAGGAGCGGAGGCAACTGATGTTAAATAAATTTGATGAAATGAAGGAAGATATAGTAAAAGAGCTGAAGGATATAAAGAAGACACTGGCTGACCATAAAGAAGAATTCATAAACTTAAAAAAACAAATGGCAGAACTAGTGGGAATGAAGGCCACAATGGAGGAGATGAAAAACACAATGGAGGGACACAACAGTAGATTTGAACAGGCAGAAGAAAGGATCAGTGAACTGGAAGACAGGTCATTTGAATTCATACACACAAAAGAACAGATGGTGAAAAAAATGGAAAAATATGAACAGGGTCTTAGGGAGCTGAGTGACAACATGAAACGCACAAATATACATGTTATGGGTATCCCAGAAGGAGAAGAGAGGGGAAAAGGGGCAGAAAGAGTAATAGAAGACATATTCACTGAAAATTTCCCAACTCTTATAAAAGACAGAAAATCAGAGATTCAAGAAGTACAACGTACCCCAAATAGAATAGATCCCAATAGACCTACTCCAAGACACTTACTGGTCAGATTGTCCAATGTCAAAGACAAAGAGAGGATTCTGAAAGCAGCAAGAGAAAAGCAATCCATCACATACAAGGGAAAGTCAATAAGACTATGTACAGATTTCTCTGCAGAAACCATGGAGGCAAGAAGACAGTGGCACGATATATTTAAGACACTGAAAGAGAAAAACTGCCAACCAACAATTCTATATCCAGCAAAACTTTCCTTCAAAAATGA